>NC_091844.1:66744951-67994951 GCF_037783145.1 Equus przewalskii | reverse complement strand
ATTCTCTGACAGTGTAAAAATTGAAAAATTTACATAAAGAAAATAAAAACAAACAAAGACATAGTTAAAACTCAAGTCAAGATCAATTAAACCATTTTTATTAGACCTGGTGTTTTACGAATCTGCCTACATAAATTTGTTCATATCAGTGATTATATAGCAAGGCTATTTTATTTTTCTTAATTTGTATAATGTTTAGGCCATGATTATTTAAAGTTTCTTTCTTTTTAACTGTACTTATTTTAAAATTATTTCAAAATTGATTCTGTTTAGGGGCCGGCCTGGTGGCGCAGCATTTAAGTTCACGTGCTCTACTTTGGCAGCCCAGGGTTCACTGGTTCGGATCCTGGGTGCGGACTTACGGACCACTTATCAAGCCATGCTGTGGCGGGCTTCTTCAGCAAAAAGAGGAGGATTGGCGGCGGGTGTTAGCTCAGGGCTAATCTTCCTAAAAAAAAAAAAATAATTCTGTTTACAGTTTTTTAATAAATGTTTCTAAGAGGAGTCTCTTGAGTCATGATGTGTTGATAGTAGGAGTAATGTACAGCACTTTGACATTTTATTAACCTCAGTAATTAGTGTAGCTTCACTCTGCATGGTTTAAAGTTCATGGAAGTAGATAATTTACTGTATCAACGAAATTATTGTAAAGGAATAAATCTTTTGTGGCAAATTAGGAATTTGTAAAGAATCTGTTTTTCTCTCTTAGAGAACAGCAAGATTTTGCATTGCTGTAAAATTAATGTTAGACTCACTTCTTTTTTTTTTTTTTACTCTATTTTATTTAAAAAAAATCTTGCAAGGACAAAGACTTTTACATGTTTCTACTCCGTCAAGTTTTATAACCTTTGGTCTATCAATAAGGTTATCGTGGTTAATTATCACAAGATTGGTGATTGAGTTCAACCTCCTATAACTAACATAATATTTCGTCTTTAAACAAATACAATTCTTTACAAGAAATGTTTTAACAAATGTAGTTTTCTAAAACAAATATACATAATTGAAAGGTTACATAGTTTAATAATCCTTGGAAAATAACTATCACAGCAAATAGAAAAGCTCTTTGCCCTCTTTAGGAAACAGACCTAGAGTGAAACCTAACTTATGGTAATAAGAAACTGAATAAGTACAGATTTAAATTATATTCTATGGTAACTACTAGATAAATATTCTCTTTTGCCTTTATCTTTCTAAGCAAAGAGTAATTGCTAACTCAATGCATTACAATCTCATAATGGTTTATGTAAACAACTTCTTTATCTAACGTTTCTCATTAAATCCCATTGAAAACTTGTGGTGCGTGGTTTAAACTATAATTTTAACCAAGGCTGAATCAAAGTATTTGGTGTTTAAAGTAATTTTATTTTATAACTTTAAGCTCAGTGAAGTTAGAGATGGAGTCTCTGGCATAGTAAAGATTTTCAACTAAATATTTGCTGAAAGGGACCGGCCAGTGGCACAGCAGTTAAGTTCGCATGTTCTGCTTCGGCAGCCCAGGGTTCGCTGGTTCAGATCCCGGGTGCGGACATGGCACTGCTTGGCAAGCCATGCTGTGGCAGGTGTCCCACATATAAAGTAGAGGAAGATGGGCATGGATGTTAGCTCAGGGCCAGTCTTCCTCAGAAAAAAGAGGAGGATTGGCAGCAGATGTTAGCTCAGGGCTATTCTTCCTCAAAAAAAAGAAAATTTGTTGAAGGAATGGAATGAATGCATGCGTGAATTAATGAATCAGTGTTCAGATTTTTGTTGGTTAAGTGTAGTGTTATAAAGAATGTGGCATTCTGTTACTGTATCAGTCCCTTGCCAACAGAAATTCAGTCTTTAGAAGTTATTTACTATACAAAGAATTTGTAATTGGAACATTGCTCTTAACAATTCAGAAAACAGGAAGGATATATAGTACTTTGCAGATTTGGAGTCTGTTTCAATTTTGTCTTTATATTTATATATTTTACTCTGCCCTCTTGAAGCAGATAAATGAAAATAGTGTGTAATTAAATTTTATATTTCAGAATATTTTATATGTTAGAAAACAGTTCTATAAATGTTTCATCTGTGAATAAAGGAAACTTTGTGCAGTTACTGAGAATGAGAGTGAAAGACAAAGAAGAGGGCATATTTCTACCCATGAATTCATGAATTGATGCCTACAGAATTACCCACATCCAAAATTAAATAACTGAAATAAAAAAGACCAGAAGATTACAGTACATTAGGAATGACGTTATTGTTTCCTCAGCTCTTTTAATGTGAAGAGACACTGTTGAGCAGTGAAAGAGTTGCTAGTCTGTGTAAGATTCTCATGGAAAATATCAAAGGATATCTGAATTAAAGAGAAGTTCTTGAATTTCACGATTGTAGAAGAGACAGCTAGTACTTACTTAAACAGGATTGGAAAAGTCAATCTACAGTGATAAAGATTGATTTAGATAAAATACATGTTAATATCTAGGATGGTGCCACTAAAAACATTGACCAATTATAGCAAAAATCAGAGAGGAAGATCAGTGAGCTTCATATAAATGCGTATTTGTAAAAATAGCCACCCTCGTCACGCTCTACAGTGCTTAGCTCTTGAAGAAATTACTGTTTGTGTTTTTGTGTGCCCTATTTAATAGGGGAGGGAGTGAGACTCTTTTGCTTATATTTTATTTCCAATCTTTAGCTTATTACCTGGCATTTAGAGTGGCTCAATAAGTGTTTATGGAGTGAATGAACCATGTTCATTCTGTGGATCTAGCAATGATAGAAGTGACAGAACTCTGAAGTATTCTCAGTTTTGCAAGTTCTTTGAATAACACTATTTATGTAACTATAAAGAGAGATTATTGAAATATTTTAAGTTATATCAAGCAAGTCTGTGGCTGGTAAATCAAATGGTTTGCTAACATTCGTTTCAAATATGAAATTATCTTTTGTTTAAAATTTCTATTTTTCATACTAACAATTTATTTTAATCAGAGATTGTTTGGTTATAAGAAACCCATTGGAACAAACATAAATTAAAGAGTGTGTTTGTCTTTATAAGGAATTAAATGAATTCCATGGTGCCTAAGGGCAGGAAATATAGCCAGGCCTCACAGGGGCTGGAACCAGGGACTGCAAGGATGGTAGACACCATAATAGCCAGTCAGCATCTGTGTCCTTGTTTGTCTCTTTCTCCTGCAGCGTATTCTATTGTCACTATATTCTCCAGATTTCTGTTTCTCCTCACATAGAGTAGAAATGGCTTCCTGAACCCACTCTGTGGTAACTCAGTTCAAGGCCACCAGAGACAGTCTAAGGTCTTTGAGCCTAAATTCCTGGGAGGGAGGGTCTGATTGGCAGCTTGGGCTGGGTGTCCACTTGTGATTCAGTCAAACGGCCAGGAATTCTGGGTCGTGTATTATCAACCTGGTTACTAGAGGCCAGTTTTAGCACAAGGTAAGCATGGGCTGGGCAGGTGCCCAGAGAGGTATCTATTCCACTGTTTCAGGAATTCTTTCTAAAGAGCTTCCAAATGAAACTATAGACATTTTCCCTTTGTCTTTAACAATAGAAGCAATACCGTTGTTTATAGTCTGAGGAATGATGAATATTTCAAAGCTGTTTGCAACAGAGTGAAGAAGTCATGCCAAAGAATTATCTCCAAAGGTTTTGAAAGACTTTTCAAAAGTTGAAAGACTTTCTCCGAGGAAAAGTCTTTTTTTTAGGGGAAAACGAAAAAAATAGATTATGATTGGGATAATAGATTTTCTCCCATGTTTGCAGAGGAGCCATATAAAATTACTGTTTATTTCCAGGCTTCAATACTACATCACTAAATTTAAATTTTTATTTTTGGGGGAATGATTACAGCAAAATGTAGCTAATCTGAGAACTGCTATTAAATGGGACTATTTAATTGAACAGCGGTCAGACATACGCAAAGATTTTTTACAGACATATTGCAAATAGGGTTCTAGAAGTTCTACTTCACTGAATCTTGAAATTCAACTTCATCTTTGATCCTGTCTCAAGTGGTTTGACTGCTGTGTGTGTGTGCGTGTGTGCGTGTGTGTGAGTTAACACAGTGCTTCCTGCATCTCAAGTCTGTTACATATTACTGTGTCTTAGACAATCAGCATAGTAAGCTCAGAATGCTCTTTTTTTCCCTGCTCTATTCCTCTAAAATCTTTCTTATGCAGCATTGTAGAGATAGAGAGACACTGGGGCTGGGCACTGATGGCTGTCAAACAGAAACTGGATACCAAACTGGTAGCACCTGAAGGACCCAAGTGGCGTTGTGACGTTTGTTGCATCAGCTGAAAGAGAGATTAAGGTTCTGTTGATTTAATCATATCTATGAGAATTTTGCACTTTGGTTTGTTCTTATACCTTATATTTTGAACTTTGGCCAGTAGGTCCAAAAGCTGGCTACCGTGGCTCTAGCTGTGGGCAATTTTGTTGGGATGACAATGTTGTTTTGTGTAAAATTTCTTGTATTGTTTAAAGTAACCTGTTTGGGAAATGTTAACCGAGTAATCCTTCTGCTATAACCCCTCCTCTCTCCCCTTCAATATCTGAGGACTGAATCCCTCAGCCTAGCATTCAAGCCTCTCACAGTCTGCCACTCCCTCCTTCCAGTCCCCCTAGTCGGGCTCAGCTGACAACAATCCAAGTCATAAGCCTACACAACCGATTGCTCATTGTACTTCTCAAATACCCTGCTTTTCCTGTTTCTGCTTTTGTTTACATTGTTTTGGCTTCAGAACGATGGACCAAGGAAATAATAAAGTAGCCTGACTGATTTGTGACATATTTGGTTCTTCATTTGCGCTCACAAATCTGCCATTCTACTGGATGTGCTCTCTAGGAGGCTCCTTGGCCAGCTCTCTTCTAGTTTCTAAGATCACCTGCAAGGAGAGTAGGAGTGAACCATTTTTACTATAATTCATAACAGTTGAGCTGAGTAAAAAGTTGGACACGATGTCCAGGGACTTAGTGCTTTGCATCATGCTGAGAGGCATAATTTTCCTTGGTAGCGTAGTTCATTTTACTTTTTATCTTTTTAAAAGATTCATTTACTTAAAGATTATTATTATCTAGCATTCAAGGTATTTTTAGAGGCTAATTAGGGAGGCAGGTCACCTTTGATTTAGTGAATGTTCTAAAAAAATGCTCATTGAAAGGCAAGTAAGAAGTGCTAATTTTGTGGATTAGACGTTATCTCTCCCTCAGATTTTGAGGATTCTTTGTCCTAGGATTTCAGAATATTTTATTTTCTTGGAATTCATGGAATGTTAGAAAAATTTGAAGAATAGCGACTTATTATTATTAATTTAAATTTGTAAAGTCAGTTATAGCTAACTATAGATATAATCTGGCTTTGATGCTGATTATAGTTTATTAAAAAATGACTGAGATAATTGCTAAACTAACTTACTGAGCATTTATTTTATAGAGAGTTAGGCTTGTTTATATACGTGATCTCCTTTAATCACACAGTAGTGCTGAAATAGAAATTTATATCCCACTTTTTACTATTAACTTTATTGAAGCATAATTTACAGTTAATATAAAATGTACTCATTTTAAGTGTACCGTTCTATACATTTTGGCAGTTGTAAACACATGTGTAACTGCGCTGCAGTCAAGAACATAGAACATTTCCATTCTCCGTAGATAGAGAACATTTCTTTCCCTCCACAAGTCAGTCACCTCCACCACCATGCCCCTAATCCCTGAGCCTTATCTTTTCTCTGAGGCTCTAAAACTGTTTTGCCTCTTTTAGAATTTCATGTACTAAATGGAATCATATACTATGTAGTTTTGGTGTATGGCTTCTTTCATTCAGCATAACGCTTTTAAGATTCAGCCATATTATTCCTTGTATCAGACTTTTGTTCCTTTTATTGCTGAATGGTATAACATTGTGTGGATATATCACAGGTTTTTTTTATTCATTCATTTATTGAAGGACATTTGGGTTTCCAGTTTTTGACTGTTATGAATAAATCTGCTATTATATTTTCATACATGTTTTTCTGTGGAGATGTGTTTTCATTTTCTTGGGTAAATACCTAGGTGTGGTATTGCTGTGTTATAAGCTAAGTGTGTGCTTAACTATATAAGTAACTGCTAAACTGTTTTCCAACGTGGTTGTACTATTTTACATTCCTGCCAGCAATTTATGAGCAATCTAGTTATTCCATGTTCTTGCCAGGATTTGATATTGTTGGTCTTTTTAATTATGTCCATGCTAATGGATATGTAGTGGTACCTCATTATGGCTTTAATTTGCATTTTAATGTACTTATTGGCTATTCACATATCTTTTATTGTGAAGTGTCCAAATCTTTTGCTCAATGTTTTGATTGAATTGTTCATTTTCTTGTTGAGTTATAAGTGTTCTCTATATAGTTTAGAAAGAAGTTGTCAGTTTGTCGCTATTTTCTTCCAGTCTGTGGCTTCCCTTTTCATCTTTTTAATGGTATCCAAGAGCAGACGTTTTTAATGTAGGGACCTGAAATTGGCCACCCCGAGATATGTCTCTTTGGCATCAGGATTATTTGAGGCTGATTGCTTTTGATAAATTGGGACAGGGAAGGAGGCTCTGAGGAATGGAACTTGCCCTTTCTTAGGACACATTTACATTTGTAAGGTAAGTCTCTATCTGTGAAAGGTGCCTCCCTCTCTGTACCAGGAAGAAGAAAGGCGATGACCTTCTCTCTAGAAACTCTTAATCCATACCAAAGGCAAGGACTTAAAATCTGCATTTTATTGTGCTTCTCTGGTAACCTCCTGTAACTGACTTCCCTCCCTCTCCCAACGTTGGCATCTCCTTAAAGATTAAGCATCTTTCTTTAGGCTGGGAACCGATTGCAGCGCTCATCTGTGACCCCTCAGCCGAGGTAACACACCTGCCACCCTGCGGCGCTCACTGAGACAGCAGACCTATCTGCCGTCTCTATCAAGCGCTGTGCTGACAGAGCAGCCTCGTGACTATTGTCAAAGGGACTGTTCAATCACATGTGAAACACCCCGTTTGGGGGCTATATAACCACTCTGTGCACCCCACTTCTTCGTGCCCTTTCTTCCTTCGGGAAGAAAGGCCCCAGGCCATGGTTCCTCATAAAGCTCTGTTTAATTTTCTCTTGCTATTCTGTCTCATGTGAATTTAATTCGTTCTCTGGCCAGACGAACCCACATTTGGGAAGAGGAAATGTCTTCCTCCCCTACATTAATATCGATGAAGTCCAATTTAACAATTTTTTTTTATGGTTTATGCTTTTGGCTTCTTGTTTAAAGTCTTTGCCTATCTGAAGGTCTTAAAGATTTTCTCCTAGAAGTTTTATATTTTTACCTTTGACATTTTGGCTTTTGATCTATTTTACTTAATTTTGACCATACATATGTTAATTAACCATGTAAGTGTCGGTTCATTTCTGGACTTTACGTTGTATTCCATTGATATGCCTATCATATGTCCATCTATCATAGTCCATGATATGTCAAACGTGTATTTACATTGTATTCTCATGATATGTATGTGAGTACAACACTGACTTGATTACTATAGCTTTATAGTAAGTCTCAATCAGGCAACTTTTTTTCCAAAACTGTTTTGGCTATCCTAGGTGCTTTGTATTTTCATAGAAATTTTAGAATCAGCTTATTAAATGTCTACAAAAATCCTGCTGCGATTGCATTAAATCTGGAGATCAATTTGTGGAGAATTAGCATCTTAATAACATTGAGTCTTCCAACCGATAGAAATGATAACTTCTCTATTTAGGTCTTCTTTAATTTCTTTCAGTATTTTTAAGTTTTTGGTGAACAAGTCTTGTACAAGTTTTGTTAAATTTTCCTGTAAATATTTCATTTTGTAATGCTAATTTATAGTATATGTTTTTTTAACTTTCTTTTTCTAATTCTTTGTTGCTAATCTGTTGATACTGTGAAAATTAATAAAAGGAAACCTCATTTAAAATGGAGTCGGGAGGCCAGAAGAGGGAGCTCTCATGTACCCCCACTCATTGCCCTCCACAGACCCCAAACAGTGAGAGGTGTACCTTGAGTCTCCAACAGGAAGTGGCCTACTTTAGTACCCTTTCTCCTTGCCCCCCAACAAGCCCAGCCAGTGGGAAAACACCACAACTCAGCCAATGAGAAACCATCACAATCCCAGATTCCTGCTCTCTTCCGGCGGACTTTGCTCATACCTGTCCCTTCTAACTTCCTTCTTTTTCTGTATAAAGTAACATTTTCTTTCCTTTGTTTGCCAGACTTTCCTGTGGTTGCCATAGCTTGCTTGTCCCAAATTGCAGTTCTCTGCTATTCTCAAATAAGCCCATTTTGTTGGTAAAATAACTGTTTTATTTAAGGTCAGCAATACAATTGATTTTGGTATATTGACTTTCTATGTGGCTAAGTCCTTATATCCACTTAATAGTTCTAGTAACTTTTTTGTAGATTCCTTAGGTATTTTCTTAAAAAGCAATCACATCTCTTGTGAAGAAGATGGTTTTGCTTCTTCCTTTCCAATCTGTATGATTTATATTTCTTATTCTTGCTTTATTGAACTGAATTGGCCCTCTAGCACAGTGTTGAGTAGAAGTGATGAGATCAGACATCTTTGCCTTATTTTCAATCTTAAGGGGACGGTGTTTAGTCTTTCATCATTAAGTATAATTGTCAATTTTAGGTGCCGTTTATCAATTTGAGAAAGTTCCCATCTATTTTGACTTGCTGAGAGTTTAATTTTAATATTTTAGGTGCTTTTTTTTCTCTGTCTGTAGTGGTTTCTCTCTCTCATTTGTTAATATGATGAGTAAACTGATTTTCAAATGTTGAACCAATGTCGCATTCCTGAGATTAATCCCACTTGATCATTATGTATTATCCTTTTTATATAATGCTGTATTTGATTCATTCATATTCTTTTAAGGATGTGTACATCTATATTTGATGCTGTATTTCTGTATTTTTCTTGTAGTTCTGTGCTTGATTTTGGTATCAAAGTAATGCTGGCCTCATAAAATGAGTTGGGAAGTGTTCAGTCCTCCTCTGTTTTCTGAAAGTTTGTGAAGAACTGATTTTATTTCTTCCTTAAATGTTTGATAGAATTCACCAGGGAAGCCATCTATGCCTGGAGAATGAGTGTGAGTGTGTGAATGTTTTTAATGATGAATGTAATTTCTTTAATATCTGTAGGGCTATCAGGTTATTTACTTATTCTTAAGTGAGCTTTTGGAGTCTTGTCTTTCAAACAATTTGTCCATTACCTCCAACTTGTTGAATGTATTGGCATAATGTTATTCATAGCATTCCCTTATTACTCTTTTGCTACCTGTGTGATCTATATTAATGTCCCCTCTTTCATTCCTGACATTGATAAATTGTGTCTTTCCTCTGCTTTTCTTGATTAGTCTAGCTAGAGGATTAACCATTTTATCAATCTTTTCAAATAACTAGCTTTGGTTTTGTAGATTTTTCTCTGTTATTCTGGTTTATATTTCATTGATTTATACTCTGTTATTTTTGAGAATCTCTGCTTTTTAGATCATTTAACTTAATGTAATTACTGCTATGGTTGGATTTAAGTTTACCATCTTGCGATTTATTTTCTATTTGTTGCATGTGCTTTTCGTTCCTTTTTTCTCCTTTCCTTCCTTCCTTTTGGATTAATTAATATTTTAGGATTCCATTTTGTCTCTACTCTTGGCTTCTTAGCTTTATTTTTTTTCCATGGCTGCTCTAGTGTTTAGAATATGCATCTTTAACTTTTCACAGTTAAAGTTAAAAATATTATAGTTCTTCATTTATAATGTAAGAACCTAACAATAGTATATACTTCTTTTTCCCCTAACACCCGTCCCCGCCACCGTCCTTTGTGCTATCGTTGTCATACATTTTATTTCTTCATATATTATAAACCTCACAGTGCTTTGTCTTTAGTAAAGTGTTGAAATATTTCGCCAATTTTTTTAAACTGGATTATTTTTCTTATAATCAAATTTTGAGAGTTCTTCATATATTTTGAGTATAAGTCCTTTATCAGATATATTATTTACGAATATTTTCTCCCTGTTTGTCTGTCTTTTTCATTGTCTTCACTCTTCCAAAGAGCGTGAGTTTTGATGATGTCCAGTTTACCCTTTTTTGGATCATACTTTTGGTGTCATGTAAGAAATTTTGCCTAACCCAAGTCACAAAGATTTTTATACTGTTTATTTCTAATCATTTTATAGATTTAAGTCTGTGATGCATTTTGAGTTAATTTTTGTATATGTTTCAAAGTATGGATTTTTCTTTTTTTTATTTTTGGTATATGGATACCCATCTGTTTTAGTACTATTTGTTGAAAAGAATATTCTTTCTTTTCTGAATTGCCTTTTTACCTTTGTCAAAAACTAATTGCCCATATATGTGTGAGGCTCTTTCTGGACTTTCTGGTTTGTTCTGTTGATTTATATGTCTAACTTTATGTGATACTACACTGTTTTGGATTACTCTAGTTTTATAATAAGTCTTGAAATTAAGTAGTATAAATACTCTAATTTTGTTCTTTTTTTCAAAATGGTTTAAAAAATTCTAGGTCCATTTACATTTTTGAATAAAATTTGGAATCAGCTTGTCAGTTTTCCGTGTTTTTTAGTATTGCCTGTATACGTGTTGCACTTCTTTTGTCATGTTTATTCCTAAGTATTTAATATATTTTGATACAATTGTAAATTGTATTGTTTTTAAGTTTCAGTTTTTGATTGTTCATTGCTGGTATATAGAGATACAATTGATTTTTTGTCTGTTGATCTTGGATCCTGCAGCCTTGCTAAGCTCATGTATGAGTTATAGCAGCTTGTATGTAGATTCTATAGGATTTCCATGTAGAAAATTGTGTCATCTGTGCATAATGACGGTTTTCTTTCTACCTATCCAATCTGAATGCCTTTTATTTCTTTTTCTTGCCTTTGTCCGCTACATAGAATCTCTTACATATTGTTGAATACAAGTATTGAGACCTGACATTCTCGCCTTTTTCCAGGTTTTAGGAGAAAAGCATTTAATCTTTCACCATTAAGTAATGTTGTCTGTGTATTTTTCACAGGCGCCCTTTATCAGTTTGGGGAAGTTCCCTTTTATTCCTAGTTAGTTGAGAGTTTTTGTTTTGTTTTATTTTAAAATCAGGAATGGATGTTGGATTTTGACAAATACTTTTCTTCATCTATTGAGATGATCATGTGGAGTTTTTAAAAAAATGTTATTAATATGGTGGATTTCATTGATTGATTTTTAAATATTCAACTTACCTTGCATTCCTGGTATAAGCTCCAGTTGGTCATGATGTATTTATCCCTTTTATATATTGTTGGATTCAATTTGCTAAAATTTTATTTAGAATTTTGCACTTATGTTCATGAATGATGTTGGTTTGTAGTATTCTTTTAATGCTTTTTGCTAGTTTTGGCATCATAACAAATCTGGCTTCACAATAGAATGAGTTGTGAAGTGAACTCCTTTCTTCATTTTTTGGGAATAGTTTGTGAAGAATTCATATTATTTCTTCCTTAAATGTTTGGTGGAATTCACTATGGGAACCATGTGGGCCTGGAGTTTCCTCTGTGGGAAAGTTTTAAAATATAGTCATGCGATGCTCAGCGACAGGGATATGTTCCGGGAAATGCGTTGTTAGACGATTTCATGGTTGTGCGAACATCATAGAGTGTACTGACATTAAACCATCTAGACGGTATAGCCTATTACACACCTAGGCTTTGTGGTACTAATCTTATGGGACCACCATTGGATATGCTGTCTGTCACTGATCGAAATGTTATGCTGTACATGACTGCACTGATTAAATTTCCTTAGTACCTATGGAACTATTCAGATTATGTGCTTCATCTTGAGTAAGTGTTGGTTTTTGTCTTTAAAGGAATTTGTCTGTTTCCTCTAGGTTGCTGAGTTTATTGGCTTAAAGTTTTTCATAATATTCTCTTATTTAAAGAAAAATATGTAAAATCTGTAGTGATGCCACCTCTGCTTTTCCTGATATTGGTAATTTGTTTCTTCTTTCTTTTTTCTCTTTACCAGTTTGGCTTATTTTTCAATTTATTCGTCTTCATAAAGAACCAGCTTTTGGTTTTATCCATCTTCTCTGTTGTGTTTCTGTTTTCTATTTCATTAATTTCCATTCTGATCTTTAATATTTCTTTTTCCCTTACTTTGGGTTTACTTGCTCTAATTTTTCTAACTTATTGAGGTAGAAGCTTATGTCATTGATTTGAGATCTTTCTTCTTTTCTTTTTCTTTTTTTAAACTTTTTTTTCTTTTATTTTTTTTAAAGATTTTATTTTTTCCTTTTTCTCCCCAAAGCCCCCAAGTACATAGTTGTATATTCTTCGTTGTGGGTCCTTCTAGTTGTAGCATGTGGGACGCTGCCTCAGCGTGGTTTGATGAGCAGTGCCATGTCCGTGCCCAGGATTGGAACCAACGAAACACTGGGCCGCCTGCAGTGGAGCGCACAGACTTAACCACTCGGCCACGGGGCCAGCCCCAAGATCTTTCTTCTTTTCTAATTTCAGTGTTTAGTGCTATAAATTTCTATCTAAGTACTGCTTTAGCTGTATCCCATAAGTCTTGATATGTTGTATTTTCATTTTAATTCATCATATTTTCTAATTTTCCTTTTGACTTCTTTTTTGACCTGTGTGTCATTTAGAAACGTGTTATTTAGTTTCCAGAATTTTATGAATTTTTCAGATATCTTTCTTTTATTGATTTTTGAATTTAATTTCATTATAGACAGAGAACATACTTTGTATGACTTACATCCTTTTAAATTTGTTGAGACTTGTTTTATGGCCTAAAATATGGACTATCTTAGTGAGTGTATAGCATCTTGTGAGGGTACATAATTGGTAACAATAGATGCCTACATTGCTATTAACTATCTTTGTATCCCAGGGTGATTCCCTTTTTTGCAAGATTATGGCACTGGCAATAGCATCTTCATATCAGAAAAGAGGGACTCATACTTTTTCAGAGCAGGTAAAGCAGAGATTTTTAAATTCTGGTCTGATTTCAGAATAAAGGGTACTTAGGAAACTAGGTCCTTAATGAAGCATATAGTGGGCCCAGATTTGCTTCTATTTGTTTTGAACTAGCCCTTTTTCTTTATTATTTTGGCCCTTAAAGACATTGAACTGCCCTCATCACTAGAATATGTCAGACAGAAATTGGCCTAAGACCTTTTGGGGCATTTGATGACCATTTGAGATAGCATGGGAACTCTTGATCACTTCAGGCTGCATGGCAGGCTTTATGTGGTGTTATCTGATTGCTGATCTTTGTTGATTTTCACTGAGTCATTAGTCTGATTTAGGGGAAGTATGAGATTTCATATTTCCATTCTCCCAAAAGATCTGAGCCGTGTCTTAATTTCCAGGATATGATGTCAGTCATGTTAACTTGTATATATTGATACTTAGTAATATCTCTCTATGTTTATCTATCTATCCATCTATATGTAAATGTTTGTTTATATGGCAGATATGACTCTTCTGTTTCTATTGAAATTAAAAAGTGATACTGATGTGTGTTATAAACAGCCTAATTCTTCAAAGAACAGTTCTTTAATACTGTTCCCAGGCTGCCATCAAACCTCCAGTTTATTGAAATCCTTCTTCACATTTTCAGAGTTGGGCAAGATAATCTTGTATTATTCAGCCAGTTCTGTATTAGCACATAAAAAAGAAAACCAGTAATGGCTTTACTCTTTACATTTCCCTTTTGATACCCTTCACATTAATACCATTAGTAACAACTCTTCCAAAAAAAAAAAAAAAATCCTTGTTTTTCTTCTGCCTTTGGCTACAGAGCTAGGTTGTAAAAGTAAGGGAACAAAATGTTTTAGTAGGATCATGTCTTTAGTGATGGGGAATTTAGAGCCATTAAAGAAATAAACAACTTAACCAAAAATATGGCAAAATAGAAAGGTGGATGCTAGGGGATTTAGGAAGTTCCAGGGAGTTTTGTAGATTTCAGATGCTGACCACATACATCTAACTTGTGAGGGGTATGAAGGGACAAGGAGAGAGAGAGCTGAATGGGAATAGGTTAGCGGAGAGGAGAAAGGAGTTTTTTTTAAAGTTCTTATGCAGTCTGAATAACATTTATATTTTCCCCACTTCTGGGCCTTAGAAATTAGAATCTTTTCATATTTTTATTGTTCTGTGTAGTAAACCCTGTTTGATAGTGGTGCTGTAAGCCTAAGTCGATGTGGTTGCATTCAGTGTATAGAAAAGTTACAACTTCTCCTGCTAGTTCTTCCTTTGTATTTAATGCCTAAACGTCTCCATCTGGAGAAATGCCAATTTGCCACTAAATTTAAATAAATAAGAACATTTCTCATCAATAGGGGTGGCAAATTTAGCCCCTCTTTAGAGCACTGAGCAATTTATGACCATATGTTAAATACCATAAAACAGCTTTAAAGACTTGGTCCCTGGCCATTGCCAGATTGCACCGTAGGAGTACAGCAGCACTGCGAGGGACTGGGAATGCTTCCTCCGGCCCTTGGAGGCCTCAGTAACTCACTGATGTCACAGCCAAAGAGGCCTGTTTTCAAACATTCCATTTATGAAGGTGAAATACTAAAAGATTCCATTTTGGCATTTGGGTGCAAAGAAGGCAAGACTTCTTTTTGATTCTTAAGGGTCAAAATTAGTATGGAAAATGTTGTGTGGGAGAATGAGTAACTTGGCAGCAGTGAGTCCAGAAGGCAAGTCTAGGAATAGGTAGTAGATATCCTACTCGTTCTTTTTCTTGGAGCGTGAACTGGACTTTTATAAGGGGTAAGCAAACCAAATATCACATGTTTCTCAATCGTTTTCTTTTTGCCAACTTTTATGGAATTAATATTAATGTTCAAAACAATTTTTAAAATTTCATTTCATAAGGCTGCCAATTATAAGGATTTCTTTTCTTCCAGGAGTATGACTCATTATTTGGTGAACTCCAAATATTAGTTTTTCTTCTTGCCATCGTCACAGCCTGTGAATCATTTATAGCATTCAGTGGGCTCATGACTGAGGGAATGAAGGTGTGTGCCAGCAAACATGTGCTTTTTGGTCAAGTAGTGCTATAAGACCTTAGATGGATTTTTAACACATGTGAGGAAATCCCTGATTCAGGCAGGGGGGCAGTGTTATTAAAGAGGAGTAGGTACCAGAAACCTGTGAACAAGATTTTTCTAACTGTTCTCTCTGAAGGCTAACTCTTCCTACAAAGGAAGTTAATGAAATTTGCCTGTCAAAGGTTCAGGATTTCTAGCCTTCTTGAATGTGTAAGTGCCAGCCTGAGGGCTGATTTCCTGTCAGTTCCTGTGTGGTTTGCACTACATCCTCTTTGCAACAGATCAGTATTTTAGGTCATCTATCATAAACTGCTATCCTGTAAATTCTTGTTGATTTGATTTCAGTTTGCAGAAGGCAGCTGGCATGTTTCTCTAGGAAGTGCAGCTGGAGAGCTCCTGTCTCCCTCTTCCTAATGTCAGGAAGTACACTATTGTTACTTGTCACTGCTTTCTTCCTTTGAAAGAACAAAAAGTCTTCAAACTTTGGCATATTCTAAAAGCGCTGGGTAGTAGTTTGAAATTACCTTTTCCATTTTATTGATCTAGGGCAAAAACTGGAATGATCTTTGACAACACTTGTCAATCTTGTCTGGTTTTTCCATAACACAGATATGTGCATTAGTGGAAGTCCCGTCTTCACCCTCATTGCAAATGAAGTCGTGCGTAAGTCTTCAGAGTTACATGAGGGTGATTTGTTTTGTTTTGGGCTTTGATTTTCAGACACTACGGAACACAGATATTTAAAGCATATTTCTTCACTATTTCATGTTAAGTTGAAAGTATCATTTTCGTTGTTCCTATTTATCATGCCATAGTGGGTGAACTATGTTGTAGAATTTAGAAAAGTGAGCAATTTTCCTCCTTTCTTATGACTCAGAGGTCGCATTTGACAACTTGATTTTTTTAATGTAGAATGGGAATTGCCTTTAGCTCAGTTCATCTAAGAACCTGTTATATTATAAGGAGAATACAGATTCAAGCATGAGTTGTTTTAAATAGTGTCCTTAACAATCTGTCGTGGCACAGATCATTTCTACTTCTGATTCTTTTCATCTTTATGAAAACCCGTGTTCTGTAAGGTTTGACAATATCATTAGTGTAGCTCATGGTTTCTTTTGTGTTCTGGTTCTTAAGATGAATGAAGAGAAAGGAAAGATAAAAATTCTGCTGCTCTACCCAAAGAAAGTGAGCTTTCTGAAGGTGGATTTTAGTCAGATTTATGGACATCAGGCAGTATCATCATAGAAACAGCCCAGATCCTGATAATGCACTAAGAATGGCATGAAGGAAGAAATTTGGATTCAAGACATGGGAGAATTTTGTGTCCAGATTATTTATATAAAATAAAATCTGTAGTTTGTGAAATAATATATTGTTAAACTCTAGGGGTGGGAACCTCTGTGATCTCTAAGGTCTAGATGACCCACATGGTAGCAGATCAGGAAATGTTTATTAAATGAGTGAAATCTGGGCACTAAAAGAATATGTCTTATGTGGATAGTCTTTACTGGAAGGATACTACTTTTGGGATTGTCAGTGGGACAAGGGAGCATCTAAAGATTTGAGGAAGGACAGCATAGTTTCTCACCGAAGAAAGGGAAAGAAAACTATGAAAGGTTATATACATCTACAAGGTTGCCATGCATATTTAGAAAGAACCTGGAAAAAGACTCACACAAGTAGTTTGCCAACACTTGGGCTAGAATAGGACTAACCGGTTTTACTTAAAGAACAACTTTGTTTTAAAGAACAACTCTTAATAGATTAATCTCTTATTATAGAAAGATAAGTATAGTACATTGGGAAGAAAAGAAAAGAGTCAGCTGAATTTGTCCTGAGACTAGCAGGGCTTTTCATTCTGTCCTTGGGATGGATCTGATAAGCAGATCATGAAATGATTAGTAAGACGTAAAATGTGTTGCTTGACAGTATGCCTAAGGTCTGTCGTAACTAAAGAATGAATGCTACTAAATGTTGAAATCAGACAATTTGGTCATCTTAATGTAGAGCGAATTGCAAAATTGATTCTTTTCCAGTTAATTTTTTTTATTGTTCTTATCTTCCTGTTTTTCCTTTTTTGTTTTTTTTCTAAGTGTAATTTCACTACATTTGGGTAAGACAAGTTACAGGCAGTTGCACTCAAACATCAAATTATTATTATTATTATTATTATTTTTTAACCAGCTTTAGCAGGGCTGGCCATGTCCTCTAGAAAGAAAAGAAAACCCCCACAAATCTCAAAGTGCTTTCACCCGACCATGTACCCAGTCATTACTGAGTACCTACTTAGTCCAAATTCTGAAGCACAGAATTTGAGGGTCTCCATTGTTTGGCACCATCGTAACCTTTCCAGCATTCTCTCTTCTCCTTACCCCCTTCTCTACTAAACCAGAGGACTTTGACAGTCTTGTCTCCCACCTTCATTTTCAACTCTATGTGCTGCTCTCCCTTCTGAACATCTTGTTCCTGCCAGTGTCATCTACTCATCGTTCCTTGGGCACATAATTTGCCTTATACCCCCTAACTTTTGCTAATTCTTTCACCCTTACCTTAAGTTACCTCATATTTCTTTACCTAAGCCTACTATGGGCAGCACTAAGAGTGGACATTTTAAGAAAAAGTTGATTAGACTGAGCATGATTTTAGACTGAAAGGAAGTATTCAGCGTAGTAGGAGACTGGCAGATTGTCTGTAGATGGCCACAACAGTATCTCCTGTCCCACATGCTCTTCTATACTGTGTGTGACCTTACTACTCCTCCTTCAAGAGTTGGAGTATAATTTTCCTCCCTTTGAATCTGGGTGGGCTTGTGACTGTTTTGACCAATAGGCTATGATGCAAATAATGTTGTATGACTCCTGAGGCTGGGTCATAAAAGGCAAGACAGCTTCCGTCTTATTAGCAGGAACACTTGTGCTTGGAGCCCAACGCCACACTGCATAAGAAGTCTGACTACTTTGAGATTGCCATGCTGTCAGGTAGCCAAACCACATGAAGAGGTCACGTGAAGGCACTGCAGTTGGCAGTTCTTTCCCTGGAGTTATCCTAGCCCAGGCAGCAGACATGTGAGTGGAACTGTACTGGACCCTTCAAACTAGCCTGTCCACTGGCTAAATACCCCTGAGTGATCTCAGTCAATGCTGTGAGGAGCAAAAGTGTCACCCATCTACATTCTGCCCATATTTCTAACCCACAGAATCTGTGAGCATAATCAAATGTTTGTTATTTTAAACCTGTGAGTTTTGGGGTTTTTAGGTAGCATTAGTAATTAGAATATAAACACTGAAGAACAGGAGCAGAACAAGAGCCCGTAGGAGGGTGGACGGGATGGGACTAAAAGCAGAGGTACAGAGGTGAAGTCTCCAGAGGGAGGAGGAAGAGACATAAGGATTAGGAAAGAAATGGGTAAATTGTGAGGAGAAAGGGTGGGGAATTCACACTGACCTATTATTATTAATTGTATATGTATATATGAGACTATATATTTGAATATATATGTATTTCTATTTATATTTGAATGAAGTTGGAATTGAGGTCAGCTGCCAAGACATGGAAGGTCTGGAGAGGGCCTGGCTGCCTGGTGGAGAGTATTGAAGACAGTACAGATTACCAGCCTTCATTGAGCTCCTGGCCTTTAACAAATACTCTTGTGAGGAAAGACAAGGCTTGGCATTAGGCCGCTATGGTCTGCCTTCCTCGGGAGAGCTTTGTGCACAGCATATACTGTCAGTGTGAAGTACGTTGAGCTCTTCAGAAGAAGTAAAGGTGATTCTCCCCAGAGGAGTGCCATGGACCACTGTGGCTCTGTTCATGAATTCGGAACCTCAACGTGACTCTTTAGGATTTCAGATAACCCAAAGCTGCTTGTGGTTTTGGGGAATGGAAGGGATCCCACCTTTAGAGTGGGGACTTTGATTTTAAGTAGCAGGTTTCTTGAGAGGAGAGGGGAACAAATCTACAGTTTTAGTTATGGAACTTCTGAGGGCTTTTGTCCACATTGAGGACTCAGCAAGTGTTGTTAATTGAGTAGTAGAATTGCTTCTATAAAAGAATGTTTTCTGTGGCATCCAGCGATCTGGCCACCAGCCACATGCAAGTCAGTTTGTTTCTGTGAAGGATTACATGCTCTACGTCTCACTGTACTCTTAAGAGTCTCGAAATCCTGCAAGTTTTAGATGGTTTTCTTCTGAGTAAAATATCTAATTTGTTGTTGAAGTCTTTTAATTAATGTTGTGTGAAGAGAGATGCTGGAGAACCTCATTGAAGTGCTATTACTGGATAAAAGAACACTGTGTTCGTGATGGGGCAACCATGATGTAGCAAACCTTTGCCTCATGTATTATAGTTAGAAGATAGAATTTGCCCCTGTGTTATAAGCAACTCTACTATGTTTCAGTTAGTCTCTGTCAGATGCTTTCATTTCACCATTGCTTAATGTTTTATTTTTTATCTACTGTGTTGAAGTGACCTTGGCACTTCTGAGATGTTGTGACTTGTGTTTTGCTTATTTCTCCACCTCTTCCCTGAAAATTGCCGTGCATGTAGATAACTTGCTCTTAGAGACTCTGCTTGATTTGTTTCTCTCTGTCTTGCGTAATTTTCCTGGCAAGAGCGTGACTATCTTTGTCCTTTGTTATCATCAACTTAAATTTAAATTATCAAACAGAAAAATTGTCATTGTGATACCATTACTTTTAAAGAACTGTTCATTTTCTATTGCTGTATTTTTTAAAAAAATACTTTCAGCGAATTTTGGCTAGAGTTTATGTATCTTTAACTGTTCTTACTTTGGTAGTAGTTTTATGTTTGTTTTTTTTTTAATCATTCATTGTTTCCAAAAAACATTTTCCTATAACTACTTTTGAAGAATTTTAATTTATTCATCCTGATTTTTCAGAATCCTAAATTTTCATGCATTTCAGTAGATTTTCCCTGCCTTAGCTTCCGTGGATTACGGGACTTGCTTTTGTTCATTGTTCGACTTGTTGTTTAGCTCTGTCGTGTGTGAACTCAAAGGATCCTTCATATCGCTTTTTTACATCTTTCTTGGTCCAGCTGCTGGGCATTTCAGAGTTATTTGACAGTAGGAAGTATTATTCTTTTTTTTTTCCATGAATTCCACAGGCTAATTCTTGGTTTTCACAAAGTTTCTGAAAGCTCATGAGTGGGCTTTTGCACGCTCTTCCAAGCACTGTTTTGTGGGAGACGAAGCACAAGGTCCAGTCGGAGATTGTTCTTTGTATGCTAGTTTGCTTCTGTGCTGGTGCTCTGGTTTGTGCCTGTGGATGCAGTCAGCAAAAGACACATTGTTAAACAGTGAACTCTGAATTGAAAGAAAGATTGGTGTGGTTTTTTTCCCCCATCTAGCATCGTCTGGTTATTTCTCCTGATTTTTTGGCAAGTGATGCTTGTCTGTATAAATCTGTGCCACATCAGCCCTAATTTCTGCTTTGTATAATTCAGCTAGGAATTAGAAAGTATTTACAATCATGTAGCATTCCCTATTTTCCAAAGTGTTTTTACTTAAATCTCACTCTAATCTCCCAACAACTTTCTGAGGGCCAGTTACCCTGCTTTACGTATAAGAGAGGCTCACAGGGTTTAAGTGACTAACCTGAGGTCACATAACTGGGAAGTCAGGGACCCAGAACTCAAATCCAAGACTTCCAAGTACAAGCCCCGTTCTTTTCTCACCACAACCTGCTGGGAAATGTGGTCTTTATTACCACACAGTAACAATCTGCTTCTCAGTAAAAGCAGATAAGAGCAAATCAATGTGAATAATCAGTTGCTCACAGTAAGAAAGTTATGCAGGAAATAAGAACAGGCAACAGCATTGCTGATAGGAAGTAAACGCAGCATCGAACGCTAATGCCTTCTGCCATGCATCAGCTAGGAAAGGTGGTGGTCAGTTGACTAATATCTGATTGAGAAATTAACTGATAAACTTCCACTTGTGTGGATCTCTTGGACGCTTGAGGAGTAAAAGCTTGTGGTTGGTTGTTTTTGTTTTGTTTTTTGCTCGAGGGCAGAAATTACAAGCAGAAATTGGTGAAAATAGAGTCAGAAGTTAATCAGGTTTATGAGAAAGAAAAGCTCAGTTTCAGCTTTGAGATGTAGAGAATTGTCTTCAATGCTCTATTTTTCTGTGTGTGTCTTTAAGACTGGTTAGCCTGTGATCTTATTTTGCAGGTCCTGACCTAGTAACATGGCTTTATGATTCAGGTCTGTTATCTGACCTGATACATCTTTAATTGTCTTAATTGTATATTTTTGATACAGCAAAAACTGTTGTTTAATTTTCAATCTGATTGTAAATTAAACAACAGTTTTTAACCACTTTCTAAAATCACTTGGGTGGTTTTTCTTTAATGTGGGAAAGATGAGGGAAGAAAACTTAAAGGTCAAGATAATAAGATGGACCAGATATGTATAGTTAAACTCTTTGAGCATTTGTGAGTGAAAAAATTGGGTTTTTATTTTAAAATGTACTTAAAATTTGTGTAGAAATGAAATTATCCAAAGACGTTAACCTTAGCATATGCTTTAAATATTAAGTACCCAGTTTTATTTTATGAAACAGAAGGGATCTGAAAGAAATTAGATATGATCAAAAGCAAATTTAGTTAAAATAGAATATTCTCCCCTCAACGT
Organism: Equus przewalskii; assembly: GCF_037783145.1. Classification (NCBI taxonomy): domain Eukaryota; kingdom Metazoa; phylum Chordata; class Mammalia; order Perissodactyla; family Equidae; genus Equus; species Equus przewalskii. The sequence goes on along the minus strand of NC_091844.1, from coordinate 67,973,197 downwards.
ATTAGTCTTACTACGATTCCTCTTAAGTGACATGGATTTGTTAGAACTTACGTCATCCTAATAATTAACGGAAGTGAAAGAACTATACTTTCAGAGCTAAAGAGACCCTTTGATGTCATCTAATCTACTACCTATGGTAGCAGTTTCTTTAGTAGTATCCTTGGTAAGTAGATACATAGCTACTATCATTAATAGGAATCTTATTATTCATGAGACAGCATTACAATGCTCATTCAAAAAATATTTTTGTCCTAGGGACAAAACAACTTTATTTCCTCATCTGCGTGACAGTTTTATGGTACTGAAAGGAGCACTCAGCAGAATTCTTGTTTGAATTAATTAGCCATACCGATATTCCTTTTATAGTGGTGATTTTTTTGAAAAAGAGAATTACTAGAATTACCAAATAATCATCAGAATGGAGAAATTGTGGATAATGGCAGCAGACTATAGATAAAGAAAAACATGGTCCCAATATTTAAAGAAAAGGAAGAGATAGATTCTTAAAATTACAGTTTAATTTTTGTATTGAGGTTGGGTAAGATTCAAGAGCTAATTATTAAATAAATGGTTTGAGAGTATTTAAAACATGTTATATCTTTAGTAGCCAACATAGGTGTACTTAGAAGCAAGTTATGCCAAATTAGCTGTATTTCTTTTTTGATGGTAGATCAGCTGACATAGCAAATCATTTCAGCAGAAAATTTAACCATTTCCCTGTGATGTCTTTCTGGATATTTTATATTATTGAACCAAAAGAATAGTTAAGTAGATTTGCAGTAAATTGAGCAATCATTAGAAAGTCTCTAATGAAATACTCCAGGGTCATATTTTTGATTATGTTTTGTTCAACATATTTGTAAATGATGTGGACATACTTGGCTAACCTTTGGAGGACACAAGTTTAAAGAGACCGATACTATGAGGTATGACAAACAAAATTTGAATTTATCTCCATAGGCTAGTATGTTGGATCAGAAACAAAAGGATGGAATTCAGTGGGGTTAAGTGTAAAGTCCCTTGCTTACGTTCTAGAAATTAGTTGAATAGGTAGAGGAAAGCAGTTACATGAAAAATGATCTAGGATATATAGTATGAACCAAAAATATGATGTGACTACTGAAAAAGTGAATACAATCTTGTGCTGCGTTAACAGAAGCACTGGGTCTGCAGCTTGGAATGAGGTCCTTGTGCTGTGCCTGTAATGTAGTAGACCATACATGAGTCCTGTGTTGACATTTGGGCACCATGGTGTAGGAGGAACATTATCCGACTAGTGTGTGCTGGATAGAAATCATCACACACAGACAATGCTTGAAGAAACTGGGACTACTAGTTTTCAGAGATAGAAAGGACTAGAAATATAGGCTCAGAGAAGTTAAGTAAATGGTCCAAAATGATATCGTTAGTTAATGGCAGATCCAGTTCTCTACACTTAGTTCAGGGTTCTTTTTACCCATCACATTTTGTTCTTCCAGAAAGTAAAACCGATACAGTCATACGTCGCTTAATGATAGGGATGTGTCCTGAGAAACATGTCGTTAGGCCATTTTGTCATTGTGAGAACATCAGAGTGTACTTAAACAAACCTAGATGGTGTAACCTACTACACATCTAAGTTATATGGTACTAATCTCATGGGACCATTGTCATATAAGCAGTTCATCATTGACTGAAACATCATTAGGCAGTGCCTGACTATACCACCAGGGAGGAGTTATGAGGAAGCAGATTTTGACTCTGCACAAGAGTTTTTAATAATTGGTGTTGTTCCCTAATGTAAAGAACTGCTTTGGGAAATAATGAGTTCTTTGTTATTAGAAGAATTGAAATAGATACCATGTAACTTCTTTACTAGAGATATTGTATGTTTTAAGGGATATTTTTGAGCTGTCAGAAACTGAGCTGGGACAGTCAACCACATTCCTCTTTACATTTCTTGTCCTGGTTAATTATTAATAATGCCTTCTTTCCCACTCTAGGGTGTTCCACTTTGGATAATAAATTGTATGGTTGCTTTTGCCATAAGGTCTCTTCCAGCTGTTTAAATCTGCTGAATGAAAATTATTTCAACATAAAATATGTTGGTTTACCATCTCAGATCAAGTCCTAGTGGCAGGATGTGGAGTCTTTGAGAAAGTCACTTAAAAATTTTTTAATGGAAAATTTCAAACTTATAAAAGTAGAGAGAATGGTATAATGAACTCTTTTCCATGTACCTGTCACCCAGCTTCACAATGGTCAGCTTATGGTCAGTCATGTTTTGTGGGTCTTCCATCAACTTTTTCCTAGATAATTTTGAAGAAAATCAGAAGTGTCATATCACATCTTCCAGAAATATTTCACTATGCATCTCTACAAGATAATGTCTCTTCTTTTAAAACATAACTTTAAACATAACTTTTTTTCATCATCACTTTAAAAAATCAACATTAATTCTCAAATCTTTCATTACCAATTAGTATTCAGATTTCCCTGGTTGATATATACACACAAACACATAAACACACATACATATGTAAAATGTGTGTGTGTTTTACAATTTGTTTGGATACTGACAGATTGCAATAGGTTGCTCTGTTACTTAGGTGTCTTATTTACAGTCATCTCATCCTGCGTCTCCCCTTCTTTGCTCTGTTTTTTCCTTTTACCCTTCCTTCTACTTCTCTTCTTCCATTTCCCCCTTATAGCCTTTTTCTTCCTGTTCTCCTTTCTCTTCTTCGTCCTTCAATTTTTTTCTCTATTCTTCATTGTTTTCAATTTATTTGTGAAGAAACTGGGCTGTTTGTCTCATAGTTTCCCTCAGTCTGAATTTTGATGATTTCAGCCCTGTGGAGTCACTTAACATGTTCCTTTGCTCCTGTATATCCTGTATGAATTGGTGGTTTGATCTAGAGGCTTAATCAGACTCAGATTTATTTTGGGGCAAAAGTGTTTCACAGGGTAACATATTCTTCGATTAGGGCCTGTGTGTCTGGTTGTCTTTTGATGTAACAGCCTTTAGTGGTCTTTGCTTGGATCCATTAATTTGTTAAGAGTTACAAAATGGTGATATGCTATCATCTCTTCATTTATTAGTTGAAATAATTCTATAAAGAGAAGTTTTTCCTGATCGACTGTTTGGTAATCCTCAGTACAATTCCTTTAGAAGGATAGAACAAATGCTTGACTCTCTTCTTTTCTGGTTTTCAAAATGAGTAAGTTCCTTTGCATCTTTTATAGATACCTATTGATTTTTAAAAGAATCATTAACTCATGGGCTTAAAATTCGATGTATTTAAACAGTCCATTACATTTGTTATTGATGCTTAAAGTGATGCATCTTTGGCTAGTGAGAGCCTCCTCATTATGTTCCCGAGTCTGGTTGATATGACCCCAGAAGCCTTTGATAGCTCTCACTTTCTGTCATGATGGCATATTCTACCCTCATCTTGCAGGTTTTTTACTCTGGACCTCAGGCCAGCCTTTTCACTCTTCCTCTTCCTCCAGGGAACAACTGGGAAAGCAATTTCTTATAAGAAATTTCTTATAATTCTCTTAGAGTTCTTATAAGAAATTGCTGCGCTTTGCAAAATTGTGTGTCTGTCTGTAGTGAGTTGCTGAGCCAGATTCTCCTGGGGGCTCAAGCTATGCTTTGGTTTGATTAAGTTGGTACATCAGGCAGCTTTAATAGCTTGAGCCATTCTCCTCTGTTGTAAGTAACTTTGTTTGTTCAGTCTTTTGTTCCTTTCTTTGCCTTTTGGGCACAAGCATGCTGCCTTCCTTTGCTGGTTGTGGGCTAGAAATGGAAGTACGGAAACCCTGTCTCATGAACTTTAGTGACCCAGACTGAGTGTGCCTTCTTGTGGGGTCATCATTGAATGAGCAGAGCTGTCAGAGATAGGATTTATGGAAAAATCACACACAACCATGGTTAGATATTAAACGTTTCATTTCTCTAGGAGGAACATATATGTCTTCATTGAACAGCCAAATTTTCTGCCTTAGTTTGGATTCCCAAAACAGCAGAGTCTGAGACAAGGATAAATCCTTTATCTAATTAATCAGTTGTAAACATTTTGCCATATTTATTTATCTTTTTCTCTACTCACACACATGTATGCGTATCTCTGCAGATATAGATGTATGTTTATATATCTAAATCTTTTTGCTGAACTATTTTAAGTTAAGTTGCAAACATTTTGATACTTTACCTCTAATATTTTATTTATTTACTTTTTTAAAGATTGGCACCTGGGCTAACAACTGTTGCCAATTTTTTTTTTCTGCTTTATCTCCCCAACCCGCCCCATACACAGTTGTATATCTTAGTTGCAGGTCCTTCTAGTTGTGGGATGTGGGACGCCGCCTCAATGTGGCCTGATGAGAGGTGCCATGTCCACGCCCAGGATCCGAACCCTGGGCCGCCGCAGCAGAGCGTGCGAACTTAACCGCTCGGCCACGGAGCCGGCCCCTAATATTTCTATATATCTTCTAAAAAAAAGACATTTTTCTTCTATAGAATCTGAATACCCTTATCATACTCAAGACATTTAACATTGATACGGTAATATTATCTACTATGTGGTCCATATTCATATTTCCACTGTTGTCTATTAGTGTCCTTTTCGCTTTTTTCCCCTTATCTGTGATACAGTGAACGATCATACACTGTATTTACTGCTTATATTTCTTTAATTTCTTTAATCTAGAACAGTTCTTTTACTTTTTTTTTTCTGTCATTCCTGATATCAACAATTTTGGAGAGTCCAGGCCTATTGTTTTGTAGAATGTCATAATTTGGTTTGTCTGATTATCTCTTCATGATTGTATTTAGGTTAAACATTTTTATCAGACTTTCTTGATAGGTGATGTTATGTCCTCAGTGCAGTCATCACAAAGTCCACCATGTCCATTTTTTCTATTATTGGTGCTGCTAAATTTGACTATGTAGTTAAATTAAGGTGGTATCTACCAAATTTCTCCCTTATAAAGATACCTTCTTTTATTGCAATTTGTTAGTAATCTATGGGGTGATACTTTGAGACTGTGTCCTGTTCCCTGACAACCTTTTACCTAATGGTTTTTAGTATCCATCTGTGATCCTATCTTAAATCAATAACTTATTGTTTATAATTATTTTTATAGATGTCTTACCTCTAAGATCATATCTCCTAGATTGCAAGCTTTATTAAGCAGAATCTCTTAACTCTTTTTCTGTTACTCACACTATCTAGAGTATAGTATATGCCTAATATTTCTTGAGGGATTGAATGAATTAATAAGTGAAGATTATCTCTCTAGAAAATGAGAAAAAAGTCTTCTTTTATCCTGCCAGTTTAATCCAAATATTCATTTATATACTTCTTTTTTTTAAGCTTCCTCAAGTATAGAATAATCAGTTACCATTTTTTATATTGTTTGACATTTCAGGATTTTTTTCATGGTGTCCTCCAAATGACAATGTCTCCTTTTCTTTTCTGTAAATGCAAAGCTACTTACTCTGTACATTTAAACCAATCTTTTTATTTAGCTTACTGTGATATTTAGTTCACAGAAAATGAAATGTAAATGCATAGTATTCTAGAGGCTACACCTAAATCAATGCTGTGTGTGTATATAAAAGTCAAGCTTATTTCCTAAGTTTTCCTTTATTATTGTTTTCTCAGTTTTTCACTATTTCATGATAAAGATCGTTATTGATTTGTTTTGAAATTATATTTCGTTCCTAACTACTTTTTAAAACTATGAACAAAATCATAGAAAGGTTGAGAAAGCTTACTTTATTTTTATGGTGTCAGATACATTGTAGTCATTAAAAAAAGAACTGGTAATAAATTGTATTAATGAAACAGTTTGTGAATATGCATTAGAAAATTATTAAGACTAAAATTTTCTGCAGTAGAATATGTATTACTCAATAAGGTAATGCTAATTCATAGCATTTGGCTTAAAATATTGTTATTTTATGTGCTGAAACAAGTATACAAAAATACAAGGTTAAAGGTTCATTTAAAACATATTATAACAGCTAAAGATGAGACACTATATCCATTTGCTAATTAGTCAAAATCTCTAAGAATCAGCAACATAGCAGATTCCCTCTGATATACCTAAAAATCATGTAGCTTAATTTCATGAGAACTGTCTTTTATTATAAACCAATGAAATAACGATGAAAGGGCATGTTTAACCTGGAGAAGAGAAGACTAAAAGAAGAAGTCATTTGCAGATGATTTAGAATACTGCTTAGGGTAGAACTAGCATTAATAGGTAAAAATGATTTGTAGGCATTTTTTTTTCAGTATAAGAAAGAACTTTTTCCAGCAACTAATAACTGCCCAGAAACAGAATGTGCTGCTTAATGAAGTAATGAGCCACATTGTACCTGAAAGTGGTCATGGAAAGTTGGATGACTTTTCCTACTTACCTTCCTGTCATTCCCTTCCTTCTCTTCTTTCTGAATCATTTGTTCCTCTATATCTATGCTGCCCAGTATGGTCGCTCCTAGCCTCCTGTGGCTGTGGAGTACAGTTGGCCCTCCGTGTCAGTGGGTTCTGCATCCGCAGATTCAACCAATCAAGGATTGAAAGGCCTATGATGGTTGCATCTGTACTGAATATGTACACACTTTTTTCTTTGTCATTATTCCCTAAACAATACAGTATAACAACTCTTTACGTAGTGTTTACATTATAGTAGGTATTGTAAGTAATCTAGAGATGATTTAAAGTCTATGGGAGGATGTGTCTAGGTTAGGTGCAAATACTACAGCATTTTATAGAAGGGAGTTGAGCATCCATGGATTTTGCTAAAATCCCTGGAGTCCTGGGACCAATCCACCGCAGATACCAAGGGATGACTGCACTTGAAATCTGGCTCTTCTGAATTGAGATGTGCTGTAAGTGTGACACATTAGATTCTAAAATCTTAGTACTACAAATAATGTAAAATAGCTCACTAATAACTTTTATATTGATTACGTGTCGAAACGACACTGTTTTGTATATATTGACTAAATAAAACATATGAAGATTAATTTTAATTAATTTTTATTTATGGTTATTATTTATTTAATTGTTAAGATTAATAATTAGTTCTGGAAAATAAGGAGTAAACAGTGTCCACCCTATCTCTCTCACTGGTTACAATGAAAAACTCTAGAATGCCTAAGGAATACATACAGCAATTACCTGAAGACTCTGAAAAGTAAATAATAGCAGAAATACTAAGAAGAGAAATCAAAACTCAAGGAATAATCCATATAGAGGTTTGTTTCCTCCCTTCCCCCTTTTTTCTTTCATATGTCCTAGTTTAAACCCTAGGGCACCCCACGTCCTGGAACTATGCAGCAGGCGTGGACAGAAAAAGTTCTAATGAAAACCCCCTCTCTCAGGTCAGAATACCAAACAGGATGGAGTTTTAAAAACTCCCTTGGCCGCAACTCAGGCAAGCTCCAGTGATGAAACTGGACTCCCTCAGCAGCCTCTCAGACTCTTTTCCTTTGCTGCTTCACCTCCAAGTGGACACAGTCATGGGAAGTGCGCAGGAACATGGGGAGGCAAAACTCCCATTTCTAGACAGAGCACCAGGAAAAGGCAGCCCTGGGAGCCAGAGAGTATGGGGAAAATCACAGGGAGGAGGGAGCCAGAGAAAAGAATCCTTCAATTTGTGTATGAAGTCTCAGGCTTATCTTCCGGCTGCACATGTATGGAGCTGGACAGAACTGATGTAGCAAAGGCTTTGAGAATTGAACTATAGTGTAGACCAGTGTTCAGATTCCAGTCTGATCTCTAGGTGGCATATACTTGGGGGAAAGTTGGAATAGCAATAAGACTTTGAAAACTATACTGACATTTGAACCAAGTCCCCAGAAGATGGTTGACCACTTTCAGTCTGAACCTAAATTTATGCCAGTTCATTTGGCAACTTAAAATGAAATGGACAAATTCCATGAAAGACTTCCTTAGTCTTTAAGGAAATGCAAATTAAACCATATTGAGATGCCACAACACACCTGTTAGAATGACTAAAAACAGCAAGGACAATGATAACAACAACAAACTGACCACATCAAGTGTTGGCGAGAATGTGTAGCAACTGGAACTCTCATGGCATTGCTTGTGTGACTGTTAAATGGAACAGCCATTCTGGAAAGCAGTTTCTCAGTTTGTTTTAAGATTAAAGATACACTTTTTCCTATGACGTAGCAATTCCACTCTTAAGTATTATTTATCTAGAAATGATAACCATTTCTCTAGAAACGGAAATTTTATGGTCGCACAAAAACCTGTACATGGATGTTTGTAGCAAGCAGCATTATTCATAATTGTCAAAAACTGGAAATAACCCAAAGGTCCTTTATTGAGTAAATGGATAAGCAAACTGTGGTACATCCCTCTAATGGAATACTAGTTGGCTATAAAAAGGAACAAACTGTTGATATGGGCCCTTAAATGTATCAGTTCATTTGGCTTAATCTCAGATGCCTTATGCTAAGTGAAAGGAGCCAGTTTCAAAAGGTTGCATGCTGCATGATTCCATTTGTGTGACATTCTGGAAAATGCCAAACTGAAGGGACAGAGAATAGATCAGAGGTTGTCAAGAATGAGGGATGGTGGGAAAGTTTAACTACAAAGGGATAGTATGAGGAAATTTTGAAGGGTGATAGAATTGTTGTATATCCTAATTTTGGTGGTGTTTACACAAATATATGCATATGATTAAAAATCGCATAACTTTACCCAAAAAAGGTAAATTTTACTGTATATAAAAATTTAAAAAATAGTTAAAAATTTAATTTCACCCTTTTCATTTTGCTCTCTTAATGTGGCTACTGATAAGTTTATAATTATGTATATGGCTCATATTATATTTCTATTACGTGGCACAGCTTTTGATACTAGCAATGCAAAGAAAGATTAGATGTGGTCTCAGTCTAGAGATAGGGATCTGAAAGAAGCAAGTCTTACAAGGAAAGGAGGCAAACTTAAATGACTTAACTTCAGTCTTCCTCGCTTCCCATCCTTTTTCCAGCAGATATTTTTTGAGGGCCTGATTCATGCAAATTATGCCAACTCTCAGATATGATAATTTTTTATAGTCTCTTTTCCTTGATACAGGAAAAGAAATTCTGTCTTTCAAGACAAAAGTGTGATGTATGATGGAATCATTGGTGGTATCTGAATTTGTAAGCAAAACAGAGTATTTCTTTGAGACACTTGATAAGTTTCTTTATGATATCCTTGTGATAAATGTTAAAGTTTGTAGTATTATTGGGTAGATATTAATGTTTAAATGATTGTACCCAATAGGTACTGATTAATTGAACTGTGGCTGCCAGAGAGTTTTCCAGAAGCATGTTCAGCAAATCTGTTTATAACTTGAAACTGGGAGTGCCAACCCAAACTTGGAATGGAATCCAAGAATATTATGATGTTAAATAGAGAGGTAAATCTAACAAGATTGAAATATAATAGGGATAAATTTAAAATTCTGAAATGGATTCTGAAATTCAGCTTAAGAATGAGGGATATGGGCTTAGCAGTAGTGTATATATAAAAGTCTTGGGGCTTTTAGTTGATGGGAAACATCATACAAGTCACCACTGGTGTGGCTGCCAAAAAGGCTATTTCAATTTGCAATGTTATGTATTAACAGAAGTTTAGTATCTAAAATGAAGGCCTGGCTTTTCTTATTTTATTCTGTGTTCTTTAGAGCACACCTGGAATCTTATGTTTAGTTTTGGGTATTATCCTCTAGGAAGGCTATAGACAAACTAGTACATTTCACAGAGGAGAGAGCAGGATGCTAAAGGACATTGAGACCAAGTCAGATGATGAATAGTGAAAGAAACTGGGATATTTAGTCTGGTCAAGAGGTGACTCATGGTGGGGTTCAAAGAGAGGTCACGAGAACTGCCTGCAAATAATTGAAGGGCTATGATGTTAAAGTGAAACTAGAATTGTTCCATAAGTTCCTAAGAACCAGCGGATGAAATTTTCAGACAGAGATGGAGAGAGAGAGAGAGAGAGAGAGGGAGAGAGAGAGAGATTAAATTTCAGTGTAAGGAAACACTATCAAGAGTTAGAGTGAAGTCTTGGAAGTGAATCACCTCTCCAAAGTCTTCTGTGACACTATGGTTTGAGCCTACCTTTCCTTTGATAATCTCCTTCAGCCTGGCATTTCCACAACGTTATTGTCTGACTCTTCTCATGCTTGGAGTTTCAGTAAATAATCATTTTATGTAGCCATTGATAGGAATAATTCTTCTGTCATTGGCAAAATTCTGATTATTTACCACTTGAATTGTTTCTTTGAAACTATGTTTTCCTGGCAGTTATTTAAACTTCAAGATGGACAAAATAGCACGATACAATTTCACTAGTAAGAAGGAAAGGAGCCTGTGGACAAGCTCTGTTCCTTCAGTAACTGGGCAGCAGGATGTACGGTCTACTCTGCAGATCTGGTGACTGGGCCTTCCTGAGATGGTGCTGGTACCTTCTAAAGATTGGCAGCTGCTGAGGCACAAGAGTGTAAATAAAAACTGTCTTGCACCTAGAATTTCTGCGATTTCATGTATGTGTTATATTATGAAGCATTGTAGATGTGTATTTTCTAACAGAGGAACATGTGCCCTCTTTGGTTCCACTATTGTAGCCTGGCAATTTTTAGGAAGTCATGAACATGAAGACTTGAAAAGGTAGTCGTGACACTTCTAGCCATTCTAGGTGTTTCATTTCTTTACTTTTTTTTAACCTTACCTTGTATCACCTCTGATCCTATTTTTGTTTCTTTGTTCTCTTGCCTACTCTTCCTTTTTATGAAAAATTGAAGTAAGCAGTATCCAAGTAATCTGTCCTCTGTGTTTGTATCATCTTCTCCGGGGTGAAATAAAGGAAGTGCGATGTTATTGCTCTTCTTTATGATTTGTGTTGGTCTTTTCTGCACCATCTCTGCCCTGAGGTCAGGTGCTATGTTTTCTTCTTCCCATATAACTCCCCAGGTGTCCAATATGTGCATCTGTGCATGGTGAGTTTTTAATAAATGTTCTTGACTGATTTACTGACTGTTCTCTATAGCAAGAAAACAATGCGACGTTTTATTCCAAAGAGGATATAGAGTATTGAGGCAAAGTGCTTCAGGAGTTCTTTAAGGTTGAAGGTAAGAGTTTGAGAAATTCTCAAATATGAGAGTGTGAGGTTCTGAAAGATATTTAAATTTGCTTCTTTGTTTTGAAAAATACTTGTATACTGTTTTTACTATATGTAATCTGGTAATCTCTGTTTCTAAAACGATCCTTTCAGTTGAGGGTGTGATAATTTGGTATATGTTGTTTTTTTTTTTGAAAAATTTATTCTATATTCTAATGCTTTCAGATGGTTTAAAAATTTTTTTAAATCAACTGAAATTTTTAAAAAATTAACATTCCCTGGTACTCTCTTTTAAAAGGACCTATTTGGGGAACTTCTTGAAAAATAAAGATCTTTATAAGTATTCATCTTATAAAAATAGTCTTTGTTTTTAAAAAGGGTTCATTGCAGAGTTCCTTTAAATGGAGAACTCCCCAACTGCATTTTCAAGATGATTTTATTTATAAAAGATAAATTTACTCATAACCATTGAGTAAACACTTTCTAACTTGTGTTTAAATTCAGATTAAACTGGGACAGATTTTTGCATCAGATTAAAACAAAAAACAACAGCTTTATTGAGGTGTAATTTACATAGCATGCCACTTCACTCTTTGAAAGTGGACAATTCAGTGGTTTTTAATACATTCGCAAAGTTGTGCCGCCATCAACACTAATTCCAGAATATTTTCATCACCACTTAAAGAAACCTTGTACTTGCTAGCAGTCACTTCTCTTCCCTCCCTTTCCCAGTCCCTAGCTGCTTTCTGTCTCTGTGGATTTATATATTCTGGACATTTCATGTAAATAGAATTATACAGTAATCAACAATACATGGCCTTTGTGTCAGACTGTTTGCACTTAGTATAAAGTTTTCAAGGTTCATCCACACTGTAGCATGTATCAGTTTTTTTTTTAAATAGCTGATTAATATTCCATTGTATGTATATACCGCATTTTATTTATGCATTCATCCGTTGGTGGACATTGGGTTGTTTGTACTTTTTGGCTATTGTGAATAATGCTGCTGCAAACATTGATGTGCAAGTTTTTGTGTAGATGTTTTTCCTTTTTCTTGGGTATGTACCTAGAAGTAGAATTGGTAGGTCATGAGGTACCTATGTGTTTAACATTTCGAGGAACTGCCAAACTGTTTTCCAAAGTAGTGGCACCATTTTGTATTCCCACCAGCAGTGTAAGAGGATTCCATTTTCTCCAGATCCTCACCAACATTTGTTATTGTCTTTTTAATTGTAACCATCATAGTGGGTGTGAAGTAGTATCTCATTGTGATTTTGATTTTCATTTCCTTAACAACTAATGATGTTGAGCATCTTTTCATATGCTTATTGGACGTTTCTGTATTTTCTGTTGAGAAACGTCTATTCAAAATCATTTGCCCATTTTTAAATTGAGTTATTTGTCTTTTCATTGTTGATGCGTGTGTTCTTTATATATTCTGGGTACAAGTTCTTTATCAGATGTATGATTTGACAAATCATATATTTTCTCCCATTCTGTGGGTTGTCTTTTCACTTTCTAAATAATGTCCTTTGAAGAACAAAGGTTTTAAATTTTTGTGAAGTCCAGTTACCTAGTTTTTCTTTTGTTCCTTATGCTTTTGATTTCATATCTAAGAAACACTGCCTAGTTATGAAGATTTACTCTTATGTTTTCCTTAAAGTGTTTTATAATTTTTGCTCTTACCTTTAGGTCTTTGATCCATTTTCGGTTAATTTTTGTGTATTATGGGTGTGAGTTAGGGACTCAACTTCATTCTTTTGCATTTGGCTCTCCAGTTTTCCCAGTACCATTTGTTGAAAAAATTCCGTGTTAGCTGCTAAAACAAATAGTAATACACTGGGTGGCTTAAACAACAAATGTTTATTTCTCACAGTTCTGGAGCCGGGGAAATCTGAGATCAAGGTGCTGGCAGACTCAGTGTCTGGTGAGGATCTGCTCTCTGGTTTATAGACAGTCTGTCTTTTCATTGTAACCGCACATGGCAGAAGTGGGCAAGGGAGCTCTCGGTCTCCTTTGTAAGGATACTAATGCCATTCATTAGAGCTCTACGCTTATGACCTAATCACCTACCAAAGGTCCCACCTCCAAATACCATCACAGTGGGGATTAGGTTTCAACATATGAATTTTAAGGGGATACAAGCATTCAATCTATAGCAGACTGTTTTACTTAAAAAAATGTTTAATGATGGTAAAATATAGATAATAACATTTACCACCTTAATAATTTTTAAGTATACATTTCAGTTGTGTTAAATACATTCACATTGTTGTACAACCAATCTCCATTACTCTTTTCACCTTGAAAAACTGAAACTCTGTACCCATTAAACAACAACTCCTCTTTCTCTTCTTCCCCCAGCTCCTGCTAACCACCATTCTTTCTGTCTCCATGAATTTGACTACTCTAGGTATCTCATATAAATGGAATCATACATATTTGTCTTTTTTGTGACTAACTTATTTTACTTAATGTGCCATCCTCAAGGTTTATGCATATTATAGCGTGTATCAGAATGTTCTTTTTTAAGGCTAAATAATATTCCCATTGTTTGTGTATACCACATTTTGTTTATTCATTAATCTGTCAGTGGACACTTGGGTTGAGTTGTTTCCGTTAGGCTGTTGTGAATAATGCTGTTGTGAATATGGGTATAGAAATATCTCTTTGAAACGCTGATTTTACTTATATTGAGTATATACCCAGAGTGGAATCAGTGAATCATATGGTAATTCTTTTTAAATTTTTGAGGTAATACCATCTTGTTTTCTTTTTTTTTTTTGCTGAGGAATATTCACTCTGAGCTAACATCTGTTGCCAATCTTCTTCTTTTTTACTGAGGAATATTTGCCCTGAGCTAACATCTGTTGCCAATCTTCCTCTATTTTGTATGTGGGCTGCCACCATAGCATGGCCACTGATGAGTGGTGTAGGTCTGTACCCAGTAACTGAATCCAGACCACTGAAGCAGAGCACGCTGAACTTAACCATTAGGCCATCAGGCTGGCCTGCCATTTGTTTTCCATAGTGGCTGTACCATTTTACATTCCCAACAATGGTGCATAGGGGTTCCAGTTTCTCTGCAACCTTGTTATATTCTCTGTCTCTCTCTGTTTTTCTTTTTCTTGTGAGGAAGATTGTCACTGAGCTAACATCTGTGCCAGTCTTCCTCTATTTTATGTGGGACGCCACCACAGCATGGCTTGAGGAGCAGTGCTAGGTCTGTGGCTGGCATCTGAACTTGTAAACCCTGGGCTGCTGAAGCGGAGTGCACAAACTTAACCACTATGCCACCAGGCTGGCCCCTCTCTCTCCTTTTAGTAGTAGTCATCCTAATGGGTGTGAGGTGGTGAAAGAACTCTTTTTGCCCTGTTGAATTGTCTTGGCACTGTCTTGGCACCCTTGTCAAAAATCAATTGACTATAAATGTGAAAGTTTATTTTCAGACTTTCAGTTCTATTCCATTGATCTGTATATCTGTCCTTGTGCCACTACCACACTGTCTTCATTACTGTGACTTTGTGTTGGGTTTTGAAATTAGGAACTGTGAGTCCTCCAACTTTGCCCTTTTTCATGACTGTTTTTTGGTCATTCTGAATTCCTTGCATTTCCATATGACTTTTAGGATTGGCTTGTCAATTTCTGCAAAAAAAGCCAAGCAGAGGTTTTGATAGGGATTGCATGAAATCTGTAGATTAATTTAGGTAGTATTGCCATCTTAACAATATTGTCTTGTGATCTGTGAACATGAGATGTCTTCCCATTTATGTAGGCCTTCTTTAATGTCTTTCAACAATGTTTTGTGGTTTTCGATGTAAAAGTCTTAGACTTCTTTTGTTAAGTTTATTCCTAAGTATTTTATTCTTTTTGATGCTGTTGTAAATGGAATTATTTTCTTAATTTAATTTTTGGATTGTTCATTGGTAGTGTATAGAAATGCAGTTGATTCTATACATTTATTTTGTATCTTGCAACCTTGTTGAACTTGTTTATTAGTTCTCATAGCTTTTGTGTGTGGATTACTTAGGATTTTCTATATGGAAGATCATGTCATCTGTGGATAGAGATAATTTTACTTTTTCTTTCCAATCTAGATACCATTCATTTCTTTTTCTTGCTTAATTGCCCTGGTTAGAACCTCCAGTACAGTGTTGAATAGAATTGGTAAGAGTGGATATCCTTGGATCAGATTTTTAATGTTTAGTGGTTTGGAAATATGCATTACTGACAATATGCCTTTGAGAACTTGAAAATCTAGCTTTCTGTCCTCCTATAGTAACAAAAGTAATAATTTTTTTCTGTTGGAATTTAGCATGCTATTTATTTTTCAAACATCAAGGCACAATAAATTCTAGCTTGACTTTTTCCAAATCTTTGATGCCTCTGCTCTATTAACTTTATGAAATTTTTTTCTAAAAGTCACTAAAGTAACCTACCTGTAAGACTTTTAAAAACATATCTATAAAGTATATATCTTCCTAAGGAGCTGTGCATGCTGGGTATTTTTGCTCAAATTTATTCCCTACAGAAAGTGGCAGAAGTAACTCTTCCATACTTTATTCTTTACTGTTGATTTTGTCAGTACTTATATCCAATTCAGAGATTAGAATTTCTTTCACATACTGAGCATTTCTTGAATATGTTCTGTATGTGTTGCACTTTGCCCTGTTGGAGACATGAAATAACTATGAGTATGTTTAGTCTTTGAATGCTTATAAGATATTTAGGAAGATGAAGTGGGTGTACTTACCTTGTACTGCTGTGTATTTGTGGTTCTGTGTATATGTCTTGTCTCCTTCACTAAATGTAAGCTCCTTGAGGATAACCATCTTTATATTGACACGGTGTGTATCACAGTGCCTCACATGTAGCATATGTTTAGTATGAATTTTAAAAATTAATGGAATAACAAAAACAATATAAGACTACAATTAAATACTCCTGTGAATGGCATAACCAATCAGTATTGTTGAATTTCAGAAGTAACAATGATCAGTGTGTGCCAGATTTATTAGGGAAGACTTCATGCAAGAAAAGGTGATTAAGTGGGCTCGTAGAGGATAGGTAAGAACTGAGCAAGGAGAGAGAGCATTTCAACTAGGTGTCATAGTATTTGGAGGTCAGCAAGTGGATCATATGGACTGGAATAGAAGATTGGTATTGGCTTGTGGATAGAGAGAAGGGTGGATAAATAAATAGGAATATTATATTTTGGAGGCATTAAATGCCAGTTTGAAAAGTTTGCTCTTACTCCATTTGACATTAGAGAATAATTGAATTTTTTTTTAAAGATTTTATTTTGTTTATTTTTTTTCCTTTTTATCCCCAAAGCACCCTGGTACATAGTTGTATATTCTTCGTTGTGGGTCCTTCTAGTTGTGGCATGTGGGATGCTGTGTCAGCATGGTTTGATGAGCAGTGCCATGTCCGCGCCCAGGACTCGAACCAATGAAACACTGGGCTGCCTGCAGCCAGTGGAACTTAATCACTCGGCCATGGGGCCAGCCCCTGAAATTTTTTAAGCTAGAAGTTTTGGGGCAAAAGCAGTACTTTAAGAAAGATGTGCTTGGTGATAGTATGTATTATGGGCTGGAGGGAAATTGTTATCAGGAGACCATTTAAGAAGGCATGGTAATAATTGAATTCTTCTAGTCTGTTGACTCTTTAAGAGCAGAGTTCTTTGATTTTTAGTGCCTAGCATAGTGCCTATAGCAGAGTTCCAATATTTGTTCAATACACGCATGAATGTACAGACTATGTCATCTGGGCCTGGATAGAGCTGTTAGCAGTAGGAAGTGTTCATATGAGAGACATTTTGGAGGAAAAGTTGAGATGCCTTGTTTTCTAAGAGTATAAAGGATATGGGTATGGTGGAAGATGACACTCAAGTTTCAGCG
The DNA here is from genome assembly GCF_037783145.1 of Equus przewalskii. Classification (NCBI taxonomy): domain Eukaryota; kingdom Metazoa; phylum Chordata; class Mammalia; order Perissodactyla; family Equidae; genus Equus; species Equus przewalskii. The sequence goes on along the minus strand of NC_091844.1, from coordinate 67,956,165 downwards.
TGGGTGATTAGGAATAGCAGTGCCATCCCAAGAAATAGGAAAGTCCTCCAGGGGAAGAGGAGAGTAAAGAAAAGGGACAGTCACGATCATGTTTTTAGACTTGCTGAGTTTGACATTGAAATGCATAGTACATAGTTACAGAAAGGTTCAAATGAGAACTGAAGTCCGAATGTTTAAATTTGGGTATGACTATCAAGATGGTATTGTTTGAACAGTAAAATGATTGGACTCATCTAACTGTATGTGTATGCATGGGTGCAGAGCTTATGAGCATGTACACAAGTATACACACTCTTGTATACTGGAACCCAACATGGGTGTTAGATTGTTGACATACTAATCTATTTGTTGGTATTAGCAGAATGATGAGGACTGATTCTTGGGGAGAGCAGAGGGAAAAAAAAGGAGCTAAAGGAGATAGGAAAGGAACAGAGAGGTAGAAGAATTTACAACACAAATTTGCTAGGGAGACTTTGTAATTTGTCTTATGTTTCAAAATATACTAGTGATAACAACAGTAGTCCTCCCATGTCACTTATTGAGTGCTTACTATATGTCAGACACGATGCTAAGCCTGCTGTCTCTCTTTATCCTCACAACAAATCTGTGATGTCAGTACTATTATATCCCCCTTTTACTGATGTAGAAACTGAAGTCTAAAGAAGTTAAAACTTGCCCAAGATCGCTTGAGCTAATAAATAATTAGGAGACCTTGTGGATATAATTATGACTTTTTTGACTCCAAGCCAAATGTTCTTTCCAATATACCAAAGGTTTGTAAGTTTAATTTCTTCAAGGCAAGGACTTTATCATTAGAGAATCAGTCCCCAGTAAAGGCTTATTACGTAGCAGGTGGTGATCGGACAGTAGCATTTCCTGTGAAAAAAATCTGTGCGTACTTTGGATGTGGCTGCTACTACTTTATACTTGGGTATTTATATTTATAGTGTGTCAGGACATAAAACTTTTTTTGGTTGCATGTTGTAGATATTAATTTAAAAGAGGATATCAGTTCTTTTATTGAAGAATTAATCATTCAGAAAGAGCTTTTCAAATTTTTTTGTTAAACTCATACAAACTTCTTTTAGAAGTTTTTCTGCTGCGTTCCTCAGAACATTCATACATTAGAAAGGAAATAAGAAGGGCCTGATGTTTTCTTTTGTTTCAGGGGATATCATTTTTAATGCCCAATACCCAGAGCTGCCCCCTGATTTTATCTTTGGAGAAGATGCTGAATTCCTGCCAGATCCCTCGGCTCTGCACGTGAGTATTGCAAGTTCATTCGGATGATCTTCATTTGTTGAAAGGAAAATAAAATTAGCTTTTGACAGTTGCTTAACAGATAAAATTGCCAAACATGTGGATTTTTTCCACCCCTTTTTTTTCTGTCCTCTGAAATAAGTACAACACTTTCTGTGCCAAAACAGTTTAAATAAGAGATTTTTTAAAATGCAGTTTTACTTTCAGACTATTTTGACTTAATGAAAGTCTCTAACACATTGGTTAAAATATTTTTACTTCAGCTTAAAGAGACATGTTGAAAACATTTTCTTTGTTTTAACTTCGTATTTCATGCCTGCAATCAATTTTCTAATGTTTACTAACACTTCATCACAGCGCTTGTTAGGGAAGTGTTTCTTGGCTCTTTGAGGCCTTTTTTGTATAGAAGTGAAAGTGGCAAATTTGGACTTGTATTGGCTTTATCTCAGTATTATTATCAGAAAGGTAAAGATCAGATTAAGTGTTCTTTATGAAGCAAGACCAAAAACTTTGTAGTTGAAGTGAAATGTTTCTGGATTTAAAGCAGGGAAAGGGTTGGTGGTACTTGTCAGAGCACATGCGGTTTATATAAAAATTATGTGTTTTGCATGGCTGGTGGAGAAAAACATGTGCCACTTTGTTTAAAAGTTCTGACCAGACAAAATGTCTCTTTTTTTCCCTTCTCAAGTTCAATTTTGCTATGATGCCTAGACTAGAAGAGGTTTTATTGTTGTTCAAAACTAGGTTCTTAGTTTTATTTTTTTGGAAATTTTTTGTCATATTAAAGTTTTGTAATTAAAAGTTTTGATGAATTACTTTGAAATCTTGATCTGTCCCTTTTTTAAAAGGGAGATATTAAACAGGAAGTATTAATTCAAACCTAAAGAATTACCTTAAATTTTAGAACACAGCTGTAAAAAAAACAAAAGTTGGTAAGAGTAGCATAGGTTTTTTGCAAAATTTCTAATAATTACACATACACTGTTACTTGAGTTGATTTTTAAAAAACTTGTAGTTTAAGTCTGGCCCCTTTAGATGCTGTCTGTTCTCTATTCACCCCATATTGGAGCTGAGGGGCTTCCCTGGAGAAAATGAGGCAGAAGTATCCCTACGGACTTTATTAAATCTGCCCAGTGAGGGTGGCACGTGTTAAATACCAAAGATGTATCACAGGCCAAGTGCTCCAGACATTTAAAGAAGGTTGTCAGAAAGGCCTTTGTAGTATAGGTGAGACTGGTACTCATGCTTGAAGAATGGAACAAAAGTCGGGAGCATGGCAGCGAGATTTCAAGTAGGGGAGAGGACATAAACCAATGATGTGTATAATATATTGTAGACGAAGGTACTACTGCCAGGTTTGCTGAAATCTAAGTTAACGTAAAGGAAGGCTAGAAAAGCTTAGCAAGATAAATTGGGATGAGATTGTGGAGTGCATTGAATGCTAGGTTAAGAGCCGTTGAAGGAAATGATAATTGAAGAATCATGTAACAGCAATGTGATCAATATGAGGGATTAAGGAGAGATTGAGGACTCTTGCAAAAATCCAGAGGGGAAAAGAAGGGGCTTTGAGCTAGATGATGCAAGAGGGAACACTATGACGGGTAAGAAGTATACATATGTTTACAGCTGTTTTTGGAATTGTCTTTAAAATTTGCAAGTCATGTCTTCAATATTGGCAAGTAAAGTGAGAGTATAGACTTTAAAAGCTAGAAAGGTTCATCTTATTCCACTTTTCTATTTTAGTATTGAGGAAATTGACCTAGATTTATATAATTGTTTTGGAGTTGATATTATAACTCTACCCTTCTGATATTTAGTCCCTGAGTGAAGTTATCACAAATGTTTTTGAGAAATTAGCTGAAAAAGAAGTGCCCCCAAATCAAAGCATTATATCTGAGAGAAAGATTACAAATCTAGGGGAACCACCTTCTCTTTAGCTGTAGTTAATCTGAGGCCTCAGGCAGGCTACCCAGAGTTTCTTCATGGACCAATGGGCTGGGAAAGCCTAGATAAGCAAGCAGGGTATACCCTCCACTAGCTGGGTGACGTCCACAGAGCCCTGGAGGGTGCCCTTGATGTTCACTGTCATCTGGCTGACACACTAGGACAGAATAAACGACAAGGCCTGATCTTCAGCAGACATTTGCCTGAGCGCAGCATGCCTCTGAAGGACTTTTCACTCAATTGTTAACAGATTCTGGTTTAATTCTTAGATTCACTTTAGACTTTTTCCTCCCTTCTTGAAGTGCTCAGAGCACAGTCACTAATAACCTGATTAGTTTGTATATGGTTCCAAATGAGGGGGGGATTACATATTTCATCACCCGCAGAGTGGAAAACAGAATGCCTAGACTTCTTGAATTTTTCCACTGAAGTACTAATTGTGGAAGGGAATGAATGTGTACCCTTGGAATCTGGGAGTATAGTTCACAGTAGCTCCTATGGCAAGTACGAATTTGCTGGAAGTTTCTGGGTTTTATCTTAAAACTTCATGAAAATTTTACATTTGATATTACAATACCTGTATTTTTTAATATAAAAGTCTATTAAATTGTAAATATCTGAGAAAAAGATGGACTCTCCAATGTGTCCCAGTTTGAGAAATGTAATTTTAAAGAATATATGTGATCTTTTATTTATTCAATTTATTTAAACCTGCTCTTTTCCAAAAAAGGATTTGAAGTAGCTTAAATAAAGGATATACATAGGTTAATAAAAATATGTGAGGTACTCTAATCGGTCAGATCCTAGGTTGCCTCTTTCTTAGCTCAAATTCTTTATTCAGAGAGGTGAGTTCCAAAAAGGACTTTGAGATTCTTAGATGAATGGAAAATATTAGATAGCTACCAGATCTAGAGATAGGTATCTCATTGATACCAGAGAATCATAAAATCAGTGAGTTAGGGTCTCAGTGGTCCTGTGGTTCCCACTGCGGCTATACTTTAGGATAATTTAGGAAGCCTGTTAAAAATACAGATTCCTGGACCCCACCTGGACATACCAAATTAGAGGCTTTAGGAAGTCAAAGAGTCAGTAAATTCCCTGGGTGATTTTTATGTAGTTTGTGAACTGCTATTGGGAACCACTAATTGAATCCTTCTTTTACAGTAATATCTCCAACAGAAGACCATTTAGCATTTAATATTATTTCCAGTGAGGTAGCATTTTTCATTTTGGGGACAGCTCTAATTTTTTTTAATAACAGCTTTATTGAGACATAATTTATATGCCATAAAATTCATCCATTGAAAGTGTGTAATTCAATGGTTTTTAGTATATTCACAGAGTTGTTCAATCGTCACCACAGTCAAATTTAGAACATTGTCCTCACCCCTTCTATTAGCAAATAACCCCAAAACTATTAGCAATCATTTCCCTATTTCCCCACCCCTTCCCATGTCAACTCTAGGCAATAACTAATCTACATTCTGTCTCTATGGATTTGCCTGTTCTGGACATCTCGTATAAATGGAATCATACAATATGTAGTCCTTTGTGACTGACTCCTTTCACTTAGTATTCTGTTTTCAATGTAGTATGTATCACTACTTAATTTTTTTATTACCAAATAATATTCTGTTTTATGCATATATCACATTTTATTTATCCGTTGTCAGTTGATGGACAATTGGGTTGTTTCCATGTTTTGGCTATTATCAATACGGCTGTTGTGTGGACATATTTTTATTTCTTTTGGATATATCCCTAGGAGTGGAATTGCAGTGTCAAATGGTAACGCAAGTTAACTTTTTGAAGAACTCCAAGACTTTTTCCAGAGTGGCTGTACATTTTGCATCCTTACCAGCAGGGTGTGAGTGTTCCAGGTTCTCCACATCCTCACCAACACATGTTAATATCTGTCTTTATATATAGCCATCCTAGTGGATATGAAGTGGTGTCTCATTGTGTTTTTGATTTGTATTTCCCTGATAGCTAATGATGTTTTGTATCTTTTCATGTGCCTATTGGCCCTTTGTATATCTTTTTTGGAGAAATGTCTATTCAAATCCTTTGCCCATTTTTAAATTAGGTTGACTTTTTATTGTTGAGGTGTAAGAGTTCTTTATATATTCTGGGTACAAGTGCTTTATCCAATATATAACTTGCCACAATTTTCCCCCATTCTGTGGATTGTCTTTTCATTTTCCAGGTACTATTCTTTGAAGGGGACAGTTTTACATTTTTATGAAATCCAACTTATATATATTTTCTTTTGTTGCTTGTGTTTCTGGTTTCATATCTAAGAAACCATTGCTTAGTCCAAGGTTTTGAAGATTTACTCTTATCTTTTCCTTGAAGAGTTTTAAAATGTTTGCTCTTTCATTTAGGTCTTTGATCCATTTTGAGTTAGTTTTTGTATATGGTGTGAGGTAGGGGTCTTGCTTTATTGTTTTACAAGCAGAGATCCAGATGGTCCAGCACAATTTATTGGAAAGACTGTTTTTTCCTTATTGAATTGTTTTGGCTTTCTTATTGAAACTCAATTAATTATAAATGTGAGGGTTTATTTTTGGACTCTCAATTTTATTGCCTTGATATATATTTTAAACTTATACCAGTACCACGCTATCTTGATTGCTGTGACTTTGTAATATGATTTGGAATTGGGAAGTATGAGTTTTCCAACTTTGTTCTTCTTTTCCAAGATTGCTTTGACTGTTTTGGGTTCCTCACATTTCTGTATTAGTTTTGGGATCAGCTTGTCAATTTCTGCAAAGAATCCAGCTGGGATTTTCATAGACATTGCATTGAATCTGTAGATCAAGCTAAAAATTATTGCCATCTTAATGATATTAAGTCTTTTCATCCAGGAACATGAAATGTCTTTCTTTTTTTTTTAGTCCTTCTTTAATGTCTTTTAATAATGTTTTGTAATTTTTAGAGTACAAATTTTATACTTCTTTTGTTAAGTTTATTCCTAAGTATTTTATTTTTTTGATGCTGTTCTAAATGGTAGTTCAATTTCATTTTCAGTTGTTTCACAATACAGTTGTTACTGTATAGAAATACAATTGATTCTTGTATATTCATCTCATACCCTACAACCTAACAGCTCTAACTTTTAATGTAAAGTTTTTCTTTCTACTGAGCAAAAACCTCTTTACAGACTTATGTTCTTTATCTTTTTCTACGTTTTTGAAGTAAATCAATTTGTTGCAGAAGCTGGATGATTATGTATTTTGATACTGAGGTGTGATTATAAAATAGTGACGTTACTTTTCTTTTGATCTCATAAACTGAACTTAAATCATTTCCTAACGTAGAGTGGAAGTAGCATTGCAATAAGCTTATAGTATTTCTGGGAGCGATTTTTAAGGTCAGTACTCATAAATTCTAGTAGATTTGTTAAAAATTTGCTCCTTTGCTTTACATTATATATGCTAATAATTAATTAACCAAACCGTTTAAGTCAACATTAATTGAGTGTTATGACTTAGGGCCTACGCAATGGAGATAAAGCCTGAGTTCTACTCTTGATGTGTTTCCTGGCTAGTAGGGGGAGACAGATACATGACTTTATTTAATAGACAGTGTGAGAAGATCACGTAAATACAACATAGTACATAGCAGAGGGAGCAGTTAATTTGGTTTAGGAGTGGTTGTGGCAAGTTTTTTATACACCAATGATGATCACTCAGATAATCTGTGTCTAGAAGTATTTTTCAGGGACACTTAGAAGAGTTGATTCTTGATTTGAGTGGTTGTTATTACTAGAGCTTTTTGCTGTTTGCACTTTTGCTCTGAGCCTCAAATCCTAAGCATTTGCTGATAAAAGACCTGTCCCTGCAATGTAAGTTAATTTGTCAGTGGCTCTACTTTTACTGTATTCTGTCCTATGTATTTGCCATACTGTTTTCATGTGTCATTATGAATAAGGCGTTGACTTATTGGTGCCCTCCTCTACTAAGGAAAAAGCATAAAAATGAACAAAAGACAAATTGAGGAAAATCCTATCCATGGGTATTTATTGACTGCACACATCTGACCAGCACTGTGTTATTTGGAACTGGACCTCAAGGAGGCTAAATTTTAGGGAGACAAAGATACATGAAAAGAAGTATACACAGGTATATAATTAAATGATGGAATAATTGGCACAAAGGAGTGCTAAGGGATAGTTACATAGTGTTTTCACATGCATTATATAGTGTGAGAAGAGAGGATGATCAATAAATTAAGACAGATTCCATTATAATGAAAAGGGAAAATTATTATAGGCTGGAGTTATGGGATTAAAATCAGAAGTTGGAACTTGTGCTGAACCCTATGTGATGGGTATACAATAGGTGTTATTCAATTGCTTCTCTAACCTCCTCTCCTTCCATTCTATTCTTTGCTCACTGCTCTCCAGCCACACTTGCCTCCTGGCTATTCCTTAAGTATTTGAGGACACTCCCACCTTAGGACCTTTTTATTTGCTGTTCACCGTTTTCCTGCACTTCTGCCTGGAACTCTTTCCTCACTTCTCTGAATGGCTTGCCCTCCTTCTGTCTTCAAATGTCATTATATCAGAGAGGCCTTCCCTATACAAAATAGTAATAACACTCTTCCCTTTACTCTCTTATCTTTATCATGCTTTATTTTCTTCATTGCACTTATCATCATTTGATAAACTTTTGGTTACTTATTTGTTTGGTGTCAGTCTCTGCTAGGGTGACCAATTTCCCAGGACTGAGGGGTTTTCTGAGATGTAGTACCTTTGCTGCTAAGATGGGAAAGTCCCAGGCAAACTGGGATAGAAGGTCACCCTGTTTTTTCAGGAAAGAATGGAATTTGTTCTGTTCCCTGCTGTATCCTAAGATCTGGAAGCGTGCCTGGTGTGTAGAGGTGCACAATACGTGTTTGTTAGATGAACAGGTTTCCTTTAAGGTTCTGTATTCCTAAAGGAACTTTTTGGTTTCTGAGACTAGAAGTATGTTTAAGACAAAAATTTCAAAATACAAGAAAAAGATTCAGTTTTAGAGAAATTTGGGGGATAAAAATCAGCTAACACAATCTCTGAAGCAGTGATTTTCAGCCTCACTTTTGCAACACCATGTGGTATGTTCAGCCACCTCAAAGCATATTGTAAAATTCTCCCACCAAAAAGAAATAATGATAATTCATTTTAATTTAAGATAAACTTGCGTAAATGAGGAAGGGTGGATCATAAATTTAAGTGAGGAGAAGATGTTGCAATTATAGCAAGATTGGAAAGCACTGATATCTGACTTCGCAGTTTGAAGAGGTGAAGGTGATTTTGTGTAGGGGACAAGCATCTTCAGAGTAGGAAATAACCTAATGCTACCGCAGATACTGCCCACTGGTTGTATAATTCCTTCACTGACCTTTCTGCTTGTGTAGAATGTAAGTGTAGAAAGAAGTTTTGGACTAACGCCTTGTCACTTCTCCCTTGCTCTTCACTGTGCTACCTACAGAAAGACGTCTTTTGAATGTGCCCTTGCAAAATAGTGCCCATCCCCTGCAGACATGAAGTGTATGCTAAGAATGCACTAAGATGGACTGCGTGGCCCACTATCAAAAAATGTGGTGCTGCTATTCCTAGATACTTCCATGTACAACATATTTTAAAATAGAATGTTCTGTCATTTTTCAAATATCTAATTAATGCCTCATTTGAGACCTATAAAAGACTCATCTTTAGTGCTGAAGCTGAATATAGTGCTCAAGACAGATAAGTAGACAGCCTCGCCGCCTCAGATGATAAGAGCAGGGATAGAGGTATGTGCATGGGGTGCTGTGGGGACATATAAGAGGAACACTTTACCAGATCCATGTACGGTAAGTGTCAGGGACTTAGAAACATTATTTGATTGTTTGTAAATAATTTACATTTTTATGTAACTTATTGAAGAAGAGCATACCTACAGAAGAGGGTACAGATCACAAGAGTATAGCATGGCGAATTTCCAAAAAATAAACACACTAGGTAACCAGCACCTAGATCAAAAAATGGAACATATCCTGTATCCGGAAGACCCATTCATGTCCCCTTGTCTCTCTGTGACCACCTTGCCCAAAAGTAAACAGTATGCTGACTTATATCACCATTATTAATTTTGCCTCTTTTTGATCTTTATACAAATGGAATCAAAATAGTTTGTACTTGTGTGTCTGACTTCTTTCACTCAACGTTTATTTGTGAGCCTCACCCGTGTAGTTTGTTGTTGTTGTATGCTCGTCGCTCATAGTGTTCCATTGTATGAGCATACCACAGTTTATTTTTCCATTCTGCTATTGATCGACGTATAGATTATTTTCAATTTTTTGCTGTTATGAATAGTGCTACTATGAACATTCTTGTACATGTCTCATTGAATACACGTGTGCATTTCCAATGGGTGTATTCTGAAGGGTAGACTTGCTGGGTCACGTGGTATAGAAGATTAAGGAGAGGACTAATAATATATACACATATATAATTTTGAAGGCATGTGTTATGAACAAGGCTTTAAAAGAAGAGTTGTAGAAAAACTGAACATCTTGAAAGTATAAACAAGGTACATTGAAAATGAAACTTGAACAATTTATTAGTCTGAGTTCAATCAGGAGACAGAAACCGTACCAGTAATTTGAATAGGGAAAATTGAATGTAGAGAATTATTAACTACTTAAAGGAGTGAAAGAGAACTATAAAGAGTGCAAGAATAGTAGTTCTAGAGAGCAGCTATTCTAGGGCTGAGGGAGAATACTCAAGAAGGAGCAAACTTGGAAGACCCTTGGCTCACGTCTCCGCATCACCTCCTGAGGCTGAGACTCTGACCTCCTCATTGGAGACGGTGTGGCTGCAGCCCATTGGCTGATGGAGACCCTTCACTTGGGGGTGCTGCAGGCCAGAACTGTGGTGTGGCCTACTGGGTACTGGTAGGCCAAGTCTGGTGAGCAGAAATGGGCTGGGGGCCACTTAAATCGACTGGAAAGCACTACTGGGTCTCCTGCCTGCCTCTGGCGGCTGCACCATGGGAGCAGCTATGAAAAGTACACCAGAACAGGATAAGAAGCTCCTCCCTCTGTTATGCCTTGCACTGTCCCTCCGTCACTTTCTATTGGCAAGCTAAACATTGCACCAACTGGCAAAGGAAAAATGTTTACAGGATTCAGCCCCAGTTTCATAAACAGGACAAAGAAGAGTAGATTTGGGAGATGAGAGGCAATAAATGACTCGCACAACTAGATAATGCCAAACTTATCTTCCAGTTGATTGTTTTCTGCTGTATCTCATCTGTTGTTAAACCTGTCTAATGAGTTCTTAATTATAGGTAACGTATTCTTCAATTTTGTAATTCTATTTGATTCTTTTCTATAAATTCTTTGGTGGATTTATCTTTTCCCCCATAGTTTTCTCCTTTGTCTTACACATGCTAATCATATTCATTTTCAAGTCCCATGAGCCAATTCACATATCTGGAGTATCCTTGAGTCTGTTTGTTTTGCCTGCTTTTTTCTTTGGTTATCAATCATGTGGTTCTGTATTTAATGTTTCTGGTAGTTTTGAATGAATGTCGGACATTCCAGTTAAAAAACTTCAGAGGCTCCAGATGATGCCATTTTCTTCTAGAAAGAGAGTTCGTTGTCCCCTCTCATAGGTAGATAGATGTCAATTGGTCACCTTAATCCAGACAGGGACTGTGCTGAGTTGGGGCTGGTTCATGGCTTTGGTAAGGGTCTGTCTACCTTTGGTTTACTACTGTTCCTCAGGTAGAGCTCTTCAGGATTTTCATCTGAGAGCCTTCAGTGGTCAGTGTTTATATACACTTTTAAGTGCCTTGGCCTATAAAATGTATGAAAATAGAATGCCATGTTATTTAGCAAATATTCAAATACCCAAACAGTGTGAGTCTTTGCCCTGATGGATCCCAAATTCTAAATTTTGTCTTGTAAGACTGCTGATGACTCCACTCTGCTTTTCACAGTAGTTTCTTAATTTTAGCTGCTTGCCCTTGGGCTCCCCAGAATGTCTTGTGGGGAACTGCCTGCATGTTTGAGGTCTCTCAAGCCTCTGCCAAGAGTTCTGATGGCTTTTCTTAGCCCAGCAGCAGCTTTGTGACTGTGCAGAGTCTGAATTCTCAGGCTCCCTGTGGTGCCCGGAATTTGCAGATGTTCCCGAGGCGAAAGCAGAAGTCAGCTCTTCTCCCTGATGTTCTCTCTTATCTGAATTTTCAGGCCCTCCAGGTCTCACTGCTTCAGCAGGTATCAAATGCCTTTAAATAAGTATCTATATTTTATCTGACTTTCTAGTTGTTCTTACTGAGAGTGCTGGTTTGTACAAAGCTACTCCGTCCTACCTGGAAACATAAGTTAATTGTCTTATATTTTGAGAACGTATAATTTTACCCTTTACTTTTAAAGCAAAAGTACAAAAAACTTTAGTGGACCATAAAATACCACTCACCTTGTTGGCAGGAATACACACTTAATAAAGTTTATTAATAATTAGTAAAAATGTTTGATTTTAACAAAAATGTTCAGGAACATTAGTTAATAAAAATTAATAAAATGTTTGAAAACAGTACTTCTTCCTTTTTTATGAAAAACCTAGATTTTAAGTTCCAGTAGATTTTCCTAAGGTAAAAATTAGGGTAAACATTATTTAGAGATGGCATCTCTAGTTCTCTTGAGTTGAATGCAGTTTGGATTCAAAGGATACATCAATCTATGATCCAAGTTAATGTGAAAAAATTACTAGAAATTTCAATATGAAATTGGTTTATGTGCTGATGAATTAAAGACTCTATTTATACTTCTTTTTTTTTGTTTTTAAGATTTTATTTTTCCTTTTTCTTCCCAAAGCCCCCTGGTACATGGTTGTGTATTTTTAGTTGTGGGTCATTCTAGTTGTGGCATGTGGGATGCCGCCTCAACATGGCTTGATGAGCGGTGCCATGTCTGCGCCCAGGATCCGAACCGGCAAAACCCTGGGCCGCCGAAGCGGAGCACGCAAACTTAACCACTCAGACACAGGGCCAGCCCAAGACTCTGTTTATACTTCTACCATTATCTATTTTTACTTATCAGCCATTGGAAACATTTTATGAGGTAGGAAGAGTGTTGATGTTGTTATTCTTTTTAAAATGTACTTCCTAAGGGGAGATAGTGGAAGGCCTCTGGTTTAAAAATGGTGATTTATGATTTCATCTATTTTTCCAAAGGTGTTGCTATTATAACCAATTGTGGATTAAGAAGAGGAATATTGATATATACAAATATGCATACACACATAATTTTGAAGGCGTGTGTTATAAACAAGGTTTTAAAAGCACAGTTGTAGGAAAACAGAACATCTTGAAAGTACAAACAAGGTTCATTTAAAATGTTCACTCTCATAAGACAAATGAAAAAGAGGTAAACCAAGTTATTTTTTAAAATCCAGTGGCAAATACAACATTTAGCAGATGTCAGTTTTGATTTACTTGATTGAATTTGTAAAAATGCTTTTGGGAAAATGAGGTACTGAGTTGAGTGTGAAGCATTTCAGCTCAAGAATTTGCTTATCTAGAGGAATTATTTAATGATTACTTTTGAAGATTATTTATTGTATTGTGTTGGTTGTCTCTGTTTGTCATCCTCTCTTTATCATCTCCTGTCCTCTCCTGCTCTCTCCTCAAAGTGTTGGATTTTTGAATTATGAGAATGTATTTTTATTATTAATAATGTATAAAATACAGGTAAGTACCAAGAAAAACAAATCTACAATCCCGCACAATTTAGAGATGAGTATTATTAACATGTTATTAACACGTTACCCAGTGTTTTTATGTTATCTATGTCACATGTGCATATGTCCTTTACAGTCTCAATAATTTTTTCACTCTATATATTATTGTAAGCATTTCTCCTGTGACATTACAGATTCATCTGAAGTATCTTTTAAAATTGGCTTCTATTATTTTGACCTGTCCCTGTTGGTTAGTGCCTCCCCAGGAAAATACAAGATGTATCTCGAACTTTTTTTCTTTTTCTTTTTAAAATTTTATTTATTTTTTTATTGAGGTAACATTGGCTTATAACATTATATAAATCTCAGGTATACATTGTTCTATTTTGAATTCTGTGTAGAATCCATCATGTTTAACGCCCAAAGACTAATTACCATTCGTCACCATATCGTCAATGTGCTTTATTACCCCTATTTCTTTAAGTTTGTTTCTCATAGAAAACAGCCACTTAAGGCTGTTAACTAAGTGAAGTGGTTACAATTTGTGAATTCTTAATAAGTAATAGTTGGTTATGGTTAATAACTTACTAAAAAAGTCTATTAAGGGGCCGACCCTGTGGCCGAGTGGTTAAGTTTGTGCACTCTGCTGCAGGTGGCCCAGTGTTTCGTTGGTTCATATCCTGGGCGCGGACATGGCACTGCTTATCGAGCCACGCTGAGGCAGCGTCCCACATGCCACAACTAGAAGGACCCACAACGAAGAATATACAACTATGGACTGGAGGGCTTTGGGGAGAAAAAGGAAAAAATAAAAAAAAAATCTTTAAAAAAAGTCTATTAATTCATCATCATACATCTAAAGTCTATGAACAAGGATTCTACCTATGGTTCTCTTAAGAAAATAAGGGTGAAATAAAGGTTTTAGCAAAATAACATCAAAATTGTTTTTGACGAACATATGTACAACATTGAATAGGAGACTGAGAACTCTACCTTTCAAGAGGACTTTGGTTTAATTGGAGCAATAAGATTTAAACATCAAAAGAGAAATATTGTAGCAAATTGCAGTGTGTTGTCACAGCATGTTATACGTTCCTCTGTAGCACTACTCCTTGGTCCAGTAATTGTTTGTTTACATTTTTGTCTTCTCTGCCATTCCAAGAGCACCTTGAAGGTAGAGACTATATCTTATTCATCTTTAATTTGCCTAACACTTATTTGTGGTACAGGTACTTAGTAAGTACACACTTAGGTGTTTTTTAATGAATGAATATGGTAAGTATCACATTAATGGTGTAGGAGTTCTGATGAAGTAGTGATTAGTGAACCTATGCTGATCTGAGGCTTTATGGAGGAGGAAGGATTTTAGCTGGGTCTTCAAGCAGGAGCAGGATTTACAAGATGAACAGAGGGGATGGCACTGTAGGCGCGGAGACAAAGCTACAGGGAATCATCAGAAACCAAGGGTGGCATATTGGAAGCACTGAGCAAACCAGTTTCCTTGGAGGAGAATTTGCATATGCAAATAGTAGAAAGTACAGTTACAGAGGTAGATTGAAGCAAAATTGTGAAGGGTTTAGAATACATAGTTAAAGATTATTTGTTACTAGTTTAGGCTGTGATTTTAAGAAACTACTGCAGCCTTAGGTTTTATTTTGCTTTTTTAAAAATATGGTTTACACAGACATTGAAGCTTTTGTGAGATGTTTATGATCTGAAGAAGGTATTTTTCCCCCTGTGGTATTGAGGATTCCAGAAATTTTTGAAGCCTTTACTTTTTAGCCACCTGATGTTAAGTACACTTCTGGAAATAGTTATGAACTTCATGTGTATACATTAGTTTTCCAGAGGAGTCAGATTTTTATTGTACATTTTAAAAGAAAAATGTGTAGTTGATTGTTGATTATATTCTCTCAGAATCTCTAAATTGATCGCTTCTCATTCTCCACTTCTTTCAAAGGTTGGTCTTACAACTGGCTTACTTTGTGTGCTTTTGCTATACAGGGCCATATGAGAAAAGGGCTATTTATTTTTTAATAAACTTTTAATTTTAGAACTTTTAGATTTATGGAATTATTGCAAAGATAGTACAGGTATCCTTCGGTGTCCGTGGGGGATTGGTTCCAGAATGCCTGCAGATACCAAAATCCCCGGGTGCTCGAGTCTCTTACAAGATGGTGTAATGTTTGCATACAAACTATGCACATCCTTTAGTATGCAGTCATGCGTCGCTTAATGATAGGCGTGTGTTCTGAGAAATGTGTCGTTAGGTGATTTTGTCATTGTGCCAACATCATAGAGTGTATTTACTCAAACCTAGATGGCATAGCCTACTACACACCTGGGCTATATGGTTCTAATCTTATGGAACCACCATTGATTATGCGCTCCGTTGTTGACCAAAACGTTGTTATGCCACTGTACTTTAAATCATCTCTAGATTACTAATAATACCTAATACGATGTAAATGCTATGTAAATAGTTTTTATACTGTATTGTTTAGGGAATAATGACAGAAAAAGTCTGTACATGTTCAATACAGATGAAACCATCACAGGCCTTTCAATCTACAGTTGGTTGAATCCACAGATGCAGAACCGGCAGATACGGAGGGCGAGTTTCCCCTATTGTTAACATCTTACATCGCTATGATACATTTGTGACCATTAATGAATCAATATTGCTACATTATTGTTATTATTATTTTAATAATTATTTTATTGAGGTCATATTGGTTTATAATGTTGTATAATTTCAGGTGTACAATATTATATATCAGTTTCTGTATAGACTGCATCTGTATAGACCAATAGTCCAGTTTTTGTCCGTCACCATACATATGTGCCCCTTTACCCCTTTCGCCCCCCTCCCCCCCCAGTAACCACTAATTTGTTCTCTGTATCCATGTGTTTATCTTCCACATATGAGTGAAATCATACTCTGTTTGTCTTTCTCTTTCTGGCTTATTTTGCTGAACATAATAACCTCAAGGTCCAACCAGGTTGTTGCAATTGGGATGATTTTGTTTTTTTTATGGTTGAGTAGTATTCCATTGTGTATCTGTATACCACATCTTCTTTATCCATTCATCAGTTGATGGCCACTTGGGTTGCTTCTATGTCTTGGCTGTTGTGAATAATGCTGCAGTAAACAAAGGGATGCATAGATCTCTTTGTATATATTGTTGATTTCATGTTCTTTGAATAGCAGTGGGATAGCTGGATTGTATGGTATTCCTATTTTTAATTATTATTATTATTTTCTTTGCTAGGGAAGATACGCCCTGAGCTAATATCTGTTGCCAATCTTCCTCTTTTTGTATGTGAGCCACTACGACAGCATGGTCTCTGACAGACGAATGGTTTGGGTCCACGCCTGGGAACTGAACCCAGGCTGCTGGAGCCGAGTACACTGAACTTAAGCACTAGGCCACTGGGGCTAGCCTTCTGTTTTTAATTTTGTGAGAAATCTCCATACTGTTTTCCATAGTGACTGCATCAGTTTGCATTCCCACCACTAGTGTATGAGGGTTCCCTTTTCTCCACATCCTCTCCAACTTTTGTTATTTTTTGTCTTGTTAATTATAGCCATTTTGACAGGTGTAAGGTGATATCTCATTGTAGTTTTGATTTGCATTTCCCTAATAATTACTTATGTTGAACATCTTTTCATGTGCCTGTTGGCCGTCTGTATATCTCCTTTGGAAAAATGTCTGTTCATATCCTCTGCCATTTTTTGATCAGGTTTGTTTTCGTTGTTGTTGAGTTGTGTGAGTTCTTATAATTTTGGAAATTAACCCCTTGTCAGATATATGATTTGCAAATATTTTCTCCCAGTTGGTGAGTTGTCTTTTTGTTTTCTTCCTGGTTTCCTTTGCCTTGCAGAAGCTCTGTAGTCTGATGTAGTCCCATTTGTTTATTTTTCCTTTTGTTTCCCTTGCCTGAATAGACATGGTATTCGAAAAGATGCTGCTAAGACTGATGTCAAAGAGTGTACTGCCTATATTTTCTTCTAGAAGTTTTATGGTTTCAGGTTTTACCTTCAAGTCTTTAATCCATTTTCAGTTAGTTAATTTTTGTGTATGGTGTAAGGTAATGGTCTACTTTCATTCGTTTGCACATGGCTGTCCAGTTTTCTCAACACCATTTATTGAAGAGACTTCCCTTTCTCCATTGTATGTTCTTAGCTCCTTTGTCAAAGATTAGCTGTCCATAGAGGTGTGGTTTTATTTCTGGGCTTTCGATTCTGTTCCATTGATCTGTGTTTCTGTTTTTGTGCCAGTACCATGCTGTTTTGATTACTATAGCTTTGTAGTATATTCTGAAATCAGGGATTGTGATGCTTCCAGCTTTGTTCTTATTTCTCAGGATTGTGTTGGCTATTCACGGTGTTTTGTTGTTCCACATAAATTTTAGGATTCTTTGTTCTATTTCTGTAAAGAATGTCATTGGGATTCTGATTGGGATTGCATTGAATCTGTAGATTGCTTTAGGTAATATGGACATTTAAACTATATGTGTTCTTCCAATCCATGAGCATGAAATATCCTTCCATTTCTTTAGGACTTCTTGTATTTCTTTCAATAATGTCTTGTAGTTTTCATTGTATAAATCTTCAACCTCCTTGGTTAAATTTATTCCTAGAATTTTATTCTTTTTGTTCTGATTGTAAATGGGTTTTTATTCTTGTCTTTTCTTTCTGCTAGTTTGTTATTGGTGTATAGAAATGCAACTGATTTTTGTATGTTCATTTTGTACCCCACAACTTTGTGTAGTGGTTAATTATTTCTAATAGTTTTCTGGTGAATTCTTCAGGGTTTTCTATATATAGAATCATGTCATCCACAAGCAGTGAGTATTTTACTTCTTTTCCAATTTGGATGCCTTTTGTTTCTTCTCACCTAATTGCTCTGGCCAAAATCTCCAGTACTGTTTTGAATAGGAGTAGTGAGAGTAGTAGGCACTCTTGTCTTGTTTGTGTTGTCAGAGGGATGGCTTTCAGTTTTTCACCTTTAAGTATGATGTTGGCTGTGGGTTTGCCATATATGGCCTTTGTTATGTTGAGGTACTTTCCTTCTATACCCATTTTATTGAGAGTTTTCATCATAAATGGATGTTGGATTTTGTCAAATGCTTTCTCTGCATCTATTGAGATTATCATGTAATTTTTATTCCTCATTTTGTTAATGTGGTGTATGACATTGATTGATATGTGGATGTTGAAGCATACCTGTGTCCCTGGTATAAATCCCACTTGATTGTGGTGTATGATCTTTTTAATGTATTGCTGTAGTCGGTTTGCCAATATTTTGTTGAGGATCTTTGCATCTATATTCATCAGCGATATTGGCCTGTAATTTTTCTTCTTTGTGTTATCCTTGTCTTGTTTTGGTATCAGTGTAATGTTGGCCTCATAGAATGAGTTAGGAAGCCTTGTGTCTTCTTCAACTTTTTGGGATAGTTTGAGAAGGATAGGTATTAAATCTTTGAATGTTTGGTAGAATTCTCCGGAGAAGCCATCTGGTCCTGGACTTTTATTTTTTTTTTTAGAGGTTTTTGGTTATTGTTTCAGTCTCTTTACTTGTTATTTGTCTGTTCAGATTCTATATTTCTTCTTAATGAAGTTTCGGGAGGTTTAGTAAGTCTGAGAATTTATCCATTTTTTATAGGTTATCCAATTTGTTGGCATATAGTTTTTCATGATATTCTCTTATAATCCTTTGTATTTTTGTGGTATCTATTGTAATTTCTCTTCTTTTGTTTCTAATTGTATTTATTTGAGCCTTCTCTCTTTTTTTCTCAGTGAGTCTGGCTAAAGGTTTGTCAATTTTGTTTATCTTCTCAAAGAACCAGCGCTTAGTTTCATTCATCTTTTCTACTATTTTTTAGGGCTCTATTTCATTTATTCTGCTCTGACTTAGTACTTCCCTCCTTCTGCTGACTTTGGGCTTGGTTTGTTCTTCTTTTTCTATTTCTGTTAGGTGTAGTTTTAGATTACTTACTTGAGGTTTTCCTTGGTTGTTGAGGTACACTTGTATTGCCATATATTTCCCTCTTAGTACCACTTTTGCTGCATCCCATAAGAGTTGGTATGTTGTGTTTTCATTTTCATTTGTCTTCAGATATTTTTTGATTTCTCCTTTGATTTCATTGATCCAGTGGTTGTTCAGGAGCATGTTGTTTAGTGTCCACATATCTGTGACTTCTGTAGCCTTTTCCTTGTAGTTGATTTCTAGTTTCATAGCATTGTGGTCAGAAAAGATGCTTGATATGATTTCAATCTTCTTAAATTCATTGAGGCTTCCCTTGTTTCCCGACATATGGTCTGTCTTTGAGAATGTTCCATGTGCACTTGAGAAGAATGTATATTCTGCTGTTTTTGGATAGAATGTTCTATGTATATCTATTAAGTCCATCTGGTCTAGTACTTCATTTAAGGCCACTATTTCCTTGTTGACTTTCTGTCTGGATGATCTGTATTTTGATGTAAGTGGGGTATTGAGGTCCCCTACTATGATTGTGTTGCTCTCAGTTTCTCCCTTTAGGTCTGTTAATAGTTGCTTTATATACTTTGGTGCTCCTGTTTTAGGTTCATAGATATTCATAAGTGTTATGTCGTCTTGGTGGAATCTCCCTTTTATCATTATATACTGCCCCTCTTTGTCTCTCATTGTCTTTTTTATCTTAAAGTCTGCTTTGTCTGATATAAGTATGGCAACACCTGCTTTCTTTTGCTTGCCATTTGCTTGGAGTATCATCTTGCATCTCTTCACTCTGAGCCTATGTTTGTCTTTAGAGCTGAGATATGTTTCCTGGAGGCAGCATAATGTTGGGTCTTGTTTTTTAATCCATCCAACCACTCTGTATCTTTTGATTGGAGAATTCAATCTATTTACATTTAGAGTGATTATTGATGTATGAAGGCTTAATACTGCCATTTTATCTCTTGTTTTCTGGTTGTTCTATATTTCCATTGTTTCTTTCCCTTTGTATTTCTGATTGCCATTTCAGTTTGGTGGTTTTCTGTGCTGGTTTTCTCTTTATTTATGATTTCTGGCTCTGCTCTGGTTTTTTGTTTAGTGGTTACCATGAGGTTTGTGTAAAAGATCTCGTAGATGAGGTAGTCCATTTTCTGATAGACTTTTATGTCCATTAGCCTAAGCAAGTTCCATCTCTTTCCTCTTCCCGTTCTGAGTCACAAATTATTCTTTTTTGTCTTGTGAGTTTGTGACTAAATTGAAATGTTTATAGTTATTTTTGATATTTTCCTTCCCTTTATCTGTTATGTTATCGTTAAGTCTTTACTAACCTATTGCGACATAGAGCTGCAATTTTCTGATTCTGTCTATCTCCTTGCTCAAGGTTTTGTAAACTTTTGCTTTTTTGTTTCAGATGAGAGGGCTCCATTCAATGTTTCTTGTAAGGCAGGCCTAGTGGCGATGACCTCCCTTAGCTTTTGTTTATCTGGGAAAGCTTTTATATCTCCATTGTATCTGAAGGATAGTTTCACTGAATAGAGCATTCTTGGCTGGAAGTTTTTGTCATTCAGTGTTTTGAATATATTATTCCATTCTCTCCCAGCATGTAAGGTTTCTGCTGAGAAATCCATTGAAAGTCTGATATAGGGGTTCCTTTGTAGGTTATTTTCTTCTCCCTTGCTGCCCTTAATATTTTTTCTTTGTCATTAACTTTTGCTAGGTTCAATATGATATGCCTTGGAGAAGTCTTTTTGCGTTGCTTTTCCTAATTGAGTCTGATACTCCTCAAAGACTTTTTCGTTTTTTAAAAATCTTAGTTCTCTCTCCTCTTCCACCTGAAGCATTTCTAGATTTCTAGCCTCTAGGCTACTTATTCTCTCCTCCATAAGGTCAGCTCTATTTTTTATGTTTTCTAGATTATTTTTTATCTCATTGATTGTGTTCTTCATATCCAGAATTTTCATATAGTTTTTTTTAAGGGCTTCAGTCTTTGGTGAAGTATTCCTTCTGCTCAATAATTTTATTCCTGATCTAATTGAACTATCTGAGTTTTCTTGTAACTCATTGAGTTTCTTTATGATAACTATTTTGAATTCTCTGTCATTTAGATTGTAAATTTCTGTGACTTCAGGATTGGTTTCATTTTGTGTCATTTTCCTTCTGTTCTGAAGCGTTACTGTAGTTCTTCATGGTGTTTGATAAATTGACCCTTTTGCTGGCATGGTTGTGGTAGTATCAGGTCACAGATTCCACCTGCCCTTGCTGGGAGGTGGGTCAGGAGCTGTGTTTTCTGATCTGCCCCACCTGCTGGATATTGTGCTGGTAAGGCTGCTCTTTGTGTGCATGGGCTGGCTTCAGCTGCTTGGGCAATCCCATAGGCATGCACAGGTGCACAGGTGGGGCCTGTGTGCTCCACTGGGGGCTTTACTCTCATGCAGGTGGGGCTGCCATGTTCAGCAGGGGACCTGCTGAGCTGCTGCACCTTCACTTGGTGGGAGGGGCTCCTTCACGGGGGCTGAGCTGCTGCCACTCAGTGGGGAGTATTCCCACTGTTGGGGCTGCTGTGGCATGGTGGGTGCTCCCATGGGTTGGGCTACCACTCCAAAAGTGTTTGTGTGCAGGCTGGGCTGCTCCCACCTCCTCTTACAGATGTGCTGGCTGCTGTGTGAGGACTCATGACCTGGATTGCTGCCACTGGGGAGGGGTTTGCTCACCTAGTTCCACTGCTTCCCCAGAATCCAGTTCACCCACCTTCAGATGTATGGCTGCATGGATCTCTCAGTCATCCTCTTGTGCTGTGTAGGGAATCCTCTGTTGGTTAATGAATGTCTGTTTAGTTGTAACTTAGAGGGGAGAGACAAAGGGAACAACTCAGTCCACCATGATGGTGACATCACTCTTCCTAATACATTATTGTGTATTAACTAAAATCCATACTTTATTCAGATTTCCTTAGTTTTTCCCTAATGTCCTTTTTCTGTCCAGGATCTCATCCAAGATACCACATTATATTTAGTCCTCTTGTCTGTTTAGGCACCTGTAAGTTGTGACACTTTCTCAGACTTTCCTTGTTTTTGATGATCTTGACAGTTTTGAGGAGTACTAGTCAGGTATTTTATAGAACATCCCTCAATTGGGATTTCTCTATTGTTTTTTCTCATTATTAGACTGTGGTCATGGGCTTTTGGTAGGAAGACTTCAGAAGTAAAGTGCAATTTTCATCACTATATATAAGGGTACATTTGTGCTATCAATTTGATTTACCACTGTTGATATTAACCTTGATCACTTGGCTTGAGGGATTGTTTGTCAGGTTTCTCTGCTGTAAAGTTACTCTTTCTTCTCTCTTTGCATACTGTCCTCTTTGGAAGGGGATCACTGTGTACAGCCCTTGCTTAAGGAGTGGAGAGTTATGCTCTACCTCTTTTTTTTTTTTCTTTTTTTTTTTTTTGGTGAGGAAGATTTGCCTTGAGCTAACATCCATTTCCCATCTTTCTCTCTCTCTCTTTTTCCCTTTTTTTTGCTTGAGGAAGATTATCCCTGAGCCAACATCTGTGCTGATTTTCCTCTATTTTTTTGTATGTTGGATGTCTCCACAGCATGGCTGATGAGTAGAGCAGGTCTGTGCCTGGGATCCAAACCTGCAAGCCTGGGTCACTGAAGCAGAGCACAAACCTTTAACCACTCAGCCATGGGGCCGGCCCCCATCCTCCACCTCTTTGAAGGCGAAGTATCTACATAAATTATTTGGAATTCTTCTGCATGGATGATTTGTCTGTTCTCCCCCATTATTTATTTATTCAGTCATTTATTTTTGTAAGTATTGACTTACTATCTTTTTTACACTTTGGGTTACAATCCAATACTATAGTATTTATTTTTTTGCTCAAATTGGCCATTGCAAACTCTTAAGTGGGTTCCGGTATCCCTTTGCTATGCTCCCACCTTTGTAATTTTTTTGTTTTTTGGAGCATTTTCTTACTTTATGGCACTACAAGATGCTTTAGGCTCATCTTATGTATTTCCTGCTCTTGTCCTAGAATCAGCCATTTCTCCAAGAAGCCCTGGTTCTTTTTTTATTGAGGAAGGGTATTAGCAACCAAGATCTGAGTGCTAAATGTGTTTGTTGCTACCGAGCTATCATTGCTTTCAGGTCCTCTCAGGTAACAGAGCAAGGAAACATACATATCTAGAAATACTTGTATATATTAACCATTTGTAGCTGCATTAAGGAAAACATGAGTTTAAACTGATGTCTCCAATTCTAATCTACTACCACGTGGATCATTCTAGCCTCCCAAAAGGGTTATTTTAAGGTCTCATTTGTGTATGTTCTTTTCTCTGCCCTTTTGTAATATTATTCCTATCTGCTTGTTTGTTGGTTAATCCCTTCTAGAAACTGCATTGAGTCTGTACTATATTTAAACCTTTGTACTAGGTGTTAGGGATACAAAGATGAATGATTGATTGGTGTAGTCATGGTTCCTTCAATACATGTTTATCGAATACCTCTAATGTTAGGCACTGTGTTCAGTAGTGGAGAAAATCTGGACACAGATAACTATGATATAAGGCAGAATGTAATTGTGATATAAGGTTGACAAGAAAAGTAACAACAAAATTCAGATGAAGGAGAAATACCTCAGGAAGGGAAGTCACATGATGAATTGTAGGAGTTAGGACCTGATAGCATTCAAGAGAGGGAAACCTAACCAAACTGGCTTAAGTAAAAAGAGAATTTATTGGTTCACATGACAGAGAAGACCAGGGGTAAAGGTAGCTTCAGGCGTGACTGTTTTTAGGGCTTAAACAATGTCATCAGGACTTTGCTCTGCCTTCTGCTCTGCTGGCATTGTTCTCAGGCCCTTCATAGCATCTCCCAATACCTCTAGGCCAACATCACAACACCAGAAGAAGAAAAGGTCTGACGTCAGGAACAAAAGTCTTAGAATGGGGACTTGTTAGGCTTGATGAGCCTCACTTGAGTCATCATATCCAAGAACATTATTGCTCTGGGGGATAGAATGTGCTGGTTAGCTTAGCTTTGTGCATGTGCTCCATCCCTTTCACAGGTGTTGGTTTTGTGATTATTAGTTGACCTATACATTTTTCTTTTGTGAGCTTGTCTATATATTTCTTATATTTTACAATAAAAATTTTTTTAAAGAACTGAATATATTCAGCATACAAAAATTAATCAGCATAATTCCTCAGATTCAGGAAGTCCAGTTAATCCTAAGCAGGTATATATATAAAGAAATCCACTTCTAGACATATCATGGCAAAATTACAGAAAATCAAGGACAATGAGAAAAATCTGAAAACAGACAGAAAACAAAAGTGCAACTATTAGGCTGTTAGTTGACTTCTTATAGCAACAAGGGAAGATAGAAGACAGTTGAATCATATCTTTAATATAATGAAAGAATACAGTGACAATTTAAAATTTTGTATCTAGTAAAAATAGCCTTCAAGAATTTAAGTGAAGTAAATACATTTTCAAGTAAACAAAAACAGAGAGTTCATCATCAGCAAACCTTTATAATTCTTCAGGGAGAAGGAAAAAATCTCTGTTAGAAGGTTAGAGATGCAGAAAGGAATGAAGAGCAACAAAATTTACTAAAGGGGGATAGCAGTAAAGAGGGTATAAAATTGTAAATCATCCAGAGGGTATTTTAACTAGAATTGTTTTATACATTTTGATGGGTGTTGGGATTTATGTTCCCAATGCACGTCATTTGGGCAAATATTAAAATTAAGTGACTTTTTCTTGGTCTTTACTGATTTGGCAGTAGGGAAGTGGGTGACTATAGGTTGAAAAAATAAAATGGCATTAAAGCTTGGCTTTGTGAGTGGATAACTTCCTGTTGACCATGTCTGCCATCCTTCTTTCTACTCTTATATTCTTCTTTTGCTTTGTGTAATACTGTGGTCCTTTCCTGGGGATGACTGGAGATATACTGAGCCTGAGTCCAAGCTCCCAAAGATTCTAATTTAGTTATTAGTCTAGGGTAGAGCCGCTGTATCAGTGGTTTTAGAAAGCCTTTTCTAGTGTACGACAAGGGCTTGAGAACTACAGGTGCTGAAAACGAGTATGGGTGAGACAGATCTGAATTCTAGTCTCAGCTTTATTAATTACTAGGTGGATTATGCTGGCCAGGATACTTAGCATCTCTGCATTTATTTATTGATAAAACTGCTAAAATTAGTACCCATCTGACAAGGCTGTTGTGAGAAATAAAGAAAGTAACATTTGAATGGGAAAATGGAAATAAAACTGGAGGTACAGAAGCCAAAATGACCAAGGGCAACATGTAATTATAACTATAGAGGGCTTAGCAAATGTTGATGTTTTCAAAGAAGTCCTCTGGTTTCCCTTTATAATTCAAAGCAGCTTATTCTGACTTTTGAGCTTATTCAAATCCTCATAGAAGTGAGGCTTGGTGCTTACTGGAAGTCTTTGGGTTTGGGATTATTTTGCTGTACTTGGGTTATCTGTGCAGAAATGGGCAGATTAAAAAGGGAAAAAAATCTTATAAATTTTGAACCTGGTTCTAATGTATGCTTTCTCCAACATTTTTTAAAAGCAAAAGAACCTTAGCCATTTAAAAACATTTTTCAGAGAAATTATCTGCATCCGGCTGAGAATTTTATGCCAAACTGCAGCCCCCACACAAGCTTTGGAGAGCCAAGATATTTAAACCTGCAAAGTAAAGTGCCAGCTCAACCCTTATACTGGTCTGATGTAATCATTTAACCACAGAACGGTTTGTAGCCTTGAGTTGACAGTGACTCAGTAAACCTTGTATACATTTAAAAAATATTTTTAAGTTATTGAGATTATGAAAATACCATCGAAGCATAATATTATTATAAGCAAAACATTCAACACATTTAATATAGTTTCTTGAATATGTTTCAAGAAAATTTATAAAGAAGCCAGATTGAAAAGTAAAAAGTCTGGATTATTATGGATTTTTTGAAGGAAGTGGTAACTGATTACTTATAGTGTGTAAAATAGTCTACCAGAGATCATCAGTCACATTTTTAAATCATCAGTCACATTTTTAAATCAGAGGAGTCCTTTAAGAGATTTGAAAAAGTTAATTGGTAAGAATAGTGATTAATACAACAATTACATACGATTTGTGTATTTAAAGGATTTATTTATTTTTTAAATTTGGAGATGTTTGCAAGGTTCGTATGAACTTCACATCAGTCAGCCTCTATGGAAATTATTTAAAAATTGCCAGATTTGTTTCAATGTAGTTTGATTTAATGAAAACTAATTTATTATATTAAAAGTGTAAGTTAACCATTTGTTTTACTTTCTACCCCTACCTAGGTATTACTCCTAAACCCAAATTCACGAAATGCACTCATTAAATTAAAAGCATTTGAGTCAGGAAAAGGTGAAATAACTATATCAAATGTTTGAATTTGTATGTTTGAATTGATACATGAATAGAACTGAATATTTTGGGATTAGCTATAGATTTATGTTATAAATGAATCTTTTTTAGTTCATATTGAATAAAATCGGTAGCCTTAATGTGTTACTGAATCAGTAAATCTGTAATAGTAATTTTCAAAGTTTTAAGACTGAAAATAAACATTGGAATACTATCCATTAACTTAATGACTTTAACTTCCTGAAGAGAGACTAGGAGGTATTGCTTACTTTTTGTTAGTACTTTTTGGACATTTTTGTTTATAACTATTAAAATTGTGATGTAAAATTTTGTGGTATTTTAAAACATGCCTTGTGAGAATTTTTATTTTCTAAGAAAATAATGCAATATAAGATGTTTGTAACATTTAAGATAAAGGATTAATGAACTTTTTGAAAATTGAGAAACTCTTTTAGCCAGATTAACAATTTAAGATTAGTTTTATGATATAAATTCTTTAACTTTTAGCATCATTTCATGACTATAAATTGGTAACTGTCCAGTTTTAGAAATCAAAGAAATTCTTATAGTTTTTAGAAATCAAATAATTTTTAGAAATCAAAGCCAAACAAATTTTTTTATAACTATAGAATTGCCTTATTTTTAAGAACTTTGTATTATGGAGAATTTCAAACATATACAAAGTAGAAAGTATTATATCATGAATCCTCAGGGTTCTATCACCCAGCTGCCATAATTGTCAACTTATAGTCAATCTTGTTTCATCTGTACCCCATCCACTTACTCCCTAGGATATTATTTTGAAGCAAATCCTATACATTATGTCATTTATTCTGTAAGTATTTTGGTATGTTACTAAAAAAGATAAATCTTTTTAAAAGCATAACCAAAATACCATTATCTTGTCCAAAAAAATTAACAGTAATTCTCTCGCATCATCAAATAACCAGTCAGTGTTCAAATTTAAAATTGTCCGAGTCAAAAGCTATGCATTGTGATTAATTATGTCTTTTAAGTCTCTTTTAACTTTTAAGTTTTCTTCATCTCCCCCCCACCATTTGTAATTTATAGTTAAAGAAGCAGGGCCATTTGTCCTATAAAATTACCACGGAGTGAATTTTGCTGATTGTATTCCCATGGCATTGTTTAGCATGTTTCTTTGTTCCTCTGCATTTCCTATAAATTGGTGGGTGGATATATGTCCCAGATTTAGTGCACCTTCAACCACCTGGTACACAGTCACAAACCAAAAATAGCCCCTACCCCTCAAAAAAAAGAGGTTCTGAATTTTGTGATGATAGCTGTCTTAGGAACTGTGTGCTTTATGTATATGTGAGATACAGAGGCATCTTTAGTTTTTATTTAGATAATTCTGTATAGTGCATGGCTGAAGATTAGAATTTACAATGACACTGGTTATAGCCATCTGAGACAAATGTATGTATAGTAAGTAAAAAGAACTACCAAAAGCAACAGAAAGATTATAAAAATACAGTATCCTGGAGTCATTCATTTTAAGGACACATACCTCTATTCACTTAAAAACCCCTAATGATATCACTGTTTTTAAAAAGCTGCAATATATTATGTTCTCATAATAATGACCTTCATCAGGAAAAGTGAATTATGTTTAATATGGCTTATTTTAAAGAATAGTAGCACCAACTAGAGAATCAACAGTTTGGCACTTCAAGTATTGAAGAATTATGTATCATAATTGTAAAATGTGGTGTGGTAATCTGCAATCCTTGTTAATAATATATGTAACATGTACATATTAATCAGTCATATAAAAATTACAGAAATTCTACTTTAACAAGAATAACTGGGAAATAAGCTATACTGGTTAACAAAATACTCAGACTCGTAAACATTTACTGTATAAGCTGTATATAGATCACCAGTTCTCTTAAAATAATTGACTTTTTATAAAATGCCCTTTACACTAAAAGTAGAACCTAATTTGATCTTTCTTTGGTGATTTAGAAGCTTTTAAGGAACTGTTGACAACATCAGAATTGTTATTAACCTTGCTTGTCATTGTTTTCTAAGTGTGTAGTAGAGTTGATTAATGCAGAGTTCAAAACTAATGTTAGTTATCAGAGAATTATCACTGGATTAAGAAAGCCCAAAGGAGTTTTGTAACTGTGGTATACACAGAGTCAAATAAACAGGCTTACAGGAAGCAGTATGCATAGATGTATAGGTGCGGCTGCATACAGAGATATATGTTTACCTGTGTGTACATGTCTACAAATTACTGTTAAATTTATAATGTATATTGTTAAACATATACACATATATACCAACTTGTGACATGTGCAGCCATTACCACTACTAAGGAAGCTGCAAATTGAAGGAATTTGATCAAAATTTACCAAGAGGAAATTGGCTCCAAGGCATAATGATTTTGGCTGGAGGAGATAGTGATCCTGGCACAGTATACTCCCTATTTCCTTGTGAGAGCTCCAAGATTAAAAGAATTAGCTACATAGAGGCAGATGCTTGGTAGTTTTCTGGAAGCACAATTATAAGGTTTATGAAAAACAGGAAGATCAACATCTCATGCAGGTTTTTTGAACTGGGAACTGATTTAATGTGCTATTTTGCACCCCATAGACCTTGTCTATTGAGCCATGAGAATTTGATTTTGTTTTTATAACTAGTTTTTTTTTTTTTTTTTGCGTTCTTCTTTTCAGTGTGCTAGCCTTTGGAAAGAAATTAGATCTTAAAATGCTTTTAAGATAATATTTTTCAGACTGTTCAAACTTTTAATGATTGATGACTATAATTAGTCATGTTGCAATATTGTATTTTCAGAATTGCTGTCCAGTTTTCTTTTGTCTCCTTCTGCTCATAACCGCAGATTAGCTTGGCTCCCAGAAGCCAGTATCTTTATTGACCTTGGAAAAATTTTAGATCCTTGAATTTATTTAACTTAGTTTATAATTAATTAAATAGTAGCGATCATTCACTTGACAAATAATTTAAGTGCCTGCGTTAAATAGTCCATGATGTCTCGCACAGCCCTTGAACAAAGATGGATAAGATACTGTCCCTGCTCTCGGTTACTTTACAGTCTGCTCGAGGGAAGGTAATATGAAGTAACTATGTCACCCAGACAATCAGTCGTTCTTTGTGAACATTAGTGGGTGCATTGAATAGGAGAACTTTGTTTTTATCTTTAATTTTCAATTTTATCTTTTTATCTTTAAATTTCAATGCCCTAGGAACTTTAGCCATTCATTCTGCTGTATTTTGCTTATGTGACACCAATAAACACCTTATGTATCTACCATAAATGAAGGAACCATGGGAGGAACTAAAACGTATCTTCAGGAAATGTTCTGAAATCTGAGTTCATGCATTGCAAACTCAGATGCCAAAAGGAGCTAGCCAAGTAACACAAATGAGTGAAAAAGGCAGATATAAAACAGTTGTAATTGGTGGGGATTATGATCTACTGAAGTATGTATGCTTTGTCTAAAGATATTCCAGTAAAAAATTAGTGTGGGTCAAGGAAAGCAGGTCTGCAGGTTGAGGCTGCCAATTTGCAGCCCCTCTGTAATTCCTTATTACTAATGGAAGCATCACAAAAACATTTGATAGAAAAGATGACGATTTAAAATTAAATGCAGATAAATACATGCAATTAAGAATGATCACACCATTTAGTAAGCTATTTGATGCTTTTTTTCTGAGGCATAGGTGACATTAAATAAGGGATGATGGGATCCTAGGAGGAGTGTGGAAGATATTATAGCTCTAGGCACATGAGAGGATCAAGTTTAGTAGAATCCACTACTGTAGGTGAAACAGGAATTAGCAAGAATGATGTTGGCTCTCCCATCATTGAAGTTTTTTTTTTTTTTCTGGGTATGAATAGCCCTGGATTCCGAGTGTTAATTATTGTTAGAACTAGGTCAGGGCCTGGAGACACATTCTGTTACTTCCTGGGAGATGTATGGGCCAGTTCTAGTGGAAAACTCTAGTGGATGGAGCCTTTAGCCATCATTTAGACAGTGGATCTTATGTGAAAACCTAATGAGTTTATGTGAAATTATTTGGGCCTTTGATCACAATGAGAGTATTTGTCAGAAAGAAGATCATATTTTGTGGGTTTCTGCCTTGCTATTGGAAAGCCCGAACATGACTTCAGAAATCACAGAACAGGGGGCTGGCCTGGTGGCGTAGTGGTTAAGTTTGCGTGCTCTGCTTCGGTGGCCTGGGGTTCACAGGTTCAGAACCCGGGTGTAGACCTACCAGCTGTTTATCAAGCCATGCTGTGGTGGCATCCCACACACAGAAAAATAGAGGAAGATTGGCATAGATGTTAGCTTAGGGCCAATCTTCCTCACCAAAAGAAAAAAGGAAAAACAACTATAAAAGAAATTCACAAAACAGATTCTCCAGGGCCAAGAGTAGTTGTCACTCCAGGCCTACTGAATCGGTGCTTCAGAGGGTAGGACGTGAGAATCTGTCTTTTTAAGATTCTTCCACAGGTCTTTGATGATAGCCAGGATGGGAACTACAGCTGTAGGTAGAGAAGATTTCTTATACTTGCTGTAAGATATCAGACTTCCTTGGTCAGTGAAAGTTGTGTATTGACAGCTCTCTATTAAGGGATTTTTTAAAGAAAGTGATATTATTGATAAAAAGAACTCCATCCTGTTTGATGATAGTGAGTGGATGGCAATAGAAAGTGGTAATTTACCAAAGGGCTTTGGCAAGTTTCTTGAGGCATTTCACTGGGGGAGAATGTGTTCATGATTATTCACCCTGAGACCCAGGGAAGGCTGTTTGAATGGTAGAGTTTGGAACAGATGCTTTTCTTCAGGTGGCTGTGAGGGGCACCACGGTTTTGAAAGAACTAGTAAGTAATGGGGCTGGGGGCTGGAGAGGGATGGTGAGTTTAAGGAAGTGAAAACTGATGAAACTGAGCAATCACCCTGTATTGCTAAGTTGGCAAATGGTTTGAAGGCAGTTACTATGGCTGCTTTGCAGGGGCCCATTTTCAGCCTCTCTGAAGAGAGAATTTCAAGCTTGGCATGGAGCCAGCCTGCATAAGATTCCACAAGACAGTTTGTACGTGCTGATTATGCTTCAGTCAAGTGGAGGAAAGGTAAAAATATCTCGTTTACAGGACCTTGAAGCCCTCTTCTCTGAGTTCAGTGGTAATGAAGGACTGGCACGCTGCTAGTTTTCTACAGCCCCAGTACAGATGTCAATAATCAGAGTGTCCTTATCCGGTCTGGAACGGTTGTTCACTTTTCTCCTTTACAAGAGGTCTCACTTTATTACCCACTGAATCAAATACCTTACTGGTGTTTGAAAAGGTCTGGTATGGGGAACATCTCAGACACCTATTTTAGATCTATTTTAACTTAAATTCATTGAATGAGTTGTAAGATACAAGAGCAGAATCTTCCATTGTTCTTTCCTTCCTTCCTTTTAATTTTTTCCTTAAGAGAAATTATTGTAATCATTGTTGGGTTAGTGAAAATAGAT
Organism: Equus przewalskii; assembly: GCF_037783145.1. NCBI lineage: Eukaryota > Metazoa > Chordata > Mammalia > Perissodactyla > Equidae > Equus > Equus przewalskii. The sequence goes on along the minus strand of NC_091844.1, from coordinate 67,924,351 downwards.
TAACACTCTATGTAGATTTTCCTGGAGATAAGGTAAGAATGTACTTAACTTTTTTCTCTGGCAGAAAACATACGGACTGCAACTGAATCTCTATTTTGGATTAAAGGGCTCCTGAATAGTTCTGTGGCCTGTTAAGAGTTCGTGCATCTCTTCCTCTATTCTTTCTCCTAGAGAAGATAAAATGGTGATGTGTTATGGTACATTAGCGCTCTCATTTGTTTTTCTTCTTCTTCTTCTTTTTTTTAAGTGACAGAAAATTTGATTCAAACTGGCTTAAACAATAAAGGAAATTAATTGGCTTACAAAATTTAAAAGACCAGAGGTAGGTTTCAGATAAGGCTTGGTCCAGTGGCTGAAATCATGTAATTTAAAGACCTAGTTTCTTTCTATTTCTTTTCTTCTCTGCTCTGCCTTCCACTAGGTTGATTTTATTCTTAGTCTTCATATCTACCCAGCAGCTTAGTCCCTTACCCTGTGAATACAAAATTGTTACTCCACTTCAGACTTTATATTCTCCTACCATGGGAAGAAAGAATGCTTTTATTCCTCAGAATTCCCAATTGATTTTTTTTTTTGAGGAAGATTAGCCCTGAGCTAACTACTTCCAATCCTCCTCTTTTTTCTGAGGAAGACTGGCCCTGAGCTAACATCCATGCCCATCTTCATCTACTTTATACATGGGACGCCTACCACAGCATGGCTTTTGTCAAGTGGTGCCATGTCTGCACCTGGGATCTGAACTGGCGAACCCTGGGACACTGAGAAGTGGAATGTACAAACTTAACTGCTGCACCACCAGGCTGGCCCCCCAATTGATACCTTTATTTATCTCCTTGGGTTTGATTGGGTATATGCCCATAGCTGACTCAATCGTTGATGCTAGGTGCATAGGAAATGCTGATGGGATTAAGCAGATAGGACCAATGGAGCTTAAAGTGGAGGTTTTTACTCAAAATCCATGCCTGAGAAAGGGGAGGGTGGTTTCCCAAAGGAAATTTGGGTTTGTGTTATCAGAAGGAGGGCAGTGGATGTTGGACATCCAACAATAAATGTCTCCTAAATATGAGTTTAGGCCAAGGACATTTTATAGACCTGGAGCTAGGAGGTAGAGTTTTTAAAGGGAGGATAAAGACACTGAAAGCTCTTACTATCCCATGCACTGTACTTTGTGAATATCTTTTCCCTTAGTTGATGGTCTACTTTCCATTGCTTTTTCTTTCTTGCTCTTACAGCTACCTGTGGCTCGTATAACAGGAAGAGCTTGGGGTAGCCTCTTCTTCAGATGGAGTTTCCCCTAATCGTTTACTCACAAATTGTGTTACTAGATGTTGGTAGTTTTAAGACTACTGGCCGTGAAGACTCAAGACTGGAATTTTGACTAAGAGGAAGAGAGTCTGGCAAATACCGCAGGTCTGGAATTAAGTCCAGGGAGCTCAGCTAAAGTGAGGAGAAGCAGTTATATAGTATAAATCATCGTAGCCCAGGGGGCCCAGTCTAACTATGAAATAATCTAGGGCAAGGGTCAGATAACAGATGTCAGAGCCTGCGGGTGTTTCTCTAGTTAAAGATACCAACTTGGTTGAAGCTGTTTGTTCTCTGTCTTGTTCCATATTGCCCGTTCCTATGGGTCTCTTTGTGATTATCATAGTCAGAAAGAAAGGAGAATCTACTCTCAGTTCTGGTCCTGGCTGAGGCAGGAAAAGAGTTACTGTCTTGATACAGGAGAATGGATAGGGCTCCTATGATGTTGTGATTCGCCTATGGCTATGAAACATTCATTGCCAGCAAAGGATCACTAAGCTTGAATGATCTTTCACTGTGATTTAAATGATTTGCTCCAAGCTTAAAATCTATAGGCTGAAATTGGGATTCTTAACCTTCTAAGTTTAAAAGACTCCTGAAGACATTTTCTAATGAAAATCAAAACCCTAACAAAATATTTTCTTTAACTAAATGATTGCAGTTAATTTCTTGTAAAGAAACACAGAAGCACACATTAACTTAAAATAAGCTCACACTGTTGTTTCTTGTAGTACAGCCAGGAAAACCAGTAACAAGCTGTCTCCTTCAAAATCGCATCCCTGGATGATATTCGAGCAACCTGGACAATTTAAATACATCCCCAGGAAAAACAATTTGGATTAAGCTAGAAATCATATTTGCTAGTTTCCTTTCTACCATTGCACTGTTGCCTTTTATTCTCAGAGTCTGAGTAGCGTTGATTGAGAAGGTGTGTAGTCTCAGTGACTCAGGTAAATAGCAAGTCATTTCAGAGGTACAGCTAATCTGGACCACAAAAGGATTTTTTCTTTTTCAGCAATTGTTGGATTCTTGGTGAACTGGATGCATGCTCAACTTAAAGGAATTTAAGTTTAAATTTCTATAAAACACTTTGTTGGCCACACAAAAGGATTTTTAATGTTCAGGGTTCATTAATCAAATTTTAATTTACACTGGCATTTTCTGCAAAATTGAACTTAATAATAATATTACTTATTCATACTTTTTTGAGAAATAGTCTAAAAACTTGAGCATTTTGGCCCCAAATAGATTTGATTTTGTATTTAAATGGTAGCACCTTAAAGTTGTGTGGATAAAGAAGAAATAGAGTGGGTTTAGTTATTATTCAATCCATCACTCTCCAGAGTGCTTATACTCAGGGGTTTTAGTGTTCCCAGTCTTAGTTCCATTTATATGTATTGTGGAAAAGATACCATTCCTATTCTCTAAGTGGTTATACTGTTAAGAGAAGAAAGGCTAGTAGAGGTTCTGTGGAAGGTACTCTTTCCGTTCTTTTCAACCCTGTTCTGCTTGAGGGGGTTTCCAAGATAGGAAGGAATCTGCTCTCTACTTTCTTCCTCTTAATAAACACGGAAGGTTGGTCCAAGAGATGTGGCTTGAGATTCCTTCCTTCCCCTGCTCCCTCCCACTGTTGTTTCCTCCCATCTATCTACGCCCCAATTCCAAAGAAAGAAACAGAACTTAGAAATGTGCTGGGTAATCCTAGAGACCTATTTGAAGTGGTAATTCAACATCATGGGGGATTATGTGCTGATCGCCTTTTAAGAGGAACCAGAAGGTAATCTTACAGCAACTTCTGATGGGCAAGAAGAGATATTGTAATTTTTTGAATTTTCTAAATGGAGCCAAAGGTATAATTTTGAGATAGTTTTTGTACATTTAGATTAAAAGCATGCTTACCTGTAGAAGAAACTAAATAAGTAAAGTATACCAGTTCCCATGATTCTGACAACCTAGCACAAAATTGGGATGATAGAGAAATTCTGGTGTGGTGCACCAGTAGGGCATCCCTTGGTAGATAATTTGAAGATTCTCCAGAACTCCTGTTAATTGGAAGTTTAGCCTAGCTAACAACTGTGGATGAGGCTGCCTACTGAATGGCATTTTAGAAAGTTCAGATTTAAGATTCCTTATTTTGCTTTTTCTCTGTTATGAGTCTGTCAGTTCTAGCACTGGGAAAATCATATGGGAAAGTGATCTTTCAGCTACTAAGGTATCTGTGTATTTTGCCCAAGGCATTACCTTTTTTCCTTCTCAAGGATATGTAATTGTCATGTTCTATATTGACATTGAATCAGGATCACATTACCATTAGTGGCCAGAAGATTTTATTGATTGTAAGCCAGGGAATGAACTGCTATATTTTATCCTGCAAGGCAATAAAAAAGCCCTTTTAGGAAGATCCTAGGTCACAAAAAATTAAAAAAAAAAAATCCAGATAAGTTGGTTGTTAGTTGAGAGTCAAGTCAGAACCTTGGAGAGCTCTAGAGAAAGTTGGTACAAAACCGCAGCTAGAAGCTTCCATGGCTGGCCCCAGACTAGATTTTTTTGAGGAGATGCCAATTCCACTTTGCTTATTGTCAAGATATATATGATTTAAGGAGACAAATCCCTTTTACTCTAAGCATGGACTGTATATTTGTAGACTAATTTGGCAACTTAGGGCTAAAGTCTTAAAAACTAGAGAGAATGATTTTCTTCAGCACGCCTTGTATGTCCTCCAGACCATTTTATGATTCTAGATTCCTCTTAACAGAGCTTCTGGGATCAAGATGAAGATGTTCACAAATGGGAAGGGCAGAAGGAACATAAGATTTCACTGAAGTGTTCACTATGTATTGGATTAGAACCATTTTTCCAAAATTTTGGTTTTTCAAATGATGTCTTAGGTAAAACTTGAACAAAACAAAAACAAAAACCAAACCAAACCAAATCAAAACAAATACAGAATGGCAGAAGTGATCTGGTTAAAGCAGCATTTAAGAGGTCTGGAGCACCTTCTACTTAGATTACTCCTGGCTCCAGCAGTAGCCACTCAACACAGGTTGCAAATCACCACGTTTCACTGGAGTAATTCAATTTGCTTGTCAGACACAGTTCCTAAGTGGGTGTGAGAATTTAATCTAACTACTTTTAGGAATACCTTTAATAGCCATATTAATTCCAGAAATGGCCTTATGTTGGTTGTCTCTTTAGCTATTCATTTGGATGTCAGAGATTTGTATCTCTTTCTAGTTAGCTTCAGTGCTTACCAGAACCCACTGAGTTTCAAAAACTGTAATTAACAAGAGCTTCAAACATCATGGCAACAATCTTGGATCTCAGACTCAATAGGCTCTGCTTAGAAGGATACAGAGAATTATTAAAATATTTGAAAATAAGGCCACTGAAGAATACAAAATGACTCTATTTATTTTTTTCCCTTACGAGTATTTATTTCTGTGAGTAACATACAAATTGTAGTGGAGCAGAATACAACTATGGTGTTGTCTCCCCTTCTCCACACCCCATTCTGTTCTTAATAGTTGAATCTTCTCAAAAATAAAATCCCAAAACATTAACTACAAGTTAGGTATAACTGTAAGGGATATGATTGGGAGTGGTTGTCTTTTTTGTTAACCACATGACTATAAATATGTGAAGGATAGTTATATGGAAGTGGGAGTAGACTTGCTCTGTGTAGTCCCAAAGTGAGTTTTTCTTAATCCAACTTCCCTTTCATCACCCCTAAATTCATGTTATGTTAATTCTACTTTAAGAAGTTGCTGTATTTTAAGAAAGTATGAAAAAAATGTTTAAAAATAATTTCATTTAAATTATTTTAGATGATATATTAGAGGATTTCTACATATACATCTCTGTCTGTTTTTTTTTTTGAGGAAGATTAGCCCTAAGTTAACTACTGCCAATTCTCCTCTTTTTGCTGGGGAAGACTGGCCGTGAGCTAACATCCATGCCCATCTTCCTCTTCTTTATACGTGGGACACCAACCACAGCATGGCTTGCCAGGCGGTGCCATGTCCACACCCGGGATCCGAACCGGCAAAACCTGCGCCGCCGAGAAGCAGAACGTGTGAACTTAACCGCTGCATCACCGGGCCAGCCCCAACATCCCTGTCTTAATGTACAGTGTAGACATTCATTTTTGAGAATAATTGGTCCTCTTACAAATAGGTCAAATAGCAAGTTTATTTTTGTTATATTTTGTATTCTCTACATGAAGTGACATTTAAAAAATTCATGCTGTCCAGTTACAGTTCTGTTAGAAATGTAAAATGTCATTGGTCATTTCCTAAGACTTCCATTCAGAAGAATGTAACACAAAAGAGTTTTGGTTGAGAGAAGCGTAATAAATTCCTGCGATTGTGACGATTGCATTATAGCATATTGCATGAGCTTTCTGGAAATGTTCTGTGAGGCTTGGAATTTAGGATTCCAAGTTCAAGGTTACTTAAAGCATATTTATTTAGGGTTGACTGATGCAAGACTTGTCCTCTGGATTGGCTTGAAATGAAATATCTGAGGTATGCTATTCTATTTTTTTAATTTATATTTTTCTGTTATGAAAGTGTGTACATGTATTATGTTTGTGCATATACACATATATATATATAAGATCCAATCAGGAAATTTGGAAAATATAGAAAAATAGGAAGAAGAAAAAAATAGCTCTTCTAAACAGCTTGCAACTATAGACTTCAGTTGTTAACATTTCTTTTAGTACTTTTTTAAATGCATAGATTTTTTGCTGTGGAGTATTGGGAGGGGATGGGGATAATGGAAGTTGTGATCATGATGTGTATGTAGTTTTATATCTGTCTTTATTTAAAATTTTGATTAAAGTGTTTTCTATGCTCTTGCACAGTGTTTGTAAACATATTGGCTGCAGTTCCTTTGAATGGCTATAACAGTGTTTCAACTATTATTATCAGGCATTTAGGTTATTTGCAGTTTCATGACATTATAAATGACTCAGTGCATTTTTGTCTATGAAGCTTTTTCACCTCTTATTTTTGTTGTTTTCTTAGATAGATTCTCAGAAATAGGATTTCTAGGGGTATTGAGAATGAACATTTTTGAAGATTCTTGACAAAATATGTATAAACTGCATGAGCCAGTTTGCACTGTCACGTGTAAAAGTGTCCATTAAACTACTTCCTCAGTAGCATTAACTATTTGCTTAAAAAAGCAACTTAGCTAATTTAAGATATAAACTTTATTTCTCATAATTATTGCTGAGTTTTCTCTTCTCGTGGGGAATGCTGGGTGAGGCGCAGGCCAAATCAGTGAGTCTCATGAGAGCAAGAAGCAGTTTGTGGGGCTGAGGCCCTGTCTTGGAGTAAAAGTCAGGCTAATGAGTTCAAACTAAGACCTGATTCAAGGGGGAGTAGTTGAACCATGGGAGTAGGGTATGGAGCTTCAAAGAATTGGGGAGAAGGTGCAGAGTGAGCAAAACCAGAGGTGAACGGCAGGAATACCCAAGGAAGGTCAAACGCTGGTGCCTTGCACGGTCCCAGTGTGGCTCCTTCTGTGGGGTAGATGTAGTCGTCTTGGGGAGTAGAGGGATCTGATAGGACGGGTTGTGAGGGAGACTTTCTTTGGTTCTTTATACTCTATGCTGTTGGGAAACATGCTGTTTCTTTTACCATGTGTGTATCTTACTTTTTCAATGAAAAATTAGTTTATGAAAAAGAAGAAACCAGAACAATTACATTTCTTTGATTATTAGTAAAGTTGCATACTTTTCATATATTATTCGTCAGTTTTGATTTCCTTTTATTTTATCCGAATGCCAGACAGTCATGCAAACATTTTTAGTGTGAAGTTTCAGATAATTGTTTGGTAGTATTTCAAATTTATTCCTGTACTTTATCTTTTGAATAATTGAAAATTTTTCTTTTAAGATTTATTCTTCTTTTAAAGAACATTTTTTTCCTTGGAAAATCTTTCCCCCCACTATTAGGCGGTGATGAGCCCAGGACTCATTTGCTAGTTTCTTTATTATCCTCGTCCATCTGCCAAAAGATGTGAACCTAGTACGCTGTTTCCCAACTTCTTTCATTTACTAGTGTCCTTGTGCATGTCTAAATTTGCTTCCGTATGGCTGAGAATCCATGTTTTCAATAATTGAGGTGTGAATTGGGGGTGATCTAGGGCTCTGAAGACTTCATCCCTCACTGTGTTTCTGACGTAAGGGCTCAGATAAGGAACTGAGGATTGCTCAGACTTGTTCAAGTCTGTGGGGCCAGTGATTTGGAAGTATAACACGTGTGGGAAGTGTACCGATGAGAGAGAAATGTGGGAAGGTTGAGGGTCACATCAGCAGGCACATCTGTCAAGTTAGGCAGCCTGCACGGGGGATCCAAAGTAAGGAATCCAGAAGCCATGTCGTGACCGCAAAGAGGCAGGTGCCAATTCTTTGGTTAGAAACTGCTATTTTGGGGCCGGCCCTGTGGCCAAGTGGTTAAGTTTGCGTGCTCCGCTGCGGGGGCCCAGGGTTTTGCTGGTTCGGATCCTGAGCACGCACATGGCACCACTTATCAGGCCACATTGAGGTGGTGTCCCACATGCCACAACTAGAGGGACCCACAACTAAAATATACAACTATATATAGTGGAGGGATTTGGGGAGAAAAAGCAGAAAGAAAAAAAAAAGATTGGCAACAGTTCGCTCAGGTGCCAATCTTTAAAAAAAAAAAAAACTGCTATTTTGATGAGCTGAATAGGGGGAGGGTTGGCAGATTTACATTCTATACTATCACTTATCCACACTTGAGTATCAGCAGAGTTATTCAACCTCTCGTTTACCAATCTTTAAAAAGAACTGGTGTAATACCTTCCCTGAACTGCTTCATAGGTGTTTAGTGAAAATGGGTAAAGTTTCATAGTAGTAGTAAATTCTTTTGCTTTTGTCTGTTTTCTGTTATTGTATTTGATCACTTTCTTCTAATGCATTTTTCATTCCTCATTTTTGAAATCTCTTTTCTATATTAGCATATGATGTGTCCTATGCCTTCTCTTCATGGTCATCCTCATTTCAGATTTCTTCTTTCATGCAAAACCCAAAATAAGTAGAATAAGAATTTTGTGAATAGAGAGAAGAATACTTGTTTTTCTCTTTTTTGTGATGAGGACTGTTAATTTACGCCCCCCCCAACCTCAAGATGTTTTTGACACTTTTCTCTCTCTCTCTTACTCAAAAAATGAAAAGTTCTAATGTTCTGCATTGTTAGACCTGTTTTTAAAATATGTCCTGGTCTTAGGAATGGACCAAAACCTCGCCTATCTTCTGTGTTCTCCCCTTCTGGGCAAAGTGGTTCAGACTGCAAATTACTTAATAAGTAAAAGTGGTCACGTAGAAATAGTGGAAGAATTTTTATCTTGATGAGCATATCTTTACTTCTTTTGTTGGGGATGTTTTTCAGCTATGTCATTTCCCAGTGAAGTGTGCGTTGAATGGCCAAAGAGGTCAAATGCATTTCTATGATTGGGAGGTTGTATTTTAATGGAAAGGGACTAGTTGGCAAGTCTTTACTATGTATTTAACAATTAGGTTGAATCACTTGAAATGAATTCAAATTGGTAAGAGATGTTTGCCAGCTTATATGCTTTCATATATATATATTTTTTATTGTGTCGCTGTAGGCTCATAACTTGCCAAATAGCTAAAGAGAAATGCTGGAATTTAAAAATTATAAATTGAGGCAACTAAAGTTTTTTCTTTTTCTACTGAAACAAGGACTTGAAAGGAATACTTCACCAAGAAATGGAAGATTGTATATTTTTCCTGTTTACTGATGTTTAATGATAGCCAGCCCTCGTGGTCTAGTGGTTAAGATTTGTTGTTCTCGCTGCTGGGGCCCAGATTCATTTCCTGGTCAGGGAACCACACCACCCGTCTGTTGGTTGTCATACTGTGGCCGCTGCGTGTTGCTGTGTTGCTGAAAACTATACCACTAATATTTCAAATACCAGCAGCATCACCCATGGTGGACACATTTCAGCGGCGCATCCCCACTAAACAGACTAGGAGGAAGGACCTGGCCACCCACTTCCAAAAAAGTTGGCTACGAAAAGCCTGTGAATAGCAGCGGGAGCATTGTTTAATATAGTGTCAGAAGGTGAGAGGATGGCACAAGAAGACTAGGCAGGGTTCTGCTCTGCTGTACACACGGTCTCTGGGAGTCTGAGTCAGCTCCACAGCACTAACAACAACAAAGGATGCTGAAGCTCTTTCTTCTCTGTTCATTGTCTTGATTTAAACATCTCTTAAAACCTATCTTTCCTATAAGTAAAAGAGCATTTAGTGATTTCCTCATTGTCAGTTGGTCTCTTTAAATCAACCCTCTCAGTAGAGGAAAGTAATTATTATCCTTTTAAAGGATGCATTTCTTTACCTTTTGTTTGTTTTCTTTTGATAGAAGACTTTTCTGGTAAGATTGGTCATGATATTAATGAATGTGATGTTTTGATACTATATAAATGAAATGTGTCAACATTTGGAAGATCTGTGTAACTCAGTGAATCAGTATTTTCTAAATGGCCAAACATGGTGTCACAAAAATCATACTTGAGTAAATAATACATTTAAAGTACAGGATACTGATTTCAAAGCATAATACAAAGCTATCATAATCAAAACAACCTGGTACTGGCATAAAAACAGACGCACAAATCAATGGAATAGAATTGAGAGCCTAGAAATAAAGCCACACATCTGTGGACAGCTAATTTTTGACAAAGGAGCCAATGACATACAATGGAGAAAGGAAAGTCTCTTTAATAAATGATATTGGGGAAAACTGGACAGCGACATGCAAAAGAATGAGAGTAGACAACTATCTTATACCACACACAAAAATTAACTCAAAATGGATTAAAGCCTTGATGGTAAGACCTGAAACCATAAAACCCCTAGCGGAAAACGTAGGCAGTATACTCTTTGACATCAGTCTTAGCAGTATCTTTTTGAATGGCTCCTCAGATGAGGGGAACAAAGGAAAAAATAAGCAAATGGGACTACATCAAACTGAAAAGCTTCTGCATGGCAAAAGAAACCGTCAGCAAAGTGAAAAGACAACCTACCAATTTGGAGAAGATATTTGCAAATGATATTTCTGATAAGGGTTAATATCCAAAATATATAAAGAACTCATACAACTTAACAACAAAAAAGCAAACAACCCGATTAAAAATGGGCAGAGTATCTGAACATTTTTCCGACGAAGATATACAGATGGCCAGCAGGCATGTGAAAAGATGTTCAACATCCCTAATTATTAGAGAAATGCAAATCAAAACTACAATGAGATATCACCTCATGCCCGTCAGAATGACTATTATTAAAAAGATAAGAAATAACAAATGTTGGAGAGGATGTGGAGAAAAGAGAACCCTTGTACACTGCTGGTGGGAATGTAAAATCGAAAACAGAATGGAGATTTCTCAAAAAGTTAAAAATAGAACTACTGTATGATCCAGCTATTCCGCTTCTGGATATTTATCCAAAGAACATGAAAACACTAATGCAAAAAGATACATGCAACTGTATGTTCATTGCAGCATTATTCACAATAGCTAAGACTTGGAAGCAACCTAAGTGCCCATCAATGGATGAATGGATAGAGAAGATGTAGTGTGTATCCACATGCATGCGCACATGCACACACACACACGCAGTGGAATACTACTCGGCCATAAAAAAGATGAAATCTTGCCATTTGCAACAGCCTGGATAGACCTTGAGGGTATTATGCTAAACAAAATGAGTCAGACAGAGAAAGCCAAATATCTGCATGATTTCACGTAGGTGTGGAAGGTAAAAGAAGAATGAGAACACAACAACGACCATACACATAGATACAGAGAACAGATGGGTGGTTATCAGAGGGGAAAGGGCTGGGGGGAGGGTGAAAGGGATAAAGGGGCAAATTTGAACAGTGCCAGTTGGCAACTATACTTTTGGTGGTGAACACAATGTAGGCTATACAGAAGTTGACATATAATGATGTACACCTGAAATTTATATAATCTTATAAACCAATGTTACCTCAAAAAAAATTAAATAAATAGGGGCCAGCCTGGTGGTGTAGGTTAGGTTTGTGTACTCTGCTTTGATGGCCTGAGGTTTGTGGGTTTGGATACTGGATCCCAGGCTCGGACCTAGACACTGCTCATCAAGCCATGCTGTGGTGGCATCCTATATATAAAGAAAAAAAATAGAGGAAGATTGGCACAGATGTTAGCTCAGTGACAATCTTCCTAAAATAGGAAGATTGGCAATGGATGTTAGCTCAGGGACAATCTTTCTCACCAATAATAATAATAATATAATAATAATAATGATAAATAACAAGTAAAGTGCAGGATAAATGAATAAAATTTAATGTAAGAGTGTGAAACATTTATTAATATAGCTTCAGATTCCATATTGCAACTAACCTTTAAGAAACTACCACTTGCTGAGTTTTGGGGTAGTATCAAAGAAGAATATCCAGAATTATTTGAAAAAACTGTAAATACTCTCCTCTTGAGTAAGGCTGGATTACTTTCATATACTTCAGTCAAAATAACATATTGCAATGTTGGGTATAAAAGCAGCTATGAGAATCTAGCTCTTTTATTAAGCCAAATATTAAAGAAATTTTCACGACTATAAAACAATGCTGTGATATAGTAGATTTATGTTTGGGTGGTGAACATGATGTAATCCACACAGAAATCAAAATACATCATGATGTACACCTGAAATTTATACAATGTTGTAAACCAATGTTACTGCAATTAAAAAAACCCTAAAAATAAATAAAAACCTTTCAAGTTTTGAAGATTACATTAAAATTTAACTATACATTTAATGATCACTTTAATGGAAAAATAGAATGAATTGTTCTCAAGAAAAATAAAATGAATTAATAAATAAACATTTAAAAAGTTTCTGTTTTTATTTTTAATATAGTCAATTTTAAAAATAAATTATAGATTAATTCTATTTCTTTAGTAGAAAATCATAAAAGTTGAATAATACATTTAATCTCAGGGTCAGAGTCTAATTTGAGATTAGTTAATCTAATTTCAAGTTCTATGTGTTTCTTTATGATTAAGGTACCATAACCTTTTTACCTTCCTTAAGCAAAATTGATAGAATCAAAGGATCCCAGAATCACAGTCTCTTTTTTTAAAAAAATTATTATTATTATTTTTAATTGCAGTAACATTGGATTATAACAATATATAGCTTTCAGATGTACATCGTAAAAGCTTTGTTCTTTTTTCTCAGGAATCCTTTGGCTATTTGGGGTCTTTTGTTGTTCCATATAAATTTTAGGATTTTTTGTTCTATTTCTGTGAAAAGTGTTATTGGAACTTTGATAGGGATTGCGTTGAATCTATAGATTGCTTTAGGAAGTATGGACATTTTACCTATGTTAATTCTTCCAATCCAAGAGCGCGTAATACCTTTCCATTTCTTTGTGTTTTCTTTGATTTCTTTCAACAATGTTTTATAGTTTTTGGTGTACAGATCTTTCACCTCTTTGGTTAAGTTTATTCCTAGGTATTTTATTCCTTTTGTTGCAATTGTAAATGGGATTATATTCTTAATTTCTCTTTCTGCTACCTTATTTTTAGTGTATAGAAACACAACTGATTTTAGTATGTTGATTTTGTATCCCGTGACTTGACTGTATTCATTTTTGGTTTCGAAAAGTTTTTTAGTGGATTCTTTGGGGTTTTCTATATACAAAATCATGTCATCTGCAAATAGTGACAGTTTCACTTCTTCTTTTCCAATATGGATCCCTTTTATTTCTTTTTCTTGCCTAATTACTCTGGCTAGGACTTCCAATACTATGTTAAATAAGAGTGGTGACAGTGGGCATCCTTGTCTGGTTCCTGTTCTTAGAGGCATAGCTTTCAGTTTTTCTCCATTGAGGATGATATTTGCTGTGGTTTTGTCATATGTGGCTTTTATTATGTTCAGGTGTTTTCCTTCTATACCCATTTTATTTAGAGTTTTTATCATAATGGATGCTGTATCTTGTCAAATGCTTTCTCTGCATCTATTGAGATGATCATGTGATGTTTATTCTTCATTTTGTTAATATAGTGTATCATGTTGATAGATTTGCAGATGTTGACCCAGCCCTGCATCCCTGGAATGAAACCCACTTGATCATGATGTATGATCTTTTTAATGTATTATTGTATTCGATTTGCTAGTATTTTGTTGAGGATTTTTGCATCGATGTTCATCAGTGATATTGTCCTGTAATTTTCTTTTTTTGTGTTGTCCTTGTCTGGTTTTGGTATCAGGATGATGTTGGCTTCATAGAATGAATTAGGAAGCCTCCCCCCCGCCCCCTTCAATTTTTTGGAAGAGTTTGAGAAGGATAGGTATTCTCTTCTTTGGATGTTTGGTAGAATTCACCAGGGAAGCCATCTGGTCCTGGACTTTTATTTTTTGGGAGGTTTTTGATTGCTATTTCAATCTCCTTACTTGTGATTGGTCTATTCAAATTCTCTACTTCTTCTTGGTCCAGTTTTGGAAGGTTGTATGTTTCTAAGAATTTATCCATTTCTTCTAGATTATCCAATTTGTTGGTGTATAGCTTTTCATAGTATTCCCTGTCTTTTGTATTTCTGAGGTATCTGTTGTAATCTCTCCTCTTTCATTTCTGATTTTATTTATTTGAGCCTTTTCTCTTTTTCTCTTGGTGAGTCTAGCTAAGGGTTTGTCAATTTTGTTTATCTTTTCAAAGAACCAGGTCTTGGTTTCATTAATTTTTTCTATTTTTTTTAGTCTCTATTTTGTTTATTTCTGCTCTGATTTTTATTATTTCCTTCCTTCTGCTGATTTTGGGCTTTGTTTGTTCTTCTTTTTCCAATACCTTTAGATGTGCTATTAGATTGTTTATTTGGGATTTTTCTTGTTTGTTGAGATAGGCCTGAAGTGCTATAAACTTCCCTCTTAGAACCGCTTTTGCTGTATCCCACGGATTTTGGCATGTCTTATTTTCATTTTCATTTCCATTTGTCTCCAGGAATTTTTTGCTTTCTCCTTTGATTTCTTCATTGACCCAATCGTTGTTCAGTAGCCTTTTATTTAATCTCCACATTTTTGTGGCTTTTCTGGTTTTCCTCCTGTAGTTGATTTTTAGTTTCATACCTTTGTGGTCAGAAAAGATGCATGGTATTATTTCGATCTTCTTAAATTTATTGAGACTTGTTTTGTGGCCTAATATCTGATCAGTCCTGGAGAATGTTCCATGTGCATTTGAAAAGAATGTGTATTCTGTGGTTTTTGGATGGATGTTCTCTATATATGTACTAAGTCCAACTGGTCTAATGTGTCCTTTAAGGCCAGTGTTTCCTTATCGATCTTCTGTTTGGATGATCTATCCATTGGTGTAAGTGGAGTGTTAAAGTCCCCTACTATTATTGTGTTACTTTGTGTTTCTTCTTTTATGTCTGTTAATAATTGCTTTATATATTTAGTTGCTATGTTGGGTGCATAGATATTTACAAGTGTTATATTTTCTTGTTGGATTGTTCCCTTTATCATTATGTAGTGCCCGTCTTTATCTCTTGTTACAGTTTTTGTTTTTAAAGTCTATTTTGTCTGATATAAGTGTTGCTACCCCTGCTTTCTTTTCTTTGCCATTTGTATGGAATATCTTTTTCCATCCTTTCACTTTCAGTTTGTGAGTGTCTTTAGGTCTGAAGTGTGTCTCTTGTATGCAGCATATATATGGGTCTTGTTTTTTTATCCAATTGGCCACCCTTTGGCATTTGATTGGAGCATTTAGTCCATTGACGTTTAAAGTAGCTATTGATAAATATGTATTTATTGCCATTTTGTTACTTTTTCTGGGTGTTTCAGTAGTTCTTCTCTGTTCCTTTCTTTTTCCCTTGCTCTCTTCCCTTGTGGTTTGGTGGCTTTCTTTAGTAATATGTTTGATTTCTTTTGTCTTACTTTTTTGCTTACTTACTATAGGTTTCTGATTTGTGATTACCATGAGAATCCTATTTAATATTCTATGTATATAACAGTCTATATCGAGTTGATAGACTCTTTAGCTTGACCTCTTTCTAAAAGCTCTACGTTTTCACTCCCCTCCTCCCACATTTTATGTTTTTCAAATCATATATAGTCTCTTGTTTAGCGTGTGTCTATCCCTTACCCTCTTATCATTGAAATAGGTGAGTTTAGTACATTTGTCTTTTAACCTTCATATTATCTTCACAGGTAGTTGATCTGCTACCTTTACTATATTTCTACCTTTACAAGTGATTTTATCGCCTTTTTTTTTTTTTGATTATTTTTTTTATCTCTATTTGTGATCATTGCTTTCCGACTTAAATAAATCCCTTCAGCATTTCTTGTAGAACTGGTTTCTTGGTAATAAACTCCTTTAACTTTTGCTCATCTGGGAAGCTCTTTATCTCTCCTTCCATTCTGAATGACAACCTTGATGGATAGGGTATTCTTGGCTGTACATTTTTTCCTTTTAGCACTTTAAATAAATCATGCCATTCTCTTCTTGCTTGTATTTTCTTGGCTGAGAAGTCTGCTGACAGCCTTATGGGCTTTCCTTTGTATGTCACTTGTGGCCTTTCTTTTGCTGTTTTTAGGATTCTCTCTTTAACTTTAATTTTGGACATTTTACTTATAAGATATCTTGGTGTGGGCCTCTTTGGGCTTATCTTGTTTGGAGCTCTCTGTGCTTCCTGTACTTGGATGTCTGTTTCCTTCTTTAGGTTAGGAAAATTTTCATCTATTATTTCTTCAAATAAATTTTCTGCCCCTTTGTCTCTCTCTTCTTCTGGGACTCCTATAATCCAAATGTTGGCATGCTTGATATTGTCCCAGAGTTCCCTTAGACTGTTCTCATTCTGTCTAATTATTTTTTCTGTTTAGCTTGGGTGATTTCCTGTAGTCTTTTGTCTAGCTCACTGATCCGTTCTTCTGCATCCTTTACTCTGCTATTGAGTCCCTCTAGTGAATTTTTCATTTCCAGTATTGTATTCTTCATTTCTGATTTGTTCTTTTTTATATTTTCCAGTTCTTTGCTGATAAGCTCACTGTGTTCATCCAGTCTTCTCCCAATATCTGTGAGCATCCTTATGATATTTTGTTTGAACTCTTTGTCAAGTAGGTTGCTTATTTCCGTTTCGTTTAGTCCTTTTTCTGTTCTTTTTTTCCTTGTTCCCTTGCTTCGAAAGTATTGCTTTGTCTCCTCATTATGCCTCTTTCTCTGTGCTTATTTCTATGTATTAGGTGAGTTGGCTATGTCTCCTGATCTTGGAGAAGTAGTCTTATGTAAGAGATGCCTTACCAGGCCCAGCAGTGTGCTTCCCTCTTATCATCAGTCCAAATGATCTAGGAGTGACCCCTTTGTGGGCTACTTGTGTCTTTCTACTGTGACAGGGTTACTCTTACTGCAGGTACCCAGGGAGTCTAGTCTTTCCTTCCCTGGCCAGCTGTTTGTAAATCTGGCTTGGGGAGCCTCAGCACAGTTGGCTACAAAGTCTATCAGCACACTCCTATTGCAATTTTCCTCTTAATTGGGTTGGTACCCGGTGTAGCTGGTTACTAGGCTCAGGGGCTTACAGTTGATAGGCCTCAGGCCTACAAGGCTGTTGTCAGTTCTCTTAGGAGTGCAGCTAAGTGGGTCTGGCCCTAGGCACTGTAGCACTCAATTGTTTCAGGCTTTGGAAGGTGGGGCTGATCCTTTTTATGGCTATTTGTGAAGCACAGGTTTTCTGCCGCTGATAAGCCTCACCCCCCAATGGACCACATGCACCATCAACACAGTCCTGGTCCATGCACACTTCCCATCCCCCTGGAGCGTACCCCAACGCTGCACTGCAGAGGCCCCCACCTCTCCACCAATGCCCCCCACAGTTCACCTGGTCCTCACACAGGCCCTGCCCAACAGAGGCAGACACACTCACCTGTCTGTAGAGGATCAAGGCACCCAGTCAATGCAGGTGGGAAAAGTAGCCTGAGGGCTTGCTGTTAGGTGAGGCCGGTCCCTAGGATGGGCTGCCTGCCCTGGCTGAACTGGATTAAATCTATGCTCTAGTGCGTGAGGCAGACCCCTGAGCTAACAGGCCAAGGAAAGAACCTCAATGCCTCCCACCGGGGTCAGTGTCAGCACGCCTGTACCAGGTCAGAACAGTGGCCCCCACCAATGTCTCAGTCTCTAGAGAGGTCCCTCCTCTCACCAAGATGTCCCCAGAGCCCTCCAGGTGAGTCTCATTTCACCAAAGAACTGTCAGCCTCCTCTCTGGTGATTTTAGGTTGCTGCAATGAGTGAGTTTGTGTGGGCCCTTTAAGACCTGGGTCTTTTCGGCTTTTGGCCAATAGCTTTTCTGGGGTGTCCTCGCTGCAGTTAATAGGCAGCAAAGCCAGACAGTAAGACCCCTGTCTCAGTTAGGCTGAGTCTCAAGGATGCTTATAGCAGTAGCGCCCCCGCTCCGGACCTCACTCCTCCAGGGAGGGCCGTGTACCTTAGGGTGTCTCCTGCCTGGCTAGCTGAGAAGCTCCACTGCTCCCAAAGGTGGATTGTTTCCTCTCCAGCAGGAATTTCTGCCTCTTCTGCCTTAGTCAGGACTGTCCCTTGTTGTGGGGTTTCTTTTTATCCAGTTTTCAGTTTTCTATCCAGGGTAATTTTTCCAAAAATAGTTGTAACCTGGTTGTGTTCATGGAAGAAGATGAGTTCAGAATCTGCTTATGCCCCCATCTTGACGAGATCTCCTAATATAGTCAGTTTAATCCGTATAGTTCATACATGCAGAAGCTCTTTGGGGTCCTCAATACTTTTTAAGAGTGTAAGTTTCCTGACACCAAAATGTGTAAGAACCTCTGGTGTAGTGATTAAGTGGGGACTTGGAACCAAATTGCTTAAATTCAAAACCCACCTTTATTGTTTAATGGCTCTATGACCTTGAGCAAGATATTGAACTACTTTTTGCCTTAGTATCCTCATCTATAAAATGGTGTAATAATATAATTTATGAGGTGGTTATAAGGATTAACTTGAATGTATGAAAAATTCTGAGAACTTGTATAGCAGTCAGCAAGCTGTATAATTATCACCTGTTGAACCTTTGGAATGTGTTGGTGTTTTCCTGTATGGATGCTAACTTTCTAGGTTTCTAGAGATTGGGTGTTAACGTGGTCTGTTATCAATAAAGTCCCCTAATAGCCTCAACTTCTCCAACCATTTTTCCTCCAAGTCAGTGGTTCTCAACGTTTGCTGTACATTAGAATCACCTGAGGAGCTTTAATTAAAAAAACACCCCAATGCCCAAGACACACTTCTGATTAACCCAAGTAAACCAGAATCTGGAGTGGGTGATAGGACCCAAGCATTAGTATTTCTAAAGCTCTCTAGGCGATTCCACTGTAAGCACTGATAACCACTACTCTGAAGCCTGACCCTCTGCCCTGAGATTGTCTTTCCCTCCCTGTTCTCACATTAATTGTAGCTGACTCTCTCTCACACTCCTTATACCACTATGCCTGGAGTTGTGGTAGGTGTTTGCCCTGCTCTTTCTTGCTACTGAGGAAATTATTATTCCCTTTCCCTAACCTCTCCCATCCCCAGCTTTGAAACTCATGCCAACACCCTGTAGAACCCACCACTCCCTCCTTGTTGTTATCTAGAAACCTTCATTCTTTGAAGATTTTAGCACATGGCTTGTTACTCGCTCAGCATTATTGCTCTTGTCATGATTCCAGGTGATTTAATATTCATATAAACGATCCTTCCGGCACCCTGGTCTCTCAGTCCCTGACTTCCTCTCCTTCAGTGATCTTGTCCTCCACTCCACCTCAACCTTGTCAGTACCAATTACAGATCACCTCCATCATCTCAGTTGCAAACATCCCATTCTCTGACCACACCTCCTGTCTTTTTAATTCATTCTTGTTAGTATCTCAACTCCAGCAATTCTTCCGGTTCACCAGGACCATTAATCCTTCCACCTTTTCACTAATTCTCACTTCCTTTATGAACTTATTTGGCTTTTTCCTGGCTTAAAGTCCATGGTCCAGGGGCTGGCCCAGTGGCACAGAGGTTAAGTTCGTACATTCTACTTTGGCGGGCTGGGGTTCGCCGCTTTGGATCCCGGATGTGGACGTGGCACCGCTTGGCAAGCCATGCTGTGGTAGGTGTCCCACATATAAAGTAGAGGAAGATGGGCATAGATGTTAGCTCAGGGCCAGTCTTCCTCAGAAAAAAGAGGAGGATTGTCAGCAGATGTTAGCTCAGGGCTAATCTTCCTCAAAGAAAAAAAAAAAGTCCATGGTCCATAATTAGAATCATTCCATTCCTAACTTTTTCAGGCTGAACCATCACCATTATGCTTAGGTTTCTCTGGGACTCTAGTGTTTACAGAGCATTTATCTATATCCGGTATTACCCTCTAAGATCTCTTGCTCTCTTTCTTTCGGTTGTACTTGTTTGGCAAAATCCCGCCTTTGTTAAATCCAAATGCCTCCTACTCCACATTTTACCCAGGCAATGGAATTTATGCTAATTGGTTTCCCTTAAAAATCATACTTCTAACCACAGTGGGGCTTTTAGTGCTGTTTGGTCCGTTTAGGGCTGGTGCAGTGGCGTAGTGGTTAAGTTCATGTGCTCTGCTTTGGTGGCCCAGGGTTCACTGGTTGGGATCCTAGGCGCGGACCTACACACCACTCATCAAACCATGCTGTCCTGGCATCTCACATACAAAGTAAAGGAAGATTGGCACCGATGTTAGCTCAGGGCCAAGCTTCCTCACCAAAAAAAATAAAGAATTCTTCTAAATGAGTTTTCTGAATGACTATTTCACTCTTTCTTCTCAAACTTCTCATATCCTCTTCTTCTTCCTCACTCTTAGCTGATGACTTTCCTTCGTATTTCAGAAAGATATAAGCTCTCAGGAGAGAACCACCACAAGCTCCTATCACCACATGGAACGACCTGCATTCCTACTCATTTAGTTGGCCTTTCCTCCTGTTCCTATGGATGGCCCCTGTGTGCTCATTTCTAAGATCAACCCTCTAGGAGATCCCATCCCCGTCTATCCATTTGTTATCTTCTCTCCTGGTATTCTGTCCCCCTTCCCCCATCATTATTATTTCCCCCCCTCTACGTACACATTCCATCAGGCTACAAACATTTGAGCAAAACTTTCCCTTGACTCTACATTCCCCTCTAGTTATCACTTGGAATTGTCTGTACTAGCTATGTGCAATTTCTTTCTACCTATTCTCTCTTAAACTCTCAACAATAAGGCTTTACTTCACCAGAATAGCACCTGTTGAGGACACTATTGACCTTCATGTCGCTAGACCCAGCAGTCAATTCTCAGGCCTCCTCTTACTCATCAACGCCATTTGACACAGCTGATCACTTCTTTCTCCTTGAAGCATTTCCTTCACTAGGCTTCTTGGATGCATGCTGTATTTTTCTCAGTAGCATTTATCACCATCGGATATATTTCATTGTTTGTTTATTATTTACTTTGGCCCGCTAGAATGTAAGTTCCTTGAGAGCAAGGACTTGGCTTGTTCTCATCACCGCCCAGAACAGGGTCTCATACATAATAAGATGTGATAAGTATCTGTTGAATGAATGAACATGAGCTTAATAACTACTGTATACTTGTCAGACCTTCCCCCATTCCCAGCTCCTTTCCTGGTCATAAGCTAACACAGCCATTTCCTTCCTCTTTTTCTCTGAACCTTGCATTTCCTAATTGTATTTTTCCTTATCTCAACTCCATTCCTATCCTTTTCAGGCTGAACCATCACTACTGTGCTTATGTTTCTGTGGGGCTCTAGCGTTTACAGAGCATTTATTTATATCTGGTATTACAGATGCAGATGGTCTGTGGATCTGAGTTGAGTGATGTTAGCATATAATGCTGAATTTAGGTGCAGATAGAAAAACATTAAAATTATAGAAGAATGAGAAACAAATTAAGTCTTCCAGGGCTAAAATTATGGTGTTCTAGGATATTTAGGTTTCTTGTTTTATTACTACCCTACTTTACACTTCACTGTTGCTGCCTACTCAGGATGGAATTCCTCCTTGATTTTCTGCGATGATTTTTAGGAGGCAGGAGAAATCACCAAGCTTAAAAGACCCTTCCGACTTCAGCCCTGAGTTTGTCGCTAATTGAGAGTAGTCTGTTCCTCTTAGATTTTCATCACTCTTTTCCTTTATATGGATGTACTAATGTGATACTGGGTTTGTGTGTACATTCCTTTTTAACTGTCTTTTATTTTTGGCTCCTGCAGAACCTTGCCTCCTGGAATCCTTCAAATCCTGAATGTCTGTTACTTGTGGTGAAGGAACTTGTGCAACAATATCACCAATTTCAATGCAGCCGGCTCCGCGAGAGCTCCCGCCTCATGTTTGAATACCAGACATTACTGGAAGAGCCACAGTATGGGGAGAACATGGAAATTTATGCTGGGAAGAAAAACAACTGGGTAAGGTTTTTCGAGAATGGAAAATCACTTCATCTGTAATAAATTAAAATAATCAATTCAGATGTCCATTTATAGTAAACCCTAGCCATTTCCTTAAATAAACAGGGTTTAGGTTGCCTATATCTTTTCTCATAATTTAGAGTTTGAAGGAACCTTAATGTTTATCTGGCTCATTGTGTTTCTCAAAGGTATCATCTGGGAAGTTGGTAAAATGTGGAGTCTCACATCCCCAGCCCCAGATACTCAGAGTTCTGTGCCGGAGCCTGAGGACCTGCATGTATAAGAAGCCCCCATGGAGGTTCTGATGCCGGTGGCTCACAGGCCACATTTTGAGACACTGACAGGTTTCCCCTGCTTTTCAGTGCAGAACTTCTCCAGTATCCCGGTCAGATAAGAGAGATCAGTAACTCTGGAGGTAGCTAGCTTATACCGACCCTTTTATAATTTCTTTACATTGAATGATCCTTTTAAAATGTATGTCAGATCATAGCACTCCTCTGCTCAGAACTTTCATATACCTCTTTTTCTCTCATGGTAAAAGCCGAAGTCCTTCTAGTAGCATAAAAAAGCTCTAGGTGATTCCCGTCACCACTGTCCTCCATCCATCATGCTTCTCTCACTTCATCTCCTAGTTTCTGTCTACAAATATTCGGCTCCAGCCACCCTGCTGTGCTACAGACCCACCAGCTGTGCTCCTGCCCTACGTTCTTTGTATGTAGCTTTCCCTCTGTTGTCGTATTTCCCCTAGATATCTGCATGCCTAATACCCTTCCTCCTTAAAGTTTTTACTCATGTGTTATCTTCTCAGCAATGCCTGTGTTAACACCCTTTTTTTAAATAACTTTTTTGAAGTATAATTTACATACCACAAATTCACCTGTTTTAAGTGTACAGTTCAATGATTCTTAATATATTTGCTAAGTTGAGCAACCGCTACCACAATCCAGTTTTAGAATGGCTCCATGACCCCAATAAGACCCTGCATGCACATTTACAGTTAATCCCACCCTGGCCCCAGGCAACCACTAAACTACTTTCTCTCTGTATAGATTTTTTTCATATAATGGAATCATACAATATGTGGTCTTTTGTGACTGGCCTCTTTCATTTAGCATAATATGTTTGAGGTTCATCCATGTTGTAGCATGTGTCAGTACTTCATTTCTTTCTGTGGCTGGATAATACCTCATTTTATAGACATACCACATTTTGTTTATCCATTCACTAATTGATGGACATTTGGGTTGTTTCCAGTTTTTGACTATTATGAATAATGCTACTATAAACGTTCATGTACATTCTTTGTAACACTCCTTTTTAAAATTGTAACTTGCACACCCCTACCTTTACCCTGCTCTATGTTATCCTTTTTTCTTCTTTTTAACACGTCATATAATTAACATGTTGTATTAGTTATATATTTCTGCGTAAAATAATCATTCCAGAATTTAGTGGATTAAAAGAATAACATTTATCATCATAGCTTTTGTTTGTCAGAAATCTGTGCAGACTTTCTGTTTCAGGGTCTCTCACAGGCTGCACTCAAGATAGCGGCCAGGGCTGCAGTCATCTCAAGGCTCACTGGAGGTGGATCCATTCTAAGTTCATTCATGTGGTTGTTGGTGTCGTTCAGTTCCTTGTGGGCTATTGAACTGAGGGTCTCAGTCAGTGCTAGCTGTTGGCTAGAGGCTGCCCTAAATCCCTTGCATCTTCATGGGCCAGCTTGTAAGATGGCAGCTGGTTTCACCAGAGCAAGTAAGCAGGAGAGAGTGAGAGTATATGAGCAAGACAGAAGTCACAATCTTTATAATGTAGTCTCGGAAGTGACATCTCATCATTTTTACTGTAGTCTGTTAAGTCCAGTCTACACACAGGGGAAGAAGTACATAAGTGTGTGAATACCAGGGATCATTGGGAGTCACTTAGAAGCAGCCTACCACACTTATTTGTTATGTTTATTGTTTGTGTCTTCCCACTGGAATGTAAAATTCCATGAAGGCAGCGCTCTGTGTTCTGTTCACTGATACATCATAACCACCTAGAACAATGCCTGCCACCTTGTTGACATGCTGTAAACATTTGCTGAATGAATGAATGAATGAATGAACTCCAGCATAGTTAAGCACAGAATAAGTTTAGGTTCCCTTCTCTCTATTAATTCTTTTAGGTTTTGCTTAATCTTCCTTTTCTTAGGTTAAATATGCCTCCCCCTCTTTTAGTCTTAAGCTTTTTCTTAAACGACTTGGTTTCCAAGGTCTTATGCATGATTAGTGCCTTGGAATCAGTATGACTAAAATTTATCCTGGTTACAAATCATCTTGTTTGTTCAGTTCAGGATTTTTAAGGGTTTTTTTGTAAATTTATTTTGTTTGTTTTATTTTCATAAAAGACACATAAAATTAAATTTACCGTCTTAACCGTTTCTAAGTTTACACTTGGTAGCATTAAGTACGTTCACATTGTTGTGCAGCAGATCGCTAGAACTTTTTCGTCTTGCAAAACTGAAACTCTATACCCGTTAAATGCTAATTCCTCTTTCCTCCAGTCCTTGGCAACTACCTTTCTACTTTCTTTTCTTTTTTTTTAATTGAGGTAGCATTGGTTTATAACATTATATAAATTTCAGGTGTACATCATTATATTTGGATTTCTGTATAGACTACATTGTGTTTACCACCAAAAGTCTAGTTGCCATCTGTCACTGTGCAAATGTGCTCCTTCTCTGCATATATCTTTTCGAATTAGTGTTTTTGTGTTCTTTGGATAAATACCCAGAAGTGAAATTTCTGGATCATATGGTAGTTTTATTTTTTGAGGGATCTGTATACTGTTTTCCATAGAAAACCCTAAGGAATCCACCAAAAAAGTATTAGAAATGATAAGTGAATACAGTAAAGTTGGTACAAAGTAGAGCAGGGTACAAAATCAACATTCAAAAATTAGTTGCATTTCTATACACTAACAACAAAATAGCAGAAAGCGAAATCAAGAATACAATCCCATTTACAGTTGCAACGTAAAGAATAAAATACCTAGGAATAAATTTAACTAACGAGGTGAAAGACCTGTACACTGAAAACTATAAGACATTTTTGAAAGAAATAGAAGAATATGCAAAGAAATGGAAAGATTTTCCATACTCGTGGACTGGTAGAAGCAATATAAAATGTCCATATTACCTAAAGCAACCTACAGATTTAATGGAATCCCTATCAAAGTCCTCTTGACATTTTTCACAGAAATAGAACAAAGAATTCTAAAATTTATATAGAACAACAAAAGACCCCAAATAGCCAAAGCAATCCTGAGAAAAAAGAATGAAGCTGGAGGCATCACACCCTCTGATTTCAAAACATACTACGAAGCTATAGTAATCAAAACAGCGTGGTACTGGCAGAAAAACACGTGTTACACACAGATCAGTGGAACATACTTGAAAGCCCAGAAATAAACCCACACATTTATGGACAGCTAACTTTTTGTTTATTGAGTTCATAGTAGTTTACAACATTGTGAGATCTCAGTTGTACGTTATTACTTGTCCATAACCATGTAAGTGCTCCCCTTCACCCCCTGTGTCCTCCCCCAGCCCCCTCCCCCAAGTAACCACTGAACTGTTCTCTTTTATGGACAGCTAGTTTTTGACAAAGGAGCCAAGAACATGCAATGGCGAAAGGAAAGTCTCTTCAATAAATGGTGTTGGAAAAATTTGACAACCACATGCAAAAGAACAAAAGTAGACTGTTATCTTACACCATACACAAAAATTAACTCAAAATGGATTAAAGACTTGAATGTAAGACCTGAAACCATAAAACTCTTAGAAGAAAATATAGGCAGTATGCTCTTTGACCTTGGTCTTAGCAGTATCTTTATTTTTTTGGTGAGGAAGATTGACCCTGAGCTGATATCTGTTGCCAATCTTCCTCTTTTTGCTTGAGGAAGATTTTCACTTCTTCTATTTTTCGTTTTTTTGTTTTGTTTCTTTTTTTTTCTTTTTGAGGAAGATTAGCTCTGAGCTAATATCTGCTGCCCATCCTCTTTTTGCTGAGGAAGATTGGCCCTCAGCTAACATCCATCCCCATCTTTCTCTACTGTATATGTGGGACACTTGCCACAGCATGGATTGATAAGTGGTGCGCAGGTCTTTGCCCAGGATCCAAACTGGCAAACGCTGGGCCACCAAAGTGGAGTGCGTGAACTTAACCACTACACCACCCAAGCTTGCCCCAAATCTTCCTCTATTTTGTATGTGGGATGCCACCACAGCATGGCTTGATGAGTGGTGTGTAGGTCTGCACCTGGGATCTGAACTCGCAAAACCCGGGCTGCCGAAGCGGAGTGCACGAACTTAATCACTATGCCACGGGGCTGGCCCCAGCAGTATCTTTTTGAATGTCTCCTCAGGCAAGGGAAACAAAAGAAAAAAGCAAATGAGATTGTATCAAACTAAAAGCCTTCTGCATGGCAAAGAAACCATCAACAAAGTGAAAAGACTACCACTTGGGAGAAGATATTTGCAAATCATGTATCTAATATCCAAAATGTATAAAGAACTCATACAACTCAACAACAAAAACAAGCAGCCCAATTAAAAAATGGGCAGAGAGGGGCTGGCCCCGTGGCTGAGTGGTTGAGTTCGCATGCTCCACTGCAGGCAGCCCAGTGTTTCGTTGGTTCGAATCCTGGGCGTGGGCATGGCACTGCTCATCGAGCCACGCTGGGGCAGCGTCCCGCATGCCACAAGTGGAGGGACCTACAACGAAGAATATATAACTATGTACCAGGGGGCTTTGGGGAGAAAAAGGGAAAAAAAATAAAATCTTTAAAAAAAAAAAAATGGGCAGAGGATCTGAAGAGACATTTTTCCAAAGAAGATATGCAGATGGCCAACAGTCACATGAAAAGATGTTCAACAGCATTAATTATTAGGGAAATGCAAATCAAAACCACAATGAAATATCACCTCATGCCTGTCAGAATGTCTCTTATTAAAAAGACAAGAAATAACAAGTGTTGGAAAGGACGGGCGGAGGGGAACCCTCATACACTGCTGGTGGGAATGTAAAATGGTGTAGCCACTGTAGAAAATAGTATGGAGATTTCTCTACTTTCTGTTTCTCCGATTTTGACTTTTTTAGATGCATCATGTAAATGGAGTCATATAGCATTTGTCCTTTTGTGACTGGCTTATTTTGCTTAGCATAATGTCTTTGAAGTTCATCCATGTTGTAGCATGTGACAGGATTTCCTTCCTTTTTACCGCTGCATAACATTCCTTTGTATGTATGCACCACATTTTGTTTATCCATTCATCTGTCAATGGACAGTTGGGTTCTTTCACCTCTTGTCTGTTGTGAATGATGCTGCAATGTATATGGATGTGCTACTATCTCTTTGAGATCCTGCTTTGAATTCTTTTGAATATATCTTCAAGAATGGGATTGCTGGATCATATTGTTAATTCTGTTTTTAATTTTTTGAGGAACCTCCATACTATTTTCCATAATGGCTGCACCATTTTACATTTCCACCAACAATGTGGAGTTCAAGGTTTTAAACTGTTGATTATTTTGAAACTTGAATCCGTTCACATAGATAGTAGGGAAAACTTTATTGAATTTAGTTTATCCTCTCATCCCAGCATTTCCCTTATTAAATAATCAACTTAATTGTCCTCTCAAAAAAGTGTGTTAGGTTAATTTGGCATGACCTCTTGGTGAACCTGTGTTGTCTTTAGTCCTGATAGACTCATTTGAAAACAGGAATCACTGTCAAACTAGTTGGTCTTTAGGTTTTAGGATTTTCCTTCCCATCCAATTCCCCTTTTTAATATTAAGGCTGAATTTATATATGTCCAGTTTCATGGTACCTTTTATGATCTAAGAATTTTTAAAATTATATTCGTTGGTTCAGCTAATATTTGAATTGTAATTCATCTCAGTGTAGAGTTTAAGCTTGTTTAAAGCAGCTAGACAGTTTGAATTTATAGTATTTTTAAAACTTTGTATTTAATAGTATTGATTCTCCATTCTTTACTTTCCCCAGTTTATTTTGAGTAGTTTGTAAGCATTAGGACAATGGTTATGGATTCAGGGGAAGTAAAGAAGCTGAGAATCCCATAATAAGGCAAGGTGGACAATTAGAGGATAAGCTTGCAGCAGACCAAGTGTAGGGAGAGCCTAGTATAAGTGGGAGCTGAGACTATAGAAGTAAAAATATAGGCATATGCGTTAGTTACTGGTCAAGAAACAGGATTTAAAGGTTAGTCTTGAGAGATGAAGCACATTTGGGCTTGGCATGTGGGTTCAGGAATATGTTGAGGGACGGCCTGCTAATGGAATCCAAATCCAGACCAAGAATCTGGACGATAAACACAGGATCCTGGCAGAAAGAAAGGAGCTTGATTTTGAGCCAAGATCTTTTGAATCAGGGACTGTATTAGTTTCCTATTGCTGCTGCAAAAAATTACCACAAACTTGGTAGCTTACAACAACACAAATTTGTTGTGGTATAGTTTTGAAGGTCAGAAGTCCGAACTGGGCCTCCCTGAGCTGGAATCAAGGTGTCGGCAAGGCTGTGTCCCGTCAAGGTTCTTGGGTAGACTGTGTCAGGGTGCCGAAGAAACTGGCAGATGTGCTCTCAGAGATATTAGCTGTGAGAAATTATAGAGAAGCAGAAAGATTCTAGAAGACTGTAGAAAGTAAAAACATACTAGAGATTTTTAAGAAATTACACTCAGGTCTTTAAGGGGATGATTTGCAAACATTTGAATGAGAATGCAGTAGTCAGTTGGAACAACAGTTGGGTAACCGAGAAATAGTCATGGCAAACTTATTTTACCCTTTTAAGGAAGGTGAATATCATAGACTTAGATTGTTTCATTTTTAATAAAGAATTCGGTCATTCTCCTTTAGTATTCTACTTACTGTATGCTTCTTTCTTAGCTGTTTGACTCAGTGGAAGAACTACACCTAAAAGATTGGGTATAATTCTTGTCAGCCATCAGGTGTCTTGTGGAATGTCACAGGGCTTTTCCTTTGACCCTATCTTGTTCACTGTTTTATTAGGGACTTGAAACACATGCTTTTCAATTTTTCTGATAACAGAGCTTGGAAAGATAGTTATTGTGAAAGACTACAGACTCAACGTTTAAAATTATTTTTGTATTTTTCATGTGCTGGAATGCTGCGCCAAACTCATAAGATGCAATTTCATAGGGCTAAGCCAGTGTGGGCCTGATGTACATATATGGAAAGTCTCCTATGCTAGGTTTTGGGTAAATAAAGCAGTATATCAGTCATGGCTTTTGCTCTTCAGGATGTTAAAATCCAGTTGAGAAGACTCAGTACGTATTTGTAAAAAATGAAATAGCAGTGCTGTATAGATTAAATCTGCAATGGAATACTCAGACTGTCTGAGAACACAGAAGAAGACCCAAGCACTAAGGTATGGAGGGACTAAGGATGATGAACTGGAAATCACCTAGGCTCTAAAGGAAGGTGGACATAGCACTATAGGTAGAGGAGGTCGATGGGTTATGTGGTTGGAGAAAAATTTAGAAGTATGGTGTATGTGGGGAACAAGAATTGTAAGCACACATATGATGGGTTTGCTGATCAGTAAATCACGTCTGTTATGTCTTATTGGAGTATTGAAGTGTGAGGACATTTTTATATGAAATAAATTGCTGTTTGTTAATTAAAACATGAAAATTAATATACCCTCCAGATATAACATTGTAAGAATCAATGTTCTTCCTGGTCTAAATGTAAATCCAGGTTTTTCACTTCTCCTGATCTGACTAGTCCATCTGATAAATACTTTCTATAATGAATCCAAGACTGAGCATAATTATTTAATACCTTTGGATTACAAAATCTTGTATTCATTTGAGGGGATGGTGACCACTTCTCTTCATCTTCATCATTATTGAATTTTTCTTTCTGCCACTTGTTTACATTCTTAACCTTCAATTTCTACTCTAAAAGTATGAGGCTCTTAAAAACCTGAAATACCTCTTCCATTTTACCATCAACTGGCAAAAGGGAAGTTGTAAAAGCCGTGTAGAAGAGGGAGAGGGCTCTGATCTCCTGGCCTTCTGATAAGCCTGCCACTCTGAAATACAGTGTTCCCTCCATAACCCCGCAAAGACACTTCTGTTTTCAGCCAAACTTTTATTTAGAGGATTTCAGTAAGTGCACATTTGAAAGTAAATATTAGGGGCTGGCCCCGAGTGGTTAAGTTCTTGCGCTCCACTGCAGGCGGCCCAGTGTTTCGTTGGTTCGAATCCTGGGCACGGACATGGCACTGCTCATCAAATCACGCTGAGGCAGCATCCCACATACCGCAACTAGAAGGACCCACAACGAAGAATAAACAACTATGTACCAGGGGGGCTTTGGGGAGAAAAAGGAAAAAAATAAAATCTTTAAAAAAAAAAAAAAGTAAATATTGCAAAAACCAAAAAACCTCTTTATTAATTCTTTGCCTTTGTCTTTTTATGAAGTCATTTCTTTTATTGCTTTGCCCATCTCCTTGAATGAGTAGATAAGAGTTTTGAACATTGTGTTCGTCTATGATGGTTTTATAATTTTTAGTGAAGACTAAGATTTTTTTCATCAGGAAAAAATATGATACATTGAGATGCATGCTTGCATGTTCAGAATGAACAACACTTATTATGTGCCTGCATGATCAGAGGTATTTTTTTAAGGTTTATTTATTTTTTAAAACCTTTTTATTTTGGGGGCTGGCCCCGTGGCCGAGTGGTTAAGTTCGCGCACTCCGCTGCAGGCAGCCCAGTGTTTCGTTGGTTCGAATCCTGGGCACGGACATGGCACTGCTCATCAGACCACGCTGAGGCAGCGTCCCACATGCCACAACTAGAAGAACCCACAGCGAAGAATATACAACTATGTACCGGGGGGCTTTGGGGAGAAAAAGGAAATAATAAAATCTTTAAAAAAAAAAAAAAAAACCTTTTTATTTTGAAATAATTATAGATTCACAAGAAGTGACAAAATAGTACGGAGAAGTCTTGCATACCTTTGCCCAGTTTCCTCCTCTGGTTACATTTTACATAACTATGGTACACTATCAAAACCAAGAAATTGTCATTGGTACAATGTGTGTGTATGCCATTTTATCACATGTGTAGTTTCCTGTAACTACTGCTGCAATCAAGACACAAAACTATTCCATCACCACAAAGCTCTCCCTCTTGCTACCTCTTTGAGCAGAGTTATTTTTAAGATTAGAATTTTTGTTTTTTGCTAAGGAAGGTTAGCCCTGAGCTAACATCTGTTGCCAATCCTCCTCTTTTTTTGCTTGAGGAAGATTAGCCCTGAGCTAACATCTAAGCCAGTCTTCCTCTATTTTTTATATGTGGGTCACCACCACAGCATGGCTGAGGAGTGTTATAAGTCTGTGCCCAGGATCTGAACCCATGAACCTGGGCCGCCAAAGCAGAGCATGCCAAACTCAACCACTAGGCCACAGGGCCAGCCCCCAGAAGAACTTTAATTTTGATGATGCCACAACATAAGCTACAGGTATTAAAATTATATGTCTTGTTTGGATACACTATATCAAAATAAAGGTACATTTTAAGCTTTCTCAATGAGTAAAGCCTAAGGTCTTATTTCATATTATATATACCAGCTGCCTTGTTAGCATTTCATGTATGGGTCTGTGCTTTCTGAGAACCAATAATTGTTGCAACAAAGGATAGTAAGCAAATTTATGAATTTTTTTTGGCTTTTGTTTTAATTCCCAGAACTCAAAGTTAGTTGATAACCTAATTTTCTTTTTTTTGGTGAGGAAGATTCGCCCTGAGCTAACGTCTGTGCCAGTCTTCCTCTGCTTTGTATGTGGGATGCCGCCACAGCATGGCTGATGAGTGGAGCAGGTCCACGCCCAGGATCCAAACCTGCACTCCTGGGCCTCTGAAGCAGAGCCTGTGGAACTTTACCCCCTTGGCCATGTGGCTGGCCCCATCACCTCATATTTTGATCAGAGGCACTTTTCTTTCCTGCTATGAAATGAATGTTTTGAGATGTTCTAAAATGACGTATTTTCACATATTTTACATATTAAGGCTCACCAGTGGGTGATCTGGGAGATAAAATTGTTTTTTAACAGCATATTTTTTCCTTTTGTGGGTATTTCCTTAATAGTGAGATATACTTGTATAATGGAGAATGTGAAGCAATTTCCCTTTTTTTGTTGTTGTATTTGACCCCAAATCCCAATAAGATTTTAAGAGTCTATGGCTTGTAAGTTAAACGCTAGCAACATTTAAAAATATTGTGCAGAAAAAGAAAGGAGCTATTTCATGATAATTCCGCACTTGAGTTAATGCTTTATGCTTCTGTCATCTCATGTTGCTGTGATACTACTTTTGAAGGGAAAGTATATGGCATGGTTAAAAAATAAACTAGGCATGTTAAAATTTTTAAGAGTTTATTTGAGTAAATATTGATTCGGAGAGGTTAGGAGCGTTCTACCAGCAGGAGCTGGGGCGAGGTTTCTCCAGAGGAGACACGGAAGCAAAACAAGGAACTTACTTGATTGGCTGTAGTTTAAATGGTTGCATCTTACTTGGGAAAGCCTAGTTGGCTGTTTGTGGCTGGTGGTTCTTCTTAATCTTGAGGCAGTTACAGGAATTGACTGGCTTAGGTTTCCGTTTGCTTAAGTCAGCTACCAGGGCATTAGAGCTACTTCAGTCTGAGGGCCTCCCGTTTGATTACTGTACAGCAGTGTGTGGTGGAGTGTAAGCGCCTCTAGGTAGAGGCTGTTTGGAAACGTGTTGCAGAGGAGAGTGATCTGGGCGCTAGGAGCTTCGGATTCTTTTATTTTTTAAAGATTTTATTTTTTCTTTTTCTCCCCAAAGGCCCCGGGTACATAGTTGTGTATTTTTAGTTGTGGGTCCTTCTAGTTGTGGCATGAGGGATGCCACCTCGGCATGACTTGATGAGCGGTGCCATGTCCGCGCCCAGCATTCGAACTGGTGAAACCCTGAGCCGCCAAAGCAGAGTGCACGAGCTTAACCACTCGGCCACGGGGCTGGCCCCAGAGCTTCAGATTCTGATTCTGTCATTAGTTGTGTGTGTGTGTGTGTGTGTGTGTGTGTGTGACTATAGGTTTTCCATGTGTCACTTTTCTGGAAATAACTATTGTCACCTCAACCTTGACATAAAGATTAAATTAGGTCTCGCATGTGGGGAGCAAACAGAATTAAGCAAACATGGAGTTATATAATACAAAGTATTATTATTATTATTATTATTATTATTATTATTATTAGCCTTCTTTTGTAGATACTTGAAGTAAATTATTGTAATAAGTGCTCAATAAATTCTAGTTCAGCGATTGTTCCTGTATTATCTCCAAAGATGCTGTTAGTCGTCAGGTACCGTATGTGGATCAGTAGAAGCTGACATCACCAAGGTGCAGGTAAAGTGTGGAAAGCAAGGTGAAAGGGCAAGTTTTCTTAGGAACGAGAGTGTGAGATAAGAGAGAGCCTTTTTTTCCGGGAGCAGTTTTGATGGAGTTGTGAGGATGGGAGAACAGATTGCAGGCTAACAGGAAGGGAGGTGGAGAAGACGAAGGAAAGACAGTATTAGGAAAAGCGTATTGTCTGGAAGAGGCAGTGGAGCCCCAGGGTCATTCCCACTAACCTGGTGAGCCTTATCAGCCTTCCTGTCGGGAGTGTTGCAGGTTCATAGTATTTAGTAACTTAGGTAGGTCTTCAGGCATTTATGACAGGGAGTATCTAACTTAATGTGGGAATTAGTATTCATGGAAAAATGTCTAGAACTGTGCTGTCCAATACAGGAGCCACTAAGCATACGTCTGTGGCTGTTGAGCACTTGACACATGACTAGTCTGAACTGAGATGTGTGTGAATGTAAAATACATACCAGAGTTCAAAGAATTAGTACCAAAAAATCATCTCACTAATAATTTTTACACTGATTAGGTGTGGAAATGATAATATTTTTGGATATATTGGGAGATTTTATTAAAATTAATTTCAATTGTTTCTCTCATCTTTTTAAATGTAGCTATTAGAAAATGTTAAAGAGTCTTAAATTACATGTCTCTGTGGCTCACGCTTGTGTATTGCATTATCTTTTCTTACACAGCAGTGGTCTAGAATGGTGGGATAGGAGGGCGGGAGTGCTAAGAGAGGGATCGAAATATCCGGATGGTCTGGAAGTGGGTGGTTTCTTCACCACTGGCCATCAGGATGGAGCAGTTGTTCTGGTGACGCCAGTCAGCCGAATGTAGCAGGGGACACAAGGGGCTTCTCTCCTAATCCCCCTTCAGTTTCTGCTACTTGGGAGTTATGCCCTAATGGCATGTGACTTGGACATAGGGATAGACTTGTGGTTGCTCCTTTGCAAAGGGTGTAGTGTGGTGGTCAGCTGTGTAACAGCACACGCCTAGGAGCTGACCAGGTTTGTTTTTGTTTTTAGCCACATGGAACTATTATGAGTTGAACATTATTTACAATAAATGAACCCATGACAGGGCCTCACATTTTTATTGTTTTTGTGATAGAATTTGTTATTTTGAATTTTGATCCATATGTAGGTAAGAGTACTTAGGAAATAGTTTATATCTCAGGGTTTTACTTTATTCATAAAAACTAGTGTGTGTATATACCTAAATTACTTTACCTCAAGACATTAAAGGTAAGGATGATAGCTTTGTCAATCTTACTAACATTTAAAAGGAATTTTATTATCGTTGTTTAAATAATAGAAGTATCAGAAAATTCAAGTTTCCTGTAGCAGCAGGATGCATCAAGTAGAAAAGACCTTTTTTTATGAAAGCATATGAAACACAGAAGAAATCCTTTCCCTACACCTCACAGAGTAGCGTGTGAGGAAGGACTGGAATTGTGCCAACTACTTGTATCTGTGAGGCCACTTGTTTGTTCTGCAATCTTGGGTGCTTTGCTGCATTTCCTAGATGGTCATTTAGATGTAGTGAGCATCCTTTGCACAGTTTTCTCAGCATGAGGGGAATCTGCAAGTGTCTTCAAAGGACCAGTTGACTCGGGTTTTTTTTTTTTCTTTGAGGAAGATTAGCCCTGAACTAACATCTGCTGCAAATCCTCTTCTTTTTGATGAGGAAGACTGGCCCTGAGCTAACATCCATGCCCATCTTCCTCTACTTTATATATGGGACGCCTGCCACAGCATGGCTTGACAAGCAGTGCATACATCCACACCCGGGACTCGAACTGGCGAACTCCGAGCCACTGAAGCAGAATGTGTGAACTTAACTGCTGCGCCACTGGGCCAGCCCCTGACTCAGGTCCCCCCCTCCCCCCCCCAAGAGTTTCCTAGTTTTTTGGTTATTTTCAATGAATTTTTGGTACCACTCACTTATTTACTGTAAAGACTTGGAAATAGTGTTGGTTACAGCAGGAGGCATGTAAGCCAACCAGAATTCTTGCCTGGGAATTTGGGGTTAGTACTGAGACAGTGTGCTTGGTCTCCTCATGAGTACCTGGTCTGTAACATGTAAATCTGGGAGCTTTTTTTTCTCATATTATCTAGTCAAAAGAATCAGAAAGTGGTAAATAGAGAGTAAGATGAAATACAGAGAGATAAGAGATAAGAGACAAAGAGGAAATTCTAAGGGTATTAGAATTCTTTGAACTGAGGCCGGGCTGCATTTTTAATCTTAGATTCCATAAGATACCTCGTATCCTTTTAATAATCTATTTGTTCAAGTTAGTTTGAACTGGAATTCGGTCACCCTAAACTAAGAGTTCTAACTGAATTGCTTCCAAAGCATCATGTGAATATCTCTGTTAAAGCATCACATTGTAATATTTTGTTTGTCTAGTCAAAATAGACTTTAACCTTCATGAGGACAAAGACTGTATTTTGTTGGTCTTTAGATCTCCATTACCTAGTCTAGTACTTGGCACAGTAGGTACTAAGTAAATGTTTGTTGAATGAATGAGTGAATGGATAAATTATGAGCATCTCATTATAATGCTTTTAATTTTAATTTTCAAGTCTATTTTTAAAAATTTTTGAATGGGTGATATATTCATATTGTTCAAAAATCAAGATCTGTTAAAAGATATGTAGTGAAAAGTCTCTCTCCCATCATTGTCCTGTACCCACCCAAATCATTCTACCCTCCTTTCCTTCTCCAACCCACCACATGTAAGCACTGGCATAGTTTTTTTCTAGTATAGCTTTTCAGATTTTCTTTATGCACATATAAGCAAATATAAATACATATATTTCCTCCCTTTTATGCAAATGGTAACATATATTATATACTCTGTTTTTCACCTTGCTTTTGACTTAGGTCAAAGTTTTTTCCCATGTATGCACATAGAAAATTCCTTTATTCTTTTCTTTTTTTTTTTGAGGAAGATTAGCCCTGAGCTAACGTCTGCTGCCAATCCTCCTCTTTTTGCTGAGGAAGACTGGCCCTGAGCTAACATCCGTGCCCATCTTCCTCTGCTTTATATGTGGGACGCCTACTACAGCATGGCGTGCCAAGCGGTGTGTAAGTCCACATGCAGGACCTACTGAACCCCAGGCCACTGAAGTGGAATGTGTGAACTTAACCACTGTGCCACCGGGCCAGCCCCTCCTTTATTCTTCTTTTTACTAATCATATATTATTACATTGTATAATTCAACCATAATTTATTTAATCTGAACTCTATTGTTGGACATTAAGTTGTTTTAAATCTTTTGCTGTTACAAATAATACTGTAATAAATAATCTTATACATGTCATTTTGTATGTATTCAAGTATGACTGTAAGATAACTAGAAGTAGAATTGCTGGATCAATGATTATATGTGTTTATAATTTTATCACCAAAATGCCTTCCATAAAGTTTGTACCAGTTTATTAACCCAGCAGCCATATAGGAGAGTGGTTGTTTCTCCACGGTATTGTCAAGAGTATATTAACATATTTGTAGGTTTCTGTCAGGTTTTACTTTGCATAATGGCCAGGTAACTCCTGCTGGACTAACCCGTCCATGAATATCAACTGTAAGCTCTGGACAAAATATAAAGCCATGTGCCTGAAGGTCCTGGAGAGTGACGTAAAGCAGGCAGGTACTGGATGGGGCTTGATACTTGCAAGAAGGGAGAGCAGAGCTTCAAGGACCTAGGGGACAAAATCAAAACAGCTAGTGTGCACGAAAGTGGAGTCCTAGAAGGAGAAGAGAGGGGAATGGGAGCAGGAGAATATTTGATGAAATAATGCCCGGATATTTCCAAGTATGGTGAGAAACATAAATTTACAGATTCAAAAATCTCAGCAGATCCCAACCAAGATAAATGCAAGGAGAAAACAAACAGGGCACATCGTAGTCAAAATACTGAAAACCAGACATAAAGAGAAAATCTTAAGCGACCACAGAAAAATGACACTTTATATGTAGTTGAACAATTGAGTCACCACTGGCTTATCAAAAACAATGGAGTTGAGGGGCTGGCCTGGAGGCACAGCAGTTAGGTGCGCGCGTTCCGTTTCGGCGGCCTGGGGTTCGTCAGTTTGGATCCCAGGTGCAGACATGGCACCACTTGACAAGCCATGCTGTGGTAGGCGTCCCACATATAAAAAAAAGTGGAGGAAGATGGGCATGGATGTTAGCTCACGGCCAGTCTTCCTCAGCAAAAAGAGGAGGATTGGCAGCAGATGTTAGCTCACGGATAATCTTCCTCAAAAAAACCCCCCAAAATCAGAAAAAAAACAATGGAGTTGAGAAGACAGTGCAATGATATCTTTAAAGTGCTGATAGAATTCTGCCAGTCTGTTTGGTAAAAAATCATATTCAGTTTAGTTTTAATTTGTATTCCTTTTGTTATGAATGAGGTTAAGCATTTTTTCATATGTCTGAGTTATTTGTAGTTCTTTTATGTATATCCTTTGCCTGTTTTGCATCTTTCTTTTCATTAAGGACATTAGCTCTTTGTATTAGACTTGAAAATACATTTTTCTCAGTTTGTCCATTGTCTTTTGACTTTGCTGATGGTGGTTTTTTTGCCATGTAGAAAATTTTTATTTTCAGGTAGTCAAGTTTATCTTTTCCTTTATGGCTTCTGAATTTGGAGTCATATTAGAGAGGCATTCTCTGTTGCAAAGTTATAAAGATACTCATCAATGTTTTCTTCTTTATGGTTTCACTTTTTACACTGAAATCCTTAATCCACTTGGACTTTCTCCTGATATATGATGTGAATTAGGCATTTGACTTTAGTTTTTTCCTAGATGTCTACCCAGTTGTCCCACAGCATCAATCATACATTAAATGTATTTGGGCTTACCTTCTGTTCCATTCATCTGTCTGTTGATTTAACACCAGTACTACCCTGCTGTAATTATTGTATCTTTATATTATGTTTACTATCTGGTGTGGCTATCCCCCTCTCAGTGCTTTTCTTCTTCAGAATTTTTCTTGCTCGTATTAATTGTTTATTTTTCCATATAGTCCTTTGACTCAGCTTTTTAAAGCTTCCCTCGAAGTAAGGAGCCCCCAAACCTAGACGGGTCAGGTGTTCTGAAATGCGCTCTTAAAGCCCTTTGCCCCTTCTTTGACAGCATTTTTCATAGGTTGTAATGTATAGGAGTATTGTTTTGATTACTGTCTCCCTCAGTCACTAGACTCTAAGCTCTGGGAGAGCAGGGATTGTGTCTCTTTTACTTGTTATACTTGCAGTGCCTAGTATAGGGCCTGACACATTCTAGGCCCTTAGTCCATAGCAATGAATGAATGAATAAACCTTGAGCCTTGAGGTTGAGCTCTGACTCTTTATTTCTCTCTCAATGACTGTAGGCACGTTTCTTGACTGTTCTAAGCCTCCATTTTCTCCTTTCTAAAATAGGTATAAATGAATTCTATCTACTGAACAGAGTTTTGGGAATAATTAAATAATATGTCTTAGAAAATATTTTGTAAAGTATGAGATGTTATGAAATTCTAATTAGACTAACTTTGGCTTCCCTTTTCACATGTAGTAGGTAATTATGCATTTGCCAAGGAACAATCTTCAGACTTAGGCTGTTGGTCGTCAGAGTCCAGTTGAAGAATCACCCTTACCAGACTGTCACCAGCGAAAGTTATAGTCATTCTTGAGTGTTTCTTAGCTTTTAGCTATCTAAGTGGTCAGAGCAATCGAGTTCAGATGAAAGTTTGTTAGTTGATAAGGGAACAGTCTCTAAGCAAGTAAGTAAAGTTTCCCTTTACAGAGCAACCTGGGTTTGGAATCCATTCTGCACAGGATGTCTACCTGTCACTTCCAAAAGGAGAAGAGAACTATTACACAGCTGCTGTGACCAGAAGAAAAGCTTAGACCTAATAAATTGCCAAAACTGAGTCTTGTTAGTTTAAGTTACTACTTGCCAATGTACTATAACTTGAAAAAAGGAAGGATGCACATATTTATTGCTAATGCTGGGGAAATTGCCATTAAGGCAGTTGGCAGAACGGCTGACATTTTAACAGTCATAGGTCAGATAATTTTTTACATCTATCCAAGAAAAGATTTGA
Source organism: Equus przewalskii (assembly GCF_037783145.1). Taxonomy (NCBI): domain Eukaryota; kingdom Metazoa; phylum Chordata; class Mammalia; order Perissodactyla; family Equidae; genus Equus; species Equus przewalskii. The sequence continues at coordinate 67,885,007 of NC_091844.1, read as the reverse complement.
CCAAGGAGTGACAAAAAAATCAAATTATTCTGTTCACTTGGCTGCATCTAAATGTCTCATTTTCAGCTTACAGGAAAGATTGCTATGGAAGCAATCTTTGACGTTACAACAGAGTGACTGTAAATTGCTTTTAATAGCTGTTGGAACTTCAAATATAAAAACACAGGAAAAGTCATTGTCTGAGGTAGAACTCGGAAAGGATTTTTCACTTGTGTTTTTCTCCTCATATAATGTTTATAACTCAAATTGTACATTAAGATGTCTTCTAAATCATCATTTGGTCAGTTTCACAGAGGATTAGCTTACAGGTCACCAGGAAAATCAGTGGCAGAACTGAAATCTGAATTCTCGAGTCTTAGTTTCCAGTGCTGTTAGAAGCAAATGCTAAGTTTTCTTTATTCTTTCAATGGCAAAATATAGAATGTATAGTAGACTTGAAAGTTAGAGATCATAAGCACTTTTTATGGTTTCCAGTGGGCCAAATTCCTTTTCACAATCTTGTTTCTTTTATTATGAGTTTGGTTGTGTAAGGCAGCCTATTGCTGATAAACACAAATTTATATTAGTCCTGGGATCACCATGTTTTTTTTTGTGAGTTTAGTTGTGTAAATCAGTCTGTTGCCAATAAACACAAATTTATATTAGTTGTAGGATCAACATTTTGAGAAGGGATAAAGTCAGGATTGTCTGAGCATTTTTAAAAGAATGTTGGTCTAAAATAGCTGGTAGAATAAAAATATATTGTACAAACTAAAATAGGGCAGAAAGAGCTAAAATGCAGTGCATGGACTAAAATAACCAGCAGTTCAAATGAGTCCAAGTGCTAAATATGTAATTATCTTTCCTATTACCTTATATGTACAAGAGTTCTCTTAATTTTTTAAATCCCACATTTCACTCTTTTTGTTGTTGTTTTCAAAAAATATATATAAGAGCCATTGAGTCTAACAAAGTAAAAGTTTTGAGATTGCCATTTTAACTTACAGATTGACATTTTATCCTGGTAAATAGAAGTGGCTATTTATTGATTGGTAGGTGGTTTGCCTTAAAATTGAAAATGAAGAAGAAATGAGTTTGATTTTTGATTGTCTGTCTAACCAGCTCCCTTCCCCAAGCTCTTCTATTCCCATGGTACTTTTTAAAGACCTATCTCAACATTCCCAGAAATAATTTAACAAATGTTCCACATAGGTGTAGTAGCCATTTTAGTGTTCACTGGTTTTATGAATGATTGTTGCATATCCTACAGGGGTTTAGAAATTGCTCACACTATGGAGAAGAGAGTTTGGGTGACCTTTGATCAGTATTAGTGCTTAGTTTAGTACTAATTAGTTTGCTCCAGTAATGCTGACCTTCTTGCTCTTTCTTGAACATCCAGGCTTAGTCCTGCATCAACCCTTTTCACACTCGTTGTTCTCTTTGCCTAGGATATTTTTCCTCCTCATTCCACATGGTTTACTTTCCCACCTCTTTCACATCACTGCTCAATTGTTACCGTGTCACATTTCTCTATAAAGGAGCTAAATCCCTACCATCTAAGAGTTTTGAGCAAAGGAGGATCATAATCCGACTAAGGTGTTGAAAGGATTGCTCTGCCTGCAGTGACGGGAATAAACTGCGGGTGAAGAAGGGCTGAAGCGGTTGGGGGTGATTGCGGTTTTCCAGGCTAGAGATAATAATGGCTCAGATCAGGTGGTTGTGGAGGTGGTGAGAAGTGGTTGGGCTGAGGATATATTTTGAAGGTAGAGTCAGCAGGATTTGCTGCTGTGTGGGATGAGAGAAAAAGATAGGAGTCAAGGATGATTCTGAGGTTTTTGGTCTGAGAGACTGAAAGAATGGAATTGCCGTCTACTTAGATGAGGAATAAATATCAAAGGAAGAGCGCAAAATCAGAATTTTGGTTTTAGTCTTGGTAGTTGGATAAATGAAACTTGTATTAGGAGAAGGTCTGGAATGGAGATAGAACATTGGGGAATCATCAGCATATAAATGGTATTTCAAGTTGTGAGCCTGGATGAGATCACCTGGGGAGCGTAAATAAATGAAAGAGGGCTTGGGATTAAGCCCAGGTGTACCTCAGTGTTCAGAGGTTGTGGAGACCAGAGGGAAGGCCAGTGAGGTAGAGAAGAGCCAAGAGAGAGCAGGATCCTGGAAACCAAGTGAAGAATCTTCCAGGAAAGGATTGATCAGCTATGTCAAAATGCTTCTGATAGAGAATAAGATGAGGACTGAGAATTGACCAATTGGATTTGGCAGTGGGGTGGTCATTGGTGACCTTGATGATATGTTTTGGTAGAGTGGTGGGAAGGAAAGTCTGACTGAGAGGGTTCAAGAGACAAAATGTAAATAAAAGACGAAATGTAGACCTCAAATAGACTAATTCTTTGCAGGAGATTATTTTTTTTGGAAAGTAGAACAGAGACATGAGATGGGGCCTGAAGAGGGGTGTGAAGTCAAGAAAGACTTTTTAAATGATGTTTGCATGCTGATGGGAGTAAGTGGGTAAAGGGGAAAAAATTGATTATATAGCAGAAAAAGAATGGGGACTGTTGTTGGAAACATGTATTCTTTGGTCAGTGTTCTTTCCTCTGTAGCACTGTATGCAGCACTAAAGAGAGAGTTTTCTGTTTTTCTTCCCCAAATCCCAAACCCACACTGGGCTAGATGCCCCTCTTATAAGTGCCTATATAACTCTGTACTGTTACATGTTGTCCTTGTACTTACCCCTTTCAAAGTGTGACCCTTTGGACTTAGGTCTAAAGAATCACACTTAACAGGGTATGTTAGTTCTAGAGTCCTTGAGGAGCTTAACGTAACACCAAAACTATACCTTTCTAGTAATCTTGGACTCTAATGGAAGGTAAGAATTGTTTATCATCTTTCACAAACCTTCTCTTCCCACCCACCTTGGTGAGCTGTTTGTAGATCCTTAGGGGGCTCTTAAACTATTGTCTCAAGTGTCGAGTTGCGAGAAGCCTGCACACATTGGTGTTCCATACTGAGTACAGCTGTTCAGCTCTAAGGATTAGTCCTCTTTCTCACCATGGCCTTCCTGGTGCCATGGTGGCTTCTGTGACTCTATCGGGCTTGCCTCAACTTTGATTCTGTCCATTTAGTTCTCTCATTTCTGCCTTTTCTGTCACAGGGTTAGTCTTGTGGCGATGGAGAAGTGCTCTGTCCTGAGCCAGAGGTCGATGTAAATTAAAAGATGTTGTAAGCTGTAAAACAAACAACAAACAGCTATGCAGATGGTAGTTATCATTTTTATCTTTTGAGCTCAAAGTTTATATTTCTGTTTGCATTTTCAAAGTTTTAGGTCAGAGTTTTAAAATTAGGGCCAGAATCTTGAAGCCAGTTGCTAGGGTGTTTGTAGAAAAGAGTGGTGACTGTTGTGGAATCTTCTGTAAGAGGTGTGCATATTTGCCTATGTGTGTTCATCCACCCATCCATAAAAAATATTTGTAAATGCTTGCTATGTTTAAAGATGTGTTTTAAGGAATTTGAAGTGCTTGTTTTTTTTACAGAGGGAGGGGCAGTGGTGATCTCGGGAGCTCTTGAGTGGTCGCAGTGTGAAAAGGATAGAAATCCACTCTTTAGAGTAGTTCTGGGTCATCCCCAGAGTTTGTGTTCAGACCTATCATAGTGAAACACAATATTTCAAAATCCCAAGCTGAGCTGCAGGCTTGCAATGAGAGAGGCCGGAAGACCTGGGACCCTACTAGCTCAGCACCCATCTTTGTTGCCTTTGCACACGTTGCTTGGAACCCCTAGGTGTCTGCATAGCCTAACTGGAAAACCTCTCCTCTACACTATGACAAAGTTGGGGGTTTTTCATGTGATTCCTTAGCTTTTCTCATCATAAAAATTTAGAGGGAAACTTTCTTATTTTACGTGAGTTTTCTATTTTAAAAAAATAGAAACTGTTATTTATGGCTTAGTTAAATGTTTTCAATCACCAAGCCTCTGTACATTTCTCCTACAGAGGCTAGTTCATGGGGAGAATTACTGAAAAATATTAGTTGATGATAATGATGTTAGCAGATTGTCAGGAGGTTAGAATCTTATTGGGGTACCCACTGATGTACTGCTTTATGTGGGTAGAAGTTTGACCTTTATATGTACTTCGAGACACGCTATGAAGGATCGTGACATGTGTCATTAGCCTGTGGGTTATAAATATTGGCAAAGTGGTCTGAATGCTTTAGTAAAAACAAATGAATTGAAGGGGCAGGTCTATCTCTATTGTTTGGATTAAAAAAATCATACATTCATGTATTCTTTTTATATTTTTGAGAAACAAAGGGTAATACTACTGCATGATTTTATTGCACATTTAAAATGCAGATTTTAAAAATTCTAATTGTGCTTTTTTGTAACTAATAATTTAACACTTCTTTTTGATCCTCCCCTCCTTCTCCAACCTTCTTCTCTTGCTTCATGTTAGGAAACCCAAATTAAAGATGCCTGCATTTTGAACAGGTTGAACTTGTGGCCTTGGCTATAATTGTCACTTCATAATCGATTTTTGATTTTAATCTTATTATTATACCTTTCTTTCTACAGACTGGTGAATTTTCAGCTCGTTTCCTTTTGAAGTTGCCAGTGGATTTTAGCAATATTCCCACATACCTTCTCAAGGTAAAAATATATGATTATTAATATGAGAATATAAATGAGCTTTTTAAGTAATTATTTAACTATGAATATTTGTGTGACTGGTTTGCCAGCATTTTGTTCAGGTGATAAATTCTATTAAAAATATTTACTGCATGAAGATCCACTGAGTTACTTTGTTACCTAAAAGCTAAAATAGTAACCCTAAAAGTAATTTCAAAATGAATTTTCCTTATAAGATAAAATTAGTTTAAGTAAATTAAACTTTGGTGTGAAAAATCACCTTTAGTTAATAATCTTATTGGGATGAAAGACTCTCATAGAAATTGTCTAATATACATTCTGTCTTTAGGTAAGATTGCATGTTAACTATGCTGTGCTAAAGTGCATTTCATTTTCTTTCTTTATGTCAGCGGTTGATCTCAGGCACCTTCAAAATTGGGCTGTCCTGGAGAGACCCAGAATGGGGTTAGGCCAGTGTATATGTCATCTTTTAAAATGTGATGCAGGCAAGGTGTGGCTTGAGGAGCAGCTAATTTGCAAATGCTTTGCCAGGAAGAGGTGGAATCCAAGTGACTAGGCTGTGGTTAGTGTGAAAGAAACTAAATGGACCATGGAGCAAGTTCTGAACAGGAAGCCTTAGGACAAAGGCCTGGGTTCATCAGAAATGAGGATTTGGGTTGTGATTTAAGATTTGACTGGCTGCTCTCAGCCCCATATTTCAAGCTGTGGTTATATAGCTTTAGTCTAGTGTAAGAAAAATTTCTGCCTTTCTAATTTGATGTTGTTTAAAGAGTTAATGGTGGTTTTAGCAGTGTGGAGAGAAGACAGAATCCTTGTACAAGTTTTCCCGCGTATTGTAGTGGTCAATAAATAATATTAGATATTAATCTAGATAATGATTGGGAGTGTGGTCTGGTGGAATATAAACTGTAGACCATAGAAGAGATTAGGGAAGACTCTTTTTAAATATGTTCCACCCAAGGGGGAAAAATTATTTTCTTTTCCCCTTAGTAAAATGTGGGATTTTTGTGCTTCATTAAACTTTCATTTTTAGTTTCTAATTGACTGGTTTTCCACACTGAATCCAGGGGTTGTGAAGTCTGAGTAAGAATGGAAGTCAACAGTTTATATTAGTTTCTCTATACTCTTGTTGTGGAAATTATACATATTGGATCTGTGATTACCAAGCCTAGCTGTCAGCAGTTACTGTGCTTAATTAGAACAGCAAGCAGTCTCCTTGGAAACTCTTAGATCACAGACTCATTGACCTCCATATATTCCAGTTAAAATTCTCCTTCAGCTGATTTAAAGCCAAATTCAATATTATTCGTGTAATCACTTAAATCCGTAATTTACAGTTACAATATCTTTGTTTTGATTTATTGGGCCTTATCAGTTTGAATGGTTGTCCTGTTTATTTGAACTTGATATTGCCTCTGCTCATGTTCTTGAGGGTCAGAAGAAAAAAAATGCCTCTTGGATCACGATATATCTAATATTTTTCTCTTCAAAATCAAATTTTCATATTTTCTATTCTAAGAGTTCTAACTTTATATTATTATGCCCTTATTTCCATTGCCAGTCAGACAGGAGAAAGGTGGAACCTATCTGGCAAAATTGGAAAGCTTTCCACCTTCCCCTCTCCAAAGTACTTTGAAATGATTTTTCTCCTATAGGTGAAATGCCTACAATGCAAAACTAATGTCTTTCTGGATCTTTAGTTCATGCAACTGCAGCAACAAGGACAAAAAAGAGAATAAAATGACAACAAGGACAAAAAAAGAGAAACTCTTATATAACACAAAACAGCAGCAAAAAAAAAAAAAAAAAAAAAATTACCTGCATACTGGAAGTAATCCAGAATACCTGTGGATGGTTTTAAGATATTATAAGTTCCTAGAGTTGTTGAATCATACGTAACCTTGGAACATTTGGCTTATTCTTAAAACAGAGTTTTCGTTAGGAGCTGCCTTATATATCATTTACATTTAGATGCTCCTAATCTAATGACCAGGCTTATGTCTGATGGTCTAAGTCTCAAAATAAACTCCTCAATTCCTAGGGTTGGGATGGTCTTCAGGGGCCTCAACTTAGTTTTACCTCACCATCCCAAAGAAATGAAGGGTAAAGTAGAAGTTGTAAATATTGAGAAAGCATGGAATTTGACTACATACCCTACTGATTTACTACAGTGAAATTCATTACACTATGATGAAGCCATCATCCACTCATAAATTTCTATTTCCAAGTGTACCTATTTTATCCACTAATAGAATTCTTTGACATTAGGATGAAAAAGCCATTAAATATTCAGCGATACCATTTTGCTTAATATTGTACTCTAAGCGTATATGGTTCTTACATGGGATAGAGTGAATTTATTCTCAAAATGAATCCTGACTTCAACATCTGAATTTTATTCTTGGTTGAGGTAAATCACAGGGTTAGATGAATCATTTACATAAAAACTCAGTTGTTAAAACATACTTCTGTATTAGTTAGGATTCTTTAATTATGGGTGTTAGAAATCCAGCACAGATTAGTATAAATTAAATGGGAAATGTAGTACAAGTCTTCTGCCTCCGTAGCCTACATTGCAGGAAACAGATCCCATGTTGGACAGTCTACAGATAGGCATAGACCAATTTTCCCATGTCTGTCCCACTTGGGCCCAGGTGTGCACCCATGAAGTTCTCTACTGGTGTGTTAATGGGGAGAAATCGTGGTCCGCAGAATAAGGGGGAATTAGTGATATGATAAAAATGTATGTATTCACCACGGTAACTAAACCAAAGAAAGATTGTTTTATACTTGTATATATATTTTCTTTTAAGGAAGAGCTAGTCATTAGAAGATGCTGTTCTTAATTTTTTTAGGATGTGGTGAAAATTGACTTATGTATATTCTTGTTTTGAGAATTATTAAACCCAATTAATATGATGCTAAGAAAGCATTGTGTTTTTTTTGGGAAAACCATACTCCATAGTGAGATAACTAAGGAAAGGTTCTAGTTTTCGACTAAAATTTTTATTATCTGAACAAGAAGTACTCAGAAACTAAGAATATGGTATTTTGGGGAGGAGAGAAGCTTACTTGTAAACATGATATGTGTTTGAATTAGCCTCTTAAAATAATGAGCCAGTTTTATTCAGAATATAGTGAAGTTAAAATCCTGTAGTTAGGACACCCTTCAGCAGCATCGTACGGAAATTTCTAGGAAAATTGATGGATCTCACTGAACTAGAAGTCTAAATAGTAATTATTCCCTGCTGATAACATATATGACAAAAATAACCTTCAAAAAAAGTGGGTGTTAATTTTGTTTGATGAGACCATAATTGTTTATATAGTTGTCTTAGTCATTTCAGGCTGTTATAACAATAACACCATAGACTGGGTGGCTCAAACAACTGATATTTATTTCTCACATTTCTGGAGGCTGGGAACTCCAATATCAAACCACTAGCACATCCATTGTCTGGTGAGGGCCCACTTCTTGGCTTATAGACAGCCATCTTCTCAAAGTGTCCTTGTATGGCCAAGAGAGAGAGCGTCTCTCTGGTGTCTCTTCTTATAAGGCCACTAATCCCATTCATGAGGGCTCTACTCACATGATCTGATTACCTCCCAAAGGCCCTTCCTCCAAATATCATCATATTGGGGATTAAGCCTCAACATATGAATGGGGACACTGAGCATTCAGTCCATAGCAATAGTCTAAATAGTTGCTGGAGTGTCTCTGAACTGGGAACTTTTGAGCCCTAGCCCAGCCCAGAAGCAGGACTGTGACCAATTTACTATGGCTGAAGTACTTGGACTTCTAGTTTCTACATTAGTCTTATTGGGAACATTTAACATCACATAATGAGCTCATTCATCCTGATGGATTGCTTGCTGCTATTTAGTCCCACTGTGGTATCTGAATCATGATACTATATGGAAATGAACTGAGGGTAAAAAGCTAAAATAGGCCATCTATGTCAGGAAATGAGGTTCTCATTCTTCTTATCTTTCTTTGGAAGCCACTGTGGCTGTATTGATCAGTCAGGGCACACTCAGTGCAGGATGGTGGAACAGAGGTCACTGCATCAAACAGAGGCAGAAAGCAGGAATTAAGGTCAGGTTATCAAGACAGGTTCAGGGGCGTAGGATAGGCAGAGAGTCTTAGGGAGATAGCCAGATTGGAATCATACGTGGTCTAAGAAGGTCATTAACGTGGAGGAGAGCATCCAAGCGTCCGCATGTGCTGAGGTTATTCTGTGTGGGATCTACCTCCTCAGTCTGACATTGGCCAGCAGGTTCATCTGCTTAATCAATCTGCTTTGTAATCAAACCTAGGTTAGCAAATGCAGATACTCACAGGCCAGGCAGGTACTGAAAAGGAGTGAATCTGGCTTGATATGATAGCATAGGAAAGGATGAGAACTGTAGTGAACTAGCAAGTGTGTGCTTCATCTAAGACAGCAGCTGTTACTCAGCTACAGAGTTGTTTCCATGTGAGAGTATGGGCCTAATGTTGCCAGATATGCAGATGTTATTAAAAGGAGCCCAGAATCTCAGGGTGGTTTTTTTTTTACATGAAAAAAAAGTCTGCTTTGTAAGTGATGGCAATGGATAAATATTTTTAAAAAATACTGCAGGCCAAATGGAATACCTCTGTGTGTTGGCCATGGCAGTCTGATAGCCAGGTGAGCTGCAGAAGGGTGTTCTGAAGAGCATCTCAGGTAGATAAGGTACAACTCCCCGTAGTACAGGGCGGTCATTGATTGCTGGAATATGACAGCAGTAAATGGATTGACACCACATTTCACCTTCAGGTGTGGAGACACTGATTCTGAACTAGGGAACCATTCTGTATTAGTCAGAGTTCTCCAGAGAAACAGAAGCAGTAGGATGTATATAAGAAGAGATTTATTATGAGATTTGGTTCACATGATTATGGAGGGCAAGAAGTCCCACAATGTGTTGTCTGCGAGCTGGAGAACCAGGAAAGCTGGTGGTGTAATTCAGTCCAAATCCAAAGGCCTGAGAACCAGGGGAGGTGGGGAACACTGGTGTAAGTCATGAAGTCTGAAGGCTGGAGACCAAGGGGTTCTTACGTTCAAGGGCAGGAGAAGATGGATGCCACAGCTGAAGGGGGTGGGGGGGTGGAGATAGAGAATGCACCTTTTCTCAGCCTTTTTGTTGTATTTGGGCCCTCAAGAAGTGGATGATGCCCACCTCAGTTGGTGAGGCTGGATCTTCTTTACTGAGTCTATTGATAAAGATGCTAGTCTCTTCCTGAAACACCCTCACAGACACACCCAGAAATAGTGTTTTGTCAGCTATCTGGGCATCCCTTAGCCCTGTCAAGTTGACACATAAAATTAACCGTCACACATTCTCTTTATAAGCCTACTAAATTTGTGATTGGAGCCACTAACTGAAAGATAACACATGTATAATTTAATAGAAAGAGCAGTTTAGGCCTAGATTTTCAGGTATCCTAGGGCATAGAAAGTATGACAGATAATTTTGAAATTATCTCCTAAGGTATATGTTCTTGTGTTTGCATGATGATGTATGATACACTAGAATTCTATTGGATGCTTATTGGATACTTTTCTACCTTGATTGCTGTCTTATTATATGATAGAGATCTGTCTGAAGTGGCTTGGTTCCCTGATATTATTTTAGGAGTCTGTGGAAAGTAAATTTGGGGAGATTGCATCTATTCTGCATAGTCTTGTCTAGGGAAACTTGTAAAAGTGGGCAAAAAGTTCCAAGGGCCCCGGGGGTCCCATTTAACTCTAAATGATCTCAGTTACCTTTAAGTCAGTGGTTCTCAACCTGGGCTGCACTGATACCCTCGCCCTACTCAGGTCAATCAAATTGGAATCTTTGGAGATGAGGCCCAAGTATCCTTATATTTTACAAGTTCCCCAGGTAATTCTAATGTGCAGCCAGTGTTAAGAAGTACTGCTTTAAGTAGAAGCTATGGATTTCTACTTTGGCTTAATAAACTCAGATGTAAATGGATTTATTGGCACAGTGATGGCGTGACTGCAGCCCTCTCTAGTGCCTCTAGCCTCATTTATCAGTGGGTACTAGTGCTGACAAGCTTTGAAGGGTGACAGTGAAGGAAGAGAACTAATCTGTATTGAATAAATGCTGTCTGTAGGAACTGGACTAGGTGCTTTATATACATCATCTTATTTAATATTCTTAACAACTCTGCAACGTAATTTTTTCCCCACCATTTTTTTAAATAGATAAGGACTCTGGAGGCTCAGCTATGTAAGTGGTCCAGGTAGCAGTTTGTGGAAGTGAAATTTGTATGCAGATCTTCCTGGCTCCAAGGCCAGTGGTCTTTCTGACACACCAAACTGCAGCAAGAAATACTCTGTACTGCTAGGTTATTTTACCTTTAGTAGTCCAAATGGGAAGCTAAGTCTCTTTAGATCTGTCTTGAAGTAGAGAGAATAAGTGAATTTGAGAAAAGACCTTAAATTGAGAGCTACAGTGGTCTGTGTTCCAATATAAATCCGTCTGGAGTGTTTTTCAGAGGTGAGATGTAGATGGGCTCTCTGAAACCCTGAAATGGGTAGAGCAAAGATGGAATGTAATGTGTGTCACTGAATCAGGGGAAAGTGGGAGATGCAGTCCACAGGGATTCCAGGGCCAGCACAAAGAAGAGAGAAAGTGGGCAGCAAGAAGAGGAGTTAGTGGTGAAAATGGAAAAGAGGTGAAAGAAGGAGACATGGGGAGCCAAAGATGGCCTTTTGTGATTTTTAATTCCACGTTAAGACAATGAGAAGTATGCCACTGCACTGACCTGCAGTGATGCTGAAACTCCCTCCTACGGTAGGAAAATTTGATTGTATTAATACATGAAATCATTTCGCTTTAACTTAAGTGAGGAGGTCAGGCTAGGCTTGGAATGGGAATGCCTCTGGAGAAGTTAGAGGCTGAGGAGGAAAAGATGGGATCCAGGCTCTTCTCTTTCCTTGATTTACACTATAGAGTGGTATTAAGGGGGATCTTAGTAGGTAGGACCCAGTGGATGGCAGAAAGAGAACCTTGAACAGGGATGGTGCCTGTACCCCGTGCCCAGGATTCTGAGCTGCTTATAATAACTGCAACAGAGTGCCCACAACAGGCTTGGTTCTTGAGTGCACTACCATGCAGAACCCCGAAATATTGATTTTGACTTAAAGTGGTGCTAGAATCTATAGGGGATTAGATAAGCAAAAAAAGAAGCACAAGGATAATCATTGTCCCCAAATACCTTATAATATAGTCAATTAAATATAGTTAACATTAATTAAAAAATAGTTCTCTAATTTATATGCTACATGTATAGTAGACCTTTAAAAATGTAAAGCTTGTTGTGGATTGGAATGGTTCGAGAAACCTGTGTGACCAAGTTTAGCCATAAACTAGACCTCTAGTGGGGCATAACTTTTAAAGATAGGAGAGGGAAAAGGGACAGCTAAGTTGTGGATGATCAAGTGGTGGGACCGTCTGGGCATATTTGATTTAGGGAGCGGGTGAAAGGTCTATGGGAACCCAGAGTTGTATAAGCCAAAAGTTTTAACATATTAAGAAGGGAAGGATCAGATGCCATTGCATGAACAAGAATATAATATACCCAAGGAAAGACATTTGATTTGCTGGGGCCACAGGGATGTTGAGAGAACACTTCAGTGTAATGGTCAGGATAGAGATCAGATTATTGGTGTTAACGAGGATGTGAATGAATAGGAAATATACTCAGTGGGTATTTGACAAAATGAGTTGTAGAAATGGGATGGAAACTTGAAAAATTGAAACACTGAAGTGAAATTGTTGAGAAGAAACAACTCAAATTATAGCATCCTGGCCAAAACAATCACAGAGGAGGCTTTTTTTTTTTTTTTTAAAGATTTTATTTTTTCCTTTTTCTCCCCAAAGCCCCCCGGTACATAGTTGTGTATTCTTCGTTGTGGGTTCTTCTAGTTGTGGCATGTGGGACGCTGCCTCATCGTGGTCTGATGAGCAGTGCCATATCCGCGCCCAGGATTCGAACTAACGAAACACTGGGCCGCCTGCAGCGGAGCGCGCGAACTTAACCACTCGGCCACGGGGCCAGCCCCACAGAGGAGGCTTTTTAAGAAGTAGTTTTAATTCATGATATCCTTGAATATGATATTCTTACTGATATTTCTCTCTTTGAAAAATTTAAAGGAAATGTTGCTGGGGAAAACTCATTTCAAGTGGTGCTATCATTCTTTCATACAGTTAGGAAAATAGGTAATGGCATGTGTTAAAAAAAGTGTGTATGACAGTCACATTTTGTGACTTGTCATCAAAGATAAAGTTATAGTAAATTTGCAGTTTTGAAATTTCTCATTCTTCTCACTTTCCTTTAGGAACAGGAGAATTTTGCGTTCTCTGCACCCAGAAGAAGAGAATTAGGCTAATTAATCTCCCTGGAATTTTTTTTTTTTTTTTGGCTGAATTCTTGCATTGTCTTTTGTTATTTGGAATTGTTTGAAAGTCCGCTTACTTTCACATATTTACTAGGAAGGAAACTGATAATTTCCCCCAAATATTCTCTTTATTTAAAATCAAGCAAGCTTCTTAGGGTGATATATATCGATTATAGTTGTTTCTTAGCAAGCATAAGATAGCAAACATTAAAAAGCCCTCTGATCCAGATAAATGACTATAAATTCAAAGGCTGACCTCACAAAGATTTTTCTCTGGACCACAGATTAAATGATGTCTCAGAATTTGAGATTTTTTAGTTTAGGGAATTTTTTGGATCCAATAAAGTCACACTTAATAAGGAGCTTTTGGAACTAAAGACTATTATAACTCACTCTTCTGAAATCTGGCTTTAAAGCAAAAACAGTTGTCTGTTGCTTGAAAGACCATAAAGAATTCACAGAGAACCTTCATCCTATCTTGAAGGAAAGTTTCTGTGTAATTAAATAGGAGTGGACATATTTTTATAAAAGTAGGAATGTGTACCTGGAAGCAGGTGCTGTAAAAGTGGGGTGCTGTTTATTCCTGTAATAAGTCTGACTTGTCATTGCTAAATTGAGCCAAAATTTCTATTTGAGACTTAATCACAAAGAAAGTAGTGAGATGATCTGAAAACTTACTCTGTAGGGAGCTTCCCTTTATTCTTTCATTAAGTAGGGGACCCACGACTGCTTTCAGTTCATTGTCCTTGTACCACTTCCCTTCTCTAGAGAGAGAAGCAGAGCTTGGAGAAAAATACACTGGAGAGCAGGGGCCCCAAACATTTTCTCTAAAGGGCAAGATAGTGAAATTTTAGGCTTGTAGGCCATATGGTCTCTGTCACAACTACTCAACTGTGCTGTCATAGCATGAAAGCAGCTACAGACAGTATGTAAATGAACGAGTGTGGCTGGGTTCCAATAAAACTTTATTTTCAAAAACAGGCATGGGGCTGGATTTGGCCTGTGGGCAGTTGTTTCCCATCTGTTTTCTAGATTATGGAGGGGAGTATTTCTTCACAGAGGCACCTGGGGCATCATAGAAAGATAAGTGAAAAGGGATTTGGTCCAATGAGTGTGAGTGGTTTTTAATACCGTGCTTTCTTAGTTTATATGTTACCAGCATCTTCAACTTGGTTGAAGTCTCCCTCCCTCTTTCTTCCTTTCCTTCCTGCTTTTGTTCCATCTTCTTTCTTATTTTTAAATGATCTGTTAGTAACATATAGTGTACTAAATTCTCTTCCGTCTCAGTTTCCCCAGCTGTTAAAATGTGGTCAGGTACCACAACACCTGGTTGTTGGGAATATTAATGAGATAATGAATATGATGGTACTAATACACTTCTGAGCTTAGAGTAGATGCAGAATAGAAATGGTTTTGATCTTATTTAGTCATTTAATTTATATTTCAAAGTGTTGAATTTATTGTAGACTAGGAAGAAAGTATTTTATTGAATTTAAGATAGAGTTATGTTTATTATTTCTGGTTTCCTCTTTTCTGATTTCCCCCATCTGGAATTCAAAACTCAAATTTTCTCTTGCCCCAAATTTCCAGATATAACTTATGGTAATTCTGACAGTAGTATATTTTCCTACTAAAAATGAAGAACAGTAATAGCTAGCTTCTGTGAACTTTCTCCTTTTGGTTTTCTTTTATTATTTTATTTTGCTTTTATGTTTCATGGTGTGCTTGTGTTTTTGTCTTTCAAATTGTAATTTTAGTATCTAGCTGTATCTCCATGATTATGAGTTGACCTGCTTTGCTACCCTGTCCCCATATATAGTGCTGGTCCTTCAAGTACAGTCTATTCTGCTACAGAGCATGCTTTAGTAACATGAATTAGTTCATATATGATTGGAAAATAGTGGAAGCCTGTCAGTGTAATGCAGAAGTTGCAGTGGTTTCTAGTTGATTTTTCCTGGCACATTAATATTTTCATCAGTAAATAACAACAGCTGAATGCACAGTACGCTGATACAGATGAAGATAGTGAGCCATGGAGTTATGTTGTAACTGCACAGTGTCCATTCACTCCGTATCCTTCCGCTTGGCTCAGTTTTGCCATACCCTCTGTATTTAAGTATTTATTGCGTTGTTTCTCCATATCTTTGTGGCAAAGAAACAAATACAAGACAATGAGCTAGAACTCTCCTTTTCTGGCATCGTGACATTTTGTCCAACATCTATGTCTCCACTGTAACTTCTGATGATGATATCCCTCTACTCTTTCCAGAACTCAGCAGTTTGAATCTTCCCTGGAGCCCCTTTCATTAAATTACCTTTACCTTTTTTAAAAGCCCTATGTTTACTAAAATAGCTCTTTATTTAGTAGGAATATAGTGTGTCATTTTAAGTATGTTTGTATTTTTACTGGGATTATGTTGGATTTTGTTAATGCTCTTGTTACAAAGTTGTACAGGCAACTGTAAGATAAGGTCTGCCCTTACCATGTTTTTCTCATGAGCCTCTTATTCTTAATGTATAATTTACTAGAATGCAGTTTTTTTTAAAGGAATGCATATATCACATTACAACAGAAACACTTTAGCACAACCAGAGATTCTCTTCTTTTATAGGCTGAGCATCCTTAGTCTTTTACACTTTCAATATATGTCATAAGTTTTTAAATCTTTCTCTCTCCTCATGCTTCCATTCAGGAAGTTTTCTAGATTGCGGGCATTTCTCTTAAACTGTGGTGACCAGAAATAAGCACAAAACTTCAGATAGGTTTGATCAGGTGAATGTTCATCAGAACTCTGAACTTCAACATTAATTAGTGCTTGTTAAAAACCAAACCTCCTTGTCTTAGTAATTCTATTTTATGCAGTTGTTTTTTTTTTTTAAGATTTTTATTTTTTTCCTTTTTCTCCCCAAAGCCCCCCAGTAGATAGTTGTGTATTCTTCGTTGTGGGTCCTTCTAGTTGTGACATGTGGGATGCTGCCTCAGCGTGGCCCGATGAGCAGTGCCGTGTCTGCGCCCAGGATTTGAACCAACGAAACACTGGGCCACCTGCAGCGGAGTGCGTGAGCTTAACCACTTGGCCACGGGGCCAGCCCCTGCAGTTGGTTTTTTAAGGCAAAGTGTAGACTAATACCTTCATATTGTCTTTTTTAAGTTTCTCTATTTTTTCAGCCTGTTTATGTAGGAGGTATTGCCACCTATAATCCAGAAAGGGAAGTATAGATTAGAACCAAGTAGCACAGTGAGAATAACAGGAATTATGGGACGTGATCATTGCAATGGACCTTTTTTTGTCAGTAGCTGCTTTCTCTGTGATGACTTTCTCTCTACCGACATCATAGAGGCACCACCTGGCACCTGACCGGGGTAGTGTCAGTTTATGTCTGTCATCTGTTATCACTAAACCATTTTCATCAATCAGCAGACCTACAACTCAAGAGTAAAATCTGGTTAGGGGCATAAGATGACTATATAACAACAGTGATGCAAATCATAATAATTAAAGTAGAACTACAGCGTTCTTTAGTGGATTGGTGAGAGATTCTAGCTGGTTGGGAAAAATCGTTATGAAGGAGGTGACGTTTGGGATGGGCCTGAAAGACTGTGCGTATTGGTAGAGAGAAGCCAGAGAGAATGAATGAATATGATGTCAGGCGGCAAAACAGCCTGTGTGGAGAACAGTACAGCAGTCCAGTTTGGCTAAATCATAGAACATGTGCACAGAGTAGTGGGAGATAAGAAAGGAAAGCATTTTAAAAATATAATGATATAGGAAAAGCCTTAAATATTCAACTAAGAAGTTTAGTGATTGTTTTGAATAGTACTGTGATTGGGATTGTATTTAGGAAGAGAAATCTGTCAGGAAACAATACATAAAATGATTGGGGAGGAGGAGGAGGGAAATGAGACTGATGGTCAGGGTTCAAGGGATGTGAAACTGAATATCAAGGCTCCAGGTGACCCATGTATCGTACTTGCTGAAGTATTCACACATACAACTGAGGTGCTTGCTCACCTAGTTCAATGATCACCCTGGGAAAATGAGGGAGAGCAAAGGATGCAGTCAGACCTTCTAGTCAGTGCTACCCAAAGTGTGTCTGTTTTGGTTCATGATGAGATAAGTACAGAATTGAGAGTCTTTAGAAACATATAAAGCAGTTTGACAGAGTAATCATATGTCTGTTGACTGTAACGATAAAAATATTGGGTTTGCATTTTGATGTTTAAAAATTTTTTTATTTTTCTAATAACTCATTTTTAATGCATTTTATGAAGGCATCAATCTGTGAAGGATTAGGAAAACAAAATAAAACAAAACAAACAATAACTGCTCCTTCAATGTAGATAGTTGGAGACGCACTGTTCTGGCCCCCACTATGCCTTCTGTGGCCCCTGGCTGCTATTGCCTGACCTATCCTGAGACACGACAGTCTTTTAAGTATCCTTGGGGTTTTTCAGTTTTGTTGTTTTTGCTGAGCTGGATAGTGTATTTACTATCACCTAATATTCCCCTCCCCTTTTTTCTTTATAAATGCATCCCCAGGATTTGGAGTAGGAACCTGCAGCCCTTGATTAGAATGTCATTTAATATAAAACTGAAAGAGAGGGATTTTTTCTTTCATGAAATGTATTTTCTTTTTTTTTTTTTTTTTTGAGTAAGATTAGCCCTGAGCTAACATCTGCTGCCAATCCTCCTCTTTTTGCTGAGGAGGGCTGGCACTGAGCTAACATCCGTGCCTATCTTCCTCTACTTTATACATGGGACACTTACCACAGCAAGGCACCCGGGATCCGAACCAGCAAACCCCGGGCCACCGAGAAGCAGAACATGCAAACTTAACCACTGCGCCACCCAGCCGGCCCCTCATAAAATATTTTAAAACAAATTTTAACAGCACATTTATATTTTGATCTAGTTTCATGAAAAATAATGTCACAATGATATCCACTCTCTCCCATTTTTCTGAAGATCCATTTCTTTTCTTGAGTCGATTTACTGCAGGTTTGTTTTATATTATGACTGTATTATTGGAATGGGTGACACCCAGAAACAAGGTTGGTGTCATTCTTTGTTTCAGGGTTGCTTATAAAAGGTTTCGGCTCTCTTGAAACAGGATGAGACACTGATTTAGGTTTTTCAAGCTTTGTGCTAACTCTAGAAAGTAGTCTATAACGCTCTAAATATCTATTCAATATGTGGATACTTCATGAAAATACTTCTTAGCATAAAATCCTGGACTGTTGATGGTGATGGTATCTTGTCTCTCTCCCATAAACCAACACTTCACAAAGTGTGGTCCTGGGACTCCTGGTATCCCCAAGACCATTTCAGAGGTTCCACAAAGTAAAAACTATTTTCAGAATACAGTATTCCCTCCTTAACTGCAGTTTTGCTTTCCATAGCTTCAGTTATCCATAGTCAACCACAGTCCAAAAATATTAAGTGGAAAATTCCAGAAATAAATAATTCATAACTTTTATTTTATTTTGAGGAAGATTAGCCCTGAGGGAACTACTACCAGTCCTCCTGTTTTTGCTGAGGAAGCCTGGCCCTGAGCTAACGTCCGTGCCCATCTTCCTCTACTTTATACGTGGGATGCCTACCACAGCATGGCTTTTGCCAAGCGGTGCCATGTCTGCACCTGGGATCCGAACCGGCGAACCCGGGCCGCCGAGAAGCAGAACGTGCGAACTTAACCACTGCGCCACTGGGCCAGCCCCACAATTCATAAGTTTTAAATTGTGCGCCATTCTGAGTTGCGTGATGAAATCTTGTACCCTCCTGCCCCATCCTGCCCAGGATGCTATGTCACAGTGCCTACATCATTTACTTCACTTCATCTCATCACATAGGCATTGTATCATTCCACATTATCACAAGAAGAAGGCTGAGTACAGTACAATAAGATATTTTGAGAGAGAGAAAGAGACCACATTCACATAACTTTTGGTACAGTATATTGTTTTAATTGTTCTATATTATTATTAGTGATTGTTGTTAATCTCTTACTAAGCTTAATTTATAAATTAAACTTTATTGTAGGTATGTATGTATAGGAAAAAACGTAGTATATATAGAGTTTGGTACTGTCTGTGGTTTCAGGCATCCACAGATACCTGGGGGTCTTGGAACATATCCTCCTGCAGATAACGGGGGACTACTGTAAAATTAACTATTTATTTCATGAACGAATAGTGGAGTTTTCCAGAGTCTGTGCGGTATGTTAGCATGTCATTATCATTCTGATGGCCAATGGCCTGTTTGCTTGTGTATTCTTTTATTTTAAAAATTTCTCAGTTTTTACCAAAACATATTCAAGAAAAGATAGATAACTTGAATAGTCTTATGTCTGTTATAGTTAAATAGTTAAATACCTCCCGTAAAGAAAACTCCAGGCACAGATTACTTCACTGGTAGGTTTTACCAATCATTTAATGGAGAAATAATACACAAATTCTACACACATTCTTTTGGAAAATTGAAAAGAAAGGAATACTTTCTGACTGATTCTATGAGGACAGCATTACCTGATAACAAAAACCAGACAAGGATATTACAAGAAAAGAAACTATAAATGAATCTGTTTCATGAATATAGATCTAAAATTCAAAATGAAATTTTAACAAATTCAATACAGTAATCTATGAAAGGAATGATACATCATGACCAAGTGGGGTTTATCCCAGGGATGCAAGGTAGGCTGAATACTAAAACATCAATTATATGATTCACCATATTAGCAAACTAAAAAAGAAAGACCATATGATCATCTCAATAGACACAGAGAAAACATTTGAGGAAACCAAACGTCCGTTCCTGATAAAAACTCTCAGTAAACTAGGAATGGAAAGGGACTTCCTCAACTTGATAAAGGGTGTCTATGAAAATCCTATAGCTAGTATTATACTTAATGGTGAAAGACCAGATGCTTTTGCCCTAAGGTTAGTAGCAAAGCAAAAGTGTTTCATCCATTCTGTTCAGTACTGGAGGTTTTAACCATGCAGTAAGGATTAAAAGGCACTCAGAGTAGAAAGGGAGAAGCAAAAACTGTCTTTACTCACAGATGATATGATTATTTATGTAGAAAAGCCTAAGAATCTACAAAAAAGCTTCTATAATAAGTGAATTTTGTAATGTTGCAGGATACAACATCAATATATAAAAATCAATTGTATTTCTATATACTAACAACAAATAATCTGAAATTGAAATTTTAAAAATGTCGTTTACCATAGGATCACAACTATGAAATATTTAGGGATAAATCTTACAAAAGATATGAAAGACCTGTATTCTAAAAACTACGAAACATTGCTGAGGGAAACTAAAGATGACCTAAACAAATAGATATACCGTGTTCATATGTCAGAAGACTCAACATTGTAAGATATCACTTCGTCCCAAATGGTTGTATAGATCTGACTAAATCCTAGCAGGTCAAAACCCAGACGGCTTTTTTGTAGAGACTGACAATCTGATTCTAAAATTGTTTTGAAATGCAAAGGGCCTAAAAGAGATGAAGCAATTTTGAAAAAGAACAAAATTGGAGAAGCTACACTCCCTGATTTCAAGACTTATTATTATAAAGCTACAGTAATTAAAACAGGGTGGTAATGGTCTTACAAAGACAGATAGATATACTTCAATGGAACAGAATGAAGTATCCAGAAATAGACCCACACATACACAGACAACTGATTTTTGACAAATGTGGAAAGACAAGTCAGAAGAGAAAGTATGATCTTTTCAACAAATGGTGCTAGAACCAAAAAAACCAAAAAAACAAAAAACCGGAACTTCAGTTCGTACCTTTGAACCATATAACATTTAGCTCAGAATATAATATTTCAAGAAGACATATGATAAAACTGCCATAAAGCTATTATTTATTTATTTATTTTTAGTCTCAGTTTTAACTTCTAATGCACTAAATATCGACATAGCTAGCCCTTGTGGTCTAGTGGTCAAGGTTTGGTGCTTTCCCTGCTGTGGCCCGGTTTGTTTGCTAGTCGGGAAACCACACTACCCATCTCTCAGTTGTCATACTTTGGCAGTGGCATGTTGCTGTGATGCTGAAAGCTATGGCACCGGTATTTCAAATACTGGGTCACCCATGGTGGACATGTTTCAGCAGAGCTTCCAGATTGAACAGAAGAAGGACCTGGCCACCCACTTCCAAAAAAATTGGCCTTGAAAACCCTATGAATAGCAGTGGAGCTTGTCTGATACAGAGCTGAAAGGTGAGAAGATTGTGCAAAAAGCCTAGGCAGGGTTCCACTCTGCTGTCCACAGAATCACCAGCAAGTTGGATTCAACTGAATGGCACTAACGAAAATATCAGCATAGATAACACACATAAACTTGAGCTCTTTGGGGTTCTTAATACTTGTGAAAAAGGGGTCCGGAAACCAAAATGTTTGAGAGTTGCTGCTGTAGACTGTATAGCTTGTTGTATTTCCTAGTGGATTCATAGCAAAATATAAACATGTTCAGGATTGTAATGTGCTTAATAAAACTTCTGCGTCACCACTCCTGATAATTGTGTTAAAAAAGTATTATCAGCTCATACCAATGTAGAGTAAATCTGAGATCTTCAAAATTGCTCTTTAAAATTAATTCTGTTCATAAGCTGCCGGCATCTAGGTTTAGCAAAAGTATCATCGGTTTAGGTACATTTGATGAAAACTCAAGCACAGAAATCTGAAGTGCTTGTCCCCTCCAATTTCTGTCTGTCATTCCATGTTATGACTCGCAGGCACCTATTTATTCAAAGAGTATGTGGTTTAATGTCACAACTAGCATTTATAGAGGGATTTTGGTCGGAATCTTGCCATTGATAGAGAAGACAGTGCTGCGTATGTTTTTATTTAATCCTCACAGCCACACTATAAGGTGGCACAGTGGATATCTGTTGTTTTTGTCTACCTAGCATCTCTTTTCCTCTTGTTCTTGTAATAGTATTCCATGCCCATTTTCTTTTCCCTCCACCATCCCTGTGATTCTGGTAGGACTGTACATTATAGTTCTTCTGTCTGTAAGGGATTAGTCCAGGGCTGGATATATCATCCAAGCTGGCGCAGTCAGAGTCTTTCCTAGAACATTCGAAGATTGAAGTAGGAAGAGGAAAACTTCTCTTTGCTGTGATGTTTATAAGCGGATGAATTGAGTCCGGGACTGCTGGCAGCCTTGTTCCTCACCATGTGGAAAAGCCCCTAGATCAGCACTGCCCAGGAGAGACATGATGCAAGCCATAAATGTGAGCTACGTACGTAATTTCTGGTAGCCACATTAAAAGAACTAAGAAGAAACAGGTGAAATTAGTTTTAATAATTTGCTTTATTCAACCTGTTGTATTCAAACTATTATTTAAATATGTAATCAAAATTAAAATTATTAATGAGATAACTTTCTATATATATTTTGTACTAAGTCTTTGAAATCTGGTGTGCATTCTACTCTTTGCTCCCTCTCACTTCAGACTAGTCATATTCCAAATGCTCAATAGCCACGTTGGTTAATGTTTCCATACTGGACAGTGCAGCTCTACACAGTGGGAGTGAAGAAGGCGAAACGGAAAAAGAAGTAAAGATGAGAGATAGAGATTTAGAGAGAAAGAGTACTGTCAGTGGTGAGGTTTTTGGTTTCAGTCCTTGAGGTTTGAGGAGCTGTCTTGCCTTTAACTTCTGTAACCAGCTGTCCCTTGGAGTCTTTGAGTTTCTCCTATAGTTTTCCAATAAATAATCTTTTTTGCTTAAGTGCATAAGATTTGGGTTTCTGTCATTTATAATCAGGAAAATCTTGACTCGTACAGGAAGGCATTATTATCTCTATTTGTTTAAGAAGAGGGAACTTAAGCTAAGAGAAGTTAAGTGGGATACCCAGGGTTATCTTAATTGTGTATCGCAGGGCCCGGGGTTCAGTCCAGGTTTGTCTCACTCACAAGCCCATACTCTTTCCATCACAAGAGATTGTCCTGGAAGCTAGAGCAGGCCCTGTTCTCTGCATAAAGGGATGGAACATTATTCTTACACATTCAATGCCCAACATAGTTCTTTCTAGCCTCTGATATAATGGAATTATGAAAATACTTCTGTTTTTGACAGGGATTTTTTGGTGGGAACGCATAGTAGTACTCAACACATTCTACCTCCATCCCTTTCTAAAGAGTGACTTCAGCAAGTCACTTGGCAGTGAGTGGAACCTACTTCAGTCCTGCATATCCTGTGGTCGCACACGTGCTGCCCTGTAGACTAGGGAAGTAATCCAACCTTGTTTGATTAGAAATAAATTGTAGCCTGTCCAGGAAACATTATTAGCATCTCTAAACTAAATTACGTCATTAAAGAGTAAGACTTATAGCCCTGTTACGGCTGTGTGAGATCTGTTTTTCCACCCTGAATAAAGTTAAGCAAGTCCTCATAATAATTTTAGAATGCTTCAGTCTTTTTTGGTTACCATAACTGATGTTGCGAAAAACTGGAAATCAACATGAGGCAATTCTTTTTGGTTTTTCAGAATCATCATTTTGAATGATTACAGTATTCTACTCTTCAGCTGAGAGTTGATCCATTTTAGCAAATTGTCATAAACCTATATGCTGAAAATTAACATGAATAAGGCTGAGGTTTTATGCTAGAATACCCAGACATTCTATAATCACAATAAAAAATTTGTACTTCATGTCACATAGCTAAAAGTTCGACTAAATTTATTTAACTCATCAGCACACTATCAAATGTTTTATTATTAGACAATAACATAACAATTCAAGGCAAGTTAACTTTAGTGGGAGTGCTATCTTGTTTACAGATTTGAGGTCTGAACCTACCACCACCATCACATCTCTCATTCAAAAAGTTCATCCATCCCTCTTTTATGCCATGTGTTAAAAATAAAATAAAAATAATAGGTCACATTGAGAGTCTTCCCATTCATGATCCTGTCATACTGCTCTTGCTTCTGACCCACAGTTACTACAGCTGGCGGCCAATTCTTAGTGCCGTAGGCATTCTGCTCATGAAATCTTGGCTATGACAGGTGTCGTCCCTTGGATCTGGTTCTCCTTTAATCTCCTCTCTATTTTCTAAGTCTGACTAGTCTGATTCTTTTCTTTCTTAGATGTAGGATGTAGGAAAGGAAACTATATCTACACACACTGACCTAGTTTGGAGGGGCTTCTTGGGTAGCTGGCAAGTTCTATTTCTTGATCTGGGTGGTTCTTTCGAGGGGGTTTGTCTTTTTACTAATTCACTAAGCTATAGACATTTTTTGAGTAAGTTTCTGTATTTGTGTTTTACGATAAAAAATGTAAGATAATAAAAATAAAAACAATATATTGAACATAGAGAGTTTTAAGGAATTATATCTTCTCTCCATTTGCTCCGCCTAGTTTTGTCTTTTGCTAAGAAACCCAAGGCTGTGAGATCTATAATATTGCAAGAAAATCTCCTTTAGACCCTTCCTTGGAAAGGGGTCCATTCATCCATTCAACAAATATTTATTGAATTGTTACTGTGAGTCAGGCACTGAGGATATGTATGGTGGAAAACATGATAAATGTGATCTGTGTCCTTACTGTGCTTTTCAATCATGTCAGTGATAGCACAAGTTAAAAGGCTATTATTCTTTAGTATACTGTTTGGGAATATTGTTATGATTTATATTTATATCTGAAGCCATTGAGATTCTTCTTGGTAGACGTTTATTGATAGGTAGTATACTAGTTTTCTACTGCTGCATAATAAATCACTCCAAAACGTAGTGGCTTAAAACAATAAATATTTGTCATGTCATAGTTTTTCTGGGTTAGGAATTTGGGAGTGGCTTAGCTGGGAGGCTCCAGCTCAGAGTTTCTTGCGTGGTTGCTGTCAGGATGTTAGCGGTGACTGTAGGTTTAACTGGGGCTGGAGGATCTGCCTCCAGGAAGGCTCACTCACATGGTTCTTGGCAGGAGGGCTTAATTCCTCATCACGTGGACCTCTCTATAGGATGCTTGAGCGTCCTCACAACATGGCGCCTGACTTCTATCAGAGCAAGCAACCTGGGAGAGTGAGTAAGGAGGAAGCTGCAGTGCCTTTTATGACCTAGTGTCTGAAGTCTCACACTTCGTTAGAAGTGGCTTAAGTTCAGCCTACACTTAAGGGAAAGAGAATTAGCCTCTACCTCTTGAAGGTAGAAGTATCAAAGGATTTGTGGACGTATTTTAAAACCACCATAAGTAGGTAAATAGGTAGAGAGAGAGAAAGATAGATAAATACTAGGATCTAAAAGCTCATGAGCATTATATTATCCCTGTATCCCTCCACTTACTTACATCAACCTTATGTTCCAGGCATACTAAAAAATTAGCTTGAACATTTCTATTCTGTCTTGCTTTTGAGTCTCCCTCAATCTGGAATACTCTACATTACAATTTCTACCTGTTGAAATCTTACCCATCAGCTGTGGCTTTATACCACTGTCGCCTCCAGGAGGAGTGAAAGTTTGAGGAAAGGCTTAGAAATGGACAAGTTTGAATTCTGTTGAAGGAAAAACACGATTGTTGAGTGTAGAATGCCAGATTAAAGGGTTTGAACTTCATTTCGCACATGCTAAAAAAGTCATTTAAGGTTTTAAAACAGAAGCAGGGTATAATCAAAGTGGTGCCTTAAGATTTCACTGGGGCTGGCACAGGGAGGCAAGGAGCACAGGTTAGCGGAGACTGCAGTTCGTTTACTCATTAGCACGCTGTCAAGGGCTGTTTCCCTGAACAGCCTGGAAGTGAAGTGATACACTCACAGCAGTACAGATAGGAGGGAAAGGCTGATCTTTACGAGTTAGAGTTCCTTACGGCGGAAGTAGTCTAATTCATCTTTGTATTTCCCTGCATTCTAGAACAGTGCCCTGAACACAGTATATATTCAGGAAGACTTTGCTTTAAAAAAATCTATATATGTATGTGTGTATAGTATAAAGAAAATGATTTACTGGTTATGTAGATGAGTTCTTATTCAAGTGAACTCTACTTTTTCTACTGATTTTTAAAAAAGAAACGTGATTTAAAATTATAGCAGTTAAAATCTTAGATCTAAAGAAAATGTAAAACGAAATAGAATTCTAGAAGTCATTCTGTTTTTATTGAGTACATGTATTTTCCTTGGTATGATGAGACTAGCCTAATAAAGAGTAGAAGCAGACTTCTGATTATGTAATAGCCGCAATTATTTTTATGGCTGTTGCATTCCAGTCTTCTTATGCAATATTTACGATGTATGTGTAACAAGGGCACGGAATACAAGTTCTAACAATGTTCACTGTAAATCAGAATCGAGTCCCGCAATGCAACATTTGGGAACTGGCTTGGCTGATGCAGACAGCCTTTGTTAAGAATGCATAAAATACTAAGTTTGTAACTCTGTGGTAGATCTGGATTTTAAGTTCTAAAATTTAATTACCCCCACACCTCATAATTAATTCTTCCAAGAAATTTTGATATTGGTTTAGTTGTGAAGATGGGGAAAAACTCATACATTACATTCTGAAAAAAAAATGTTTTAAATATTGCACGAATGTGATGAGAACTTACAGCAGATTATGGCTACAAAAAATTATGATTCAGCCTGAAAACATAACCTATGGAAAATCATCAACTGTGTGGAATGAGCTCTTCCAGATGACAGATCTTACTAAGAAAACCTGCCAATAAAAGAGAGAATGCTAGAAGAAAAAGAATCTCGTTGACTTTCAACATATGGCCCCGACACTGACATATTGTATAGTTTTTAGTGAATAGCAACCCAAAAACCTGGGTTTATAAAAACCAAAAAAAAAAAAAAAAAAAAAGCGTGAATTTAAAAAATTCTGCTCTAATTTTTTTTCACAGGATGTTTTTAATTAGGAGCAAGTGTGTAACTGTGGATGAGAGTGATGAAGGGGTACATCTTAATTATATTTTCACCTTTCAGGATAATAGAGACTCCTAGCAAACTGAAAATAAAGATAAATATCCATGTAATTTATACACTAGTGAGAAAATTTCCATCATCATTATCCTCATTATTGGTTCTCTCAGCTGCATACTCCATGCATTTGTTCTTCTCTTCCCCTCTCTTCTCTCCAGGGATCGATCTTTTTATCCTTTTCTTTTCTTCAGCCTTTCAACTACCACTTAAACAGAAAGGGGCCCTGCAGATTGTCTGGTTTGCTTCTTGGTGTTAGGCCGATTATACAGTATGTTTGAGCGTTCCGTGATTGTTAGCTCATGTATTCGTTTTCAATTTCATTCAGTAAATATTGAATACCTACTATGTGCCAACCACTGTACTAGAGAAACTTGTAGTTTACATTACACAATACATCCAGGCCTAAATGTTACGTGTCAAATGACGAAACTAAAACAATTTAGTAACGAGTTTGATGTCCTTTATCCAAGGGAGAACAGTCCCTGCACTGGGGGAGTACAGGGCCTCACAAGCCGAGGAGCACTCTTCCCGAGGGATTCGGGGCAAGAGCGAGTTCTACAGAGGTTAGAGGAAGCACCGTGGAAACGGGGCACCATTGGCTAGGAGCTGGGGCATTTCCTTAGAAGGCAGCAGGTTTTCCTTCAAGGGTCAGGTGAGACAGCTAAAGCTGAGTTGGAGGATTGTGACTTGTGTACATTAGGTTTCCTTGTGTTTCTGGTAAGTGCAGGCTGATTTAGGGTTAGATTTGTGACCATGGGCTGGGCCACTTGGGTGGCCTCCGTTTTGTGGGTCCCAGTAAACGAATTAACTTTATCACATGGAATAAACTTAAAAAGTTAAACCTACTTTAGGGCACAATTTCAAATAGTTTCATTAAACCTAACTATAATCAAATTGCTTTTTCGCTCCAGTTTTCTTTATTGCTTTAAGAAAATCTTTTAATTTGCACAAAGCTTTCTGGTGTCCGTTTCTGCCTGCTGTGGGGTGCTATGAAAACTTTCCACTTTGTTACCTAACCTGCCAAGTTTTTATCTATGAGAGCTCCTATTCTAATGCTCTATGCGTGTCTCTTTTTCTATGGAGAGAAGCCACTTTGTCATCTCCCACCTGCAATGGCCATAGCTTGGTTCTCTTCAGAAATCCCTAGGGAAGTGTTTATTTTGATCACTAAAAAAGAAAACTACAACGTTAGATCACATAGGAAGCGTCATCCTGACTGTGCTATCCCCAGTTCCAGAAAAAACTCCCTTACTACTGCAGTCTCTGAAGTACCCTCCTTAACAGTCTTAAACTGTCAACAACTTGGCTTTGCACTGGAAAAGATATTTTCTTAAAGAGATTATGCATTCCTCTCTTTATATGGACATTTAAAACCATCAGAACAAAACAGTGTTTCATATGTAAAGTTTATTGAACTTTACTTTCAAGTTAAGTTACACTCAAGATTTGTGCACTTTAGCTTTTCTAAGTTATACCTTAAAAAAAAAAGGGAAAGGTGTTAAATAACAGTTAAGCCCTGGGCAAGAGCTCAAACGTGTATTCAGATTGCCCTTGTCTGAACTGCAACTACACGCCAACTGCTTACCGGTAACCTTGGCAAGTTACTCAAACCCACTAAGCCTCAGTTTCCTTAATTATAAAATGAGAATAGTAACATCTATCCCAAATGTCACCTTGGTAGAGAGTTCTCCCTTGACCCCATGTGCCCTATCCCAAAAGTAACCACTTCCTCCCTCTAAAAGTAACCACTACCCTGAATTTTAGAAAGAAACCCTTGAGATCTTTTATGGTTTCATCACCCGAGTGCGTATCCCTCAACTATAGTTGAGTCTTACATGTTGTTTTAAATTTGATGTCTTTTTAAGTCTCTTTTCATCTACAGATTTCTCCTTTTTTCCCTTTTTTTTTTGTTCCTTACAATTTTTTGTTGTAAGAACTCAGGTCATTTACTTGTGGAGTTTCCCATAGTCTAGATTTTGCTGATTGCAGACTCATTGTGTAGTTTGGTATGTTCTTGTGTATTTCCTGCAAATTGGCAGCTGAATCGAAAGGCTTAATCAGATCTGGGTTGAATGCCTTTGGCAGGACTATGGGTGGTGGTTATGTTCTTTTATCAAGAGGCATATAAATGTCTGGTTGTCACTCTTTTTGTGATGTTAGCAGCCATTGGTGCTTAATGCTTAGATCCATTAATTCATCGGGGATTGCAAAATGGCAATACTATAGTATTGTCATTCTCTATTTATCAGGTGGGATGATTTTATAAGGAGATGCTTTCTCTTATCTACCATCTAGTTATGCAGTGGTACAGTTCATATAGGAAAGGCAGGGTGAATTCTTCATTCTTTCCTGTTATTTGCTCAGTTTTCAAGATATTGAATTGGTCTGTCACCCTTAGAAGTTTACCAATTAAAATTGTTTATATATTCGAATTCATTTTGAACTCATGATTTTAAATATATTTGATGGGTTGAAATTCAAATTGTCTTACCTTTGGCCAGCAGTAACCTTTTCACATGGGTTCTTGGGTCCTTTTGACATGACCCTAGTAGTCTTTGATGTCTGTAATGACGAGATGTTTGAAACTCATCTTATGTGTTTCCTGACCTAGATCTGAAGCCAACCATTTTTCTAAGAAACCTGGTTTCTTTTAATGGGAAATATTTTACTTCACAGTCTAGACTTTTGGGATGCTCATTGCTTTTGGGATGATTATAGTTTCTAGGCCTTTTTATGGTACAGAGCTAGGAAATATATATTCAACATGTTTGAGAAACTTGTGTTATGAAAAATTTTGAACATTTCTCTATATCTGTACTCTACATATGTGTATATATATGAACATGTATATCTATATGAACATACATATCTATATGTATATATAGAGAGGAGAGAGGGAGATCTATATATAATATATAAAATAATATATATATAGTTTTTCTTCCAGAAAATTGTATCAATTTACACTTCCTCTAATTTTTGTGATTGGTGTTCTAAGGCTTGGTTATACTTGGGAGCAAAATGCTGGGACCATTAGGAGTTGGGGTTGTGGACAATTCATAAAGAGTAGACATGGATTTATTTGTGACAGATTGCCATTCCAAGTTTTTTAACTCCAGCACTACTGACATTTTTGTGAGATAGTTCTTTTTTTGTGAGGGGCTGTCCAGTGCATTGTAGGATGTTTAGTAGCATCCTTGGCCTCCATCCACTAGGTACCAGTAGAATTTTCCTCTTGTCCTCTATTTGTTACAACCAAACTCTCTCTAGACATTGCCAAATGTCCCCTGGAGGGCAAAATTGCTCCAGGTTGAAAACCACTGAATTTTTCCCCCTATTTTTGTTTCTATAATGCAGATCTGTTTGTTAAATTTAATTCATAGTCCCTTCATACCAATTTATGTAATGATTAAATTTCTATAAAGTAGTTAAGTATTTTCTGTTGTATGTTACAGTAATTTGAGGGGAAAACAGTCTGGATATAGTTCCTTTGGTAAAGCTATAAGTGTTCTTGCCTTATTCCTTTAACAATAAAGAAAATCTGTGGGAAATGGAATATATTGAAAACTTGTTTATGAAACGCAGTATTTTTTGTTGAATTTTGTTCACTTTCAACCTAACATTCTTTAAACTTGGCGAAGTTGTCCAGCTGTGTTCTGCCTGTGCTTTCTCTGTGTGAAGCTGGCTGCCATGTCAATGTCCTCCCTTTGTCTTCTTGAGTGCATCTCAGGACCTCCAGAAGTGATGGTTCTTTGCTGCTGCTTTATCTGGCCGTGATTTCACTTAAGAGTTTAACACCCTCCCCCCTCACCCCCCTAAATCACAAATGAATTCAAAGAGCATTGTCTTGGAATTTTATTTCAGCTAGAAAATTACATATGTGGTGTTTCCATTGGAGTTGAAGCTGGTAAAGTTGATAGAGACCAGATCTTGAATGTTGTAGAGAGCAGACTGCATTTTGTCATTTTACTTTTCAGTCTGTCTGAAGTGGTGTGTAAAGAAGTAAGAATCGTTCGTTACCACAGCTTTCCTTTTGTGACAGGAGCCATGACAACAAAGTCCTTCTCTGACTCTGATTTCTTCTCTAGGACTCTAGCCTCTGCTTCAACTCAGTTCTTACCTAAGATTTAGGATTGCAAATACCTGTTCTAATGAAGAGCTAATCACAAACTCTGGGAGGTGCTTTGCCTGAAGTGGATGAAATGTCATCCCTCCGATAGGGTGATATTACCAAATGGTCAAGCCCACTTGACCTTCAGATTCTTCCTTGCACTCACTTTAAAAAAACTTCTTAGTCAGCTGTGCTTTGAAGTTTTCCTTTCTCTTTCTTTATTTATGTATAAACTCAAATTGAGAACTTTTTGTTGTTGTTGTTCAGGTTAGCATCTCTTAGGGCCATACTGGGTTCTCTCTAATCTCTATTCTAATATGAGGTGCCACTGATATCATTTATATTTCTTCATTCAGTAGATACACAGTACTTTAATTCTGAGAGTAGGGGCCAGGACCAATGCTTATGGAGTAAAACCTAAATTTAGCCCTTTGTAGATTTGTGTGTGTGTTTGTGAATAAAATAGGATTTTAGTTGGTGAATCTTCAGTAGAATGATTTCTCTTCCTGTGGACTTTTGCATTCTCTTTTTTCTTTACTACCCTCCGTGGTATTAGTAGGGGTGAGGGAAGATGAAAAGTGTAGAGTACTTAATGGAGGGAATGGTCACCTGAGCAGACAAGGACCAGTGGAAGGTACCTGTTTACCACCCAAAGACTCTCCATTGATTTGGATGAATTTGGAATTTCAGGCTTTTATTTGAGATGTAAACTTTCCTTGAGAATAGTAAACTTTATTTATACTTTTACTGTACATTTAACTAAATAGATATTTGAGACCATGCTTCTGCCAGGATTTTTTGAAATGAGAGGTTAGATATAGACCCGGTAAAAGGACAGTTTTTGAAGAAGCTCCCCTCGGAGATGCCTAAGATAGTCAAGATTTTCCCACTTCGTGGACCTTTGAGACCACATCTGCATTGAACCCTGAAGGCTTTCTATACAACTAAGTTAAGAAGCCAGCTGTTGTCTTTGCCTGCCTCTATTTTTAATACAAAGTGCACCCGATACAGCTCATACAAGTTCTAACAAGTAAGCCTTTTTCTTGATCACAATTGAAACTGGCTCTAGCAGAGTATGCTAGGACACACAGTTGCCTGGATTGGACTACACCTCTGTTTAAAAGCTGAGAGGGCTGCTTTTCTTTCTTTCTTTTTTTTTTTTTTTTAATGCAGATTGACTTGGCCTTCAGGCTCCCAACAAGTTAGTGATGGAGCTGTAGAAGTGGTGCCCCACCCCTATAGTAAACAGTGGCTCCCTAGTACATAATGGCCTTCCCTTATAGGCAAGGAAAATTTGTACTTAGTTAAGAAAGGATGAAAGTAAGGTTAAATTTGAAGAGCATTATACCTTCCTACTACCATTTCAAATCATAGCTGCTATAAAAACAAAGACTGTGTGTATGCGTATGTGTGTGTTTGTATGTGCACACACGAGTGGGTACAGGGTATCTTTTTAGGGGCTGTCACCAGCTTTTGTTTACCATACAAGTCTCTGTGTCCTTTGACAGATATGGAAAATAATTTTAACTAATTCTTCAAATGCAGTATACAGTATTTGCCTTTTGTGCTTTAGAAGTCACTGTGGTCAGCAGCTAACTCAGAGTGAATGTTCTTTAGCATTTATGATTCCTGTAGCTGTAAGTGAGTCATTTTCACGTCATTTGAATAAGACTCTCTTCTTCCGTATTGTCTTGTATTTTTTCTCATTTATTGTATAAATTTATATTGTATAAATTGTATAACATAGATTGTTAGACTTAATTAAATTTTTTTGAAGTAGAAAATTTCAGCCTGTGTTTGTAAAATTTTAGATTAAAAATGTTTGTGGAGGGGCTGGCCCAGTGGCGCAGCGGTTAACTTTGCACGTTCCGCTTCTCAGCTGCCCAGGGTTCGCAGGTTCGGATCCCGGGTGCGGACATGGCACCACTTGGCAAACGCCATGCTCTGGTAGGCGTCCCACATATAAAGTAGAGGAATATGGGCATGGATGTTAGCTCAGCACCAGGCTTCCTCAGCAAAAAGAGGAGGACTGGCAGTAGTTAGCTCAGGGCTAGTCTTCCTGAAAAAAAAAAAAAAAAAGTTTGTGGAAATAACTCCTGTTTCAGTAATTTAACATACCATTTATTCGAGATCACTTAAATCCTAGATAACCACTTAATATTTTTAATTAAGAATTTTATCATCTTAATTTTTTTTTACTTTGTATGAAGTATTACTTACATTACATTACATTACATAACATACTTGCTTTGTATGAAGGTATTTCTGTACCATGAGCTCTTCAAAGGCAGACTTTGTGCCTTATTTATCTTTGTATCATCAATACCTAATTTAGATGATCAGCAATCTCTATCAACTCGACATATTCTTTCATTAATTGGAAACTGGCAGTGGGAGTAAATGACTTAGAAAATCTATGAATATTCTCTCATATAGTATCATCTTTCATTTTAAGAGGCTGAGCAGACCTTTCACCCTTTGGGTTTTGAAGATGAACACTAAGATTACCCAGAGCTCTGCCTACTTACTGACAATAGAATTCCATATAATTAATGGGGGTGGAGAGACTGGTTATTTATAAAAGTACATAAATGTTTGTAACAACAAAGCACAACCTTCTGTATTTGAATGTCTTCTTACAGCATATGTAAGTATGCTTTTTTTAAGGACTAAAGTTTTAAGAGAAGACTGCTGTTCTTTGTTCCAATATGTTTTATGAATTTAAAATATTTTTATAGAGTATATAAGATGCTATTAAAGTTGTAGTAACTTTTGGCTTTTATTCTGTAGTATAATTACCCTTGATTATAGACTTTAGAAGAGGTAGTATATAGAAGAGCTGTTTATCTCACAAAAGAATTCTCATAAGATTCTACAACTTACATTCTAAGAACAAGGGCTGTTCTTTTTGAGGTACTTTAAATCTAAATAAATGTCATTTCATAGAAAGGTTAAGTTGTTGTTTGTTTTTTTATAAGGACGACTGTCTTTGGTTTTGAAGAACAAATATTCTTCAGTATGGTTTGTTGTGAACGCCCTGAATATCGGGTAGTGCCTTATTTGATCGTATCGCTTCGATTCCTTTCCTAACCTCCCTCCCCGTCCCTCAACCCCTCCCCAAAGAAAATACTCAGGAAACATAACAAAGGCACCATATCATGTTATCAGACTTCCTTTCCTTAGTTCTCTAGAATGCCAATATCTTGGGAAGGTAGGACGATGTTAAATGTACTTTTCATGAAATCTGTTATTATGTCAAGAAAATGAAATATTAGCAGGGAGCACTCAAGGATGAGCACCAGCTTTCTGGCTTGAGTAACTGGGCAATGTTGGTGCTGTTTACTTAGATGTGAGGATAGGGACTGAAGCGGGGTACAAGTTCAGGGTGGGATGAGCAGGTTGTGAGGGGTTGGTCAAGAATTCCAGTTTGGATATGTTCATTTGGAGCTGCCTAGTAGACATCTATGTGGAGATGTCCAGTAGAGAGGATATGTGAGTCTGGAGTTCAGAAGAGAGGTTAAGGTGGAACTATAAACTTGGAAGTGCTTAGCATGAAGACATTACTTATATTCATTAGAATGCCTTAGGTCACCTGAGGAGAAGGTGTAGGGAGCAAAGAGCCCCAAGTCCTGAGGAATGTTTAGAGGCCATCTTGAAGAGAAGCAGTCAGTAAAGGAGACTGACAAGGGTAGTTGTTGAAATGGTTGAAAAACTAGGAGAGAGTAGCATTGCAGAAGCTAAGCGAGGAGATGTTCCAGAAGAGAACATGGTCAGCTGTGTCTAATGCTGGAGAGCACTGACTGAGTGGAAAGCAATATTAAAACTATGGTGGCTAGCCTCCTTGTTTGTCATTCATTCATTCATTCATTAGCTATTTATTAAGCAAGTGGTTCCCAACTTAGATCTTACAGTTATTCATATCTGTAGCATGAACCAGTTTTTCATCTCTGATTTTTATGTTAATTGAATATACAAATTAATATATACTCTCAGATAAATTGGGAAATATTGATCTCAACTTCCCTAGAAACTTACTTTCGAAGTAAGAGAAATTTGTAGAGAGAAAAAAGAAAAGTGACAGTAAAAACCATTTCTCAAAAAGCCATCAAGTGTGCCGAAGTAGTTTCAAAACAGAAATTTTAGGATGATGGTTAATTGGGAAAGGTGACAGGGAAGGGGACGTAAGGCGGTAGAGAACACACAGGCACTTCTGTTGTATTTAATGCATTTCTTTATCTGCATGGTGGGTAGATTGGTATTAATTATATCTGTCTGGACTATTTCATTAAAGAGAAAAGAACTCTTACACATTTCTCTAGAGAAGGTCTTCAGATTTTGATGACTCCAATGACAGTGTTTCTTCATTTTCTTTTTGTTGTAGTACAAGTAAGGCAGGAATTAGAAGGAGGTAAAATAAAAGCTCTTTGCTTTCTTTATTAGGAAATGTAGCTTACTAAAGAAATCTTTTATGATTAATTATGGAATTGCAGTATTATTTATGTAAACTTTATTCTATGTAGTAAATAAGTATATTATTTCACTGTTGCTAAAGTATGACCGTTGTATATGTTTTTAAATAAAATTTTGTGGTCTACTGGTTAAGTTTGGGGCGCTCTGCTTCAGAGGCCTGGGTTTAGTTCCTGGGCACAGACCTACACCACTTGTCAGTGGGCATGCTGTGCTGGCATCCCACATACAAAATAGAGGAAGACTGGCACAGATGTTAGCTCAGGGCCAATCTTCCTCAGGAAAAAAAAAAAAATTTGAGCTCTAGGCCCTTGTTCAGGTATCCTTCCTTTATAATTCTTTTCATAGGAATTTCAGAGGCTAATTACATTATTTGGATTTACAGTGCTTATTAAGGAATATAATTCTCTTTATTCTGAAGTAATAGTGGGTAGATTTCATTTTAATGATTGAAACAGTGTCAAAGACATTAGAAGGTAAACTCTTTACCTTTTTGTTCTCAAATGGACCCTTTTTGGAGAAGGCAGAATTATCCGAATGTTTTATTGATAGAAGTGTAAACATAAAAGTTATTTTATAATATTTTACAAATCTGTTACCTGATTTTTAGGTAACGTAGGCTCATAGTTACCTTTATACCGTAGATAGATTTCTACAGATTTAGTGTACATGTGTTTCACATAGCGAATTCTTAAAAAGAAACTACAGGAGCTCATTATTTAAGGAACCCTTCAGCCAGTCCTTTTATAAAATGAATACCTTTTTGTAAGTTCACCTTTTTAGATTAGATTTTTCAAAGTAGTTTACATTGGGTACGTTTTATCATATTTGTCCTTAATTAATGTTGTGACTCTGGGGAAGTTAAGAAACCTCTGTGAGTTTCAGCCTTCTTATTTCTAATTCCAGAATTAGACTAGATCATCTCTGAGGTTCAGCCTTAAAGTTCTGTGATGCTCATTTTAAAAATAACTGTACCACACAGCATTTAAAAACATTATTAAGGACTTGTGTATCCTTAAATGAAGGCAGTATTGAAGCATCAGGAAAGAGAGTGCGTTTGATCTCAGTGACGTGGGTTTGTCGTTGGGAGACTACTTGGATGAGGCAGAGGAATCCATAGACCACCTGCCTCAACCTAAAGGGAAGAAAGCCCCCGGAAATAATGGGGGAGATGGTACTGCTTTAGATGAGCTGTTTGTCTGCTGATAGCTTTTTTTTTAAATTGTGGTAAAATACATAAACATAAAATTTATCATCTTAACCATTTTTAAGTATACAGTTCATTGGCTTAAATACATTCACATTGTTGTGTAACTGTCACCACTCTCCATCTTCATAACTCTTTTTATCTTGTAAAACTAGAACTCTGCCCCTTAAACAGTAACTTCCCATTTTCCCCTCCCCCAAGTCCCTGGAAACCACCATTATGCTTTGTCTGTATGATTTTGACTACTCTAAGTGAAATCATACAGTATTTGTCTTTTTGTGACTATCTTATTTCACTAAGCATAATGTTCTCAAGGTTCATCCATGTTGTAACATATTTCAGAATTTCCTTCCTTTTTAAGGCTGGATAATATTGCATTGTATGTATATACCACATTTTGCTTATCCAGTCATCTGTTGATGGACACTTGTGTTATTTCCACGTTTTAGCTTTTGTGAATAACGCTGTTATGAACACAGATGTACAAATATCTCTTCAAGACTCTCCTTTCAATTCTTGTGAGTATATACCCAGAAGTGGAATTGCTGAATTATGTTGTAATTCTATTTTTAATTTTTTGAGGAAACTTCATACTATTTTCCACAGCAGCTTTACTGTTTTGCGTTCACACCAAAGGTGCACAAGGGTTCTAATTTCTCCATATCCTTGTCAACAACTTGCTGTTTTCTATTTTTTGTTTTTTTGGGTTTTTTTTGAGGAAGATTAGCCCTGAGCTAACATCTGCCGCCAAATCTCCTCTTTTTGCTGAGGAAGATTGGCCATGAGCTAAACTCTGTGCTTACTTTATATGTGGAACGGCTGCCACAGCATGGTTTGATAAGTGGTGTATAAGTCCACGCCCGGGATCCGAACCAGTGAACCCTGGGCCACCAAAATGGAGTGCGTGAACTTAACTGCTATACTACTAGGCCAGCCCCCTGCTTTCTGTTTTTGTGATAGTAGCCATCCTACTGGGTGTGAGGTGGTATCTCTCTCTTTTGATTTGCATTTCCCTAATGATTAGTGATGTTGAGCATCTTTTCATGTGCTTACTGACCATTCGTATATTTCCTTTGGAGAAATGTCTATTCAAGTACTTTGCCTGTTTTTGAATTGGGTTGTTTATTTTTTGTTGTTGAGTTTTACGAGTTCTCTGTATATTCTGGACGTTAATCTCTTATTAGATGTATGCTTTGTGAATATTTTCTCCCATTTTGTGGTTGCCTTTTTAGTCAGTTGATATTGTCTTTTGCTGCACAAAATTTTTAAATTTTCATGAAATCCAATTTCTCCGTTTTTTCTTTTGTTACCTGTGTCTTTGCTATCATATCCAAGAAATCATTGCCAAATCTAACGTCATAAAACTTTTGTCCTGTGTTTTCTTCTAAGAGTTTCATTGTTTTAGGTCTTACATTTAGGTCCTTGATTCATTTTGAGTTAATTTTTGTATGTGTGTTAGGTAAGCATCCAGCTTTGTTCTTTTGTATGTGGATATCCAGTTTTCCTAGCACTTTTTGTGGTGATGGTTCTTGAATAACGGTGAACCAAACAAGCAATCATGTTATGAGAGCTCAATCTGTGTCCTCAGGTGTTCAGTGCCCTATAGACCACATTGTTTAGAGCATAGTTCAAATAGAAAGAAAATTGCTTTTAAGACCATGGAAAATTACCTTGGCATTCTCATTTTAAGTAGCCCTCTACAAGTGTATTAATTGCATTATTTCGTTGAACTCCCTATTTGATTAACTAGTGACCTGATTTAGTAAACGTTTGTCAGGACATGTCTTCCCTGAAGATATATTAAGCTTGGAGCATGTAAGGCATCTTTTCCTCTTCAAACAGTGTTAAGTTAGGAAAGTGTTGTGGTAATATTGAGAGTACAATTGTCTAAGAACATTAAGAACCTTAGTCTGGATCTTTTGTAACCATAAAAGGCAATGTGTCATGCTTTCCTGTTTTGCATGGATGAGAAGGGAGTAAAAAACACCAAAAGAATTTTTATTGCATAGAAATATTTCCTTCCGAGCAGTGTGTGAAGCAATAATGAGCCTAAAAAACAATCTTATATAGTAGTGGGAGAGGAAGGCAGAGAAGTGAGGTGCAGTCACTCAGACTCGCGGGCTGGTCACGAAGCTCCTGACTCCAGCCAGGGTCCCTTCTCCCTGTCTGCACAGTGCTGCACCCTGGGCAAAGAGCCTTCGTGTGCTGCTTCTCACGGCCCTCTAAGACAGGCAGGACAAGCAGTAGCTTCCTCTCTTCTAAAAGAGGAACTTGTCAAAGTCTGTGGTGCAGATAATTGGTGAAGACTGGCTAGAGCGACGCTTCCCTAATTGCCAATCTGTGGCTAAGACCAGAGAAGTGTCCATTGTGTTGAGATGTTTTCTATGAGGCAAATTACTCAATACAGAAAATGTTGCTTTTAGAGTACCTAGTGGTAACTGAAACATTGCAGACCATCACCATTAAATAAGATTCGTGCACCTGAACTGGATTTGAAACCAGTCTAAAGTGGTTATCACACTTCAACACATCTTAAGAGGCCACATTTCCCACCAGTCTAGTTTACATTGGCGCTCTTGCATCTTTTTTTTTTTTTGTGAGGAAGATTGGTTCTGAGCTAACATCTGTTGCCAATCTTCCTCTTTTTGCTTGAGGAAGGTTGTCACTGAGCTAACATCTGTGCCAATCTTCCTCTATTTTATGTGGGACACGACCACAGCACGGCTTGACAAGTGGTGCCAGGTCCATGCCTGGGATCTGAACCTGTGAACCCCAGGCTGCCGAAGTGGAGTGTGTAAACTTCACCACCATGCCACTAGGCTGGCCCCTTCTTGCATTTTTTTTTTTTTAAAGATTTTATTTTTTTCCTTTTTCTCCCCAAAGCCCCCTGGTACATAGTTGTGTATTCTTCGTTGTGGGTTCCTCTAGTTGTGGCATGTGGGACACTGCCTCAGCGTGGTCTGACGAGCAGTGCCATGTCCGCGCCCAGGATTCGAACTAACGAAACACTGGGCCGCCTGCAGCGGAGCGCGCAAACTTAACCACTCGGCCACGGGGCCAGCCCCCCCTTCTTGCATTTTTAACGCTATCTACTCCCACTTCTTTTCCTACCATTTCCCTTATTCCATACCTAAAGGAATTTAGGTTGCTGAAGAGAAATGACCATGAATCTCTTTTAAATTTCTTTTTAAGCTAGATTAGAAGAGACTCACAGTTTCTTTAGTTTGTTCCAGACTCATTACCCTTCAGTAAACCAAACCTACTTCATTCTCTGGGTGTGGAAATGATACAGCTATCAAAAAGGCACAGGGTTGTGTTTTATCAAATGCTCTTCTAAAGGTGTTTTTACATGCAGGGTTTATTTTTAAAACAATTTTCTACTATGTATAAGAATTAAGGTTATAATACATAATATGTTTTGTGCTTTTTAGTAATGAGTTAATAGTAACAAAGTGGAGACAATCTAGACTCTGTTTTTTTCTTCGGAGGTGAGGAAAAAAGATAGTGAGACCAAACAATAATAGCTGCCTAAGATTTCATAATGTGACCGTGGCATATTAATGCGGGGGGAAAAAACCAAACCCATTCACTCTGCTATCAATAATTTGAAAGCAAAGAGCAGTTGTTCTTCAGCATAATGCCTTTTTCAGTTTTAGGTTCTAAGTGTTGCATTCCTGGGAAGATGTTACAGTGCGTTCTCAGTACAATGCAAATAAATATGTGGTGTTAGTTCTCTGATGTGGTTGAGAATTGGTATTGCATAGCTTTAAAAGAAATGTTTTAAAGATAAAAGAACGAAGAACAGAAATATGAGAAGAGGGAATACTTTATACCATCTGAATTCTATTAGTGGTTAAGAATAGCAAGGCCTGTTAAGTCACCCCTGGGTTCCAGTCCCATCTTTGTCACTGACTCTGACCTTGGGCAAGTTATTTAACTTATTCATGTCTTGTAGCCTCTTCTCTAAAATGAGTGTAATACTTCTCTTATAGTCTAGTTGTAAGGATGGAATGAAATAATGCATGTCCACTTCATAAAGTGCCTAGCATATAAGTCCTCAGAAAATGATAACAGTTGAGGTATTGGACAGTTGTTATTTTTGTGCTTCATTAGTTCAAAGACTTTCAGGGTATTTTACTAATAGACTCTAAGCTTGGTTAATCCAGTCAACATTGCAGTGACTGGAAATATTCTTTCATCTGGAGACATAACCCCTCATTCTTAAGTCATTTTTCTGCTCCTCTATATAGATAGCTTTCCCTCTTGTCCTAAGTGAAAATTGATTCTTCTCTCTTCTGTGGAGGCTTCACCTTTTCCCTCTTCTCCTGAAGTGTTGAAAAGGTATTAAAGTGTAATCATTTGTCCACTTGTACCATTCTCTTCAAGTGATCATGCTCACTTTGTCTACCCTAGGACTCATTACCTCCTTTCTAGATGACCTCAGTGCCTTGGTCATGCCTTTTCTCCATCCTCTGCTATCCTCCTGACCAATTTTGGCATGAGAGATGATGATTCATTCATTATTCTTCAGCCTACCAGATTCTTTCTACCTCTATCTCTACTCTTCACCTCCCCTTTTTTCAGTACTGCCTCCATGGCCCTCCTTACCGTGTGCTTGGTCCACTGCATTAGTCACCGCATACTTTTCCCCTTTTTGCAGTCTTATGGTAGTAAGAAATTCTCAGAACCATACTGATTTGGTCCGCTACAAATTTGTGATTCTAATTTCATTTTAGGCCCTTATTAAAGCTTTACGGTAATTTCTTATCAATGTTTTGGCATATTTTCTACAATGACTAATAAATATTTTCCATTCTCCCAATGGTTCCAGTCCTAACCAGCCCACCCTTTCTCTTGAGAGATGATCTTGCCTCTGACTTTACTGAGATTATTGATTTTTTTACTGTTGTGCATGTACTCTCATGGTCCCTGGGAGATGGATGAACAAAATGTTACATGGCAGCATTGTTTCTTTGAGGTCCAATTGAGCCTTTAAGTAGCCAGGTATCACTCTCGCTTTTGTCCCAGCTTTAGAAAGTGACCATCTTTGAAATAGATGATGTTTCTTTACTTGTGTGTGTGTATATATATATATATATATATTCAGTCTTTCGGTGATCTGTATTTATTGAGTACAGTGTCCTGTGTTAGGTAGGTAGTAAAAAAAATTAGAAAGAGAGTAAAGCACATAGTCCCCGCTCCCTTTCCCTGAATTGATAATGAGGGAAACATGCCTACATAATTTAAGTAAAACTTCATTATTATGCACTTGGTTCTAACCATGAATTTGTTTACCTTAGAGGTGTCCTGCCCTTTCTTGTGGTGTGGGGTGGAGCAAGATGGGACTTGATGGGTAGCATGGCTGTCTTTTCCTTCTGATTCCAGGGCTTTGATAGCTGTTATTATACACATGAGTGATAGAGACGCAGTAGCAACCACACAGAATTTTTATACTAGTGCTAAGGACTTAGAGAGGATTTAAAGGCAGAAAAGTAGTAGAAACTACCAAATCTATTAGAATAGTGGGCCTGGAAAGGACTCTGTAAGGTGTGTTAAGAGGGAAATTAGAGCCAGGCTTGGAAGGGAGAAGTGTTACTTGATGAGGCAGTGTGCAAAGGACATCTCGGGGATGTGAGTGACAGGCAATCTTGGCTGGAACAGCTTGAGAGCAGGCCTTGACTCTGAGGAGAAATGAGTGCAGATAGGGCATTTCTCTACAGGAAAATGTAACTGTAAACCATTGTAGAAGCTTATGGATAGAATTTGCCCATCAATGTTTTTGTGTTTAATTGTAGTTGAAAGTAGAACTTGGATGGGATCTATATCTCAGGCAATTCCTTTCCTCCTTTCTAGAGTTATAGGTCTTGAGGGAGCCAAGGAGTACGTGAAAGGAGAGATGTTTATCATGCAAATACTCTGGCTGTATTCCTTTGGGGTAGTTTCATGAAGAGATAGTGTTGATGTCTTATACATGTGCTATTGGCATTTTAATCTGTTGCTGGAGAGAGTAATCCTAGAAATTTGATCCATTGGAGGAATCCAGGCAACCAAGTTGTGGACTCTGACAGGTCTGGGACAGTAGTTTAGGGGCCATGGCCTGAGAAGCCCTTCTTCTTTCTCATAGTCTGTTAGGAAACCGTGATAAAGAGAGGCACCTAAGGTAACTTGTGTCCCCACTTTTGACACTTTCCCAGTCCTCTGTAATTTGTTTAAAAAGACAGAATGTGTATCCAGTCACCCCCAGTGTCATTTTACTTAGTGTAGTGTTAGAAGCAAGTGAAACTAATTTCTTCTTTATTTTTATTTAAGAGAATAAAAAGAAGATTGCTCTTACAGAATGAAGGGTAATATTACTAGAAACAGTAAAAGGAAAGCATTACCAATCCATTTTTATAAGAAACAACACTTTTCAACCTTTCTACTTTGTGCATTTCCTAACTTGAGTACTGCTTTTAAATGTCATATATAGTCAGGCGTAACATAGGGGATGTTTTAAATACCAAATTTCAGTTTGGGATGAATAGAACATTACGTGTATTGTGTTAACAATTACATAAATGCAAATTGTTTTAAGGTGCATATTAAGCTTTATTGGGCAAAGAGATAAATATTTTGTCTTTGTTAATGTTTAACTCAAGTAACAGTAAATCTTTTAAGTCCACCAAAACATGAAGTCATTGCACAATGCGTGGTACGTTATAAATGTATTCCTCAGAAGTGATTTATGCATCTGACTTTTATGGCACTGAATTTCAAAACCTCATAAAGAAGTCATTTTAGAGAAATGTCATGCTGACCTGTTTTGAGGGAGAGGTAAAATTTGCCTATGTGATCAACTCCTACCAACTTGGCTTTCAGAGTTACAGATGTAGTTGAAGACTAACATATTGCAGATACTCAATAAATATTTGTTAAATGAATGAAATTTAATATATCCCTTGAGTTATGTATTAATGACCCCTCTAACATTCGAGACTTTTAGCCCCCATGACTGAACGTTTATTTCTTGTGTATCATGTTATTGATCCTTCCTACTGGGCTTTCCAAAGAGAACCTTAGTGTTTCTAGGACATTGCCTCAT
This sequence comes from Equus przewalskii, assembly GCF_037783145.1. Classification (NCBI taxonomy): domain Eukaryota; kingdom Metazoa; phylum Chordata; class Mammalia; order Perissodactyla; family Equidae; genus Equus; species Equus przewalskii. The sequence continues at coordinate 67,841,135 of NC_091844.1, read as the reverse complement.
GATCATCACAAACTACTTGTAGTTAAAAATTCATATCATAACATCTTTAATATATGGCAGTTTTAATATTTTGGCATCTCCTACACATTGACTTATCAGGGAAGATTATGTCTTTATTTTACTTTAAATGAAGTACTGTTTTCAGAGATGATTTCCTTAAATCCATCTGCACTGAAAAAATGTAATTAATCTGACATTTTGTAAAGGTTTCATTGAATTATATTCTTGTCTTATGCTGTACAAGGATAAGTACATATACATTTTCAACTAAGATTAGCTTTAGGATGTGTTAAGGAAAAAAGATAACAGTACATATTTTATGATCACTATATTTTAATTAGTCAATTTTCAAATGAGCTTGTCCATCTGTAAATTGTAGATAGGATATGCCCAAGTGCAGAAAAAAATATGATTTTAGAGCTTAGACAAGTAGAAGAAAGAATTTTGAATATATCTGTGTGAAGCTCATATCTACCTATTTTTCTAGTCCTGTGATTCTGTTATTTAACTACTGTAAAACTTTACTTAGACAGACATAGCAATATAAGACCTTATTTAAGGTGTACTTTTCTCTTCAAATAAATAATTTCAAAAAAGTTTTTATGATAAGCACAAAAATGCTCCTATAAGTCTCCAATAAATGCATCTTCCTTGATTCCAACATAGTTTCTCGAATTGTTTCTGATGGCTTCACATATCTTCAAAATATCTGTAGGTCAACTCTTAATCACTTACTTTCTGAATTAGGAAAAAATGTTTCCCTTGACTTGGTTTTCCTTTACTCTGCCACCATATTTAAGCGGCCTTTAGGTTTGTTTTTGTTTTGAGAATACAACGTTAATTTTAATATCAGTTTAAGCAAATCTTAATTAGCAGGGAAGCAACCCTGCTGTTAAAAAAAACAAAAACAAAAAAACCCCTACTCATATAATTCGTTATAGTTTGTCTGCCTGGTCACTGTTTTCTTCTTTAGTGTGGGTAGAGAGAAGGTGACTGCGTAGATGCTTTGGACCCTTTCAATATGGAGATTCTCGTCTTTCAGTTCTAGGAAATTATCTATTAGTTTTTCTTTGAAAATTTATTCCATTCCATTTTCTTTGTTTTCTTTCTCTGGAACTCTAGTTTGTTGGATATTGGACTTCTGGATTTGATTTTTTTTCTTTCGTTTTTTATGTCTCCCCTGGTTTTCTTTGCTTTTTTGATTCTGCTTTCTGGAAGATTTCTTTGACTTTATCTTTAATTTTTCCATAGAATTTTTAAATTTTGGTATTATATTTTTAGGACATTCTGTTTTGTTTTTTTTATTTTAATTTTTCTCTTTTCTCTGAGTTCCCTCTTTTTGTGTTGGATGCTTTCCTCAAGAGCCTGGTATTCTTTTATATTTAAGAGTAGGGTACTGAAAGTCTGAACAGAAGCTGTGTGTGGGGGAGGGGAGAAGGAGGAGGATGGAGAGGGAGAGGAGGGATTATGTGTTTGGGGGGTGTCGTGAGTACTCGTTAATTGAGGGCTTAACTCTGGGAAGATCAGACAGTGAGCTATCTTTTTCATTGGGAGATCCTCAAATGCCAGTATCGGTAGGTCTTTTCTGGGGTAATTTTTAATTTCTCCAGAGAATAAGTTTTAGGTCTCTTGCCTGGGGATGGAGATGGGGTAAAATATCATATAGTACTGGCTGCTGACATTCTAGGAGTGAATTTCTAGTTTCAGCTCCATGATGTAAAGAGCTGGAACAACATAAATCACATTCTTACCAAAAGAGAAAAGCTGGACTGGCAAATTTTCATGAACCCATCAGAGAGCTACGGTCACAGACAAACGGCCACCCTGAAATCTGGAAAGAGACAGGGCCCTTCAGTGAGACCCAGGACATAAGCATTTGCTTATCTGAGGCAGAAGTCGCTGGATGCTTGTAGGAAGATATAACCAGAAATTTTGATGAATTGCTGGGAGCCAAGGCTGTTGAGAATATGAATTTTCTGGGGTTCCCTGTCGTCGAAGGGGCTCTCACTCTTTTGCAAGCTTATACAGACTTTGAATCACCCTTCTTTTCAGCCCTGCCTCTGACCGCAGCTTCCATAGAACCTAGTACCTCTGTCTTGCCCCTAGGGGCTTTCTCCATGTGAAGAAGCAAATAGCAATGTACTTCTCATCAGTATTGCCTTCTGCAGCTTCATCTGTCATCTTAACTGGAAGTCTCCATCACAATATATTGCTAACTGAAAATAACCGGTTACAAAAAAATGATGTACAGTATAAATCTCTCTCTCAAAAAAAAGTACCACTTACATACATGTAATTCATATGTTGTTGGTGATGTTTTTCTTCTATTTGTATTTTCTAATTTTTCTATAATATTACAAATAAAAAATGTTTAATAGAATTCTCAGAAAACAGAAATATGTACTTGTAATTATTCACTACTACTTAAAAGATTCTCTTTCTGTTTGTTTTCTTCCGGCTTGTTCTCATCTGGGTGTTTAGGATAATAAATGACTAGTATTCCACTAAAACTTGCCATTTGGGGGCATAAAGTGTTAACTGCAATAGATGCTAAAAGCAGGACCCCAGGGATGCCTCAGAGCTCGCTGTTAGGATCCCCTGCATAACCCCAGGGCTTTAAGCCGAACTGCTCTGGAGCTGCAGGTGTGGAGGAGGATGGCCCTGCTGGCATGGCGAGTCACTACTCCAAAGGACAAATTAAATGTTTTTATTCCTCAGTAACCCTCTGAATCTTCAGAGCCCACCTGGAAAAATAATCTCTGTACTCACTGTAGTCTCAATATGGGCCTTATGGGATTCTGTAGCCACTTCATAGCCTTTAACTAATAGGCCATGCTCATGTGTGTGTGTGTGTGACTGTGTGTATATATGTATCTGCCTTCATGTGACAAATCTTAAGAGGAAAGGCAATCTCTTTCTTCTGTTTATCATTATGTCTCAAGTGCCTAGAACAGTCCGTGTCCTAGTAGGTTATAAAAAGATATTTGTAAAATAAATTCAGCTTTTTTTTTTACTGAAAAGGGCAAGGACTGTTAAATGGTCAAAACATCATTCCACATTCCTTGATTTTTAAGAACTCTACCAGCCCCAAGTGTCCGGGACTCAGTGAGGAAAGACCTCTCCTTTATTCCTATAATGTGTATCTACTGAATACCCCTGGTTGCACAGGGCTATGAAGGCTATGACCAAACCCGCACCTCAGGCATTGTGGCCAGGAAGAAATAAAGCTTGGTGAGCTAAGCCTATGGAGAAATAACACACATCTCAATACAAAAGTGAAAATCACTGTGAACCAGATTAATTTTTCTATTTCACAAGTATGTCTTGGCTGTCTCTGTCTTCAGTCACTGTTCTAAATGCAGGAGGCCCTGAGGTGAATTTAACAAATTCTCTGATATTGCAAAGTAATTTTAAGATACAACGTTAGGGCCTGATTTTCATTCTTTTCACGATCAGATTTTGGGCCAGAGGCCAAATGATAGATTTCTGTGTATTATAATAGATGATGAAATCCATAATTACATTTGAAGTTTACAGTAAACAACCTGATGAGAAAAAAATGGATAGTTATTTTTATTACCCTTGTTTTATAGACGAAGCAACACTTTTAATCCACTTTGAGTAACTTGCTCAGGCTCATAACCAGTAGTAGCTCAGAACTTCAGTCTAGGTCCTCTGACTTCAAATCTTATGGGTAAGAATACTTCGTATTCCACTTGTTACATGGCAGGTTGGGTTGATTTTATTCTTATTGCATTGAAGTTAAATACTGTTAACAAATTTAGTCACAATAAATTAGCTTAAATGCCATTAATCTTTGTTTTGAAATTACCTAGCAGTTAACACTGTTAAGCTCTGTAGTACTTTGTTTTTTTTGGTTTTTTGGTTTGTGTGTGTGTTTAATGAGTTAGCATTATTTTATAGAAAGATATGGGGATTTGAAGGTGCCCTCAGATGAGCTGACAGAGCCACAGATAGTACACATTAGGCAGGGGCTTTCTGTCTCCAGTGTTCAGATAATCTTGGAATAATTTTTACCTGTCCTTGTTAACAGGAATTATACTTATAACTTCTTAACTCCTAATGCATGAGTAAAAGGTAGTAATCAAGAGATGGCCAAATGACAGAGTGCTTACATCTGGCACAAAGAGCTTAGGTCCTTGAGAAAAGTAAATTACCTCTTGTAGCTTCTATTCTAGCTGTTATTTTTATGTCCTTATTGTTTTTCCTGTAGGTATCATCTATCAGAATACTTAATTTTGGACTCGAAATAGATAGGTATGCTTCTAGCTCAGGATCACTCCAAGGGGGTTATACTTTTTGAAGATCTCTGTTCTTTGAGATAGATTTGTCTTCTGGTTTACCTCTAGATATATTCATGTGTAAATTATATGTACAGCCAACCAAATGGCCCATGGCAGAGTAGAATGATTTTGTTATCTGGAATTAGAGGACAAGGTTTAAAGCCCAGATTTGCCATTTGCTGTTAGTATATCCCTGAGCAAGTTACTTAAAAGCTTTCTGAACCTGTTGCCTCACCAAGAAAATTAGGATAGTGCTATTTATCTTTCTATTTTCCTGGATTTAGGGAGAATCAAATGAGACATGTGTAAAACATATTCTTAACTGCCAAAATCTGTATAAATAATGGATATCATTGTTTTTTTAATCTACCACGATGATGATATTTTCCTTATTCCTAAGCCTTAATAATATATTTTCCCCTTGCTATACCACCTTTATAAATTTAATTTTTTAATTTCAGATTTTATATAGGAAAGTCAGTTTGTTTTCTCATTAGCTCTAATATCCATCAGAACTCTTGTTTTCCAGCCCTCAAGCAATGAAAATGGAGCCTATGTCAGTCAGGACGTTGCTTTGATTAAAAACGGTGTGAAAAAAATACTAGCTCCTTTAATAGAGAGTCTTTTAACCAAATGGACACGTGAGATACTTAGGTGTTCCTGGCTGAGGGTGTCACAGTATTTTCTGTTGAACTTGCATCGGAAAGTAGGGGCACCCTTCCTGGTAGGGGTGGGATGTAGGGGCAGGAGAGTAGAGTATTTCGATGATTGTAGGGATGGGAAGGAGTAGAGATCTCAGTTCCGTCTCTGCCTGTGGTGTGAATGGCCTGGATGAGGTTGGGAAAGTCATTTCTCACTTCTGGGACTGTTTACTCATCTTTAAAAAGTTGAAGATGTTAAAATTGATGATCTTTAAAGCTCCTTTCAGCTTTAGACTTTGGCGAGTCTGTGTCTGAATATCAAGGGAAGGTGGAAGAATTGTAATTGAACTGCAAATAACAACTTGAAGCAGTTTTCTTTGTCAGAGTCAGGGATGTATAAAGATATAAAAGGTAAATAAATACATGTCTTTGATATTTAACACCATCCAAAATTACCTCCGTGGTTTTGAAAGTTAAATGATTAGAACCAGGGAATATGGAGTTAAAGTGAAATATGGTTTAGTTTTCTCCTTATGCTAACTTGGGAAAATAATATTTTGCCAATAGATGTAATATGTTTATATAATAGTTTCTCTAATTGTCTACACACATAAAATTTAGCAACCATTCTCTGGGTTTGGCGTTTTTAGTCTACACATTGCTAAAATCAGCTACAAATTTCAGCCAATCAGGGTAGTTCAGTAGAACTGGTTATCATGAGGTCTGAATAAGTCTAATGCCAAAATCTATCTAGGACACTGCAGGGAGAAAGTTACAAACCATTATTTTTCATGTATGATCATAGATACAGAAAGCTTTAACAAAATATTAGCAATTAAAATTGAATGTTATATTTAAAAAAGTAACAGTACATCACGACCAAGTGGAGATTTTTCCTGGAGTACAAGGTTGGTTTGACTTTGAAAAATCAATGTAATTAACTACATTAATAAAATAAAGAAGAAAAATTATCTGATAGATCACCTAAGTAGAAACAGGAAAAACGTTTGACAAAATTCAATACTCATTCATAATAAAGAAAAACACTCAGCAAACTGTGCGTAGAAGGGAATGTTCTCAATCCAATTAAGGGCACCTATAGTAAACCTATAACTAACATCATACTTAATGAGGAAATGTTGAACATGTTCTCTCTAAGATCAGGGAAAAGGCAAGGATGTCTGCTCTTACCGCTTATATTCACCATTATACTGGATGTACTAACCAGTATAGTAAGGCAAGAAAACTAAATAGAAGATATAATGATTGGAAAGGAAGAAATAAAACTGTCTTTGTAGACAGTTATAATTGTGTATGTAAAAAAATCCAATGAAATCTACAAAAAGACTGCTAGAACAAAGGGTGAATTTAGCAAGGGCACAATGTACTTATTAGCAGAAAAACTGGAAAATGTAATTAACAACAATACCATTTAAAATAACATCAAAACTATAAAATACTTAGGAATGAATTTAATTAAAGAAGTGAAAGATCTCTACACTGAAATCTACAGAGTATTACTGAGGAAAATTATAGATCTAAATAAATGGAGGGGCTGGCCTGGTGGTGCAGCAGTTAAGTTCGCACGCTCCTCTTTGGCTGCCTGAGGTTTGCTGGATCAGATCCCAGGCGCAGACCTACGCACTGCTCCTCAAGCCGTGCTGTGGCAGGCATCCCACATATAAAGTAGAGGAAGATGGGCACAGATGTTAGCTCAGGGCGAATCTTCCTCAGCAAAAAGAGGAGGATTGGCAGTGGGTGTTAGCTCAGGGCTACTCTTCCTCAAAAAAAAAGGGGAAGATTTACCATGGGGTGGGCCCCAGGAATCTTCAAAGTACCCCCTGGATGCCTTGAAACAGTTGCCTGGTTAAAGAATAGGGTGGAGTAGGTCTTAATTCTCTTGTATTTTGTACCTAACCAATCAATTTTAATTATGTCCATTCTCCCTCCCTCCCTCTCTTGTTCTCTTCCTCTCTTTCTTTTCACACACACACACACACACACACACACACACACACACACACACACACACACAGTATCCTGACCACTTGTGCTTATTTCTGCCACCCTCACTGGACTGTGAGGTCTTATAGGGAGAGGATCTTAGGATCATGTCTTCTTCGTTCTCATATTCTCATATCACATATGATATCATATATCTAGCATAGTCTCTGGCACATGGGCACTGAGTGAGCTATATAGGATCACTGCCCTTTTGCTGCCCTTTGTCTTCAGGTCATTCTTTATGGTTACCGTCAAAAAAGAAAAAGGTAACTTTTGAAGAACTTACACTTGATCTAAGATATAGTTTTTCCCTATTATATTTCGTCTCATTGAGTTTTAATCATTATCAAATCTTTGAATTATTTTGATCCAGATTTGAAGAGTAATCATTCTTTGTCCTTTAGATTTGTATAACATCTTACCATCACAAAACTCTCATTAACAGTGTTTTATATGCTCATCCTTATTTTTTCCATTCTCAGAGGTGGAAAGTAAGAAAGGTTAAGCCACTTGCTCAGGGTCTCATAGCTAGTGAGGAGTAAAGCTGGGGCGTGAACCCATGTCTTTTTATTTCAAAGTCCTCTTTACTGTGCCATACCACTCACCACCATCTTAGTTGAGAGTTTTGCCCCTCTTTTGAAGAAGACAGTGTGTCATCAGCATAGTGTCAGCACTCAGCTACCTTTATTCTCTGCATGGCCATACCCTGCCTTTGGGGCCTAGAGCCAGCTACCGTGTATTCCTGTAACAGGAATAAATATAAAACATTAACTTCCTTGTGATTTCTTGGTTCCTTTTTAATTTTTAATTTAGCCTTAATCTAGTTTTCTTGTGATTTAATCATTCCTTTGTTTGTTCACTTGTTCATTCTTTTATCCATCCAGCAAATATTTATTGACCATCTACTATGTATTTCAGACACTGAATAAGTGGGGCTGAACCCTCAAAGTACTCACAGTTGGTGGGGAAACAGATAAGAAATCAATTATTATAATAATTAAGACAAAAGTACAGACTACCTTGTGAAATATTTGAACCCAATATGAGAATCAAACATGAATACTGCTGTGAGAGATTGGTAGCATGAATATGTGGGAAACCAGGGGATAGGGAGCTAATTTATGAAATGATAGCCAATTTTTTATCTTTCCTGAACCAGATTGGGGGATGTATTGAAATAGCCAGGAGTTTTTTCTAGCCTGTTCAGGGTAGGCCCAGATTGGATTATCGGAACAGTGGGCTGGCCCCTTCTCAAATTTAATTTAAAGGTTTTAAATCAGATTTGAGAAAGTTTTCTATAAAAAGATTGAAAAGCACAAATATCTATGTAGATGTAGAGAAAGAAGTGATAAAGTTATGTTTAAATTCAGTATTAACATCTGTAATGAAGATAGGGTTCCTACAATAAACACTTTATTAATTCAGAGACCTTTTCGGTCTTGTTCATGGCTGTGCCTGGCCCAGGGTAGGTGCTCAATAAATCTTTATTAAATGTCAGTAAATTCAGAGGCATTTAAAATATTTAAATATAGATAGAGAAGATTGTGTTAGCCACACAATGCGGTGTTTTAAGATACTCATGTTGGTCTGACCTCAGTATTCAATTTTTTAAAATTATGAACTTAGCATCCTTACAGATAAACAAGAATCTAATGAATATTTGACTATATTATTACAAGTTAAATGTAGGTTAAGTCATATAATTATAGAATGTTAGGAGTAGAAGAGCGTTAGAAATCTAGTCCAACCTTAAAATTAATGTAAATAAGTAGGTAATACATTTACATGACTCAAAAATTAAAATATATAAACAGGTATACATTGAAAAAAACCCACTCCCATCCCATTGCCATGTATCCCATTCCCCTTCCAGTCCCCTATCAGTTATCACTTTTGTTACTTTCTTATGTATCCTTCTAGGATTTCTTTATGCAAATACACACACACACACGCATATGTATATACACACATATTCTTATTTATCCTCTTCTTTATACAGAAGGTGGCATACTGTATACACTACTCTGCATTTTGTTTTCTTTTACTTAACAAATGTATCTTGAAAATCTTTTCATGCCACTATATAGCTCCCTCTTTCTTTTCTACTTTTTAAAAAAATGCCTAGTAGTCTATTATGTGGATGTACCATAGCTGCTTTAATCATCCTCTACAGGTGCTTGGGTTGTTTCCAAACTTTGGGTATTACAAATCATGCTGCAGGTGAATAACCTTGTATATGTATTACTTCCTGTGTTTGCTGGTATATTTGTAGGACACATTCCCAGAAGTAGGACTGCTAGGTTAAAGGATAAATGCATTTATAATTTTGATAGGCATTGCCAAGTTTCCTCCATAGGAGTGCTCTCATTTTATGGATGAGGAAACTGAGGCTTTGGGAGTTAAGTTATTCCTTAAGACTGGCAAAGCGAGGGCATACCTCTAGGAGGCCTTTCCAGACCAAATTTGGGTCAGATGCATTTCCTCCATACTCCTGTAATACCCTTTATGTCCCCTAACAAAGCCTTTATCACATGTATTGTAATCGTTGATTTATTTGCCTGTCTTTCTGTCTACACATTCATCATCATAGCTCTAATACCTAGCACAGGACCTGATACAGAGTGGGTGCTCAGTAATTATTTGTTGAATGAATGAATGGGAACAAGTTAGATCTTCTGATTCATAGTCCAGTGATTGTTATATTCCATTTCACAGTCTTACGCTCAACCTGAAAAAAAAACGTCAGCTGTACGTACAAATAAATGCAGGAAATAGGGAGATGTATTTAGAACTCTTTATGTGAAAAAGATTTCAGGTATTTAGGATTCAGCCAGCCCTAGTAGTCTAGTGGTTAAGATTCGGCGCTCTCGCTGCCGCAGCGCAGGTTCGTTTCCTGGTCAGGAAACCATACCATGCTTCTGTCGGTTGTCATACTGTGGCAGCTGTGTGTTGCTGTGATGCTGAAAGCTATGGCACTGGTATTTCAAATACAGCAGGGTCATCCATGGTGGACGGGTTTCAGTGGAGCTTCCAGAGTAAGACAGACTAGGAAGAAGGACCTGGGCACCCACTTCTGAAAAAATTGGCCATGACAACCCTAAGAACAGCAGCAGAGCATTGTCTCATATAGCACAGGAAGGTGAGAAGATGGAGCAAAAAGACTGGGCAGGGTTCTGCTCTGCTGTCCATAGGGTCTCTAGGAGTCAGAATTGACAGAGTGGGTAGCACTTTCTTTCTTTCTTTCTTTTTTTCTTTATATTTAGGATTCACATGAAAAGAATTTGGGAATCAACTGTCAAAAATCTCAAGTAATACAAGACTTCATTAATGAAAGTGCTGTTTCCAGAACAAAGGAGGTGACAGTTCCAAAAGCTGTCTCTGGGGTTTTAAGTAGTGTAATTCTGGGTACTGCATCCTAAGAGGCACGTAGGTGAAGAAGAGGACTAACAATAGAAGGTGATTAGGATGTGAGGAATCTGAATTTCTACCAAGTATGTTTAAAGAACTAGGGCTGTTTATTGCAGGAAAAGAAACAACTTAAGGAAGAGTTCTGTTTTTAGAAGCTTTGAAGAGCTTTGTATAATACAAAGGATTTTTCTCTAGTTTCAGAGGCGAGAACTGGAACTATTGAGTCAAACTTACAGATTTGCAGATTTTAACTCAATATACTTGAGCCTAAAGATGAATGCATGGCCTTGTGAAATGTCCTAAATGGTTTGGCCTTTTGAGTTCTCTTCATGAGGAAGACAAAGCAGGTCAAGACTTGTGTAGAGTAGGAACTAGCCCAGCTAACACAAGGACTTTACCCTTCCAGAGAGAGGCCTCTTTTCCAGGGAGAGACCACAGAAGCTAGTGTCGATTTCTGTGGAGTTCATTCCTAGGGGTTGCAATGTCAGGAAAGAGTTTCTGAGGAAATGTGAGAGATCTTGGAAGTTGTGTCAGATCCTGTGAATGAGGAATTCAGCACCATTATTAAGTGACCGAGGTTCAGAACTAGGTTTTAGTTTCAGTGGGTAATTAGTATGAAAACCAGTCATGCTCTTGGCCATATATGCTGAAGTTTGCATAGAGTGAGTACAGTCTGAGGCTCATGTGGGTAGTTCAAGGGATAAATCTATACTGAATACTGGATGCAAATAATAAGAGCAGTAATTAAGAAATAATATCACTTATTGAGCACTTACTATGTGCTAGGGATTTAGTGCTGCCAATAGTCCAAAGAAGTAGATATTACTGTCTCCTTTTTATAGATGAGAAATCTGAGGATCAAGAAACTTAAATAACTTGTTAGAGTCAGACATTAAGAGTGAAGTTTGGATTCAAACACAGATTGGATTCAAACTGGAGTCCTTCCTCTTACTCCCTGCACTCACTGCCTCTGCCTACATTATTCACTAATTGGGAAAGGAATTCTAATATGCCATGCCAGGCTTCCATTGATTCAAGGCCTGGATAGGTTTGAACCTAGTAGTCGTCCCTGCAGCTGGGTGAGCAGGGTAAATGGGGCCTAACAGGAAAGTATTTAGGCAAAGCAAAGGTTAAATGTCTGACATCTGTCAAAAATGCCATTGTTTTAAGAACTGAATTGTGCATGAGTTTGGAAACCTGTTGACATATGTTTAGACACTCATTTAGAAGCAGGGAAGTTACAACAATCTTTAGATAATGTTCGTCTGAAAAAGAAAAATTAAGCTATGATGGAAAAAATAAAGGAAAACTTCTTCTCCTGTGGGTGTGGGTGTGGGAGAAGGTGAAGAAAGAATACTAGGTAGTCTCAGCTTTGGGGTGAGCATGGGGGTTCAGGCAAACAATTCCCAAATCCTTTCACTTCTGACACCACGGAACTATCACCCCAATTGTTTACATAGTTGTCATTTTTAAGTAGTTACAGAGTATTCCTTTATGTTAATATTTTATAATTTTATCAGCCATTTTTTTCATACTCTTAGATATTTAAATTCTCTTCCCATCCTCCCTTCTCCTTTTTTTTCCCTCCCCCCCACCTCCCTCCTGTCCCTGCTTCCTCACTTTCTCTTCTTATTTCTAATAGCACTGCCATGAACATCTTGTACTAATTCCTTTTATTTTCTTTTGGATTATTTCCTTGGAATAATTCCCCAAAATAGAATTGTTGGGTCAAAGGATAAGGACAGTTTGTTACATATTTCCAGGTTGCATCCGGGAAAGATTAGACCAATTTATAATATTCCCAACAATGAAAATTATCTCCATGATTAATTTAAACTGTTTTCTCTGGGATGGGTCAGGCCCAGGACTCTGCCTTGGAAACTAACCTGATCCATTGGGTAGGATGGTCAATCTAGGAAGGTAAGAGAGACTGATTAAAATAATTGATGTTTTATTTCAGTCCCTAAGAGCACAGGCAAGAGCAAGGTGGGGCCATAGTGGTAGGAGATCTGTCATGCCTGGCAGCAAAGCACTCGGAGACAGGAAAAGACAACTCAGATTCATTTACTAGAGTGCATAGAAAGTAAGTTCTTGACCATATGTAACCAGGCAAGATCCACAAAACAACCAGAAAATCTGGGACTAGCTGGGGTGGCGGGTGGCAATATGGCAACAGGAGGCAAAGCTTTGTGTACTCCAACTCTGGCCTAATTGGATTTCTGTCATTTTTATTTATTTTTCTTAAGTTAATAGTTATATGATGATATCTTAAACTGATCTTTCCTTGCTTTGTCAAGTTGTGCATTTTTCCAGGGTTCATGTTCTTGGACCACTTCTTTGAGTAAAATCTAGTTATTGACTCTTTTTATTTATATGCCATGGATAGTAACCTTATATATCACATTTGTCACATTTAGCCATTCTGCTTTCTCTGCCCTTTATATATTTCGTATTATATTGGTATATTTGATATTTGATATATTTGAGGGGATAGAAATTTTTTTTATATTTGAAAATGTCTGTGATAATATTTTACTTTTTTGGCAGTTGTAGAAATCTCTCTCTTGCATAGTTGGAATAAATATGCTGTTCTGTTTTCTTCTACATATATTTTCACTCTTTCGCCTGCACGTATGGTACGAGCTTAAGGCTCTGACTTCGTTCTTTGCACTTCTGTTTGTTCTTCGGCTGCTATCTAGCACTTTTTCTTCTTTAATAGGATTGTTTCTGACTTAACATGTACTTAACCCTTTATATTTATTTATGAATTTTATTTTGACTTTTTTCTATTTCAACTAATACCATATCTTTTTTAAGAAATAATTTTTTTGGTAGCAATTTAAAATTTGATAGTTAACCACTATCGTAATGTCAGTGTTTTTCCTTTGGTATTCTCTCCACTTTTCAAACATGTGTTTTAGTACCAATATCAAGTTCTATAAAATCAGTGTTTTATTTAATCTACATAATAATTTAGAGAATGTTGTCATCTTTACTATATTTAGTTTTCCCAGCATGGAGCAAATTATATTTCTCTATTTATCCATCTTTCTTTAATTCTGCCATCAGACTTTATGTCATCTTTGAATAAGCCTCTAATTTTCTGGTTTAAATTAATACTCACTTATTAAAATTTCTTGTCAGCGTTATAAATGGGATCTCTTCCCCTGCATTTTCTAGCTGTGGCCCAGAGTACGTAGGTTTGTAGTAGTTTCAAGTGGATTTTTATCCTGCAGCTTCGCTGAAGTCATTTGTTAACACTAGTTATTTTAAATTGATTCTTATTGAGTTATATAATCATATAACTTTATAATTTGATACTAGAGAACTATGTCATATATAAAACATATTGTTTTCCTTCTTATGTTTATACTTTTTAATTCTTCTCCTCTCTAATACCTAATTGCCCATTCAGTGAAGTAACTACCCTTACTTCCCTAAGAACTAGGAAATAATGGAATCAGATTACCCTGTGAAAGGTGCAGCCAGCATGTAAATAGATAAAGATATTAACATGTGATACTGTCTTGGGGAGGTGAAATGGATCCCAGGTAAGTAGTAGTAGACTTGTTTGAATGTGTTCATGTATCTGAAGAAAGAATGTATCAAACAAAAACTAGGGAAAGAATAGGAAAGCAGAATGTTGGAGAGTCAAAATGTGGCAGTAACTATTCCAGCATTATTCAAAATAAAGGATGAGTTAGCCAGGGAATTTTGAATAATCTGAAAGTGGAGATGGATGCAGGAGGATGTAGCTTACAGACTTTAGGCACTCAGTGGTCCCACTGGCAAGGTTACCCTTAGGGTGAGGTTGGGGCAGGCTTTACTAACGTGCAGTTCCTCTCACTCCCCTTCCTCTGACCCCTTGCTCATCTAGAAAGCCACGTGAGTCTTCCTCAGAGAAAGAAAATACACTGATATAGGGGCTTGGAGTATTCCACTCCCTGCAACTGTACTTTATCATTACAAATTAATAGACTGATACTATGGGGAAAGAATGCAGTAATCATATGAACTTCCAATATTTCAGTACCTAATTAATTTCCCATGGTGAACTAATGAGTTAGCATTCTGGTTAGATGTTACCTGCTCTTGGGCGATGGCTCTGCAGTTGGTGTGCAAACAGAATTGAGTTTCTGAGCCCAGAAGGCTCACCAAGAATATAAACTGCACTCCTGAGGCCTCTTGGAGAGAACCTGACAACCTGGTTGTAGTGTTTGCATTGCCAAAGGGCTCAGAATGGGTATTTTAGTTTTCTGTGAGCACTTAATGAAATAATGATTCTTACTACTTCCCCTCTTCATGTGACATATTATTTTCCTTGTGTTTAGTCATGCAGTCCAAGTATAAACTCTGCTTGTTTATAGTGGAAAATTATTTTAATATGGTCTTTGTTTTATTTATTTTTATTTAGTTATGACAGCCATATTCATAAAAAACAATTTGACTATCTTGTCTGTTTATGTAAAATAAAACTATATTTTCCTTGTGAAGTAGATTGAAAAACATAACATTCTTATCTATTTTTGGAAAGTTTAGAAACATTCTACAGCAAACTCATTGACTATAGGCATCTTTTAAAATAGTAATTCCTAATAGCATTTATGTTTGTCGTAAATTGTCCATTCAAGTTTATTTTCTGATATCTCTCTTTTATCCTGTGGTAATTTTGAATTTTAATCTAGTTCCATTTTATTACTAAATTTATTGGCATATAAATAAAATTTATAATGTTCTAATTAAAAAAATGTTTTCTGGTGGCCAGCCCGGTGGTGCAGCGGTTAAGTGTGCACGTTCCGCTTTGGCAGCCCAGGGTTCGCTGGTTCGGATCCCGGGTGCGGATGTGGCATCACTTGGCAAGCCATGCTGTGGTCCGCTTCCCACATATAAAGTAGGGGAAGATGGGCACGGATGTTAGCTCAGAGCCAGTCTTCCTCAGTGAAAAGTGGAGGATTGGTAGCAGATGTTAGCTCAGGACTAATCTTCCTCAAAATAAATAAATAAATAAATAAATAAATAAATAAAAATTAATTAATTAAAAAACTTTTCTAATAGTCTTGATTTAATAATATGAATTTTTCTTCTTTGGATTGATTGCAGGGACTTAGCTTGTTTGTTATGTTTTTTTCTGCTCTTAGTTTTATTTTTTGCCTTTTCTACTTTTAGTTTGAAATTGTTTCTTTGCTCTTTTTCTAGATTCTTTTAGATAGATTCTTAATTGTTTTTATTTGTTTCCTTAGTAATCTAGACAGTTGGAAAATCTTTTGTTTAAGAGGCCTGATTTTCCTTAAGATGTCTGCCTGACTTTTGAAAGTCCTGTTAGTTGAAATACTCTCTTCATGGTTATGTGTGTGCGGCCATTCCTGCAGTCTTGAGTAGATCGTTTGAGTAGTGCCTTCTAATCTTCAAACTCAGATAATTTCATTACAGATAAGTCTTTGGATAGTAATAATAGGAAACACAAACAAGAAGACACTGGTGAAGAGACTCTGATTAGAAGAGAGAAGCTATTACCTGTTGAGATTTTGTGCCAGCAGAGAGAAGACATCCAGGAAGTTAGTTGCCAAATAAAAGGCAGATGAATGCTGTTGGTCCATGAGGTGTAACACTGAATTCAAAGTCAAGGGGCTGTGTGTAGGCCTGGCCAAGCAGGGAGTAGCTTCTGACACTACCAGTTGTATTGCCACTCAATCATGGTCAGGAGGGACCAAACAAGAAATGGATTCTACACAGACAGGCCAGGATTTGCCAACACAGAGTTTACACACACAGAAGGCAACAGACAGGTGTCATTTCCAGGGGAATGGGCCAGGCTCAGTGTGCACAGATAGCAGGAAATAGGTGGGTCAGATATTCCAAGATGATCTGGGATAACATTGACAATGATGGTGGCCATAATGGTGGCTACGCTTTACACATGTTGTTATTGATACAACAGTTTTGTAAGTGTTCCCATTTTACAGTTGAGGAAACAGGGGCTCATCCAGGTTTTAAATAACTTACCCAGCCAACTTGACATAGCAAGTGAGCAGTGGAACCATGATTCTCACTAGTCTATCTAACTCCGAAGCCTGTGATCTTTCTACTGCACCACATTTCCTGGGATCTAACATGCTCGGACACATTCACACATGACTTAAACGACTGACACAACAGGGTTAGAGCTGCTGAACCTAGGACTGAGGTTGTTTCTAGGTCTGGTTTTTCCACGCTTTACTTAGTGTGTGTTAACAAGAACTAGCAGGTGTATGTTGGCAGTAGAGTGAGGCAGGGTCTCCCAAATTCCTGTCACTGAGATGATTATAATTCTAATGCTCCTCAGCCTAATTCTCTCAGCAGTGATAGAAGTGATGTTTTTGTAAGTTTATGGAGCAGAGTGAGGGCTTGAGAGACTGCCTTCCTAGGCTGTGAATCAAAGGGCCTCACCTGTGGTGGTCCTACTCCCTGGTCCATATGAGGAACCTCTGGGCCTCCTGATGTGCCCCATGTAGTAAGCTATAGCCTGTGCAGGCTGCCACTCGGGTTGAGGAAAAATATTTGTTTATATTTATTTTTATCTCACCCTCTTAGAATTTCTACTGTTTGTACATGTTTTATAATGTTCATAATATATTAGTACAGCAGTTCGTGTGTATAGCTTATAGGTAAATACATATAGACATATTGATGTGGAGCTCACACATTTTTTACTGATGATCTGGATATGATTTTAAATGTTTGGAGGTCAGTGCTCTAGGACAATAGGCTCTAAACCTGGATGGGCTCCTGGTAAGTTAAAAAAAAAGTTCAGATTTCCTTGGTCGCCCACGCTTACTGCATCTTATCTCCAGGGGTTGGGTCCAGGAATGTGCTTTTTAACTAGCATCAGAATTTGAACTGCTGTTCCTGGGTATGGTCCCCAAAAACTGTGTTACTACTTGTAGTTGCTGGAAACAATCTTGGTGCCAATTGTAACAAATAGACTGTTGGAAACCTGTAGTGCTTTGAAGACTGTTTATGAATTGGCTTACCTGTGTATAGTTTATTATCGCCTGTTGAAAGGTAAGCTCCAAGAGGTGGGCCATTATCTGGCTTGTTCAGAACTTGTTCCTAGAGCAGTCCCTGACACATAGGAGTGTTCAGTAAATATATATTGAATGAATGAGTAAATAATGAAACCCTCTTCCTGCTTTGTTTGGGTAATACATGTCCCTTCTTTCCTCAAATACCAAAGAAAGAATTGGTTTCAGCTGTGGTGCTATAAACTTGAATGATCTGATAAAGTCCTTGGTTATTCCACTGAACTGATTGTAATTTTTTAATGTTCAAAGATTATGTTAATTCTCATATTCTATTGTATTTTTAGCACCATCAAAGAAGGTAGTGGTAGCTGGAGGTGATGTGGAAGTCTGCTTTTATTTCATTTCTCATTTCCAGTCCCTGTGTCTTTAAGGAAAGGGCTAAACTACGACTTGGTCATTCTCCAGATCCAAGAGGAAATGGATTGTAGCAGTTGTGCCTTTGTAGAGCAGATGTTTTGGTTGGAAAGGCTATCAACCATCTGACTCATAATAAATCCTCAATTCCAGTAAATTCCCAGTTTTCAGTTACAGTAGGTAGGATGCAGAAAAACAATGTCTTCCACTTTGGGATCTTTGAACTTGTTTTACATATTACCACTGTTCCCTGTGCATTACTGTATGTGAAAGGATGAAATACTAGGGGAGGTTAGAGCAATTCCAGGAATAGACTCAGTCAGTTGGTGTTTTTAACGGAGACCATTGGAAGTAAACCAAAGCCACTGACCTTCCTGATATAGTACTAATGACAAGAAACATAACTGCATTGAATTTTCCTATATGTTCCTGTGTTCAAATCATTTCTAAATTCTGTTAATTTGAATAATCTATAAACAAGCCTATAGTTTTGTTTTATGGAGAGGATTTCCTTTTTCCTTTTCCATAAAACTTTGAAAGTAATTATACGCTTCTTTATATGATATCTTGAATTTTAGAATATTTGTTTTATGGGAAAATTTACTCAATACATGTAAGCTTCTCAGAATTCTATCATAACCTTATATCCAGCATTCCAGATGGATAAATCAGAATTATAGAAATGATATTAAACATAACATATTTCGTATTATGAGTTTGGTTGAGGGAATTCATTATTGACTTAGTAAAGTGGCATTTATTCTCCTCCCTCTCTTTTATCTAGCAGTCAGTTTCTTTTTAAACATGATTTAAGTGAGAAGAATACTGTAATCTTCACAAAGATAGTTTAAGAATTCAAGGTCTCATTGCTTCTTCAGAAAGCAGCAGTTCCATTTCCGCTAGCCAGGGGCCTGGTTCTGATTTCTGAGAGCGTCTTAGGTGATCTCTTCCACCAATCGAAACATTAAAAGTTTGGGAGTAAAGAGTTCGCTTGTCCAGAACTCCTAACTTTTCCTAACATTTGGCTTTCTTATCCAACATCAGATTATTCAGAAGTAATACTATTTTCTTTATGCTCCTTCTGTGTCATTTGTTCTTTCCACTTTTAGCTGATTAAGTGGTCATTATATACTCAATAAACTCATTTAACACAGAACATTAAGAGAGCATTTTTTTTACCTTTATATTCTAAGGCATATTTGTAAATCTTCAGAATTGCTGTAGCATCTCTTCAGTGATGGAAAAGATAAAGTAAGTAGTGTCCCTGAATTCACCCACTGATGAAAACCGGGATGTGGGAGAGTCATGGCAAGACGTAAGAGGCAGAAGACTCTGACTACAGCATAAGGGAGAGAAGGCAGAAATAGTTCACCGAGAATGTGTCTCATTCATCTTTGTTTCTCCCACCGTGAATAGCATGGTGCCTTATATGGAGCTAGCTACTGGATTACAGTGGGAAAAGCATGGGCTATGGGTTAGGGAAGACTGAATTTGTTTTCTGATGCTCCATTTACTAGTTGAAGACTCTGCACATTTTGCTTAATCTCTTTGAGAAATTTTTAAGTCTGAAAAATGGAGATGAGAAGAGTATGTATCTTAAAGGTTATAGGTAAGATAAGTTCAGGGGTGATATGTAGCACCCAGGTGGAAGCAAGCTTCGTTAAGCAATTTTCTATAAGAAGCACCGTCAACTTAGGTTTGACTACTCTAGACATCAAGTCTTGATTCCAGGATCAGGTGGAGGTGGCCATAACAGGTAGATAGCTATAACCATACCTAGCAAGATTCCTTAATTTGGGGAAAATAGCAATATTTGGGGAAATTACTAAATCCACGTTATGATTTGAGAATTAAACATATTTTATTATGCAGTTAAGTGTAACTATGTCCCGTAAAACTTGAAATCATGTGTAATTTTTTTCTGACTTAAAATTCCAGCTTCTCTCTTTTCTTTTATTCATGACTAAGAGAATAATGTCTTTGCATGGTCTGGTCTGGATTTTATCATCTTTTAATTCTTTTCTTTATTCTGAATTTTGAAACAATCTCATATTTATAATAGAAATATAAGAACAGTACAAAGCTCTTTTTTTAACCATTTGAGAGTAAGTTACTGATGTGATGCCCTTCACCTCCAAATGCTCTAGTGTATTTTTTTTCTGCTTTTTCTCCCCAAATCCCCCAAGTACATAGTTGTATATTTTAGTAGTGCGTCCTTCTAGTTGTGGCATGTGGGACACCGCCTCAGCGTGGCCTAATGAGCAGTGCCATATCCGTACCCAGGATCTGAACCAGCGAAACCCTGGGCTGCTGAAGCAGAGTGTGCGAAATTAACCACTCGGCCACGGGGCCGGCCCTTAGTGTGTTTTTTATAAATAAATACATTCTCCTACATAATTACAGTATAGTCATAACAATCAGGAAATTAACACTGACATAGCACTACTATCCAATTCTAAGATCCCTTCAAATTTACCAATTGTCCCAGTGATTTCCTTATAGAACAAGAATTCTGTTTAGAACCACATGTTGCATTCACTTGTCTCTTCAATCTGTAATAGTTCCTCAGTTTTTCCTTGACATTCACAACATTTTTGAGGATTATAGGCCAGTTTTATAAATGTCTCTCAATTTGGATTTGTCTGATATTCCATTGTGATGGGATTCCATTTATGCATCCATGGCAGCAATGTTATAGAAGTGATGCTGTTTTCTTCTCATTGCCCTCGCTCAGGGGGCACAGTCTGTTTGACTCATTACTGATGATGTGTACACCTTGATCACTTGTTTAAGGTGGTGTCTGTAAGGCTCTCCACTGTAAAGTCAATTTTTTTCCCTTTGTAATTGGTAAGCATTTTGTGGAGAGGTCCTTTGAAACTATATAAATATCTCCTTTTTCATCAAACTTTAAAATTTACTTATTTATAGCAGTATGGATTCATGATTTCCCATCTTATTTAATGTATTATGGTCAGGTACCACCATTGTTTATTTTGGTGTTCACTATTATTCCTATATCTATCTGTATATATTGAACAACCATGTTCATACTGATACCTCTAATTCCAATTCAATATTCTGGGTTTGTTCTGTTTTTCTCTTTATACATATTTGTGATTTCATTCTTTGAAAGTGATAAATCTGATTCCCATTATCCTTAATATATTATTGTAATATATAGGTTACGTGTATTATAATGCATAATATATATATCATATCCATCTCCCTATATATAACCAATCTCTCATTGTTGCTGCTGCCCCTCCCTCTTGTGAGCACCCTATTCACTCTGCTTGGGCTCGGACACCCTGCACCAAGTTGCTTTTCTATGGGGACATCCTTCTCACTCTGCTCTGGACCACCATAGACCTCCCTTCCCACCTCTTATTCAGCCTTGCCTTCCTTCAATCCATCCTTCCTAAGCTGTTACAATATTCTTTCTAAAACAATCTGATCATCTCATTACCCTGTTTGTAATCCCTTTTTCGTGTTGACCTTAAAACAAACTCCTTAGCTTAAATGCATCACGGTGTTCATGATCAGGCCCTTCAACTTGTCCAGCCTCATCTTTCACCACTCCTCATTAGTATCCACTATTTCAGCCTTCCTGAGCACTGCCTTGAGTGTGCCATGTGCCTCTCTACTCCAGTGTCTTTCCTGTGCTATTCTCTCTTTCTTCCACTCCCTTATACTCTTTATTCCTTTAGAGCACTTAGATTCCTCCCAACTAAAAACATTATCACCTCCTTGAAAAGCCTTATGTGACAACCAGTTTTGCCTTCTCTTTAGCACTCCTCCCTTGTCCTGCCACAGGTGCACACCTCTCTTATAACATACCTTTGTTCTAACAGTTTTAACCTAATGGTCAGTTTATTTGTTTGTTTTTCCTACTTGACTGTGAAAGTTTTGAGGGCATGGGTCCCTAGTGCCTTTTAGGTGGTGCCTTGCACATAGTGGGACATTAATAGATGTTTGTAGAATGAATGAATCCTGAGGTCAGCCCCAAAGATATACTCAGTATAGGAGGAGAATGGAAATAATTGAAGACAGAAGAAAATAGAAAAAATATGCTGCATATGTTGCCCAGGCTGCATAGGCACTATGAGTCCAGTCATAGTTTACCTGGGGGGAAAGCCCAGTTTAGGATATTGAGGCATTGGGAAGGTTTTTTGCTCTTGTGTTGTTTTTTAACATAGTGTTTTTTTTTTTTTTTAAGATAGTTCGTGAAACCTGCTTTGGATTGTTATACAGGTTTTCTTGTACACTTAGCAATATTTGATTCAGTAAGTAATAGACCCAAGGAACCAAGGAGGCTCAGCCTAGTCTGCTATCTTAATTGAATTCTTTCATGCTTATTTAGTATAAACTTTTTTCAGTAAGTTGAATCGACATTCCAGTGTGAATTAGAAATGTTAAGCTGTTAATAGCTTCCCTGGAGAATTGCATCGTGCTAGGATGCCTCAGTACTTTCATCATTTATGCATCGTGAAATGTCACAATTTCTGTTCATAAGCACAAAACTGCAAATGTTCGTCAATTGGTCTATCTTAAGCCTGTTATTAGTTTAGAAATTAAAGAAATATTCTTCACTAACCCAAACCAATGATAAAATCTAACTCAATTTATAGTTCTTCTAAATCTGGTCATCAGCACTGCTATAATTAGTAAAGTCCTAAATAACAAAACCACCTACTCAATAGTTAGGCTCAGTCCAACATTTACAATTTTCCATTTCTGGAGCTTTTAATATATGTTCTTTCTCATTTGAATCTTTTTACTTTTTATAACTACATTCTCTTTGGGATCTTATATTTCCTTTTTTATTCACACAGACCTCATTTAGTAAGTGACAAAGAATTTTCAAAGCAAGTTTGGATATAGCAAAATGATGTCGTGAAAAAAAGTATTGATGTAGGAATCAGCAGTCGTGGGTTTTGGTTTTGTGACTAATTAGCTCTACACATTAGGCAAATCACTTCCCTTATCTCAGTTTCTCCATCTGTAAATCTGTGAAATGTGGGTTTTGGAATCAATGGTTACAAACTTTATTTTTAATATACCGGAAACCTTTTTACAAATAAAATCTTTCTGCCAGTGCCCAGTATACAAAACGGAATAGTAGCTGCTCTTAAGACACATGTTCTTAAGATACACATGATCCCTCCTTCTCTTAGAACTCAGGGTAGCAACCACTGGGCCAGATCCCTAAGGGGTCCTTTTCACCTTTAACATTCTCTGATTTTATTTACCCTTCACTCATGTCATTTTATCTATGGCACATTTTCACCAATATCATTGACTCAAAGGGGATAGTGTCAGCGATGTCAGCTCTCTCCACCTGTCTGTCCCCTTTCTCTGGCTCCTCCATAGCATGTGGATGTGGCCACTTAGAATATTTGAGAAATACCTTATTGTGGTTTTCATCTTCTACCACGGTTCTTTCCTCCATTTAACTCTGAGTTTTTGGAATATGCCATAGATACTTATTTTTAAATCCTAACTTTTGTCTAAGCTTCATCTTTCATCATTAAGGTGATACCTTCCACTCTCTTAGCCCCATGCAAATCACAGTTCATCTGTTTTCTTCTGTTTAATCATAGAATGGATATTTCAATCCATTGCTTTTCAATTCTCTCTCCATCTTTAGACCCATTTTCTTTTCCTTAAATACTAGTTAGTTCTCTAAGCCAGTGCTTCTCAGACTTTAATATTCTACAAATCACCTAGGAATTTGTTAAGTATCTCCCAGGTGAGGCTGATGCTGTTGGTCTGAGTAGCAAGGCTCCATTTATACAGGCTTCAGCTGCCTGCTGTTCGCAAAGGTTATGCCACACCTGCATTTTGGGCCTGCTGCTGGTCCTCTGTCTCTATGCATTTTGAACTAGATAGCCTGAAATATTGAAGAGGTAGAACTAGCTTCACTGGAAAATGTCCAAAGCTTGCTGTTTAACATGCGGCCTGGGAAAGCCAGAACCTCTTTCCTGGCCTTTTACCACTTTTAGAAGTTTTGCATTTTTCCTCTTAAGATACCCATTACTCTCCTGCTTTCTTTACCTCCTCTTTGTAAAAGCTTAGTGTCAGGAAAGAGTCTGATGAATTGATTCTCATTACATAGAAACAGTTGAGTTTTTCAGCCTTTCCTTATAGGGCTTTGACAATTAATCATGTACTGTCTTACGGGATCTCTCATTGAAGGAGAAGAGAAAAAACTTTTCTCCGTGTGTTTACATCTGCCTCTGAGTTGGGAGACAGATCCTTGCAATTCTTTTCTTCCTTATTGTGGTTATCAGAGTATCTTGCACGTGGTAGGTAAATCATAAATGAGTATTGACTTAGTGATGGCACATGGTATGTTGTTTGGAAGTTTATTAGAAATGGACAAAGATTGCTCTTGCCTTTCTGTACTGTAGGGTTTGGTCTCTCAGTTACATGTTTGAACTTGAATTTTCCTCTTATCCAGGGGATGATCTGAACCCAGGGGAAAATGGCTCATTCTGCCCAAACTTACACTACAGATTTATACTGGAAAGTCAAGTTAATAATTTATTTAGACCTCTGCTGTTTCTAGTAGGGAAGTCTGTTTGTGCAAACCATTTTTGGATCAGTAGTTTACTGGCAAGCATATGTAGTCATTCTTTCATACATATATTCATACATTTGTTTATCAAATATTTATTGAGTGCCTATTTTTGTGGTAGGCACCATACTAGGCACTGGGAACACAAAAATGAAGGAAACACAGCCACTGCTCTTAGGGAACTCAAACAGGTAAATGTTAAGAGCACATATGTAAATAACTTTAAAACACAAAAGAAATAATAAGATGTTAAAGACCTGTAAGATTTCAGAGGAGAAACCCTTACGACAGAGGGTGAGATCAAGAAGTCTCATAAGTAGACACGGCATCTGAAGGGGACTTGAAAGAATTGAGAGATTTGGGGTTGGGGGATGCAAGGCTTCCCCCATTCAGGATTGAGTGGCACAGTACAGACAAGGTGGAGTGATAGGGTGGAGGGTGGGCACCTGCTGCAGTTAGGGTGTGTCAACAGGGCAGGTGGAAAATGAGATTGGAAAGATCCCTTGGAGGGGCTTGAATGTCAGGAGGAGAGCTTTTGAGGCTGGAAGAAGGTGCAGTATTTACTGTGCTTCTCAGAGCTCATTTTCTACAAGGGAAGCATTCCTCCAGCCAGTTCTAGAGGGATATAGTTCTGAGCCTCTTGTTTTTTTAGAGCTCCTAGCTGCCCTTTACATTTTGCAAATAATATCAGTATGCAAATCAAAAGATCTCTGATTACTTCAAAGAGAGTCTAGTAGGCTCCATTCTTTGTTTTAACACCTGTGATTTGTGATGTCTCCTCTTAATGAGGGTGTGGTGCCAGGTGGCTGAAATAACTTGGAAGTAACCAATTGCCTAGTTGCCATGGGCACCAGACTGAGCCAAGTGACTTGCTTGGTGGGTGGGTGGGTGCAAAGGTGTTATGAGTTTCTAGGGTGCCTTTCCCTTCTGTCTTTACACAGAACCACCTGGGAAGAATCTCTAAACCCCGTATCTCAAAGCAACCTGGAGAGGAAAGGAATAGGGGGTAGCTTTAATAGTAGGAAGAATAGCATGGTAATGGAAATGATAATCAGACCAAGAGTCTGGAAGGAGTAAGAGAAGTGAAACCAACATTTATTCAGCCTGGTTCTGTACTTGGCACTTTTACGTGCATTTACCAAAGCTGGGCAAATCTATTGCTTCCCATAATGCCCACATTTACCATATCATGTAGAAAAAACAAAAACATGTAAATTCTTTGTAAAAAATTTTGATTTCACTACATTAAAAAATCACCTTTTTTTTTGCAGTTCCTCAACTGAATGGCAAAACATTTCATGTATTCAGATGGCACGCTGCTATGGATTTTCTGGATTCAGCATTGGCGCCTCTAATACTTTCATGTTCACTGCGTGATGTTTAGGGGGGCTGTAGAGCAGGGAGTGCATGGTGTTCCATCCAAGGCCCAGGGTAGGTTACTGTGCTGTTTCAAGGCCACCAGATGAGAAGCAGTAAGCTCAGAAAAATAGCTGAGCTGCAGCCAGAGCCTAGTGCTGCAGGCAGATTGCTCTAGCAGAGCTTTCTTCTGGCACATGTGGAGGCATACAGCTCATCTCTGTCCTAAAAGCCCTTTCTGGTTCTCATTAGGGCCTGGCATTCCATAGTATGTAACAAGTAATCAAATGACCCAGGGATGAAAGTCTCTTTTTAGCACTTAATTCTGTAGATTTTGATTTGCCATCATTATCATCTATATTAGTGAGTTTAATAATTTACAAGAGAAAATGTTGGTTATAAGTGAAGGAAAACCACTTCAAACCAGTTTAAGCAAATAGGGCAATTTATTACTTTTCCAAAGCCAGGAGAAGCTTGAATAGCCAAACCACAGTAGGAGCAGGACACAGCTGGACCAAGAACCATGGGAACTAAGGGTGTCAGTACTGCCAGGACTCTTCTCTCTCATCTCTGCTTCACTCAGCATGTTGGCTTTATTCTCTCACATTACAGCCTGGCCTCTTCCATGTATGGGAAATATGGCTACTGACTGTTTCTTTTGCCTCTGTAAAGGGACTGGCCTACACTTGGCTCCCAAGTTCACAAATCTTAAGGAAAGGACCAGCCTCTCCCTGGACCCATGAGCTGTTTCCAGGAAGTAGGCACAGGCAGCTCGGTCAGAAGCTGTAGGGATCCACAGCTAGGTGCGGGAACTAGAAGGAAGAGGGGCTGTCCAGGATAAGAGAGGGTGTCAGGCAAGCATATCACAGATGTCCAGTGTATCAATTACCACTTTAAATCTGTATTTTTCTATCCTTTACAAAAAGCTATGTAAACTATTTATGTAAAAACTTTATCTTTAATTTATGGAGACATACTGGGGATGTGGTAAATGGTGTTCATACATGTTCCATGTGTGCTTAAATAAAACTCACTATTGTTTTAACTTGTTTTGTTGGGCTCTTGGATAAAAGTCTGGCATGTGGTGTGTGTCAGTAGGTGTGCATTAAATCACAACTCAGAGATGTCTGAAGATGTGGTTCAGTGTGACTTGTAAAACAAAACAAAAATTGATGCTTATTTAACTAAGCTCAGCTTCTCATTGGACTCATTAAGAACACATTGTTAGGGCAACAGGGGAGACTCCACACTCCAGATTCTTTCTCTGAAGACGTTGGTGAGTAGAGAAGGTGGTGGGAGCAAGGAAACATCATTTCCTTCCCATAGAGGACCCTGGCTGTACTGCAGAGGCTCCCCCCACCCTCTCTGGCCTCCTGGAAAAAAAGCTCCATTTCACACACCTTTTAGAGTAATGCTGTGACTGTTCAAAGATAGTTGATAGTTCTCAAGGCTGTCTGTTAGGTATAATAACTGATGGGACAGTATTTGACCAACAAAATCTTGATCATCATTGTTTTAAAATAGCCAAGATTTTTTCCCCCTAAGTTTATTTGTACAACATGTGTTTCAATTTAGCTTTATAAACAGAAGCTATAACCAACATGTTAAGGGTAAGTACAGCTTCACAAGCAGATTCCTGCATAAATGAGAGCAGTGAAATGGTCTTTGTTTATGAAAATAATAAGCAAGATACACACACACACACACACACACACATATATATGTAAACCCTAACCCCATACTGTATCATGACATCTACTAGTAATGAACTCAAGATGTCACTTTTGGAAGACATGGGCAGGTGAAAACAGGACAACAGCTCTGTCCTGGTATCCTGGCCTCACCCTCTAAGAGCTGGCTATTTCAAGAACATTGCAGTTATCCTTTCCTGACCTGAGACTCAGCTCTTTTTATTTTCACTGAGTATAGTTAGTTAATCGTAGAATATGCCTAACCACACATTACTGAAGGAAGGTTGACATTATGGCTTAGAACTCCACAGTCCTCATCAGTTTTCTTAGAGAAGCCATCCTCCTTTCTTAACTGAGTCTGTGTAAAGATATCAGACGAATACATTTTATTTGGCGTGGTGACCTTTATAGCCTTTAGTCTTTATAAACTTAAGAATTTTAGGGGGTTAGTCCCTTGGCCAAGTGATTAAGTTTGCGTGCTCGGCTTTGGCAGCCCAGGGTTTCGCCAGTTCAGATCCTGAGCACAGACATGGCACCGCTCATCAGGCCATGCTGGAGTGGCGTCCCACATAGCACAAACAGAAGGACCTACAACTACAGTATACAACTATGTACTGGGGGGCTTTGGGGAGAAAAAGAAGAAAAAAAAAAGATTGGCAACAGATGTTAGCTCAGGTTCCAATCTTAAAAAAAAAATTTAATTTCTTGCTCTGTAATTTCTAAAATTAAACATTAAAACACATAAAGCACGTACTTCCCAGTTTGTTTTGAATACCCATTATGTGCCTGGTACAGGCAGGATAGTCTATTCTGGATAAAAAGGGAATAAGAAATGGTTCCTTAAGTTGCTCATGGTCTTTTGGAGCATACAGGATTTAGACACTAAGTGGAGAACAAGTAAATGGATAGTAAATCTCTGATATCTTTTCTGCACATGGGTTTCCAAGTTTTTTTATCCCTTTCTTTGAGTATTGATACTCCGTCTCTTCTTTTTGCCCAACAGCATGCTAGTGGGTACAGCATCGCGATTGAGTCCCGATTTGAGTCAACATATGTGGGTTTGAAACTCATTTTCACGATTTAACCTCTCTCAGCTTCAGTTTTTTCATCTGCAAATGAGAATAATAATAGTACCTACATTATAAGGTTCTTATGATTATGAGATAATACATATAAAACACTAAGCAAAGTGATTATTGAGTAAACACTGAATAAAAGTCAGCTGTTATTATTAGACATAATAGGAAGTAGGAGATCTCTACCTTGGCCTCAAGAAATTCACAATCTGTTTGGAACATAATATATATACTGCTTAAACAGCATGGGGAACTCATGAAGCAACATGGTGAAAACTGCTAAGGGCAGACATAGATCACATTGTAGTTGAAAAAAATCTTAATGAGCGAGTGAATTTATAATGAGTTAAAGAAATTATAAAACCACACCAATTAAGAAAAGGAGAGGAAGAGCTTTTTGATAAGGAGAGACAAGTGTAAAATTCTTAGTCAAGATCTAGTAAAATACATGGAGAGTGGCTCAGTTTGCCTAGACTATGGAGGGAGAATCTTTTTACTCCCATTTCTGTTCGGAGAAACCGAATCAGAAGTAACTCTCTTAAATGCTGCCTTCATAAGAGATATCAAAATATCAAAAGAATTTTTAGCTAAGAACTCAGTGTGTGGTGGAGATAGTGTGTAACCACGCCCTCAGAACACTTACCCCAGGACTGCAGCACTGTGCTGCGTGGAATGGAGGAGGCTCAGGCTTGGGAGCCACACCAGCAGGCAAAAGAGCCAGACAAGGACCCATTTATTGCTCTTCCTCATCTGTTTGGCTCAACTTCCTTACTCTTGGATTCATTTTGCTTTCTGACTATACTTTTTTCCCTGGCATTTGTGTATTTCCTAGCACTTAGATGAAGAAGAAATGACCTTATTTCCAAAATGAGCAGTGTCATAATTGGACAGAGACCCCCTAGCAATGAGACCAAGGTCTTATCTTACATATATCATTTTCCTTGTTCTTCAATGTTTCTTTTGCTTAGATTTAATTCCATTCCTAGCATATTCATTGTTATATCTTAATGCCGCTAGAATCCTAATTCAAATTTTGATTGGGGCCGTTTTTGTTGATATAATGCGATGAGTCAAGAGGACTTTTTATCCTAAATCTCCTGTCTTAAGTCATGAGAGGCCCCTGATTGGTCTCCGTAAGGCCATCTTTGACCACCCTCTCTAAACTTCCATTCCCTCCTTACTCCTTGCCCCTTTTCTCTGCTTTAATTTTTTTCCATAGCATTTGTAACATACTATATATTTTACTTACTTTGCGAAATGTATGAATGAATGGTAGCACCATGGGAGTCTTGTTCTTTTTTTTTTTTTTTTTTTAAAGATTTTATTTTTTCCTTTTTCTCCCCAAAGCCCCCCAGTACATAGTTGTATATTTCTCGTTGTGGGTTCTTCTAGTTGTGGTATGTGGGACGCTGCCTCAGCGTGGTCTGACGAGCAGTGCCATGGCCGCGCCCAGGATTTGAACCAACGAAACACTGGGCCGCCTGCAGCGGAGCGCGCGAACTTAACCACTCGGCCACGGGGCCAGCCCCGGGAGTCTTGTTCTTTTATTTGAGAAAACTTGACTTTGAAAAATCTAAATTTATGTAATTTGATGACAAACCTATAGTGCCAAAATACTGGGCCTCTAAAGTACACATCTTACTTAGTATATTTTAAAATAAGATTCTGTTTTGGAAATTTTTAATTTGCTTGCAGTTTTTCAAAAACTCATAGCTTTTGTATAATGAGGTTCTTGCCCACACCCAGTTTTCAGTCACCCTAGGAACCGTGATTTATCCTGGGTCTAGTTTAATACCATTTTAAATATAACTCAAAATGGTTTTTACTTGATTTTTGACATTCTGTATAATAGCTTGTTTATAGTCCTCATGTCCGTAAACTGGTTTTGCTAGTAATGATATAGCCTTGTTGTAAGTCTTTTTGAATTGAGAAATACAGTGGCTTTTTTAAAGTCTTCCTATGCGACCTGTGGTTTATAATATTTATTGTTCAGCTAATGTCTACCAGCAATTGGTTAACTGGTAGTTTGTACCTATATTGACGCTCATCATACAGGAGCTTGTTTAATGGCTGCTATCTTCACTGGAAAATTAGCATGTCAAAGGGATACAGCATAATGATAAATTGTACTTGCATTTTCTGTCATTTCCAAGGCTATTTGTTGTTTTTTTCTGCACTCTTTTGATATTTGCAAAAAGCCCCAATTGAGAATAGTTATATAAATAAATCATTATGACCTAAGCAGAATGCTAGCTCTTATTTAGACATAATAGGAAGGATGTATGGTTATATATATATAGAGAGAGAGAGACGTATCTCTCTCTCTCTCTATATATATGTATATGCTAATAGATGGTTCAGATTTGAGTTTTCTTTAATAAAATCTTAAGTAGTCATAGATTTGAGGAACTGAAACATAAATAATGAGAATCCTTCTAACTGAAAGCATTTTTTATTTGACTCCATCATTTACTCATAGTCATTCCTGCATTAATTCAATTTTTTCAACCAATTTGCTATATATGTCCTATGTTACAGACACTGGGGATGCAAAAGTGAACAGGAAAAGCTCCCAGCCTGTAATGAACTCACCATCTAGTGAATATTCTCTATAAGCCATAGAAACCCCTTTCTGCTATAGCCAAGTGCTGAGCCAAATCCATTGTTAAATCTCAGCAAAATCCCATGGGCATCTTTGCCTCACCATATCTATGACAGTGCCTGACACGCTTTTATCACGGTAGGAGGCAGTTTTCTTTTTTAGCTTCAGCGGATTCACCATCTTT
The DNA here is from genome assembly GCF_037783145.1 of Equus przewalskii. Lineage (NCBI taxonomy): Eukaryota > Metazoa > Chordata > Mammalia > Perissodactyla > Equidae > Equus > Equus przewalskii. The sequence goes on along the minus strand of NC_091844.1, from coordinate 67,809,877 downwards.
CCCCCCATTTTAGCCTGCTGCAGTTTCAAATGGTACAGATAGAAAGCCCTGAAAATGTATACTTGTACAATTTTAAATGTCCCCTCCTACACTATAACTACCCTCTGTTTTCAAAATGCTGCCATTAGCGGTTACAATAATCATCTGTAATGTTAGCTTCTAAGAATCACGGTACAAGAGCTTCTTGTATAATTTCCCAGATGGGAAGGAACACACGTACAAGCCTGTTACAGTTGCAGAAACTGGAAACAGCACTGTGTGGATTTGTATTTTTGGAACTCTTTAGGCTTATTTAAGCACTCGAAGTCAAACTTAGGTATCCATTAGGAATAAAATACCAATTCAGGGAAAACTCATGTGCTACTTCAAGGAGAATAAATCATATTAAAGTGGTTCGTAAAAGGAACTCCTGGAAACAACTATTTTCATATTCAGACTAATGTTTCGCGTGCTCTTTGCAGGATGCCACATGATAAATGGTGATTATATAAACCAGGGTCCTTCCGTTTGTCTGGAGGACTGTCTCTGAGCATTGCTGTTCTTTGCTTTAGAAGCAGTGAACTGAGAGGGTAAAAAGTAGGAAAGGGAAATAATTATAAATTACCCATAGGTTTGGAATGAAGCTACTAATTAGAAAGGTTTTCAGTGGCCCCTAGTTTTTTGCAGTGTTTTTTTTTTTCACATGATTTTGTGACTTTTAGTCAGAGCCTTGACCTTTAACAAGGAAACTCAGTCAAGGGGGGAAGGTATCTGAAAGTCAATGTTAGTTCTTTTTTTTAATTGTCTTTCTTAAGGTGACCAATCTAACTTTAAAGAGGACTACTTCTATACTTGGATCATGAATTGAATTTGTCCCTCTGAATGTGAAGTTTTTCCAGCTCAGCTTCAACCTTAGTTTAGATATTTTATGAGTTTCAGAGTAACTCATAAATAATTATTATTTATATGTTATTATATGTTATTATAAATAATAACATAGTTTCCATTTGTTGAGACCGTATTTTTAAAATTTTCCATCTTCATTTTACAGAGGAATATTCAAGGTTGAATGCTTTATCATCTGTAAAAGAGCAAGAAGTGATAGATAAACTCAGACTCCCAGTCTTGGCTCTTTTAAAACCACTCGTTCTAGGGACCTTGGTGTATCATGGGAGGCAGGAGCAAGGAGTCAGTACGTAGTTTCCAGATATCACTGGTGACAGCAGCTTTGTTAAGCAGGTTCCTGAAAATCACTGGGTGTGGAGAATAAAGGTTTGGAATTAACATTAATTTGTTTACTGATTTATTCATTCAACAAACATTGAGTGGTTTCTGTGTTCCAGGCACTGTACTAAGGTCCTCCTCTTACATGCTTCCTATATCATACCACCTAGAAGTGTACATATTCCACAGGTATTACAAATCTGCATGTAAAAACAAAATTATGACAGTGTTAGATGAAAACCTAGGGAAATAGTTAAATATCCTCAGAGTTATTGACCAGATTTAACTCTATAGAAGGCTAAATTTTCTGTGATGTCACAAGAGCCCTCCAAGCAAAGTAGAAAGTCAAAAGTTAGACGGAGAGAAAATATTTATAACACATGTGGTAGATAAGGGTTAATAAACCTAATAAACAACAATAACAAAAAAAGTCCAAAAACCTTTAAGCAAAATGGGCAAAGGATTTGATCAGAAATTGTATAGAAGAAAATGACCAATGAAAGAGTAAAAAGTTACTCAGCTTCATTCATTGTCTAAATTGAGATGCCATTTTCCAGCTGTCAGATTGCCAACATTGTATTAAAGAGTAACAACAGCCAGTGTTATCCAGTTACTCAGGATGAGCGGAAACAGGCCATCTCTCATACTCATGCAAGTTCATGGGTCCAAATGTGAATTGTTGCAAAATTTTTAGAAAAATAACCTATTAAATTCTATTAAAATGTAAAATGCTCATAACCTTTGACCCAAGCAGCTGAGCTTTAGTTGTCTATTAAGAAATATAAGTCCTAATAGTAAAGGATATGTATATACAAGGATATTTATTGTAGCATAATCAAGTGGGTAAGAACTACAAACAACCTGAATGTCCATTGCTCGGGAATGGTTTAATAAAAAATAAATGCATGCCATGGAATATTATGTGGCTATTTAGAAAGCAGTTGGTAGAGTGATATGTATAATGTGATTCCGTTAGGGAATACAAAACAGAAAGTTAAAGAACTATTTCTATGCAAATGTGTGTGTATGTGTGTGTGTTTTTATGAGCATAGAAAAAGCTGTTTGAGGCTACACACACAGTTCTCATTGGTTACCTTGCCAAGTGAGTGTGGAAGAGCTTTTTCTTTATAAACTTTTGTATGGTTTGACTTGTTACAACAAGCCTAAATTTTTTAATGTAAAACCAAAAAATAATTGAGAAGTTAAAAACAAGGAATGAAAAGGGAAGGGGGATGTGGTCAAAAAGACAGGAGAAGACCAGGAGAGTATAGTTTCTTAGAAGCAAGAAAAGAGTGTTCCCAGAGAGAGATCATCCATGTCAAATAATGTTTAGAGATCAAGTAAGATAATGACAGAGAAGCATTTGCTGTGTTTACTGGATGCCTTTGGCAGAAGCAATCTTGATGAACTAGTAGGATCAGAAGACTATTAAAGTAGGCTAAGGGATAAGTGGGAAGGAAGGGAGTAGAGACAAGGAGTGTAGACAACTCTCAAGTAGTCTATGAAGAGGCAGAGAGATGTAAGAGAGAATACAGGGGACTATGTAGAGACCAGTATGATTCTTTTCTTTATTTTTCAAATATTTATTTTTTAAGATGGAGGAGACTTCTGGTCCTCGTCCCTTTGTATACATGCCACACTTGTGCATCCTGTAGGTGCGATAGAAGGCAGAGCAAGGAGACTGACAGTGTTAGAGCTGAGCAGGATAAGTCTGATGACCAGCTTCCCAGGAAGCAGGAAAAAGAGGGGTGAGGTTGATTTTAGACAGAAGGAAGGACATCATTTCTGAGGTTCTCAATGCTCACGGGCAGTGATTCTTAAAGTCTAGGTTGGGACCCTCGTAGGATGGCCACTGAGCCCTCTTGAGGACCTATGAACTAATCTGGAAATATAGGTCAGTGAAAGATGTGTAATTCTATTAAGATTTTAAAAAATTTCTGTTTGACTTGGAGCCACTACCAGCCAAAAAAATTAAGGGTTACTAAAATTTGGTATTTGCAAATTAAAATCAACATGCTACTGGAATTTGTTCTAATTCATTATTTTATTCAGAAGTCTGGCAAACACTCGGTGCTTGGCAATAATTGTAAAGCACGTAGTTGTAAGTCCCACAATTTTGATTCAGGACACTTCATCATTGTATCATCAGTGTTGGCTTGAGTTGGTTACAACATTTGATTGCTGCCATTCTTGCTTTTTAATTATAAATCACAGTAAGTTTAGCTTTATCATTATGAGTTTAGTTTATTGTGGGTTGTTTGGCTAACCTCTCAATGTTTCTTGATACATATTTGGATTGGCAATGTTTTTGTCTTATAATATTCTTATAACTAGACTTTTAAGATACATATGCCTTGTGGTTCATATATAAATCATCGATGATCATTTTGCTAAAGTAGATGTGTACATAACACTACCCATAACTCTGCCATTTGCCATTTGCTTATATGGTGGCACCCTTCATAGTGTTAGTTTCTTGGGAATTTTGCTATTTAAATAACTTACAATATACTGTCAAGGTAGGTATAATAAAATTACTGGGTATTTTAAGATTTTGTTTTTTTCTCATGACTTAAGTCATTTTATAACATATTCTTCCTACGAAAAGTAAATTGTAGGCGATTTGTATATATTATATAAATTATAAGCCATTACATATATTGCTAGCAATATGTTTACTGCAATTTGTTAACTGTGTTTTCATCTAATTCTGTATCGTCACCAGATTCACTTTTCCCCTCTTGGAATGTGGGAACAAGTGAGATAGGTAGGGGTTTTTTCCCTTACTGTGGTGAGCTTGGGTCAGAAAGTTTGAAAGCTATCACTCTAGAGGAGTGATTAGATACGTGGCAAAGGATGTGTGGAGCCGCTAAATTCAAATCCACATAACTCACACCTCCAGCCTCAATGCCAGTGCACTGTAGGCTCATCAGCTAAAAGACGTTACAAGAGCAGGTACTGATGACATTGTGTTTTTCACTTCCTGTTTAAGGATGTAAATGAAGACCCTGGAGAAGATGTGGCCCTGCTTTCTGTCAGTTTTGAGGACACTGAAGCCACTCAGGTGTACCCTAAGCTATACTTGTCACCCCGAATTGAACAGTAAGTATCAGTGTCATAAATTTTTTGTGGCCTGGCACTGCTCCTTGTTAAGCAGACATGTCGCACTGTTTGTTTTGCTGCTCTTGAACTCTTAAAACAATTTTTCTTTATTGACTTTGTTTTCTTAAAGATGAATTGTATTAGGAGTTTAGACTGCAGAGGCTATGCGGTTAGTATCTGCCGCTGCAATCTGTGGATGAGTCCTAGTTGCACCCTTTGTGATACGAATGCTGTACCTTTGTAGAGAGAGATGAGTAGGCAGACTGAGCCCAAAATTGTGACTCCTTCCAAACGTCCCCTGGGTACATATGGTTACAGCCTAAAAGGGACAGCTGGACAACATCCCACCCAATTTCTTATATATTTGTAACTATTATAGTTATTTGTAAAAATGTAAGTAGTCTCCCAAAAATATTAAGCAAAAACTTATTCAGAGGTTAGTAAAGGTAATATTGAAAGCAGATAGCTTAAAACGATGATATGTTTTAATTATTTTTCTGTGTCTAAGTAGCTCTATATAATTTTACACAATATTCAGACTACATGGTACAAGTAGTTTGATGTCACACTGTTTTAACCAAATAACGTTACTCATTGGTAATGAATTTTATAAGAACTAACCTCACAATGTGCTTATTTTTGGCTAAAATGCCTTAGTAGCTTATCCTACTTCAAAGGAAGCTGAGATGCATTGAAAATGGATTGTAAGCAGATTTGGTGGGGAACTTCTGACAGGACAGATTTTTCATCAGCAGAGAGAGTTTTTACAGACTGATTGAAGTGTATTATTAAAATTCTCTGCAAGGCATTTAGTCAGGCTTGGCTGATTTGTGTCTGTGAGATGTGGTCACCATCCAACATTCATATCCTAAGCTGTTTTCACTCTCTCTGACCTTAGTTGCTCTAGTGTGTGAATCATGGACATACCATCTTACCACTGATCTAAGATGTAGCTGTTTATACTCAAACATGGAAGATGATGGGCATTAATAATCTACATACATTCTCCCATTTATTTATGTACCTCTGACAGCACCTAGAACAGGATTTTACAGAAGCAGGCGCTCAGTGAATATTTTAATTTCCATTTGAAAATACTAATCAATATCAGTAAGAGGCCAAAGGGTGTGGGAGGCAGTACAGTGAAGTGGTAACAGGCAAGGGCTCTAGGGTCAAGCATATCTGGTTTAAACCTGGGTTCTGCAACTTACCAGCTGGCAAAATATTTAATATCTTTGAACTTGTTTCCTCATCCGTAAAATAGGGGTAATACCTGTCTCATAGTGTTGTTTTGAGGATTATGTTAAATACTTTTCATAAAGCATTAATTGCAGTGCCTGGCACTATAGCAAGTAGTAGTTATTAACGTTATTGATCTAGTTCGTAGGAGAAGAAAGAATGAGTGGTTAGCAGGACAAGCTGGGGCAGAAAAGGAGAAGATGAGTAAATAAGTGAGCAAATGCTTGTTCTAGAGGACCCATTCAGTACGTATGTAATGAGAAATTAAGGAGGTATTTTCGTGGTGAGAAAAGAGAATTATTAATGAAACAATCACAAGATGGTAATAAGAATATATCAGTTAAGCTATAGCCAAGAATTTGCCAGCTCAAAAAAAGAATTTTTCCAGCACCCATGTTATTTTCTTTGAAGTTACTACACCTAGTTTGCAAATAAACTTACTAATAAAATACTTTTGCCTTAAAATCTAAGATATGATGTGAAAAATTCTTAGTGAAGCATATGTTTTAAAAATTATTTCCTGTTTCTAAAAATCTAGCTTTCTACATTGCTCCCTTCTTCTTCTTCTTCTTCTTTTTTTTTTTTTGTGAGGAAGATTGGCCCTGAGCTAACATCTGTGTCAGTCTTCCTCTATTTTGTATCTGGGATGTCATCAGAACATGGCTCGATGAGTGGTGTGTTAGGTCAGTGCCCGGGATCTGAACCCACGAACCCCAGGCTGCTGAAGCGGAATGCACAAACTTAACCACTACACCACCTGGCTGGCCCTCATTTCTTCCCCTCTTTTTATGTTAAGAACTGGCCACAGCTGACTTTTCTAGATCAGCTTCCTCTTATTTCCCCTCATGTAGCCTTTCCTTCAGCCAGACTGCGTCACTTGAAGTTTCCTTAATTCACCCATACTCTCTTGCGTCTGTGCCTTTGCCTAAGCTGTTACGTCCGTATAAAATGCCCTCTGATGTCCTCTTCCTACTGGAATATTATAAATTTGCTAAGGCCTTATTCACATGCCATCTCTACCAACCATTCGCCCTGGGCACAATTAGTCTAGCCTTCCCCTGAACTCTTATGTTACTGAATTTGTATCACTCTTCCCATCTTCCCACCATAGATTAGTTAGTGATGTGCTTTTCTTTTTTTTTAATCTTTCACTAAATTGCAAGCTACTCAAGGGCAAGGAATAAGTATTTTCCTTTCTTTAATGCCTTGCACAAATGCAATGTACAGTAAACAATAGCCTAATGAGCAGTATTCTGGGTTAATAAATAATTCTCACAAGAAAATTTGAAAATGCTTCACTGAGGGATTTTACATTTTTCCCGGTTGATACAAATTGACGTAGTAGAACTGTATTTGTAATACCAAAGAAAACTATGAAAAGTTCTTATATCCTGAAATAGAAGTTTTAAAAATGAGGTTTTAGAGAAAGGTTAAAATGGAAAGTGGTGAACTTGTGACTCTATAAGGCCTTACAGATTTACTGAAGTTAATATCTTTGGTTAACTCTTGCAGAGTTCAAAGCATAGAAAAGAAGTAATGTCATTTCAGTAAGGCCAAGGTTATAGGATAGATTTTAAGAACTGAGTGAAGAGGGCTTGGTACTATCTTTGATATCGTGTTAAGCTGTCATTTGTTTTTTGTCTTATGCTATCCTGTCAACTCTTAATTATCTAGGCATTGATTATAGACTCAGACTTGGAGAGTTCTTTCAGGAGTCATGAGAAAAGCATCCCATGAGGACCCACCCAAAGCTGATGCCAGACACTTGCCCTAGCTGAGGCTTGTGCTCTTTTTGGCTTCTGCTGTGGCTCTTTCTAGGAAGTCCCAAGCCCCATGCAGTGCATTTCACAGGCAGAGGCCTAGGCAAGACCAGTAGCCTGATCCACATTAGGTAAAAATTGGCAAGAAAAGGCTTGCATCCTCACCATCTGCTCTCCGTGGGCATGGAACAATATCTTGAGCCAGAGAGATACGCCATTTCAATCTGGCCATTGTCTCTCTGCCCTAGCTTGTCTATGCGGCCGGCAAGGATATTATGCTCACGTTGACTAGTCTCAGGAATAGGAAAAGACTACTTTGGGGTCTTGTCATCACGTGTAAGAAAAGGGATCAATTTTTGTACCCTAAAGATTTCTAGAGATGTGGATACCAAATATCCCCAAATTAGATAATCCCCACAAAAGGGAACATTTGTCAGATATATTGGGTAGAAAACTCCCAAATATCTTATAATTTATGAAGCTCTGAAATGCTATCCCACTTCAGAAGTCTGTCTGTTCGCCCAGGGTCCTGGGATAGTTGCCTGGTGTTTCTGGTAGCTGGGACTCATGACTGCACGCCTCTGTGGTGTTTAGATGCCTGTTGTTTCCTGGTCTCCTACTGGGCGTGTATATATGGCTTGCAAAGTAAACGCTTCTGAGAACTTTGTGTTCTTCTCACACAAGGGACATTTATGAAATATGCATATTTCAGACTCTATACATTTGTTTTCCAAGGAACCCAGACCAGTCAGTTGAATTAGACACTAAGTTCTGTTCATTTAAAAAAAAAAAAAAAAAAAGGTAGTGGTGAGGTACGCAAAGGAACCTAGTGGTCAGTTATGCAAAACAGAGTTTGGTTGAACATTAGGAAAGGGGGGAAAAACAACTAGTTTCTAAACCAGTTGCCTTTTTGTCCTGGCAGAAAAGCTGGAATTGTGAGGTTACATCATCACAGCTGGCACTAAACATGCTCTACCTTTCCCTTTCCCTCCTTCTCAGACTGTTGGCAGTTCTAGCAATGACACCAGAGGTTAAACGGGCAGCAGAGGCTGCACAATTCTCTGAAAGGTGTGGGCCTTTTCCTTGGCTTGAGCAGTTTGTGGGAGTGGTTTGAAGAAAACCAGCTCGTCACTCCCTGTGCTGTTCCCACTCGGTGCATAAAAAGAAGGCTTAAGCCCTGAGGCAGACCAGGTGGCATCTTTCACAAGTACAGAATTTGTTTTTAGAATTTTTTGTTGTTAAGTTACAGTCCGCCTTAGAAATAAGTACTCAAAGCTTACCAGCCCACAAATGCTCACCGTTAGTGGAGCCTGCGTGCCTGCAAATATACATGTGTTCATTCTTTCAGGCAACAAAAATGCAATGAAAACTGACCAAGTGAAAGGCCCTTTGCTGGGTTCTTCAGAGGATATCAAGATAAATGAAATGTAGCTTGTGCCCTTAATTTGCTTGTAATATAGTAAGGGAGATAAGAACAAATATGACAAGTTCCAACTTGTGTTTAGGTAGAAAAGACACGATAAGACTTGGCATCAGAAGCCCTCTGTTCCTCCACTACTTAGCTGGCAATCTTGGCTCAAGATGCTTAACCTTTTTGAGCCTCATTTCTTCTTCTATAAAGGGGAATAAATCTTAAGTTTCAGTTTCACCTTCTCCAAGGGGAGATACATATGAAAGTGTCTTCTCCAGTGTTTGGCACATGGTCGATGCTCAGTTACTGCTTCCTGAGTTGTATAAATACCTAAGAAAAGACTTACTAAGTACTGTAAGAATTCAAGGGAGATGGAGATCAGATTTCCATTTGACTTGGTGGAGAGGAGACTTTGGAATATTTTGGGAAGTCTGGCTCCTCCAGTGTAATGTGGCTTTTCTGGAAATTAAACATGTATTACTATAACGATGGTAAAAATGTATTTGTTTAGAACTTAAAAATGTTCAAATTGCTTTTCACTTTACCATCCCATCCCATCCTCGTGATAGTATTCCTAATGTGTGTTTTATAATACATCTTTTTCCCTCTATAATCTGGAATTCTTACATCTTCCCAGCCTGTACTTCCTTTTTCAACCCATTAAATTATGCTAAATTATGTTTCCCATGATTCCATCCCTAGACCGCTTCTGTGGCCTTACCTCTTTGTGGATGACCCCCAAATCTCCATTTCTAATCCCAAGTTTTCCTGCTTCCAGATCTGCTTTTCTAGCCGCTTGATAGACATGTCTGTGTGTTCAGTTGACACCTCAAATTCACAGTGTCTGAAACCAAACTCATCATTCCCCCAGCAAAGCAATGTTTCTTCTTCACAATCTTTAGATTTTTTTTTCTCCTTTTTCTCCCCAAAGCCCCCTGGTACATAGTTGTATATTCTTTGTTGTGGGTCCTTCTAGTTGTGGCATGTGGGATGCTACCTCAGCATGGTTTGATGAGCAGTACCATGTTGGCGCCCAGGATTCGAACCAATGAAACACTGGGCCGCCTGCAGCAGAATGCGCCAACTTAACCACTCGGCCACAGGGCCAGCCCTCTTCTTCACAATCTTATTTCTATTCATGACACTCATTTTCTGATGTAGCCTGCGTGCTACATCTCAAAAGCGTAGGCATTGTTTTGTACTAGAAATCCTCTCTCCACAGTATCTCATTCTTGTCATTCCTACTGTCGTTACCTAGTTCAGTCCTTCGGTTGCCATGTCTCCTGATGGCCTTTTAACATTTCTGCTTATTTTAGTTTATCCAGCACAGAACTGTCACTATCTTCCTGAAGTAAGTTCCGGTCATATAATGTCCTTTCCTTGCTCAGCACCATCAGTGCCTCCCTATTACCAGCTGAGTTAAGTACATATCTCTCAGTCTGGCATGCCAAATATTCTCAGTCCCAACTGACCTTTCTACCCCAATTGGTGTTCTGTGTGTATCCTGTTGTTGAGCCAAATTGTGTTTTTTGTGATTTCTTATGAATTCACCTTATATTTTTTTCACTTCCATACCTTTGCTTGGGCTGCTTCTTGTATCAGAACATTGAATTTATCTCCCATAGGGTCTGTCAGAGCTCTGTCTATCCTTTTATATCTTCTCAATCACCATCTTCTCCATGGAACTTTTCCTGACTACTACCATCTGCCTCCCCAACAAGACTGCATTTTCCCCTCCTGTATTTGTGCCTCTGTTGTCATATTGTTTCCCTGGACTATACACTCCTCAAGGGTGGGCCTCTGTTTCCATCAGTTGAGGGCTGGTGAGCCACAGCCCATTTCTTGCCAAGCTGGCCCTGCCCTTGGGCCCTGCCTGAGCTCAGCCACAGCCCCCACTGATTGGAGTTCCTGGTGGGAGAGAAAGCTTTGAACCTGTTGGATCCCTGTGCCTGCAAAGGCAAGTGGTCTCTGTAGTCACTCTCATAGTGTGCCTTGTGGCTAGCCAGCAGCATTGTTTCCTCCATGGACCCCTGGCCCTCCTTCTGGGAAATGAGGCTTTATTTCATAGGAGGGTTTATCAGCTGAATCTTGGAGGTGGTAAATATGATTTTGATCTCATGTGGCCTCTCCAGCCTCCTTTTCCCTGCCTTTACCCCATAATGTGTCTGGCCAAATGTCTTGGGACATTTGGATAGCCTGTAATCCACAAAGACGGATAAACTGAAACTCGACTAAAGGGGGGAGTTGAAAATTAAAATACTACTACTTAGAATTATGAGTGAGATTTACTGAGATTATAGATATTAAATTCAGGTAAATCAGATAAAATAATTTTTTAAAGCAATGAGCAAATTCAGTATTTTGTGATCATATTTAAATTTAATACTGAATTCAGCATCACAACAGGATGGAAAATTTTCATTTGAGATGCTCAAACTATGTTTTAGAATACTTAGAAAAATTGTATAACTAACACAGATATATTTGAAAGGAAAGATAATTCTTGCCTTCTTTTTTTTTTTTTTAATCCTACATCAATTGTCTCAAGAAATGAGACCCCAGATCACTCGGGGTGATTTTGTGTCAGGATTTAAGTAATAGAACATCATAGTAAACATAGTTTAATTTAGCCTTACTCATGTTTACTTGAGTCACTGAGATAATCCTATAATAAATATTGTGCTCCTGGAGGTTTTTTCCCCCTTTGATAAATATACAGTCCTGAGTGTGCTAAGACAACCAGCTGTCAGGAGAAGATATGTATTTGGTTTTAGTGGAGTGAGCTATCTTAGCCTTTAGCGACTTGAGATGTTCGTTTTACTAGTCTGGGAGCAAGGCCAAAAGGCTTCTTCGTGACTTAGAATGGAATTCTGAAAAGTGAGTTCAGCAAGTTTTCATTAGTGAATTTGGCCTTTTGTCTTACCTGTGCCTCCTAAAAGATCAAGAGCTCAGCCTGCACTTGGAAATATTGCAAAAAAGAACTAGAACAGAATTTAGTTGGGGGAGAAAATCAGTCAGCCCCAAAATATCATATTTTTGGAAACATTCTGGTGTAGAACTCCCACCTCACCAGCCACCTAAGTTAGTGATATAGCAATGTTTTTATCTAGTTTTCTTTTTAGACAGAAAATATACCTTTAGAAAGATGTATATAAGTCTGTGACAACTCAAAGCTCATGGGCATATGTTTCTTAAACTTTTTGACTCTTAAGCTCTGTCTTAGATTTATTTCGCGTCTTTGGGCAGTTCTGTGCCTTGTTTCTCTTAAATGCTATTCTCCTCTCTACAGCATGATGATTAGCTTAAAACTATTAGATATAATGTGTCTTCATTTAAAAAAATCAAGCCTGCCACCTTTCTGCTAAATATCTCAAGGGTTTTGTGCAGAGTTTTTTCTGTAATGAAGATGAGAAGTTCATGATTTTCAGTTTAGCACTTTATCTCAGCAGCAAATCTCTGAACACTGATCACTGCTGCTTTAGGCAGTCAGCCTTCATTTATATTTATTCATAAGTAGGAAAGTGTTCCTCAGTGGATGATCTGAGATGAAGCATGGTAGTTAGCAAAAACATTAGGCTGTATTATAGGTAGGAGCAGAGAAATTAGAAAATGGAAGAGAAAATGGCCTAAAATGTACCAGAACTGATGGAAGGCACCAATTCTCAGAAGAAGTACAATGAATCTCCAATAGGCTAAATAAAAAGAAATTGACACCTAGACACATCATCTGAAACTGCAGAACACCAAAGATTAAAAGTTTCCAGAGTGGACACATTATATTTAAAGGAATAGCAAATTGACACAGACCTCTTTGAATATCTGATGAGAGCCATGGACTTTGCCCCAGAAAAATATACAGACACAAAAAGTTTAAATACAGTTTTGAGAGGAACACGCCTGCCCCTGAAGCGAATTCATAAGCCTCATTTAAGATCCTTGTTCTGGATTTCAGTTCTGCATTTTTAATACCTTCTATACTGTCTCATGCTCGAATAATCACTGAAGCTTCAAATTTAATATCTAAAGTGTGAATTATCATCTGACACTACCCATCTCCCCTTCCCCAAAATCTATGCTTCTCCTGCGTTCTTTATTTTCATTAATGACCTTACTATCCTTCTGGGACTCCAGCATGAAAGCTAGGCATCCTGTTTTTGACCTTCCTCTTGCCCATTGTTTCCCATATCTACACAACTGCCAGTTGATTTTGCCACCATGTATCTTACTCTTTGCCAGATTAATCGTTTGAAAGCAAGGCTCCATCCGTAGTACTCCTTGCTTAAACACTCTTAGTGCCTCTTTACTGGACAGGCGAGCAAACTGCTTGTTACATTGTCCTGTCTGAGAAGCCTCAGTGCCCGCCACACTCACAGCCCCTTGTATACCATGTACTCCAGACACCTGGGCCACAGGTGGTGGACCTGGGGGCAGATACTTCTGGAGAGTCTCCTTAATTTTTTACAAGCATACTTATGTTTAGAGTTTTTTTATCCAATGTCTTTAGGTATTTTGTAGCAGGAGGACTCTCTATATTATCTATTTGGCCATATTGCGAGATGTTATTCTGCACTGTCTTGATTGTCTCAGTTTTCTTCAAGGATTGACTATGGCTGTAAATGTGCTCTGAATGATATTCCAGTGATATTCTGCTGTGTAGCTGTTGAAACTCTTTCCTGTTCTTCTTTACTTCTTGTGGTTTTTAATAAACCTCTATCCTTGGAGATAACTTATCTGAGCTACTGTCATCTCTCAGCTGGATCACTGAAATATTCTTTTAACTGGTCTCCTGCATCCACCCTTTCCCCACTCTCCTCCCGTCACCACATTGTAAGCAGAGTGGGCTGTCTACAACAAATCTGATCTCGTCGTTCTCTTGCTTAAAAACAAAGTTCATTACCTTTCCTCGTAAGTGATCGCTCATCAGCTTTATCCAGCTCACTGCTTTCCCCTGTATCTCCCAGGAGTGTTTCCTTTTTAATTACCTATATCTAGTCTGTCATCAAGTTCTAGCATTTCTTCTTCACTCTGTCTTGAAGTCTGAGCTCCTTCAAGTCGTTATTTCCTCCTGTTCTATCATTTCAGTTATCTTCCCCTTTAATCCTTTTTGTCAAACACTGGGTGGAAATAGAAACTATTAAAAAAGGTGGCATAAAATTATGAAAAAGATGGTCATCAATGCTATAAGATAATTAGTCCCATCCCTTTCAAGAGGACCCATTTTTAATGTCAAAACCTTTTAAATAAAGGTGGAAGGAGGGCTTGACCACAAAGAGACAGCACAGGGGAACTTTTTAGGATGATGGAATTGATGTGTGTCATGATTGTGGTGGTGCATGTATAGCTCGATGGATTTGTCAAAACTCATGGAACCGTGCATCACAAAGAGTGAATTTTACTGTGGGTAAAAAATAAATTTTAAAAATGTTTCATAGACACGTACAGATAGAAGTAATACTTTTCGGTATTTCATGTTAACAAATGATGAATTAAATGCCTTTTAAATGAACTTGTGTTTTATTAATCACAGCAGCGGGTGTGTATATTTGAAAAACGGATACATATGTACACTTGAATGTGCTGTATGTATATGGATATAAACTCATGTGTATATACATGTAAGTGTGTGTTTGCATGTGTGTATATACATGTGCATATACATATTTTTATATATGTGATATATTACACACACACACACGATATTTGTTCGGTTTTCAGATGCTTGGTGTCCAGTAAATTAGCAAACCAAGTCTAAGGCCCCATAGTGTTGTGAAGCCAGCAGATTGGGAACGTTTGTTATAAAGGATGTATAATGATTGACCATTTTTCTAAGAATTCTGTTGTTCATATTTATTGATATTTGCCTAAGAGCACATTTTAACTTCTTTCTTGGTCTCAAAATAGCTAACATAATTACTATGTTAGGAAGCAGTTTTTAACCTTATTGTCATGTCCCATAGTGGAGTATTAGATTCATGCAGAGCCCTGCCACTTTCACTCCTCTCTGCCCAACGTAAACACCGAGGTTTCTTAATTTAGCTCATGGTGGGGACAGAGGAACTCCAGAGGGAGCAAGGATCCAGGGTATTGAAACTAACACTGTGGAGCTTTCCTCTGGTGTTCGGGCCTCCGTGAAGCTCACGTGGTTCACAGCACTTCTTTTCCAGGGCTCCTGGCTCTCAGATAGTCCACTATTTTCTCATGTTTCTCAATATGTTTCTATCTACACAATGATCTGTGAATTGGTCTGTTACGTTAATATAATATTTTTTACTTAGTTTTCAGAGCAGAGTGTGGATATGCATAGGGGGTTATGTCAGTTGGGTTTTAAAAATAAAGTCATTCTACCTCATCTTCTCCCTAAAAAACAATATGGTTTGCTGTGTCCACAACATGGTTTCAAAGGGTAATTATTAGTACCAAAAGTAATGGCATGCTTCTTGATTACAGGTGTTTGTTGTAAGTAGGTAATGACTAAGGCTCTAAATGTGTAAAATTCACATATAAAGTAGAACCCTGTACACTGTTGTTGGAAGAAAGGTCTAATACCAATGTTGTCAGATTTTACTGTGTGAAAGGTCTAATACCAATGTTGTCAGATTTTACTGTGTGAAGTTTTATTAAAGAGCATGTAATTTGATCCTAGTATGTCTGATTTTGATTCCCATAATACAGGGCTAATAATTATATTGGAGTTTTTCTGTACTTGTTAAAATTCAGACACGCTGTCTTTCACTAGGAGCACTAATGACTTTAATAAATGGAGAAGCCTTCAGTTTCAAACAAAATAAATGATGAGTTAACATAATGTTGTAAATAGGACCATAACAGGGAATGAACAATCCTGTCTGTGAACATTATCTTTTGTAGGCAGCTTCAACAAAATAGAGGTCATTCTTGAAAAAGACTAAAATCTTCTACCTTGCCAAATTTCAACTAAACCAAACCATTAATTTGAAGAAGTTATACATCAGTGGAAAATTTATTTTACTAACAATCCTTTTTTTCCCTACATGCGAAGAACTTTCCCCTCCCACTTTTTAATCCCTCCCCTCCCTACTCCACCCCAGACTTTAAAAAGTATGGTGTAATATTGGGTTGTTTTGTGCCAAGTTTTTTCATCCTGCACAGATTTTTATAGCCATGTTTCTCTGAGAAAAGGAGTTTATGACCAAGTGGTGATAACACTTCCATGTTTTCATTTCCTTCTCTGTCCTAGTACTTTTTTCCTAACTTCAGCTTTGTCAGAGTTAACATGACCAATCTAATATGTGTGTTAAAGCCAAAGAAAATTATTTTGAAAGCTTCTAAGGATTCATTAACTATAATATCATATATGATTTCTTAAACAAAACAGATTATACAGCATACTGTTATTTTAAAATTTTAGGTTTTTCTGTTCATACAATAAGGAAACCCTTCAAAATATTTGTTTGTAGATATTATTTGTTTTGGTGATTGGTCATTATTGTTTCCACTCTGTTAGGGTTATTAACCAGCAACTGTTCATTTACTTTTTGCATACTCTTTCTTAAAAATACAGATGAACTTGGCCTTGTTTGGTCTTGGTCAGTGGAGAATTTAATGTTAAGAGTCCAGATGGTAGAAACAACTGAACCTGGTCATCAGTAGGGAAATCACATAAAATATTTTGACATAGAATGAAGCAGTGAGGAAGAATTAGGTTGATTTCTATGTACTTAAGTGGAGAGATTTTTGAGTTGAAGAAAAAGAGCAAATATCAGAAAGATGAACAGAATTGTACATTTTTATGTTTATAAAAAGGCTAAACGTCAAAACCATAGTATATATTTTCTACACGGGAGTATGTATGTGTGTGTGTGTATGTGTATACTGGATACTAATAATAGTTAACAATTAGTGAGCACTTATGTCACGTTTTAACTCATTTAGTCCTCACAACAACCTTATAAGCTTACTTACTACTATTGTCTTCATTTTATAGATGATGAAACTGAAAGTCAGAGAGGGTCAGAAACTTGCCTTTGTCACATACCTAACAAGTGGCAGTATCACCATTTGAATCTCGGCAGTTTGACTCTAACGGGATTGAGGGTAGAGATCAAAGGGAACTTTGCACTCTTGATAATGTTTTAATTTTTTTCCGGGTGAATCTAGGCATTTTAGTTATGAAATTAAAATTAATGTGTAAAAAAATTGAGAAGAATTAAGATTGGAAGAAATTGAATGGATATTTGATGACTTACACACTTTTTGGTGTAGCCTGTGTTTTGCATATAATAAATGCTGTTCTTTGTGGGGCTTCTGAACATTTGGTAATTGGCTGAAGTACTATTCTATAATCCCTCTCATTTACTGCAGGGTTTCTCAAGCTTGGCACTATTGACATTTTGGGCTGGATAATTCTTTTTTGCTGGGGGCTCTCTTGATCAGTGAAAGATGTTTAGCAGTATCTCTGACCTCTACACACTAGATGTCAGTAGCACCCACTAACCCCCCAATCATGACATCAGCAGTTTCTATACTGTCCCCTGGGTGAGGGATGGCAGAGCACACAAAATCATTCCCAGTTGAGAAACACCAGTCTCCTCTGATCACCCTGTTGGAGGCTTCAAGAGCCTGTTGGTACCTGTGCGAAGCTTTAGAATTGTCTTTCATTCACAGTATTGAACTGTTTTACTTCAGTGTATGTAAAGGTCGTCAAGCCTAGGTCATGCCAAACAATTAAAAATTGGAGTAAAATCTTGGACCCTACAGTACTCTCAAGTTATTACTCTGTTCCTGTCTTACCCCTAAACTCAAAGCCTCTCAGATTTATGTGCCGTGTGTGCTGGGCAGCCAGCTTTTAGAGTTTCTCCAATTCACAGTCTGTCTACCTCCTATCCTCCCTACTCTCAGGAAGGAAGGCCACAGCTCTCTACTGGGTACCATATTTAAAGTGTGTTTCTCCCTTTCTATCATTGATCTTTTTCCTACTTTCCATTCCACAGACAAATATTTCCTAGTCAGTTCTCAGTTTCCTCACAGACTTTGTTGATCAGAGCGGTTTTGCATATTTACATTTTTTGGCTGATTTTTATAGCCTTATTGGAAGAGTCCCTCAACATTTTAGTTCGAAAGACTAACAGCTCAAAGACCAACAGGATACAAAATCCAATTCTGCCTTTTAGCCAAATTATCAATCATCAGGAGATAAATGTAGTTCAGTGAGAAGCAGAATCTTTGCCTCTGCTCTCGACAGCCACTTTATCTTCTTTCCTGGCCCACCTGCCCCTCCCATTGTGAGGAAGTCTCTAGTGAGACAAAGGCCAGCACTGGTTAAGAGCAATGCTTTGCAATAAGACAGATTTGGGTTTGAGAACCCTGACTGCCACTCTGGTTATGTGAACCTAGTGTAAATTGCTTAACTTCTCTATAACTCAGTTCCTTCATCTATAATCCTTAGAGAGTTTTTGTCAGATTGAATGAGAGAATGTGTATTAAGTGTTTAGCATAGTGCCTGGCACATCGTAAATGCTTGATACCTGGTAGGTTGCTGTTCTTAATATTATTACTGTCATTGTCATCAACATCGTCATCATCTTCCTCCTCCTCTTGAAATGTTCAGGGACCCCAATTTTTGAAAATTCCATTCATGCTACACACCAGGACCTTAGGTAATATCAGTCACCTGAATTCATTTAGGGTAAGCTACCGGAGAAAATGGAAAAATAGACATCTGAAGTGAGGGACAGAAACCAACTAAAGATTTCTATAAGGAAGCAGCTCTGGACTTTTTTGGGGTCACAGCCCCATTCCAAACTTGAGAATCCCATGATAACTATGATAACCCACAGCCCTTCTAGCCCAGATAATTCTGCATGTTCTTCAGAGGATTCATAGATTTCCTAAAATACAAGGCCAGACTCTTTAGAACCCCTGAAATAAGAACCTCTTCTCTACAGTTGCTTATTGAGATACCGGTGACATGTGCACTGGCCACTGCAGTCCGTGAGCTGGCCAAGGACAAGAATCACAGACAAGAGCAATCCAGCAAGCACTGAACACTGACCGTGACACTGTGCCGAACACTTGACAAATGTTATTTTATTCAGTCTGCACAACAGGAATTACTGGCTCTCAATTACACGTGGGGCTATTGAGGCACAGAGGAGTCAAGTAAATATCAAAAGTCAACATGAGTTTGTGACAGTAACAGGATTCAAACCCAGATCCATTAGCTTCCAAAGCCTTTGCTCTTATATGCTCCCTAATGCTTCACTGGAGAGGGCCACAGACCACTGAGGGCAGTGCTGTGCTTCAGAGCATGGTCCTCAGAACACTGGCATCAGCATGAGCTTGGGAGTTGGTTAAAATTGGATTCCTAAAGCCACCCACATTGTGAATCTAAGGTCTGGGGACAGGTTCAGGAACCTGTGATTTTAATAAGTACCAGTGATTCTTATGCTCACTAAATGTTTGAGAGTCACTGGTCGTTCTAATGCCGTATGGCTTATGGAGAGTGTTGACAGAACTGAAACAGAGGAGAAAGACGAAGGGCAGAAAAGAAGAGCTAAGAGTATGCCCTGCGTGTGCTCTTATCTTTAAAGACATACTGCTTTTGCTTTATGTCCACCTTTGCAGCTTTCATCTGGACCCTTACATTTTTCAGTTAATTTGGTCCAACCTTTCCCTTGATGGAATCCTGGCTCTCTCTTCCTGACTTTCACTGCTTCTTACAAGTTGTGTTTTCTGCCCAATTTTTTAATGAGATTTACCCCCTCCTAAGGCCCACAGGGAAATGCACTATGACTGAAACCTGAAATTGTCAACCTGAGTTTAGGGCATTCTGTCATTCTTTTCCTCTCCTTCACTAATTTGCCTTAGCCTGCTATTCCTTTATTTTTTTTAATAACAGCTTTATAATTTATATGACATACAGTTCACCTATTTAAGGTATATAATTCAGTGTTTTTGAATATATTTGTAGAGCTATACAACCATCACTATAATTTTAGAACATTTTCATCACCCCAAGAAGAAACCTCATGCCCCTTAGCAATTACTCCCCTGGCCCCCAGCAACTACTAATCTACTTTCTGTCTCTGTGGATTTGCCTTTTCTGGACATTTCATATAAAGGAGTCATATAACATATGTGGTCTTTTGTGACTGACATCTTTCACTTAGCGTAATGTTTTCCCAGTTCATCTGTCTTTTATCGTATACTAGAACTTCATCCCTTTTGGACTGTTTTCATTTTTTGTCTATTATGACTAGTGCTGCTACAAGCATTTATGTTATAAGTTTTTGTGTGGACATATCTTTTCGAATCCCTTGAGAGGGATGTCTACTAGGATCTTTCACACATTTTTAAGTTGGGTTATTTTTCTTTTTATTATTGAGTTGTAAGAGTTCTTTATATATTCTAGATATTAGACCCTTATCAGATGTATGATTTGCAAATATTTTCTCCCATTCTGTGGGTTATCTTTTCACTTTCTTGATGATGCCCTTTGAAGTCAGCCACTTTTTGAGTTCCTACTGGCTACCTTCTACTATAAATGTATTTTAAAGTTTTCCCATGTGCATATTAAATATTTCCTACATTAGATCATTTATGTCCCTGATTGAGGATCCAAACTGCCATATCTTAGTTTCATAGCATTTAAATATACAAATCGTAAACCTAAAATAACTGATACAGGGTTCCTATCCAGAATAAAGAACTCCTTAAAATTAATAAGAAAATGGCAAAAAAAAAAAATGTTTTAGAAAAATGGGCAAAAAGCATGAACAGGCACTTCACAGACAAAGAGACATCAATGACTAACAAAATATGAACAGATATCCCATCAGTTGGCCACTTTACACTCAGGTGGCTGGAACTATAAAGTGACTCTGGATACTGCTCAGCCTCTGAGATCTAAAGGCTGAACTGAGCTTTTGAACAAAACTAGAAGGCCTGGGAAGTCTTCAACCCCCTAGTGAATCCTTTCTGATTCTGGCTTGGGGTCTAATCTTAAGAACTCTTACATGGATTAAATTCCCAGCATTTCTAGGAATTTTAAGAAAAGCCAGTATGGACTTTTTAATTCAGTCCACAGTTAAAGGTGTTCAGGGGCCTGGCTTCGTGGTCAAGTGGTTAAGTTTGCATGCTCCACTTCGGCGGCCAGGGTTTGCCAGTTCGGATCCTGGGCACGGACCTACACTGCTCATCAAACTATGCTGTGGTGGCATTCCATGTAGAAGAACTCGAATGACTTGCAACTGGGGTACACAACTGTGTACTGGGGCTGTGGGGAGAAAAAAAAAAGAGGAAGATTGGCAACAGATGTTAGCTCAGGGCCAATCTTCCTCACCAAAAAGAAAAAAAAAAAGCATACCTTAAAGGTGTTCAGGACTCCAAATGGGAGTCATAGAATTAAGGAAGTCTTCTAATTTCAGTAGATTGGACCCAAAACTGGACTAGAAAAAGAACAAAGTAGGATCTCCTCATCCCAGACCTAAACATTTGGAGCCTTTCTGGAGATCTGAGAGGAGAGATTTTGCACTTAATGACTTTTTTCTACGTAATCACTAACTGCTGGCATGCAAGACAACTAGAGCATCTCAGTTAGTTGCAGAGTGAAAAGAGTGGCTGTGTAGACCCTGACCTTGGCTGAAGGGTTCTGAACTCAAAGACTGCACTAGGCATGGAGCTTCCTCTCCCACGTACTTTTTGGAACACTGTCCTTTCGTAGAGTTTAAAGTTGCTTCCTTCTTTCTTTTAACAAATCATTTTTAACTTTCTTTTGCATCATTTGCTTAAGTTCACGTTTTTGTGATATAACACCCTCGTTAAACAGATTAAGAACTTTAAAAATATTATTTATATTTTTTATCCCTCCTTTTTTATCTTTTATTTTTAAAGAAGAAAGAATAAGTTGCAAGAAATATGTTAAAAATTGATAATTTTTCTCATTAGGAAATTCTTTTGGTAATACGACATGTTTCCAACATTCCAAGTGGATGTCATGCTCATTTTGTTGTGTGGTCTTGTCTTGTGCAGTGCAGGACATTTGGCATCCTTGGCCCCTGCCTGCTACATGAAAACCCCTCATTAATTGAGACCACTTAATATGTCCCCAGACGTTTCCATATGCCCCCAAAAGAGGTGCTGTCACTCCAATTGAGAGAGAAAGTAATAGCTTCTATTCCTTTGAGGTCCAGATTATAAACTGAACACCTTGTTGGGTTGTTTATTTGAGAATCTTATTCCCATTCTTAGAAGGGATTTCTAGGAATCCAGGAAGTAGTTTGCTCTTACTCTGTGGTTGTCTGGCCTCTTAGTTTCAGAGCAGGCTCTCGTCTCTTGGAACGGAGCATACCGCAGAAACAGTGTCACATAGCTCAGGCTGCCACACTTAGGTCTGGCTCTCCCCTTCCTTGGCCCTTCCCTGATATGGTGCCCTTTGGATTGGGCTGCACAGAGGCATCTGCTTTGGTGCCACAATAAGGTTATCAGAACTGTTTTTAAGCTTACTAATTTTTCAAGTGTGGGCAGCCCCCCACGAATAAGTTACATTTCAAATTGTGTGCATATGCTGATTATTTGGACTCTGGGACATGTTTTGCCATGGAAACCATTCAGTACATAGTTAGGTTACCAAGGAAACTGGATGTACTGAAGGAGTTCATCCAACCATAGTGCCTGCCATGTTTATCACCACATTTTGAGGGATAAAACACAGCCCTTTTTCTTCTCATCAGTGGCTGTCCATTATATAGCTTGCCTTGTTGGGGGATGGCAGGGAGTAAGCAGTGATCCAGTCACAGCCGACTGGGCAGGCTCAGTTCAACCAATAGAAGTCCAGATACCAAAAGGCTGCCAATGCCCAGGCATATCTTCTCTCTACAAAGTGTAAGTGCAGGGTGAACAGTAGCAGAGCTGTCACTCAGTTCTGGATTGTGATCTGGAGCAGTGCTAAGCAACTTTTCCTGATTGCTTATGAAACCCACTCCTCATCCCAGAGCCAGGAGAACTGGAGCCACAGTGAGCACAGAGCGTCTGGAGTACTTTCCTTTCTTCCTCATGTTTCGAATGTCCTTGCAATAAATGATCGTCTCTGTAAGTCATCTGGGTTGACCCTGCGTTACCCAGAGAAAGGCAACCAGCCCAAACCAGACATGAGACCTGTCCACAAAAGCTTATTACTCGTGATCTAGATTCTTGAGTATTAATTGCAAGGCATTTCCCTGTAATATGTAACTCATTACGTTAAAGAAAGGAATTGAGAGAACACTAGGCCCATTGTACTGTTCTAAAGACGGGAATGGTAGCAGCATTATTATTGTTGTGTTTTCATTGTCTTTTTTGAAATTAAGCTGAGTATAACTTAAATATTTATTGTGCCTATTTATCACCTGCCCTGTCCGCTGGCCTGGTGGGTTATAGTCAGCCTGCCGAGCACTGGGTCCACAGTACTCAGCCGTTGGAGTCTTCACTTGGTGTCCTCCTAGTCAGGGTGATGGCTTCCATTCTCCTGTCTTGTCATCACCCTTCTGGGCTTCTTTATTTTAGTCTTTCATTTCCTATTTGTATGCTGGCTTAGTAACAGTGATTTAACTTTATGTTTATATTGCACTTCCCACTTGAGAAGTGCCTTCTCCACTATTATCTTTGCAAGCTAGATAGGGCAGGTATTGTCATCCCTGTTTTCCAGAGTTAAAATCAATACTCAGATACCTTAAAGGACTTGCCCAACTCTCTCAACCACTCCAGGCAGGTCCGGGGCCAGAAGCCAGTCTTCTTTGCTCTTTCCGCTGCAGCACACTGCACGCCTGGACGGGTGCTGCTCCCTTTAGCTCTGCTTATTCCTGGCTGGTAGCTCTCTTGGGACCCTTACTTCTGTGCTGACCATCTCTCGCAGGGGACTAAGCTTCCCCTCCTGGCTGCTCTGGTCAGTGTTCTTGGCACTTTGGCCCTAGCATACCTCTTACTTCAGCAAATTGGCACCTTAGGACAAGCCCCTGCCGTAGCATATTTATTAGTGAATTGGTACCTTTGCGTATTTTATAAAGCAAATTAATGCCTCCAGGTATTCATCTTGATGATTAATAATCACTTTTTGTTTTATATAGTGTCTTTCCATCAGAAGCATATATTATCTTCCATTATAAAGAGGAGGTTAACTAGTAACACTGCTTGTCTAAAATCTTAACAATAACAACAGAAGAGGGGAGAAGGGAACTAATTTCTCTGAGGAGCTCATGAGAACCAGACACTGCACTGGTGCTTTAAGTATATGATCTCATTTCATCCTTGCAAAAAAACCTATGAATTAGGTGATGTTTTATATTTTACAAGTCAAGAAACTGTAGTTCAGACAAGCTAAGTAAATTACACTACAAGTAAAAAGTAGAGACATTATTAAAATCTAGCCTTCTCCGCTTCCAAGGCTCATATTCCATCTGCTATTGCATACACCTTCCCCTTGGGCAAAGAGCACCATTTGTGGGGCTTATGGAAACAAAGATACGAATGCCTTGGACACTTGGTTTCAGAGTGGGGAAGGAGGAAAGCTGGAGTGCAGCCGTTTCTTTTTTCTGACACCCAACAGAAAGGAGCGCGTTCACTCCTTTGTCTTTCCTCTAAAGATCATGGATCTGTTGACAATTGCTGTAACGTAAGTTTGAATTGGTAACTTAGTTGAACTAAGGTAAACTAACCGAGAGCAATCTGTAAGTGTTTTAGTAGCTGTTAAAGGAGGGTCCGTTCATACACATCACCCGTGCTGAGCAGTTAGAAAGCTGCTTAAAGAGCAGTGCTTGTCTCTTGGAGAGGCAGGGACGCCGGGGAGAGGACCAGCCTGGAAGGCAGGAGTGCTGTGTTCTGGCCCTGGTTTCTACCTCTGGCTGTGTGCCCCTGGGTTGTTAAGTCACCTCACCTCTCTGGGTTCCATTCCCCCACCTGTAAAACCTGGGAGCTGAACTGGATGACCCTCCAGCACCTGCAGTTTTATCGGCATCCATAGCAATTTCTTTATCATGTTAGTAGGAAGAGACTCTTTAGAAAAGACTGAGACAATGATGAAAAACCTCTTGCTACTCAATGTCCTGGCCAATTACAGTTTCTGAAAGGAGCCTAGTGTTGACAGCTCCTAGAGGTCTGAGTCTTTTTAAGGAAAAGGGGGGCCATAGAAGGTAGTATTCTAATCAAATTTGTAGGTAAGATACTGATTGGTTAGTGAATGACTGGTGAGTAGTCTTGAAGGTTTTTAAAGGTGATTTTTGGCTTTACTTTGTAGGTTCTAAAGTAAACGTATATGAGGTTTTGGAATTTCTCGTGGACGCTATGTCTGCAGCTCCCTTCACTGACTCCAGGTGACTTGTGATGCCTCCTTTACGCCTACATGCTCCAGGCAGTTCAACTGCTCCTGAGGCATGAAATCACTAAGAAAGAAGGATATTTTTTTCCTGTACAGTCAGATTTTTCTACAATAATTCTTAAATAGTGAGCTAAACCTAATAACTAATTACTACTATTTATATAATAAATATGAGAAAAACTATAATTTAGAGTAAGATAGTTCAAAATACTTTGATACAATTTGATCCCTTCCTTAATAAACTAGAATTTTTAACATTTGCTATTTAATCTATCTCTGGATTTCTCTGAATAGAAAATTCAGATGAAATCTTTTCTTGGAGAGGAGAGCGTTCAGGCCTTTCTTGGGACATCAGACCTGTTTAGGTCCTGGCAGTCTTCACACACAGCTCTTCCTCCCTTCTCATGAACACTGAACCCCTCACCAGAGAGTGGACAGGTCTGCATGGTGTGACCACCGGGCTATTTACACAGCAGTTTAAGTATGTGATAAACCTCATCCTTCCAGGAGCTGTTTTTATTTTAAGAGAATGAGTTTAGAAGGAGTAATCCCAATGAATCTATCGTCTTAGAATATATAAGATATATTTTCCTGAGGCATTTTGGCTGTATCGAACTGCCCATAGCATCATTCCTCTGCGTGCTCAAAAGATCCACACTTACACTTAGCAACCCATCTCTTAAAGGTTTAAAACTCCTGCTTTAAACAATTTAGAATGGACATGCATGGATCCCTAAGGGCTTTGACCCCAGCCCCTCTGCCCCAGCATCCTGGAACTGCCAAGTCTTAGGCAACAAGGCTTTGGAACTTTCTTGCCACATTTCAGACCCTTCCCTGAGTGGAGCTTTTGGGATCCTGGTGTACACTGGGCAGCGTCTCAGCTCTGGCCACTGGCCTCAATACCAGCTTTGATTCCTCTTCCCCAGGGGAGAGGTCCGCCTGCTACCGGGGATCTTCCCCAAGTCTAGCGTGGGTCCTTTTTGGTTTTGGCGGGGGGGGGGGGGGGGGGAGGCGGGGGAGGCGGGTGCATTGCAGGAGCTGGGTGGTAAGGAGGGGCTGGAAGGCTTCACCTGCTTTACAGGGAAGGTGTCTGGGGTGACTGTTTGGGGAGGCAGAAATAGCAGCAGGGGAAGAATTGGAGAGAACCAACAATTAGGGAGAGCTCAGGATGAATGAAGCTGCTCACCCACTCTCAAATCATGCTATTACACCGACAGAAATGTTGGTATTTTGGTTTGTAAAAATAGTACGATACCAAAATACCAAAACCAGTATTGTAATCACAGGTAAATCTCTCTTGCTGGGGTAAGGAAGGGAAGACCTCACAGAAGAGGTGTGATTTGAGCTGAGTCTTAAAGGACAGTCACCAGCTACAAGGCACTGAACCCTAATTGCAGATCCAGTTGATTTACCTGGTGACTACACCAGGAGTTTTTTTGTTTTTTGTTTTTTTTTTTTATTAAGGTTATGATACACCAGGAGTTTTACATAAAATTTCTCTGCCATTCCTTGCCGATGGTTCAGTCTGCGCTTTAGTTGGGGGCTCAGGGGTGTAGATAGTTCTGTGGTTCTGCAAAGCCGGCCTCTGCTTGGTTCAGCTCCTCTCTTCTACCCCTGCTTGTCTCTGTGATAAAAGCTCCCAGTAATCACTTGAGCAGTTTTGTGTGTTATTCTTAGTGGGTAACACTTTGATACATTAACACCTCATAACATTTCACTTGGAGTTGTTTTTTTTCTCCCCGTGACTTTAGCATTTAAGGATGTAAAGACACATTAGGATTTTGGATCCTTTTTCTTGGACGCTCCTCCTTACAGAGGCTTATTCAAAAATGGCTGTTTTTGCTCATACTTTTTCTTTTAATTGGCATTAAATTGGTCCATTGTTTGTCACACCTGTTATCTAAGCTGCTAGTTGGTGTATTTGAAAATACAAAGCATGTAACATTTTTGCTATCTAAAAGACTTTTCTTCGTTATTCTGTTCATATACATGTGGATTTCTTGATATTGTATTTTTGGAACAGTTTCTCAATGCAGCTTCTTTTTTGGTCAAGACTTCAGAAGGAGTAGTCCAAATCTTAGCCATTTAAGTTGCTGTTTAATTGAAACTGTATTAAAAAGTAATTAATATGTTCTACTTGTGTTGCTGTCTTTAAGACCTCTAAATCTTTGTTGAATCCGAATGTTGATTCAGAATTTTGCTGTTTTATTAGATGACTTTCTGGAACCCCAAAGCAGTGCTTCTTGAAAGCATGTCAGCAGACCACCTGCACCAGCCTTGGGACTTGTTAGTGGTATAGATTCCTTGAATCCATCCCAGACCTACCAAAGCAGAATTTTGAGGGCTTGGAAATCTGCATTTTTAAAAGCTTCATAGGTAGTCGTATGCACACAGAGTTTGGGAACTTCTGTCTTGAAGTTGGCCCAGTATTTGTTTATTTGGGATTTATTGCCTAATTTTCTTCAGGACATATATGATTGAGTTTTGGCCTTCTTACAGTCTTTCATTTGAATTCTGCGAAGAACACTCTTAGGGAGGAATAGGGTCACACTTTCCCTGGTATTCAGTAGAGTTACAGAGAAGATTAGACTCCAACAATATTTTCAAAGCCCGAGTCACTGGACCCTCTTAGGCCTGTTGTGTGTGGTGCTTGTATACAAGGGCAGCAGACCTACACATGACGCTTGGAAATGAACTTTCTGGATCACAGAGGACTGCTTAGTACATTAGACACCAGACTATAGCTAGTCTAAGCTCTGGAGTCTTATAATAATAGTAATTAACATAATGATACTTTGTGTTTCTCAAGTGTCTTTAAACTGAAGGCCTTAAAGTGCCGTATTAAACATAGTATGCAACACCTGGCAAGAGAGGTCAGCGTTACGTTCCTCATTTTATTGATTCAAAACCCAAAGCTGAATACAAAAGTTTAGCTTGGACACTTCTCTTAGATAATGACACATTCAACTTAGAGAAACAGGAATATTTCAAAGGGAACATTTGTGATTTGGGAGAATGGGGAGTGGTGGTGGTAAGGTGGTAGCTATTTTGGCATTCTAGGGTATATATCCTGAATGAAAACAACCATTTTTGGTTACTTTAGTTAATGCCTTTAATAACTAGAGATGTTTAGCTGGAAAACACCATCATTTTTCTTATTAGCATTTCTCTGCATTTTATAAATCTCATATTCCTTCTGCTTACTTCATCTGCCTTTCCTTTCCCTGGCCGTCTTTATTTTTTAGTCATTTATAGAGTCAGAAAATGCTCAAAAACAAAGCAAAACAAAACAGAACCTTCTAGAAGGGACCTTAAAGATCATATCATCAGCCCCTTTGTTTTACAGGACAAGATACTTGGAGACTAGAAAAGGTTAAGTAAAAGACTTACCCAAAATGTCCTAGAAAGTTTAGATATGGGACATATGAACATTTAAGTTATACTCTCTTAGCAAATTTTAACTATGCAATACAGATTTCCCCTGTTATCCCGAAGTAGAGTGTGCCTGTGAAACCTTTCGTAATCCAAAATGGCTTAAAGCAAAGAAGCAATTATTATTAATTTATATGAGAAAAATCTTTGAACATTCCCATACCAAAAAATAACCTACAAAATCGCACATAAAGCCTAAAATAACACTAACATATAGTAAAAGCAGGAATCATATCTTAAATACACAGCCTATATAAAATAGAAATAATACATGGACAGTGCAATTTCACTTCCCAGAATCGGGGAGACAGCGAGCATGCTGGAAGGCTGAGAGGTGGTGGTGGTGATGATGGGATGTTAGGCTGAGTCGTCAGAGGTTGGGGTGGTGGGAGGTGAGGGAGACGGGGGTGTAGCAGACAGAGGAGGAGGGTCATTTGTTAACATCTCACCCTCGTCTGAATCCGTCAGAGTAGGCAGGTCACTAACGTCCACACCTTCTGTGTCTTCCTGCCTCAACGTTGAAGGTCGAGGTTCGCCGTCTGCTATGGCTGCTGTGGAAGGCTTGAAATGCAACAGCATGCTTGACTGCTTAGCCTCTGTGACTGCTCACTGCAAAGCAAACTGCTGTGTTCCCTCTTCACCTTTTTTCGTAAAAGTGAAAATCCTCTTCAGGTTTTTTTCGGTTGGTGAAAACATGTACTAATGTGGGTCTTTCGTAAAGGTGAAGTGGCGTAAAGCGAACTTTCAGATTGCGGAGGAAACCATACAGTATCACCCCTAGTCACCATGTTTTACGTTAGGTCCTCAGACTTTATTCCTCTTATAGCATAAGTTTGTATCCTTTCATCATTCCCTCCCTATTCCCCCACCCCTGCAGCTCCTGACAACTCCTTCTCTACTGTTTCCAGAGTTCTTACATTTGTGTGTTTTATTACATATCTTTTCTCAAATGAGCTGGAGTATATATTCAATGAATACAGTTTAGAGTTGAGAATCAGTTCAGGTCTTTCAGAGATCCTGTTTAGTTATCACCATTTTTCCTTCCCATTTTTATTTCTTTTATCTCCTTTTCTTAAGCTCAACTTTTGATCCTATGCTGTTACTACCTTTTAAATTTTCTCCCATTTGCTTTTTCTGTATTCATCCTCTCTCTTCTCTCTCTTTGCTTTTATGATCTAATACTGTTGCAACCTAAGTAATTAAATATCCCAGAAAAATGAAATTGAATAAGTTTTTAAAAATCCTAAAGATCAACACTTTAGAAAAAGCAGACAATTAAAGGATAAAGAAAAAAGAAAAAGTACTGGGAGACTTCTGGAATGTTTGAGTTTGGTTTTTTAAGCACTTCAACGGCTGTAGAAGCAGGTAATCCTGTATTATCACAATCTTCAGCCTCCATTTGCTCAGCTGCAGCTGTATGCATAACCAGCATTGCCTTTATGAGTGATTTATGGTGACTTTTGCCTTGCAAATAAAATGAAGAACAGTCCTAATATAACAGATTAAGAATTTGAAGAGAAGATAGGACATTTATTCATTTATTCATCAAATGATTGATTGATAGAGACCATTTCCTTATAGAGTACACTGTATTTTAATGCAAGCTGATGAGAATTCTGGTGACTTACGCCCTGTTGTTCTTCATCTTAATACTAAGATGATTGAACTAAAGGTACTCATTCAATGTAAAAGTGCTTGGGAAAAACTGAAAGGGCCATGCAAAAAGCCTTGTGTTAGTGATTTCTTATTCAAAACAGCTTAGTTATATAAATATTTATTAAGAAGCTTAAAAACAAACATTTGTGTACTAAGGGCCAGATGCTGGAGATATACTGCGCTGTAGGGAGAAAGGTAGAGACAGCGAGGGAATATAGTATATTCATTTTTCCCTCCGAGGAAAAAAGTAGAGCCTGAAACAATAGCCGTGTAGTTCCCCCTACTAACCACCAGATGGGGCTGTCAGCCATAGGCAGCTCAGTTGCTGTTCCAGTGGCCTTCCTATTGGATAGTAAGGGGTGCAAGAAGTGTGAAACTATTTGTTGTATGTGTGGGTAATTCATAACATGAGGTACCTGTATGTTAGGCAAAATATTTACCTATATTCTATACATCACTTCACAGTTTTTACCTCCTCTATCGGAGGAGAAAATTAATCTGATTAGATTTGTTTATGAAATAATGCTACTTATTATTAATGCTTCCTTTTCTGATACTTACAAATTTATTTTGGAGGCTAGTACAGACAGAGTTTTCTGAGTATTATGTACCCAGAGTTGAGACAGCATGAGAAAAGTTATTTCCTATTTTCTCTGCCTATAATCTTGCCTTCCTACTTAATTTCTACTCCCCCTTCAAAATTCAACTCAGATGTCACCTCCTCTCCGAAACCTTTCTTGGCACCTTCTCCCATACAGTGTTGTGAGAATGCTCTCTTTCATACTCCCACATTGCTGTTTATGCTCTCTAATAATTATCTCATTGAATTGAACTTTTTTTTTTTACCTATATTTTGGCCACTAGTTAGAAGATTCTTGGACCATATATTATTTATATTTCTATACACACTGCTGAGGACAAAATCTGGAAAGTATCAGTCACAGAATAAGCACGTTTTAAGTATTTGTGAGTTATAGTTCTTCATTGACTATTTAAGGGATATTAAATTATTAATAGTTACTAAGCAGTCTTCTCTAGGATTATAAATAAGCTATGAGGAGTCAGCTTACAAAATAATTGATTTTAGAAGACTTTTAGAAAGAAGAACTTATCTTAAGAGGGAAAGGGTTATAGGATTAGTTCCAAGGACCATGCAATACATAAAGTTTATCTTATCTTACTATAGGTCTACTCCTAGTGCAACAAATGTATGGAATTTTAAGATTTATTTGAAATTTTAGTTTTGTGACTTATTTGGAAAGCTTTTTTTTTTTTTTACTTTAATAGAAAAAAAATAGTTTTCCTTAAATGAGTTTAAGTAGTCTAGGGACATCTTTGAGTAGTAGGCCAAATTTGATTCTGTATTATAAACTTTTAAGTGGAACTAATGGGAAAGTGTGATTCACTCCATTCAATTCAATTGATAGAAATATTTTTCAGAGCCAACTTTTCTTTAAAGTGAATTATGTATTTCTCTTTAGAACACAAATGTGTTGGTCTATAAAGTTTAGACTTCTATGAGAATGAAAATAATAAGCTCTTAAAGAAAACTGTAAGACTTTTTTAACTTATAAGAATAACATCCCAGTTATTTCCTTGTGTATGGAAAATTTCCATTTCTATGATCTTGACTGAAAAAGTTTCTCCTGGACAGTTTAGAAAACTAAAGAAAAGTATTTCATCATCTTCAGCAAACATTTATCAAGTGCCTGCTATGGGAAGGTCGCATTACCAGTCACTTGGAAAAACCCACTTATCCAAAGGTGAGACTCCTGGCAACCCCCTGGAAAAGAGCCTTGATCCTTGGACTCAGAGAAAGCGAGTCTGAGTAGCCAAAGAAGCTGTTTTCAAAATGCACTCAGCTATTTTGTTTTATATGCAAACTTGGTTAGCCTATTTTTACACCCATAGCATATATGAAACAACAGATTAGAATGTAGGTAGGCTGGTATGGATAGACATGCTTTGATAACAACCAAAAGACAGCTATAAAAAGCAGGGAAAAAAAACCCAAAATACAATATATTAACTGACATGGTCAGTGATGGCTCCCCATCATCAATAGAGTTTGTACCGAAATTCGTTAATTCTGTTCAGCAGGTTGTTTAAGGACGTGAGCTCTGGGGCAGACAGGCCTGAGTTCTAATCTCAGATATACTACCTACTAATGATATAATCATGAATAATTTACCCACTATTCAAACTGAGCTTTTCTCTGTGTCAGAAATATCATGAGAACAATTTAAAAACAAACCAGAAAGATATCACAAATATAACAAAAGTTCACATCATTTCTATATAAATTGACCAGAAGATCACTTAAGATCCCTTTGTAAAAGGATAAAGAATAATGTCATTCGGTTTACAAAAGAAGAAATAAGACAACTAATGAATATGGAGCAATGTTCACCCTCACCTAATGATCCAAAAATTCCAAATAAAAACAACAAAATACTTGCATCAGGTGTAAATTAGCAAGACAGTAAAACATGCGCATAAGCTCTAAATGAAGCTCCCACAGGGAGAAAAGACAGAGAAAGAACATGCCGTATGAAGTCCGAACAAGAACAACTGCTTGTATGATGCTCACCGTAACAGGAAAGTTAAACAACTGCTTGTATGATGCTCACCGTAACAGGAAAGTTAAACAACTGCTTGTATGATGCTCACCGTAACAGGAAAGTTAAACAACTGCTTGTATGATGCTCACCGTAACAGGAAAGTTAAACAACTGCTTGTATGATGCTCACCGTAACAGGAAAGTTAATAAATGTGGATACAGATGCGGGTATCTCTTAATAAGGCAGCTCCCACTTTATGCCTCACAGTGGCCCTAAAACCATCAGTAGCAAAAGGTGGTTTCTGGAAAGGGACTCCCTCTCACCATTCGGGATCTCTGTGGTACCACCGTTTGTCCCCTGTAAGAGTTTCTAGGAGTGTTCACCTCTTAGGATTGGAAATATTCACACTTATGTTTGTATTCTCCATTTCTTGGACCCTTCTGCTCTCTGTCTTCTTCATTATCTGGAAGCCAAATTGTTACTCTTTCAACGTTATGAAAAGGCAATGCAGCATAGCTTGAGACTTCTACCCCACTTCTTGATCCTACTTGCCTGATGCAGCTTTTGCCTGCATTATTGTTATTTATTATTGCACGATTTATACTTTGGGTTTTTACATAGGGATTGTGGGAAGTTTTTTAAATAGAAAAAAATTTAAAGGTGGCAGAATAGGAAATTTCTTTTTATTCTCATTAGAGTGTTTGTCCTCTCTTTCTCTGTTTCAAGTTGTCTCTAGTGGTTTTAGCTGTCTGGCAGCCTCAGTTCTACTTTAGTTCATGCCTGGTAATTTTATTGGTATGTCAAGCATATTTTGGAGCTTTAGTATCATCAACAAGATTCTCTTTTCACTTGAATGGCTGCGAGAGAAAGCATTTGATCTGAAATTCCTACGTTCTGAGGGAACTGATCTATGTCAAAGCATTTCAGGTGTTCATTTAAGAAAAACTGTGAAGTATAGTCTTTCCTTCATTCAACCAACATTTACTGAGTCCCTATCAGATGTCAGGTCCTCTACTAACACTGTTTGGGTGGGAGTAGGGAGTTGTGGAATAAGGATGAAGATGTCCACCCCTCAAGACCAGCTCAGAAGAAACTAGCTGGAACAGTGAGGTGAATTCTGTACAGAAAGTGCACACAAAGAACCACAGGAGCCCAGCTGAGAGAACAGTGAGCTCTATCTGCTAGAGGATCCAAGGACTCACACCAGGGTGGCTTCTGACTAGGACAATGAAGGAAGAAAAAAATGTTTCCAGGAGCTGAAGGAGAGGATGGGCATTCCAGGCAGAAGGGACATATGAACCAAGCCCAGAGGCAGGAATGTGCCTGGCATTTTCGGGCATTGTGAATGGACCAATGTGGGTGTTTAATCCTGAGTGATCCTGGCTGTGGCTCAGCATGTGTCAGAATTTAGTTAGGTAAAGGTAATGCTCTAGAAGGGTTCGCATCCTCAAAAAAAACCTGAAAAGCATTGGTGTTTAGTATATTCTTTCTTTCTGGGTCCTATGCACAGAGCTTACTGTGTGTTTAGGCTATAGCTGATGCCCCTCTGGATCCCTCAACCATCTGGCCAGCTGTGTTAGTGTCTCTCTTTACACATTATGCTGACAGCATTTGCCCATTCACTCAGCCACAGTGTTGGGCTATAGGGGCAGCAATTTAAAGGAGCCCACACATGTGCACCCACGCATAATTACCACCCACACCGTCGCACAAATATGCTTTGTTGTGTTCCCTTCCATTATTCCTAATAAAAAGTGGGCCCCTAGACTTTCTAAATATTTGTTGGCTTTTTTTTGGCACAAGCAGTAGCATCTAGCACATGCAAATATTACGTACACATTTATCCAGAGAAGTGAATTAAGTGAACATGGAAAGGGACACAATAATTGTTTAAAAAAAAAAAGAGTAGTTAGATGGGACATCATAATGAAATAGTGAATCTGGACAAATGAGCCAAAGACATGATTTGGTGGGTGTTAGAAAGTGACAATGGTGAATAGAAGAGTTTGGAAAGTACAGAAACTTGTGGTCTAAGAGTTGTCAGAATCTGGTACATGAAAGATTTCTACTATCCATGATTTTTTTTTCTTTTAATTTAATGTTACTTAGTTAAATTTCGGAAGACCACTACAAAGTTAAAACTGTTAGGTGTGGTTCTCTGTGAATTTATTAATGGTAGTTTGTAATCATGATGATCCCAAGTTTTCCAATTGTGAAGAGCCAGCTTTCTAACACATTCCCATCAGAGGAAAGGCTCGTAACAGGAAGTGTTTAAACCAGCAGACATCTTCAGGGAATTATGGGTAGGCAGTTGTCTTTTTAAGTGGCTTACAAAGCATTTGAAAAATACCTTTGTGGGGCAAAGAGCACCTGTCCAACCATTGCCCTTTTTTGGGGAGGGACACTAGTTGGCACATTCTTGTTTTGAGTTGCCTGAATCCCAGGGCTGTTCTGTGACCCCTAGGGTTCTTGGGTGGCTCCAGGGGTCTAGGTTGGTGCTGGAAGAAGCCGATGAGCACATTTCTAGTACAAATGACTCGTTTTGTTCTGGCACTGCTTAGAACTCAAACTCTCCTTCCACTTTTCAAGCAAAGGTTGGCCAGAGCTCTGTGGCAAATCTGTCCAGGATCTTATCCTGAAACCCCTTGAGCAGCGCTGAGCCTTGCATTTATAGTACAAAAAGGAACACAAGTGGGTGTGTCCGTTTTGGCGCTTGTCCCCCTCCCGTTTGTTCTTTTGCGGTCAAAGAATCTTGCACAGCAGTTACTCAATGCCAGGCTGGCACAGCTGCAGCTAATTTAACCACTCATCTGTTGAGTGAGGTACTATTTCCATTTTGCAACTGGGGTAAACTGAGGGATGAGATCTTTACTTATTTGATTTAAAGCCAGAGATAAACTCTGATAGATCTAGGACCAGACATTTGGACATCCTTTTGTTTGCTTTCAGTTTCAAACGTGGTTCACTAGATGATACTGTTTCCTACACCCTTAATTAGCATAAGTTTAAATTTTAGCTCTTGCAACCATCTCTTCAGACCTATTACTAATGCCTAAAAGGAATACCAGTGGTTTCAAATGAGGCCTTTTGAATTTATGTCAAGTGGCTAGGAGTTGCAATTGTTGAAATAGAAATTATTTAGAAATTTGAAATGTCATACTTTTGCTTTTTTCATGCTCCCTGTAGTAGGTATTTAGGCCAAGATAAGGAAAGCACCATCTTTAGGCTCTGACTGCATGACATACCTGGGCAGTAAAGAGAAAGGACACCTGACATGTATTCCACTTTTCTGCAGAAGGACACTTGTGAGAAACTAGAACTTGCATAATGGTTAAAATATAGACTCTAGAGTCAGACAGAGCTGGGTTTGAATCCTACCTTCAGTACTTACTAGCTGGGTCCTACTGGCGACAAGTTCCTTAACCTCTCTATGCGTCAGTTTTGTCACCTATGAACTGGGCATAAGGACAGTTGGGAGGATTAGCTGAGTTAAAGCATGTGAAGCACCGAGAGTAGTGTCTGGCTTACACTACCACACGGAAGCGCCGGTGAATGAGAGCTCTTACTGGCTTGGCCTGCTCCATACCAGGCTCCTTGCTAGGTGCTGTTATGCACATTACCTCATTTCATTTCCCCCACCAAGCAGCCAGGTAATCCTCTTCCTTCCATGGCTAGAACAGTGTGAGTTGAACATTTGAATTTATAAGCATCTTGACTGAATATGACACTGCATTGGTGACATTTTGATAGCTGTCATTGCATGGTTTAGTTCCAGCATCTTTCAGCACATTCAGAAGCATCAACCTTT
This sequence comes from Equus przewalskii, assembly GCF_037783145.1. NCBI lineage: Eukaryota > Metazoa > Chordata > Mammalia > Perissodactyla > Equidae > Equus > Equus przewalskii. Next base: position 67,773,378 of record NC_091844.1, on the reverse strand, counting down.
ACATGTTGGGGCTTCTCCAGCAGCAATTATAGCCACAAATGAAGAAAAGCTATACATGTTCCCATGAAATACCATTGAGATTTGTGTCACAGGCCTCTGGTGACAAAGACTTGTTTAACTGCTAGATGTCAGCTTTTTTTTTTCTTTCAGATAAAATTAAACTGTGGAGTAACCGTTCAATCCATAAGAATAAAATTGGTTTTTGATCACAATTCTGTAGAAAATCAAAACTGATACCAAATATCTTTATTTATAAGCATTTTTGTTTATTGTGAGTGTATGGACAGATAGAGTGGGGTGCCCCAAAGAAAAGATGTTGAATTGTGGTTTTTTGCCAGCTTTTGGCATTTTCCCCCTGGTGAAATCCTTGCTCTTCCCCACATGCCTTCCCACCCTGTAGCTACTCTCCTTTCTCTATGACCTTCTTCTGAATGTGAAGCTCTGAGTGCTGGTACTTGTTCCAGCCAACTCAGTAGGTGGACCAGGATAAGTTTTATAATTAGTTTTCTTAACAGCCCCAACTGGCTACTCTCAAAATAATTCTGTTAAATGTGGCCTCTTGCATTATGTGGGGTAAGTCAGTAGCTGGCTATACCGAGAGACTTGAGAGATGTGGAGAAGTATATGCCTATAGGGAAAAAAGAGCACTTTTCTGGACTTGAGGTAAGTCACAGAAAATGTACATCTGAAAAAAAATCACATGACTTAGATGATCCAGGCTCCACAGTTACCATGACTTAAACTCGTGTAGATCACACAGAGCTGGGAACAGAGCTCTAGGAAAGAAGGACGAGGCAGTCAGCCCTGCCTGGTATTTGACAAAATGCCAGATTTAGACGTTAATGCCTTGAGAATAATGAAAAACTGAGATCACTGGGCCTTAGAAAGAGAAAAGGGAAGTAAATCAGATGGCAGAGCAAGAGAGGTTTTGACCACAGCTAGAAAGAGAAATGAAGTCTGTCCCCATCTTGACACAGTGTAATCCTGAGAGTGAAACTTGTGTAAGATGGGCTGGGCTGACAGAACTGGGTCAGAGGGCTCAGAAGTGGACCCATGTGGTCCAAGACTCTAAGGTGATGTGATCTTGAGTCATGAGAATGAGAATTAAAGGCACTCACCCCTTGGGGCTGATTCTCTCAAGGCACTGCCCATTGAAGATTGCCAGATCATTCCCATCCAGCTTCATCTCTGGGCCCGCAGCTGCTCACCTCTCCTCGGTGAGGGAGGCAGAAACTTAACAGAGGATACTCGAGATTGGAGAACAATTTTCTCTTGGAGATCCTTTCTCAACAGAAACTCCTAGACTCCGACTGATTGCAAGGGGCACATCTGGTACAAGGAAACAGATTCTTTCAACTTACTGTACTTAATATCTTGATACCTAGGATCACAGGAATGGAAAATAAATGCTAATCCCTCTAAATGTGACACGTCTGGTCACTTGCATGCAGGCAGTAAAAATATAGTGTTGGTGGAAACCTGTACAAATAGAGCAAGGCAGTTCTGCACGTACGTACGACTAGTATTTGCTCTTCCCTTCTGTGTGGTTTTTGTCGTGTCAAACACAACTGAGTGAGAGTCACCCCCCATACTCCCAAGTGGAATTAGTGGAGTGTGTCCTGGCCTCGAATAGGCCTCTTTCTGGGCCCCTTTCTGGGCTGTCTGAGCAGTGGAAGCACAAATATAAATCTCGGGCACATGAGGACACACACAGGCTGCAGAGCCCGTCAAGGGCTCTGTCGTGTTCCGAATGAACAGATGTTTATCCCACAACATTTTTCTTCTTGGGGTTTGTCCAGTGCATTAAAAAAACCCTGTTTACGCTAATTATTCCCTTTTGCTGCCTTTGCTTGTTTTGTTTTGCTCTTTTCTTTTTCCCATACATTAAGGACTATTCGTGTGAGGAAATTCTGCCCAGCTGCTTTCTGGAACAGACCCTTCCATAGCTTAACCAGGAACCCTTTGTTCTTGGATCGGAGTGGAGCTCAGATTGCCTTGTCACATGTATCTTGGCGCTTCTTCCCTGGAGTTTATAGGCTTTTAAAAATCCATTTCCTTTTTACCCCAAAGATGATCAGCTTCCATAACTTTTCTTAAAGTAAATCACTCCAGATCCCTTCATTATTTCAGGTTTTTCTCCTATGGTTCAGTCAGTATTTTATCTAGCAATCATTTGTTAAGCACATATTAAGTTTTGGTGAATACCATACTACTGTTCCAGGTATTAAAAGAGAAATTAAACCTTTTTCTCATTCCTTGGTTTGTTCTTTTTTTTTTTTTTAAAGATTGGCCCTGAGCTAACATCTGTTGCCAATCTTCCTCTTTTTTTTTTCCTTCTCCCCAAAGCCCTGCAGTACATAGTTGTATATTGTAGTTCTAGGTCCTTCTAGTTGTGGCATGTGGGACGCTGCCTCAGCATGGCCTGATGAGCGGTGCCATGTCCACGCCCAGGATCCAAATCGGCAAAACCCTGGGCCGCCAAAGCGAAGCACGCAGACTCAACCACTCAGCCGTGGGGCTGGCCCCTGGTTTGTTCCTATTTTCATTTACTTATTTATTTCCTTCAAGAAATAATTTTTTAGCTCCTACTGTGTGCCATGTCTGCACTGGGTGCAGTGGAATCAGTAATGAGCCAAAACAGACATGGTCTTTGCCTTCAAGGAATTCCCAGTATAGTAGGGGGAAAAGACATGTAAAGAATTAATTGCAATTCAAGTGATACATGCTGTAATAGTAGGGTGTTCAAGGTTCTTTGAGGAGTGGGAAGAATGTAATTGGCTCTGCCTCAGGCATCAAAAACAACTTCACAGAGTACCTGACGTGTGAGAGTATACTAGACAGAGAGAACAGCATATCCAGAGACAGGAGGTATGAAAGAGTATGTTTGGAAAATGATAATTGGTTCTGTGGGATCAGTATCTAGGGTGCAGAAACAGGACATACAGGAGATGAAGCTTCAAGAGTAGGATGGGCAGCCAGGTTGTTAAAGTCATTTTGCATGCCATGTGTAAAAATCTAGAGTATGTCTTGTAGAAAATGGTGTGTGTGAGGGGGTAGCAATGAGGCTCTTAGGCAGAGAAAATACATACTCAGTGTTATGGGCTGAATTATGTTCCCCCAAAATCCATATGTTGAAGTCCTAACCCCTAGTATGTGAGAATGTGACTGTATTTGGAAACAGGGTTTTAAAAGAGGTAATTAAGTTAAAATGAAGTCATTAGGGTGGGCCCCAATCCAATATGACTGGTGTCCTTATAAAAAGAGGAAGTTAGGGCGTGACACACACAGAGGGAGGACACGTGAACACACAGGGAAAAGAAGGCCACCTGCAAGCCAAGGAGCGAGGCCTCAGCAGAAGCCGGCCCTGCCGGCACCTTGGTCCTGGACGTCTAGCCTCCAGAACTGTGAGGACATAATGTTCTGTACTTTAAGCCAACTCCTTAAGCCAAATATGCAAAGAGAGTATTTAAGTAGCTTGACAAAGGAAAACGTTTTTAAGTATCCTTAAGGATTTCAGAAATATGTTTATTTATAAGTGATCCATGTACTAAATGACAGGTCATTTTTATCTATTTATCTATTTGTTAAAACAGTTTGGTAAATCCCTTTGGTAGACAGCAGTGTGTTGGCTGAGATTCAGTTGCTCTATGTATTCCAAAGTAGTTAACCTACAGTACCTATAAAAATCAAGAAAATAATAATGTTCAGATGCTAAGTGTTTTTCCTACAATGTCTTATTTAATTTGCAATTCTACCTCATGAAGTGAGCACCATTAATATCTTCCACACTGCTGATGAAGAAACAGAGGCTTAGAGAAGTTAATAATTTTCCCAAGACCACACAGCTAATAAATGTCAGAGCCAAATTCTTCTATTTATATCAATAAGAGAGGATTTTCATTAATACTTGGAAAGACTTTCCTGGACCTCATCCAAGGGCTTTTTGTTATAGAAGAACTCAAGGAACCCAATGTAACGCGCTTTCACCCAAAAGATGTTCCTGTGGTCTAGCCTCTGAAGATACTTTTAAAGAAAGTCCAGTACAGAGTTGAACCATTTTATTATAAAGGACCAGAATTGCCTGTGTAAGATGGATAAAATATATTGTTTCTATCTTTGGTTAGTATAAAAATTGTATCCTTTGTTACCAAATTGAGTAATTTAGCCAGAATCTAATTTTCTTGGAAGGCCGTCGCTCATAGGTTCAAGTAGTGTAATCAGAGTAGTTTTGTCAGCCGTGGCACACAACGTCTGGAAGGCTGCATGTGGCTTGGTGTGGTACCATGGGAGTTTGCCAGTCTGCTTGTATGGGCAATGATCACTCCAAGTGGCTGTGAATTTTTTCCTTTCATTTATCCCAACTTCTCCCCCTTTTGAGGTTTTGAAAGGTGGGGACATACAAAAATAAAATGGTTTATGGCCCAAGATCTGTATTACCTTTTCTGTCCAATGCATTGTTGAAGGTGATCAGTATATTTATGATTCTCAGAGGACAAGAAGCTTAATTCTGAGCAAGTTTTAATCTCTGAAACTTGTATCATAAATGGATATGAAGAACCTGCCTAAAAGTTGAATAGCTTCAAGTCAGACCTGAACTTGAAATGAGAATATACTAGTACCTTCACATTTTTTTTCCTTTGTGTCCTGTCTGGGCACAGATCTAGTAACTTCTCCTATGGTCCAGGATAGTTAATCTCACTTCTGCTCCCCTGCTCACTTAATTTAATCAAACTTTCAGAAAGACAGCAACACTAGGTAAGGCTTCAGTCTTATTATTCAGTCATTTATTGGTTTGACACTAATAATCTCTTTTTTCCTTCTTCATGGTATTGGTGGGGCTTCTGAGCAAACTAAAGAAAGAGCTTAGCTCTGATATGTGGGTTTCTTATTATCTTACCACTCACGTCAAAGACCTGTATAACTGTATTTTATTATGGGTTTATTTAAAACTTTACTTCTTTTTATACGCCAGGAAGCATTGTGGGTCAGTTTTTAAGAGCCCTTTTGAGCTGTATATTGGAATTTTGTTTCAAGCTATGGTGACAAAGTAAGCCGGAAACATATTACTTTAATTATTGTTGTAGGTATCTTTGGTTAAGGGAGGGAGAAAACTACTTATATTTTAAAGACCTTTTATTTTACTCCACGTATGCCTGATATTGATGACATCGTTGCTTGTTACCTATTCTGGAAGATAACTTGACAACACGTGTTAAAAACTTTTAAAAAGTACATATCTATTCCAGGATTTCAGTATATTAATGTAATTCTAACCTGGGCAGGGCCTTTAATTTAGCTTACAAGCATTTATTCACCTATCTTTCTGTTCTTTATGACCTCTTCAAAGAAACAATCTAAATATCCAGTAATAAGGGATTAGATAAGTATATTATGGCATATCAGTATAACAGAATCCTGTCATCCTTTTTTTTTTTTTAAGGACGATTAGCCCTGAGCATATCTGCCGCTAATCCTCTTCTTTTTGCTGAGGAAGACTGGCCCTGAGCTAACATCCATGCCCATCTTCCTCTACTTTATATGGGGGATGCTGCCACAGCATGGCTTGATAGGCAGTGTGTAGGTCCATGCCTGGGATCTGAATCGGCGAATCCCTGGCTGTCAAAGCAGAGTGCACAAACTTAACCGCTATGCCACTGGGCTGGCCTCTGTCATCCATTTTAAGAAATAACTAATGGCATGGAAGTAGATTTATAATACAGGGTATTCCAAAAGTCTTAGTGCAATTTTAAGCTTTAATAACTTCAGAAGTATACGTGCTTCAAATTTTCAAAAAACATTATTTGAAAGTTTAATTATTTAAATTTCTTTTATACTTATTTCACTTTGTGAATTTTGGGTAATTTTTAATGTTTTGTTTCACTTAACATTTGTTAGAGAGATTGAAACAAAAAATTAAAAATTTATCTACTTGAAATTTTACAAGTAATGAATACTTTATAATCTCTTTTTTTTTACAAAGATTTTCTTTTTTTTTCTGCTTTATCTCCCCAAACCCCAGCTGTACACAGTTGTATATCTTAGTTGCAGGTCCTTCTAGTTGTGGGATGTGGGACGCTGCCTCAACGTGGCCTGACGAGAGGTGCCGTGTCCGCGCCCAGGATCGAAACCCTGGGCCGCTGCAGTGGAGCGCGCAAACTTAACCACTCCGCCACAGAGCCGGCCCCTATTTTATAATCTTAAGCACGAAAATTATAAAACAAAAGTTGTGTGAGAATTTACTAAAGCAGACTTTTAAAATAATATGTGCAACCTGATTCCAATTAAGTAAAAATATATATATATTTGATGCATTGGAAGTGAAAAAGGAAGGCTATACATGAAAATTAGTAGTGGTTTTCTCTGGGGTGGTGGGATAATGAATTGTTTTAATTTTCTTCTGTGCTTTTCTCTGTTTTTCAAGTTTTCTTTGATGAACATGCACTAGTTTCTATTCAGAAAAATATTATTTAAATACTTTAAAGAATAGAGCCAATATTTTGACTTCTCTAATACCCACAGTATTACAATTAGTGTGTATAAAAAGCTAGGAATATTAACTCCATCCACCAATTGCCATTAAAGTAATTAACTTAGCTATTAATGCTGAAAATAAAGACCAATTAAAATACAAGAAATGTTCCTCCCTAAAATAGCTGAAAGCTATGCTCCATATCTTTATGTTTGATTGATAATATCACATTTTTTTGAAGTTATTTTTAGGTGTTTGTGAACTATAACAGAATCATATAAACTTCAACAGATCATGTAATTGTAAAAGGGAGATTAGAGGACTTTTTTGTTATTATCATTTTGTATTTTATGGTTCTAAGAGATTAAACAGAGATTTGTTTGTAGAAGCCATAAAGGGAAAGAATACAACTTTGCAAGAAATTCATTTCTCCCTCAAGTTTTAAAGCATTTTTTAAAGAAAAATCAAACAACATATCCATAAAAGGATATATGAATTTTTTGAAAAATTTTTAAGTGAAGAAAACAATATAAAAGGATATACAGTGCAAAGTACATTTCCTACAACCCCAGGCGCCCTAGACTTCCAGTTTCCTCTCCCCAAAGATAGCCTGTTACAAGTTGGTGTGTCCTTCATAAGTATACAAATGGGTACGAAAGTATACTTTTTGTCACCTATTTAGTATCATACTATACATGGTAGGCTGCAGCCTTCTTTTTTTCTTAACTTAAAAGTATGTGGTAGAGGGCTGGCCCAGTGGTGTAGTGATTAAGTTCACATGCTCCACTTCAGTGGCCTGGCGTTCACAAGTTCAGATCCTGGGTGCGGACCTACACACCACTCATTAAGCCATGCTATCATGGTGTCCCATATACAAAATAGAGGAAGATTGCCACAGATGTTAGCTCAGGGACAATCTTCGTCAAGCAAAAAGAGGAAGATTGGCAAGAGATGTTAGCTTAGGGCGAATCTTCCTCACCAAAAAAAAAAGAAAAAAGTATATGGTAGAGATTGTTCCATATTAAGCCAGGTAGGTATCAAATCCTTGTTGACGGACATGAGTTTTTGTTTTGTTTTGTTTTGATTTTTCAGTCCTTTGCTATTATCACTAACAATGAATATCTTTGTATGTGCACTGAGGAGTACTGTTTTAACAGTCACATCTGTTAAATGATGAGAAATGGTGGTGGGCTTCTCATCTTCCTATTGTACTTGATAGTTTTCAAAGACTGTCTTAGATATTACCTTATTTGCCTCATTTGTTTTGCCTTCAGAGATGGTTAGTTCTCCACTGCTGGAGGTGGTCAACCAGCAGGTGCTTTTACAAGGTTGCTGTGGAGAGAGGACCATTCATTTAATGGTTGGGGGTGCCTCTGGCTAGGGAGTGGAGAGGTGAGTCAGTCCATTCTTGCTTTCCTGTCCAATAGGTTTTCCCATAATAGAGGCATATTTTTCTAGCAATTGGTGTTTTTTACTAGCACTAACTGAAGATACTAACGGGGGAAAGGAGGGAATCTCATTGTGTTCTAATTGTTTCTCATGTTTAGTGCCCTGTCCTCATTTTTAACTGGACTGTGTGATGTGATTGAGAATTTAATTTACCCCTCGCTTGGGGCACCTCCCAGTTCCATATTAGTTAATAAATTATGTCATCGATACCAGACCTGGCTCTGCTAGGGTGTAGTAGTACCTGGAATGTTTAGCAATTTTTAAGAGACGTGTCAGAGAAGGTTATAGATTGAGACCTTATTTTCTTCAGATTTTAAAATTAATTTCATTTTCTTCTCTTCAGCTAACTTAGAAACAGTGGCTGCTTGATTTCTTGGTGTGTATAATTTTAGAACAAAGGACTTTCTTAATGTGTTATATGCTAGTCAGGGTCTAGCCCAGGGGTGTAATCAGAAAGGAATAAAGAAGTCAGAGGGACTCAGGAAATGTAACCCTGCTAAAGATTGCCCGCCTCTTCTATGTTTTGTTTTGTTTTGTTTGGAAGTGTGTGTGTGTGTTTATGTTAGCCAGCATACCATCCTAAATAGAATTGACCATTCCTTTTTTCTGGCATCTGATAGCATGATCAGATAAGCGCATTTGCTCAGGGCTTTGGAGAACCGTCTGCGATAATGTGCGTGGGTCTGTTCTCCTGATTTCTAATTGTTTGAGATTCATTTGTGTTACTTTTCTCATCACAAAGACAAGATCAGGTTCTTCTGAGTTTGGAGGATCTCCTCTGAATGGTTACAGAGCAGGGAAGATGAAACTGTGTTTTATCCCCCACCCGCCCACATTTAGCCCGAGCGTGCCCACCCTGCGTGTATCTGCTTCCTTGTTCTGCTTCAGTGTCCGTCTCCTTTGGATAAGAAGAGCACTGGCAAGGGCCTGGGCCCAAAGTCCAGGGCTGCAGGACTCTGCCCTGACATGTCTTTTTTTCCCCAGAAGATCTTGGAACTGCTTTTTCTATCAGCTTGTACTTCCCTCAAGGAAAACCTTGTCTCAGCAAGGTGTGGCTGCTCTGAGTACTCTGTGTGTGTGTGTGTGTGTATGTAATGGGGATGGACAAAGTGTTCCTGTACTCTCCTGTTGACTAGAAGAAGAAATCAACAGAGCATTCCAAATGGGCTTTCTCGGACTTGACAATTTAAAGCAATTTTAAAATTGAAAATCTCGTGTATTAGTCAGTTCAGGCTGCCATAACAAAATACCATAGAATGGGTGACTTAGCCAACCGAAATTTATTTCTCACAATTCTGGAGGCTGGGCAGTCCAAGCTCAAGGTGCTAGTCTGGTCAGTGTCTGGTGAGGGCTCTCTTCCTGGCTTGCAGACAGCTGCCTTATCACTGTGTCCTCACATGGCAGAGATAGCAAGCTCACCACATCTCTTCTTATAAAGGTACTAATCCCATTGGACCAGGGCCTTACTTTCATGGCTTCTTCTCACCCTACTTACCTCCCAAAGGCCCCATCCCCAATCAAAGGCCCCATCCCAAAGGCCATCTCATTGAGAGTTAGAGCTTCAGCATATGAATTTGAGGGGGACACAAGATTCATTTCTTGCTTGAGTTAGCTTTGTGGGGCTGTTCTGGTGCAAGTTACCACTTACTTTTGGCAAAACCCTAAATGAGCAAAAAACTGACTAATGATATATAAATAAGTGACTCTGTTTACTTTTCCCCCTTTGGTGCATACAATTTACCATGTAGTTCAAGCCTCTAGGCCTCACAAGACTTCAGGTCAGGACCAAGTAGGCTGCCAGATTCCCCAGATCCCAATAGCCCTGGGAAGGTATAAAGAGGGGATTTTTAAAACTAGCTATCTGGGAAGTCCTAGGGTTCAGAGCACCAGGATGGTGTACTCGAGACCATTGGGAGCAACTGTAGGGACCTGCACAGCTCCAGCGATCTGGCTCCTAGGTCATTGAGTGCAGCAGGGGGCAAGCTTCTGATCACACTGAGTGTGGTTTTAATGTGTGCAGACTGACCTCGTGCTGGGGCCACAGCATCCCAGATCTTTCCTTGCTGTTTTCTTTAAGTTTAATTTTTTATTGAGGTAACATTGGTTTATAACATCATATAAATTCCAGGTGTACACCATTATATTTCAACTTCTGCATAGATTACATTGTATTCACTATCAAAAGTGTAGTTTCCATCTGTCACTGCACTGATGTCTCCTTTTACCCTTTTTGGTTCCTTGCTGTTTTTAGATTTTTGTTGAATTGTTGTTGCATTGATGTGATATTGTCATTTCTGTTTGATCTGTCAGTGCATCACTTGATGGTGTACTGCCAAGAAATCAGTGACAGCTTTGTATTGCCAATGAAAATTGCTGGCAGCTTAAAGCATTCTATGGTACAGGTTGGTACATGACCTTCAGGTTTGCAAGCCTTGGACGTAATCCAGGAGAAAACAGAAAATGAAGACAGGATTGAGAAATAGGATTTATAAAGGTTAAGAGAGTTAGAAGGATGAAGAGAAAGGTAAAGATTAACCATAAACTTCCTTAGTATATAGGTATCTGAGTGAAAACAAACAAAATTATTGAGGAACAGGATCCCTTGCTTTAGAGTGGCACCTTCCAACCAATTTGTCTGTGAAGCACATTTCACTAAGGAGTTTTAATTTTCCCATTAATCTTCATAATAGAATCAGAAGTGTTGTTTCCATAGGAATGTGGAAAATACGCCTTCGGGAAGGCCTATTCACCCATTCATTCATTCATTAAAAAAATATTTATTGAATGGCCAGCCCAGTGGCATAGTGGTTAAGTTCACATGCTCCACTTTGGCGGCCTGGGGTTCATGGATTCAGATCCTGGGTGCAGACCTACACACTGCTCATCAAGCCATGCTGTGGTGGTGTCCCACATACAAAAATAGAGGAAGATTGGCACAGATGTTAGCTCAGGCACAGTCATTCTCAGCAAAAAGGAAGATTGGCAACAGATGTTAGCCCAGGGCCAATCTTCTTCACCAAAAAAAAATATATATATGTATATATATATATTTATATATTGGGCACCCACTATGCAGTGCTCTAGGCACTGGGGGGATACAGTAGTAAACAGAACAGACAAAAAGTCCTGTCCTCAAGGATTACATTCTAGCTGGTTGAGACAGACAATAAAATAAACAAGAAATATGGAGAAAAATAAAGCAGGGAAGAGGTTAGGGGGTGGGGTGGGCATGGAGGCTCAAGATGAAGTTGCTGTTTTGGATAGGCTGGTCAGGGAAAAGCCTCCCTGAGAATCAAGTGACATTTGAGCAGAAGTACAAGGGTGAGGCTGCATCTATCTGGGGAAGAGTGCCCCAGGAAGGAGAGTCAGCTGGCACAAAGGCCTGGGATAGGAGCTCACTGAGAGTGATCAAGGATCAGCACGGATGCCAGTGTGGCTGGAGCAGAGTAGGGACAGGGGGCAGTGGGGAAGATGAATGATGTGCTCTGATTATCATTTTAACAAGATCACTCTGACTGCTGTCAAACAAACAGATGAAAGGGGCTAGGGTAGACAGAAGACAGGAGACCAGACAAAAGACTCCTGCAAAGGGCCAGCCTGGTGGCACAGTGGTTGTTTGTGTGCTTCACTTCGCCAGCCTAGGGTTCATGGGTTTGGATCCCTGGTATGGACCTACACACTGCTCATCAAGCCATGCGGTGGCAGTGTCCTACATACAAAAAATAGAGGAAGATTGGCACAGATGTTAGCTCAGAGCCAATCCTCCTCACCAAAAAAAAAAAAGAAAAAAATAGAGAGAGGGGCTCCTGCAAGAATACAGGTGAGAGCTGATGGTGGCCTTGAGCAGAGTGAGAGCAGTAGAAGTCAAGATAAGTCTCAGGTTTCTGGATATATTCAGGCAGTTGAAGATTTGCTGATAGATTGGATATGGAGTAAGGGAGGAATGAGGATAATTCCAGGGTTTTTGTTTGGTTGATTGATTTTTATTGGCTCAACTAGAAGAATGGCGTTGCCCTTTACTGAAATAAAAAACACTGTGGGTAAAGCAGGTTTGGAGTTAGGTTTCAGATGCGTTAAGCTTGAGATGTGTATTAGATTCGTGGATACATCAGTTAGGCAGTTGGATATGTGAATCTTGAGCTCAGGGGAGAGGTCTGGCCTGGAGATACGTGTTTCGGAACTGTTGGTGGATAGGTGGCATTTAAAGTTTTGAAACTAGATTAGCTCATGTAGCAAGCAAGTGTGAGATGGAGAAGAAAAGAGCGAATCTGAGCCCTGGAGCTCCAGCATTAAGCAGCCCAGGGCAAAAGTGAATGCCAAAGTCAGGGGTCAGCAAACATTTTCTGTAAAGGGCCATATACTGAATAGTTTATGTTTTGTGGGCCAGCTCTTCAATTGTGCCAGTGTAGTGCAGAAGCAACCATAGGCAGTATACAAACCAACGAACATGGCTGTGTCCAGTGAAACTCTATGGAAACAGGCAGCAGCCTGGATTTGGCCCATGAGCCATAATTTGTCAACCCTTGGTACATCCCAGCAATTGCCTTTATGCCAGGATTTTTCTTCTTTCTTTCTTAGAATGTAGGACTTTCTTTTATTCTGGGCATCCCTTTTGATTAGATAGCCATAGTGTGTAACAGAGCCAGGCTGTAATGTTACACTTTATTATTAAATTGGTCTGGCCTGACCCAGCCAGAAGAGTCTAAATTTCAAGATTTTGCTTTATGTTCTGTGCCTTACTATTTTTTAATTCACTTATATCAGGAAGATTAGATAAAAATTACTGGAGATGTGAAGATGTCTAACCAACAGAGGTCAGTTACAGAAAGGGAGGCAGATTTGCAGCAGAAGACATTTAGCTTACGTAGAAGTAATAATTTTTTTCATGGTAAAGATTGTTATAATTTACCCAAGATAACTCATAGACTATCTTGATGTTACTCTTTTTTTTTTTTCATTTTCTTCTGGTTACTTTTATTTGAACACATATATGCATACATTTATTCACTTTTAAACAAAATTAGGATAATTTTTTTTATTTTCTTGAGGTCTTAATAGTTTATCACATTGTGAAATTTCAGTTGTGCATTATTATTTGTCAGTCACTGTATGTATGTGCCCCTTTTACCCCTTATGCCCACCTCAAACCCCTTTCCCCTCTGATAATCACTAATCTGTTCTCTTTATCCATGTGTTTGTTTATCTTCCACATATGAGTGAAATCATACGGTGTTTGTCTTTCTCTGTCTGGCTTATTTTGCTTAACATAATACCCTCAGGGTCCATCCATGTTGTTGCAAATGGGATATTCTGTCTTTTTTATGGCTGAGTAGTATTCCATTGTATGTATACACCACATCTTCTTTATCCATTCATCAGTCCATGGGCACTTGGTTGCTTCTACATCTTGGCTCTTGTGAATAATGCTGCAGTGAACATAAGGGTGCATGACTCTCTGAATTGTTGCTTTCAAGTTCTTTGGATAAATACCTAGTAGTGCAATAGCTGGGTCCTATGGTATGTCTATTTTTAGCTTTTTGAGAAATCTCCATATTGTTTCTATCATGGCTGTATCAGTTTGCATTCCCACCAGCAGTGTATGAGGGTTTCCTTTTCTCCACATCCTCTCCAACATTTGTTATTTTTTGTCTTGGTAATTATATCCTTTCTAACAGGTATAAGGTGATATCTTGTTGTAGTTTTGATTTGCATTTCCCTAATGATTAGTGATGTTGAACATCTTTTCACGTGCCGATTGGCCATCTGTATATCTTCTTTGGAAAAATGTCTGTTCATATCCTCTGCCCATTTTTTGATTGGGTTGTTTGGTGTTTTTTATTGTTGAGTAGTATGAGTGCTTTATATATTTTGGAGATTAAACCCTCATCAGATATACTATCTGCAAATATTTTCTCCCAGTTAGTGGGTTGTCTTTTCACTTTGTTCCTAGTTTCCTTTGCCTTGCAGAAGCTCTTTAGTCTGATGTAGTCCCATTTGTTTATTTTTTCTTTTATTTCCCTTGCCTGAATAGACTTGGTATTTGAAAATATGCTTCTAAGACCAATGTGAAAGAGTGTACTGCCTATGTTTTCTTCTAGAAGTTTGATGGTTTCACGTCTCACCTTCATATCTTTAATCCATTTTGAATTAATTGTTGTGTATGGCGTGAGATAATGGTCTGCTTTCATTCTTTTGCATGTGGCTGTCCAGTTTTCCCAGCACCACTTATTGAAGAGACTTTCCTTTCTCCATTGTATGTTCTTAACTCCTTTGTTGAAGATGAGCTGTCCATAGATGTGTGGTTTTATTTCTGGGCTTTCAGTTCTGTTCCATTGATCTGTGTGCCTGTTTTTGTACCAGTACCATGCTGTTTTGATTACTATGGCTATGTAGTATGTTTTGAAGTCAGGGATTGTGACACCTCCAGCTTTGTTATTTTATCTCAGGATTGCTTTAGCTCTTTGGAGTCTTTTGTTGCCCAATATGAACTTTAAGATCCTTTGTTCTATTTCCATGAAGAATGTCATTGCGATTCTGATTGGGATTGCATTGAATCTGTAGATTGCTTTAGGGAATATGGACATTTTAACTGTATTTATTCTTTCAATCCATGTGCATGGAATATCTTTCCATTTCTTTATGTCATCATTGATTTGTTAAAAGATATTAGTTTTCTTTTGTTTTTGTTTTTTAAGGTTATTTCTACAATTTTGGGGTAACTTGTGTGCATTTTATAGTTTAAGGACAAAGACATAAATACATGACATTGAGTTCTCTTTTTGACCATTGACTGTAATTATCTATTTGCTTAGTAATTTCTTTTTAGCACTGAATAATATTTCGTTGTCTGGATGTACCTCAGTTTATTTATCCCTTCACCTACTGAAGGACATCTTTGTTACTTCGAAGTTTGGACAATTATGAATAAAGCTGCTATAAATATCCATGTGCAGGTTTTTGTGTAGATATAAGTTTTCAGCTCTTTTGGGTAAATACCAAGGACCACAATTGCTGGATTGTATGGTAATAAATAGTATGTTTAGTTTTGTAAGAAACTGCTAAACTGTCTTCCAAAGTGGCTGTACCATTTAGCATTCCCACCAGCAGTGAACGAGAGTTCTTGTTGCTCCACGTCTTTGCCAGCATTTGGAATTGTCAGTGTTCTAGAACTGGGGCATTCTAATAGGTGTATAGTGCTGTCTCTTTCCCCGAGATGTATAACGTGGAACATCTTTTCATATGCCTATTTGCCATCTGTATATCTTCTTTGGTTAGGTGTCTATTAAGGTCTTTGGCCCAGTTTTTTATTTGGGTTGTTTGTATAATTATCTGTTGATGGTCTTGGTTGGTTGGTTGGTTGGTTTAGGGGGCAGGATTAGGAATGTACTTCCAAAGAACTGTCACTGATGTATAGAAGATCCTTGTAACCATCTAAAAACTTGGAGTTTAGTAACAGATGTTGATAGTAAAAGTTTTCCAAAGGCAAGAATCAGGATTTTTATCCTTCAGAAAAAGAGTCTGCATATGCAGCCTTATCTGGTGTCATTTTGGGAAATTAGTCCATTAAGATGGCTCTAACATAATTAAATTTATCACTATGTATTGCTTGTCTAGGCAATAAATACGTATCTGTTGACAGTATCTAGATATGCTGATGCCAGTAATAAAGTTCCCAAGGACTGTGAGGACCGTCTGCCTTGATCTGGGCTTCTACTTCTGGCCTCATTATTTTGGAGCCCAAAAAGATGCAGTGATACTGGGAACCTTGGAAGCTCTTCTGAAAGATTGGAGAAAGAACCACTGTAATCCTGCTTTGTGTTGCATAATGACTTCCTCTCTCCTCCATTCAGCATTTTTTGTTTTATCCACAGCCACAGGTTTTCTGAAAGCCAAGTGTGGACACCCCCAATTGTTGTCTCAGATTTAAAGAGATTGTCCCCCGAGAATCTCTGTCTCTTTGCTTTTGGAGAGGATGGGATGTGTGGAAATGTGTCAGAGCTGATGACCTCCCACACGGGGACAGGGGTTCTTCTTTTAAAGGATATTGCAAGGTCTGTGTAGAAGCACATTTCCAGGGCACCGGAAGCATTGGGTGATTCTGTTACATTTTAGTAGACCTCCACTCCTGAGGATCTCAAGGTTTCTGCTAAAATGTGTCACACATAGAATCATAGTCTACAGTGCTATGGTGAAACATCACTAGGGTACCCCCTCAAACCCCCAGGTGAGGAAACTGTGGAACAGAGACATCCTTCTCTTGTTCAGAGTCACATGGCCTAGTAAATGGCAGTGGTAGGACTAGGATTATCAAGGGTCCACGTCAGAAAGGATTTGGAGCATCTGTACTGTGGTTCAGGGTTCCCAGCCTTTAAACAGAGCACCAGCTTGGAGTGGGGATCTGGAGTTCTTGCAAAGACTCTGCAAATTCATATGTACACCAACTGATGTTTGCAGACTAAATAAATAATGTCTAACATCTGCATACCATTACTTTAAAAATGAATGCAGATTCTGCTGTGATTAATAAATTAGAATTTTATTTTCAACTATCGCTGCATCAAAAGTATCTTTTTATCATTATATATTTTCTAATTGCACAGGTTTTTAGAGTATAACTGCTGTCATTTGATTAGTCTGAGAGAGGTTTTGATGTGTTAAAATGTCCCTTATGCTTGAAAAGGTTGGGAGACACAAATCTAGTCCAACTCTCCATCTTACTCTACAGCCTGGGGCATTGAAATCCAGAGCAGTTACCTGACTGCCTTAAGGTTGTGGAGATTGTCAGTAATAAGGTCAGGACTAGATCCTGGTTCTTTGGGATCCAAAACGGAGTGATATTTGTTTTTTAAGTATGTCGTTTATGGTTCCCATTAATCCAAAACATCCCTATGAATCAGGAAAATGCACAAAATACACTTCTTCCTTCAATATAAGTGAAGGTCATATATTGATGAAGCATGAAGTAAGCAAGCAATTGCAGCACATTGTGACAAATGATGGTGCCTGGGTTTACTTTTAGAAAAGACTGAACATTTCTCCAGCCCAGCAGCCACTTTATCATGGAGCCAATCACCTCTTCAGACAGCATCTAAACAAGCCTGACAGGTGTTCACTCCGTTATAATTTTTATGCAGATTCTGCTGACACACTGTCAAACCAGCCACACAGCTTTTCATGTTACTTTTGGATAGGTGATGTTACACAAAAAGAAAGTGCATTGATTTGTTTGTGAGAGCTGAGGGCAGACACCAACATCTGTTAACCAAATGGTGGTGGTGTACAAAATGCATCTCCTGTTTATGTTTGTGTGTGTGTGTGTGTGTTTTCATAACTTTTTTTTTAAGAAAGGATTTATTTCTCTTGGGAAACCCTAATATCAGAGAGTCACAGCATAGCTATTTGCTCACAAAGAAATGCGCACAACTCTTTCCTTCATGCTCTTATTCACACACAACTTCACTCCTAGTCTGTTGAGCACTGAACTTTGCGTTTGGGCACAGGAGATAAGCGTGCACTTGCTCAGCGGGATCAGCCTGCTTTTGTAAATGAAATAAATCTCTGGCTTACTGTGAGCCTTAACCAGAGATCCAGGCTCATGACTTGCAGAGATTACCTGGACCACCTTCTTTCTATTCAGTTGTTGAACTCTTTTTCTCTTTTCCCTCTAAGTAGTTTTAAAACTCATGAAACAATTAATGTGTAATGCCTTACCTACAGGAGATATTTATTATGAAATGAATTATTGGATGAAGTACACACACTACTTTGTGAGGGGGCTTTGAGTCACTTATTTTCTTAGGACTTTATTTTGATAATTTTCTTTTTTGGTTCATAATGAGATAAAAAAGATTTATACCTCTACTGTCCTGAAACTTTTGTACTACTCTTTCATGTTTATTGAGGCTTAAAAGAGTAAATAAAACTACTTAAATCATGGGTGATGTTAAGCCCTTTATGTTGAGAAATGGGTATTTGAATAGGTTAAAAAGAACATAAAGGCAGGTGTAGAAGATGCTTGTCAGCTAAAAAGACCCACCCAGTTTAGAGTAATAGTAATGTATCAAAACCTCATTTCTTATCAGAACATAATTATGTTATAACAAAACCCCAGAGAGAAATTCATCTGCCTGCAGACAGAGCCATACACCTGAACTCCAGGTGAGTGTTTGTGTTTAGGTCTGTTTCTAGGTGGAATGATCTCATGTTCTGCCCTTACCGCAGAATTGTGCAACACTGATACACACCTGTGTTTTGATCTTTCAAATCTGCCGTGGGTTACATGTCAAGCAGTTTTAAATAGCTTCATGGATGCTCCAGAATGCACGTCTGCCAGAAACATTGTGGGGCACTGTTTTGGCACTGATTTGGACTCCTGTAGTATTAAACTTCAGTTATATCGAAAACATACTAGGTCTCGGATTCCAGTCTTACACCTGAGACTTTTTGTCTGATGTGTATTGGTACACAAGTAATTCTGGGCAGGGGTCAGGGTGTGAGGTCTTTCTAGTTATTAATAAAGAAGAGTGGAACACACTACTTAGAAAGTAAAGCAGATTAGCTGGATCACCACATTCCTTTTATTTTCAGTATTTATCTTAAATATTTGAAGTAATTTTTCTTGCTTTTTTAACATATCTTTTTCATAAAAGTTGTTTTAAAGGTCACAGTTTAAAGTGCCTGCTAAAAGAGTTGGTCTTATCTGAAATATCACTGATTTCTTTCCTTTAAAGCTGATGCATACCCAAAGGTACGATTTACTGTGGGAAATGGTAAGAAGGAGTAAAAGAGAGAGAGTTGAAGACAGGGCTTCTTATTTTAAAAGAGAGTGACTCAGGAATGCAAATTAATGCATTTCTATTATGTCTCCAAATCCATGGTTAAGTCCTACCTTGGCCTACCACCATATTTTCGGGGCAAAGTGTTGATTTGGTAAGTTTTTTTTAAATTATTTATTTTATTTTAACTCGTTAATGGGCATATTCAAAAATATACAAAAATACAATAGTATAGTGAACCTCAGGTGCCCATCACTGCACTTCTTTCATCTGTGGTCAGTCTTGTACCCCACTCACTTCCCAGTCCCAGCCCTGCCCCCCGACTTGATTATTGTGAAACAAACCCAAAAATATGCGGTAAGAATTTCTATCTTTATCTGGACATTTTAGAGGATATTATTGTCACACATAGAGAGCAAAAGGGAGACGAGAAGTACATTCTAAAGGAGAAAGTAAAGCAGAGGAGAGGAGAAGAGAAGCAAATCACATTGGAACAGTAGTGAGGAAGGGTGGTAGCCTATCCCATTATTCTGTACAATTTAATGTAAGATTGTGGATCATAAGGAATTCAACGTGTTTAATAATGGGGAAATAGGTTTTGCTTGTGCACGTGACTGGCTCTGTGGGATGTGAGCCTTGATCACTGACTAAGTTCTGTCAGGTGCACTTACCTGTCTGTCATGAGCACCTCTGTAACTCAGCCCTGGTCTTTCCTGCCTAGGAAAGTGGCAGTAGCAAGGTAATTAAGCTCCTAGAGACCTGTAGAGAATGGCCGCCAGACTGAGCAGCTTGAGGGCAGGAGCCATGTTTGTTTGGCGTGACACCGTTGTGGCTTCCACAGTGCTTGGCAAACATTTGTTGAGTAAGTGAGTTCTTCCATCTGTGGAGCTCTCAACTTGAGTAAGTGGAGGAAGAATTGTAGAGGCCTTTCCACATATAGGTCCACTCCACTGGCTTTAAAGACAAAGCAGTCACAGCGACAGTTCATGGGATTCTTTGGGCTTTGAGTCTTTTAGTGTAAAATTTTATCTAATCTGTTTATTCATCTGTCTTTCCAAAATCTGAAAAAAAATTCTTCATAATACCCTCTGGCTTTTGCCAAAAGAATGGAAGCACACATACGTAATATAGTTATTACGATTCTTCTGTAATAGGACTTTCAAAGATGCTTTTTTACTACTTTAATTTAATTTAAAAAGACGCACTTCCCCCTACCTGATCCCCCTACCATACCCCCGGCCCAGGCAGCAAATATGTACGAATTCTTTGGGACTGAACCTGAGGGTTGCTTGGAATCAGAAATAAAATGCGAATCCTCCATTGATTGTTCATGTTGTGGTTCCATTAATAACTGCAAATTTTATGATGCGGACTGGTGGATTTTGAACTAATGTTTCTTAATTAACCGTGCTAGAGTGACATGGTATATTTTGCCCATTTACATCTATCTATGACTAATTATTCCTATTTTCATTTTTAAGAGAATACTGGATGGGATACCCCTAGCACCCTGTAGTGAGTTTGGGCTAAGCAGCTATTTGTCAAATACAGTGTTGCATACAACTGTCACAGGCATTTGCTTACACACTAAGTCTCTGTTATCTACAGCTTGCAAGATGGATTGAGATAGTTGACATGGAGAAACTCAGAAAAATTGAGACTTGCATAAGATGATAAATTGTAAACATAGACTAGATCCTAGTTATCTTATTTGCAAGTTTGATGTTTTAATCTCTAGACTAGGTGAACCTTGAGACATACGCCACTATATGATCTATAACACAATGCTTGCCTCATATATTTGCTCCTGTTTTCTCTCCTGCTGTCATTTCTGGGCATATATCACTTTCTCCATTCTATCTACACATTCATCTATGTGACAGTGACATAACGTCCCAACCATCTAACTGGCTTGCCACTTAGAAGACACTTCCTTAAACTGTCTTGTATTCTTTGTGGTTAATAAGCTTGAAACTGATTTACTATTGGGCGAGGAGGGAAATCCTACAGTTCAAGGGCTTGGAAACAAGTTGGTTACAGTCTTAAGCTATACTGAGAAATGGTTAGGGCCAGAATCCAGAATCCAATAATGGACCTGAAATCACTGAAAATAATTCTTGGATATCGAAGGGTAGAATTTGGCCTGTGTCTTATAAACAGCTGCCTATATCTAGTAAACACGTTCAGTCAGATGCTAACAGCTATTTGTCAGAATTGCACATACCCGAGACTGAAATGGAAAGTGTACAGAAGCCATCATGGAACTAGGCTTCCACCAACAACAGGCTGTGGGGCCCTTTGAGAACTGCCATCTAGATATGTCGGGGATGGTCTCTGTGGTGCTTTTCTTCCTTGTGAGCTCCCTAAAGACAAGGAAGCAAATCCACAGTTCTTTGAACCCGTTAGTGCCTAGTCTACAGTTGAACACAACAAACATCTGCATACTTGTTTTTCATCTGCTTAATTGTAAGTTAGTATTAAATACAGATAGACTAGAGTTTCAGACAGGTTTCTTTTGCTGGACTTTATGAGTCCGTTCATTAAAAAAGGATTTCCTCTTTGCCTGTCAATATTCCAAGCATTTTGGATTTACAAATAAGTATAAATCATGGTTTTTACTCCTGAGGGGTTGCGATTGTGTTAGACAGATAAGACATGTACAAGAAACAATTAAAGAACTCGGCAGCATATGTAACAAATGTCGTGTGATGCAGTTAGAGTGAATGTGCTGATTAAGTATTACAGGAGGTGAGAGCAAAAGGGAGAGATTAGTGTGGACCAGAGTCTTCAGATCCTGGCACATGGTAGTTACATAGAAAATATTAGTAGAACAGAAGGACAGGAGATTAGAGATAGGCAGAATAGAAGGAAAAGTTTACATCTTTCCTTTGAAAAAGGATTGTTTTTGTTAAATTCTGTTTATGATAGCATCAGAAATAGGAAGTACTCAGGGATAAATTTGACAAAAGAAGTCTAAAACCTAAATACCGAAAACTCTAAAAGAAAAATTAAAGAAGACCTACATAAGTGGGAAATATATTGTCGATGAATCATAAGGTTCAATATTAAGATGTCAGTTCTTCTCAAATTGATCTACAAATTCAAGGCAATCCTAGTCAAAATCTCAGCAGACTTCTTTGTAGGAACTGACAAGCTGGTCCTAAAATGTATGTAAATGCAAAGGATCAAGAAGAGACGTAACAATTTTAAAAAGAGCATAGTTGGAAGGAGGACTTATACTACCTGATTTCAAGACTTACTATAATGTTATAATAATCAAGGCAGTGTGGTATTGATATAAGGAGATAAAAATAGATAAATGAAACAGAATATTGAGTCTGGAAATAAATCCACACATATATGGACAATTGACTTTTGACAAATGTCCTAAGTTAACTCAACGGAGAAATGACAATCATTTCAAGAAATGATGCTGGAATGATTCAATAGCTATAAGCAAAAAGAGGAACCTCAGTCCTTTCCCCATGCCATATACAAAATTAACTCAAAATAGATTGTAGACCTTAATGTAAGAGGTAAAACTGTAGAACATCTAGAAGAAATTACAGGAAAAAATCTTAGTGCCTTTGGGTTTGGCAACTATTTCTTAAGTATGAAATACAAAAGAACATGAAATATATAAGAAAAAATAAATAAATTGGATTTCATCAAAATAAAAATGTTTGCTTTTCAAAGATACTGTTCCAAAAACAAAATGGCAAGCCAGGAGACTGGAGAGAAAAAATTTCAAAACATATATCTGACAAAGAACTTTTATCCAGAGTATGCAGAGAACTCTTACAACTTAAGAATAAGAAGACAACAGCTCAATAAAAGATAGGCAAAAAGGGTTTGAACAGATACGCAGTTGTTAGGGAAATGCAAATTAAAACCACAATGAAATAACGCTATACACGCATTATAATGGCTGAAATTAAGACGACTGACCAAACCAAGTGTTGGCAAGGATACAGGGGACTGGAACTTTCATGAAGATATAAAATTGTACATCTACTTTGAAAAACTATTTGGCAGTTTCTTATAAAGTTAAACATACACCTGCCATATGACCTAGTCATTCTACTCTCAGGTACTTAGTCAAAAGAAATGAAAGCATATGTCCACACAGATATTTGCAGGTGAATTTTCATAGCAGCTTTATTTATAATAGCCAAAACGTGGAAACAACCCAAATGTCCATCAACAGGTGATTGGATAAATAAATTGTGGTATACAGTGGAATACTTACTACTCAGCAATAAAAATGAATGTACTGTTAATACATACAACAGTGGATGGACTCAGAGTAATCATGCTGAGTGAAAGAAACTAGACAAAGAAGAGTACATACTGCGTAATTCCATTTATATAAAATTTTAGAGCATGCAGACTAATCTATAATGACAGAAAGCAGATCGGTGATTGCCTGGGGATAGGAATGGTATAGTTGCGGGAGGGAGAGATTACAAAGCGTGAGAGGAAACTTTTGCGGATGATGGATATGTTCATTATCTTGATTGTGAAGATGGTTTCTCGGGTATATACATATGCCAAAAGTCATTAACGTTGTACACTTTGAAAATGTGCAGTTTATTTTATGTCAGTTACTGCGCAAAGCTATAAAAAAAAGGTTTTGATTGCTTAATATGGTCATTTTCCTTTGACTGTTGACATCAGAGATATTTCCAACAGGAGCTTAGTGTCCCATTGATGTTGGTGGGAGATTATACATTAAGCCAGATAGAAAAACTAAGTCAATCACAATTTGTGGGTCTTTGTTAACTTGACTGAGTTTCTAGCTCCTGTTTTTAGCTTGTGTTTGCATTTATTTCAAAGAAATTGCTCTTGAGCAATAGTGCTGGTTATGGTACCCATGGAGAATAAATTAGGCACAGTATAAAATTATATTTGATTAGATTTTAATTTGTTCCATATAGAGGCTAATAATTCTGCACTCGTGAGTCCCTGGTCCTGAGTTGTTAGGCAGGGCGCTGGATTCATGCACTGTGCTAAGTGGACCCAAGTTAACCCTCAGCAAGGAATCTGAAGGCCTGGTCTCCAGCTCTGACTTTGCCACCAAAACTCGTGACATTGGGAAGACATGTGTCACAAAATCCCAGTTTCCTCATGAGTAAAATGAAAGTAATAATAATAATATTTGTCTTGCCTGCCTCTCAGAGTTGATATGAGAGTCACATCACCACTCTTAAAGCTGTAAAATGGCATAAAAATGTAAGAGGTTATTGTTACTTCTGTTGTCTTGCCAGGGATCTCATTGTCTGCTTATCCATTGCTCAAGAAAACTGAAGGTACATAATCTTTGCAATTTATGAGAAGGAAAAGAAGGCTATGTCATGATATAACTTCTGTGTAGAAACAGATGATGTCACTAAAATGTATAACACCATTGCCATGGACACCCCACCCTGCTCCTTCAAAAGCAGTTCTCTCTCTCTTCCCCTTTTCTCTTCCCTCCTCTGCTTCCTCATTTTGCTTCATTCATTTAATCAACAGATATTTTCTAAGCACCTGCCAGGTGTCAGGTCCTGTAGGCAATAGAAATAAGACAAGGAAAAAAACAGATGAGTCACTGCCTTGGAGAAGCTGACGTTCGGGGGAAGGGTGGGGGGCGGCGAGGCAGATTGTGGGGCATTTTGGTAAGTGCTATGAGAGGGAAAAGAAGGGGTGCTATGGAGCACCTGAGAGGACCCCTAACCCAGATTTGAGTAGTCAAGGGAAGGAGACATCGAAACTGAGACCTAAGGACAAGTAAGGATTAACCATGCAAAGAATGGGAAAGAGTGTTCCACTCAAAAGGAAGAGCATGTGCAAAGGCAAAGAGGCAAGCATAGTATGACTGGAGATTAGAGTGGAAGGCAGGTAGAAAGGGGATGGAACGGGGATGTTTTCCGGGGAAAGATCATATTGGGGCCTTGAAAGCCATGGTAAGAGCAGTGGGGAGCCATGTGGGGGTTTAAGCAGAATCGATTTGCCTGTCCCTGTCTCTGCAGTAGGCTTCCCGCTCCCAGCTCTCAGCATTCTTTGTGATGTCCTTTTGATCCTCAAGATTAAGGTTCCTGACCTCTGTCTAGGCGAGATTTTCTTGGATAGAACTTAACTTATGGTGACCAAACTGACTTTGTTTATATTGCTTTTCTGCCAAGAAAACAGAACCTCTCCAAATAAACGGTGATTATTACTTATGCTGGTTAGTGAAACCATACTTTTCAGTGTTTCCTTCACAATTTGTTTTATGATTGCAACATAGACATTTTAAATGGGAATCCTATACCAGAGAGAAAATGGTGCTCTAGCAGAGAAGGCTGGAAAGATTTGCATACAGGGGAAGCTCTCTGAGCTCAAATGCAATGAGGTATTGGGTTTTTTTTTTTAAACAGCAGGATAATTAATTTCTGTTTTCCTTTTCCCAAATATCACATTGGCATTGTTAAAACACCTTGGGTAAGGTGTGCTGGCTTTTGCAGGCCTCAGGAATACTGTTAAGAACGCGTCTCCAGTTTTTGCTTATTTGTACATGTGTTGGTCTTCCTTTTATCTTTCTATTTTATAGCTTTAGATTTCTTTGGACAGGGTCTCATACTATACTTTTCAAATTCCTTGGTCTCTTATAGATAGTAACAACATATAATCTTTACAGAATTTTCACCAGTTTATTGTTTGTTTTTATATTCAGATTTCTGTCTGGGAAAAAAATCCTATGACATGAGAATTCCAAGGGGCAAAGGGCATGGGCCTTATTAGCAACCAAGGGAACACAGTTTCCATCCTTTGGGGTCAAGGGAGTCTATCAAGAAGGCCAGAGTGTTCAGGTACACTAAGATATCATTATTTAACAAAATATTGATGTCTATTTGGAATATATATATATATTCAGATGTGAACAGCCTGTCTTTGTAAAAGTGGCTGTCATTGGACATAAGGTCTCAGTAACTATATTTGGCATAGGCCATTAGTCATAGGCCACAGCAGAAATGAGTGCCAAGTTGAATATAACACATTTTTCACCCAAAATAGTTGAAAATTCAAGTCTGCCTAATATGCAGCTAGCTTTGGGCAAGTCTAATGCACACATAAAATATTAATTCGAGCAGTCAAAAAACAATATCCCCTGTGTATCCCAAAGACACTGTGAGGCCATCACTAGTGCCTGAGAATTTGGAAGATGGTATACTGTGAGCTGCCATACTGTATAAGCAAGTGTCAGCTTCCACCATAGTGAGCACTGTGCTTCTCACAATAGTGCATAATTAATCCAAAGTTAAGACTTTTTCACAAAAAAATTTTAATTTTTTTTAAGGTTAAGCATGCTTACTCTGTCCACTCTGCCATTAATTTGACCTGTGTTTGTGAGCTTGTCACTGACTCTTTTTTTAACCTCTGTTTCTTCATCCCTGAATTGCTATACCAGTTTACCAATGAAATGTAAGCTCCAAGAGGATGTGAGACTACATTTTATACTTCCGAGAAACAACCTTGTGGGGAGAGAAGAAAACACTGAGTCGCACTAACTCTTGGTTCAAAGCACAGCTTCAATGCATATATGTCTTTGACCAACTTATTTAGCCTCTCTGGGCTTATTCCTTTATCTGTAAAAAACATAGCTAATAGTACTTAACTTACTAGCTTGAAAGAAGTAAAAGAAATAGTGTATGTGAAATCACAAAACAGAGGAATTTGTACTTTGCAAGTGCTCAGAATGTGCTTCTCCCTTTTACAAGTACCAAAAATACTCACTATGGAAAATGGGCATGTGCATTGGCTAGAACATTTCCTCTTTACAATGATCTACATGTCCCACCCTAAACCTGGATGGGAGGTAAAGATGGGATAAAAGAGATTGACTAGATAATTGCTGTTTTTGTTGGAAGGAATCAGGAAATTATGTCTACCGTAGCTGTAGTTGAAAGCACTAGTAACCCAGTCTGATTCCATGTCTGGATCATTTGGGGACCTTCCTGATGAAAAGTGTACATTCCACCTTGTTTCTCCCAGTCTATAAGATTAACTACTTGAACAACTCTTTGACTAAAAACTCTGGACATAAAATAGGATAAAATAAAAACTGAAAGAAAGTGACATAACCTCAAAGGCCAGAAATAATGTTTCGGCAGGAACCCAGTGGAGTAGGTTAGCACTGAAGTCAGTTTTCAACCCAAGGACAGCTGCCTAACCATGATGTCCTTGGACTTCAGTTCTGATAACTTACTGAATGTAAAGGACAGGAGCCAAATCCAAGGTTTTGCCCAAGGTGAGGAGTCCAATAAGAGGGATCCATATAAAATTGGGACCCTAAAGTGCAGTACCCTCCATGTAAGGATCATTTAGAAAGGAATCTGTACTACAGAAGGGGACAGCAAGGAAACATGCCTGCCTTGACCTTGCTGTTGGGTAGAAGGGAGCAAAGCTCTCTTCTGAGAATGCATAACTACCAGCAGCCTTCAGGCAGGTTTGCAGCCTGTGTGTACACCATCAGAAGGTCTGAAAACCTTCAACCACAGCATTTTCTTTAACATAGTTTTGGATCGTTGGTACCCAACCTGCCTTCCTGCTCCACTTCCAAAGAGCCTACCCCCTCCTTACCTTCCTTGTCTTTAGCTCAGTGACTAAATACCAGGAAAGCCTGAGACTTGGTCTTCTTTCTACCTTCAGATATTAGAGTTTATATTTGGCTGAAATATTCTTCGTTAATATCAGTCTTACCTCAGGCCTTTAGGTAAGCAGAGACCCACTATGGCATCCACAGTCTTAGGTCTTGACCTGCAGGATACAAGTGGGAAGGGGGAAAAAAAGAGAGAAAAGAAGAGAGCTTTTTAATGGCCTAACTGTATTAAAAATCAGTTCTAACCATAACAACCCCCCAAAATAAACAACTCTAGAGAAGGTCCTTTGTGGGCTTTAGGGATGGAGGCCAGGGGGTACAGATTAACAATGTGAGAATTTTGGCAGTAGGACAGAGAGGGGAGCATTCTCACCAGGGCGAGACCCCTTGGGCAGCCAAAAGAGAAAGTAGATGACACGACCTTAGGGTTCCCCAAAGGCCAGTCCCACCAAGCACCCTGGGAGTGCAGGCTCAGGAATGCCCACTGTTTAAGTAAGACTATTGAAAGGTAGAATTTTGGGTTTGTTGGCTTAAATTTGTGTACCTGTCACCATGGTTCTGTCCCAGCGTATCTTTTAGTGCCTTGCTTGTTTTTGTGCTTCTTGGATTCGTTTTTGTAATGCAGTGCTAATCCCCTTGCTGGGTCAGCAGTGAGGGCAGACAATTGATTTTGGAAGCATTGTGCCAGTTGGTGTAATCCCAGAAGCAAGGTGGCATGTGTTACATTACACGCTGAATTGACTTTTTGGCCGACACACAACCTCTGCTCTTTCATTACATGCTCGTAGCAAGTTCAATGTTTTATGTGCATATTCTTGGCTAGGCTGGCACAAGTAAGTGCCACCCAGCTCTTCCTGTTCCCAGCCTGTATTTGCTGTTTGGGCAGCTGTGGGTTTCTTCTAGCAGATTACAGTCTTTATTTCTACATTTTAAAATTTCACAAATGACGTTGTTCACCACTAGACACCCAACTCCTAGAATTGTGCTTGGCAAATAATAAGCATTCAGTAAATTTTTTGAACAAATTATTATTTTATATAGACTGCAGTTAAAGTCCAGAAGTTAAAACTGAGACTAGGTATTAGCTAAGGAGATAAGGGACTAGCGTCCTAAGCCAAGGTTGGAGAGGAGTTCAGGACTTGTGTTGTCCCTTTAGTTGGCAGTAAAATAGGTGAGGAGTAGAGAACCAACTGGTGTGCTGGATCAGGGTCAACTGTTTGGGTTCTAGGAAGGTAGCAGTGTATAGCAATTGAAATTGGAAGAGCCTGCTGACTGATGAGTTTCTGGCCAAAGTTTGGGAGCCATTGTCAGTAGGTATAGAACAAAATACCCTGGACAATTAGACCTAAGTGCTCCTTATCTAGGAACTGATGCTAAAGCAGAGTATGGGTAGAGCTGGGCAGTTCCTAACACCTTTTTATTTTGTAAAGTAGATATTAGGAAACGCCTGTTCGTTCTGTATGTGTTAATAAAAGTGAACTGCTAATCACAGTTAGCACTGCTACCTTCTCTACTAAACGTGTGAAATGTGCCTTTTCGGGAAATACAATACACATTGCACTCTTGTTTACCTTCTTCATAGTTGATTTAGAATCTACTTTCTGAACAACCTTTCCTATCCACTAGGCTATTGACAGTGAACAATACTAAAAGGAGAAGGCAGGGAAAAACATTGGATCTCTTCACTAAATTCCTTTGCCTCATTAGTCATTCCCAAGTCTTCTGCATTCATCTTTCACGGATCATCATTCGCCATTTGCCTCTCGCTAAGTACAAGTGTCTCTCCGTTGAATATGTTTGTACCTTATTACCTTCTCTAATGGAAGGCTAAAAAGGCTAATTTGTTAGAGAAGTGAATGAAATATAATGTTATCTATAGATATTAACCCTCTTCTTCACTCCCTGTTAATAAAAGCAGTATATCATCCCAGATGGAAGAAAGGACCGTGAGCTATCCACTTGTATCCATACTATGTACACACTCAATTAGCCTGAGGGGTCAAGTGCGTATTAGTAGGCAGCTGGGAGTTTGCTGAAGCAATTAATCAGCCTTGTCATCTATAAATAATAGTTTAAATAACTTCCTCTTCTTGCTCACTTGACTGAAACAGCCAATCAAATTCAAACAATAGATAGCATCATTGACCTTTTTAAAAATAGGCCAAAACTACAAAGTTTGTCTTTTGTTATTAAAAACTCTAGGCTATATACAAGTTTACCAAGTTTTTGTGGATTTTTTATGGGGGAATAAATTTCAATAGTAACCAAAAAGCTGTGTCCTATGTTCCACTGGAAAAAAAATACTATACCATTCTGTATTAAAGTGTCTTTTTTTCTTCTTGCAGATTTAACTATCAGGAAAGAAATCCTAGTATACAAGATGATAGCAGAAATAAACAAGATGCCAGATTTTAGAGATGAATTTGAATTTCATATTCTTTGATCCTAATATCACATAATGATTGTTTTTACCCAAAAATACCATATGGCTAATGTGGACCCAATCTCCTCAACATTTGTTTGCTGCCTTACGCACACATTTTCATTTATATTTCTTTTTTTGTATATGGAGCTTTGAGGAGGATGCCAACAGAAATGATATTTTTGAGGAAGCCAGTGCCCACTCAAAGAGGATATGATGTTGGCTTAGGTGTTACATGGTGCTCTAAATCTCTGTATGCATATGGAGCAGCCTTTGGTTTGTGGCTTTAGTTGTCACCAAGAGACCATTGTTAGTTTTGCTTAAAAGCTCTTCTGTTGTGTTTAGGTGGATTTTTAATATCAAGGGAAAGAAAAAAAGTCAAGAACAAGTGTGACCAAACGCTTAAGATTTGGCTCTATCAGGAGTTTCATCTCCATTTTGTGGCCTCAACTAATCCTCCACAGCTTCTTGCCAGGGATTTCTTAAGTCTTGAGACTTATAAAGATGCTGGCAAGAAACTGTACTGCATCAGCAGGAACAGGTTGCAAAATGAAGAGAAAGCCTCTGGCAAGACATGGAGGATTGATAGAGGCCAGGCCACAGACTAGAGCTGAAGCCCCACGTGGTGAAAGATCACTGTACAGATGCAGAGACGAGATGTTCCTCCATTTGGGGAGTCATGCAGGGTGAGCTACCGGGCCCAGTTGGCCAGGGGAACAATTGGGAACAGCAGGCCAGGGGCACCCTTTGCCAGAGGAAGTTACAAGCTTTTAGAACTGGGTGTGCTCAGAAGTCTGCGAACAATCTCTGGATGCAGTTCACACCCCTGCTCTAAGAAAGAGTGTGAGACCAGCTGGAAAAGCACCACTGGGTCAGAGAATGAAAATAAATTCTGGAAAAGATACCAGAAAGATTTGGCTAAGTACTACTTTATGGAGTACAATTCATGACCAGGGTACTTACTGTGTTCCTAATACAGGGTTATTTTCGCCTTGCTCTGTTAGTAGTCTTCAACCCTGACCCTCCTCTCCCCTTCCCTGTCTCCTCCCACCACTCCACCTGTCCCCTCTTCCTGTTGCCTCCCTTCCCTCCTTCCCTTCCCTTTTTGTGCCCCCTGCCTCCCTTTCTTCCCCCTACCTGTCCCACTCCCTCCTCCTCCTCTGGTTTAAGAAGTAACTTTTCTCTCCGTAGCTCTGTCAAGGACTGCTTATATTTTTACAATGTTGAGTAAGAAGTTTCTCAAAGGATAGAAAATTCTACTTTAACTCCATCATCTAGTTGCTTCAGAAACAGCGGGTGGAATGGATTTGCCAAAGCTGGACTTAGTAATGTTGCTCTAGTTTTATGATGGGAACGTTTTAGTTGGGGCTTTTGTTAATTTAATACATGCATCTGGGGAAAGAGTAGGACATGGCATTATGTAACTTGTCCATAATGTTATCTTTAAATATCAAAAAAATTGAACCTATAAGTCAGAAAATCAATATCTCATCCTTTCTTTAGATGTAACAAAAAAAGAGAAGAAAAAAGAAAACAAGTCTTAAATGTAATAAAAACCTTCCACAGGTAGTACAAAGTAAAGCCTGTAAAACACAACGCGAATATGTGCCTTTAGTGCTTCAAACGTGGGAAAAAATTTCTCCCATTCTTTTTTACCGCAGTTGATTATGGGAAAGTGTCAGCATGCATTTTGTACCTTAACCTCACCTGTGTCCTTACACACCCCGTAGAAAGAATACATTCTTCCTGATGAATCATGTGGGACACATCGTGTCTTGTGTATGGGGTAACAATGTGCCAAAATTAACAAATACCGGAATTAGGAAAGTCAAAATGAAGCGTCAGAGTGAGCTAAGGTGACAGGTTGTACTTTGACCTTTATAATGAATTTACTGAATTTTATTCTTTTAAGTCTCTGAATGTGTTCTGCTAGGGTTGCCTTATATTTTAGGATCTGGGTTTTTCATTTCAAAACATTTATCGGTTAATTCTATACGAAAATGATTCACTTCTAAAACCTGCTGTGAAACAATTTTGATCTACTCCAGCTGTTAAAAAACAAGCAACAACATCAGTATTTTTTACTTGCTTTAAAGTCTTTTCTGTTCTGATCCCCATCACCCCATAGCCTATTTTATTCCATTTGTCTACATACATCAATCAGTAGTTTTAGGAAGAACTTCATGGATGAGTATTAACTAGTTCCTGACAATGATTTTCTAGTTTTTTGTGTAGGTGTGAGTATCTGTGGAACCTTGGAGTAAAGAATTGAATCTGTTGCCTTGGTTGGTTAATAAAGCACATTATCATCACCACCTTCTGTGCAAGGCCCTGCTTTTGCTTTCTTTTTTACTTCTTCACCCCCATCTCCATTCTATTCCCATTCCCGTTAATAATGTTCTTCATCTGCCCTTAAAAATATACATAGTGTTGGAGCTGGCCCAGTGGCACAGTGGTTAAGTTTGCATGTTCTGCTTTGGTGGCCCAGGTTTCGCCGGTTCAGATCCCAGGTGCGGGCCTACGCACTGCTTATCAAGCCATGCTGTGACAGATGTCCCACATAAAAAATAGAGGCAGATGCACACAGATGTTAGCTGAGGGCCAATCTTCCTCAGCAAAAAGAGGAGGATTGGCAGCAGATGTTAGCTCAGAGTTAATCTTCCTCAAAAAAAAAAAAAAAAAATGTATGTATAGTGTTGTTTTGTGGACTTTACATAAATGATGTTTTTCATTTACATAGATTACATACTGAGGTTCTCATTCTATTTCTTAAATTCACTAGGCTTTATGCTTTTAAGATCTTTCCTTTTATTTCTAGGTTATTGAACCTGATTGCCACATGAGGTTCCATACCAGGCATCCACCACAGTTTTGTTATCATCCCTGTAGTGATAACCAGCTCAGCTGTCTCAGAGCGCTGGGGTGAACATCCTTACGGCGCTGCCAGATTGCCCTTCCAGAAAGGCTGTGCCAGTTTAGACTCTCATCAGCAGTGCTTGAGAATGCTTGTCTTCCCATGTCCTTGCCAGCAATTTGTATTATATGAATTTTAATTTTTGCCAATCTTTATCACATCTTTAATTTTTATTTCTCTGATTACTAGTAGGCTGATCATCTCTTTATTTGCTTTCACCCATTTAGGTTTCCCCTTCTGTGAATGCCCTGTTCATATTTTTTGCCTATCTTTATCTTATTTCTTGTCTTATTGGTTTGCTCGAGTTCCTTATATATTTTAGATATTAAGCCCTTGTTTTAGTCTTTGCCATTATCTTCTCCCTGTAAGTTACATATCTATTCATTTTCTCTGTCATGTCCTTCTTTGAATGGAAATCCTTATTTATCCTACTTAAATTTTTATAGCTTTCTGAGAAAAATATAATTTTGTATTTACATTGAGCAGATTGTCAGTAGATGGTATGAAAATTATGATGTTTAGGCAGACCTTAGAGAATTCAAGAACCAGCCTGATCTCTGAGACAGAAGCAGTGTGTCGAATGCATTTCCCGGGAACTTTCAGGGAGACGTAAGTGCTGGGGGCTCAGCAGTCATCCACAGCACACACCAGAGCTTGAGTCTTCTGTGGGGATCATACTGGCTCCTTGGAATATCTTTGCTCAGCCTACATAGGAACAGGGTCATTTCAAATGCCCAGATAATTACAGAGAGATTAGTCATTAAATTCTAACTCAGTCTGAATTTTCTTTCACTCAGTAGGAAATATTTGAGTATAAAGATCTCATGTTATTTGGCCTGGACCATGTAACTACTTCTTGTCAGTCACACAGGAGCAGAGTTGACAGTGCCATTTCCAGGTTGGCTTGGTGAAAGCCTCTTTTTTATCAGATTCTCCAGTCACGCTCTTCTTCAGCCAACCTGGATCACTGAGTCATTGAATAGAAGACAACTGCCCAGGACAGTCACTCATGCATGTAGCTAACTTTCCATAAGCTTTGCTGTGATAAGACACTGACATGTAGGCAATTATTTGTTACTGCAGCATTGCCTAACCTGTCCTAACTATTAAAGTAGGTACTGTTATTACCTACCACTTTATAGCTGAAGAAGGCATAGGGAGATTAACTTGCCCAAGTTTCTCACATAGTAAGTCTGACTCCAGAGTCCCGCCTGCCAGTTCAGTGCAGTCCTTCCTCTGAAATTAATGTGATCTCAAGTTTAAGCTGAGTTAGGTCCCAACCCTTTTGTAGAGTATGGAGTGAAGCTAAGTAAATTTGCTTGTTTTCATTAAACAGACATTACCAATCTGCAGCATTTACACATGATTTACAATGATTATGTATGCATATAAATCTATTCCCCCAAAAGAGCACTAGAATAATTTGGCTACTTCCAGAAGAGTAAATATTTTTACCAACACTTCAACTTTTAAAATTATAACAATTATATTGCTGACTTTCTTTCCATATTGGGCAGTTTGTTCAGATTATTCCATAGAAAAATAAATTAGGACTCAGGAAAGCTTTCAAGTAGGACATACATGGGAGGAAGCATGAAATTTTGAAGGCTGGAGGCATTTCCAGGTGAAAGGGTCTGGCAATGAGCAAATATTCATTTTTCAGTATTTATCAAGCACCTCCTATATACCAGCTACTCTTCTGGGTACTTGGGATACATAATTGAGCAATACAGACAAAAATCTGTGTCCTCATAGTGCTTGTATTCTAGCAAAGGTAGGAAAGAATAGGGCAGGTACTTAGAAAGCTGCCAGGTTGCAAGAGAGGAAATAAATCGCAGAGGTAGATAGGTATCCTATGGAACTCGAGTGCCAGCCAGAGGAATTTGTATATAATTCAGCTGGAATTAGAAAGCCAAGAGTCTTCTATCAGCATAACCTAATCAGAGCTGAGGAGTAAGACTCCACTAGGCAGGCAAATTCAGGACTATGAGAAAGATAAGGAATGAAGAGTAACCAGAATTGTTGATATCTTTTCTGAGTCTTCATTTTTCTCCTGGGCTCTTGCTGCTGCTGCTGCTGAGGATACTGATCGATGAGTTGGTGAATGGGGCCTGAAACCCCATCAGTTTCACTAGCCCAGCTGCTCTTCTTGCCAAGCCAATGCCTTTTGGCACATTCCTCAATCCAGAGGAAAGGGCATCTTTTCGTCATTAGTCTTCACGGGAGAGGGGAGTACATCTTTTTATAATTTGCATAAAGAATTGTTTTATGCCCGCAGCAGCCCTGATTAAGTGGCAGTGCTAGGATTTGACTCCAGGCCTACCTAACTACAAACCCTGTGTGATTTTGCCACTATTTGCTATTACAGCGCTCTTTACCACTATTTACTACTATTACAACAACTACCCCCACTGTTACTACTACTGCTATGAGGGAGGAGAGGGAAAGAATAGCATCTGACATTCCATGAGTGCTCGCTGTATGCCAAGCACGGTATTCAGGGATGTACATACATACTTCCACTGGAACTTCGTAGTCTCCCTCTGAGGTAGGTACTGATACTAGCTCTCTAAGTTGCAGAATGGGGATTGAAGCCAATCTTTCTGACTCCACATCTGTTACCCACTATTCTAGTATCTGCCCTGAATACTTAAGGAGGATGTATCTCAGAAGAGAAAATTGCTGCACTATTAGAAATCAAATAAAATAACAATAACAAACTGTAAAGCAGCAGACTTGAGCAGAGGACAGCGTAAGTCCGGTACTCTGTCCTGGGAGGTGCCGAACAAATGTTTAACGTGATGTGCGTACAACCATCTGGAATGCTGGCACTTGAGGAAAAAACTAAGATTAAGTTAGAGGACAGTAGCTAAAGATTGTTGTGGAAATTCTGATGGTGATTTTTGACACTTTCAAGAGAGTTTAAGTTTAGCGGGAGAGACTGACTGTTAATCAGTTCTAATTTCACCTCCTTATCCATAATATGAGTATATGTCTGGTTCACTACTAGTTACTAGTAGGCTCCTCCTCTGTGATTTAGGTCCCTGGTTGCTGCTGCTATTGTTTTCATTTCTGTTTGTTTTGTTTCTTTGTTTCACAAATGGAACAAAGAAAGAGAATACACTTTTCCTGAGGCAATTCATCAAGAATTGTAAGTGAGAGGGGGAGGTGTGAAAGGCTGTGCGTGGGTGCGTGCGTGCGTGGGTGCGTGCGTGCGTGTGTGTGTGTGTGTGTGTGTGTGTGTGTGTTCTACAGAAGTGTGAGAACGGGCTTGCTCACCTGCAGCAGATTTCACTGAGCTGTGATAGGAAGATACTTGCCAGCAGGTAGTTAGCTCCTGATACTGCTCTCGAGAGTTCATGCTGGTCCAGAACAACTGGCTGTGATCAGAACAGACTCAGGATGGGACAGAGGGAGGGGGCCCAGATCAGATGTTATGTCTATACAGGCCATTTATGTTTATGGAACATTTCCTAATATAGCAGTTTTGAGACCTTTTAAAAAATTTTAAGTTAGCAGAAACTCCCCCTTTGTAACTCCAGTTTGCACAACTCAAATCAGAACCCAGCATGGTGGGACTCTTGTCTGCTTACTCAGTCTTTCAGTATCCAAAAGGGGTGCCTGAGGCTCTGCCTTCTAGACAAATTCTGTTTTTCTTGGTGAGGAAAATTGGCCCTGAGCTAGTATCTGTTGCCAGTCTTCCTCTTTTTGCTTGAGGAAGATTGTCACTGAGTTAACATCTGTGCCAATCTTCCTCTATTTTGTATGTGGGACACCAACCATCAGGGCATGGCTTGATGAGTGGTATGTAGGTCTACGCCCAAGATCTGAGCCCGCAAACCCTGGGCCGCTAAAGTGGAGCATGCAAACTTAACCACTCCACCATCGGGCCGGACCCAACAAATTCTTCCTTTATTGTACCTTCCCTACAATTTCAGTTTCTTTTTTCTTCCCTTGTGTACCTGCCTGAGTCCTCATCCTTTTCTCCTATTCTTCAGACCATTATGTAAGTTCCTAAGCAGTTATATCCTAATAGTTTTATCCTCTAGGTATTTGCATAGGATTTGGCAAACCTACCCAGGTGAGCAGGGGCTCTGAAGTTGACAAGTGGGGTGATGGGATAGCAACTTCTAACAAGGTGTGTTTAGCTGCATCAGTTCCTGGTGAACTAATCACAGGTTTCGCTCCTCTTTCTTCCTTCCTACGCGGTACCCTTTTTCTGCTGGGAGACCTGAAGCAAGGGGCAGGCGGTTCACTGGCTCTGTGTTCTCAGGCAAGCCGTTTAAAGTGTCTGGGTTTTGGTTTCATGAAATGTACAGTGAGGCTAAATTAGATCTGAGGTCCCTCATAAGTTACTTGCAATAATGAGTTTTGATATTCGCAGCCAGCTGAGTTGGCCACAGTTGCTATCACACCCCATTCCCACAGCTCAGAGATCCTTTACAGGCTAAATATGGGCAAGCTGGGTATGTGTGTCCATAGCAAGAAGTCAACATCTCTCTCCTGATTCTTCCGTAGAGTGGAGGTGGAGTTGGGGTGACGATTACTTTGTTTATCTCTGAAGCAGTGTTGTTTTCTGCAGTAGCTGCATTGGGTGGGGAAGGTTATGATTACCTATTAACAATCTGCTAGGATTGGCATCCCACAAATTGGAGGTGGGGACTTTGCCAATAATAGCAACTTTGGACTTTAGCCTGATCTTCAAATTCCCTGTAAAAGGTGTGGCCTGAGGGAAAAGGATTACCTTGATAAGGAGCAGTAATAGTTCTTAAGTTTCTAGATACTGAATTATAAGCATTGCTAACTGAGAGGGAGGAAGGAAGGCCTGCCAGATGAGTAGAAGATGATGTATGTGCTGTAATTGTGTTGTTATTGTTGTTACATTACTCACTCGTTCATTCAGCATGCGTTCGCTGAACAGCCATGTGTCAGATCCTTGTTCAGCCACTGAGGGTTCTTTACTCCTCAGGGCCACGACTGAGGACTGTTTGTTTTTTCTCAGGCATTTGGCCTGCAGTTAGGATTTCATGCCTTTGGGAGGCAGTGATTTTTTTTGACCACGCTACATAATGCAACCCTGGGGATCGAGATTTAGACGTGTTTTACCTGAGAGAGATTCTAGTATGATGTTCCTTTTTAGAAATAAAATTATTTCATAAAATAATTAACCTTAAACTCTAAGGCTAGATATCTATATTTTAAAGTATTTGATACAGAGAGAAATCTCAAAGAAAGCAGAAGTCTAGGTATAATTAAGTCTTTATTCACACACCTTTAACTGTTCTAGTTGTTAACCCTGTGGTTCCATTTCTATAGTATCTGAAAGAGGAACTCTCCATTCTTTTCTTACACTTCCGTCTTTCAATGTAGAAATCCCTGGGTTTGTACATGGCTCATTGGCCTTTGTGGCTTTCCATAATGTCATTTCATATCTTTAACACTTTAGCCTCTAGAAAAAGAAAAGCCTGCAGGGGGAGCTGGGGTAGCGGAAAGCCTCTCTTCTCTGGTTCTCTTCCTCTACTTTCCTGTCTTTTATTGGTTTATAAGTATTCAGTACCTATTGCGTGCCTTGGATGGAGCCAGGCACAAAGACAAATAAGAAAGATGTGTTTCCACCCTTCAGCTGCTCACAGGCTAGGGAGGGAGAACAGCATAGGAAATAGTAAATTACGCTACACTGTAGAAAGTGCTGTGTTTGAGTTATGAACTAAGTACACTAGAAGAATAGAAGAGAGTGCTAGTAACTTCCTGAAAGTCTAGGGAGTACCCTTTCACTGAAGTTTGGTGATGGTTGAGCTAGGTATTCAAGGAGGCTATGGAGTTTGCCAAGTGGCAAAGGTGGTAGCAAGAGATAGTATTTCACCTTCACAGCTCAAGAAGAGAAGATGCCAAAAGCATGTGCTCCATGACTTTTTTTTCAGTGAAAAAGAAATTATTTTCTGTTTTTCCCCCCTAAGAAAGAGAGAGAGTCATGAGGAAAAGCAAGGGCAAGCAAGCGTCCCTCCTCCTAATAGTTAGCACCAATAGAAGCTCCTGGATTAGGTGTTCCATGAAACTGAAGACCAGTAGCAAAGCTTAGTCATTAAATACTTTTGGCCAGTCCCTTAGAAATGAATCTCCAAAAGGACAGGAAGAAAAGTACTTCTTCAGAGCAGATTTCTTGAAATGATTCTATTTCTTTTAAACAGAACACCTAACAGAGATTTTGGGACAGAGTTATAAAGTGATTTCATCTCCGTGTTAACTCTTAATTCCTTATGCAAATGAAGGACAGTGGTAAAGACGGTTCTAATATTTTAAATCTGTTTTCAGAATGATATCTGTATGATTTGGTTCTCCAAGTTTACCATGATACTTTTCTTGGATTGATAATAAAATGAGTTTGCATTCCCTGAGCAAATAGTAGCCAAAACCTTCAGAGGGTACCACAGGATTTCATTCTAATGTTGTCTGAATTTCCTATTGGTCACCAAAAGAGAGAGTAGTCAGCTTGGTTTTGGAAACTCCAAGAGGTCACCTGCTGTCTTTATGTTAAGTTAGGTTGGGACTTAAAAATAATTTCTTTAAGAAAGTTTTCAAGCATACACAAAACCAGAGAACGTAGTATAATGGACTCCAGATGGTCATCCTCCATATTTAACATTTGTCATACTTCATCTATCTGTCCTCTCCTCATCATCTGTTTAACCTGAATTCCTTTGTCTGTATGTACACACATGTGTGTGTAGCTCTGTGCAGTTTTATCCAGTGTATAGTTTTGTGTAACCACCACCACATTCATGATCCAGAGCAGTTATATCACTGCAAAAGAACTCCTTTTGTGCTATCTCTTTGTATTTGCATTATACTTAGGTATTTATTTGTTTGTTTATGTTTGAAGAGCAATTATAAATGGTATTGTGCTTTTAATTTTGGTTTCTGTATGTTCATTGCTAATATATAGTAATATGAATAATTTTTGCATGGTAATTTTGTATCCTACAACTTTGTTGAATTCGTGTATTAGTTCTCTGAGCTTTTTGTAGATTCCTTGGGATTTTCTACATAGACAATTGTATTGTCTGCAAATAAGAACAGTTTTATTTTTTCTTTCTGATCTGTAGCCTTTTATTTTATTTTCTTGCCTTATTGCATTGGCTAGGACTTCCAGTACTGTGTTGAATAAGGGTGGTGAGAGCAGACATTCTTACTTTGTTCCTGATCCTAGCTGGGGAAGCATTCAGTCTTTTACCACTAAGTATGATGTTTGCTGTAGGATTTTTGTAGATATTCTTTATCAAGTTGAGGAAGTTCTCCTTTATTCCTAGTTTGCTGTGAGTTTTATCATGAGTCGTTGTTGGATTTTGTCAAGTGTTTTTTCTGTATCTACTGATATACTTATAAGATTTGTCAAGTGAAATCTATCCTGTAACTTCTGCCTTCCCCAAGTACTCATTGCAGGCCCCACATTGCCAGTGGTAAAATATCTAAAGAGGAAGAAGATTCCAGAGAAAGCAGTTTGGGGTATGAATTCCTGTTATTGTTAATTCTGCATTGATAAATGTCAAGAGGAATTGATCAGATGCCTGTTGAAGTTCTGTCCTTTGAGGTTCTTTCCTTTCTTAGCATTGCTGTAATATTTATTGAGGCAGGTATAGAGCAGAAAGGTTAAGAGCATGTACTTTGGAATCACTTGGATCTAATGTGGCCTTCATCATTTACTGGCTATGTGTGACCTTAAGCAAACCACTTAATGTCTAAGTCTAAGTTTTCTCGTCTGTAAACTGGGGCTAATAACTATCTCATGTTGTGAGGATTAAATGAGGTAATATATATAAAATGCTTAACACATAATAGACATTTAATAAGTTTAGCTGTTGCTGTTATTGCTACAGCATTCATATATTTAACAATAATTTATTAAACTCTCTTACATTCAGAGCCCTGTGCTGGGCATTTGGGATGAGGCAGAGTTATATGAAGTACAGGTTCAATCTTAGAAGAATGTGCCATTTAATTTTCAAACATCTCATACGTTTGAATAAATGAATGAAAACTTTCTTCTCTTCCATCCGTTCAAGACCAGTCAGTCTTTCGTCCTTAACTTTCCACTCCTTCCCTTTGAACCTGTCCTCTCTTTTTCTTTTTCTCCTTTTCCCTCTCCTCCTCACTTCCTTGTTTTTTGGTAGCAATCAAGCTGTCCTAGGCAAACCAGTTTCTACCCCTCCACTCTTGCCTACTCTCATAGAAATTTCCTCTTTCTCTTTCTCCCTCATTTTACTTTTTCAGTTTTTCTAACTATATTTTAGGCCATCTTTCTCTTTAATCTCTTCTAATTCTTTAGAGAAACTCAGGACAGCCCAGAAACCTCAAGACCACCCCTCCTCATGGTTACTCTCCTGTTTCTGAGCCAAAAATGACCATGATCATGACTAAGCTATCTGAGAGACACCTGAATCCAAAGTAATAATAAAAAAAAATAGTGACATTAACCTCTAAAAGACTTGATTGTGCCCAGAATTCCTTAATAGAATCTCCACTAATTTTTCCTCTTCTCTCCCCGTTTTCTTCTAATTAAACCTTCTTTTCCTCAAATAACAGGATCAAGATAAATTAAAAGCTCCAACTTAATTTTTGTTTAATTGCTGCATTTCAAAAGAACTCATTTCTATTGTTGCTCAATGCAAATTTACAATATTTCTGCCACTGTGAATTTTTAAAAGCTTTAGTGATTGGCCTAAGAGTCTATCCTTCTTTACAACACTATTTTTATAGGAAAATGCATTCCCTAACTCGTCACAAACAAGCCAACTTTGGGAACCCACTTTGTTGGTAAATGGGGCACTCCCTGTACTAAATGTTCCAACTTGTAGAGGATTGCAATCCTTTCAGGTGCTTGAGAGAACCAAACCAGCCTGTAAGTGCAGTATTTGGTTCATCCTCCTTGGAAAGAAAAGCATCTAATTAGAGTTGCCATGACAACTCTGTTTTCATACAGTATACAGACCTGTTGACCTGAAGTTAAGATTGATGGAGCACATGTACATGTTGTGATGGAAATCATCATCCAAGATCTTAGAGTATTGGCTCCATTTCCCTTCTAGCTTCTTTACTAATTTATGCCCCTAACAAGCATGTATTAACCACCTATTGAGTGGAGAGCTTATATAAACCCATGAAATATCTACCATAAGAAGAAAGAAACAGTATAAAACCCTCTCATGGACATAGA
Source organism: Equus przewalskii (assembly GCF_037783145.1). NCBI lineage: Eukaryota > Metazoa > Chordata > Mammalia > Perissodactyla > Equidae > Equus > Equus przewalskii. Next base: position 67,731,518 of record NC_091844.1, on the reverse strand, counting down.
ATAAAATTCAAACACCTCACCATCACCTCCGTCTCTTGGCCGCTCCCAGCACAGCTGACCTTCTCCTCCACCTTCCCTTGGTCCCCCCACTTTGGCCACATTGGTCTCTCTCTGTGCTTCAGGCACTCCAGGTTCATTACCACCGTTAGGCTTTTGCACTTGCTGTTCCCTGTACCAGAAAGACTCTTTTCCTCCAGACGTTTACTTGTTTGGCTCCACTCTGTCGTTTGGGTCTGTTTAAATTTATTTTCCTCAGAGAGGCTTTCCCTGATGGCCCTAAAGTTGCCTCCTACACCTTCCCACTCTCATAGTCATGCTCTTCGACATAGGATATTTTGTTTCCTTCTTACTTCTTTCTATTCTCTTCAGTTATTTTATTTATCATTTTTTATTGCATTGTCTGTCTCATTAGAATGTAAATTCCATGAGAGCCAAGAGTGGTATTTGTCTTGTTTCCTACCATGTCTATTAATATTTGTTGAATGAATGAAGAATAGTGATTGAATTTTCTTAGTGGTCAGAAAGGCTTCAGATCAGCTTTGGTGCTCTGCAATTGAAATATCATAATTTTTTTTCAATTAACCTCTTTTTTAATAGATTAATAGCATATCACTTGCTTGTTGTAGAATTCTCTAGAAAGGCCAAAAAATAAATGTGTTACTGAAAAATAAAAAAAAATAATAAAGTGATTAAAAAGGGGAAAAAAGTAAAGGAAAAAAAAAGGCTTCATGGATTGGCACTCATTTAAGTGTTTTGGAAAAGATCATGGATATGGTTTGGCAGAAATAATGGCCAGGAGGCTTTTTGTGTGTGAGGAGTTATCTGTATTCATGAGTCCTGTGTGGAAGTCAATAATCATTTGTTCCATAAGAGCATTTTTGAGTGTCCAGCTGACCTGTAGTGAAGGGATCGCTTGAAGAGTGAGCATGAAGGAAGCTGGATAGATGGAATTCATGTTGTTAAGGAGGCAGTTCCGGTTTGACCAGAGAGATGCAGGAGGCCATCCTAGATTCAAGAAAGTAAACAGTGGGTCTAAAGTAGAAAGAGCAGAAAGCCTAACATGCTTAAGCCATTCTCTATTTGCAGAAGCATGTCTAAAGTTGTAGAATCTCAAGGTTGGGGGCAGGAGGAGGAGGGGCCAGTTAGACTAGTGACCCAGAAAGTTTGAAAAGAACCCTTTACCTGCACCTTCCTCCAGGGCAAATTGGGTTTTTCTTCTTCTCCTCCTCCCCCTCCTACTCTGCCTCCTTCTCCCCCCACCCCCGCCCCCTTGCCAAAGCCCCCCAGTACATAGTTGTATATTCTAGTTGTAGGTCCTTCTGGTTGTGCTATGTGGGACGCCGCCTCAGCATGGTCTGATGAGCTGTGCCATGTCCGTGCCCAGGATCTGAACCAGCAAAACCCTGGTCCGCCGAAGTGGAGCACACGAACTTAACCATTCAGCCACGGGGCCAACCCCCAAATTATTTTTTTAAGTTCATTAAAAGTGTGAGCTTTCAAGAATTTGACAGTAGATACCACTAAACGAATTTACTTTTCAGTTTGGTTTGAATGTTGATTCTCTTTCTTATGAAAGAAACAAAGTACATGAGTATTGGAACTCAATGATAATAAATAACATTTAGAACTATGTATGAGGCACTTGCTAAATACCTTACTTGGTTCTTTAATTTGCTTTTCACAGTAGCCCAGTGAGCTTTGTTATTATCCCCATTTCACAGATGAATAAACTGAGGCTTAGGGAAGTTTTAAACAACTTGGCCCAAGGTCATTATACTAAGTGGCCAAATGGGATTTCAAATCCTCATGGCCCACCTGATTCCAGAGCAAGGGCTTTTAACCTCTTCATACTTCTGGCTTGTTCACAATTTAAGCTAATTTTTTTAAAGTTTTTATTTCATATCATGTTATGTATCTCCATGTTTTTATTTGGGATGCTGATTTTCCTTCTAAAAATAAATTACTTGTTGTTTGGTCCACAGATACTTATTGCTTACCTACTATGTTCAAGGTGTTATATAGCATATAAACAAAGTTAATTGAAAAATCACTTAGCCAGTTATACATTGCATTACATTAGAGAAAATAAAACTCATTGAACTCCTATTTTTTTTCCCTAAAATTCTCTTTGTGTATCATATAATAGTGGATCTAATATAAGAATTGAAAGGATAGTTTATAGGGTTTTCTGGGTAACTTTTTATGTTGATATTTAAACTTAAGAGAAGGAGTTTCAAGAACAGAATGAGGAGCTGCCTTATGTCTTTTACCCAGTTTCACCAGTTGTTTACATTTTGCCCCATTTGTCTTATCATTCTATGCATTCATATTTATATATTATGATTATTTTTTTGCTCAGCCATTTAAGAGTAAGTTTGGGACGTCCACTTTACCCTAAATGCTTCAGAATATATTTCCTGAGAGCATGGACATTCTCTTCCATAGCCACAGTGCAGCTATCCAATCAGAAAATATATCATTGACACAGTACTCTTGCCTTATCCGTAATCCATATTCTAATTTTATCATTGTTCCAATAATATCTCTTTTAGCTATTATTTACCCTGGGCCAGGATCCAATCCAGGGTCACACATTGCCTTTCGTTGTCACGTCTCTTTATTTTTCTTTAGTCTGGAATGATTTCTGTCTTTCTTTATCTTTCTTGACCTTGACAGTTTTGAAGAGTACAGGCCATTATTCTGTTCCTCAATTTGGGTTCATTTGTTGCTTCCTCATTAGATTCAGGTTATGAATGTTTGGTAGCAGTGCTGCAGACATGATGTGTCCTGAGAGCAACGTACACAGATGCACATGTCAGTTGGTCCCAGAATTGGTGATGTTAACTTGGATCGCTTGGTTCAGGTGATGTCCACAAAGATTCTTTACTCTAACATTACTAATTTTCTCTCTGTCATTAATAAGTTTGTGGAGAGATATGTTGAGACTATGTAAATATCCTCATCAGACTTTCACTGACTAGTTTTAACATTTATTGATGATTTTCTAGCTTCATCATTCTGTCTACATTTATTTGTTGGCTTTCTACTGTAAAAAAAGAGCTTTCCTCATTTATTTATTTATCCATTTATCTATTTGCATCAGAAAGGATTTATTGATTCTTTTTTTTTCAATGGGACATGTACCATTACTGTCATTATTTATTTTGTTGCATAAAGAAAGATAACCTTGTCTCATTTCCTTTCAAAAACAGTTGTATTTAGTGCTGTATTAGATATCTGTTGCTGCTGTAACAAATTACCACAAATTTAGCAGCTGAAAACAACACAGATTTGTTACCTTACAGTTCTGTAGGTCAGAAGTCCAGAACAGTTAGCACTGGCTCAAGTCAAGGTGCGAGCCAGCGGCATTCTTTCTGGAGGCTCTAGCACGCAGTAGAGAATCTATTCCCGGGCTCACTCGGGTTGCAATAGCAGTTTCAGTCCCTCTTGCGTTTGGAATCTTTCCTGTCTCTTCTGTTGTCACATCTCTCTTACCTACTCTTTTGTTTTCCTCTTCTACTGTTAAGGACTCAATGTGATTAGATTGGGCCCATCCGGATGATCCAGGATAATATGTCAAGGTCCTTACCCTTTATCACATCTGCAAAGTCTCTTTTGCCATGTAAGGTAACCTGTTCATAGGTTCTAGAGATTAGGGCACGGACACCTTTGGGGAACCATTATTCTGCCTACTGTAAACGCCTACCCTTGTGCAAGGCTTGTGCTAGGAGCTTACTTCTACTTAATCAGAGAAAACTTCAGGCAGAGGATTACAAGCAGAGAAACTGTTCAGTGAGAGATTGTTTCATGTTTGTTAAAGGAGTAGGCTGGTGGTCAATAGTGGGAGCTGAGAAGAATATGTAGTAGTGACAAGGCCTCAACCCTTTGCTTGGAGGGTTGGGCAAACTGTTGAGGAGCCAAGCAAGCATGAAGGGCTTCATGTCCAAGTGTCCCTGTTGCAGAATGAAATTGTGGGGCTGCAGGCTGCAGGGACTTCAGTGCACCCGGGGCTGGTGAGAAAAATCCTATTGGACAGTCATGGCTCAGTGTTCCTGTTACCTGAATTTAGTATCTTCCTTTTTCACAGCACCTAGCCTTCTGCTTCTGAATAATGTGCTTTCACCAACTAGTCACTATTTCTTAATTTTGTTCCAGAAAGTTTGTACATTAAGATTGGATCTTTCAGGTATTATATGATTTCTTGTAAAGCTTTCTTTAATAAGACATACTCCTAGCTTTCTAAATCCAAATATCTGCCTGACTGCCTGCACCATTGCATTAGACCAGAGTAGAATGATGGAACTAAGAGAGATTTCGGAGTTAGTTTGTCCCATCCTTATTGTACAGATAAGAAAACTGGACACCAGAAAAGCTAAGTGATTGCTCAAGCCCCCACAGCCGGATGGTCTGTGGTGGGAGGCAGAGTGTGGGGCACTGGGGAAAGGTGTGGCTTTAGAAATTAAATGGCCTCGTTCAATCCAGTGTCCATCATTTACTGACTGAGTTAATTGAGTCATTTACTTAACCTACCAGGTCTTACTGTTTATCTGTAAATATATCAACCCTTCAGGGCTTTTGTAAGGATTAAATAAAGATAATAAATGAAAGTTCTCAGTACAATGCCTGGCTCATGGAAAGTGTTCAATATGTGTTAGCTGTTATTACTGGTCTTCTGAATAGTAGTAGAATTTGGATGAATAATACGGAGTCCCAAAGTCCTTGGGAATTTTAGGTTCCCAACCCCAGAACCAAACTATGAAATCTTCTGCGCCACTCAGGTACTTCTTTCATTTGGTCATTGTCCTTCCCATTCCACCCTCACTTGCCAAGTTCAATACCTTCTATTCTTGACATTCACTTATTTTTATACCTTAGTTTCTCTCTTTCTCTCTACTGCAAAGGTAATATGTGCAAATTATAACTTTCTAATACCAACAGAGAACAAAGTTCACAGGGTAAAATGTCATCATTGTGTCTTACTGTAGCTCCTCCTTAGTCTGGAGGTTACTCTGTAATATGATCTCCTCATCCCCAAGTGGGAAATGGAATAAAAACCCTTTCCATTTGGATTTCCCTCAGTTAATCCAGAATTTCTATCCTTTCATCACGACTGGCTCTCTCTGTCTCCCTCTCTCTCTCCCTCTCCCTGTTCTCTGCCCCACACTGAAGCCTGAGGAAGGTCTCTGAGATACCTAGGCAAACCCTTTTCTCTCTGAATCTCTCCCTTTCTGCCTGTTTCTTTCCATTCCCATCTGGGGGATGGGCTCTTCAGTGCCATATCCTTCTCCTTCCTTATGCTGGGGGATATCCTTCTCCTTCCTTATGCTGGGGGCTTCTTTGACCTGGGTGGTACCATACTCTTCCTCAGGACAGTAAGCCTTAAGTCTTCACCCCAGTGAAAAGGCAGAGGGAAAATATGATTTATTGGGAAATGCAAAGTATGTAGATTTAGTGTTTTCACAATGTTGTCCCTGTTAGCTCAGTTTCAGTTTTTCTTATTGTTGTTGTTGCTTTACTTTAGCCACAAAAATGATATATTACACACTATTCTGCAACTTGCTTTTTCCTTTAACAGTATGTCATGGCCATTTTCCTAAATCAGGACCTGTAGGTCTCTCTCATTCTTTCTAGTGGCTACATGGTATTCTATGGGAAGATTTCACTCTAATGTATTCAGCTCCTCAACTGACAGATATTTCAGTTGTTTGAATTTTATTGTTTACATTTGTGGTTTGCTCTTACCCACATGAACTTGTCATTTATTCTCTCCAGGATTTGGCTTCAGTCCTCACCCTTCTGAGGATGCTCCAGTCTCTCACAATATGCTGGATCCATATGTTGAGTCTAGAGGACATAGTTGGTGTGTTTGCTGCTCAGGTGATGAGCGTGGTGCAGCTTAATAGTTGGAGGATGTGATGAGAGTGAGCTTAAGGGCTCTCCTTGCTCTGGAGCAACCCTGATCCCAAGTTAGTTCCTAGTGAAGTGAGAAAGCACCCAGAAAAGTGAGTTGTCCTGAGTTCACTGCAGCCCATATTAAGAAGCAGTCTTCGTCTGATTGGGAAAGAGGTGCTGATGTGAGCCTGAGGCTGCTGGGCCCCTCCTGAGTGGCTGGAAGCTCTGTGCTGGACCGCTGAGACCTGCATACCTTGATACTCAGGGTTTGCCAAGTGGTCCCAAACTTGTGGATACCTCTCTGCCTTTCTCCTCAAAGACTATCAATATCCACATAGACTTCTATGGGATTGTTATTTCTGGAGAGTATTCAGGATTCCTAGAGTTAGAGAGTATCTTAAACTGAATCCTTATACCAGGGATCCATTCAGCTGGCTCTTCTGTGTGAATCTGGGTGAAATTACTTCAGTCCTTTGATGCCTCTGCTGTGCTACTGACACGTTCATATACTGCAGAGTCAGGATTCAGTAGCCATGGCTCAGCTGTACAACTTTTTAAATAAGTCGTGTTCACATTCCCCTCTATGCTGTTAATATTGCTGTGTTAGTAAATTTTGAGTGTTTTGGTTTTGAAAGCTTAAGAAAATAGTAGTAATCAAAACTCTGAAGCAACCAAGGAAGTAAGTTGCGAACAAGTTATTCAGCCAACCTCAATTATGTTTGGCCAATTACCCTGGCATTGTCCTTGTCTACACTTACCAGAATCTGTTCCCTTCCTGACTAAAACTTTCTGCTTCTGTTGCACTTTGTGCCACTGGGTTAAAGAAGGCAAACACATCTGCCTTCTGGAGTTATCAAGTTCTCTCAAAACACAGATTTCCCTGAGCTCCCTGGACAGGGCCCCTCCTCTTGGGCCTCCTGCTGCTTCTCCTCAGGCCCGCTCTGCAGGCTTTGTCAGGGAGCATGGAGGCCCTTGTTTACGGCCATGGCTGTTTTGAATCATCTATTTTAGAGAATTTGATAAAAATAGTATTTAACCAATGGATATTTTTTAAAATAAAAGATACAGGTAAATAAATTATGATATTCAGAAATAGGCTCCCAGTTTTGCACAGATGGATATTAATAGAACTGAACTCCCACTTTCTCCATTAGTAAGCAAACAAGTTATTTAGTAAGATAAAATGTTTTTTAAATGACAAGAATCTACTGAATACATGTTATTTTTGTTAAAATTCTGACTCTGCTTATGGCCTCCTCAATCCCTCACCTCTTTGAATTCCCAGCTGTTCTTTTTCTTTCTTCCTTCCTCCCTTCCTCACTCCCTCCCTCCTTTCCTTCCTTCCTTCCTTCCTTTTTAGTGAGGAATATTGGCCCTGAGCTAACATCTGTTTCCTGTCTTCCTCTTTTTTACTTGAGGAAGATTGTCACTGAGCTAACATATGTGCCAGTCTTCCTCTATTTTGTACAGGGGATGCCGCCACAGCATGGCCCAATGAGCAGTGTGCGAGTCTGCGTCTGGGATCCGAACCCATGAGCCCTGGGCCACCAAAGTGGAGTGCACAAACCTAATCACTACACCACTGGGCTGGCGCCCCCAGATGTCCTTTTGCATCACCTTTTCCTCAATTCCCTCTCCCCAGCATGCTCCAGAAAGTGGCTCCTCCTGCTTTCCAGGTGGCTTTTGGAGCATGCTGCTGGAGGGGTGGTGGTTCTGTGGAGGGGACATTTCCTGGGGCAGTAGCTGGCACCTCAACTGCAGCAGTGGAATGTGGAGTAAGGGGGTGCTTCTAAGCAAGCATCTGCCTGCTGTCCCCACTTCCTTCATTATCCACTGCCTTAAATTTATCGTACTCTCTGTCCTGTTGGGCAGCCGTGGTGATGTGGTAGGGAGGAGGCGCTGGAAAAGGGGCAGGAAGAGCAATGGGCATCTGAAATGACATGAATGATTTGGCTTTTAAGGTGGAGCTGGGGCCAGGCTGAATGTTGCCAAAAGTGGAAGACCAGCAATTTCACCTATTAGCTGAGAAGGTCTTTAACTCCTAAGGATAGAAGACTTCTCCTTCTGTAGGTTTGATGCAGGGATTCTCATGCTGGGCAGGGGGCAGTTGAAAAATCTATCCTTTTAGTCCATATCAGAACCAACTGCTGGGTTTTGTTTTTCGTTTATTTAAAATTACACATTTCTCCACCCTGAGATTCTAATATACTACCCTAGAACAGGGGCAGGAGACCCCTTCCCTTCCCTTCCCTTCTACCCCTTCCCTTCTCCCCAGGAGACTCTCTGGAGGGATAACACGTTACTTAGGTGCGCTGAAAGAGATGAAGGTGGAAAATCACTGCCTAATGGCTTGTCTCCTGACTGTTTATTTATGCTACAGATGATGTTCGAGAACAGGCTAATTTCCAACATTAACCAAAATGGCCTGTGAATCATGCCAATCACATGTCATATTCCATGTGAATCAAACCAAAACAACAACAAAAAAACCCTACCTTCATGTTATGAAGTTTAGTTTACCAAGTTAGTCACAAAAGATAAAATCACTGCATTAAAAGTGCTCAACCTCTAAATGGTGTTTTCATTTATGATGAATATTAGCCAGCTGTTGTTAAACATTAACTATAACATGTATAGGCTGAGGACATGCAATAGTGACTTCCAGACATTTTGAAATTGTAGCACTTAGTGTTGTCCCTAAGTAGTTTATATGTTGGACACATGTTTTTAGTTTAAAAAAAAGGAAAACCACTTCAACTTTTCACAAGCCCTTTTGTGATAACTACAGACATCATGAGTGTCAAAGGGCCAGACACGGGAATCGCTGCCAGTAAGCTAAACGTGTCTTGTAAATTTCTGCAAGTGAATTCAGTCTAAACTTTCTATGGCTTACTAAAATTTGGGGTGCTTTGTACTTCACTCTGTGGTACCTGGAGTGATTGTCCCTCTTGTGATGGCAGAAGCACGGCTACATAATGCTTAAGACGCTGCTTTAGGCCTCTGCTGACAACTCTGAGCTGTCACAAAACTTTGAAGGTGTGGCCCTCGCACCATCAAGAGCCAACATCCCATCCTAAGTACAGGCCTAGCCTAAGGTTAACAGTAAGACCAACATTTTGTTGCTTCATTTTCCTATTAAGCTCTGGGTTGCTGATTGAAGCAGAATTCCAATGCATTGACACACCGCCACATTGTTAACACGATAGGGAGGATTTGATTATGGGAGAACAAGTCCAAAAACTGTAAATTGAAAAAAAAAAATTGGGGGCCTTGCTTCTCAAGGCAGCTCTTGTGGTTACATTCCTTTATTTGATGTGGTTCCCTCCTTCTCTTGTGCCAAACGGTGCAATGTGGAAAAGTGATGAACTTGCAAAAAAGCGTGAGGGAGAGACCAGGGGGAGATAGGGAGTGCACTGTTTAGTAACAAGAGAAAGAAAACAGAGCTTAGGGATCAAAGACAAAAGTACCTGTTTCTCCAAGCAGGAAGAAGAAAGAAATGCAGGATTCCTTTCCCCATGCTTGAGCCCCAGCTGACGCCTTTTAGGCCAACCCAGGCCCAGCGCAGTAGACAGGAGGCCACAAGCTGCTCAAAGAGCAGAGCAGCAGCTTGAGGAAGTCAAGGCTGAGTGCCGTGGGTTACCAAGAACAGCAGGGTTAACCAGGGAGGGCCCCAGGGAAGAGGGGTGGAGAACAAAGGCTGCCTTCCATCATCAGATTATGGGACTGAACACGTTTTAACACCAGCCAACCTTTGAGGCAAGTCCTAAGACAGCATTGGAATCTACGGGAGGAAGAATGTTTCCATGCAGGAACAGGATTTTATTTATTTACAATTTTCAGGCTGGGGAGCTTTTCTATGTATGGTTTGTGACTACCCAAAGTGACATTTTCTGAGTTTTAAAATTATCTCTTTTTGCACTGTGAAAAGAGCCTATATGATTCATCTTAATATTTCTGAGGATCAGTCACCAACTAACAGCTAGTATTTTAGGTGGCAGGAAGGCTTTTGTAGGCAGCTTTTTCACCTAGCATAGAAGTAAAAAGCACCAGAATATTCCTCAAGCTTCATTCGAAATCATAGAAATAGCTCTCTCTTGCACAGTTCCAATCCAGTATCATGAGAACTCCCACAGTCCACAAATTGCCTAGTGTTCACCTCATCCTTGCCTGAAAAAAGGCTAATGCTTGTGGTTTACCTGCTGATCAAATATAGTTTCTTAGAGGTTTAATCAAAGAAAGGGCCTGCTTTTCACTTTTGCTAACCTAATCTAGGTCTTCTTGCCTATATTTCTTCTTAGATGTTTTTCCTGCCTTCAGCATCTGTAGAACTGCCAAGTGATCCTATAATCCTAGATCAGAGTCAGCAAACTGCAGCCCACTGGGCAAATCTGGCCTGCAGCCTGCTCTATGGCCTGTGAGCGACTAATGATTTTTACATTTTTTAAATGGTTACAAAAACATTTAAAGAATAATTTGTGACTCGTAAAAAATTATATGAAATTTGCATTTCAGCATCCATAAATAAAATCTTATTGGAACACAGCCATGCTCGTTCCTTTACACATTGTCTGTGGCTGCTTTCGTACTGCAGCATCAGAGTTGCGTAGTTGCCACAGAGAGACCTGGCTGCAAAGCTGACGCTGTTTACTACCTGGCCCCTTACCAAAAAGGTTTGCTGACCCCTGTCCTAGACCCTTAAAATCTTCCTTTCTCATTGACTATTTCAGAAAAGATGTATACATTTACTGACTTTTAATGTTCATTTTGGAAATTTGACTCCCGTATCTTTCCCTATATTCATCCGACTTTAATACCACAAGTATTTATTGAGTGCCTACCAAGAACTTGGCATTATTCTTGTTTCTGGTGTAATAGCAGTAAACAAAACAGACAAAGATCTCCATTCTGGAAGAGTTTATATTCTAGTGAAGGGTGGGCGGGTGAGACAGTGAACAGGTACAATATGGAGAATGTCTTATGGCGATATATGCCATAAAAAAGTAAAACAAAGAAGAGGGGATACCGAGGATGGAGGTGGGTTGTTTTAAATAGGTTGTTCAGGAAGCCTTACTGAGAAGGTGACATTTGAGTAAGACCTGGAGCAGGTGAGGAAGCAAGCCCTGCAGATGGCTGGGAGGAAAGTTCGGGCAGAGGGAATAGCAGAAGAACTGGGGCAGTGCCCTGAGGCAGTCCCAGTTTATCCATGGAGGCAATAATCCAGATGAGAAGTTGTGGTAGGTTGGACTGGGCTGCTTGAATGCAGAATGTGAGAGAGAAGAGTCAAGAATGACTGAGAGTTTGGGTCTGAGGAACCAATAGGTTGGAGCTGCCATTGACTGAAATGGGATGAGTGAGGAGCAGTAGGTTTTGCAGGCAGGATTTGCTTGTAAGCAGGTTAGGTCTGAGGTGCATTTTAGACATCCACGTGGAGGTGTTGAGTAGGCACTTGGCTGTATGAGTCTTGAGTTAAGCAAAAGTCTGAGCTAGAGTATAAATTTAGAAGTTGCCAGTGTAAAAGAGATATGTTAAGCAATGAGACTGACTGAGATTCAGTCTCATACCCCAGACTTTTCTTTATCTCCAGGACATCTCTCCTTCTGTGACTAAACAGAACTTTTTTAACCTCTAATTTTGTTTACCACCCAGTTCACCATTGGCATGCATCAGGATCTACCATCATATCTTCTTACTCCCTCTCCAGGCAGATGCCCTTTTACCAGTAGATATCCTGAGCAGCCTGAAGTGTGAAATATGCTTTTCTCATTGGGGCAAAAGCTGCTCAGTGTGGTGCAGGACCCACGGTCTGCCGTCCGCAGAGTTCCTAGCCTTTGATCCAGTGCCCTGCCTTGTTGAGTAGTATCTGTGTCCTCCTTACTTCCAGCCCCAGTCTTGATATGACTACTCCCTTGCCTTGCCTTCTGTAACTACACTTCATTTTGCCCGTGTATACACTTAGTGGTAATCACTTCTTTTCTAGTTGTGTTTCCATAAATATCTTATCTCCCATACAACATGTCTATGTTTTCTTCACCTTCCTGTGGTCCACAGTGCCTTTCAAATAGTCAGTGACCTAATGCCTCAGGGATGGGAGGCATATTTGCTTTTACCACACCATTCCCCATTCCCAGTCCCTGTTGTGCATCCTCAGAGTGGGCTACAAAGCAGTAGTTTGAGGACCATTTGCACTCACTAGGGGACCTGTTAAAATGGAAATTCCCAGGTCCCATCTCAGACCTGCTGAACCTAATAGATCAGCTTATCTGGGGTGAGGGCTGGGTAACAGGTTCCCCAGATTATTCTTAAACAATCATGAAAAACACTAGTTCAGAGAGAAGATGACAATCTCAGTTTTACTGTTTCCCGTCTGAAGACCTTGGAAAGTCATCCATCTCAAGCCTCAGGCTTCTCATCTCTACAGTGACCATATTAACATTTGCTACCTACTTTGTAAAGCTGTTATAAAAAAACAAATGAGGAGCACTTTGGACACAAATTGTAAAGTGCTACGTACGGGCCCTGGCTAATCTCATCTTCTGGTGTCTTTTCATTTTCATGTGTGTGCAAGCCGAGTACCAGCTACCTACAGATTAGCTCTTTGAGCACAGAGACCAGTAACATGTGCATGAGATTGCCTAATGTTGTTTATGTGCCTGAGCCTTTAGTAAATGCCTGTAAACAGGAACCAGGTGGATACCCTTCTCTGCCCTGGTCAGGCAGAGGGATTTTTTTCTAATTCTCCACAGCTTCCTTTGACCATCATTCAAACCTGTGTGCAATGAGGAGGAAAGAGTTATAAAAATGCTTATGGATTTAGTCTAGGGTAACTATTGTATGCATTGATTCTTTTTCCCAGCTTTATTGAAGTATAATTGACAAGTAAAATTGTAAGATATTTAAAGTGTACAACATGATGATTTGATATATGTATGTATTGATTTTTTTTTCAGTAAATGTTCTCAAGGTAATTCATAGGAAAAATAACCTCTACTTGAATAATAGAGCAGTAAAACCATTCACTGGAGCCTCAAAGTTATAAATTTATACAAACACAGTAAATTCACTCATTCCTGATGACTGGTATTTTAAAAGCGTTCTTAAAGAAATTGTGATGGAATCAGCTGCAGGTAATAGGCCAGGAATCAAGATGCAACAAGAGGAAAAAAGCTTTTCTCTCCCTTAGCCTGTTCATGTCTTGCGTGGCCGGGCATCATTGTAAGTAGTTCATACCAGATCTTAATAGAACATCTGCTGAGTTCATTGTTGTTTTGGGGGGGTGTACTTAAGTGCTTTTCCACATGCCAACAAAATCCTGATGGTGGACATGTGTTAAGATTACTGTCCCTTAAAGGCTTTTTTGAGATGTTAATAAACTTAAAAACATGTTTCTAAACAAAAACTTGGTTAGCATTCATGTCATTAGACATATTGTGTTTGCAATTAAATAATCCCATCTTTTGCATTTCTTTAAATGTAAAGTTTCCTTGCTTGCATTCCACTTCCTCTCTGCTGGAAAGTGTCCATCAAGTTCTCTGGCCCTCAGAGTTCTTCCAGGTTTCCAGGGGTTCATTGCCTGGAATGAAGAAGGCCCTGATCACTTCAGTTCAGGTACCTAGAATTTGATAAATGTTCCTGGAGACAGCCTCAGGGTCTCGGCCAGCCCAGGCACCTCCCTGAAACACCCAAGCATGAAGGAGCCCAGTGACTCTGACATGTGTGGAACCAGTTGGCAGGTCCGCACATAGGGATTCAGAAGTCACAAAAGTGATAATTGAAGACCTGAGAGTGGGGTATATTTAGGTCAGAGAGACCTAGATTTAGATGCCTCTCTGCCATTTACCACCTTTGTGACCTTAGAGAGGTTATGTCACTTATCTAAGCTCCAGTCTTCTCATCTGTAAAATGGGATAACACCTCTCGTGTAGATTGGTGTGAAGGAGAGGCGATATTGTGAAGAAAAAGCACTTAGCTTAGTGCCTGATACATAGTGCTTCGTAAATGGAGCTATTAGTCACTATTCCATTCTGTTGAGAATTCATTTTATCAACTAAATCCCTCATATTGCCTTTTAAACTTGCTTCATGCGTACTGTGCCTAAGCAAAGAACAGCTGATTCAAATTGTCCATGTAGAATGCCTTCACATTTTTAACTTACTCTATTTCATAAATCCATACCTTCTAAGTAATTTAACTTAGCAATTTCAGCTTCCTTAGAGTTTGCTCCAGGGGAACGTTTTCCGAGTGTTTAATCGTATTTATTGTTGTCTCAGAATATTTCCATTTTCTTATGTCCCTCTAAAAATGGGAAACAAGAAATGGCATACAGTGCTCTAACAAAGGCCTGATTTATGCTGTGAAATATGTTTAGTGGAAATATTAGATCAGTCACAAATGTAATATGGCCAGGGCGACATTGATGCTTCAGTGACCTCTCATCCAGTGTGACTCTGCAAACTTTCTCCTACTTCTGAACTGGTCATTCTGATCTTTTATTTTCTTCTCCTGTTACACTCATTGAGATTTTCCCACATCAAATTACACACTGATTTTGTTTAACTGAGGGATCGAGAGACTCTTGAGATGGCTCAAAGTTGAGTCTGTAAACTGGTGAGACAAGGCTGACAACAGTTCTAGAAAATGCTTTACTAGGAAAAAGAAAATTCAGTTAGAAAAAAAAAAAGAGTCTCTCCTTAATGTAGTATTTGTGTATGTCTGGGTTTTCAGAACCTATGTATGACTTTTCTTTTTTCCTACCAAGTTGCCTTGTTGTGACATATGATATCTTAAGAAAAAGTGAGACGACAGGGCAATGAATTTTATGGATAAAAGCTTTTTTGAGGATAATTTCAGTCACTTATACCACTGTTTGAGTATATAGGGGGATTAGAGTTTTAAAAATTTCACACCATCTTTCTATGAAAGAATTTCTGGTGAAAAAGAACATAATGTTTGGAACCAGAAAGACGGGGCTTCAAGCCCTTTTCTGCAACTTCCTTGCTGGGTAATCTTGGACAAGTTACTTAGACTCTTAGAACTTTAGTTTCCTCATCTGTAAATTAGGCTTATTAGGTCTAGTGGGCAGGGTGGTTGTGAGGTTTAAAGATAATGAAATGCCTAGTACAGTGCCTAGCAAAAGTGGATACTCGATAAATTACAGTGACTTTTGTTTTATTGTAATGGCTCTCCTGGCAGGGCACCAGGAAGTGTACTCTGACATTACAGAGTGCCCCAGATTCCTGAGGTCTCTAGCATTCCTCTACCTTGAAGAGAATTAACACTGGTACCCTAGTCGCGTATTCAGAATGGGAAATTCAGGTCCTGAAACAGAGTTAGGTATACAGTTAGAGATGGTTGAATTGAATTGAAAGCTCATCTTTCCTTAGGATTTCTTTTAGCTTGGGAGCTAGAGGCAGCTTGTGTCCCTCTACCATCCTGGAAGTTCCCCATTTCCATGCTTCAACCTCCAACACTGCCCTGAATTATACTGTGGAGGAGGCAACCAGGTCAACTTCCTCTCCCTCAGATCCCAATTCAGAGGCAAAGCAGAACACTAAGACTGATCCAAGTGTCTCTGACAGCACGTTGACATGACCCTTGGACATAGAACACCCAAGCAAGAGGCATTCTAGCATAATAAAGTCTCTTGGAGTGCTTGATGCTATTTTAAGATCAGTGTAACTCTAATTGTTACTTTAACTCTTGAGAGAGGGATCTTTTTGAGAGTAGTGTTATCCCCACTGCACTGATGAGAAAGTTGAATAGAACCAAAGAGAACAAACTTGGCAGAAGCAAGAATTATAATTGAAAATCACTGGCCCTTCTGCTTTTCTCCAGTGCCAAATCATGTTTTGCTTATTTTATTTGGCCAGTAAGGCAAAACCCTACACGGGGAGTTGCTGTTCCGTAATGGGTTAAAATCAAAACCCCATTGTCCCAAGTCAGGCTTTCAGACAGGCTGACTCCCTGCATTTTTCCGTGTCAAAAGGCTCAAAAATATTTCCTTTGTGCTGTTGCACTATAGCCAAGTCAAGTCTTCAATATTAAAGACACTCCGAGTATTTGCAGACAGAGCAAAGTTCACTAAGGGCTCTGTTAGTTTTATTTGCATGGAAGATAATACTATTAATACGTTTAACATAGACATGTCTTATATTGGACTTTTAGAGCCAATGAGGCGGATCCGGAAATGCTTTTCTGGCTACCTTTTGGTCTGTTTACATTGTTGGAAAGGTTTCTCAAACTCTGGCCTTGTCCTTCTTATTTATGTTCACAGATTCCGTTTCAGTTCTAAGTATTATCAGCCAATTTCGTGTTTCATTTCAGTCCATAAAGAGATAGAAAGTCCTTTCTCATCGAAACAGCCCTTTTCATTCCTTTCTCCTCCCAAGTTCAGCCTGAGACCCTGCTGCACCAACTTACTTTTTCTCCCCTTTTACTCCTGCTTTCTCACTCTGTGGCTCTAGAGATCAGAAGAATCAACTGCAGGTGGTCCCTTTCATCTCCTCCTCACCCCTTCCCCCACCCCACCTCAGTCACTTAGTTGGTTAGTCAGGCCCTGCCTTCTCTCCAGCCAGCCCCGGGTTCCTGGGAATAGCTCAGTGAGCCCCAGAATCTCTGCACAGCATGAGTGTTCTGTTGTACATGCTCAGCCCAATATTTTTTGATTCATGAATATTAAATAATTAGAGATCACAAGGCCTTACCTCCATCCTGCACTCTTTAAAAACATAATAGCTCTTTTATTTCATGGCACTTGACTTTGTTTATTCAACATGATCAGGGCAGCATTCAGGCTATAGCAAGCCTGTTAAATATTTACCCGATTGGCGGGTATTTATACATAAATCAGCAGCATTATCAGTATGTGACTCTGGAAGTCAGGTTCAGTATCAGCACAAGCTAAGAAACTACTGAGTTAAATAAAGGGTGCAAGAAGTATCTTTTTAAAAATAAACTGTCATTTAAAACTATTCTTCATAGTATCGGAAGTGCTTCGCACCTTGAGGCTTAGCCTGCACAGCTAACTAAGTCATTCACAATTAGACATGACAGAGTGATTGGTCCCTCACATCCAAGATCCAGTGAATCCGATTGTTTGATGGTTGGAATGGGAGAGTACTGAGGTATGAGCAAAATTTAGGGAAATGCTTGCTCTGTTGCTGTGTGGAAAATTATAAAGGAAGGTGAGCTGTACATCACAGTGCCTGCTTCAGTGCTGATCTGAGTGCTTCTAGAAGCCCTCTAACCATCATTGGAATCCTGACACAGCTTCATGGTAGCAGACTCGCTGTTTCTTCCCATCCCTGTAGCCCTTTCAAGATTAAAAAACACTGCTCTCGGGGAGCCACATAATTCAGCAGTAACAGCATAGACTCTGGTGACAGGCAGACCTGAGTGCAGATCTTGGCTTTGCCATATTCTGGTTGTGTGAACCCAAGCAGATTTCTTCTGCTCTCTGAGCCTTGATTTCTTCAACTGTAAAATTACTGTGAGAATTCTCATTGAATTGTGGGGAGGATTAAATTAGATAATGGGAAAGCACCTAGCAACAATTGTTGGTTCTTGATAATCACAGAAGCAGAGCACAGAGAGGCGGGCCTGGCAACAAAGCAGCCAGTCTTTGGATTTCTTCACACCTCCGCTTCTGTCCTCCATCATAGGTCATTTTTGCTTAATGGCTATATTTCAGAACCCGAGAGAATTTCAAGTTTAGAGCATTACCCACAGACTATTTTATTCCTTGTGTTAAATTTAATGAATGATTTAGAACTTATCCTGTAATGTTTTATACAGGCCAAAGCCTATTACAATAATTTCCAGGGAACTGTCCAAATTATTTTATTTTTTGGAGTTTTATTAGGCTAAGGTTTATCTCTCGAAGTAAGCTGTGAGAAGACTGGATCTTGCTCCTCTCTGTGCTATACAGATATTTCACCAATAACTACAGGATATAAATATTGGATTTATTTTTCTTGTACTATAGAATTTTCTTCATAATCAGTTTTCCATCCTAATGGAACCATTAGAACCTTTCCAGTTAGATGTATGCCTTCTGTTTACTTTTGCATACAAAAGAGGGGACAAAAAGCCACCTTCCAGTTCACAAGACGTCATAGGAATTTTCCTACCCTCCTTCAGAGTTTAGGCTAAACCTAATCCGATGTCTACTCTGAAAGCTGCAAACGGAAATGATGTTCTTGCTGACGCTGTGCAGTTGCAGCGTGCAGATGATTCATTAATGTCACACTTAGTCAAGTGCTGTCTTATAGTTTTCTCAGTTGTCACAGTTGTTGTGCTTTTTAGGTATCCTCCGAGTAGAAAACATCTACAGAGAATATTTCCACTCCATATCAGCTTCCTCACATCACCTGGGATTTTATTTGTTTTTTCGGATTTTTCATTCTCATAAATAAATAAAAACATAATATTCATTTTACCAGAAAAATTAATTTCAGAAATCTGTAGTCAATAGGGATCCAGGCTGACTCTGGAGTCTTTTCAGTGATATATATATATATTGTTCCCTGTATCACAAACTACAGACTGAGTCTGTCTGCTCTAAACTGTCTGGGAATGATAAAACTGCTTCAACCTTGTAACTGTGGGGACTTGGATAATGAAAGATCACAGCATTCAGGGATTTTAGAGGTCTTTTTACTTCCTGTAATATTTCAGAGAGGCTTTAAGGGGCTTACGGAAATATATACATTAAAATAAAATTCAAATAAGAAAATTAGGACGAAAGGAAAGTGAGAGTAGGAAAGAAGATGAAATCAAGATTAAGGATGATATACGAAATGCATGCTGTAAGGTTCTGAACAATTTCTTTTAATAATCGTATGCTGGTTAATTTAAACTGGAAAAGAAATCTCCATGAAAGTTCTGGAAACTATTTCTGGATCAATATTGTGTCTTAGTGCTTAGATTGATGATTTTTGACTGTATCTTCTTGTTTAGATGAATTGAATATCAATGTCTGCTTGGACTAGTTGCAGACTTCCTACCCATGTTGGCCCATAGACATAGGACCAGGTAGCACAGTATTTCAGAAAGTGTTTGATTTAGTTGCCACCATTTAAAAATTGAGAGATTAAATAATCTAGATTCTGGCTTTACTTGAAAAATTAGGATCCCGTAAGACCAGGCTTGCATTCCTACACGTCAGAGATCAGCTAGAGCTGAGCAGTGGAGACCCCTTCCCACTGTGCATAGAATCTCCAGTTCATTAGAGTCCCCACTCGGTTCCCTCCACGTCTCTACGTCGCCTGCTTGGGCCGGGTAGACCGTGGAGTTTACAAGCCCTGCCCTAGACCACCTGCCTCACACTGAAAATGAGGAAACTAAAGCCCAAGGAGGTAGCCAAAGCTGGTTAGCTGAGAACTGGGCCCTTCAGTACACCGTTACAGTGTTGCATCAGTTCAGTTTAGTTCAGTTAAGGTGTTTAATGAAGGACTTATCTTTGCCCAGCACTGAATTGGGCATAATGAATAGTATAAAAGTCTGCTTCAACAATAGGTGCAACCCATTAATGTTGGTAAGACGTTTACCTGTGCCAATCAAAATTTGCTAATTTGTACTGTTGCATGATAGGATCATTAGTTGTTATTAATCATTGGTTGTTAGTCGTGTGTGACATGAACATGCTGATTTAATATTTTAGTCATGTATAGCGTGAACGTGCTGGTTTTAAAATGGATTAAAATATAGAAATGTAATCATAAGTGAAGCCCATATTTCCAGCACCATCAGTTCTGGCAATTGGTGGGCAGACTGATAAGAGAAGCCAAGTCTATTTGAGGTATCACTTCTTAAGTTCCTGGAGCCCTAAGAGAAGTGTTCATTGTACTCTTGTCCTTTCAGTGCACTTGGAGGCTCCTCAGCCCTTCATATCCCAGCTTTTCCAGGAGGAGGATGTCTCATTGATTACGTTCCTCAAGTATGCCACCTGCTCACCAACAAGGTAAAAGCAAGCCCCCTGACTCCCCAACCTTGTGAGGCTCCTTCCTCCAGTACAGCATGTGCCCAGCATCATCGTGCAGGCGCCATTCTCTGTGCCCCATCTTCTTGGTTTCAACCTCCATCTAACAGCAACCTTTCCTACTTTGAATTACAGTTCATCATTTCTCTATTTCTTTGCCCTCCTTCTTCCTTTCCTAAGGATTCTGACCTCCTCTTCCAGTCTTATCTTCATCTCTTAAATGTATATCTACTCTTTCTTGAATTTCCTTTGTGCCCTAAGCTTTTGATAGATCTTGCACCTTCTTACGGTTTTAAATTTTTGAGCTCCTTCATTTCCCAAGTATCTGGCGTGTGTGAGCGTGTGTGTGTGTGTATGTTTGCCACTAGTTAATATCAGGGTAATTCTATAGAGCTGCCTTCATCTTTTTCTGCTTTTCTGTACCTCACTTTTTAATAGTCAGTTCTTGATTCTCCCTGTCATGTCTTAGCAGTTTGCCAGAGTCCTGCTCCTAGGGGCAAGATTTCCAGGTCAGCTGGTCATATAGTCAGGCACATCAGATTCTCTGAAGCTTTCTCTTAGCTGCATTAATGAGCCATTACATTGGCAAGTAGATGAGTTTACATTAATGGTTGTTGTCAGTTCTAAAAAGTATAAGAATGTACTTGTTAATGTCTAGCCAGTGTATTTAGCTGAAAATTGGTGATATTAATCCACAAGCAATACTGACTTTCTTTCCTCTCCCACATGGACTGACTCAGTTTGCTTAATTCCCAAAGTGCTGTTTTCTTAGCCCCTATTGACTTGTTCACATTGGTTTGGAAAATAAATCTTTTGTCTCTTTCATTCAAAAGATAGCTCATCTCTCTATAGAAAATATTTTAAAAGTACAATAGTATTTCAAAGGCTTCAGTATTATTTTTTAAATGTCAGAGAAACTAAAATCTGGCAATTCTGCAGTCTGTGGGCTTGGCACAGATTCTGGGGCATTTAACTCTCATGGAGTGGTTGCTTCTCATTGGACCAAATTCCCCAGCCTCTGTCCTCCTACAAAACTGGTCAGAGAACATAATTCTTATTTACATTGTGGGACTTTGCACTGCCTTCAAATCTGTGTCCCAGTATTTTAGAGAAAAATGCAAATATGATCTTCCAGAACTGAGAAGAAAAGGCTTTTTTAAAGCTCTCCAATTGAGATTAATTTCTAGTCATACATTTTCATCAAAAAAATTGTAATACTGTTTTCCCAGAAATACAAGAATCAGTTTTTCTTATCTGGTTCCCTTTCATTAATTTTACTTGTCTTTTAAAATTGCTGTTCTTCTGCTCGCTACAAACGAGGACAGAATGGGCTGCTTTTAGAAACAATCTCTTCAAATGAATTTCCATAATTACATTGCAATCTATCTTTATAGCCAGTTTTGTTGTGGGTTTCTGTTAAAATGGTTTTCTGTTTTTAAAATCAAGTATACAGAACTGTTTTCATCCCCTTTTTAAACAAAACCACTTAAGCAAACTTATCATCTGTTTTTCTTTTCCCAAAATAACATTTCTGATCCTGCATTAAGCCTGCAAAGTAAGAACTGTTTTTATAAATCAACAGAAACCCCTATTATATAAATAGAATTGTTTTACTTTTAAAGCATACAGCATGGCTATCAGTACCAATTGTGTCAAGGTTATTTCAAGCTCTTTATCTCAAGTTTTTGTTAGCCATGGAAACTCATTGTGGCTACAGCCAATATAAACAATTTTGGGGGTCTCTTTCTCCCGCTGTTTCTTTCAGCCATTATGAGGACATTATAAGAAATGTATTTTTGTATTAGAAGCTCATGGGTAAATGACTAACTTTCAGATGCTTAGCTTAATGAGTTCACAGGTTTTTTTTTTTAATAGAAACTCATTTGGTGATAACAAGGAAATATAAAAAGGTAAAATAAAATCTCCTATTGTAACACTCCTTATTCTGAATATTAGGAATTTGAAAAGAAAGAATTGAGCATTATTGTGGCTTTTCAATAGAAGTTGTAGTTCAGAATAACCTAATAGCCCCATTTGATGAGAGGGAGCTCTTCTTTACAGAGAATTTTAGCTGATAAATGCAAAAGGAATGATAGAATTCAGAAATCACCATTTTTCAGACCCTAATGAAATAACTGATTCAGACAAGGATCTCTAACAGATACTAAAACCATTAGGGAAAGGTTGAGGGGAACTAGACTTTCAGGTGCTTCAAGGGGTACAGCCGTGGATTACTCACTATCACAAAGGGGAAACATCATTTACAATGGTGTGGTCTGCTGTCATCACCTTAACCAACCATCAAACCCCGTATCGCCTATGAAGTTTTCTTGCCAAAAATATTTAACCTGAATTTAATCACTCCTGTAGCTCTAACTTTCAATTTATAGGAAATACAGAGGGTAGAGGAAAAAGGAAGGAAACAACCAGAGAATCTAGAATGCAGAACACTCTCTGAGCAACTAGCCCAATCTCTTTGAAAAGTCCATATCATGTATGTGTATGCGGCACACACATAGGCACATGTACACACATCCAGGAGGTACTATTATTCTAGAGTAAAAGACTTTCTAGATTAAATGCCTGATCCCTGATTATACCCTGATTTTTTAAAAAATGTTTTGGGGACAATTGGGAAATTTTGAAAATAGGGTACTAGATAAATTCAAAGAATGATTGCTAAAATTGTTGGGTATGATGATGGTATTGTGGTTATGTAGGAAAATGTCTTGTTTTTTGGAGATGCATGGTGAAGTATTTAGGGTGAACTGTCATGATGTCTCTAATTTCCTTTTAAATGCTTCAGCAAGATTGATGGATAGGTTGATAGGTGGGCGGATGGCTGGATGAACCAACGAGGCAAAATATTCACAGTTGTTGAATTTAGGTGGAGGGAGTATGGGTGTTCATTTTACTATTCTTTCTACTTCTCTGAATCTTTGAAATTTTTCATAGTAAAGCATTTAAAAATTTCCTACTCCACTTTTCAGCTTTGGGTTCCTATTCCAGGTGCAGTATGTGATTCAAGGATATCACAAAAGAAGAGAGTATATTGCTGCTTTCCTCAGTCACTTTGGCACGTAAGTTCTTTTTTGTTTAAACCATATATCAACAGTGCCCTCACTTCCTGATGACCCTAATGTGAGGGCTTGATTAAGAAAACAGCACTTAGTTCTTACATATGATACATTTTCAATGCCGTTTTGATTCTTTTGGGTATGTTGCTTACACTAAAGCTCCCAGAAAAACATTTTTTTAACATTCTTTAGCAGATAGCAGAATCCGATTCTTCCCTGGCGCAGCCGCATGAGTAGCCTCACACATAGCAGTAACAATGGTAGCAATCCCTGCTTGTTGTAGAGAGCTTTACAGTTTGCACGGTGCATTCACCTCCATCGTGTCACAATAGCCGTGAGGTGAACCAGGCGGGCATTATTGACACATTGTACTGAAGAAAGCCCTGAACAGAGAAGTTCAGTAACCCCGTTGACGTCGTATACCTAGAAGAGAGCGCGCCAGAGTGGGAACCCCGGTTCTCAGGAGTCAGGTCTCCTCACAGGACTCCCACTCCAGACAGTGCCACACAGATTTGGGAAGGAAATCAAGCATTAGACACCAAAGCGATGACTCACACTTGGGATCAGGAGCTGGAAGAAGGCACCGAGAAGGAAAAGGAAGTGTGTAACTGCAGTGACAGGGCGGACTCTGCGCCTGCTGCTGTCCCTGGGCGTTCACCCCTTCCCTCAGGTTGCCAGTGGCTGTGCTGCTCTGCAGCTCTGTTTCCTGAAATGATGTCGGAGGCGTTATCTAGCATCTGCTCTGGGCTTAGCTCAGTGGGAGAGGGAATGCATTTCCCTTACAGTCTTCTTTCGAAGGTAGAGCATTCTACCCCTTTGGGGAACTAAGCCCTGAGGAGTTTAGTGGTCTGGTTATATCCCACCTTATTCCAGAAAAAGTTTATAAATATATAAACATGCATACAGCAACACAAAATTAAAATTTTAAATAAGTAAATGAAAAAATTAGGGCAAAAGGAAAGTGGGTATAGAAAGGAAAAGGTGAAATTAAAAATAAGATTGGCCATTCCCTGGGATATAACTATACAAACTGTAGATAATTGTAAGCAAAATTTCTGAGCCCTCAAAACAATTTCAAGAAATTTTCATATTATCCATAGTCTAAACAGTATGACTGCCTCTTACAGGAGTCTTTAATACTTAAGATTTTTTTCAGCTTTGTTTATGAACATTTTAAGAAAGTACTTATGATACAAACAGTGGTTAATATATGACACCGTTAGTCTTCTAACTTTTGAGTAAGATTATCTTTAGTATATATAATTGAAAATGAAGAGGCTAGCACAGTGACTCCAAAGTAGGGTGCACGCACCCCAGCGGTGTGTGCCTCACATCACTTCATTGGCATACAAGGAAAATATGAAAATTGCATTCACATTTGTTTTTAAATTTAATTCTTTTTTAGTGTACATTTTTTGTGTATGTTTTCTTATGCATGTAATGCGGTAATATAGCACAGTCACGCACCGCTGAACGACAGGGATACGTTCTGAGAAGTGCATCGCTAGGCAATTTTGTTGTGCAAACAAAACAGAGTGTACTTACACAAACCTAGATGGTATAGCCTACTGCACATCTGGGCCGTATGGTACTGATCTTATGGGACGACTGACATGTGTGCAGTCTGTCTTTGACTGAAACATCGTTAGGCAGCACATGACTATAATACCTTATGCAACCACTAAATTATATACAAGCACTATATCACTGTACTATATACATAATTGAAAAGGATTCTGTGCTTGTTTTTGCTTATGGGACGCAGGATCTAAAAAGTTTGGATGTCACTATTGTAACATTGAGTTAATTATAAATCATGAAAAGAAGTAGAAACTGATGAATAAAATTGTTGACTTAGGTCAGAAGATCTGAATGATGTACCAGTAGTCTTTGAGCAAATCACTCAGCCTTTGGTGTCTTAGTTCCTTTACCTTTACAATGGGTGCAACTATTCCTCCCTACTTAAACTGGGAGGCTGTCAGTGCTAACCGTCTGATTGCCCTGACTCAGCTAGGGAGAAGGCATCTTTAAGGATAGCAAACGCCTCCCTGTGTGAAGGAGAGAGAACATTATTCCTGTCCGCAGTGTGAGGTTAGTTATTGTCACATTATGGTGACATCCTCAAAGTACTCAGCTCTTGAGGGAAATGGGGGAAGTGAGCCAACCAGAATTCTGCCCAGGCCCTTCAGCATTAGGAGCTGTTCTCCCTTGACACATGAGGTGTGCATCTGCCATCTGAATCCAGCGTCCACCCAACTAACATTGCTACTTTGTCTTGAGCCCAGTGAGGAGGACAGAGGGGCACAAGTGAAAGGATTCCAAGTACTTAGGAAGAAAATAATATATAATCCTAACCTTAGTCATATTGTCATTGCTCCTTACTGTTTAGTGCCTAAGTGAAAGTGAGACTTAACAATCACTGTACAGACAGTAGTGTCATTGCTGACCTGATTTCTTAATTTGTCCTTTTACTCCTAACTAGTAACTAATATTTACATAGCATTTTATGGTTTATATTATTTTTCACAACCTGTAATGAAGTTTGAAAATATTATTATATTTGTTTTACGGATGAGGAAACTGAGGCTCCACAGGTTAAGTGATTTGCTTGAGGTCGTAGTAGATAGTAAATGGCAAAGCTGTAACTTAAACCCCTCAATGCTGTCATTCCAAATTCCGTGTCCTTCCTGTGGTAACACTCACTCACCTTAGATGCCTCTCGGATACAATAACTCTGACTTTTGGAATATATTCTTTACTTGGTTCCATTTCTTTTATACCTTATTTTTATGAGGATTTTTTGTTTGTGTGTGTATGTTTTTATTACCTAGAGGTGTCGTGGAATATGATGCAGAAGGCTTTACAAAACTCACTCTGCTGCTGATGTGGAAAGATTTTTGTTTTCTTGTACACAGTGAGTAGACTTTTGCTATTAGCATGTCAGCATACATTTGAAAATGTACTAAACCACATGTAATAATGAGTATGAGAGCCTTTAGTGTCCTGACTTGGTTCCTTTTACTTTAGTACATTTACTGCGTGGTCTTACCTCTATCTCTAGACCAGTGGCTCTTGACCAGGTGTCATTTGCCCCTCTGCAGTTGTTTGGCAATGTCTGGAGATGTTTTTGATTGTCATGATTGGGCAGGGCGGTGTCGAGAGGGTTGTTGTTGCTAGTGGCATTTAGTGGATAGAGCTCAGGGATGTTGTTAAACATCCTACAATGCACAGGACAGCCCCCCACAACAAAAAACTTGAGTGCAAAATGTCAATAGTGCTGAATTTAAGAAGCCCTAACTTAGGCAGATTTCTATTTCTCAAAGCATCTTTCCAATATCATAACTTTCAGGATTACTCAAAACATACTTGCTTTGATCATTTGGGTATCATCCTTATTAAGTGACAAGACTACAACTTTGAAAATATATAATATATATTGCAAAGGTGAGACAATATTTTTATGTATTCCTAACATCACTTTTCAGTTTTATTCCACATTGTAGGCATATTTAAATGTTTGTTGTGTTAATCTGTCAGTCAGTAAACTTTGGTCCAGCTTTCTCCTAATGGATAATTTAGAGTCTCTTTTGTTTATTTCTTTGTTATATAAGAACCACTGACCCATGGTGCCAGATTCAAGTTGCAAGTCAACCAAGACCTTTATTCTTTAGTCATTTGGTATGTAAAATGCCGGTCTTCAAACCGAAGGCAAAGAAGTTCCAGCTCTCCCTAGTCGAGTTACAGAAAAGCAGTGGATTTAGATTGACTTCACTCAGTAGATAGAACTACCCTAGACCTTAATAAACTATTTCTTCCTGAATAGAATAGAGGAATAGTTTAACTTTGGCCCTATTTAGCCAAGCTACCCAGTAGTGTAAAGATATTGACTTGGGGGGATTTTTCTTCCCCAGCAGATTGACCTTCTTGGTTGTGATTTGCTTAGACTAAAATAGTTCTTAAATTCATTTGTCTTACCTGATTTCACACCAACAGACAGTAAAGGAAGAAACCCAAAAATGTCTATAGAGGCAGAGCGAAGAAAGCCTCTAATTCAGAATTTACCGTGGTATAATCCACATGGAGAGAACTGGGAGTTGCCTGTGCTTTTTTTTTTTTTTTAAGATTTTTTTTTTTTTTTTCCTTTTTCTCCCCAAAGCCCCCCAGTACATAGTTGTGTATTCTTCGTTGTGGGTTCTTCTAGTTGTGGCATGTGGGACGCTGCCTCAGCGTGGTCTGACGAGCAGTGCCATGTCCGCGCCCAGGATTCGAACTAACGAAACACTGGGCCGCCTGCAGCGGAGCGCACGAACTTAACCACTCGGCCATGGGGCCAGCCCCGAGTTGCCTGTGCTTTTAAGGAGTTGGTTCTCCCTGCCCTTTAGGTGTTTCCCAACGAAAACCACCTTGTCGTGCAGTGCTTCATACTGAGCTCTGCTGTATAGCTAGTCATTAATTGGCACCATCCTTTCAAATGCACCTGAAAAATGGAAGCATATCTCTTTGTATTAATTATGTGTACAGATAAACAGAGAATTGGAGAGGTAAAGTTTTTATTCTTGGGTCTGCCTCCAACTAATCACATGACCTTGTTCAAATCACTAGGAAAAGCCTCCGTCTGCTTTAGTTCCCTCACGCGTACACTGGGGATCTGGTTGTTAAGTCCTCTGGAGACGTCAGCATATGGAGCTTAACCTGTTATACGGGGCCAGGTAGAAGAGCAAGCCTTACGATCAAGGCCTCCTGGCATTCCTCTTTGCTCACCATCTTCTATGGGCTTACTGGTACTTCTAGCCTCCACTTTTGATTCTGACTTTATGTGTCGCTGTTTTGGTTTTCCATTCTGAGTCTTAATTCCTTTGTGAGATCTCACTTCCTATTTGCCACATCCAATTTGCCCCACAATCTTGATCCTAGTGATTCTGTTTCTAGCCTGGTACCCAGCCCCAGATCCTGATTGCATCCTTGGTTTGTCTCTCATGACTGTGGACAGTTGCCTGTGTGGTAGCAACAGTCAGAGGCCTCTCAGAGTGGCTGTGGGAGAAGGACACAGGAGAAAGGACACATAGAAGGACAATTGCAAACATTAAGTTAGATAAATGCTTCAACTAGTTTCTTCATCCCAAAGTGGCATGATATCTCAGCTCTTTCCTCAAAATTACTTTGGTCTCCTAGCCATGGTTCTACTTTCAAAAAACTTGGTGTCAGATCATGTCAGATATAAGGGAAGAAAGATTTTCTTGGCATTGTTCTTTCTAACCTGTTTTCCATATGCAACTCAAGAATCACTATTCTGTTGGTGTCTAGCAAGAGTGACGTGCAAGGATGGAAGAGCATTCACCTTTCCACTCCTGCCAGCTCTCTGTCAATGCATTCAGTGTTATAGCAATTCTTGTTCCTTTGGAAAGTCTATTCTCCAAGAAATATCTTCTCCATGGTACCATATGTCCAATATTTCTTGCAGCTCCTTCTCCACCTTCCTATCGTAGCTTTTCCTAAGTTCAAGTCATATTTTCACTTAGTTTTGATTACCTTCTTCAGAAACTTAGAGCCCCCAGACGCTCATTAGAACAGCTACAGGGACTTTGGGATTCATTTAATTACTTTTTCCAAAGTGTTTCCTCAGGCTATTATTCCTTTCCTTTCCTCCCCAGGCTACTCTGTCTCCTTGTCTCTTAGCATCACTACCTACACTCTTGGCTCTTTGGCAGATAAGACCTGTCAGTGAATCAAGGGACTGGATGCGTTTCCTGCTCCGTCAACTCACAGCCTGTCTTTAAATAAATAATTTCCACCCTTTTGCTTCTTTCTTATGTCTAAAATGTAGGACTTGCTACATCAGAGTGAGCTTGGTTAGATAATATGTTTTATTCAGTCATGCAGTTATGCATCTGACACTTACCTTCCTTTGGAAGCATCTGCTTGTTCAGCTACAATGCCCGCGGGACCACTTGTTCTCTTTTTTCTTTCCATGAAGATGGGGAGGTGAATGTTGGGTGGCAGAGACTTAATGATAGAAGATTGCTATGAATTATTCTGAGATCTCAAGAACATGAAAAAAAGAAGGAAGTGCCTAGAGATGGAGCCAGTCTTCTGTGACTGGCTCCACTACTCCATGGAGATTGAAGACCTGGCAAGACACCAGTAACATCCCTGCTCTCCCCTCCCCCCCTGTTCTGCCAAGGCCCAGGAATATGGCTGTCTGTAGGGCAGATGCTGGTAATAATTCTAAGCATTTTGGACGCTAGAGGAAAGAGGCACTCCTCTCTTGAGGCAGACAGCTCTGACCTCAGACTTTGCCAGAGCATGCGGAAGCAAGAATGCCTTAGGGGAAAATATTGTGCATATTCTGGGATCTCTCAGGAGACACTACAACTTCCTGGCATTCTGGCAGTTGCAGGAGTGGGGACTGTGGCCATGGGGTTTTTTCATCCATTTATTCCTCCTTTCCTTTCTTCATTCACCCATTATCAATGTATCACAAGACTGGGGACCACAGCAGGATCAGAGACTTGCTCCCATCCAGAAGCTGTTTTCAGGAACGTTTCCTGGCCATCACCTAAGAATTATTAATAGTGGCTGTACAGGTAATTCCATATTTTCCAAGCTGGTTTTACCTCTGGAGGTGGATATTATCTTTAAGTTAGCAGTTTTTCAGAGTACTGGGTGACAGGAGAACCAGATAGCAAGGTACAGTAACACAGAACAAAAGTAACCACTGGGGAAAACATCAGCTGTTTTTCATGGGGCCCAGTCAGCTGCACTGTGCGTAGATCCAAGTAAAGTAGAGTAGATCCAAGAGGAGGCAACTGCCTAAGGTAGCAGGGTTGCTGTCTGGAAGGGGAGGGTATTGGGATCTGTGACTTCAAGGCAAGGGAGAGAATCTGTGATTGTACAAGAAACTTTCCTTTCCCATTGCCTGTAAATCCTTGGTAAATGACCCTTTGAGTCATCCAGCTTGGACCATAGGCCATATCTCCCTGGCAAAATACTTGTTAGACCAAATGTAACCATTTTGGCTGTTCCATTTCATTTTTTTCTCTTCTCTGCCCCTAACCCAATCAGTTTAACCCAATTCAACTGAGTTCTGAGTTTCCTGAGAACCTACTAAATGCTCGGTACTATGGTAGGTCCCAGGGGATATAAGTAAATAACTCAGGCTTGACCTTAAGACACATGGAGTCTAGCATAAGGTTGGCACCTTACAGCCGTTGGGCCAAATCCCACCCTCAGCTTCTTTTTATATGGCCCTTGAGCTAAAAATGGTTTTTATGGTTTTAAAAGGTTGTTAGGGGGAAAAAAAAAAAAAGGAATAGACAACAGAGATGGTAAAGCCTAACATATTTACTCTTTGACCCTTTACAAAAAAGTTTGCCAACCCCTGGTCTAGTTGATGAGAAAGGAGATCAGATAAAGCTGAAGTATGGGGGCTGGCCCAGTGGCACAGTGGTTAAGTTCATGCATTCCACTTCAGTGGCCCGGAGTTAACCAGTTTGGGTCCTGGGTGCAGACCTACACACTGCTTGTCAAGCCATGCTGTGGCAGCATCCCACATATAAAGTAGAGAAAGTAGAGAAAGATGGACAGGGGCGTTAGCTCAGGGCCAATCTTCCTCAGCAAAAAAAGAGGAGGATTGGTGGCAGATGTTAGCTCAGGGCTAATCTTGCTCAAAAAAGAAAAAGCTGAAGTAGAATGGTAAGCATTTTTTAAAACAAATATTTTGTGAACTTACCTACTATATGCAAGGCACAAAGTGATGTATGACCAAGAGAGAACTTCATATGTTATTTATGTAAGAGAGAGATGTAGAAAAAGAGAGAGAGAGAGACTCTCCCTAATGGAATCCAATGAGAGAAATAGACAATAAAGAAGTAAACTAACAAATAAATAAATTTCAAATGGTGACAGATACCATAATGGAACAAAGTAGAGCTCTATGAAAGAGACTAAGAGGGAGCTTTTGTTAGGATGGTCAGGGAAGACTTCTTGTAGGAAGTGACATTTCAGCTGAGACCTTAATGAGCAGCCATTCAGAAAGTCAAGGGTGGAGATTCCAAGGAAAGAAGTCAGCTTGTACAAAGAGCTTCAAAAGGCAGCAAAGAGCTTTGCATGAGCCACTGTGGCTCAGTAAGCACAGTAAGCGAGGACAGAGTCATGTAAGATGAGGTTAGAAGGAAAGTCAGGGCCAGATCAGCTGGTGCCTCATAGGCCATTTGTATCAGTTATGATTAAGTAGTAATAAACACTTGAAAAACAATGGTTTAAGCAAGATAGAAGTTTATTTCTCTGTCATGTATAGGAAGTCTAAAGGTAGGCAGTCCAGAGCTGGAATAACAGATCCAAAGGTCACAAAGTACCCAGGTTCCTTCCAGCTTTATACTCAACCCTCCATCGGGTATGGCCTTCTTGCTCACAGTTCAAGAAAACTGTTGGAACTCCAGCCATCACATCCACAATCCATGCAACAGAATAGAAAAAAAAGTTGGAAGGGTACAATCCTTCCTATTTACTAAAGCTTCCAAGAAGTCTCATGTACCACTTCCAGTTACATCTCATTCTTCCAGAATGTATTCATATTGCCTCAGCATGTGAGCTAGGGCAGGCTGGGAAATGTAGTTTTTTAGCTGGGGCAGCAAAAGTCCAACTGAAATTTGGAGTTCTTTTGACTCCAATGAGAAAGAAAGAATGGATTTTTTGTAAGCAACTACTAGTCTCTGCCAGACCAAGGCAAGGAGTTTGGATTTTTATCTAGGTCAAGATCCCATCAGGAAACAGCATATCACACGGTAACTAGGGGAGAATTCAATGGAAGGACTGTATTCAACCATGTAGACAGAGTTAAAGAAAATAAAAGGGGATGCTTAGCAGTAGCAGGGAGTCGTTACCTCCCCTAGGCCTGCATGGCCAATAGGAGAGCATGGTTACCAGAAGCTTAGACAGAGCTATAGCTGTAGCTGTAAACAAAGTTTCCTAAGAGGAGCTGGGGAGGGCCTTTGGTAGACGAATGTAGCTTCTGCTAACCTGTAGCTGTGCAGAAAGGGCTATGTCTCCTTTCAGTTTTATTGGTTTTGTTGTTAGGTACATGTACATTTTTAATTGTTATATCTTCCTGATGTATTGACCCTTTTATCACTGTGGAATGTCTCTCTTTGTCTCTAGTGATATTTCTTGTCTTAAAGTCTGTTTTATCTGACGTTAATATACTCATCCCAGCTCTCTCTTATGTTTAATATTGGCTTGGTATATCTTTTTCCATCCCACTGCCTTCACCCTTTTTTTTTTTTGTCTTTAAATCTAAAGTGTGCCTCATGCAGACAGCATATTGTTAAGTTCTGCTTTTGTATACATTTTAACAGTCTCTGCTATTTTATTGGAGAATTTAATTCATTGACATTTAATATAATTATTGGTATGGTTGGATTTGAGTCTGCCATTTTGATAATTTTTTTCTCAAAGAAAAAATTCCTTCTTTGTTCCTCCTTCACTGCCTTATTTTGTGTTAAACAGATGTATTTAGTGTACCATTTTAATTCTTCTGTTGATTTTTTTTACCTACTTTTTCTGAATTGTTTTCTTAGTGGTTTGTTCTAGAGATTGCAATATGCATTTTTTTTTTAAGATTTTATTTTTTTCCTTTTTCTCCCCAAAGCCCCCAGGTACATAGTTGTATATTCTTAGTTGTGGGTCCTTCTAGTGGTGGTATGTGGGATGCCGCCTCAGCGTGGCTCAACGAGCGGTGCCATGTATGTCTGCGCCCAGGATTTGAACCAATGAAACCCTGGGCTGCCTGCAGTGGAGCATGCAAATTTAACCACTCAGCCACGGGGCTGGCCCCCTGCAATATGCATTTTTAACAGAGTCTACTTCAGATTAATAGTGACTGAACTCTGGTAAACTATAACAATGTTGCTCCTTTTCCTCCCCCTCCTTTGTGCTATTATTATCATTTTATTATATCTGTATATGTTATAATGTAAACACAACAATATAGCTTTTTCTGTTATTGCTATAAAGAATCTTATATTTTCAAAAGAAACTAAAGAATAAAACAGAAAAAATTTTCTTTGTATTTTGCTCTGTCCATTATTCCCAGTGTATCTTTACAGCACTTTGGTTGCTCTGTTCCTCCATTTCATAGTTGTTACAGTGGATGCACAGGGAGGGGGCAGGGTTTATCTGGTCCAGCTGATGATGAGTTTCTTGCTCTGATTTTTTTTTTTCAGTTCCTGAGCAGAGTGGGGTGAACTCATCTCTGTGCCACGGAAACAATGTTTTGTAGACTATTTAGCAACAACAAACAAGACAGCTAGTAGATAATTCAATAAAACCAAAACTGTGAGGTTTCTCAAAACTTTCTTGCTTTTTGGATACAAATCACATTTTTATAGAAATAAATAGATTAGAAGAGCAAATCAGAATCCGTAAAATGATTAAGATTAGGAACCACAATGTTATGTATTAGACTTCATTTCAAACCAAATCTATAAAAAGTGTGATATTGTTTTAGAATTAATGTGTTTGCCTCAGATCAGGCATATATAAAGATTTGTGGTTTAATCTTATCATTTCTAGTAG
This sequence comes from Equus przewalskii, assembly GCF_037783145.1. Classification (NCBI taxonomy): domain Eukaryota; kingdom Metazoa; phylum Chordata; class Mammalia; order Perissodactyla; family Equidae; genus Equus; species Equus przewalskii. The sequence continues at coordinate 67,698,002 of NC_091844.1, read as the reverse complement.
TAATAACTATCAAAGCAGCAAGAACTAAAATCAATTATAAACAAAAAGTGAAACCAACCAGTTCTCTATATTGTTCAAAATGATAAAAGAATATAGAAAAAGATAAAAGACTTACTTTCTAAACGCCTTTTTGCTTTGATTATGAGAACTATTGGGTCCTTTAGATACTTCAAACATTTTGGTTAATTTTTATCCTGGACTTCCTTGAACGCGGTTAGCTCTGCTAGGCAAAGCGGTTTTCGTCTTTTGATTACACACACAAGCACACCCTATTCACAGTTTACGACTCAAATGGCTCTAGTCCTTTGCCAACCACTGTCGCTATTTTGATTCAAATTGAAACTTCTGTTTCGTCTTTAGAGTCTGCTTCCAGAAAGTCTTTTGTAATTTCTGGCGCTGATTTGAGAAGTATTTCATTAATCTTCATTGAGAATATTCTCTTCATTCTAATACCTTGAATTTACGTGACACCTTTTTAATGATCTTAAAGGACTTCTTGTGAGGAAGGAGGTTGTAAATCAGATGCACAATACCATGCAATGATTTTTTCCCTGTACCCTCTTCTATACATTGTATGATTCTTTTCAGCTATAATTATTGTAATTGCTAAAGTGAGTTTATCTGATCAAAGAAAGGTCACGAAAACTCTTTCAGTGATTTTGACTTAAAAACATCTGCAGCTACTTTGAAATTAACAATTTGTAACTCAAGAAGGCATCTAATTCAGTGAAAGGAAGCTGTTTACACAGAGGAACTTTTATAGTAGTGATCTAGTTCCGTATAACCTTTTCTTAGAATTAATTTTAAAGTATTATGGACATTGATGAAACACGGGCATTATTTTGGTGTAAACTTTTGCTGTTGTTGAAGATAATAGTTATGTAGTAATAACAGTTAACAGATATTGAGTGTATACCACGCTCCAGACGATGTTCTCAGTACTTTTCATATATTATGTTCTTTAATCCTCACACCATCCTTCTGAGGGTAATTCCTAGTAGTGCCCCATTTTGCAAATGACAAAACTGGCACAGCAAGAGTAAATATATTCACTGTGACAGAGCTGGGATTTAAATCCAGGAAGTGATTCCAGAGCCCATGTGCTAAACTACGTTGCTATACTGTTTCAGATCATTGGTTGGCAGTATCCCTGAGTGTATGATGAATCTGGAAAGCCTTTGGAGCTTCACAGTAAGCCCCAGGAACCAACCATGCACTAGTTGGAAATGCGTGTAGACTGTCTGATCTTTCAGGAACATGAGTGGACGTCTCACCAAAGACATTACTGATATGAAGGCAGCAAGACATCAGGCTGATGTCGCTGCTCAGTAGTGGGGACAGGTTGTCCAGCTATAATCCCCTGCCCAGTGGAACAAATATACTGGCTCAAGTGGGGTCTCACTCTGTAGCCATAGAAAGAGCAAAACTAAGTGGCTTAATTAAAGAATTAACCAGCTACTGATTATCAAAAACTAGATTTAACCTGTTTAGACATAGTGAATGTGGTCAGTTATAATGGTTCATTACACAAAGGTCCCCATGCAGACCTACAAAGTTAAATGCTACCAGAGCCAAATAGGCAATGTAGATGTGGGAGAGGCCCCAGTACTAAGACAAGAGGAGGTGGAACTGGCAAACTGCATGCTCCTTTATATGATATTGATTTTTTTTAACAGAGTACTGTCCAAACATTTCTATGGGCTGGATCTATCCTGATGGCCTATGAATCTTTTTACAAAAACACTTTTTATTATAAAAATTTCTAACAAAGATAAAAGTAGAGAGAAAAATATAATGAACCTCAGTGTGCCCATCACCCATACTGGGGTTTTGTCTGCACTGTTTCATTGATCCTTCCCTCCCTTTTAATTTTTTTTTCCATGGAATACTTTGAAGCAAATTTGAAACATCACTTCACCTATAAAAGCTTCAGTATATATCTCTCATAGATAATGTTTGTTTTTTTTAAAAAGTATCCAAAATAGCGTTATTAGATCTAATTCTTTAATATCATCTAATACCCAGTCTGTGTTCAAATTTCCCTCTGTCTCAAACATGTTTTTTTACACTGGGTTTGTTCAAGTCAGGATCTAAACAAATCAGGACCCATGAATCTTGAAAATTTTTCTTTAGAAAAGAAGAGATATGGACCCAAATAATGGATATCACCACCCATTTTCCTTCCCCATAATTTAGTTAAGAAAATATGGAGTGAAATTGTTGAAAACATTACTTCACCCATGGATCTATAGAAGGCAACGTGTTACATTTGTATATCACCTTAGTTTCAAACTGTTTTTGATTACCTCATTTAGAAGTTGAACCATCCAGTCTCTATGCCAGTTTTGAATAGAATTCTTAGCACTAGAGTGAATGGTTAGAGGTCCTCCATGCCAGGGGTTTTAATGTTTTCTGTGCCAAAGACCCCTTTGGTGAGTGGATCCATTCTTCCAACAGTGTTTTAAAATGCATAAAGCAAAATATATAGTACTACAAAGGAAGCCAACTATATTAAAATGCTACTATCAAATCTTTAAAAAATTATGATACAGTGGTAGAAGAGCTCCTTTGATAGCACCTTAAATAACAATGTCCAGTGGCGAATCTAATAACCACTGCAATTTGGAAGAGTGATGAGTGTAAAGAATATTTTAAGTGTGCGTAGCACCTGCAATGTGATATAAAAATATCTGTGATTTCTGTTGGTAACAAAGTCAAGGTGCTGCTTATACTGCTACAGATTGTTGCACATTCATAATTGGAGGAAATGCTAAATTTCAGTTAAAGATAGTGAATATAAAGATACACATTTTTCCTATGCAAGTTCCCAGATGCCCTGAATTTTATCCAAGGACCCTTGCAGAGTGGGAGGAGGTGAAGGGAGTGCATGGACCTCAGATTGAGAATCTCTGAGAACTCCTTGTGTTACAGAGGTGGGATGTGGCCGAGTCCCTCGTCCGAGGCCATGTGTGATGTTAGGAGAAGAGTAAGACTAGAAACTGGGTTTCTTGAATCCAATTAATTGTTTTTCTTATGTCTGAATGGCTCAGTTCCAAGATTCCTAGACAAGGTAAATACTTTTACAACAGTGTGTGTTCAGTATTGTACTGCTGATATCTTCATACTAGCCTGAAGAACTGAGTAATGTTCAGCATAAGGTAAACATGAGAAAATATAGTGCTCAGATTTAAGGTTTAAGGACTTTTCCCTTTGCATATCTTATGCTTCCTAATTTCACAAGTTCAACTTTCGTAAGTGCATGGGGAATATTTTTTCCCATCTTTTTTGGGGTGTAATTTACATATAGTAAAATTTACCTATTTTAAGTGAATTCTTCAATGAATTTTGATGACTAATTACAGTCATAAAACCAGCACCACAATCAAGACATAGAACATTTTCATCACCCTAGAAAGTTTCTCGTGTGCCTTTGCAGTTGATCCCCTCCCTTGACTTCCAGCCCCAGGTAGCTACCGATCATTTTCTGTTATAGAATGTATAGAATTTCATAAAAATTGTATCAAAGAGTATATAGTAATTTGTATTTGACTTCTTTCACATAGTGTAATGTTTCTGAGATCCATCCATGTTGTTGTATGTGGCAATATTTCATTCTTGTTTATTGTTGAACCATATTCCATTTTTCCATTCCATTGTTTATCTATTTACCAAGTGATGGACATTTTATTTGTTTCTATTTTCTGACTATTAAGAATAATCCTCCTGTGAACATAATTCAAGTACAAGTCTTTGTGCAGACATAGTGTTTTATTTCTCTTGGGTAAAAACCTAGGGGTGGGAGTACTGAATCATAAGGTAAACGTGCGTTTAACCTGGTAATAAACTGCCACACTGTTTTCCAAAGGGCTGTAACTTGTTACATTCTCACTAACAGTGTCTGAGAATTCCAGTTCCTCTACATCATCTCTAGCACTTGCTATTATCAGTCTTTTTAATTTCAGCCATCATAGGGTATCTAGTAGTATCTCATTGTGGTTTCAATTTACTATTCCCTAATGACTAGTGATGTTGAGCATCTTTTCATGTGCTTATTTGCCAAGTAAGTTATTTTGTGAAATGCCTGTTCAAATCTTTTTCCTATTTTTAATTGGATTGTCTTATTTTTGAGTTATGAACTCTTTCTATGTTTTAGGTAGAAGCCGTTTGTCAGTTACACGTGTTGGCAATTTTTTTTCCCAATCTATGGCTTACCTTTTCATTTTCTTAACTGTGTCTTTCAAAGAGCAAAAATTTTAAATTTTGATGGTCTATTTTATTATGTTTTAATTTTATGGGCTGTGCTTTTTGTGTCCTGCTAAAGAAATTCTTGCCTAATCTAGTTCAAAAAGAATTCCTACATTGTTTTCTTCGAAAAAGTTTATAGTTTTAGCTCTTAAATGTAGGTCTGTGATCCATTTCAAGTTAATTTTTGTATATAGTGTGAGGTAAGGGACATAGTTCTTTTTTTTTCTATACTAATATCCATTTGTTCCTGCACCATTTGTTGGAAAGACTGTCCCAACCCAGTAGGACAGGAGAGCTGTACGAGCGTTTCAGGCAGAGAGGCCAGCATAAACAAAGGCACTGAGGGGAGAAATGGTGGACGTGAGGAGCTGCGAGTGGTCTAGAATTTCTCAAATGCATAGTGGATTCTGGGGAGTGGTGAGAGATTGAGCTAAAGAGGCATTCAGAGCCCAGAACTCAGAGAGCGTTATATACCAGGCTGATGAAATGGACTTTATGCTGAGGATGGCAAGGAATTATTGAAGAGTGCTTAGTAGAGAAGTGGCATATATTTGCTCATAAAAAAAGAGATTATTTTGATATTATGTAGAAGATGATTTGGAATGGGAACCTACAAAGATAGTTTAGGCAAAAGATGATTAGACCTAAACTAGAGCAGCTGTAGTAGGGATGGAAGGGAAGAAAATGTTTCAAGAAATATTTTTAAAGTAAAACTGGCAAAACTTAGTGATTAATCCCAAGTAGGTGAAGGACTAAGAAGAATTAGGATGATCCCCAGATTTCTTCCTTAGGCATCTAGATAGCTGATGATGCCATCATTTGAAGCAGGGATTGTATCAGGAGGACCAGATTTAGAAATGTTGAGCCCAATTTGGGATATGTTGAGTTTTATGAGCCACTGGATATGCAGGTGAAGAATGAATGAGTGAATGTTCACAGAGAACAAATGTGTGGTGGAAGCTCTCACCAGCTTAACCTAGAGTCCATTCCAGTCTGGAACCCCTGGGCATCCCCGGTTAGGAAGATTCAGAGGTATTTTCCCTGACTAAACTCTCAACAAAGGGGTTCAGTCATATTCACCCCAGACGGGATCTGGTTTGGAACTTGACACCTTGTTGAAACACTTTCCCTCCTGTAGAGGTGGTCCAGAATCTTGAGATGGCCTGGCCTAGGATGTACTGAAAGAGGCTTTGGGGAGTAGCTTCTGGACTGAGAACGACCCTTGGCTAAATTTAAACCTTTGCCTTCAGGCAGGTGAAGGTGAAGGGAATGTCACAGCACAATTCATCTCATAAAAGGACAAATACTATATATTCCACTTATATGAGGCACCTACAGCAGTCAAATTCATAGAGACAGAAAGTAAAATAGAGGCTGTTGGGGGCTGGGGAGACAGAGAACGTGAAGTTGTTGTTTAGTAGGTACAGAGTTTCTATTTGGGAAGATGAAAACAGTTCTGGAGATGGATGGTGGTGATGGTTGCACAACAATGTGCATGTACTTAATGCCACTGAACTGTACACTTAAAAATGGTTAAAATGGTAAGTTTTATATTACATACATTTTATCACAATTTAAAATTGAACACATAAAAAAAAACAATTCATTAGTAGGTAGGCATCTTATTGGCAACCTTTCTTCAGTCTCAGTCAACCTGGCGTTTTTTTCTCTATCTAATCCATTCTCAGTCAGAGCTTACTGAGATAAGAAGTGACCTCTAGTGATAGATGATAATAATAATAATGCCATTGTTATATGCAAATAATATTATTTATTGAATGCTCATTCTGTGCAGAGTACTGTGCTAAGTACTTTACATTAGTAATTCCATATAAATCTCTCAACAACCTTCTAAGATGGCTGCTTGTGCCCATTTTACAGTAGAGGAAACAAAAGCACCTAGGAATAAAGTAACTTGCTGGAAGTCCCATAGCTAGTAGCTGAAGGAAACAGCATTTGAATGTGTTGTTAACACCTTTTGATTCTAGAACTCTTATTCTCAACAGTTCACTAAAGCTTCCCAGTCCACGTGCTGGGGCGCACTGCTGGGTTGGGGATGGGCTACTGATCACTCCAGTCCTTGGGGGAGCTGGACCCCATGGTCAGTGACAAATCCTGCCATTTTCTGAGTACATGCCGTGATTTGAAAGAGGTTGGGGAGCACAGTACAACACGACACTGCCTCTTCTATAACAATTAGCAAACCCTAGATATGTGATCAGGAGAATCCTAACCCTAGTAAGCATGATGGGTAAGGATCCTAATTCCTAGATCCTTTCTGCAAATGAGGTCCTACAGGGTGCCCCAGTGTAACTTCTGATGCTCCCAACTGTGAATCTGTCTCTTTGTACTGTGAGTCTTTTGAACTTTCTCGAGTGTTGAAAAGGTGGATTAAGGATTCCCTATCTCTAGGGAAACCATAGTACCTGCCAGTGATCAGCAAACTTTGCATACAGGTGGGCCTAGTGAAGATAATCGCAGAAGGGAATCTATCAGGGTTATTGAGGCCAGGGAACTAGCAATTACATTCCCATTTTAAATGCCAACCACCCAGCAATCTTTGACCTAAACCATTGTCTCCTCTCAACTCTGTTTCCCAGTAAAGATATAGATTTAGTTCCATGCATTTTTCCAGTTAGTCTTTCAGGTTAGACATAGAGTCTTATTTAACTTTGTAAGCCTGAACGTTTGTAGAAATGGGTTTTGCTTTTTTATGTACTTCTAGGTGACAGCTGAATTTAACTCCATGAACATTTAAGCATATTCTTTGTGCCAGGCACCATGCTGAATACTAAAGATATAGGGCTGAATGGGCCGTGTTCCTTTTCCAAAGGAGCTCACAGTCTAATATAGTCAGATTCTCTGAGGCTTTTTGCCACTGAGCACTGTCTTTTTTTTTTTTTATCTCTTTGGCTGTGCTAATATTTCTTATTTTTCATTTGACTGTAGCTTAGAAACCTCATATGTATTGTAAACTCTTTCCTGCGTCAGACAAATTAAAAGAATTTGCAAAGTTTATCCTTAAACTCTTGTATGATTGAGACCTCAGAAATGAATTGTGGTCTCAACAAAGCGTCTTCAAATGGCACAGCCTTTGTTTTATACTGGAAGAATGGAGTGGGCCAAAACCCTCAGTTCAAACTGTCCCACCACAGTCAATGAGAAGGTAGAACCCACTTTGATGGGACAGGGCTTGAACGCTGTATTTACAAGAAGATGAAAACATGCTCAGTTGGCCTCTAACCAAGGGGACAGAATACTTCAAAAGACTCATTCTTCTGGGAGGTGAACAGCCTAAGATTGCAGGCTCAGTGGACTCCACAGAGAGTAAACAAAAAGTGACTATACACTCTAATGTTCAAAGACAGTTTACTCCAACATCATTCATTGTTTTCATTATTCCAGAGATCATGGGGCTACAGAAAACCAACACAATCAGAAAGAATTGCTTCTTGATTTCAGCTAGAAAGTCTTTTGAAACACCCAGATTTAACTTTGGTACTCTGAGAGCATTAGTTTTTTAAGCCATGCGTAACCCAGTGAGGTACTGACTAGTCATTATTGTGCAGAAGTGGGACTAAAGACCTCAGCTTCTGTTTCTGACCTCATTTTGTCGTGTTGAGTGAGTTAGGTCGCCTCAGCGTCCCCATATAAGGTCCTAATATAATGAAATCTGCTGGTGTTCTTAAACAAGTCAGCTAAGGGGCAGAACATTGAGAAGCAGGGGAGATGCTGCGCTGATTCCACCGCCATGACTCCTGGGTGTTTCCAGTTTGGGGGGCACAGGAAGGAGGTGGGGCTTGGCCAGAATTCTCTGGCTTATGCAGGCTCATTCGTTCTTTCACACGTGTGTGTGGGCACACATACACCTCCGTGATATCACTCAGCTAACTTCGTGATCCTGCAACTAAGGCAACTGTCCCTCACACACACACCCAAAATACAGGGACCCTCTTTAAGAATATTCCTTTAAAATTTTTTTATCTTATTGTTTGAATAGGCAATATAGTCACCTAGCTAAAAAAAATACACACTGTGAAAAGTCTCACCCTCACCCCTGCTCAATCTACCCTGTTCCTCTTGTTAGTTTTTTTAATTCAGCCTTGCAGAGTTTCTTTATATGACTAAAATAAATACAGGTATATATTCTTAATTTTCTTCTTTCTTACATGAGAAGTAGCATATTACACACCCTGTCTGAACCTGGAACAGGTATTTTTGATGTCTTGTTACCATGTATGTACAACTCCTACCCTCCCCTCAGTCTTAGTTACTGAGTTAACACATCGACTCAGAACCTGTGGCTTTCCAGCTCTTATAAATCTAGGTGGGGTTTATGTTATGCATCTGTCAGTCCCAAGTTGTTATTAGAAATGTCTCTTCATTATCCAGTGTAAGACTTTCCAATATTTCAGAGTACTTTCCCACTTATCATCTCATTTAGTTTGAATCTCCTAAAACCCCATGAAGTTGGTGGGGCAGGTATTGTCCTTGTTTTTAATGTGAGGAAGTCAAGGGTAAAGGGTTTGCATTGGGTTACACATCTGGGTCTAAGGGCCATCCTCTGTAGCTAATGCCACTTTACTTTTCTGTTTTCCAAAAACTGGAGAAACTGCTTTTCATAGTTGTATTAATACTTCTCCATAGTTACCATACAGTCTTTTATGGTTTTTAAAAACTTTTTATTTTGAGATAATTATATATTTACATGTAAGTGTGAGAAATAATCAGAGAGATCCTGTGTATCTTTTACCCAGTTTCCTCACGTGGTAACATCTTGAACAGCTATAGTACAGTATCAACAACTGGGATATTCACATGGACAAGGTCAAGATGCAGAACATCTCCATCTCCATAAGGATCCCTGGTGCCATTTTATAGCAACACCTCCCTCCCTCCCTTCCTCCCTCCCTCCTTCTGTCCCTCCCTTCCTTCCTACCTCCCTTCCTTCCTTCCTCCCCCACACTTGACCCCATCGTACACGCACATGCACGCGCCTGCGCGCACAAACACACACACACTGATGTATTTTGAAATGGAGGTTGTATTAGTCAGGAAGGTCTAATGGCTATAGCAAGCAACCCCAATCGCTGTGGCTAACACAGTAAAGGTTTATTTTTTGTGCTATCAGTTTAGTGGTGGTCCTTAGGGAGTGGGAGGAAGGCTCTGTTTCATGAAGGCATTCTAGGACCTGTCTAGTGACTCCACCATCCCCTATGGCCTCAGCGTCCTCTGCTGCATCTTCTGCCTCAGGCCAACAGGTCAGGAGTTGTAGGGACCAAGTTTAGAAGTGGCATTTATCCCTCTGACCCACAATCCATTGGTCAGAATCCAGTCATTTGTCTCCACCTCACTGCAGGATGGCTGAAAAATTTGTTTGGCTATGCCCAGGAAGAAAAGCGTTTGAGGAGCACATGTACAGGAATAGTCATGGTGGTGGTGTTAGTTGTGGTAAAAACTAGAAAAAACCTAAATGTTCGCTGATGGGGGAATGGATAAATAAATAGTGTTAAACTCACCCAATAGAATATTATACAGTTGTGAAAATGATAAAACTATCTCTACATACAATAAAGATGAAATCTTAGAAACCTAACATTGACTGAAAAAGTCACAGTATGATAGAAGTTTTTCATAAAAAGGTCAAAAACAAGCAGAACCAGACAATATATTATTTAGGGATACAGAAATATGCATTAAAACCATATTTTTAAAAACAAAGGAATGATAAATAGATATTTGAAGATAGTGGTTCTCTCTGTGAGTGAGGCAGGGAGATTGAACAGAGAGAGGGAGCACTCAGGTGGCCTCAGCCTGTAGGTTGTATCTTTGTTCTGAGAAGGAGTGGAGATTTATGCGTGTTCTGTTTTTTCACTATGTTACAGAACTTGAGTGTGTGTTACGAGTATCTTTGATACGTGTCAAATATTATGGTAATTTTAAAAGAATGAACTAGAACACTGTAATTAGTAGTAGTAAAAATAAATTTTTATTAGTTATAAGAATGTGACAAGGAACAGATCCATCACTTGAAAAGGTGACTCATGTTAATTAGTGTTCCTAATGCTGTGAAAGTGACCCACTTTGGACTGGATCTACCTGAGATCACAAATGTTGCTGGCCTCCATGGTTTGGATCAGCCCCAGTGCCCTGGTAAAAATCTTATTGGGTTCATGTGCAGTTTTCTTAAATTTCCCCTGCAGTTTCCATTAAATCAGTAACCCTCATCCATTGAATCAGTCATCTTCAGAATCTTCAGAATGTGTATCGTGTCTTGATGTTTACTGCAGAAATCGTTCCCTGCAGAGAAATCCTGCAAAGTTATATTGTGAACTTTCCCAATGAGAGGCAAGTTTTATATAGGTAAATTTACTAAATGCAGTCCCTTTCAAAGTATCTCATACCTACAAAGATGTAACCAAATCCAGCATTCAGCAAACAGAAGCTAAGGCTTGTAACAAACAGGAGTAATTGCTGTACAGTTATCACGACAGGTACATGCCCAACTTCCACAGCAACCAAATTACTTAATAAACATGTCAAGTCTTCTTATCTTAAAATGAAGGACCTAAAGGAAGCACCATGGTGATAGTTGCCAGCCAGGATCCCTCCGTTATCTGGCTGCTGGCAAACTGTCTGTAAATAATCAATCCAGAACAGTCCTCTGGGTTGTTGTTTTCTCCTTCCCGCTCCCTTCCTCCTCTCTTCATCCCAAGTTTCTGCATTTGTACTCTCCACCCTCTGTAGGGGATTCTCTGCTCTCTGCACCCGGAATGAGTCAGCATATGGATACATACCCACCTTTCCAGGGAAAGGGACTGAGGTTAGCAAAAAACCCAATCTGTCCAACCACAGATAAAAATCAAGGCATTTTATAGCAACCCGGTTAGCTCAGCAGCCACACTCTGGAACCGGCAGTACTACTCCTTTGGGAAATACCTAGCTGGGGAGTGACTTTTGGTTTCCTGGGTGAAATGTTCACTTCTCAGACAGCAAACCTTTTGTAAAAAGAAACAGACTCCGTCAAAACTGGGTGGTGACGAGATAAAGGCGGGCCACTCCTGTTTGAATGTTTGTCATTTTGGTGGGGATTTTGTTTAACAAGGTGCCTACCTTATCTGTCTTCTTTTAGATTTATAGCTCCAGAGCCCATAAAAGAGAGGCCACAGATGTGAACATGGGCTGTGGAAAGATTGAAAACAAACCTAGGCTATTCAGTAAAAATCATCTTGAGATATTTTGGATTTTGTTCTTCTTGTTGTTTTTTTTACAGAGGCTCTGACCGTACTTGACTAATAGTACTTGGCAGTACTTGGCTAACTATACGTATTATGAAAGTGCTGGAAGGAATATTGCCTTGGCATTATTTGCTGCAAGGGTGCTATTTTCCATTACTTTGCCCTGGAAAACAGGGTTAAGTTCACTACATTAATTCAATTAAAAATTATTTATTGAACCCTTGCTTGGGCCAGGCACTGTATCAAGTGCATAAGTAAGATATGATCCCCTAGGGGCCGGCTCCGTGGCCGAGTGGTTAAGTTCGCGTACTCCGCTGCCGCGGCCCAGGGTTCGGATCCTGGGCGCAGACATGGCACCGCTCGTCAGGCCACGTTGAAGCGGTGTCCCACATCCCACAACTAGAAGGACCTGCAACTAAGATATACAACTGTGTACGGGGGGGTTTGGGGAGATAAAGCAGAAAAAAAAAAAAAGATTGGCAACAGTTGTTAGCCCAGGTGCCAATCTTTTAAAAAAAAAAAAAAGATATGATCCCTCCCTCATGGAACTTAAAATTAGAAAATCATCAATATATCCCACTGTTCCAGAAAATAATATTAAAATTATCTCTTAAGAAAGGGCCAGATCTAGGAACAAGCCCTTTAAGTGGTGGTGTCTGGCACCTACTTTGGGGCCTTTATGCTGTGAAGAAGGTTTTGGCCACTGCTGCCATTGGTCATGTATGTGATTGTACCTAAACTTTGTCTTCTCACTCCTGAACCAGGAGTCAACCTGCTGTTCACCCAGATAGCGTGAATATTCCATCCATCTCTTGATATCGTCTGCTGTTTCCATGGAAGAGAAAGTATCTTGGCCCTCACTCCAAATCACACTAGTAGTTGTCATTTATGGGACACTCACTACGAGATGATCACTGTGCTAGATATTTTATGTGTGTTATCTTGTGCAATCCTTACAACAGTCTTGCCAGATAAAAATCAGGATTGCTGTTCTGCAAATGGAAAGGTAGGAAACAGAGAGGATAGTAACTTGCGTAAGATTCCGCAGGTGGTAAATGCAGAACGATTAAATCAGGTCTCAAATGTTCCAACTCTGAGCCGTTTCTGCTCTGCCTTGCTGTATCTTACTCATACAATGATGTAGTGCTATTATTTCTTGATTCTTATAGTAGTATGCTCTTGCCCTGTTTCCCAGGGTGCATGAATGCCAAGTTGACGTATACAGATTATGTTCCAGCCCTTTGGACATAAAAAAGGATGTGGAGCATCTTACTTGGTTTTCCCAATTTAGAAGACAGCTAGATCTCAGTGGAATGCTTAACTTGTCTGGCAGTGTTTGAGATAAAAGGAGGCAGCTGCTTCACATGTATGGAATTCTTCAGAAGAAAACAGGCCCAGGGTCTTAGAGTTTTAACCTATCATCCACGTGACGAGGTTTTTGTAAATGCAAGGTGGTTGGGTGTGTTTGATCTGGTTGAGCCTCAAGCTGGACCAGAGCCACCACCTGCCACCAGGGCCACTTCCTGCCACATCAGGGAGATTGTTCCTTCAAGGTCTTGCCCGCCTTAGTGATCCAACCTCCTTTCCTCATGACGCTGGGCCTCAGGGGACGGCTGCGCTTCCCACTGCAGCAGTGTTACGTGGTCACAGTCTTCAAATAGTTCCTGGCTTTCTTTTTCAAAGAAAGAAATTTTGAGGGATCAACCTGTCAACACGTTGTGAAGGAAACAAGCCTCTTAAATGTCCATGCCCTTCTTTTTCAGCTTGATTGAGGTATAATTGAGAAGTAAAAATTGTATATATTTAAGATATATAACTTGATATATGTATGCACTATGACATGATCACAGTCAAGCTAATTAACATATCCACCACCTCACATAGTTACCATTTTTTTCTTTTCTTTGTGTGTGTGTGTGTGTGTGTGGTGAGAACACTTAAGGTCTACTCTTCTAGCAAATTTCAAGTATACAATACAGTATTGTTAACCATAGTCTCCATGCTGTACATTAGATCTCCAGAACGTATTCATCTTACATGACTGAATCTTTGTACCCTTTGACCAATGTCTCCCCATTTCCCCCTCCTCCCCAGCTCCTGGCAACCACCATTCTATTCTCTGACTCTGTGAGTTTGACTGTTTCAGATTCTGCATATAAATATGTGGGATCATGCAGTATTTGTCTGTCTGTGTCTTGCTTACTTCACTTAGCATGATATCCTCCAGGTCCATCCATTTTATCACAAATGGCAAGATTTTCTTCTTTTTAAAGGCTGAATAATATTCCACTGTGTGTGCGTATATATGTTTGTGTGTGTGTATATATACACACATTTTCTTGATCCATTCAACCATTGACAGATATTTAGATTGTTTCCCTATTCTGGCTATTGTAAATAATGCTACAACAAACATGAAAGTGCAGATGTCTCTTCAAGATACTGATTTCATTTCCTTCGGATATATACCCAGAAGTGGAGTTGCTGGATCATATGGTAGCTCTGTTTTCACTTTTTGGAGGAACCGCCATACTGTTTTCCATAGTGGCTGTACCAATTTACATTCCCACCAACAGTACACAAGGGTTCTCTTTTCTCCACATCCTTGCCAACCCTTATCTCTTGTCTTTTTGCTGAGAGCCATTGTAACAGGGATGATGTGATATCTCATTGTAGTTTTGTTGTTTGTTTTTTTTGCTGAAGAAGATTCGCCCTAAGCTAACATCTCTTGCCAATCTTCCTCTTTTTGCTTGAGGAAGATTTGCCCTGAGGTAACATCTGTGCCAGCCTTCCTCTATTTTGTACGTGGGTCATCACCACAGCATAGCTGCTGACAAGTGGTGTAGGTCCACCCCCGGGAACTGAACCCAGGCCACTGAAGTAGAGCACGCTGAACTTAACCTAGGTCACCGGGCTGGCCCCAATCTCACTGTAGTTTTGATTTGCATTTCCCTGATGATTGATGTTGAGTACCTTTTCATATACCTGTTGGCCATCTGTATGTCTTCTTTTAAGAAATGTCTATTTGAGTCTTTTGCCCATTTTTTATTTTTTGATTTTGATTTTTAGTTTTTAAAGATTGATTGGCACCTGAGCTAACATCTGTTGCCAATCTTCTTTTTTTCTTTCTTTCTTTCTCCCCAAAGCCCCCCCCAGTACATAGTTGTATATTCTAGTTGTAAGTGCTTCTACTTGTGCTATGTGGGACGCTGCCTCAGCATGGCTTGATGAGCGGTGCTAGGTCTGTGCCCAGGATCCAAACTGGCAAAACCCTGGGCCACTGAAGCAGAGCATGTGAACTTACCCACTTGGCCACAGGGCCAGCTCCAATTTTGCCAAGTTTTTAGTTGGGTTATTTGGTTTTTTTGCTGTTGAATTATATGAGTTCCTTATATATTTTGGATATTAACCCCTTATCAGATATATGGTTTGCAGATATTTTCTCCTATTCCATAGGTTGCCTTTTTGCTCTGTTGATTGTCTCTTTTGTTGTGCAGCAACTTTTTAGTTTGATACAATCACACTTGTCTATTTTTGTTTTTGTTGTCTGTATTTTTTGTGTCATATCCAAAAAATCATTGCCCACACCAGTGTTAAGAAGCTTTTTCCCTATGCTTTCTTCTAGTAGTTTCATGGTTTCAAGTCTTATGTTCAAGTCTTTAGTCCATTTTGAGTTGATTTTTGTATGTGGTGTGAGAGAAGAGTTCAATTTCATTCTTCTGCATGTGGATATCCAATTTTCCCAGCACCGTTTATTGAAGAGACTATCCTTTCCCCTTTATGTTTTCTTGGTAACCTTGTCAAAGATCAGTTGGCCATAAATGCATGGATTTATTTCTGGGCTCTATATTCTATTCCAGTGGTCTATGTGCATGTTTTTATGCCAGTACCATACTGTTTTGATTACCATAGTTTTGTAATATGTTTTGAAATCTGGAAGTGTAATGCCTCCAGCTTTGTTTTTCTTGCTCAAGATTTCTTTGGTTATTTGGGGTCTTTTGTAGTTTCATATGAATGTTAGGATTTGTAAAACTTTCTTTAAATCATGCCATTGAGATGCCGATAGGAATTGTGGTGAATCTGTAGGTCACTTCAGGTAGTATGGTAAATGTCCATGCTCTTTATAGCAAGTGTTCCATTGACATGTAGAAACTGAGACAATCCCATGGTATTGGAAAGGATTTTAGATAAATACAGAAAGCATGTATCAGCCCAAGTCTGTCCTTTCTGGAGCTATTAGTTAAAAGGGAGCACCGTTAGTTAACCAGCCATGCAGGTTAACTGTATGATGTAATATTAGAAGACTCTACTTTATCAGTTTGAAAATGGCAGGTTTAACATGGGTTTTCAAATTTCATGGATGTATGCTCAAGCTTGGTAATTACCCTTAGCTTATGACATTTATGCTAATCAGTAACATTTAATAATTTCAGATGATCACTCATCTAGTTCTAGGCACATGGTGGATTTTCAAGGTGATTCCTACTGTCAAGGGCATTAACTTTGGGTTGGCATGTGTGTAGAGAGAGTGTTCAGATACAGCAAATACAAACGCATTTTAAGAGGGGAGGAGAAGGGAGAGTTATGTTAGCTGGTAGAGAATTGGGAGAATTCTTTTGGGAGAACATCCCAGAGATTTTAAGATTTCATTTTGAAGGTGGGGTATGGTACGATGAACAGGAGACAAGAGATTCCTTCTAGTATTTAGACCAGTTACTATTCACAAAAGCAGCAATGGAGGTCCATGACTGAACTATGTTCAGAACTGTAATTCAGAAAGCCTAATAGATATCAAACACTTATTCATGATAAAGTTATACAAGCTAAATGAGATATCGAGTTTTTTGCTTTGGTTTAGAATTGTGTCAGCTTGGTTTAATAATGTGGATATCTCCTGGGAAAATGGTCATTAAAGCAAAATCTTTTAAAGCTTGTAGCTTTAGGGAGGGAAATGGAGTGGAGGATGAATCCCATATAATAGAAGGGGCAACAGTGCTTAGGCAAAGGCTCAAAGAGAAGGGAAGGCTGACTTGGCTCAACTCAAGGATTCAGGCCTCAGTGTAAGTGAGAACAGGCACATGAAGGTGCGGCTTGATAGAAGTGTCCATTTCTTCCAAAGGGTGGTTGGAGGTGTAGCAAAAAGCTGAGAATTAGACAGAGATTTATTCTGTTTGGTTCAGAGTCAGTGGTCATCACACAGAGTAAACAAATAGTTCCTGAGCCTCTCCCCTGTCAGTACAAGGTGATAGGAGATGGCGCCTGCCGTCCAGTTGCTCATTGTCTAGTAGGCAATCTGTGAGAGCGAGAAAGCCCACAGTGGGATAGGGGCTTCCAGAGTTCTGTGGAACTGAAGAAGGTTCTGAGGAAGCTGGAGAAGGCTTCACAAAGATGCCATTTGAACTGGGGACTGACAAGGCTGAAGTAGCATGTGAAGTGATGAAAGCTATGGAGATGGGGAGACCAGGAGAGCCCAGCAGCACCAGTGCTCACTCAGAACTGGGAGAGCGTAATGCCCCCTCAGCACAGGAAGTCATCTTCACAGCCACTGCTCTCACTCCGTCTTCTGGAATGCCACAAGACTTTTACTCTGGCTGGTGAAGATAAAAGATAGGAGCTAACACAGAGAGCTGATGCAACATTCCGGTCTAAGAGACAGTTTTTATCAGATTCCTTGGATTGAACATTGGCTCCACCCAGCTCTTAACGGCAGGACCGGACTCTGTGAACTGAGGCTGCAAACCTTGGAACGGTGTGTGATTTCTCCTTCTCTTTTACCCTCTTTATCCACTTGGGCCCCACATGGTGCAGTGCAGTGCAGTGTGTGGTTCCAGTTCCTACCCTACATCAGAACCCCTCAAAGCCTTGAAAAGTTTTGACACCTGAACACCTCCTTGCCTTTCTCCTCCCCCCTCCCCTCTCCATTACTGGGTCAGAATCAGGGGTGGGGGCTGGTTGCTGAACTTGTACGTTTTAAAAACAGCATCCTAGATAAGTCTGATGCACAGCTAGTCTTGAGAACGACACAGAGCCTCACAGTCAGAAAAACCGAGTTGAGTTCCAGCCTCACCACGTACTGACCCTGAGACTGTTTCCTCATCTGTAAAATGGGGTTAATGCTTATGCTGCCTACCTCGCAGGATTTTGTGAGGATTAAATCACATGTAAGCAAATTGGAAACCATGATGTGCTGTTGAAATATAAGGTGCTCTTTATCCCTGTGTTTGCCATGCCCATGCCTCCACCCTAGTTTATAACCAGTCGCCTCACTCCGGGATTATTTCACTGGCCAGCTGGTTTGTCTGTTGCCCCTGTACCCTGCCACCAAATTAGTCGGATTGAAACACCACTTTCATTTGTTTCTTTCCTGCTCAGACGCACCCACTGGCCCCTCTCAGTCAACAGGCCTGCCTTACCCATTAGGCTTTCGCTCTCCCTCAGCCACTTTTAGTCTCCTCTTTGCTGTCTCTCCTGACCTCCGTATCTTCCTTGCACCATTTCTTAAAATCTGTCTCCAGTTTTCTCTCTAACCTGATCACCCTCATCTCAATCTGAATAACATAATAATGAGACTTGAACATATATTATCTTGGATGGTTCTTTAATTGTCATGTGTATTTGCTTTATTTTTCTGGTTAATTTGCTCACCAGGGTCCAAAACTATGTCTCAATGATGTTTTAAGTTAAGTTATTATTATGGATGGTGCCCTGCTCAGTGTCAGGCGCTCGGCAGTGGCCCAGTAGCCACGTGCTGAGATGGGAGGGCTGGGTGGTCAGGGCACACTTGACCTATAAAGCATTCACATTTACGGGGTGTCTTTACATCATCACAACCCTGAGAGAAGATGGTTATTCTCCCCATTTGCTAATGAGATAAGAGAAGCTTAGAGAGGTTAAGTAACGTCAAACTTGTGGGGATGAAAGGGCAGTAAGAGGACACTGTGCTGGAGGGGAGCCAGAATGTGACAGAGCCCAACAGGTGGGGTACAGAGTGAAGGAGAGCTCCTGCAGGTGGTGTACAGGCCACACTGGGCCTTGGGGCAAAGGCTGAATTAGTGAAGACCTAGCAGAAGCAGCTAGATTCGACGTGCTGCAGTAAGTGCCACCAGGATGAAGAGCAGAGCCCAGCTGACTCCAGCTGGCCTTCCTGGGACAAGTCAAGTGAACAAGACTCAGGAGGGATTTAGGTAACTCAGCTTCTGTCCTGGTTAGAGCCAAGCAATGGGCTTTGCAGTCCATTTCCTGGGGAATTTTCAAATGAGCCAGTGATTTTATCTTTCTATTCAGGAGCACCCGTGTGTACTGGGAGGGACTGTTCACATGGCCATCCAATTGAGGCCAAGTGGTCTGGTCTCTTAAAGGAGAAGCTGCAACAGCAGTGGAAACATTCTAGACCTAAAGGTATCAGTAACTCCCTTCCTGACCAAACACTGATGAGAAACCTTTCTAGTGTGCTCTGCTGAAGCCAGAGTGTAGATTAACAGCGCTTTGATATTTCAGTATCGCTGCCTAATTTCTGAAGGTATGAGCTCCTTGCAGGTAACCTGTTCCTGCCTCCGATTAAATTCATTGTACTTATTGCCTAACTGGGACAGGCCTAGGGTGGGGCTGGTGAGAGCTGGCAACACCAGGCCCAGAAAGGTAAGCTAAAGACCAGCAGGCAGGCCTGAGGGTTGGACAGCTAACCAGCAAACGGGTGGAGTACCAAAGCTTAGTTGTGTGGCTGGGGAATCCAGGGCGTGGTGAGGGAATCAGCCACAGGGCTAGTAAAGATTAATGTTTAATACATATGCATTTATTAGCGTGGCTGGGTCTTTTGTCAAAAATGTCCTAACTTCACAGTTCAGGATTTTAAAGTGAATAAGATTGCTGATATTTCCCTTTCAGTGACCAATAAGCACCCCTTACTGAAAGAAAATTGCAGAGTCTTTGATTCATCTTTAACCTGAAATATTAAAATTCTACTTTTCATAAACTCTTAGAAATAGTTTTCAAAGGATTCGTTCCCTCACCCTACCTCACAGCCCTGCCCAAGGCAAGGGTTTGGAGTAAACCCTGTTGTCATTAAAGCATTTGCTGAAACCCTCTTCCCTTCCCCAAGTCCACCAAATTTTGATCTCAAAAAAAGCAAAGGGGCTAATATGACAGTAAGGTTTGTACCTTCACAGGTAAACATTACAGTTTAGCTGGGTAACGTGTGGAAGCTTGTCAGGTCAGAGTGACGCACTTGCATAGATGAAGTTATTTTTAGAGATGTAATTTGTACTGTTTAGAAAAGAATAAAGAGATGGGAAAAGGCTAGATCGCTCATTATAGTTTACAGAACTCATGAACTCAGCATCCATGCAAAAGATGACTAAGCAACTGGTCGGTTGGTACTTTCTCTCAAAATTTTACAGACGTGAGTCACCCACTTTAGATTGCAGACACAGCATTGAGGTCCCTGTGACTCAGCTCCCATTTAGAGAGAGCACCAGAATTCAATTCTGATACACTTTGTAGTTAAGTCCTGAGGAAGTTACATACCAAAGCGAAATATGCCTTTGTACCACAGCCGTCGGGTGTTTTAGCCGGGATTTATCCAGCAGAGATGATTTATCTTCGTCTCTGGCCTTTGGAAGAATCTCTCTGTGATCCGTGCTGGCTGATGTGCTCATTCAATCTGCTGTTGTACAGTGCTGTGCCACCCTCTTCCTGTCCGGGTCCCTGACCCGAGCGCACCTCTGTCCTCAGTAGCCCTCTCAGTCGCCCTTTCTGCACTAAGATGTCCGGCATCCATCTTAGTGTGTGCATGTGTCTGTGTGTGTGTGTCTGTGTGTGAAAATCTTCAGCCTGACATAGTAAAATTCTAGTTTTCAAAAGCTGGCAGAAATAGCTTTCAAAGGCTTACTCCCCTACACTGTGCCTGTGTAAGGAATTAGAAGAAATAAAATTCATATTTCTTGAAGTAGTTTCTTATATTTTTAAGAAAAACACACACACACACACGTGTGTATACACACTGGTAGGCATTCTCCCTGTGTAAGCAGACTCGTGAAGCAAATGCATTGTTCTGTCTGCGGGGCTGCTGCTTTGTTCTCAGGTGCAGGGCTCTGCTGGCCAGGTGACCCTGGGGGTGCAGCCACTCACTGGGGTCCCCCCCTTGCCACTGGCACGTGCTGATTACACAGCCTGCTCCAAGTTAAGCCCTCAGAACATGACCTGTCCTTTCAAACATCTAGAATATGGTCCTTTGCAGTTTGTAGATATTTCAATAGATTATTCACGACCAACAAAGAATTTTATATTTATTATTTTTTATCAAAGAAACATAAACTTGGTTACAAAACCAAATATTGCAGAAAGACATATAAGGAAAAGCGGGAGTGCTCTGCCCCACGCCTGCTCATTGACAGTCACTTTTAACCACTCCTGTCAACCAGCAGTTCCCTCTGCAACTGCTTCATTCCTCACCTGCTGCGTCTGTAGCACCGTTACTAAGAACGTCAGGGCATGCAGAGGTTACAAATTTCGTCCTGTTGTCAAAGAGAAAGCCTTGTGTACACTCGAGTCAGCTCAGCAAACATTCGAGTACCTCTGTGGACTGAGCACTGTGTTAGGCCCTGTGGTCACAGAAATGGGGAGATGCACTAAAATGTCTGCAGTCAGTGGGGGAGCCTGATATGCAAATACGCTAATACAACCACTGTGTGGAAAATACGCAGGAGTATAACACAGGTGTATAAAACCCCTACTGGGGGGTTTTACAGAAACATCCTAAAGCTGCACCTTTAAGTGCAAATAGAAATTTGCTGTGGAGATAACAAGAAAAGGATGTCCCAGGCAAAGAGAACAATGTGCTCATGGACTGATGTCATGCATTCAGAAGATTGGGAATAATTCATAAAATTGCATTTTTAGGGTATGTGAGTTAAGGGAGTAATGGAGATGAGACAGGAAAGAAATGTGTCTGATTATGAAAATCCTTGTATGTAAGGAATTCAGAGTATGTCCTATTTCTGATGGAGAGCCTTGGAAGGGTTTTAAACAGGGCTGTGAATAGAGTCAATAATATTGTAATAACTTTGTATGGTGAGAGATGGTTACTAGACTTATCGTGGTGATCATTTCGTAATGTGTATCATGTTGAATCACTATGTTGCACACCTGAAACTAACATAGTATTGTATGTCAACCATACTTCAATATAAATAAATAAATGTTTCCACTGCTGATTAAAAAAAAAGGATGTGACATCTCAATTACGCTATAGATCTAATGGCAGAGTGGAGGATGAATTCAAATGGGAAGAAACCGGGGTTGGAAAACCGCTTGGGATAACTAGCCCAGGCAAGGTAATATGTGGTACTACAACAGTGGGAGTCAGAGGGAGGGCAAAGGACAGATTCTAGAAATACTGCAGAGGTAGAATCAGCAGGACTTAGTGAACACTCAGATTTAGGGAGTGAGGGAGAGGGAGAAACTGCAGATTACTATGTAATTCCTGGCTACGATAGCTGAGCGGAGAGTGGAAATTTAAGAAGAGGACCAGAATTTGGCGGGAAGGCAATGAGTTTGAATATATTGAGTTTGAGGTGTTCATGTGATAAGCAGGTGGAGGTATTCGGTGAGTAGCCGAAACTGTGAGGCTAGAAGCTTGGAAGAGCCATCATGATTGCTGCAGGTGTGTGATCCACGTAGCACTGGATGGGTGGAACTGCCCCAGGGCGAATCTGTAATGCGAGGACTGAAAAGAACGCTG
Organism: Equus przewalskii; assembly: GCF_037783145.1. Lineage (NCBI taxonomy): Eukaryota > Metazoa > Chordata > Mammalia > Perissodactyla > Equidae > Equus > Equus przewalskii. The sequence continues at coordinate 67,675,781 of NC_091844.1, read as the reverse complement.
AGGGAGGCAACAGCTGGTGGAAGGCAGGAGATTCTGGGATGGAGACTAAGAATCAGCAGAGAGGTAAAATGAGAACCAGGAGAGGGGGTACCAGCAAGGCAGGAGTGGCAAGAGAGACAAGAATGAAAAGCCTTTGCTTTGGTAATTAGTGGTCATTGTACACATTGTTGGAGTAGTAAAAGAAACATCCATGCATTAGAGTGAAGGGGCTGTAGCTTGTAGGAGCAGTGGTCAAGAGGGGTACTTCTTGGGATAAGAGATTCTTCAGCATAATGAGAAAGAACCAGTGGAGGAGAGGTTGAAATTTAGAGAGATCATTGAAATAGCAAAACCCTAGTAGTGGCTTAAGAGTATGGAACTTGAAACAAAGGTCAAGGAAGAAGCTTTGGACAAGAAGGAACTCCACCTCCTCTGAGAAAGAAGAAAAGGGATGCAGACAGATATTGGGAAGAGGTGTGGGAGGGAGGAAGGGACAGGAAATGGAGATATTTGGCCTTGAGTGTCCATTTTCTCTGAGTTAAACAGGATTGTCTCCTGAGCAAAGGGATGGGATTAGGATTTTTAGAGAGACAGGAAGTTTTGGAATAGTCATCAGAGCTGACACAGCAGACCAAGAGTTGTTTAATTCATCTCTATATTATCAGCACCTAACAGTGCCTGGAATATAGTCAGCACTCAAAAGTGTCTCTGAATGAATGAATTCTTTAAATTGTGGTCAGAGAGTAGGGTTTCAGAAGTTATTACTTTTCAGCTGGAGCACAAATAGATGAGAAGGTTCAGGTTGTGGCTACAGGGAAGTGGGTACTGGATAGGATGCCCTTGTAAATGCTGAAGTTATACCAGATGATTACAGAAATCAGAGTGGAGAGGAAAGCTTGAAGCAGGTGCAGACATTCTCAGAAACGTTTGTGTGTAACCACTAGACTGAGTAGATGACAGCAAAGAAGTCAACAGAGGTGACCTAACCAAATGGTAGGAGCTTCAAAGGGGATGCTTTTTTGCAGGGGCAAGGCTGAGTGTGTAGACAGGTATGGGAAAATGAGTGGCTTCTACTCAAGGGGGTGGCCAAAGGGAGAAAGCCAGGTTTCACTTGAGACAAGGCAGTGGCAGGAACATTCTGAGATGAGAATGAGAAGGTGACTCCTGGAGTCAAAGCAGAGGTAACCAGCATGTGGTAGACTGGATGTCTGTCTTAAGAGGATCCAGGGTAACAGAGGGCATTAGGAAGAGTCAGGAGGACAGTTTTGTTTTGTTTTTAATGGAAGATGGGCCTCATTGAGAGTGAGAGGTTGGTTAGCTAGGGAGGAGGTGGATGAGAAAAGATGTCTCTAGGGTCTGCGCAGGGGCAGTGAGTGAGAAGGCAGCCTCGGCAGCACAGAAAGTCACGGTAGAGAACTTGTCAGTGTCCAGAACTCTGCCAGACCCTCAGAGAGCCACAGTTCACCTGGTGGTCAGATTGCCCAGTAGGCTACCTCCACAAGCACACGAGTTCCAGGAGAGCTACTAAAGAGGCCCGGCCTGTCCCAGCTCCAGAATGCATCAGCACATCTGTGGCTACTCTGATCAGAAGCTGTACTTCAGTGCCTCTCAAAGCGTGGGCTTATTACCTGACTGTGAAGAGGCATACAGAAATTGAGAGTAAACATTTAGAACCTTGTATAGCAGTTTGACCTTGCTGTGACATCCAAGCACGTAACTGGTTTTTTCAGTCATTCAGTTTTATTGTATTAATCTGTGACAGATTGGAAATTAAAACAAAACCAAACTAGGCCTTACTCATCTCAGAGAATTTACAAAGCACAGCTCTACAGCATTTCCACTTCAGCCTGAGGCTCTAACACAGAAACACCTGCTCCTCAGATTAGGCCCAATGGCCTGTCACTCTGCTCTGGTCCTCTGGTCCCAGTGACCAGCACAGTCTGTCCAACCACAATATTTCTTGGCCCTAGAGTTCAGCCTCTCCTGAGCAAAATGTGGAAGAGAGTGAAACCGTCAGGGTGCCACTGAGTGGTCCCTGGGAGCCACTGTGGAGTTTGAGCTTTGCTTTCTCTGCCACCACCAGGTGAATAGGCAGCTTAGGAGGCAAAGCAGAGTTGTCCCTGGACTTGAGGTTTAGTCCGCCAGTCACCTCAGGACAGTTCGGCAGTCGTGTGCATCAGCAAAGCAAGGCCGTGGATCTTACTGTTCACTTTGTATTACCTGCTAAAGAAGAATGCCTCATATGAAACAAAGAAAACAAAGCCTGACAGCAGCTAGTCAGTCTCTTCTCCTGAACCCCAGTGCCTTTAATCCATCCTCCTATTTTAGAACTTCTCACACTATACTGTAATTATTTTGTTTACTGCCTTTCCCCAATGATGAGCCCTTTAGAGTGGAGTTAATTTTTGCTTCATCTCAGAATCCCCTCCCCTTAGCACAGGGCTTAGTGCAGACAGGGCAACTCAAAGGCTTATAATGAATTTACAAACTCACATACTCTTTTCTTACTTGGCTTATAATAATGCATTTGGTCCTACTCTTATACCAAATCATAATTGACTTTTAAATAATTAAAACCCCATAGGTCATACCATGACTATGCTAAAAGAATCCTTAACTCTCTCCAGTCAAGAGCCCCATGCCCAGGAATGCTCATGGTCACCATCTTTGAGTTTCAGACAAGCAGCTCTCTCTTCTCTTTTTGTACAAACATTAAACTGCCCTGCTCCTTAAACCAAATACGTACGTATATACACATATGTGTATTTATATAGAGGTGTATGTGTGTATACATGAAAAAATATGGCACCACTTGGTAAAGCATTCCTCTAGACTTGGGGTTCCCACACCTCTCCTCTGGATCTGTATTGGTGCCTGCTTAGGCACCCCTTTGCAGATTTCAGTTTAATTTTTCCATAAGCTAAGGTCGAGTGATGACTTAACAAGTCAAACATTTAAAGAATCAAACCTGTTTTTTCATGGAATCAATTAATAATATACCTAACGTGAACCATTTGGCTTATAGAAACAAAGAAATTTCCATCACAGTGAGTATTGGTAAGCAGTCATGAATAAGGTGGGGCTGGTGAGAATAGCTGTTTGATGGTAAGGGCAGCAGGCCGCATGAGACGGGATTAACTGTTGAGTCCACCTCAGGCTTGGCTGAGGTGTAACCAGGTTTAAGGTACTTTACTTTAAAGCCCTTTGGAACGTCCCTCCCTCTCTTTTTCCTTCCTTATCTGATTCTTTCCATCTGTTCTTAAATGCTCTGTATATGTGAACTTCAACTTCTCTATTCAAACTTTAGTCTTTCAGCCAGAGCCTGATGGGCTGTACCACACCTTTAGAAGAAAAAGCTGGATAGGACCTCCCCTGAGCTGCTCCCATCAGCATTCAAGAATGATATTTTTATCTGGGAGACCTTGGTTAGTCCCCTCGGGCTAGAACAAGGGGTAGAATTAAGGTAATTAAGCTGGCGTCAGTGTGTAGGACAGATAGAAAAGCAATTCCTGGAGGCAGAGAAAGCTTTGTGAACTACTTCAGGTGTGAATTGATTAGTATTTGGGGCTGACCTAAAGTGGGTGTGGGAGACCTAATGCACTTGTTCCTAGGTTTAACTAAGAGTATATTCAGCTGTGTAAAGTAGGTTGCTATTTTTAAAAATCTACCTTCCCACTTCTGTTTATTTACGGTGGAAGTGAATGTGGCCCCCCCAACATCATCAGTCCCCTCCCGGTAGGACAGTGCCTTGTGGACAATCCTCCCAGGATGTGCTGTCAACAGTGAGCCTTTCCAGAGATGGAAATAGCAGAATGGAGTCAAAGGTTTTGAGCTTGGCAGAGTATTAGACCCAATCTGTGTGTGAGTGAATGGGAGGAGCAAGCTGTGGCTTTTATTTCAGACATGTACTATAATTCTTCCCTAGTTGACAGCAGAACATCCACTTGGCTTCAGAACCCCTGGGTTTAAAATCTGAAGACCTGAATTCAAGGTCCAGCTCTGTCATATGACTATAATTCTAAACAAGCTATTTTCTGTTCCTGTTTCACTGTTCTTACCTATAAATGGGTATTAGGCCTACCTTGAAGATTGCAGATGAGACGATATGTGTAAAAACGTATTTAAGCCGTAATATGCAGCTTGTATTATGGCATTCATGGAGCCTCTGGAATTATCAGACTGAATCAAAGGTGAGCGGTAAGAGAAGGATACGGAGGTTTGGATATGAAGGATATGAAAGTCATCAGAGGATATTGATAGATGAGACTTTCTGGGACTTTCTAAAGGAGGAAGGCTGAGGGCCAAGCCTTCAAGGTTAAGTCCCTCAGCTGAGCTTTGGGAGTGAGGGGCTCTTAAGCAGACGGAGAAAAGAAGACAGTAAACATTTTAAAAGGAAGGGAAGTACAGATCGATACAGTGTTATGGAAACCATGGGAGAAGAACAGAAGTGAGCAACAGTGTCAAATGCCATTAAAACCCCCTAGATGTGGCCATAAAATATTTTCCCAATCAAAAGGAAGAAAAAAAGGAAATTGAAACATCAAAAATAAAAATTTTTTGAAGTCTGAGCTCATTGTACCCTTGAGCATAGCTTAAGTCTGAAAGACAAACACTTCATATTCCTCCTCCTGGTCTGTGAGGACTGTGCATGTCAGTCTTAGAGTTTTATGCACTTTCTTGATCAACAGCCAGAGAACTTACTTGCCCATAATAACCCCTGGCTGAGATGGTAGATGAGCCAGAATGCCCCTGAGTAGAAACTCCTTCCAGGATGTCAGAAACAAGCAGTAAATCTAATTTGTAGTGCTTGTGGTGGAAAGAACATAGGCTCCAGACCCCCATGGGCCAGGGCTTTCCTGGCCCCATCTCTTCATGGCTGCAAGTAAGTTCTCAGGTGGCCCCAGGGTCAGGCTTGCTCTCTAGTAAAAAGGGGCAAGAGAGAATTGTGTGACAGAAAGGACCGAGCACACTGTAGGCATTCAATAAATGTTGATTTCCTTCCTTTTTATTAGCATTTAAAAAAATTGTTTTTTAGAATGAAATGCAAAACAAAAAACCACCTTGCCTGTTTTCCATAGAAAGAGATTTTGCAAATTTGAGTTAATGAAGAACCCAAAGTCATGCTGTAAAGTATGTTGCAGCGTGGTTATTTTGCTCCTGCAGGGAGGTTTACTGGGTTACAAAGGCCTGGTGCAGTGTAGCTCGCTGAGCATGAGGTCAAGACCCTCAGGTCCTCTGTGAGGCTGCTCAGCAGTTCACCGCTCTGTACCACAGGCTTCTCAGTTACCGAATGGACAGATGATTTCCAAGGTCCCTTTCTGAACTGTGGTTTAACTAGCATGTCCTCTGTTGTGATACACATGGAGATTTTTAAGTAAATATCTCACCTATCTGCAGCTTAGCTCTGCTCTATAAACAAACCTGTGAAAACGCAGCCAAGAAGAAGGGAGTAGACTAAAGAAGGGTCACAAAGTCTGTGTGTTTTACTCACAGGGAGCCCTCCAGGCCTGACTCTCATAGCTTCTAGTAAACTTACTCCACTAGTTCCCAAGTCCCCAGCAGGCAGCTTAACCTCCCAGAGAAGGTATGTGGTGTAAAGGTATAGCTTAACCCATAGCCTGGGCTGGGATGTGAGAATGGAGGGAACCAAGAAACCACAGACAGCAGACACTGGACACTTAGTGTACGGACCAGCATGCCTGTTTCAGGCCTAGTTTCATGACTCTGTGGCCCACTGTAAGAGTTACTATTCATAATTTTGATTTTGAGTCATTTAAAAAGGATATGGGAGCAGTAAATGTGAAATCTACTTTAGAAATATTTCTATCAAAAACAGTAAAAAAGAAAAAAGTTTTGGAGTTCCCAAGAATAAATCCTCAGTTTTAGGGTATGAATATGCTTTCCTTAGGATAGCACTTATCCAATACCTTTGCTTGAAAATGATCTTATTCCTGTAAGTTTGGATGGAGAAGTCAACCAACTCATTTAAGTCAAGGGCTTCCCTCAACATGATCACGTTATGTTTACACAGTTTATTCAAGTTAGATAGGAGAATGTGACAGTTTAAAAACATCATTTTAAACAAATTATACCTTCATCTCAAATGAAATTTTTCACTGGAATTGCTATCAAGGAAGAGGATGAATTTCCATTCCCTGCTGTACCTCCCACCCATTCTCACAGGAGAGAGAATGACCCAGGAGCTGGCCGATACAACAGCAGCTAAACCAAAACCAGGATAATTCGCAGACCAAAGAGTAATCTTTAAATATAGGAAGATTGATTATATTTCTGGTCTTTTCAGAGGACAGAATCACTCACAAATAAGTAGTGGAGCGAAAAAAGAAAAAAGCCTTTACCTTAAAAGAAGCACCTGTGAGAATGGGGAGACTGCTGCATTATCAAAGCACAAAGAAAGCTGTCTGACCAAGTTTTCTTCAGGTTTCTCTGTTCCGGTGTTTGCTGGTCTGTGGTCAGCTTTGCTGCAGAATGGCGTTTGACCTTCGATTCTTGAGAGCTATGATTTTTTTTATTTTTTGAAGGAAAAAGATTGTAGAATTAAAACTGAAGAGTTCCTGAGGACTCCTGAATTTGCCTCAAATAAAACATGGGCAAAACTAAATTAGAAGCTTAATTGAAAGAACATGGTTACTTTTCATCTATGGGTGGTATTTTCTCATCTGGAAGTCAGACTGGAAAAAGAAATAATATAGACCCAGGTTTGTTTGTGTTTGTAATTGCTTCCAAGGGAAGGTGAGTAATAACAGGTATCATTTATGGATGTCTGCTGTGTGCCAAGTATTCTGCATATATTCATTATATCATGTAAACCAGCCAGCAGCCTTGCAAGGGAGGTATTATCCCATTTTAAAGATGAGAAAACCTAGACTCAGAGAGTTTAGTAAACTGCCTGAGGTCACCCAGGTAGTAGCTGGCAAAGTAAGAATCAAGCGCAGATGTGTCACATTCCGAAGATCATATTCTTTCCGCCATACCGTTGCATTCCTTTAGGCTCCAACCTTCATTCATTGAGCACTTTCTGTGTGGCAGACACTACGCCACATACTTTATTTTCAACTTGGAGGTTAGAGTTTGTCCAGTTTTATGGATAAGAAAGGTCAGTTAATCTGCCAAAGTTATACAACTACTGAGTAGGACCTGAGTTGCCACCTCCAGAGTACATGCCTTCTTCCCTTAAACATTCAGCTTCACCTAGATGAGCTATTTCCTGTCCATCTCACCAGACGGAATTGAACCTAAAGCAACCAAAGAATGGAGTGGCTTATCTTTGAGCATTTCCACCTAACCTCGTGGATCATCTTCCTATAATTTTAATACCCCAGCATAGTGTATATCTGGAATGGAGAATTCTTGGAAAGTATAACATGCAGATAAAAAATAGGTCAGTGAAGGTTTCTGCATGTCATGAAGGGGAATGACATGGTGACCAGGGCTTCAAACACTGTCTTATGAGGAAACACATAGTCACTCTTGAGGGGCATGGTTTCCAAGCGCTGCCAGATATTTGACTTAAACTGTGTCCCACCCCAGTCTTATGCCCAATCTCAAATCTCGGGCCCTACTGTATGGATTGTCCACATGGGAAGTTAGAGTTGTTTGAAAGAAAATGGACTTCTCCTGTAAACTGCTAACAGTCCATTATCAGACTCCGCTCAGAGCCTCCCTTGACTATAAGGGATGAACAAGTAAGTCTTAAGAGATGTTTTATAAAGAGGAATAAGTTCCCATACTGAGAAATGAATGACTGGTTCTCCTCTAATACTAATAATAAACGTTAACTTATTTTTTATTTGTGCATTATATTTTCTAAAGCATTCTCCATTGTGGAGGATTTATACTATGCTGGAAGTATTTAAATTTTAGGAAAATATCTGATCCACTGAAGTGGGTGGTATGGGATATTTCCTCTAAAAATGTGCAAGGGTAACACTGCTCATAGAAAAATGTCCACATTCCTTTGCTTTTATTCACAGCTCTCCACAGTTTTGAAATCTTGTCCAGAGACCCTCAGCACCAGCGTTCTCTCCTCTCATCCTGTATTCCCTCTACTCTGATCACCCCTCATTCCCGCTCTCTCTCTGCTGTGACTGCTCAATGCTGTTCCCTCTGCCCGGAATTCCCTCACCTTCCTCCCTCCCTTCCCAGTCACAGTCTTCCCTCTGCATCTGCCTGTCAAAAGCCTAATTGCCTTTTAGCCCTGCTCATCTAATAAGCCTTCTGGAAGCCCTTAGAGGGATTATCCTTCCACCTCATACCCCGTGCTGGTTACCAGCTCTATTATAACCCTCATGTTTATCTCCCTTCCCAAGAACAATGAAGGTCAAGTGTATGCTGGCAGCGTGAGGAGGAGAACCTGGCCTTTCTCAGCTTGGCCTCCCTAGAGCCAGCATGTAGTAGATGCTCCAGGAATGCTTGTGAAAACGGATACTTGTTGCTGTTTTCTCTAGAATATAAAGCTCATAACCAGATCCTTAAAAAAAAAAAAAAAAAAAACTAGGTTAGTTTCAGAATTCTTTTTCTTCATAAAGCCATGTTAGTCAACCTTCTCTTTGGGGTAGTCATAATATTTGCAAATTTGTACCTGGCAGGACGTTCTAATTTTTCAACGCTGGAATTTAAACTAACCAGTGTCAGTCCCCCTGCTTTAACCACAGACACTGCGTTTGTCCTTTTCCTTCTATTCATCTTCATTTGGTACATCGTCCATGAATTTTTGAAATTAAAAGCTTATGATTCTTTAAAGACTTTGCCCAGTTTTTAAGTGCCAAGGGTTTTGCATTTGGCTATATTTTAATTTATTTAAGGATTCTTTTAATCAAATTCTTCCCTAGTTTAGCCAGATTTCTTTTTTAATCCTCCCAGGCCAAAAGTTTATTTATTGTGACTAAATTCTTTTAAAGATAGAAGTTAAAACAGTATTAAATGCTATTTATAGCATTCTCTCTTGCTAGTTTCTTTCCGCATCTCATAAAAACATGTTTCTTTTCTTGCATGTCTGGTGCAGTCAACATTTCCTCACTTTTATGATCTGTGCCAGTCGCTAGATATATACAGACTGTCCGCTGAGTGTCTAGCCCAGTATTACACATGTGGAGGATATGAAAAAATACCAGGTAAACTTAACTGTTAGCAGTCCAACTGAGACTGGATTATGTGGACATGGAGGATAGAGGAATCACTGAATGGCAGAGCAGGCAAGAGAGGCTTCCTGGAAGAAGGAGGGGCTTGGACTGTGTCATAGAGTCAGAAGCAAGAGCAGGTTGAAGGGACTGAACACGGAGCCAGGCCTGAGGAAGTTCCAGGATCCAAATGGGAAGCGTACCCAGAGGACACAGAAACCAGATGGCATGGCAAGGCAGGAAGTGCAGAGTGCAGCATGCTGTCCCTTTCCAGGCAATGTGGGTCCTCACTTCTAGCATGGGGCCTGCAACATGGAGTATGCTCACTAAACATGTGATGGATGAGGGAACAGATGGACCAGGGGAAGCAGATAGAGAAGCACAGGGACAAGGAAGGGTTCCCATGCGGGGGACCCTTGGTCCTGGCCTCAGCCACTAATATCCTTCTTTCAGCCTGGTGAGGGCCAGCCCTGAGTGGGCCTTGTTTGGGAGTATAAGTTGTAAGCATTCAGAGTTCTAGAACAGAGGTGTTTCCTACAAACTGAGCCTTGATGAGCAGAAACCCAGATAAACTCAGAAAAGGAAGGAGGGCCCTCCAGGTAGGGAGACCATCTTGGCTGTGGGCTTCCCAAGGCCAGAAGGCTTCCCTCATCTTTGCATCACCCAATCCTCTCCACGTATGCAAAAATGAGGGGAGTGGTAGGAAAGAAAGTGAGATTGGTAAAATAGGGCAGGTTATGGCTTTTCTGAATTGAATATATGTGATCACAAAAGAGCCAAATAAAAAGTGGGAAATTGTTATGTCTACACAATATCGAAGCTTTATTGATCGCTTCCCTCTCTATGGAATGTTCCCCAGACTTCAATTCTGATCCACTTTTAACCTTCTAGAACCAACTTGAAGTCCATCTCCTCTGCAGAGCTTTCACTCAAGCAGGGTTCCCCCTTCCTTTGCACAGACACCGTCTGCGCATGCCTCAGCCATCGCCTGAACATGCCGAGCTGCAGTCGCGCGTTTACCTTTCCAGGTCTCCCTTTGCAGCTCAAGAGCTCAAGGACATGGACACCTTCCTTCTTCTCAGCACTCTGTCTTCCAGTTAGTAAATCTGGCGAGAAGAGAAGAGACAGACAGGAGGGACCCAGCTGACCTGCCGATTTTGCCAACCTGACAGTATTCTCATAAGACAGTCTACCTCTTCTTAGGTACATCTGTAAGCTGTATTCCGGGTTTTATGTACCTTTTTCTTCTATGTTTTTCATTTCCTTTACCACTTTGGCATTTTTCCCCTGAAGACCATTCAGCTTTCCTGACCCTCTTAGTTGTAGAAATTGCTCCCATTTTTAAAAGTAGTATTTATTTGAAAAAGATCATATAAAACATACCTATGTACTTTAAAGACTAATAAAACCACTCGACTTCAGAAATAGGGCATAGAGCCAGTATCATAGCAGCCCTGTGCATATCCCTCCCGCAAGTAACCACTACCCTGCACTTTGTGAGCCATATTCTTGATGTTATAATAGCTTTACACCTACTATGTATCCACAAGCAATATATTGTTGTTTTGGGGGGGTTTTTTTTGAACTTTATATAAATTGTTTTCTGTTGCTGTGAATATCAATGTCTTCGTTTTTTTAAAAACTTTTTAAAATTATAAATACTTAAAGCTCATACAAGTGTAAGGAGTACAAAACAAATACCCATGTGTCCCCCTTAGTCAGATCTTAATATTTTGCTAATTGCTTCTGGTTTTTGCTTTGCTTTGCTTTGCTTTTAAGAAATAGCACATCATCATTTTCATTGAAGCCCCTGAGTGCCCGTCCCGGGTGCATTCCTGTCCCTCTCTCCTACCCTGTTACTCCTAGATGTCCTTAATTTGGTGTTTATCGTTCCTATGCACCTTTTTATACATTTCCTACATAGACATTTACAAACAGTATGTAATAATCCATGTGTGTTTTTGAACTTTGTAAGTACGTATTGAACAGTATTCATCTGTAACTTGCTTTTTTCACTGAACGTTGTGTTCTCGAGATTCATCCATGTCAGTACACGTAGCTTTAGCTCACTCCACTGAATATTCCATGGTACAGTTAGCCAATCGCACCTTGGTGGACTTTCCAGTTTTTGTTATCACAAACAATGTGACAGCAAACCTTCTCCTACCTATCTTCTTATGCACATGTGGCAGTATTTTAGAAATGAAATTGCTGAGTTATGAAGTATATATTTCTTCACTTTCTCTGTACAAGAAGTTATAAAAATTTACATTCTCATCAGTGAATGAGAATTCCCAGTGCTCCACGGCCTTGACAACACTTGAGTATTATTGGGTTTTAAATTTTTTGTCAGTCTAATGGGTATGAAATGGAATCTCACTGAAGTTTTAATTGCATTTCCTTTAGATGCTCCTTTCCTTTAGTTCAACGAGCATCTTTGAGTGTCTGTCCTGTACAATGCACTGTGCTAAGTGCTGGCAGTATTAGAATAAGTAATTCATGGCCCCTGCCTTTAGGAGCTCACAGTCTTTGCAGTGATTCCTATCTAGGGAGGCATATCACAATCACTCAAGGTTTATTTTCAAAAATCAGAGGTCTGAGGTGAGGCCCAAGCATCAGCAATCTTCATTCCATGGTGATGCCGATACTCACTTTGAATTGAGAAACTCTGATGTCGGGGAGAAGCCTAGCTGATTCAGTCTGGGTTCGTTTATGTGGGCAAGGTGAGAACCTGGCTCTTCACTGGCCAACTCTATGGCATCCCTTTCATCTTGAGATTCTTTTTACAATTTTATGTGTGTCCCCTTGAGTCTTGGAATGAGTAATTTGTATCTATAAAGTACCTCAGAAGCAATTGCTAAACAAAATATAAGCAGGGGCAGATTTCCTATAACTTCAGTTCTCTGAGTCAGCTGAAAATCTGGAAGGAAACAACAACAACAGGAGAAGGAGGAGACGGTCTGAACGTGCCTGAGGCACACAACCCAGAGCTCACGCTCCATTAGTCCAGCACCTGCTCCAGCCAGGTTCTGGTCTAGGGGTGGGGAGGCACTGCACCTGACTCTTGGGGACCTGAGACACAGGTGGGATAAAGTAGGCAAAAGAAAAGAGAAGAGGCAAGAGAGAGAGATAATACTAAGACGGTTGGCCTTGGTGAGAAGTGGCAAAGGAAAAAGCAGCTGGATAAAAAAGGAAACATAGTAGAGGATGTTTATAGTCAGGGGGCACACTTCGCGTCACACCCCGGGAGCCCTGGAGACTTCCGTATACCACACTAAAGGCACATCAGCTCTTAACAGTGGGCAATGAGGGGTAGGGGGTGGCAGGAGTGGCTCTTAGGTAGGAGGCATTTGGAAAGAGCAAGCTAAGTCTTCCGTAACGCTTGAGGCCATCACCTATAATGATTTTTTCATATGCTCTCTGTCATCAAGAAAAGGCTAAAGTATTTTCAGTATATTATTTTTACTGAGATGTGAAGGTATGTACAAAGTTTAGGAAGATTTCCATCAAAATAGTTAAAAGTCAAGCACTGTGAAGGCTTATGCTGTAGTTACCAAAAATTTCACTATATATGGGACAGTCTGTAAAGCCAGATGAAAAAGAAAACCTCAGGAAAAGAAGAGGAGTAAGGAAAGGAAACAAATGTTTGTTTAGTACCTGCTTGGTATTTATTCAGTCCTTTAGGCAGCACTGTGAGATTAGAATTCTTGTCCTCATTCTGCAGATGAGAAAGTCAGGATTGAAAGAGATGACATGTTTTGTCTATGGTCTCACCACAAATAAATGGTGGGGCTACATTTGCACCCATTTTTATCTGACTCCAAAGACTGTGCTTTTTTCTGCCTTACCATGCTATCTCCTCCCATATTAGGGTTTTTAGAATTTACAGCAAAATTCAAGAAACTTCAGGCTTTAGTTTGGTAATATTAAAACCCCAAAGGTAACCTGTTTACATGATCAAATCACACAAAAGATAGTGAAAATTTGAAACCAGTTTAACAAAATCTGGTTGAAGTTTAGTCTCCCCGTCACTTAAATGAAAGGCAGTTATGGTAAAAGGAGACATCATTTAATTTTTAAAGCCTTGAGTAGGGATACATCTGAATTGGAAAACTTTACTTTTATATTTCTTGTAGGTGAGTATTTTGGATATGTGCTGTTTAACTTTCTAGTGGTTAGAATCCTGTGTCTCAAAGGTTTAGTTGTAGTTAGTACGGTTGGGGGTGGTTAGTAAATAAATGGCAGACTTACCCAGTTGGTTGTGTGCCCACTCTGGGAGTAGCAGGGAATGAGATATGTCCAAACTGCTCTTAGGAAGAATCAACCTCAGATGGAATCACCGTTGGAGGGAGGGTTTACAGCAAGTCAACCTGGGGTTAAAACTATCTCCTAATGAGGCTTCGAGGAACTGGAGAGGCCTGGGAGGATTGGAAATGGGGACATAACCATAACCACCACACAGTGAATCCATGAATATCTTCCCTACTAACCCAAGAACACGGGAATATATAGTTTGGAAGGTTGAGAGAAATGAAATAATGGCTGACTTGTGAATAATGATGAAAATATTTGATGATGTGACTCCCAGGGAAGCAATTATGGTTAACCCCTCATTTGTTTGGCATTTTCAAGGGTTGAACTGACCCACATAACTGAATTTTCCAGACAACTAAAACTTTCCTATTTATGTGCCTTGAATGTTTTTTAACCATTCTTGGTGGAAATATTTCTGAAATAGATTATACAATTATCCTGCCTTCTTGACTAGAAGCTGCAAGAAACAACATTTCCTTAGATGCCTTTGACTGCAAGTCTGGGAAGACCTGATTAAAAGAGGTTTAAATAGTTAGGACTTGTAATCGTCCCACATTAACAAGAAATCTAGTTCCAGGGGTGATGAATTCGGCAGCTCAGTGATGTCAGGCTGACTTTCCTATCGTGGTCACAAGATGGGTGCATATCTCCAAGCCTCAAGATCTCACGTGATGAGATCTAAGGCAAGAATGAAATGGGGGCTTCTCCTTACACGTGTCTTTAATCAGAGAGGAAAATATTTCTCAGAAGACCCCTAGTCGCCTTCCCCTGTGACCCATTGGCAGAACTGAGTCACTTTTCCATGCCTTGATTTTATAGAATGGCTGAGAGAGTGAATATCCAGCACTTTCAGATCCTGGAGTGGAAGGAGGGCTCTGCCCATATACAACGAGGATAGGGATGGCTGTTGGGGAGGCAACCAGGAGTGTCTGCCACGGTTGCCAAGATTGGGGGTGAACCTAACTTACTGCACAGCGATAGCCTGAGGGATGACTGAGCTTTCTCTTCCCACACTGGCTCCAGACTGGGCTTCTTTTTGATTTCCTGAGTCTGCTTTTAGTTATTAATCTCTCTCCTTCCTTTGTGTCAGACTGCTAGTTATCACTACTTGCTGTTAATGTGCCGTGTCCTCATCTTGCCATAATTAGATTTTTTTCCTGGAAAAACCATATAAGCAAAGTTGTTAGAACTGTGCCTGAAATGTTCTGAGTGAGTATCTGACAGCTGTCCTGTGCATCAGACACTTAGTGTGGCGTTTCTTTTGGCTGTTCAGGGTCATTTTTCCATTGTGGAGGTTTTTGGAGAAGTGAGGAGTTTCTAGAGTCTTGTGAACTTAGATACGACTTTAATGGGGAAGTCTTCTCATGGGGAAAGGATTTGTATTTAGGGGCAGTTAAGCTTCTTTACTAGAGGAGGGAAAACTGCGTCTGTCCATCTGAATCTCAGCAAGGTTTAGAGAGAGGCAGCAAAGTGTACAGGGGCTTTCTGCTCCCTCTCAAAGGGATGGTGGTTGCCTGGAGATCACCACCAGCTGCCGGGCTGTGACCAGTGGAACTCGTCACTGCAGCGACTGTCCAGCATGAGGCAAGCCGGTGCAGAGCTTGAGTATTCCTGCCTCTGCCAGGGCGTCGGAGCCCTGTGAATGAGTCCTGTGAAATGCCCAGGTTGTGCAGAATTAGAAGTGTTTGGGTGTGACTTGTTTCAACAAGTTCTTGAAGAAAGGAATGCTTCGGAAATGGTTATTGAAATTATACAGAACAAGTGAGGACCATCCCTTCTGTGGGTGGAGGGCTGACCGAATTCCAGTCTCTGTGTACAGGAGGAGGGAAATAGGGAGCAGCTGTCAAAGTAATACTGACAATGAATAACTTGAACCAAAGGGAATGATTCTACTTCGGAAATCAAACCTGAGCTAGTAGGCGGATTGGGTTCTAATGAAGCGAATGGTTGAAATCTTCAGTTTTGGTATAGCTGAAACTATGAGCCCAGACTGCCTAGAACTCCAAGGGTCCCTTCAGAGGAAGTCAGCTGTTTGAAGGCCTAAAGTCGTTATGTTACTCTGTATCAGAAAATTGTGAGTTAGCCTATAGGCAAATGTTAGGTGACAAAAACATTTGGGGATAAGGAAAACAAGTTTAGGTTTTTTTTAATTCCGACTAATTTGTACCATTCAAATCATTCTTAAAAGAAAAATGCAAAATATTTCTCGTAAGTATTTTAGTTATTAACTTTTTCTTATGCATAGAACATTTTTAAAGAAGCCATCCTTTTGTTGACTTCTGACTGATAGGATACAGCTTAGTTAATTGGGCCAGATAGTTATATGTTTCTAATTTTATTTTCTCATATGTGAATTAACATGTGGATTACTGATTTTCTCTCTGAAGTACTCTGAGCATTCCTGCTCCCCTAATATTTCAGCCACTGTGTTCAAATTTTAATATTCGCTTCAGCTACACTTTTTTAGAAAAATCTCCATGGAGAAATAATCATGTAATCAATGCTCTTTTGGAATCCTGGTACATATGAGCATATAGCATATAGCTGGCTGGCAATTTTTTTTTTAAATTAGAACCACTCATTGCCCAGGTAAATAAATTTGCATTCACATTTTGAATTTGTTCTGATCTTAATTGAGCAGTTAGGGGGTCAGAGTGGATGGTTCAGAACTAGGTGAGAAAATCATTTTTTAGCATATCAAACCAGCAACTCATTTTCTACAAAACAAAATAACAGGAACAAAAAAATATAAGGCATTTCAAAGCCTAAAAAGGCTAGTAGCTTGAGAGTCGTGAAGCCTGCAGTATTATCTGTATTACTTTGATACTAAATGGTGACTATATTCACTTTAAATTTGTAAATTTTGCCTTTGAATTCTATTATTTAAAATTATTGCTTTTTTGAAGGGAAAGTTACATGATAAATACTTTCTACCACTGCTATTGGTGATTGCTTTGGGGGTTCATCTGAGTCTTGTTTTATATTTGGAAATTTGTGTATAATATAATCATAACTGAAGTCAAAGTATACACGAATAGACATTTTTTTCTAAAATTAAGAGGAGGAAATGAAATAAGTAATGAGAAAAGATATAAACTTGATTTTAGAAAGCAATATTTATCCAAAATGACTGAAGATGTTATAGATCATGCTTTGTAATCTGAAGAGATTCAAAAGGGTTTTTGAATTGAATTATTTATAATTTGAGTCAGTCTGTTTTTCATATTGTGTATTGTTCCTATATATTACTAAATCTCTGTTTTGGCACAAATAGACATGTATTGAAAATGCACTGAGGCAATTGGAAAATGTGACTAAAGAGTGGACATTCAAAGTCTTGCCGCTTTGCCTTGGTGGTGCTGTGATTCACGCATAGAAACCCCCTGCAGCCCTGAGTCAGAGTCACATACAGTCAGAGGTCTGCGAGCCCTCGCCGACTGGGCGAGTGTTTGTTTCTTGTTTCTTTTAAAGTTTGTTGCAAACCTAACTTTTCCTTCAAGAAATCATTTTGGGTGCCTAGAGGGCCCAGTCCAAGTCAAATGTCACCCTCAACTGGCATAGTGATAGATGCGTAACTATGTAGTATGAGGGGTTTTTTGCATATATTTGCCTCATGTAGCCAAACAGATGAACCTTGTACATTCTTGACAGTAGAAACTTTAGCTTACTAAATTATAGTTATGACGTAGTGCGTGTGTTGTGAGCAGGTTGTACCAGTATGCTTAAGAGCAGGAGGCAACATGGCCCAGTAGAAGGAGCTTGGGATTTAAGTCCTGGACTCGATCTGAGTCCTGCCTCTGCCCGGCTACGGCATGAGCAGTTTAATACGCCTCTTGGAGTCTCAAGTTTGTTCATCTGTTAAATGCAGATGGTAGAAATAATGTCTGCTTCACAGAATTATAAGTATCAAATTAGGTAAAGTATGTAAAAGTATTCTGTAAAGCTAGAAAATTCTATACACATTTTTCTTCTTTTTTTATATATATTAATATGCCTGTTCTTTGTCCTGGAAGTGGACAACATTCACACAAATATACGTTATATGTCTTGAGGAATGTGCTATTGAAACAGTTCGTGGGTTTTTTGTGTGTGTGTGTTTTTTTTTGAGGAAGGTTAGCCCTGAGCTAACATCTGCTGCCAATCCTCCTCTTTTTGCTGAGGAAGACTGGCCCTGAGCTAACAACCATCCCCATCTTCCTCTACTTTATATGTGGGACGCCTGCCACAGCATGGCTTGCCAAGTGGTTCCATGTCCGTACCCGAGATCTGAACCAGTGAACCCCAGGCCGCTGAAGTGGGACGTGCAAACTTAACCACTGTGCCACCGGGCTAGCCCCAACAGTTCATGTTTTTAATGAGAGTCTGCATCAACTTAAAACAGAAGTCATTTCATTTTTAAAAATTGAGTTACAGAACCCCAAAATGAACAGATAAAGCACATAATACTTGTTAACAGCAAATATTAAAATCAGTCAATACTCTAACAGTAGACATATGTAGTGCTCAGATTGGTCCTTGTTGCATTTCATTAAGGAGCTCCCACTGGTTTAGGAGATACATCTGGTAACACATATGAAAAAATGTAAAACTGCCGAATATCAAAATTCACTGCTTGATTGGAAGTTAAGCGATAACTCTATCTTCTCTGGTGGCCCAGTTGCCATATCCTATAAAAATAGAAAGATTATCACCTGCCCTCTTGATCCGCTTTCCAAATCTGTTCTTTAAGGACAGCCTGTGTCCCACCTCTTCCCTCAAATTCTAGATGAGGAAGACACAGCCTAACCTTTGAAGAGTTTATGCTATAACAGAGACTTGAAATAGGCATATAACTAACTCCTGCATGGAATATTGGACAGAGTCAGTGCCAGGAGAAGTTCAGATGGCTAGAGGGGCCCAACTTCTGTAGCCGTTTCATGGCATTCTTCAGCACCTACACATTATGCCTCATATTAGTTAAATTTTCATTTATGTGTCATTTGCCTCTCTACCTAGGTTGTAAACTCCTTGAAGGCAGGAGAGGCACCTTGTATTTCTTGGTTCCTCTCTCCATACCTTTTACCTAAGCTTCAACCAGTGTTTGTGATTCTGATAGAATCTTGTATCTAACATTGAGATTTAGCCAAAAAAGTGTAGTAAGATACGTTTAAGACCTAACTTTCTTTTCCTTTCTTCTTTCTTTGCAGTTGACCTGCCCCTGTTTTTCCCTCGAGACCAGCCGACTCTCACATTCCAGTCCGTCTATCACTTTACCAACAGTGGACAGCTTTATTCCCAGGCCCAAAAAAATTATCCATACAGCCCCAGATGGGATGGAAATGAAATGGCCAAAAGAGCAAAGTAAGTGAAACCATTGTTATTTCCTACAAACAGGAACGTTTTGTTTATCTAGTCCAGGGGTTGGCAAGCTACTGCCCACAGGCTAAATCTTGCCATGCATCTGGTTTTATAAGTAAAGTTTTATTGAAACACAGCCACGCCCATTTCTTTGCTTATTTTCTATGGCTGCTTTCATGCTGCAATGGCAGAGTGAGTAGTTGCAACAGACTACATATGGCCTGCAAAGTTTTGGTCCTTTACAGAAAAAGTGTGCCAACCCTTAATCTAGCCTCATCAGATAGATTGCTTTTTTTTTTTTTGATGAGCGATAGGATTTATCTAACATTTACCTCTCTATTTAGATTAGAGAATAAATACTAGATAAGAATTGGAATTGTGGATAAATGGCATCAATGATAATGTTGGCAGCTACTTTCATATTTTTTAAAATGGAAAATTTCATCTGATAGTAAGCAAATAGAATTTCTGCTTAGTAGTCAATACATGGATGCAGTGCCTAGTGTTTCATATGGAACTGTAATGTCTTTGAAGGTACACAGTGAATTATATGCCTCACTGTATCTCTGCAGCCATTACCCGAAATAGGGCCTTCATCTTCCTCAATTGAATAAATCGCTACACATATAGATTAGAACTATTAAAATCTCTGTGGAAGTAGATTGGGAATTTGACAGAAGTTGCAGTTAGCTAGAGTTTAGAATTTAGAGATACAGCTATTGCACACAAACCTCTTTGTGGAATGCTTTCACCAGTCATGTGGAATAGGTAAATGTAGAAATATGCTCAGTATTTTTTATAGGTAAGACTTTAGTATCCAGAACACCAGTCTTCCTAGATTGAAGCAACAGTGGATCAAAATCATAGTTTCCAAAAATAAATCATAGTTAGAGTGGCAGGTGGTTATTACTTTATCACTCTGAACAGCCATACACTCACACCTGTGATCCCAACTGAAAGATGATCAGATCCCAAGAATCACACAAATGAAGAATGTCTGTTAAACATCCTCTTCATTCGCTCATCCAGTATTTATTGAGCGTCTACCATGTTCCAGGCACTGTGCTCCACACTGGGGATACAGGGATAAACAAATTAGAAACTGTCCATGTCCTCATGGAATTTATAGCCTGACAGGAGAGATCAAAGCCTTTCTCATATCAAACTTCTGACAGTTTTAAAGTACCTGCTAACAAAACCTGGCCTTCCAGACCTAGAAGCTCTTGATTCGTAGGACTTCTTGCTCTTGCCTCCTCCTCCATGAGACCTCTTTCCCTCCCAGCTGCCTCCTGGCATCTCCTATTCTTTCTGTGGTGCAAGACCACCTAGAGCAGGATTGGGGCTCTTTTAAATAATGGCAGAGTGGTTTCTCTAGAAATCCAGACCTCCCCAGATTCGTATGTGGAGTCCAGAGCTGTTGCTATCTGAACCTTCAGTGTGCCCTTTCTCCTGCTTTATCCATGATGCCCAAGTCTGAAATTCTGTTTAAGGAAAAAAACAAACATATGCAAATATAACTAGTAACAATGATTAAGACTTATATATCTTGAAATAGACTTGAACAAAGGGATTATGAGGTAAGTTTTATGTTTGAGATATTGCAGTTGTTTAATTTTCAGGGCTTTCCCTGTGTATACACAGGATCTACCCTCAGAAGATGGGTTGTTATTTGTGGTATGTGCTATGGAGTCTGAATCAGACATGTCTTTGTGGTTTCCATGGCAAAGCTGTCTGGATGTGTGTGTGTGTGTGTGTGTGTGTGTGTGTGTTTTTCTTAAGTAGACATTTTAGCGTGTATGAATTGAGTCTGTAAGGAGTTGCAGACCACGAGCCTGTGATTTCAGTATAAGAATATTGTAAGTGAAGCCTGTTTATCTTAACAGATTGGTTCAGAGTTGCAGGAGACATTTGCTTTATGTTAACACCAGTCTAAAGAAAACATCTGAAGTAATGTTAAAAAAATCTGCTTTCCACTGTAGTGAAGATGGATCCATTTTAAATGTAATAAAAGAGAAAGCCAGCAGCGCATACTGGAAGAAGAAATAGTTTAAAAGCTCCCTTCTTAAATCGAACTAACTTCCCTGGGCTGTGTCAGAAGGCCGGGTGGTGGATAAACACACCCAGAGAACTGTCCTCCAGTACAGACAAGATTGGGGCAGAAGGTTGGAGAGAAAGGACAGAAAGAGAGAAAGGTCAACTGCAGCATTCCTTACACGCCCTGTTTCTTTGTCCTGTGAAATATTGTATGTACACAGTGCGTAAAAGGCTATAATTCACTTGGAGAGCTCTGCCCATGACATAAACACTCTCACGGTTTATGAACAGCAGTACAGCCCTTTGAGTGGAGTCAGCTGTTTATTCCCTCCTGTAGAGCAAAAGTCTGCACATGTGCACTCAGAAAGGCCCCTTTCTGGTCTGGCAATGACCAGGGCGTTTCCTACAACATGTGCTTCTTGCTCTTGGCTGATTCTGTCCTCACAAGTGAAATATCCTGTACCGCTGAGCACAGGCTTTTGGGTCATGCGTGCCCCGGTTCCTCTCGCAGGTTCTAATCCTATAAGCTCTGTGGCCTTGGGCAGGGCTGTGAACTTCATCGTGTAAAACAAGATGACTCCTCCCTATTGGATGGGCTTGATCTAAAGGGTCAGTCACTGAGGGGACATATGAAGACCCTTGGGTTTAGCTTCTGCTTTGTCCCACCGTGCCTTTGCTCACCCCTTTCCTCCTGCCCTCTTTCTGCCCCTTCAAATCTACTCATCATTCACCGTTCTTCCTTATAGCTTTCCCCATCCGCGCTGACTTGCAGGCACCTCTTTTCCCTCTTCCTGGTCTCGGTTGACTGTTGGTGATATGTGATATGCTGCTTTGAAATCCCTTTCGTATTTTTCTTTTATTTCTCACATCTTTGTATATGTCTCATTTCCTTAATCAAATTGTGAGTTCTTTGAAGGCAGGGGTTTTGCATACCTTTTCAAGGATATTTATTGCAGTGTAATTTATATGCAATGTAATTTACATCCAATTAAGTGGACAGATTTTAAATGTATCTTTGAATGGAGTTTTGACAAAGTTACCTTCTATCCTTTTCCAGTTAGTCTCCTCACCCCCAAGACAACCGCTGTTGATTTCTATCACCCTGTTTTTCCTCTTTTAGATAATTCTTACAAATGGAATAATACAGATTGTACTCTTTTCTGTTTTTTGTGTTCAGCAAAATTATTTCAGATTTGTCTGTGATGGCATTCCTTTTTTACTGCTGAGCAATATTTCATTATATGAATATACCATAATTTATTAATCCATTCATCTGTATATGGATATTTGGGTTGTTCCCACTTTGGGGATTTTATTAATAGAGCTGCTATGAACAGTCTTATATAAGCCTTTTTTATAGCCACATGTTTTCAATTCTGTGGGTAAATAACCACAGAATGGGAGTATGTGTATGATTAACTTTATAGGAAGCTGACAAACACTTTCCGAAGTCATTATTACCAGTTTACACTTCCACAGGCAGTATGCAGGGTTCCAGTTGTTCCATAACCTTTCCCACACTTGGTATCATGAGTCTTTTTAATTTTGGCTATTCTAGAAGCGATAAAGTGATACCTCGCTGTTTTTTAATTTTGACTTCCTGACGATTAATGATGTTAAGCATCTTTTCATGTGCTTATTGGTATATCTTCTTTTGCGAAGTGTCTGTTCAAATTTAGCCTTTCTTTTTCCTTTTTTTTCTTGAGGAAGATTAGCCCTGAGCTAACATCTGCTGCCAATCCTCCTCTTTTTGCACGGGGAAAGTGGCCCTGAGCTAACATCTGTGCCCATCTTCCTCTTTTATGTGTGGGATGCTGCCACAGCATGGCTTGGTAAGTGGTGCTAGGTCCACACCCGAGATCCAGACCGGCAAATCCCCAGCCACTGAAGTGGAGCACAGGAACTTAACCACTATGCCACGGGGCCAGCCCCAAATTTAGCCTGTTTTTAATTGGGTTGTTGGTCTTTTTATTACTGAGTTTTAAGAGTTCTTTATATATTGATCAGATATTACAGATATTTTCTCCCAATCTGTGCCTTGCCTTTTTCATTTTAACAGTGTCTTTTGATGAACAGAAAATTTTTATTTTTAATGAAATCTACTTTTATCAATGTTTCCCTTTTATGTTAATGCTTAATTATTTGTCTACCACAAGGTCATGAAGAGATCCTCCTATGTGTTTTTTCTAGAAGCTTTGGTTTTGGTTTGATGTTTAGGTCTATGATTCATCTCAAATTAATTCTTGTGTATGGTATGAACAAGAGGCTGAAGTTCATTTTTTGTTTATGTATATCCAGGTACCAGCAACATTTGTTGAAAAAAACTTTTCTTTCCCTGTTGCATTACCTTCGTGCCTTTGTCAAAATAAATTGACCATGTGTGAGTGGGTCTGTTTCTGGATACTCTGTTCTATTCCATTGATCTATTTTTCTATCTGTATACTAACACGAATATTTCCTAAAATCGGGAAATGTAAATTTGCCAATTTTGTTCTTTTTGAAGATTCTTTTGGCTACTTTAAATCCTTTGCATTTCTATGTAACCTTTAAAATCAGTTTGCCAATTCCAACCCCAACTCCCCCTCCAAAAAAAAGCCTGCTAAGGGGCTGGCCCTGTGGCGTAGTG
The DNA here is from genome assembly GCF_037783145.1 of Equus przewalskii. Classification (NCBI taxonomy): domain Eukaryota; kingdom Metazoa; phylum Chordata; class Mammalia; order Perissodactyla; family Equidae; genus Equus; species Equus przewalskii. The sequence goes on along the minus strand of NC_091844.1, from coordinate 67,652,351 downwards.
GTTAGTTTCGTATGCTCCACTTTGGTGACTCAAGGTTCACAGGTTTGGATTGCAGGTGCCGACCTACATACCACTCATCAAGCCGTGCTCTGGTGGCGTCCCACGTACACAATGGAGGAGGATTGCAACAGATGTTAGCTCAGCAACAATCTTCCTCAAGCAAAATGAGGAAGGTTGGCAACAGATGTTAGCTCAGGGCCAATCTTCCTTACCAAAAAAGAAAAAAAACAAAACCCTGCTGAGATTTTGATTGGGGTGGCATTGAATCATTAGATCAACAAGGGAAGAACTGACATTTTAACAACGTTGAATCTTCCGTCAGTGAACCTGGTTTTATTTAGGTCTTCTTTAATTTGTCTCAGAAATGTTTTGAGATTTTAATGTAGAAGCCTTGCATATTTTTAATGTCTTTGCTTTTATTGTAATTGACGATTTCTTTAGACTTTATTTTCCAGTTGTTGCTAGTGTATAGGAATACAAACGATTTTTCTGTATTGACCTAGTGTCCTGTGACATTGCTAAATTCACTATTGCTACTGTTCTAATAGCTTTTTTATAGATTTCTTAGAATTTTTTACCGAAACTGTCATATCATCTGTTAACAGTTTTATATCCTTCTTTCAAATCTTTATGATCTTTATGTTTTTTAATTTCTTTTTCTTACCCATTTGCACTGATTGGGAGCTTCAGTACAGTGTTGTGTGCAAGTGGTGAGAGCAGACATCTGGCCTTGTATTTCCAGATTAAGTTTGATGTTAGCATTAGGTTTGATAGTGATGTATTTATCAGATTGAAGAAATTCCCTTGTATTCCTACTTTGCTAAGAGTTTTTATCATGAATGGGGGTTGAATTCTGTAGAATACTTTTTCTGCTGCTATTGACATTATCCTATGGTTTTGCTCTATTCTATTAAAGCAATGAATTACATTAATTAGTTTTTGAATGTTGGACCAACCTTGCATTCCAGAGATAAATAAACCCTTCTGTCATGTTTTATCCTTTTTTATATTATTAGATTTGTTTTGCTAAAATTGTATTAAGATTTTTATGTCTATGTTCATGAGTGATATTAGTCTGAAATTTTTTTCCTGTGTTGTCCTTGTCAGATTTTGTTAATAGCACTAAGCTCGCTTCATAAAATGAATTGGCAGGTTTTCCTTTCTCGTCTGTCTTCTGGAAGAGTTGTAGAGGTTCAGCACTATTTTTTTCCTCAATATTTTGATCGAGTTTTATTTGTGGGGAGAAATTCAGTGTCTTTACTAAATATAGGGATATTCAGGGTTTTTAAATTTCTTCTTGTGTTAGTTTTAGCAAGTTGTGGGGTTTTTTTAAAGGAGTTTATCCATCGTGTCTAAGTTGTTGAATTGATTGGCATAAGGTTGTTTCTGATATTCCCTCATTTTCCTTTTAATATCTGTAAGAGCCATAGTCATGTAACCTCTTTCATTCCTTATAGTGAAAATTGGCATTTTTTTCCTCTCCCTGTTTTTTAAAATAGTCTAGCTAGGAGTTTATGAATTTTACTAATCTTTACAAAAAGCAACTTTTGACCTTCTGGATTTTATCCATGGTTTGTTTTCTATTTTATTAATTTGTGCTTTTATCTTTATTGTTTCCTTCTTATTTTCAGTTTATTTTTTTTCAAGCTTCTTAGAGTAGAAGCGTAGGTTATTGATTTTAATTATTTCTTCTTTTTAAATATAAGCCTTTGAAGCTACAAATTACTCTCTAAGGTTTGCTTTAGCTGCATCCCACAAATTTTGATATGTGGTTTTTCATTGTCATTTTTTTAGAAATATTTTCTAATATCCCTTGTGATTTCTTTTTGAACTATGGGTTGTTTATAATTGTGCTGTTTGAAATTCAAGTGTTGGGGATTTTTCTAGATATCTTGTTATTGATTTCTAATTTAATTCGGTTTTGGTTGCAGATCATAATCTCTGATTTTGATCCTTTGAAATCTGTTAGAGTTATTTTATGCCCCAACGTATGTTCTGTCGTGGTAAAGAAAAAGAATGTGTGTCCTGCAGTTTTGATGTACGGTCTTCTGTATACATATTAAGTCAACTTACTTGCCATTGTTATTCAAATCTTATATATCCTTACATTTGTGTTTGTGTGTGTGTGTGTTTATTATATCAGTTACTGAAAAGAGAGGTTAAAATTTCCACCTATGATTTTAGATTGTCTCTTTCTCCTTTTAGTTCTGACATGTTTGCTTTTTTGTGTTTTAAAGTTTTGTTATTTAGGTATATATATATTTAGAATTCTTATGTCATCTTGATAAATTGGCATTCTACCATTATGAAATAACTCTCTATTCCTGGTAGTACTCTTTGACTTGAAGTCTGCTTTGTCAGATATTAATATAGTTGTACCAGATTTCTTATGCTTATTTTTTGTATAGTATATCTCTTCTTTATGCTTTTTTTCCATCCTATCTGTGTCTATATTTCAAGGAAACCTTTTGTAGGTTGTTTTTCTTTAAATCTAGTCTGATAATTTCTGCCTCTTAATTAGAATATTTGGTTCATTTACATTTCATATAGTTAATGAGCTAATTGAGTTTGTCTACCGTCTTTCTATTTGTTGTTTAATTTCCCCTATTTGTATATTTATTTTTTATTCCTTTGTTCTTCCTTTCCAAATCTTCCTTTTGATTTGAGTATTTTTTTTAGTACACCATTCTCTCTTCTGTTGGCTTTTTAGCTATAGCTCTTTGTATCATATTTTAGTTATTAGTACACTAAAATACATCTTTAGCTTATCATAGTCTTCCATGAATTAATATTATAACACTTCAAGAATAATGTAGAAACCTAAAACAGTGTAATTCTCTTTATACTTTCTACTAGCCTTTGTGATCTTATTCTCATGTGTTTCATTCTACATATTTTATGAATCCCACAAGACATAGTTATTACTTTGGCTTTTAGCAGTCAGTTGACTTTTAAAGAATTTAAGAAAAGAAAGAAAAATCACATTTTATTTTATTCTGTAATTTACAAATAAAGGTAGTGGAGAATCATTTCCTTTCCAAAAAAGACACTTATTTTTAAATGTCTTCCTGAGAGCAAGCCATCAGAGACCATATCCAACCTGTATGTAGAGGACCCCGAGACTCACAGTCATCAAGGAAAGAGAGCTACACCTGCAGGACAAAAAGCTACCTCCGCCTGCACTGTCACTGCACCCTTTACAGTGTGCCGTCACGCACTTCATGGGATCATCACTGCAGCCCTGTGAGGGGTGTAGTGCAGAAACCCTCACTGCCCTTCATGCAGATAAAGAAACTGAGGTTCAGAGTGATTAAGTGACTTACCTAAGGTCACACAGCTAACTTCTAGTGGAGTCAGAGCTCAGCATACGGCCTCTTGACCTTTTTTGCACATCCACACCCAGAAGACATGGGTTCCCCATTTTCTTTACCACTTTTTCAAGCCTCCCTCCCCAGAGGCCTGGCCCTTAAGTAACATAAATACAGAGAGGAAATGCAGGTGGCAGTTAAGAGCACCGACCCTAGTCAAGACAGAGCTGGGCTTCAACCTGTCTCTGCCACTCACTAGCTGTGTGACTTTAGGCAAGTTCATAATCTCCCTGAGTCTGTGTCCTTATAAAATAGTGAAGCTAGTTTAGAGGGTTATTATGAGTATCAACTGGGGTGTGTGGTTTTCTGTTGTTGATTAACAAATTACCACAAACTTAGCTTAAAACAGCACAAATTACTATCTCACAGTTTCTATGGATCAGGAGTCTGGGACAACATGCTTAAGTTCTCTGTTCAGGGTCCCAAACAACTAAAATCACAGTGTCCGCTGGGGCTGCTATCTCCATTGAGGCCCATGGCCTCTTATACGTTCATTCAAACTGTTGGCAGAGTACAGTTCCTTACGGTTATCGGACTGAGGTCCCTGTTTCCTTACTGGCTGTCAACTGGAGGCCATTCCCTGCCACATGATCCCCTCCATTGTCAAGTCAGCAGTGGTGCATCAAATCCTTCTCATGTTTCCAATCTCTGACTTCCATGTTGCTGACCTCTAGCCCCAGATTTGAAGTTCATTTGCTTAGGTCAGGCCTACCAGTTAATCTCCCTTTTTTAAAGTCATCTGTTCCACATAATATAACCCAGTTACAGGGACAAAATCCATCGTTTTCACAGCCCTGGGGATTATACAGGAGGTGTACACCAGGGGATGAGGAATCTTGGGGGTCATCTTAGAATTCTGCCCACTACATGGTAAGGTAGGTGAATTGTCTGACATAGAGTCTGGCATGTGGTGGGCATTCGGTAAATGTTAACTATCAGCAGCATCATCCCTGGAGGAAAAAAAAAAGATTTTTCATTAAAAGATAGCAGAGTCAGCATTGCTATCTCCACATGCACCCTGGTGAACAGTCCCCAAGCCTCAGTGACTTGGCCAGAGATTCTTAAGTTCTAGGCTGCGCTGTTCCTGGCTGCTTTCCCCTGTGGTTGTGTCTACTTGGTGCCAGCACAACCAGTTTGAAAAGTGGGAAAAGATCCATCCTTCAGTTGTTTAATCTACATAAAACCAACCATCACTTAAAAACAATAACTGAACCCACCAGTTAGCTACCTTGGTATCTTGTACATAACTTTACATCTGTCTAGAAGAATGAATCAAATGATTTCTTATAATCCTTTCTAATCTGACAAATCTATGAATATGCGGAGTGAGTTTTCCATGAATTTCATTGTATAAAGTATCAGATTGATTTTAGAGGCCTAAGTAGGTTCTTAGAATAGAATTTAACCCCAAAACTACCTACTGCAATGGCTTGTCACACATTAAATCCATTATATAAATGGAAATACTAAAACATATTTCAAAAAATAGCTTCTCAGTCAACACATGGGAGTAATTCATCCTGAACCTCCTCAAACCATTTGTTGTTTCTCTTCTTTCCTCAAGGTCAGAAAGAGATGTTATTTTTTTATTTAGAAACCCATCTGAATGCTCCGAAAGCAATCCATAATTTCCCATATGTTACACTTCACCATGCATACTTTTATTATTTGTCATCCAATTATCTTCGGAGAATAACTTTCTCTTTCAAGAATTTAAAAAAACGGTACATTCTGGACTATATCAATTATTTTCCATTATTGATACCTTAGTATTCCCAAAGGCACTGTTTTCTTCCAACTTCTCATTAACTGCCAAAGGCTTCAATCCAATCTTATGCATTAGTCCTTTAAATAAGAAAAATAAAAATAGATCTTCCCTCCTTGGTTCAAGAGAAGGAGTTAAATTTCCCCAGCTGATTTGTTCCCCATCCTCACACCTTACTGTGGCCTCTGAGGCCCCTCTGGACCCCTGGGATGCCAGAGAGCACAGTGAGGAAATCCCAGTTCTAAGAAGGTATTTCACCTCCTAGTCACAGGGGCCCTGAGGCCTGAGAATTCTTTGGGGCTAGAGTAAGGCTGGGGGAGGGGTGTTCCTGAAGTGTAAGCGGTTATAACGTGAGGCTGTTTTTGTGTTTGTTTACCCAGAAATTAATCACTCACTTCTTCGCTCCCTTGTTGGTAGCTCCTTAAGCCAGCTCAAATTATGCTTTGTCTTTGCTGAGATTTTGTGGTGTCAGGCAGTCCCTGTACTTGGTAAACTGGCAGGAGGGAGTCCTGGCTGAACCAGCTTTGGAACCCAGGTATCCTGACACCACTCATTGTTAGGGAAAACCCTGTGGGGACTTTGTAACCCTCTCCCTCTCCCTGGACCACTAGTCTCTCCTCCACCCCACAGCTCACCCCGTCCCTCCCCTTGACATCTGCATTTCTGGAGCTCCTACCTGGCACCCAAGGGTATGGGGACGACCAGGAAGGTAAGAATTGTGACCAGCTGTGATTGCTCACCCCTACATCCCCTGTGCAAGGGGGAGCAGCTGCAGAACTGGGCCACTCTGGGCAGGAAGGGTCATTGGCAGCAGGGAGAGCACTGAGGAAGGCAGAGCAGCTAGGGTTGAGCTCCCAGGACGCTCTGCCGCAGGGACCCCTCTGGGTCAGGCCTTAGTGACAGCACCTGGGAGCCCAATGTCTGCTATGATTCATGGGTTTTCTTTTTTCTTTTGTTTTGCCTTGAGTTTCCTCGGAATAGTTCCCTTTAAGAAAATCCCAACCTCATCTTAGCTAAACTCCCCTGAGGAGAGAAGAGGGAATTTTCCAGGCCCAGGCTGACCTGATCCGAGTACCCTGAGAAGACAGGAAAGGAACCAGTGGGGGTGAGCCCACCAAGGAACTGAGGACGGCCGAATTCGCCAAAGCCCTCCGCTCAGCCGCAAACCCGGGGCTGTGTGGGCAAGCTCATTCTCCCCCTGGCTTTAGAAATACAGAAGCTGTGAAGAGAGAAATAAAGCAAATAAGTCATATGGAATTATTGGATCCTCAAACTCTCAAAAAGAATCATTTTGAAAAGTATCTTCAAGGGAATAGGTTTGTTTTTCCTTTCAGAAGCGAGAGCAACAGAGATGGGGAGGAATCCAGATCTGCCTGACATCCAGGCATCCTCTCCAAATTGCGTAGGTCAGAGAGAACATGTTATTTATTAGAACCTGACATCTGTTGCTGTGAAAAGATAAGCTCCACTAAAAAGCCTGGCCATCCATTACTGCTAATACAGCCCTCATCTTGGATTGAGCTGCTTACCATCCTTTCAGCCCGCACAGACCAGGCTGTACCAGGCACAGGGCGTTTACAGCCCAGCTCAGCCTCCTCGCTCCCCTTCAGCAGGACCCCTCTGGCCATCTTTTCCAGACCCACCATCTGGGTTCCTAGGTTCCTTTGATTCCATTCTTTGGCCCCTTTGAGGGCTGTTGTAAGGCCTGAACCCCTTCTGTCCATCCTGCTTTCTCAGTGGCAAACAGGGTTAGGGTTTACTTTTTGGGCTCAGTCATGCAAGCTAGAAGGAGCTGCATGTGGAAAGACTAACTGGAAGGTCAAGAGGTCTTTGTCAGGGAAATGAACTTAGTTGTGCCTTTGTAAGAGCTACTGAGAGCTCAGGCTTGGGTTCCCATTATCCCTCCCAGCCATTGGGAAAATGCTCGTGATAACCAAGTACACCTACTTCCTTGTTTGTGACTTGCAGTCTTATGTTTTCCTTCTTGGAAAGATAGACAGATGTCTTATAGAGTCAGAAAGGAAAGGGTAGAGCAGTTGGTTTTGGACTTTTATTGGATACCAAAGTAGAAACATACGCTTATTAATGGAACCAAAGTTGCCTTTGAACTGTTGGAAGAAGAAACATACAGTAAGTAAAGAAAAAGCAAAGAATAATGGCTGGGCAGTTAGGAGACCTGGGACTCATCTAGAGACCATTATTAATTTCCTGTGTGATCTTGAGAGAGACACTTCACCTTTCTGAGCCTCAGCACCCTCATCTGAAAGTAGTAGCTGATGATCACTAAGCTCTAATATATTTCTGGGATTTTGAGTGAAATTGTGTTTAAGATAGTTAGCATACTTTTTTATTCATGTTGAGAAAATTCCATCTCTGTTGCCAGAGGTCAGACACAAATTGAAAACATTACTAAATGGAATTAAGTACACTATGTACGTGATGGTTTTTTGTACAACCCGAATCTGATATTTATAGAACACTTCAGTTGCAGAACGTGCACACATATGCCCTGAACACACACCCAGTAAGATAATTCTAGATGTAATACATTTTCAGATGTCAAGTTAAAACAGCTTCTTGGGAATCAGGCTTGACTGTTCAGATGTGCATGTTGGGTTCTGACAGGTGCCGCCAGGGCTGCTCAGGGCTGTCATGTGTGATGTGGAGTCCAGCCAAGGCGGGAGGGCCAAGCCGCTTGTTTCTATCACTTCTCATTAAGGCATGAATTCTAGAAAAAAAGGAAGCATCAAAGAACAATCAGAACCGTCCAGTCTGTGCACATCATTAATGACAAGCAGAGGCCTTGCTTCTGCAGAAATGGGATTCTGTCTTGTCTGTTGTCAGATCATTCAGCACAGGGGCCACCTGTGAAAATGAACTAGATTCATGCCTTGTTAAAAACAGAAGCTTTATAAAGGTGAGCAGGAACAGGGAGCAGGTACTGAGGCAGTTACCACTACTCCAGTGACCTGCAAACTCCATGGCCAGTAGCAGAGCTAAGCTGGATGAGCAAGCAGGAATTCTTCGAGGAAGGTAAGTATGACAATGGGGGCCAGTCTCAGGACATGGAACATGGAGGGAACCTTAGAGATCATCTACTACAGTCAAGATTAAGTATGGTAAGCATTAACCATTATGGTCTAATTTAAATGAACTATTTGGTATAAAACTCTTAGCACAGTTATTGGCATAGACTTGACATTCAATTTACCATTTGTATTTCCTGGAAGAACTTATTCAAGGCCATGTAGAACCGAGATTAGAACCCTATGCTCCAATCACTGGTCCAGCATCCAGCCCAAGCCACCTCTGACTTCCCACCTTTTCTCTGCATGTTTCTTGCTCTCTTGCTCACAGAAGCAGCACAATGGAGTCAAGGGGTGGAGGTTAGCATGCCTGCATGCCTGTACCCATCCACCTGCCCATAGAGTGGCCTGGCATAGGAACTGTCTTCCTAGTGGCTCACCTGGGAGGCTGAGGGTTGCTGTGGCCATGGGGAAAGCCCAGGGTAGTGTGGAGCTGAAATAGCTCTTTTGAGACTATAAAGTATGACATGGAGTACCTTTAAGGGAAGGTAAACATTCCTGTGGCCAAACTTATTACTAGAATCAATGGGAAAAATAAGTAAAGGGGTATTGTAATGGAGCAGGCCAAAGGAAAGAGACTGCTTCACAGCTGCCTCCAAAACAGAGGGAGCTGTGCATTGAGAAGAGGACGAAAAATTCCAATGACTATTGTCTTCCCAGACAGACAGAACCTCTGGCACTTAGTCATGCCTAATGGAAAATGGAAACCAAAAAAGCAGAAATGAGGCAGGAGTGATCTAGCCCAGTCCATGATCCAAAATCACTTCTGAGGAGAAAAAGTGGTTTGCCTGCTTGTGTGCCCTGGATGGTCAGGGCTAAGTTGCCAGGTAGAGATGCCATGGCCATCAGAAGAGCAGGCTTTAGGGCAGCCATCATGTTAAGAATCAAGCGTAACAATGGTTTCTGCAGTTATCGCTAGTAATTCATTCAGCAAACACTTAAGCACTATATACACTATATACAGAGTATGTGCAAGCACTGGGGACCATAGCACGTGTGCGCACGCACATGCCCACGCACGCACACACACACACACACACACACACACACACACACACACACACGGTTGCTGCCCTCCAGGTGCTAAAACTCATCCACCTGTTTTGAAAATCCCCAACTACAAAGCCTACTAATTGATTTTTGGAACAATCCCTCACTGGTTGAGATTCCATTCTGACAATGGGGCCATCCATGGCAGTAACTACTCAGTCACTGAGTAGAAGTTGGAATTGCAAAGGGAGAAGCTCTACAGCTCTCCTAAAAATCAAAATCAAAATTTAGAAAACCAGAATTTTCCATCATTAATCATTTTGGGAATTGGATAATCCTTAAACTGTCATTCCAGTTATCCAGAAAAGTGAAATTTATGGGAACATATATGTAAAGGCAAGACTATGTTGCTTTCTCAAAATAAAGGATAATGGTTCATCCAGTCCTTCCTGATCATCTTATCAATGATAATAATAATAAATGTATATTGAAATCTTACACTGCATTAGCACAGCTGTAAATGCTTTATATATTTTAACTCCTGTAATTCTCATAAAAACCCTATGAGCTAGGTCCTGCCATTACACTTATTTTACAGATTATGAAACTAAGGCCCCACAAAGTGAAGTGACTCGTCCAAGGTCACAGACTAATTTAGCATAGGTACTGAGAATATACCTTGTGTTTCCCAATGTTTAGACTGGCATTCTGCTCTTATAATGCTCTGCCTCTCTTCCTCAGATTGATTGCCTGAGTTATCCCAAATTCGCCAGGCAACTAAGCTCAGCCGTCTGTTCAGAACTGCAGTGTCTCTAGGCTCTCTGCCTTGGTTGACACACAGGTTTTGGCATGCCCCAGTGTGGATTCACAGTGGCAGACATTTTGATTAGGTCCAGATCATCAGTACATATGTAGTGAATTCCAAGTAGGTATCAGGCCCCATATTAAGTGATGTGTGGGACACGGTCTGCCTTTACTGAACTAGAGGTGGGATGAAAATTCTGCATAAATAACTCTCTTATAAGGCAGCAACCTGTGCAACGTGCAGGTGAAACACAGTGGGAGTCCTGAGGAAAGGAGATGATGTCTGTTGCCTGAGATCGAGGAAGCTGACATTGGCAATGGGTAGGATTTGATGTGTAGAGATGAAGGGAAGACATTCCTGCCAGAGGGAACAGAGTGCTCAGAGGCCCAGAGGCCGGGAAGCACAGGGGTTCCAGGTAGGTGAGTGTACATTGAAGAGGGTAGTAACACATAAGGCAGGTAGCGGAGTTCTGCAGGGTGGAGGGAACATATGCTCTGGAATCAGACCAACTAGAATTCAAATCCTGGTTCTACCACTTTCTAGTGTTATTTTGTTACATCTGTGGACATTGGTTTTCTCTTCTGTACATGAGGGTAACCATCCACACTCACAGGGGACTGTGGGTGTGAAAGGGGAAAATGATTTTAAATGCCTGGCATATTGTTGATATTCAGTTAAGGGTGGCTGTTGTTATTAACTGCCGTGCTCAGACATTTGATCTTTTTTTTCTGTAGGCAATAAGGTTTTTCTTAAATTAACAGATTACATATTGATACAATGATCTGCCTTGATATAGATATATAAATCATAATAGATCCGTCTTGGCCTTCGAAATATTAAGAAAGGCAGTAAAAACTAAGTTCTGTGGTCATGCTCATGGAACACTGTAAAGGAACATTGTCTTAGGCCCTTTCATCCCCTCTTTACCACCTCAATGCCCAGGGCTTTCAGAGACCCATGCTTGTTCTCCAGAGTTAAAGTTGTCACTTTTAGCAATTAAAAATACGGGATACCAAGCCTGGCCCTGTGGCATAGTGGTTGAGTTTGGCACATTCTGCTTCAGCAACCCAGGTTCACAGGTTTGGATCCCAGGCGTTGACCTACACCACTTGCCATGCTGTGACAGTGACCCACATATCAAGTGGAGGAAGATTGGCACAGTTGTTAGCTCAGGGCTAATCTTCCTCAAGCGAAGAAAAGAGGAAGATTGGCAACAGATGTTAGCTCAGGGCTAATCTTCCTCAGCAAAAACAATTTGCAGGATACCCAGTTAAATTTGAATTTCAGATAAGCAACAAATAATTTAGTAAACGTATATTCTGTGCACTATTTAGGACATACTTATACTAAAATGTTATTTGTTGTTTATCTGAAATTTAAGTTTATGTGGGCATCCTCTATGGAGGGACAGCTCAAGAACTAGGCAGAACAGTCTGCCTGCCTATTTAGGGAAGAAGGACTCACCAGCCTTCTAGTCTTCTCCCTTGGATGATAAAGGCTCCATGCAGCAGACTTTATCAGTGCCTTCACATCATTCCTGGGGAGAGACATTAAATACTGATGGGTCCCACCGTGTGTGTTTGGGAGTGGGAGTAGGGCTAAAGTGGGGAAGGATGTCTTGTACCAGTCCTCGTATATCCTTGGCCCTCTTTCTCCAGAACATTCCCCCAGACAATTGGTAGAATGAAGACAGCCTTGGTGGTCTGATAACTTATCTCATGGAATAAGAGCAAGCCCTCTTTCACAGAGTTTCTTCCAGGAACCTCGCTAAAAGTGGGCACTTTAGCTGTCTCTTGTGGTGTGAGTGACTTGAGATGCCTTAGCAGGCGTGGTGGTAACTGACAAAATGCCCCCTCCTCTGGTGAGTCCGAGGATCACAGTGTTGGACCTGGAAGGACAATCCAACTGCCTCACTTTGGAAGAGAAACAAAGAAGACCCAGAGAAGAGAAGTGCTTGGCCCCGGGTCACACAGCTATTCAGAGCTGGAGTCTGAACTTAAGTCTGGGTCTGCTGCCTTGGGTTATTCAGTAATAATTTCGGGGATCTGAGAATTCCAAGCACGCTTGTTGGGTTGATTTCTGAACATTTTCTCTGGATTGCTTAAGAACAGTAGTCTAGATCTCCCCTTGGCCGCATTGTCCTCTGGCGCTGCCACACTCAGCTGTATGCTTGACTCTTCATCTCCTTCAGGCAGAGTTTGTTGAGCCCCTAAGAGCGAGATCACTACTGGTGGGGAGTTCACGGCACTTTCTAAGACCAGCTTGATCGTGGCCCTCCCCATCAGTGCCTCCTTGCTGATCTCTTTGCCCCACCCTGACCAAGTGTTCTGTGGTTGAGATGGAAAAATCCACTTCAGAGCAGATGGCTTTTAACCTCAGTTTCAGAGGAATAATTTGTCCACGTAATATGAGGTGAAAATTAAAACAAAGCAGGGCGTAGGTTTGAGCAAAACAGCACCCTTGGGCTTAAGAGTGACTTTGACCTATTCTCCCAGACTGGGATGATTATCCGGCTGCCAGAGAGTTCTTAGAGGAATCACTTTATTAAATGGTACCACTGGTGAGGTGGTATTAGCCCTAAGACCAGCTTTATCTGCACACTCTGAAAGCAAACCTGACCGTGCAGGCAGAGCCAGCCCACGTGGAAGCCCGGAGCAGCGATCATGGGATCTTCCACTCTTTTTATTTTCTTGTTCTTGCCACAACCTGTCATGAGACCAAGAAAACTTGTTTTGAAAATGCTTGACAGCCAAAACAACCTGTTCTTAGCCCTGGACGAGAGGGTTTGTCCTCTCTGACCATTTATGCACTGTTAGATGTTGGACTAGCTGCTGACTGGAAAAAATGAATTTGCTGTTTTCTCCTCGTATTGTTCACAGACAAGTGCCAGTGGTTCTCCAGGTCTTTGTTTCCCTTTTTTCCCAGCCCTTCACCAGAGACATTTTAAGACTGCCTTAAACAACTGATGAATGAATGTTCGCAACATATACTTATGAGGATCTAAGCGATGGTTACATCTCTGCAAGCTGAGCTTGATATGTGGGTTGTCTTTCCTGATCCTATTAGATTTTTTTTTTAAAGCTTGGCACCTGAGCTAACAACTGTTGCCAATCTTTTTTTTTTTCTGCTTTTTCTCCCCCAAATCCCCCTAGTACATAGTTGTATATTTTTTAGTTGTGGGTCCTTCTAGTTGTGGCATGTGGGACACCACCTCACCGTGGCCTAATGAGCAGTGCCATGTCTGCACCCAGGATCCGAACCAGCGAAACCGTGGGCCACTGAAGCAGAGCTTGCGAACTTAACCACTCGGCCTTGGGCCCGGCCCCCTCCTGTTAGATTTTAACCTGTGATTTCCACTGGCATTTTGGTTCTCACTGGTGAAATTAACCACATAAGTCAAAGTCTCCAGTTATCCCAGTGGCTAGTTTGGCTTTCCAAACTGGTGGCTCTAAGGCCTGCAGCAGTTATCTCTTTTATTCTCACCAAGCCATGCAGGTCTTGTTCTTGTATGGTCTTGGGTGAGTCCTGTGATGGTGAAGGAGTCACTGCACTGCTCCTCTGCAAATAGAGGGGTTGGACTAGATAAAGAATTAGCAAACAATAGCCTGAAGGCAAACCTAGCCAGCTGCCTGTTTTTATAAATAAAGTTTTATTGGAACACAGCCACGCCCATTCATTTACATATCGCCTGGGGCTGCTTTCACTACAAGTGCAGAGCTGAGTATATGAGTAGAATATATGAGTATATGAGTAGAGACAGAGTATATGGCCTGCAAAGCTGGAAATACTTTCTGGCCCTTTACAGAAAAAGTTTGCTGATCCCTGGACTAGATGATCTTTAGAATTTTCAAATCCAACTTTCTATGACTTTTGAACTTGTGGCAGTTGTTTTACAGCAAGAGCTCCTGTAGTAACTAATAAGGGGCTAATTAGAACGGGGCCTCTGTCTTCCCTGTAGTAGTGACAATACAAAGCAGGCTTTGAGATTGTTGAAATCTACAAAGGGTGGGGGCTTATTTTGCTGTATGTCTGTGTTTGTTTATTGGTCTGATGGCTCTGGCATCCATGCTGTCTACCAGTTTTGGAAAAAAAGACACCCCAGCTGTGTAGGTCTGACTGCATTCAGTGGCTTGTTCAAAATGCGACACCCTTTTGTACCTACATGGAAGAGAATGCTGATTCATCTGCTTGATAACCATGGCAGGAAAGGGAGCCAAATGCTGCTTTGAGAACCTGTGCGGCTGCCCAAACCCACCCCGCCCCTGGTCTGTCTGTGTTTGCCTTGATCTCCAAGTCTGAGCAGTGGAATGGGCTAGTAATAACTCAAAGTGATGGGGTAGATTGGTGGCTGTGGTGAGAAAAGCAGTAATGGGTCCTGAAGATGCCTTAAAAAATGCAGAGACTGGGAAAAAAACTAATCCTTTTTTTTTTTTTCCTTTGGTGAGGAAGATTGGCCCTAAGCTAACATCTGTTGCCAATCTTCCACTTTTTGCTTGAGGAAGATTGTCACTGGGCTAACAGTTGTTCCCATCTTCCTCTATTTTGTATGGGGGATGCCACCACAGGATGGCTTGATGAGTGGTGTATGGGTCTGTGCCCAGAATCAAAACCTGCAAACCCCAAGCTGCTGAAGCAGACCACGCAAACTTAACCACTGTGCCACCAGGCCAGCACCAAAAACTAATCTTTTTCCCCCAATGCCAGTACAAACAACATTCTAATTTATACACTTTGCATCCAGTGATGTACAGCCCATACCCATGTTCCTTCCAGATGCATAATAGAGAAGCCAAAGCACAGAAGTGAAGGGACCTCTTATCAGGGCCACACTGGCCTTTAAAGAACTTTTGTGCAAACTAGAGAAAACTGTCCCCGTTGGGTTGGTGCAGAGTTCAACTAAGGAGCTTTGGGAAGAAAAATCTGTTTCTCTGGGCACATAACCCTGGGAGAGCACACAGCTTAGCAAGTGGAGCAGGGGCTAGAGTTCAGCCCCTGCTTATTCCCTTGGCCAGAAGCCTGTGTGCAGGGCACGAGCTGTGCCCCCAAATGCAGCAGCCAGTCCTCATACCTGGTATCTTAGAAGTCTGTGGAGTCTGCTCACAGGGGCCTTGCTGGCCAACAACAGGTTAACTCTGCGTGGCCTTGTTTTTTGAGACCACAGCAGCCTGGGCTGGACCTGGCATGCCCATTGATACCTGTCTCCACCAGCAGCACTGCAGTTCAAGGGTGGCTCAGAGTCTCAGGACTGAAAGATGGGTGCCCCATGGCCACGAGCACAGAGACTTGGTCCTCTCCCAGCAGGCACCAGAGGCCCTGATCTAGTTTAGGTGCTTATTTTGGAAAGCCCACATCTTGGCTCTTCTTTGCCAACTACTGACCTAAAACTGGCTCAGCTTAAGGAATGCACATGATTTTCCACACAGTTATATCTCAAAGGTAATATGCTACAGTACAAAGAAATGTGTTAAGAGGTCCAGAATAGACAAGCTCATGGTGGTAGAAACTGACCTCACTCCCGAGGCATTGGGTTACGCGTTACCCAGTGTGTGCAGTGACGACATTCCACCAGGACACCCCCCTCTGCGGGGTGTGTTGTCAGAGTGGTTTTGAGAAGGCTGTTATGAACTCTGCATGGGTGAGACGGCTTTGCGGTCAGATCTGATTTCCACCTCTCAGCTCACGTTGGAGATTGTATTTGGGCCAGCCATGTGGGCAAATTTTGAAAGATTCTTAACCCACACTTTTCATTCTGCATTTATCAGCGGTTCCCAGTAGTTCAGAGGCTAGAGGATTAGGAAGAAAGAGAGGCTAGGAGCCCACAGTAGCTGAGGACTCAATATCTGCTTCCTCTCTCTTTTCTTTGTTCTGAAAGACTACTGGGAACAAGAGGGAATGTAGTTTGTCACTGTTTGGAGCCCCTAAAATGTTCAGAGCACTGTGCTAGGGAACGGTTAGTGTCCTTGTGGACAAGAGCACTTCTCTCTATACCCTAGAAAGATGTGCTAGGGGGGATAGAGTGGGATGGAGGCCTCAGGGCTGCACCCTGTGGGGAAGGGTGAGGGTAACCCTGTGAAGTCCACACTGGGGAATTGCCCCATACTCTAGCATGGGACCAGGGGCCCAAGCCTGAGAGAGGGAAATCTCCCAGTCTGCAAATGTTTCCAATTTTAAAAACTTACTACTCCAGGGGCCCGCCCGGTGACACAGTGGTTAAGTGCGCACATTCTGCTTTGGCATCCCGGGGTTCGCCGGTTCAGATCCCGGGTACAGACATGGCACCGCTTGTCAAGCCATGCTGTGGTAGGCGTCCCACATATAAAGTAGAGGAAGATGGGCACGGATGTTAACTCAGGGCCAGTCTTCCTCAGCAAAAAGAGGACGATTGGCAGCAGATGTTAGCTCAGGGCTAATCTTCCTCAAAAATAAATAAATAAAAATAAATAAATAGATAAAAAACTTACTACTCCAAATCACCAGGCTTCTGGTGATGCCCCTCACTTTTAGCTGCAGAGGCTATGGCCAGACATGGGGCTGGGAGCAGAGTTCAGCAGGGCCCTTCGAGTGGGACATGGGTGCCAGAGACCTTCTAGTGGGACAAGGGTGCCAGAGCCCTTCAAGTGGGATGTGGGTGCCCAAAGGCTTGCCCTTCCTTCTCTAAGCCTGTGGCCACAGAAGGCACAGGAGGCCCTTCAGGGCTGACAGTGGGCTGTTGCAGAGCACTGGCTGGTATCCAGACCCCACTCTGCCTTTACCACGTGCCTGACCTTGGGTAAATTACCTACTCTCTCCAAGCCCATTTCTTCATGTATCTAGTGGGAATACAGTAATGGTATCTATTTCATACACGTGATTGTTGCTTGGATTAAAATGTGGTTGTTTTAAAAGTGTATTATAAACTGTAAAATACCAAGTACCAAGTTAGTTCATTTGCTTACTCAACAACTTCTGAATGCCTGCTAGGTGCAGGCACTATTAGGCAGTAGTCCCAGGTGTCCCAGGCCCCCTTGTAAACAGGAGCTATTCAATAAATGTTTGTTGAATTAAACAGGAGCTTCTCCGAGGGTGTTTGTGTGCTATCTCGTGAGAGGGGAGGGAAGGAGGAGAGGAACCTAACAGGGTGTGAGTTCTCCTGGTGCGTCTGGCACTGTTGCCTCACAGCAACTGCACGAGTCCTATGGGCCCATCGGAGAGAAGTACACAGAGACTCAGAGAGGTTAATTACCTTCCCCAAAACACACAGGTACTAAGTGACAGACCTGTATTTGAATTCAGTTCTCTCTGACTCCGAAATCCATGTTCTTCCCTCCAAATCAGATAGGAATGGTTGCAGAGTGTTCTTGCCGCAGAGGGACACTGGCAGGTTCCCTCTCTGACCCAGTTTTCTTCTCCCAAATATCCCCCAATTCAGTGAAGGAGGCCAAATCCAAGCCAAAAATGTTCACCCCTGATTCTAAGGCAGAAAGCGGGACTCCTGTGAAATCAAAGCAGAATGAGGCTCTGTCACCACAAGCCAGACCTCATGTTCACCAGGGCACAGGTTTCAGGAAAACAACAGCCCTTGATGCATGCTCGAAATTCCTTCCATGGTAGGCCACTGTGAGGAAAATCTCACCCAAACAATATACTCTTGGCAGAGGGAGGGTGAGTGTCTTTTCAGGCACAGAGCTACCAGCAAGGACCCAGTAATCATTCAAGGGAGTTGTCGGTTTCCCCAGAAGATCTAGAGCTTTTTTTTTTGAGGAAGATTAGCCCTGAGCTAACTACTGCCAATCCTCGTCTTTTCTCCAAGGAAGACTGGCCCTGAGCTAACATCCATGCCCATCCTCCTCCACTTTATATGTGGGACACCTGCCACAGCATGGCTTGACAAGCGGTGCCATGTCCGCACCTGGGATCCAAACTGGCGAACCCGGGGCTGCCAAAGCGGAACGTGCGCACTTAACCACTGCGCCACTGGGCCGGCCCTGGATATAGCTTTTTGAGATAAACTTAGCAAAGGATCCCATTTGCTCCTCTGCCTCCGCCCCAGTCCTGAAGCCTCCCTTGTCTCTAACTCCTTGGAGAGGAGGATGATCATGGAGCTCTTGTCCTTATGACACTTCCCAGCTCAGTACTTGATGCATCCTTCTCTCAAATTTAGCACCAAGTATTTATTCTGATAAAGAAGGGTGAAAAAAGAAAGAAAGAACTAAAGAGGTTATTGTCCACCTTGGTCTCCAAAAACAGTCCCTGCAATTGACAGTTATTGCCTAAGCTTAAGAATAGATTTAGGAAAGAAGGATATTCATTCATCCAGTCAGTCAGTCATTCATTCAACAGAAAACTAGAGTATTTCTGTGTCATAGAGGTAGAGCCCCCAAAAATGAACACAGAAGTCTCTAGGGTCTTCACCAGAGGGAGAAAAAAATCTAAAGAGCTACATTTAAAGCTGGGCAGACCCAGGGCTCCCAAGCCAGCAACACTCAAGGAACTCTTGCCCACAGCGCTCAGGAATGCAGCCTGGCCTTGGGGCCCAGAGTGCATGGTGGAGGCCTCAGTTCGTAAGGCCATCCTTCAGTTCGTAAGGCCACTGAACCTCAGCGAGCATGAGCCACCAAGCTCTGCCCAAGGATGACCACAGAAGTAGACCATGTGTATACAGGAAACATCAACCAGCAGCCCCAGACAACTTATGTAGGATTGTTTTGTTCTAGGAGGCAAAAGTAGGACCCATGAGTGGGTTTCCCAGGGGATAGATTTCAGTTCAGGAGAAGGAAGAACATTATAACTGTTAAAAATGCCTTTATGTCATGAGCTCTCGCTCACGAAAGGTGTTCAGGCAGGGGCTGGAGCATCACCCCTCAGAAGTGCTGTTAAGAGCAAGTCCTGCCTTGGACAGGATCCTGAGATCTCTTCCAACTGTGAGTTTCTCTGATTAGAACCAAATGACTGGCTCAACAGCTCGTGCGATGGAGCTTCAGAGGCAGGACAAATGGCTGTGGGTAGGACAGATGGCTGTGGGCTGGGGTTGGCGGCAGCAGGCTCTGTGGAGGGCCTGATGCTTATGCCAGGCCTTGAGGGTGGGTACGTTTGAGAAGGTATGGAGACCCCCAGCATGTTGCATGGTTCAGGAAAGTACCCTTTACCTGCAGAGCAAATGGGCTCCTACTTAGCTGGCTCCCAGAGTTGCAAAGAAGAATTAATTATTGTTTGCTATACACTTTAAGATCCCCCGATGAAAGACCTGTATAAATGCAAATTATTATTATTATTATAGTCATTAAAGGTGCTAGACGTCTGGCCTGCTGGATAATGCCCTGGCGTAGCTCTGAGCAGAAAAGCAAGCAAACTCCAGGCAGAAAGTTTGCTTTGGTTGTTCCAGAGCAATAACAGTAAGAAGGAGTAGGCCAAGGATGGCGTGGCCCATAACTGTGAAAGTGAAGCCACCCAGCTCCCATCCAGGGTTAGCATGCAGCTTTCTGCTCTAGGAGTCATGTCTGTGTGTCCCCCTAGGGCCAAGGCCCTGCTCATGTTCATTCCTTGATCCTCACAGGAACCAGCCCTTTACTAGCATAGGAGCAAGTCATGAATGAGTGAATGTTTGGTTGTCTGTTGATCTGAAGGATGGAAGGAAGATGGCCAGGATGGATGCTGGTCATCCATTCTTGGGGTCCTAAGTCACATCTGGAGACAAAAGGGAAATAATATAGAAACCTCAGACATATGCATTGCCTCTGACCGTGCTTATTAAAGCTCTTGAGGGAACCCCTCTAGCAAAGCACAGGGAGAGGTCGTTTATTAATTACTGCTTCCACTTAAACTGTCTCTGGCTAAAGTGGTTGGCCTGATACCAAAGCAATAATAATAATAATGGATAATAGTATATTAGACCTGGAAGTGAACTTAGAAGCCATCCCTTCACTTTACAGATGAGGCATCTGGGACACAGAGAGGTGAAGTGCTCATCCAAGGTCACGTAGCAAGTGAGAAGCAAGCCAGGATCACAGCTGAAGCCTCCCCATTCCTAGTCCACAGCTTGATTGTACTGGGGTAATAATACCTCCCGTTTTATAGCACTTTACAAACTTAGTACTTCTCAACAACCTGGAGAGTTTTAAGATGCCAAATGACTTTAATGTTAAAGGAACCTTCTGGGGTACCCTTTGCTCTTCTGGGGCCCATTATTTCGAGAGCATTTATGGTGTCTTCCATGTACACTTAGGTGGATTGCAAATGCCTTTCTTGTGCTTTCCTTTCCTTCTCCCAGACACTCAGAGTAGGCCTCATTCTTCTTTATGGTGCAGTAGTACTTCCAGGAACCATATGGGCAAGCGAGAGGCAAGTCAAGTTCATCCCTTTTGCCCCTTGTTATCACAGTCATAATTCTACTGAAAAGCCACTCAATGCAGGTCCCTAGATGAGGGTTAAAGATACCAGTCAACACCTCTGGACACACAGGGAGGATCATTTGGGGGGGCGTTGTAAGAACAAATGTAAGTGTAATGGGAGTTGGCAACAAGTAGCTCTTGAAATACATTATGGGCTATTGGCAATTCCAGTTTTAATGGAGGAGACTACAGTATAGCTATAATGATGTTTGGGAGGAGGAGGATCACCAAATCGAAGACAGTTAGAAATCATCTATCTCAGTCCCTCATGGTGTAGAGAAGGAAGCCGAGGAGTGACTCAGTGTCATACAGCAGACCCAGAGGGGAGCCCTGGCCTCCCCACACGGTCGCCAGCACTCTTTCCACTGGAAATCGTGGCGGTGTGGAAAGAATGTGCACTTTGGAGTCAAGTAGCTCTTGGTTCAAAGATAGCATTGCCACCTATTAGCTGTGTGATCTTAGAAAAGTTACTTTGCATCTTTGAATTATAGATTTCTCACTGGCAAAAATAGAGATTATAATAGCTACCTGATACCTATTAGAAGGAGTAATTCAAATAATATAGATGAAAGCAAATAGTATGTCATCTAGCATGTAGTAGGCACATCCCTTCCTCTATATTCCTGGCTTCCAGGCTATTTTAACCACAATCCACATAAGACATTTATTTTATATCCTAATCCAGCATATATAATTGAAACAAACTTTCAAGAAGAAATATTTCTCCTTGCCACATATGATGCACTCTGATTTTATTTCATTTTATTTTAATGATGATCAGGACCCACTAAATTGATTTCACAACCCACTAATGGGTTACACCCATCGCTTGAACCAGCCTGTTTGGTGCGAGTATCGTTTATCCATGTTGTGTGTATGTCCCTCCTTTCCTTCCAGTCCTTCCTTCCTGCCCTCCCTCTCTGTAACTGGCACACAAGGCCACAGAGCTACCTGTCACCAGCAGGTGCAGGGCCCTGGGCTCTTGCGGAATGGAGTGAGCCAAGGAGGCAGGTGAGCTCCTCCTCCTGTGCTCCTCTGCACCCTCGCAGCGCCCTTCAGCATGCTTGAGAGGACCCAGAAGGCCCTCCACCTGCCAAAAGTTCTGCCTCCTGCCAGCCTGCCGTGGAACTTTCCCATACTCCAGCCCAGCATAGCTCGCCTGAAGTTCCTGTTAAGCCCACTGCACCCCAGAAGGGAGGGTAGGCCTTGGGCACCCTCTCCCATTGAACAGTTTCTTCTTTTGGAATTGCTACTTCTCCGTCTGTAAGCCCAGAGAGCCAGGCATCTGGGGAGATTATCTCAGCTGCCAGGTGGGGGATTAGATTGAAAAGGAGAGGGGTCATGGCCATCCTTGCTGCCCCTCCCCTAGATCTTCAAGGGATATCTGAACACCCAGTGAGGAGGGCAGACAACCACAGTGCTGGAGTGACCAAAGGGTGTGCCCAAAAGGAGCAGGCTGGGACCTGAGCAGCTGTGGGGACATGAGCTGCAGCCTCTAGCTCCTGAGAGTCTAGTGGGAGAAACCAGATTGACAACCAGGCAAACAACACTGAAAAGCCCCAGAGATCTTCTCTGGGAGGAGAAGACGGTTTTAGGCCCCAAAGAGTTGATCTCTAAGTGTTCTCCCAGTCCTTTGGAGGTCTGTCACCTTCCTGTGGAGGCTGATGCCTGGCAATGCTGAGCAGAAGCCTTGAAGCACAATCCCCGCTGGGCTGAGACTTGGGGCCTGGACCCCACACTGGCCAGGACCCACACTCTGCATGGTCTGCTCGGCTGGGACCCTAAGCATTTCCTCTTTAAGGTCTGTCCTTTGGTTTTTCCCCTTTTGCTAACTAAGAAGGGGAGGGTAATCTGTGACCTTGGCAGTGACTCACGGCCATCAGACAGGCGACCAGCTTCTCCCCAGAGCCCTCCTTCTGGCCGGGCCTGTGGAGAGATCCCCGCATGGCCGTCAGCAGCAGCCAGTGCTGAGGTCCTGCTCATGCAGCCCTAAGCAAAGCAAGCAGAGGACTTGAAGTGCCTGCTGCCGAGGCACTTGCCATCTGAGGCACACTAGGCAGGTGCAGACAGGCAGACAAGATGACCACAGGGCTACAGCTCTGCTCTGGCGTCCCAGGCCCCAGGCAGCACCGCAGTGCTTAGGGCCCTACGCTCACTATCTGGCCTCAACCTAGCTAGGCGTACCCCCATCCTTTCTCAGTGGTCACACTGCCAACCCCTCCCCCCAGCCTCTCATCAGGTAGGTTCATGGTGAAAATAGCATCAGCCTGAGAGTAGAGATAGGGAGGACTGGTTCAGACTCTGCCTACTAGCTCTGGGGCCTTAAGTCAGCCCGTTGGGGCATTCATTCCTTCATTCATTCATATACCAAATTGACCTTCACCTGCTGTGAGGCCTTAAGGAAAGTGAGCCCCATGGGGCACTAAGGATGAACCATCCCCAAATTCTGCCCCCAAGGGGCTTACAGAGAAGACCTGTGCTAACAGCTATAATTATGTGCCGTGTTAGGGGGACCCTCAACTTCTCTGGCCCTCAGTTTTCCCTTCCCTGTAATGATTTGACTATGTGACCTCTGAGGTTTCTTTCTGTTACAAAATTTTATAATGCTAAAGTACATCTTTAAATAAGCCGAATGTTTACATTTGTTTGAGAAATATTGGGCTGCTGTGTGTTGGGCACTATGCTAGAAGCTAGGATGCAGAAGTGGATGAATGTGACCTGTGGGTCTTGCCGTCAAGGAGCGTATAGTAGGATGGGGGAGAATGGCTGAAATATGATAGATAGATGCATGCAGAGATGGAGCCCAGAGGAAGGAGGCAGCTCTGTGGCTGGGGGAAGCTCAGGAACCCATGAGGTCTATCCTGTCCCTCCCTCTCATTTGGCCAGCTGGCATCTTCTGTCCTCCTCCACCTTCTCATACACTGCACCAGGGGATGCCAAGGGAACAGGGATGCCTGCCCCCAGGGAGCAAGGTCTGGCCTCTGCATTTGCAGAAGCCAGCTGCAAGCTGCTTTAGCCCAGAGGACCTGGCCAGGCTCCAGAGGGCTTCCTCAGAGGGCCTCAGAAGGAGAGAACCACTAGGTAATTTTGATCGTTTTAGTAAGCGTTTAAAAATACCCTATGATTTAGTAGGAGCCAGATTTCATCCCAATACTTTGATGTCTAGAAATGGATCCCAGTTGGTTGGTTGTTGAAGTCCTCCTAAAACAGCAGTTGATTTAATTCAACACACACTGAGACTACGGTCTCGGCCGTCTCACAGGCGAGGAGCCCGAGCTGCAAAGGAGACAGTCTTGACCCTGTCTCAACATCAAACTCAAGGAAGACCAGGGCAGGACCTGAGGTTGGAGGCCCATGTGCCCTGGAATCCAGCAGAGGGGAGAGTGATTCTAGCTGAGGGCAGGGCCTCTGCCTGATGCTGTGAGCGTGTGATACTGTGCTCTCAGTGTAATAACAAGCCTTTGTGTCACTCAAGTGTGTTAATTTTCTTGTTTTGCAAGTTTAGACCCCCTAAAAATAAACCAGGCCTGCTCAAGTGTTGGCGCGTTTAGGGAGGCTGTGTACGTGAACCAGTCACAACCTCTTGTTTGTTGCTAAAGACCACACTAGAGAGCCATGCTGACCTCGCCCAGGTCACAGCTACAAAATAAGCTCCATCATGCCAGTCACTTGCTCACCAAGTCACCCAGAGTTGGATGCACCGTCTTCACGGGGGCCTTTGGAAGGTTTGGGGTGAAGGGCACTGAAGCAGAACTGGGTCTCTTTATAGAGATCCTATTATCAGGATGACCTTTTGACACAAGGAGAGTAACCCCAAATGAGTCAGTATTTACAGTGGCCATTCAGGACAATGAGGACAAGGCAAGACCACGAGGAATGATTAGCGAGACTGGTCTTTCACTATTTACAGGGCTGCTTTGATTTTCAGACCACAATCGGTTTTCATATGACTGATTGAAAACATGTGCCAGTTGAAGTCACAGCTGCACAAGAAAACTGGAAAAAGAAATGAGCCTTAGATGTTTGGGAACTTGCCTCTATTTGCAAAAATGAATTCTGACTTGATTTATATGTCCTTGATTTCCTGACAATGAGAGTCATGTCCCTGAACCACTTCTCCCACCCCATCCCACCCCACCACTAGATTGGCCTAACTCCAGCAAACATCATAAGGCTCATCTTATGATTACCCAAAGAAAAGCATCTTGAAATTCCAGAAAGAGATTACTGAGTCCTGTTTTGGAAGAGGGCAATTATTTAGGCTCTTACAAGATAAAAGGCCCCAAGTAGACAAGGCTAAAGGCAGCAAGACCATAGGGTCTCCTCTGTGTGGTCATGCGGCAGTGGGAAGATGAGCTCCAGTGGGAAAACGTGCTCCAGTGGGAGACGTGCTCAGTGGAACAATGTGCTCCAGTAGGAAGATGTGCTCAGTGGGATGATGTGCTTCCATGGAACAATGTGCTCCAGTGGGAGACGTGCTCCCGTGGGAAGATGTGTGCTAGTGGGGAGATGTGCTCCAGTGGGGAGATGTGCTCCCGTGGGAAGATGTGTGCTAGTGGGGAGATGTGCTCCCGTGGGAAGATGTGTGCCAGTGGGGAGATGTGCTCCAGTGGGAGACGTGCTCCCGTGGGAAGATGTGTGCTAGTGGGGAGATGTGCTCCAGTGGGAGACGTGCTCCCGTGGGAAGATGTGTGCTAGTGGGGAGATGTGCTCCCGTGGGAAGATGTGTGCTAGTGGGGAGATGTGCTCCAGTGGGGAGATGTGCTCCAGTGGCACTGGGATTAGGGTAACATTGGGCAGGTGTCTTGACTAAACTTACTAAGCTTCTGTTTTCTCACCTGCAAAATGGGAGCATGACTCCTGCCACACTCGACAGTGTTAGGAGCGCCAGCTGTGCAAAGCTTAACCTGCTTTATGTGGTTCCTTCCCTTTCCACAGAGTCCCCAACCTCTTTGGGTTTTATTATCTTTGTTTTTATTTTCATTTTCTTAAAGTTGTATTGATTCAGATTTTCAGATATTGATTTCATGGATTTTTATCCTTTTGAAAAGATCCATTGAATAAATAATTCAAGAATGGAGAAACCCTGTTGACGAGACCTTGTTGAGCAAAGGCTCCTAACTGCCTTCAGCCCAAGGCTGCTGAGGATTTCCCTGATGGTGCCCTGTCAGAACTCTCTTCAGTGCCCCTTCCCCAGAACACATAGATTACTTAATTTTTCAGGCGTTGTTTCCCCTGACAACTTCTTACGGGCCCTCCCCTCTGTGTGAGGGCAGAGGGATGGCTGAGAGGAACAGCTTCCATCAACTGCCTGTGGAGCCACTAAATGTCTGCTCGGAGCCCTGCAGTGTTCATCACTAGCCCTGCCCCGTTTGTGAAAAAGTATCCCGGGTAATAACAATACGTCCCACCACCACCTCACGGCTCTACCACCGCCCCTGGTGTGTTGGGCCCTGGGTGTGGCTAGTGTCCTAATTTAACAGAGGAAGAATCAGGACACAAAGAGATTAAGTGACTTTGTCAAGGTCACATGGATATCTCAGAACCATAACTGGGTGTCACTAAGAGATCATCAAGTATAAATCTTCCTGTTACAGGAGAGGAAACTGAGTCCCACTTCCAGTTGACAAAATGGCCAGGCTCTGGACTAGAATCTGTGTCTTCCACCTCATGGTTCAATGCTCTTTCCACCTGCCCCATTTTCTCCCCTTTGTGGTACATGTTATCCTGGACAGAAGGACTTGAGGACTGGACCAACTTCAATACCCCCCATCATGGGAGCCAGAGCCCCATGATTCTTAAACATCCCTCTCGATCCCACAGCTGACCTCCTCCCTGACCAAGCCTTTGACCAGAGCTGCACACAGGATCACACCCAGCAGGCTTGGGCAGAAGACAGCAAGGCATGTGTGTGCCTCTCACTGCTGAGCTCATCATTAGATACCACACGTATGCCACTAGCAGCTCTGGACTGGTTTCAAGAGATGCACAGTATCCCAACAACTTTGGCTGGGTGTCCCACCCCAAGACTGGTCATCTCTGTGCCTCCAACTGCCAGTTTAATATGATAAGTGAGAAGTGATCCAAGAATCCACAGGAGAAAGGATGAACTGAGAGCAAGGACCCTAGGACCTCTCTTTCCACACAGGGGTTCCCTCTTTTGCAGCCACACATGCTCTGGCTATTCCCACAGACTCAGAGTCTCTCCCTTCAGACCCAGCTTGCTCCCCATGGTAACGGTTGACATCTATTGATCATCTACTATGCCAGGAGCCAGGCCAAGTGCTTAGCTGGACCATCTCATGTAATCCTCATGGGGATTACCCTTTAAGGTAGGCAGCATTATTCCCCCTTTTTAGTTGAGAAATTAAAGCTAAAGAAGTGAGTCACTTGCCCAAGCAATACAGCCAGTAAGGAGCAGGGCCAGGCCTTGAGCCCGGGTGTGGCTGGCTGCAGAGCCCACACTACACCACCTGTCCTTCACAGCTACAGGGCCTTCAAGATCATCAGGCCCAGCTCCCTGCCTTGTAGATGAGGGATCTGACACCCAGAGAAGGGAAGAGATTTACCCCTGAACCCAACGTCCAGAAAAGTAGACCCACTGAGCGCCCCAGTTCCCTGACTCCTGGTCTGAGGGGTCTGTCTGCTGGGCCCCCTGCCGTGCCTGTGAGCTGAGGCCTGGACCCGGAGCCACTCCTGCTCTGAATTCGTGGAAAACTTACCCTGCCTCGGCCTGGGGTCAGTTCTTTAAGTTTCATTCCCCTAACTTGAGACTCTGGAATTGGACTGAGTTGTGATTTTTTAAAACCCAGAGCAGAGGGACTGGGATCAGTGAAGAGGGTCAGAACCTCATGTTGTCCTGAGGCATATTTAGCTCTAATTTGGTCTAAAAATAAACTCCCTTCCAGCACGAGCAGAATGAGGAGCTTGACTGACTCAGGGCCTCTCTCCCCGCGGGCCCTCTTGGCCAGTTAACAAGGAGACGGGAGACCTTCCCTCCCCCACCGTGTAACACACTTACCCTTTTAAAGCTTACCATACACTTGGTCTGTGGGTCAGAGTTTTTAAAAAGGTTACAGATAACTAGTGCTGTTGGCAAGCTATACTCTGGGCAGCTCTCCATTTTCTCTGATAAAAAGTGAGATAAATTAAAACAGCACTTGAAATCTATAAATGGGGGGGAGCCAGTTGTCACTTTCCTCTTGCCCTCCTCCCCCTTCTAAGCCAACTCCATGAGGCTCTGAGCTGTGGAGCACTCAGTGACAACAGCTGGTGGCATCAGGCCTTTAAATAGCCCTTCTCCACACTGCTTCCCCTTGGCGTCACGCAGTTTGCCCTGGCAGGGAAAGCCCAGGAGAGAACAGGAAACTTCAGAACTTTCTGAAGAAGGAGAGAGCTCGCTGTGAAGCATGTTCGCTCTTGCCAAGACCTTTTGGTCTAAGGAACTCGTACTGTTGCAGCCCCTTCCCCCAGAAGTTTCCAAGGAAAAACTGAGCTGATAAGATTTGCTTTAGGACATAGTGTGACTCTGGGCCTGAGGACAGAGAGAGAGGGAGAGAGCACCCTGCCCCAGTGCCCAGGGCCAGTTTCATCAGTGGCCAGCACGTTCACTCCTCAGGTGCCTATCACAGGGCCCACAGCCTCTCCCCTAGTGTCCTCCCCTGTAACTTGGGGAAGGGGCACCATCCTGCCCAGTGGTGTTGGGGTGGGTCACACTCCACAGTGTACTTCAAGCAGTGAAGCAAATGCGGTGGAGGCTGGCAGCAGCCTGTCAGTCTCTGACCCTCTGGAGAAGGGCCACCAGGCTCTCCTCAGGGAACACACACGTATTGCTGGGGAAATAGCAGCAGGTGAAACGTAAGTGAGGAATGAACATCCCTCATGTTGGGTGGCGGCGGACAGTTGACAGTGTCCCTTCCCACAGGTTGTCCTGTGTGAGTGTCATATCAGCGTGGGTGACCCACCCCTACTCACCATGGGGAAATAAAGCGCAGGCTTCTCTCTTCCTCCAGCCTCGCTCTGGGCCCAGGGCTCTTTCCACCTCACGCAGTCCCCCTTCCATAAGGACGGCTATGGCATGGCGCAGTGGGTGGGCCAGGGCTTTGAGGTCATGAGTCTCAGAGAAGGTGACGGTTTGGCTGGCTCAGGACCGTGTTGAGCAGGATGTAGATGGAGGAAGGTGTTTTATCTTTCTTTTTCATTAATTGTTGGCATACTTTGAAGTTTGAGAATGGACTGCGTTTTCTTCTTCAGTACCTAAATATTACATTTGTCTGCTTTCTAGGGTTACTCTTTCTCACCTTCTTAAACAGTGTGTAATGGACATGCTTTAACTTCTTCTCACAGAGTAGTAGCCATCAGTAGTTACCTTAATTCCATCCACAAAGGCCTCATGGAGTGCTCTCTATGAGCAGGCTCTGGGGTCACCAAGAAGAGAATATACTCCCTGCTTTCAAGGACCCACAGTGTAGCCTGGCCAGCAAGACACGTGCACATGTGACACATGCCCTGGAAGAAGCACAAAGAGTATCTGCATGCAGGGAAAGAAACTTCTGGTGACCAGGGAAGATGGAGGGGAGCAAGGGCATTTGGCCTGACCATAAATAAAGCCCAGAGGTGGAAAATAATATGTGTGAGGAAGAGCAAGTGGCCAGATTGCGGGGTGTGAGGGTCATATCCTGGACCACTTCAGGGGGACTATGACATCCCCCAGTTGCAGTGGGGAGACTGACTTGCAGTTTTGCTGGGAGAGGATCTTAGCTTTCTTAGCTTCTCAAAGACGGAGGATTGGTGCATGATCCCAAAAACATAAAGGAGGAAAAGAGCAAAAAAAATGTTTTACGTATGGGAGGCAGATGGCGAAAATCATTGAGTGCCTCTCTGCGAGTCTAGGGAACGTGAGTGATCTTGGTTGGCGTTCGTGACAGACCCACACTCTAAGAAACCTTAGCTAGTTGCAGCAGGGAGGCGAAATAAGCCTTGTGTCCAGGGGAGAAATGGGCTCCTCCAGTGGTTTGTTGAAAATAACAAGCCTGGGAGCCAGGGAGTGTCAGGACGGATAAAGGGACATTGAAGAGGAAGAGGAAGAACCTTCAGGATGAATTCACCACAGGGATTTAGGGAGAAGTAGAAACTGAGGGTTCTGATACAGAAGTACAAATGGGCCAGAGCACTTTCAAATACATAATATTGATGAAAACTTCGTTTGGAACATACTGGTGGAATTTCAGAGAGACATCCAGGTCAGAATGTCCCACCGGTGATTGGAAATGTGGAACTGGAAGTTTGGGAGAGAAATGAGGACTGGAGCCCCAGATTGGGTGGTTCTCTGCTAAAGATGATCTGAGCCTGAGAGTAACCACACTGTGTGTGAGGGGAGTGGAGAGCAGGATGGGAAGAGACCCAAGGAGAGAGTGCCTCTGGGAGTGGGGAAGGAGTGGCAGGGAGGGCAGGAGAGAAGAACGAGGTCTGTGATGTGTAAGACACAGGAAGAGAGCTTCCAGAGAGGGGAGCCAACATTTAGGTGCTGCAGAGAGGCTGTGGAGGCTAGGACTGAGAAAGCCAGAGCAACATGGTGGGACGTGAAAGGGGTTTCACTTGACTTGGTGTTGGGGGAGGGTGTCATTGATAACTGCTTGTGTGACCCTGTTGAGTTGTGTGGGGCTACTTGCCCCTACACTGAAGGATCGCTGTTTGAGGCCTTTGCAGTACTGTTGGTGACAGGTCTTCTTGGTGGCCTTTCCTAGTTCGTGTCACAGTTCTGAGTCAGCCACTTCTGGAGAAGTAAGGTGTGACTACTCTATCTCATGGGATATGGGAGAGGGAGGAAGAACTAGGAGGCAAGCCTGGGTGACCAGGGGCACGGGGTGCCCACCCCGACCTCTCCAGCTCCCTCGCCCTCTACTTTCTACCTCACCCTTTGTCTTCTGGCAGAGCTTGTAGTTCCCAGCTCACAGCAAGCTGTCCCATGCCCCCAAGCCTCTGCTCCTGCTCCATCCTTTGCCTAAACACCCGTAATGCCTACCCCACGTCTGCCTTCACTGGCTGCCCCAGACCAGTGCCTCATGGGACCTTCAGAAATGCCCTTACTACCTCAGTTGGTATCACTTATGTGTCTGTCTCCTCCTCTAAGAGCAGGCACAGCACATGCCCCTCTCCTGAAGTAGAATGTGGAGCCCTCTTCTACAGATTCAAATCTGGGCACCAGAAAGGCCACATGGTCTGCTCCAGATCCTGTCACTAGTCTGTGACTGACCATGGAAGGTTCTCTTGATACCCAGCCTGGCCTTCTTCCCAGTAGACTAGACTACACATAGGTTTGGAAATTAATGGAAACCATGGATCACTTGGAAATTCTATTTATTAGACCCTCTTAGTCTGTATGGAGTCAAAGATCCAAGAGAGTGAAAAGTGCAACCTCTTGATATTTCAGATCATGAAAACAACTGGGTGGTTGGCTTGGTCACTCTCTGGCTTGTAGTTTGGATCAAGCCCTAGTCTTTGGCCTGGGGAAGGACAGACAGAACCTGAGTACTGATGTCTACTAAGAACTGGCATGCAGGAAGGCCTGCATACAGGCCCTCTAAGTATCCATGCAAGATAGCACAGTAGTGAAAAATCCTTGGAAAAATCCACAGGGCTTTGCATCAGCAGGGAAGGAAAATCCAACCCAAGATGCATGAACAATAAATAACAACTGTTCTGAGTTAGGTTGAAAGCTCTTGAGTTGCACTTTTTTTCAAGTTGTTTGTGCTAACCACAATTTTTTTTCTCCCCCTCTTTCCCACCAGGGCTTATTTCAAAACCTTTGTCCCTCAGTTCCAGGAGGCAGCATTTGCCAATGGAAAGCTCTAGGAAACACCAGTGTTGAGAGGTGGCCAGCCAGACTGCTCTGTCCACATGCGTGTCAGCACATATGGCCGCTTCCTGGAAGCCACTTGGAATGTCTTCATGGCAGCATTTTGCTCACACAGCAGCTTTGTGCGCCCCAACTGGAACCTCAACTTGAACTGGCTGGCAGTAACCTGGATCCTTGAATTTCCCACTTCTGGTTCCTCCCTCCTTGTTTCCTGCAGTATATTTCTTAGTTGGGAGAAATAAAATCACAAATCACGAGACAGTGTTTTTCCAGGGAAAGTAAGCCATCATAAATGCACACACCCTTATTCCAAAGCCTTTGTCTCTGAGACCTCCTTTAAGTTTTAAGATTAAACCCCCTCTTTGCTTTTTTTCCCCTAAAACTAGCGTCCTCTGTGTGTGTGTGTGTGTGTGTGTGTGTATGTGTGTGTTTTACACCCCAACATTTCCCAAATGAGGCAGTCCTCCATTGGAAAATGCGCTGCCTGAATGAACCTGACCAACCTGCATGGTTTCAGCCACCCAGCCAGCCAGGCCCAAGGCTGGCCTACGGAACGACTGGGTTCCACCGCCAACCCTCCCTCCGTGTGTGTGCTGTCTGCACAGCTCATCCTGACCCAGGAGGCAGTCATTAAAGTTTGCTGACTGTGTCAGTGAGTCCACCCCCTCCCGGCTCCCCTCCCTAGGCTGATGGGAGAGCTCTTTGGGCTTATGCATCACTGTGCACATTTTACCTAGAAGACACAGGTTGGCTCTCATGGGTTGTCACTGGTGTGTATGTGATAACCGGGCCCATCCTGGCATCCTCAGGATGGATCCATAGCCATCCAGCACGAGCTGGGGAAGATATCCTGAGCAAGCTCTGTTTTTCCGAAATTTATGGATCTTGTTTCCACCCCACACACAGCAAATGAGGAGCCAGCCTAGGAGTGGGAGGCAGGCCTCTCCAGACCATCACACCACTTGCCTTAACTTCCACTCAAGGTGACAGCCACCCTGACTGCTTTACGAGAGTTGCCATTTAGTTTACCCTTATTCCATCCCAAAGGCTTTCATCACAGGGAAGTAGGACTGTGCACAGAGGTGACAGAGACAAGCAGCTGGCCTGTGCTGCCTGTGCTGTAACCTCAGCCTGCTTCCCTTCCCAGGGGAGGTGAAGCCCCGGCTCCACCTGCTGCAGGGCCTGCACAGGCTTTCACCTGGCCCGCACTGTTCTCTTGGAGCCCCATTTTCCCATGAGAGCCTGAAAGGGAACCAGCTCGGGGCCCTGTGAGGCCTGGTGAGGGACACTTTTCCTTCCTGTGTTCTCCAGCACCCAGGAATGTTCTCAGGAGCTCGGAGAACAGCTTGAACAGACCTCCCGGCTTGGCTACCAGCTGGAATCTGTCCAATTCTGGGTTCTTTCACCGCATGGGGACTTTGCCCCCTGCCCTGAAACCTTGGGAATTCCCATGACAGAGAATAGGCCAGTGTCCTGTGTCTGCACCCAGCTCTGCCGTTAGCTGGCAGGGTGACTGAGTAAGTCCCCTCTCTGTGTAATGCAGGACTCACCTCGTCAGAATCATCCGGGAGCTTTTTCAAGAACCACTGCTCCAGGCCCCCTGCACTTCTGCTGACTCACAGTCTCTCCCGGGCCTGGGCCTCTGGAGGCTGACAGAGCTCCCCAGGTGATTCTGATGAGCGGGTGGTCGTGGCCCCCAAGCCAGCTGACCGCTCGAGTCTCTTCTGACCCTGGCCAGCTGACTGCGCCCTCTGCCTCAGGGCAGTTGTGTGCCAAGCTCCACTCTCTGCTGCATGACACTGTCATTTAGAATTGCTGTGCGACGCCCCCACCATGGAAGGACATGGATTGGGCTCGCTGCCTGCAGAGCCAAGAGTTGACTGAGTCAGGGTTTGCTTTGGACCAAGTAGGAGGTCCAGCTGCAGTTCTAGCAGAGGCAGTAGGGGGATGGGGTGAGGTCACGTAGCCTGGACCCTTGACGTTTCAGATAGCCAGTTAGTGGTGACAGCAGTCAGTAGTAGGCAGTGTGATCTGGGAATGGCCCCCGTGTCTCTGCCAACCTCTAGGGGTCCACATATGCTCAGGCTGGCCTGATCCTCAATGATACGCCCTGAGTCTGCGTAGCAGGCACAGTCTGACTCGGAAGTGCTGTCACATGCTGGATCTCAGCACATCTGTGCAGCAGACCTGTGAAGTAAGAGAGTGAGTAGGGTCGTCCCTGTTCCACTGATGAGGAAACAAGGTCAGAGAGGTTAAGTGAGTTGACCGCAATCACCAGCCAGTCAGTGCCAGAGTCAGGACTTAACCTGACTTAGATCTCACTTAGATCCGTGACTCTAGTAAACAAATGGAGACTGAGCTTTTCTTTCCCAGTAAAGGATGATATACTATGTATAGGTTTGTGAGCATGGAGAGTATGTGGTTTCTAGAAAGACTTTCAGCCCTCTTAGCACAGGGGGAGGGTTTGGATTGATTTTCTTAGGAGGAACCAAACAACAGAAATTGATAATAGCCACTTCATGTTTCAAGTGCCAGGGAGTCAAAACCAGTGTTTGCGAGATTTTTCTCTCTCCCTGACAGCAACTGAAGCAAGTGGTGCTTGTGAATGGGCAACAGTCAACTGTACGTTTTTTAAGCACTTCTTGCTAGTTCAGCCGGGCATCGAGCATTGTACCCGCACACAGACTGCAGCCGAGGACTAATTAGTAAATGGCTATAAAAGGCTTTGAAGAGGAAAAGTGCCATATATGAGAGCACATTATTATTACCTCGTAAATCCTGTCTCCAGCTTACTCAGCTCTTGTAATTTCAGTCGAGTCTTTAGGTCAGCACAAAGAAAAGGACTCAGATGTGTTTACTAATAATACCTGGATATGAACAACACATCTCCTGGGGGGACCCGGGAGGAGGCACAAGAGACCCAGGCAGCCAGAGGTCGCCTCCTCCCAGCCTTCCGGCTTCCCCAGGACCCACCACCCGCCGCCAGCCAGTGCTCCATTAGAAAAGACCCATTTTCTTCTGGGGAGAAACTGGAAGGAATCTGAGCTTGAGGAGGAGAGACGCACTTGAATCCTGGCTCTCCCCACTTAGTGCCTGGCAAACAGTGAACACGCAGTTCTTCAGTGGTTTAAAAAAAAAGGAAAAAAAGGAGGGGGCCCTCATTTGTGCTGTTTGCCAGTTTCCATGGTGTAAATATTCCCACTATGACCAATTTCAAGCTCAACATGAGGCCACGGGACGCAGACTGGGGAAGAGCAGGGAGGGTGGTGGTGCTGGGAGCCTCTGCTGGGGTGGGTGGGCTCCCGTGTGGGTGTTTACTTCATCTCTCTGAGTTTTGTTTTGCTCATCTATAAAATGGGAATAAATAATATCTGCCTCCCAGATTGTGAGAATTAAATGTAAAAAGTACATAAAGCAACAAGTACAGTGCTTGGCACACCAAAATGAGCAGTATTGGCTGTTATGATTGCCGACCAGAAAAAAGGAATTTCTGGTGTTGACTTTGGCCTTTCTCTAAAAAGACAGAATGCCCCTGTTCAAAAAAACCTGTCCATGAATGTGGCCTTTGGAAGAGTGACCCCGTCTAGATTACTAGGAAGACAAAATGATGAATCATCTTGATTGTAAGTTATGAGAGATTCCATGTATCTGGGGGGGTTCCCTCCACCCCCATCCCCACACAGGGTGTTACTTTAACTCTCCACGGGACTTCAGGCTTGGCGGTGCTTGAGCACAGACAACCCAGTGACCTGCTTATTCGCCCCGGCCCCTGCTTTCCCACAGGCAGGAAAATCAGAGCAGCGCAGGTCACTTTTGCTTCGGACTCAGTTTCGGTTCCTGATGGCTATGGACTCTTGTTTTGAAGTCACAGCCTTCAGAGAAACAACCACATTCGGTTTGCCTCTTGCTTGGGCCTATAAATAGCACTAGCCCTAGCACCTGCCCCAGTTCTTGGGGGCTGGCCCGGCCCACAGTTCTCCCTAACATGAATGTTAAGAACAGCGGCTAATGGTAAAGTGGCACCTAAGTCCATTAGTGGCATCATAATTAATTGGTGCTTTATAAAATGAAAACAAGAGAAGAAACATCACCTTTTTGTTGTATGCGTCTATGGTGCCTGTCTGGAGTGCAAGGAGAATGAAAATTAGGGGACTAGACCGGATGCCAAATAGAAATAGGGAGCTGGGTGGATGGTCATGGTGGTGGCTGCCTTTACTGAGCCTTGCCTGACACTCTATACTAGCTACTTTCTATGTGTTGTCTTTTTTAATCCTCAAAACAACTAAATGAGGTAGGTATTGTTATCCCCATTTTCTAGATAAAGAACTGAGCCTCAGAGAGGTTAAATAACTTACCCAAGGACAGCAAGCAGGTATATTTACTTATTCATTCATCTATCCTACCTTCTCTGCCTCCCCTCTTTCTGTGCCTCCTTGCCTCCCTCCTTCTCTCCCTTTCCATCCCCCTTCCTGCTACACAAAGGAAGTGAACCCAGGTCTTTGTTTCTTTCCACTTTTCCTATCCAGCTTCCCTAAATGCAGAGAGATTTATTGAGCGTCTACTGTGTACAAGGCCCTGTATGAGACATTCATGTATTTGTTTTCGCCATTTTCTCCATGAGGAGAGGGGCTTGGAGTGGTTGGGACTGGCTGAGATCAGATGGAAGCAGGAGTCAGGCCCAGCTCTGCCAGGTCCCAGGCCAGACTTCACCACAGGGGGTCTGTGTCTCTGCATCCAACTAACATGTACCTTGAAGCAGTCTGGATACGCAGCTAGGTCTACTGTATGGATGTGTAAATGTATATAAATACCAACTGACTTTCAGATAGCTAAGCCAGGACCAGCCCACAGCTGGAAAAAATCTGACTTCAAAGCCTGTGCCATATTCTCAGGTAAAAGTCCAGAACATATTTGGTTGAAATAATGGCCTAATATCCGAGGAAAACAAGATGGAAACAGTTGTTGCAATTATTAGGGAAAATTTCCAAGGTATTACCAAAGACAGCAGGATTCATGAACTTATTCCGGGTTAAATATGAAATCTGCAAGGGTTGTTTCCTAACATAGCTCGTGTTACCCTTCATCAGGCTTCCCACATTTGCTCCTTCATTCTTCTCTGATCCCTTTGGAAGAACCACACTTTACAAGCCTGCAAGGTCATGCTTGGGGTCATGATAAATTATGACTAATTATGACAATAAAGTAGCCCCACAAGCGACCCAAGAATGACCGAAATGACCCTCTGCTCTGGGCCAGCTCCCTTTGCACCACCTTGGGATGAGCCAAGTGGCGTGTGGAGGGTGCGACAGACACTCGTTCCTCCGAAACAGCCCATCACCCCTTCTTCTAAGCCCCCAGGGAGCAGAGTCCCTCTACAGAGGTCTCCTCGTTCCAAAGATTCTCTTTGGAATATGCCCTCTGAGCCAGTTTAGGAGCCACGCAAGAAAATCCATCCCTTTCAATTCCATGATCACACTTGTGCTACAAAACGGAATTACCTAGCTCCCAATGATCTGGGCAGGTGCTTACAGAGTGGAAGCCAAGAGGGTGCCAGGCACCCTCTAGAAACAAGGTGGTAGGTGGGTGTTAATGGTGACAGCTGCCCTCTGGAGCACCATGCTTAATATTCCAGGTCCTGTTTTGGGTCCTTCATACCCACGGCCTTCTTGGTCTTCTGACCCTTCAGAGAACTAGGGCAGGCCACCACAGCGGAGAGCCAAAGGAAGGCGTCAGGGCTCTGATGGCAGTTCCTGCTAGGCCAGAAATCGTTTGTGTATGGCAATGTCTGCAGAATAAGAGTGTCACCTCCCCTGGGTACAACTTTGAAGGAGTAAGTAGTCATTTTGGTACATAAATTCAAGTATGTTTGTGGAAAGATTTTTACCTTGGACTCACTTCATAGCCCAGCTGGGGGCTGGTGTCATGCCTGGGGAGGGGTCCAGGTTCAGATCACCCTTGGGGGAGACTGCTCACCCGCTGGTTCCTTCGCTGAGAGCGCATACACACCCACTCTTGCACACAGCCAGGGCTTCAGATGACTCTGATACCCCTTATCCTGCCTCAGTGCCCACTCCCCAGGGCTCAAGCACAGGCCCACGTCGGGGGAGGACTCCTCGCCCTGACTCCACGCTGGAGCTCTCCGCCTGCGTGGGCTTGCGGGTTACACAACCTAGCCAGCTGCCCCCGCCTGTCTCTCCTGACCTCCTGCCTGCGCTGACACCCCAGGCTGCCCTCTCCGGGACCTCCTCTGTCTTTGCCCGCTGTCACCCCAGCCACCCAGGCGCAGTGGCCCCCAACCTCACCCACTCCAACTGCCTGCACTCAGCAGGCAGCAGCCGCGGGGGAGTAACTTCTTCGGGGAACTAACCAGACTAGAGCCTCACTTCAGTGAAACCAAGCCCTTGACTAATTGGCTTGTTGTTGGAGATGAGGCCCGTGGGCTCTGGAGCCAGCTTGCCTGAGTCAAATCCTGCCTCAACCACTTACTAGAGGCGTGAACTTGAACAAGCCTCTTGACCTCAGTTTCTTCCTCTGTAAAATGGGGCTACTATGTCATGGGGCTGGCCGAAGGGCTCAGTGAGTTTGGACATCTGACATGCTTAGACCAGCGCCAGCATGTAGTAAGTACTCGGAGAAGACTCTCTTATTGTTATTGCTGTTTAGGTTTTGCACAGTTTATGCCTTGACTCTTCTTTACTCCTTCCTTTCCTTTCATGTTGCTGCTCTTAAGCTTCAAGCGACCATTAGAAAAATCCTTTTTTCCCCTGCCTGACAGTCATGTAGATGCCACTCCCTGCTGGGGTGTCTGCCAGCCGCCACGCCTCCACCGGCCCCACCAGGCCCGCTGTCCCCTCCTCTCCTCTCTTCCCTTCCATCCCAATTCCTAGCACCCCTTGCTTCAAAAAGCTTTCTTTATTAAAGTGCATTTATTAAGTAATCATTTATTCCCCCCCTTTCAACCAATGACTTATGGACTTGCTTGCTAGGGATTCCAATGAGACTGGTAGTTTCCTCACTGAGGGGGCATGTTTCCAGTCAAAACTAGAACACTGTATTAGCCAGGGGTTCCTTCTCGCTGGTAAACATACAATAAACATTAGCCTTCCTTAGAATCTTGACTGTCAGTCACGGCCCCCATTACTGCTTTCCAGACCAGGTTGGAAAGATTGGAAAGCCTGGTCTGCCCAGGCCAGGCCCTGGGCTAGAGGGTCGTGGAATGTTCACGGTTTACTTGGAGAAGGAGGGTGGATGTACCACAGAAGTACCCACAGCTATGGGGAGACGAGGCGCTCCCTCTCTGGCACCCACTCGCTCCCATGTGAGCTGTCCTGGTCTTGATGGGCAGCCCCGAGAGTGAGAAGCAGGTTTCCAGGGCTAGAGAGAGTAGCAGCCCCCAGAAACTTTGAGGAGTGTCCCACACCCATGGAAGGGTGGCCAGGCCTGCGGAGGCCGTAGGGAGAGGCCCAGGGCCATCCCGGAGCCAAAGGGCCTTGACCAAGACGGGCCTAGTGCGAGCAGGACACAGGTGAGCCCACGAGTCTGGGCTCCGACAGGTTAGGGTAGAATAAACAGACGTAAAGTAGAACGGAAAAGCTGGTGCTGCGCCAGGAAAGCCTCCATCCCTTCCACACATTTACTGAGCACTTTCTGTGTGTCCGGAGGTGGGAGCTGCTTCCGGGGAGAAGCAGGAATTGAATCTTATTTATGCATTCGGCAGACATCTGTCGAGCGCCCCCTCTGTTGCTGGCACTGGGACTATACAGATAATAAGACCAGCCCTGCCTCCGAAGAGCCGAGAAGATAAGACAAGTACACACCCCCACCACTGACAGAGAGGCAGTGATAAGCCTCGGGGGAGAGCAGCAGATTCACACTGCTTACTTCCAGCCCAGGCAAATCAGGGACGGCTTCCTAGAGGAGGGGCCAGCTGGGCTCAGATTCAGCCTCTTGGCCCCCAAAATATTTTATCCCTTTTCCTCATTATGGTGGTTCCATATCCTGGTGGCCTCTCCAACTGGGGTGAGGAGTACAGGATGCCTAGTTCACACGTACTCATTGATTTATTGAGCATCTCCTTGATGTCAGACGTTCACTGTTCTAGACACTGGAGACAGCAGTGGGTAAAGCATAACAATCCTGCCCTCGTGGAGCTTCCATTCCCATCAGGGGAGAGAGCATGAATGAGACACATAGTAAACTGTGTGGGATGTTAGAAGGTAAGAGTGGAAAAGACAAAGAGGGAGGGGTGGGAGTGCACTTTCCACCAGGTGGTCAGGGAGGCCCTCACAGAGGAGGTGACCAAGACCTGAAGGAGGGAAGTGAAAGGGGCAAGGCATGGTCCCCACTTCCCCTCCCGGAGCCTGCCCCTTTCCCAGGCCCAGTGTGGGCTTGCCTTGGACCCCTCCAGAACCCAACCAGCAGAGTAGTCCCTGAATCCAGAACCCCCAGAGGGGGCAGGCAAAGAGCAGAGAAGCAGGAGGACTGGGCTGAGTCCTGGCTGGCCGCTCAGACCACACGGGGCAGGACACTAACTTCTCTGAGCCTCGGGTCCCTTGTCTGTAAAATAATGAGCCCTCTTCACAGGCTGGTTTTGAGAGTAAGGCAGATAAGGCCTGGGGATGCTCAGGGAACCAGGAAATGTCACAGCTGTGTAAGCAGTTTGCCACTGCCACCACTTAACACGGCGTCCCCGCTGCTGCCAGGGTGGGGCAGGGGTCTGGCGGAGGTGCCCTGAGGACATGGTGAAAATACCACAAAGTTCAAAGGAAATGGGTGCTAACACCCATCCTGCCGGCACTCCCCAGCCCTCAGCCGCCCTTAGCACTGCCCTGGCACTGACCTGCAAGGAGGAGGGGAGAACAGAGAGCAGGTGTGCCCCGTCGGCCAGCTTCTCCTCCCACTCAGCTCTAGAGCACCTGAGGCAGGCAGACAGGGTCCCCTGGGTGCATGAGAAGGGCCCACAATGAGTCCTGCCTGAAAGCTCTGCTTCTTGGGCCCTGGATCAGCCCCAGGTGGGTGTGACCCGGAAGGTGGGCACGGGAACAGGTGTCATAGAGCAACAAGCTTCCAACCCTCCACGTCATTCCCATCACAACTGTGAGTGTTGATGTCTTTCTTTTTTCCCATTATGAAAGGAGCAGACAACAGAAATCGCCCATAACTGTCCTCCTAACATAACCACATTTAGCGTGAAGGTGTTTGACAGTATGCAACAAATATTTCACACCTATTCTGTGGCAGGAAATGATATCCGAGCTGAGGTCTGAGGGAAAAAGGAGTTTCCTTCCAGTCTTTCTTCCTATTCGTTTTTAACATGTTTAAAAACAATATAACACAATTTTGTATCCTGTTTTGATTTTTACTTAACCTTGTTTCATAAGTGTTTGCCATCTCACTACAATCTTCACCACCATCTTTGGAATATCTACTTCATATTTCTCCATAGTTCACACCACTTCCCTTATTTTTGGCCATTTGATTTATTTCTTGATTTTCCCTATTACAAATATATTCCGTGAATAATTACTTAAACCTACTGTAGGAAAGGCACTTGGACAAGACTAACGCAGAGCCATCAAATAACAAATGTCAGGGGGAAATGAGCTTGGTGCTGGGCCAGTTCATGCCTCAGAAACTTCAGAGCAGGGGAAGGTGGGAGAATGTGCTGGAAGGTTCTGGCAGGGTGGTGGAGGAAGCACGGAGGTAGGTGCCTCCAGAGAGACAATGAGGAGAGTGTTGTGCCTCCGGCTGATCTGAGGGTGTGGAATGAGGAGATGTGAGGCAGGCGTTGGAACGGTTGGCTCATGAAGGCCTTCTCAGGAAGGCCGAGGTGTCCAGCTGCTGCAGGAGGAAACAGGGAGCCCCTGAAGGTTTGTGAGCAGGGCAGGGACAGGATCAAAGTGATCCTTAAGGAAGGTTCATCAGTGTGTTGGCTGGAGGTCAGCCAGGAAGGAGGAGAGGGAGGCTGGGCCGGCAACTTCTGAGGGAATCGCACTTGAGGTGGGGCTGGGGGTGAGGGGAGGGCACTGAGCAGGGGGGGGGGGTACTGGAGAGGAGTGAATGGACGAAGTGGAAATGAGGAAGCACTTGGAGACGGCTCCTCAAGCTCTGAGATCAATGGGCACAGAGCATGAGCAGGCGAAGGTGGCACTGCCCAGGCCACACACCTGGAGGCCGCAGCAGGGAGGAGCCTGGGCCCTCCGCCTTCCCGACTCCCTTCATGCCCTGGCAGTGGGAGCAGCCTGGAGAGCGGGCCTGGGGGCAGGCCTGGGTGGGGGCACCAGGGAGTGCCCTGAAACCCAGGTCTGTACAGACAGGTGTGGGCATGAAGGTGGGAGGAGCTCCGAGACCTAAGGGAAGGCCTTCGGAGCCTCCGAGAGTGGTGGGGATGCCCTCCTCTGCCAGCCTCTTGCCAGCCGGGGCCGATGGGGGGAACACAGGGCTTGGCTTGAACATAGCCCAGACCCCCAGGAGGGAAGGCAGCCAGCAGTCAGGGTTATGAGGCCAGGTCCGGAGCCAAAGAGGTGCAAATCCTTGCTAAGCCACTCACTGGCTACCTGACCTTCACCTCTCTGAACCTCAGTTTCTTTGTCTATAAAATGGGATGATAACAGCACCTCCTAACAGGCTGGTTGTGCTGATTGGGTAAGGTAATGGACATAACATACCTGGGATGTATTAAGCAGCCCGTGGATGGGAGCTGCTATTACTATTATCACTATCAGTCAGGAGCCCTCAGCCCACCCCTGCCACCAGCCCAGCCACACCTGGCCAGCCTGGGAGGCTGCAGGGGGCAGCTCAGGACCTCAGTGCCAGCCTGGCTCACTCAAGGCCAGGTACCATCCCCAGGCCCGGCACATGGCTGAGGTCTCCCTGAGCTTCCCCTGAGCTTCTCCCGTGAAGGCCCTGGCTGCTGGCCTCAGTATTGGGGCACTCCACACCCTCTTCTAGAACACCTACTATGTGCCAGCCTCTGTGCTGGACACTGAGAACTCACCTCCAAGAAGCATCAGACCTGGCCTGCCTCCCATACCACACAGAGAAGCAACAATGTTTCAAGGAAGTTCTGGAAGAGGGAGAGTCTGTGTTGAGGTAAAAAAGACTCGGATAGATTCTAGCTAGGGGATCAGAAAACCTAATTTGGGAGAGATGGCACTTGTCCGTCCTAGGGGCTTTGACTGACAGGAATGGGGAAAGAACATCCCAGATGAGGGGGAATGCTGGGGAATCAGCTGGGCGGGAGGAATGGTGCCTGGCCCAGCAGCTGGCTGATGGCGATGATTCCCATCTGCTGAGCAGAAACAGAAACCCTGTGCCAGCCCCAGTCGGACCCTTACCAACATCATCTCTTGCCCTCAAATGACCCTCAGAGGTAAACATTTTCATCCTGATTTTACAGACAAGAAAATGGAGGCCCCAAAGAGTGAGTGCATGTTCATAACGGGCATTGCCCAGACTAGAGCTCTGTCTGTCAGCCCCGAAACTCTATGATGCCAGGCTCCCTCTCACAGGCCTCAGGCTGGGAGTTAGGGGGTCTGAGTGGAGGAGGAAAGGAGCTGAGTCGGGAGGCCTTCGGGTTGTCATCCACTCTGGGAAGGGTCATGGTGCCCCCCCAACCTGGAGCCCTTTCCAAGTCACCTCCCTGGGACACAAGAGACGCCGGCAATGGGGAAAGGCCTGGCGTCCAGCCCGCCCCGTGCACCTTACACCCTCAACCCCTTCTCTGCTTCTCTTGACCAGTGCTTGGGTCCCTGGGCCTCTGCTCCTGCCACCCTGTGGGAAAGGCGGGTGGCAGGGAGCCTTACCCGGCGCAGTGGGCAGCCTTTACTCTGGCATTTATCAACGGTCACCTGCTGTCCCGGCTCCTAAGGGCCATCGAGACCGTCTGGTCCAACGCTAACATAAGTGGACAAACTGAGGCCCAGAGAGAGACAGGGACCCAGAATGAGGATACAGTCAGGCCCAACTCCCAGTTCAGTGCTTCTTCACTTGCCTGTTTGACTCAGACAAGGCAGGGACCAAGCAGGATGGCCCCCATCACCACGGGGCAGGGGTGGGAGCACAGTGGGAAGGAAGACCTCGGAGGCCCCAGGGCAGGGTGCTGGATCTGCAGAGGACCTTCCAGGTCAGGACCACCTTGTACAGTGAGGAAGTGAGGATGGACATGGGCACCATTGTGCAGGGGCAGGGGGCAAGCGCATGGCCAACCCCCCATCTACTCAGCAAACCTGGGCCTGGGACTGCAGCTGCCCAGAGGGAGCACCTTTGTCTGGTTTTCCCACAGACCCTGTAGGGACCGCCTGCAGCCCTGACTTGCGTCACCTGCCCCATTCTGGGCAGTGCCTGCACCTCCGACTGTTGGAGAGCCCGTTCACCCACGGGGAGGGCAAGAGGGGGCTGTGGCACCGGGAGCAGTGGCCAGGCCGTGGGCCGATTTCCTCCTTCCTGCTGCCTGGCCTGGGAGCTGGGATTCTGCTTCTGTTTCCAGAGGCTGGTCCTGCCCCCAGGACTGTTTCCTCACATTGTGCCCATTCCTGTAAGGGCCACTGGCACCTGCTTTTGGCCCCTGCCTCTTCCCACCCAGGCCCCTGGCCCTAGCCTGGCTGCCAGAGCCCCACTGGGCCTGCCC
This sequence comes from Equus przewalskii, assembly GCF_037783145.1. Lineage (NCBI taxonomy): Eukaryota > Metazoa > Chordata > Mammalia > Perissodactyla > Equidae > Equus > Equus przewalskii. Next base: position 67,608,484 of record NC_091844.1, on the reverse strand, counting down.
TTACCCTGGAGGGGGGCTGCTGCATCAGTCCAGCCGCAGTGGGCCTGGCAGCCTCCCCGCCCATGCCGTGGTGCACTGTGTCCCAGGGCCCCGAGGCCGGTGAGTACATACAAGCATGGGCCAGAGCTGTCTTCCCTCTGCCTTGTGAGCTATGTGACCTTGGGCAAGATCATCCCCTTGAGTCCTGGTGCCAGTGTCCACCCCCCTTCCCCAAAGGATGCCATGAGCTGTGGACTTGACAGAGGTGACTGCCTTCTGCCTGGTGGGCCTAGACACCTCCTCTCCCCCCTCTATCTCCTCCTTCATCCCCTCCTCCCCTTCACTCCCTTCCATTATGAGGTTCAGGGCCGCGGTGACCAGAGGCTGGGGAATGGTGTTTTGTGTTTGGTGTCTCCTTTCTTCCAGGGGCTCAAAGCAGTTTTATAAGCGTTAATCTCCTTCATCCACCCTGGCTGTTGTCTTGTTTTCTCTTTATATTTTATTATTAGCTGAGGTGTTCCCCCAGCCAGGGGAAATTCCCCAAGCCAGAGGTGGAGCAGGCAGAGGACACCTCCCTGCCAGCACAGCTGGGACCCGAGGCCAGATCAACCCCGGGCTGGTGCCCAACTCTTCTTCTCCTGCATCTGCCTTTGGCCAGGTATTTGTCCCCAGCTCCCAGCACAGCCAGCAAGGAAGATGTCCCTGGGAAGCCACTGATGAGCTATGAGGTGTTGGACTGAAAGGCAGCGAGGTGTGGGGAGAAGAGCGCTAAATGTGGGGGCGGGAACACTGGGCCCTGCCAAATGCTGCTGTGTGACCTGGGGCAAGTCACTTTGCCTCTGAACCTGGTTTTATTGAAATACATGACAGAGGAAGAGATTCGAATCAGAGTCTATGAAAGTGCTCTGTACGATAAAGCTCCGTGTAAACGTCCAGGGCGTTGCACCCACCTATAGGACAGGGCCTTGGAGGAGATGGCCCCATGGGCACATTAGCCCAGAGTTCTCACTCAGATTCTGAGATCAAAGAAGCCCATTCCCTCCTCCTCCCAGAGCCCTGAGCCTGCACCCCTTGGCCCAAGTGGCCAGAGTGAAGGACAGGGGAGAGAGGTGGGTGAGAAATCAGCTGCAGGTGCCCCCAGATAGACGGCCTGACCTGCAGGGACTCCTTCTAGAGCTCCAGGCCATAGGCAGTCTAGATTATTCATGATCCCTCAGACACAGGTGGGCCTTCAGAGCATGTCCATGTGGGGCAGGGATGCTGTCAGCCCTGCTAGTGCCGTTTGGCCCCCAGGGCCACCCTGTCAGGTGTGTGGTTTGCTGGTGTGATGCTGGCCAGCCCCGAGGAAGGGTGCATTTTCTGCACACAGGGTTGCTGCCTGCTGGCTGAGCCTTATCCTCATGGGTGCCCAGCCTGCAGGGAGGGGCGCTTCATTCTAATTCACACTAAAGTGTTGGTGTCTGGTGGAGGCCTTGCCTGCCTGGGACGCTTGCCAGGGCAGGCCACGGGTGGGCAGCCCAGCCGGGTAGGGCAAGATGCCCACTATCCCTCTCCCCAGTGGGCTTCCCTTGTCCCCTCTGCCCATGGCACCAGAGCCACCCCAGGGCAATGGAAATCATTTCAGCATTTCCTCCTAAACAAATCATTATAAAAACAGCACAGGATCCCCAATTCTTTGTCCAGAATTCCAAACTTCCAAAAGCTCGGAAAACCTAAAGTTTTTCTCATAACTTATTTTACAGTAAAACCTGGCCTGATCAGACACGAGGCTGCCTGTAGTCTCCATTTTTCCCACTTACAGTGAATGGTCACAGGTGCTGACAAGGAGATACCGACGTGCTTGATCATCAGGTGCTGCCCCGAGCTCCGGGATCCTGTACGGTATTGGAATGTGTATTAATATTCCCTTTCTGAAAATCCAAAAACCTATAAACTCTACCAAAGCTTCCAGATAAGAAATCGTGGGTCCGTAATAACCAGCACTTAGCATAGGCTTCGCGATACCCCGGACACTGTGCTAAGCATTCCGCAGGTATCGACTCATGTGATCCCAACAACTCCTCAGCATAGTCCCGTTTTCTAGCTGAAGAAACGGAAGCTGGGAGGTTCAGTAACTTTGCCAAAGTCACATCGTTGACTAAGGGGTGGTGCCAGCATTTGGGTCCAGACAATGTGGCTCCCTGCTTTTCCCCCCACGCTGTATAGATGGGGAAACTGAGGCCCTGAAGCAAGAAGGGACTTGCACAAGATCATCCTGCAACGCCTAGGGGGAGCTGGGCCCAGGTCCTGGAGCCCGCAGCCATGCCTGTGGTGGTGACTGGGGGCCAGCCAGGGGTGGTCAGTCCCCCAGCTGCTGCCCAGGAGCTCACAGCCTGCTTTGGCTGAGTTTGTCCAGCCCATCTGGGAGGAGCTTAAAATAGAAGATGTTCCCGTGGAAAGTTTTAAGATTTCACTGGATTAAAACCAGATGACCCTGTGCAAACAGACCCCACCAGCAGGCGCAGGGTCTGGGCGTGTGCTGAGCTCCCCGTGTCTGTTCCCAGCCTGTGCCAGGGAGGAGAACTGCCCCGGGGGGTTCAGAGAGGCCAGCTATACAGGACACTGGGTGGGACAGGAGGGGAAGGAGTGGGAGACCCTTTTCTCTGCTGGGAGAAAAGCGTCCCCAACACTCTTGCTGTCTCCATCTCTTTTCCCAGTTTCTGAAGATGGATGGAGAACTCTGGGAGAGCATTCCCCCATTCGCATATGTTCCCAGTCATTTCGTTATCCCTCCACTGACTTGTTCTCCCACGAATTCGCTCCTTTATTTGCACACGTGCAGTCATACAGCAAACATACAGAACATCCTCGATGTGGAGGGGTGGCTGCGTGTGAAAGACTAGGGACATAGTCCTACCCTTTGGGAAGCCCCAGACACACTGAACAGTCATCACAGCAGGGCCAGGGTTTATGCTGGGGACACAGGAGCGACCCCAGGCTGGTCAGGGAGGGCTTCACAGAGGAGGTGATGAGTTGGAACCTGAGGGAGGGAGAAGAAGGGGTGTTCTGGGCCAGGGGACATGCTTGGCTACTCAGTAGGCGGGTGCACAGGGCGCGTAGAGAGGAAGGGACAGTTAGGTCAACAGATGGACGCTTAGCCTGTCTGCGGGCTTGGCGCTCTGGAGGCTGATGAGTTGAAAAGGCCCTAGCCCCTGGGGAGCCCAGGTTGGGAGATGGGACACTGACGCAGACAGCAGTGCCCAGGGATGGGGATCCACACGGGCGCCGTGCTCTCTGAGAGCAGACCTTGGGCAGCGGTCCTGCCGGGATGCAGAGCGCTGTGTTGGATGGCTTCCACAGGAGTCAAGGGGCTGGTCATTGGTGGCTGACCCTCACCGTGCTGGCCAACTGGAGAGGTCATTGTGGCCACGGCAGCCAGTGCACACAAGGTTGCCTGAGGGCCTGCAGTGGCCACATGTCTGGCCTGTGTCACCCAAATTTGGTCTATGAGTTGGCCCAGGGCAGGCCTCACCCAGCCCACTGCTGGGATGGCAACTATGACCTGGGGACCTGGCTCTTCCCAGTTTCCAGAGCCGGGCACTGCAGCTGGGCAGCTGGATGGCAGGGCAGTGTGGAAAAAGCTACCCACCCCCCAGAGCGGCCCTGATTAATCACGGTGGTAGGAGGGCGAGTGAGGAGCATTCTGAAGGACTGAAGGAGGCAAACCTCTTCCCCTGGGTCCCGGCCGCCAGCCCAAGTCTGGATGATGGAAAAGCATTCCTGCTGATGCCTTCAATCTCCACCCAGACACTTAATAAAGAAAATGGCTCTTCGTGCCTCCCAAGCAGCCACACACAGCTTGGGCAGGCCCCACAGGGCTGTGAAGGCCCAACAACTTGACTTTCCCAGGCCCCTCCTACCCAGAGCAGGGCCCAGGAGGCAGTTTCTCAGTCACGAATCCGCCTGTGAGGCCGGCTCTGAGCCTGGGCCTCCAGCCAGGAGCGTGAGCAAGGGGGAGCTGGGCTCAGACGCCGTCCCCAGCGCCTTCACTCAGGGCTCACTGCCCTTGGCCCTGCTCCTTCTCCACCTCCGAGTTGCCCTTGGGCCTGGCAGTCCAGCTTGGGGTCCTGCCTGCTTCCACTCTGGGGCCCCAAAAGCCACTTAGCTGAGGCTAGCTCCTGACGATAAAGGAGCAGAGGACAGGCTGACCAGAGAAGAGGGTGGCCGAGGGCAGGGGCAGAGAGCAGCTGTCCAGGGCTCTGGCTGTGGAATGAACCCCAGGAGTGCAGGAAAGGTCTCTCCACCCCAACTGGGAGCCGCAGGCAGAGGGGGCAGGCAGACAGCTGTGGCCACCTAGGAGTGATTTGTGATGACCAGCAATGACTTTGGGGACAGTGTTGGGGGGTCTGGAGGCCCTGCAGCCAGCCCAGCCTGCAGCATGGACACCACGCCTGTTCCAGCTGAGCTCCGGGAGCCCAGGCCAAGGACAGAGCTGGCCCTGCTGGTTCCCTCCCAGGCTCTCCCGGAGACCACCCACATGGGCTCTATCAGCTAGGATTATTCTCCAGATCTTGAGCTCAGCCCACAAAACTGACAATCTCTGAGCTGCTCAGGCCTTCCTCTCTGGAACTGCTTAATCCCAACAGCTGACCCGAGAAGGCATCTGGACCACAGGGAGGGATGCAGGAGGTTGATGTAGAGTAGAGGAGGATGGCATGGTGCTGGAGAAGCTCCCGCCTAGACTGGCCTTTGACCCTCTGAGAGGATCCCAGGCCTGAACCAGGGTGGGGGCTGTCACCCAGCACCCGTTTTGCCCTGCTCTGGCCCTAATCTCTCTTTCCAATAGCACCACCTTCCCAGGCCCTGGGCTCTGTCCCAGTGGAGCTATTTGAGCTTCCTCACACATGCACCGTGAACGTTGGTTCATGGCGGTCATCACTTGGGAGTGCCATTTACTTTGTCTCTGCCAGTCTAAATCCTGCCTGCCCTTCATGGGGCCAGCTCCCCAGTATCCCCTCCTCTGCACGCTCAACACATCTTTCTGGAGCGTAAGTCCTTCTTCCTCGGGTCTGGGTTATTGGTGTGCTGTGGTCAGGTCCACGGTGCTACAGTCTGACAGTCCCAGGTTCAAATCCCAGCTCTGCGACTTCCCACCTGGGTGACCTTGGGCAAGAGACTGAAGCTCAGTTGGCTCATCTATAAAATGGTAATGATGGCCACTTCACAGGTTGTTTTTTTAATAGGAATTAAATGACACGTGTGTGACATGTTTTGTGTGGGCCTTGGTACATAGTAATGCTGGGTAAATACAGTGATTATGAACACTGTGGTGGCGGTGGCAGTGGCTATTGTTCCTGTCATTATCTTTGAAGAGTATAGGTTCCCTGAGTCTTTTTGTCTCTGTATTCTCTCCCCTCCCACCCATCCACTACGTTCCCTGCAGGGCCCAGCAGAGTGAGTGTGCTGGGCACAGAGTAGAGGCCCAGTAAGAATCTGGATCAAGTGTAAGGGAGTGCGGCCCCACTGGGAAGGCAGAGGGCCATCACATTCCCCAGCAGTGGATGGATCTGAATGGAGATGGCTCTCTGTTGCTCTGGCCGCCCCCAGCCCCAGCCTGACATCCAAGCTTCTCGTGAGGAGGCCCCAGCTCAGTCAGGGCCCCTCACGCTGGGAGTGCCACTGCACTCCGAGTAGAAATGGTCTTGTCCTGTGAGCCCTGGAGACCTCTGCTTCTCTGAGGAGAGGTAGCTTCTTGTCTCCTTTCTACACAACATGCATTCCTGAACATCCACTCTGTGCCAGGCCCATTGCTGACTAGGGCCTCGGGCAAGTCCTAAACCTCTCTGAGCCCTGGGTCTGTCATCTGTCAACTGAGCACTCTATAAATTACCTACTTCAAAGGGTTGTTGGAACGTTAAATGAGATAATAAAGCCCAGAGCGTGGGATGAGGTGGATATTCACCAGATGTGAGCAGCCCCTTCCTCATCCCCTGGGCCTGGCATACCTCATCCCTTGTCTGGTTGGCAGCAAAGGAGACTGGGGAACGGGTATGCCCTGGTCTGAGGAAGGGGAGGTCTCCCCGGGCTCAGGCTGCTGCTGTCTTCTTGCCCCACGTGGAAGATGGCTCAGGGCCAGGTGCTCTGTCACCTGGAGCCCAGGAGGTCCAGCCCTGGGGAGGAGGTAGGGGGCACTCGCTGCCTTTCCTCAGGGGCCCCAGCTCCTGCCCTGAGCCTGATTCCCACCTTCAGAGAACTGCATCTGAGCCTACGCCAACCAAAGGCCTGCCAGAGTGCTAGAAAACCCCTTTCAGCCATCTCAGGTCACCCTGACCCTGGGCCAAGCCTGGGGACACCTTCCCCGGCTGGGCCACTGCCCAGCTGCCCTCTCTGAACCTTCAAAGGAGTCAGTGCAGGCACCATTTCCCCCAGGACCAGCCGAAACTTTGAGCAGTAAAGTCTCTTCTGGTTTATCTGGAGGAAGGAAAATGACGTCATGAGGTAAACCGCACAGCATGAAACCACGAGGCTGGGTGCCCCAGTGATATTTGCTTTTCAGCAAAAGTCACTCGTGTGCACAGAGGGACAGAGAGCCTGGGCCATTCTGGTCAGAGCGTGGCCAGGAGGACAGAGGGAGATTTTCAAACATGGAACCACAAGAAAGGAGAGGGCCTCCAGAGAGGCCGCGCGTCAGAGGCGGGCAGAGCGGCTTCCTGGGGCGCTGCGGGAAGGTGGCCCGCTGGGTGGGGCGGCTCCGCGGGCCACTCGCTAGGTCCTGGGCTTGGCCTCTGAGGTTCTCAGAATCCTGTTTACCATGGTAGGCAGAATGAGTGACAATAATAATAATAATAATAATAGTATCAACAAGAAGTACCATTCATGGGGGTCCATTATCCTGTTAGCTCCTCAACCACACCCCAGGAGACGAGACCCCATGAGGCAGACATGACCCCCATGCACAGACAAGGGAGAGGAGGCTGGTGGGCCTCGGCTCTGGGCTTTCAAACTCGAAACCACAAAGGCTGACAGGCTGAGTGTCCATCTGTCCTGTGGCCCAGGTTTAAGTCGCAACCCCCACCCACTAACTGTGACCTGGAAGAGCCCCCTTACCCTCTGTGAGCCTCAGGGTTTCTTCATCTGTCCAGTGTCCTGCCTCATAGGTAAGAGATTTCCTAAGATGAACCCTATTCTTCAATCTCATTCTGTTACTCTGTCAATGCTCTGAACAGGTTTCTCTGGGGAAATTGGCTTCAAAGAGTAGGCCTGAGCCCTGGTTCTGGTAGCCTGGTGGGCGGGTGGGCAGCCGGCCATGTAGTGAGGGTCAATGATAGCTTGAATGAGGACAGGGAGCTGCCTAGATGACCAGGAGGATCCTCGCTTTCCTCAGGAAGCTCAGGGTGGGTGAGATCCCTGATCCTGCAGCTCAGGCTGTCCACGTGCACTGACCTGTCCCAGACCCCAGGCCGTTTACCTCAGAGTGGGGCCACAGCTCTGGTTTGACCTGCTCTGAGGGCCTACAGACACTGCTGTCTCAGGCAGGGGATGGGAGGACTCAGCGCAGGGAGTTGGCCCAACCCCTCCTCTCACGGGCCCCCTGATGCCAACGTTTCTTCATTGGGGTCACAGTTGTTTGGGCTAAGGCTCATCGTTTTCAGTTCTTTTCCTTTATAGTGCAAATACCCCATGGGGGAGGCAGCACTTCATAAGCCCCCACTGTCAGTGCGTACAGACCGCCCAGCGCAAGCCTCTCATTTTACAGAGGAGAAGACTGAGACCAGAGAGGGAAAAGGGTTTGTCCACAACCATACAATTAGCTGACGGCAGTGCAGGAGCAAGAACCCAGGTGTTCTCTCTTTTGTTATGGGATTGTCCCTCCCCTGTCACAGCTGTCATCATCCCAATATGAATTACCCATCAGCTCCTTCCCAAGACACCACCAGCTGCAAGCAGAGGACAAGCTTGGGGTGGAGGACACCCACGTGTGTGCGGAGCTGAGACAGGGTCTCAGGGGACCAGGAGCCAGGGGAGGTACCAAAAAGAGACGTAGCCTCTTCTGCTACTTTCCCAGAGCCAACTCGGCACCTTACGTGTGAGGATTAGTCATAAGCAACCGCTTGATCCCAGAAGTCATAGTTCACTGTGTTGGTGTCACAATGATGCTTTTCTGACTCATGGCCCAGGACCACACAAAGCCCTGAGGGATCAGCCGGAGATCCCACTGGCCTAACCAGATGTTCTGGGGTCTCTCTTGCCTGCAATCTTCTTGGCTGGTGGCTGGAACTTTAAAGAAAGAGATCCATGGGCAGTGGGAAGAGTGGACTGAGAGGCAGGCAGCCGGGGGCCCGCCCTGCGTATGCTGGGGGTCAGTCTCAGGGCCCTGGGAGTTCTCTTCCCTTCCCCAGAGTGTTTCCCTGTGCGTAAAATGGAAGGTTGGATCTGATGCTCTCTGAGCTCCTTCTCAGCTGGGTTCTGGCTCAGCTGTTCCCAGCGAGGACAGGGCAATTTGCTCATGAGGCCTGTGCCCTTCTCCTAGCCCCAAGCACTGCCGGAGCTGGAGCCCTGCTACCCTGATCTCATGCCCTCTGGTCTCGCTGGGATCAGGCTGCCCCACCCTCAGAGCTCACTCTCTGCTTTGGCTCAACCAGAAAGAAGAGCCGCGGCATGTCTAAGCTGAAAGGCCTCCCAAACCCCTGAATCCCACCGTTTCCCAAATGAGCATAATGAGGCCAAGAGAGGGGAAGGCACTTATCCAAGGCCACAAGCAAGCTGGGGACCAGGACCCTCCCACCACATCAGCTGCCCCATGGTAGCGCCCGAAGGAACCCTCTCACGGGAGAGCAGGACGCAGCCAGGTAAGAAGGACCCTTAGTGCCACCGTCTCCACTGCCATCCTTACCAGCACCTGCACTGTCGCCTGTCATCCTCCTCCTCCTCCTTGGCACTCATGGACTTTTTCATGCACTCATTCTCGGAGGCAGCAGAGTGCCAGGAAGAAGGAGGATGCTGAGCCAGGCAGCCCGCGGGACCTGAGTAGGCCTTTTTTCTCACTGCGCTTAGTCCCTAGGCTGTAAAATGGGGATGCTAATAAGCTCTTCTCACAGGGTTGTTGGGAGGCTTAAGTAAGTCGATACTGTAATGCTTAGAACAGGGCCTGGCACGTAACGAATACTCGGTAAATGCTATCGTTCATTCATTCATTCCCTCATTCATTCATTCCTTCTATCCTGCCTGTTTCCAAATAGATTTGAGATGACTCACCATGGAAAACACAGACATAATAGGCCTTTAAAGTAAGGTTAAAAGAATACGACCCTAGGGTTGAGGAAGAGAGAGTTGTCCCAGAACCTTGGGCTGAGCATGCTACCGCGTCTGCGCACAAATTCCTGGCAGTCTTGTCCAAAATGTACTGCTGGTGGTGTCAAGCTCTTCTTTTCTGATAAAAGGAAGCATGTCAGCTTTTCAGGAGAATAGGATATTTTTCTGGTTCAAACTTCATAAATGGCATTAAACAATGCAGTGAGCAGGGCCCCCCTTCGCCTCCCTCTCCACCATTTTGAATTAATCCTTGAGAAACTTGGGGTCTCCTCTTCATCCCATTCCGCTCCCCACCTCCAGAACCTGAGGAAACCGGGGAACTGGGGACCCAGAGCTGCTGCCCTAAAGCTAAGCCCTCAGCCATCCCAGGAGATGGTGCTCGGGGGAGCATGAGCTGGCAGCTTCCAGCACCAGTGGGAACTTGGAATTAGCCAAGTCGCTGAGACATGAAGGGCCTTCCCTCTGAGGCTGCGTGAGCCCCCTCCCAGGGGCCACTTCCCAGCAGCCAGAGCAGTAAGTGCCCCAGGGAGGGGGCCTGGGAATGGTCACCGAGAAATCCCAGAGCTGCCCACACACTTCCCCTTCTCTCAAATGCCAGGAGGATCTCTCTGGCAGGCAAGGGGAGAGGTGAGCAAGGCACCCCACACTGAGTCACTGGAAAGATTAGGGGACCTGGTGGGCAAGTGTCTCACTCTGTCTCCTCCAGGACCCCTGAGGGGAGTATGGTTCTAGGTGTGGCCTGAGACCATCTCCACAGACTTAGGCAGCTCCAGAGAACGGAGGCTTTGAAGCACCCCCCTCCCCTGGCCCTCACCCCCAACCTCCAGAGCACGCATGCACATGAGCAAATGCATGCACACGACAAACACACACACACTTCACGAGGGCACTGCTGCCCAGTTTGGAGGACAATAGGAATCTGCCTCATCTGCCAGAGCCTCATGGAGCTCCCAACTCTCACCCACCTCTTAGCTCATAGACTCTACCTGAGTGACCCCTCCACTCTCCTTGCTAATCCAGGCCCCCAGGGTGTTTTCCCAGCAACGTGTGGGCTCCCACCCTTCGGTGTGGGCCTTTGTGCAGTGGGAGACTCCCCTTGTTTGTGTTCTTTTCTGCAGAGAGCAGGCAGAGGAGCCCATTGCCAAATGTACCCACTCCTTGGGCCGCTGTCCACTGGGGCCCTGAGCACAGCTGTCCCCCATCCCTGTTCCCCTCAGTTGGCTGGAGGAAGCAGAGAAGCTGGCCCAGCAGCTGGCCTCAGAGCTCTCCCTCTTGGTTGTGGAAATGCCTTTGGTGCCAGAATGTAACTGGCCAGGACATGATGATTCGCCCACTTCAAGGTCTGCCCATACACCAGTCATGAGAACAGTTTGGCTGGAGGGGTTTTTGAGGGCTGATGCTAGACATGAGTGTGAGGGAAGTCCCAGCTGGTCCTTGGACCCATCCTATAAAGCTGGTATCACAGGGAAGGGTGGTAATGGAGGGGCTGGGGGGCTGGGCTGGGACGGTGTTGGATTTAGGCTTGGGGCTTAGGTGGGTGGTGGGTGGAGTTGCCAGTCCCTCCTCTCCAGCCCCATTTGGTCCTTATCACCTCTTAAGTGGACTGCCACGATAGCCTGCTCACGGGCCTCCCTACCTAAACCTTGCCCCATATTTTGCTGCCTGAAGGAGCATGTAGACCATGCCCTGTGAGCAGATCAAGGGCCAAGGCTCTTCCTGGCTCATAATCTTCAATGGCTCCCCATTGCCCATGGGAAACAGAAGACTCTCAAGGCCTTGCAGTTGGCCTCAGACACATTTCCAGACCCCCCTTCACCCCCAACCCCTGAGAGCACCCTCTGCCTCAACCGAAAGTCTTGGGCTCTTCTGGCTCCAGGCCTCTCCCTCCCCTGGACACTCCTTCTCTCCCTCCCCTCAAGGCACAGCCCAATACCCACCTCCTTCATGAGGATTTGCCTGACTGTCCCATCACAAGGGAGAGCATTCTGTGAACTCTTGGCATTCAGTCGTTGGGGAGAAAACCCAGTTTGGGAGCCAGATAGGCCTGGGTTAGAGTCTCAGCTCAGTTCTAATCTCATTAACTAGTTGCAAGTCACTTAACTTTTCTGAGCTTCCATCTTCCACTCAGTCAATAGGAATAAGGCCCACCCTGCAGGGTGCCTGGGGGTGCTGGAGGCTGAGAGGCATTTGCTAATTTGGCCTTCCTAATTGTCAATTCCTCTTTTGGTGGTATCACCTGGGGTGTCTGTTGGATATGTGGTCCAGGTGGGGCTGACCTCACTCCCTGGTTCCAGCGTGAGCACAAGGCCCAGGCCTGGCTGATGAGACTCTTCCGTTGCCCTGGCCACAGAGGTAGATTTCCAGAGCTGGACAGTTGACCCAACCAGGCCAGTGGGAATCATACTTAGGACTTTCTCTGGAGTTACTGAAACTTTCTTTCCATCGGATTTGCTAGGCTGATAAAAGAAAGCTGGAGCCTTTAGCCAATGTTGGGGGTTGAATTATGTCCCCCAAGTCCTAACGCCCCTTGAATGTGATCTTATTTGGAAACAGGGCCTTTGCAGATGTAAGTAAGTTAGGATGAAGCCATACTGGATTAGGGTGGACCCTAATCCAATGAGTGGTGTCTTTATAAGAAAAGGGAAATCTGGGCACAGAGACACACTGGGAAAGGGTGCATAAGAGGCAGCAATGGGAGCGATGCCTATCCAAGCCGAGGAATGCCAAAGTTTGCCAGTAACCACTGGACGCTAGGAGTGAGGCACGGACCAGTTTCTCCCTCAGAGCCTCCAGGAGGGACGGACTCTGCCAACGCCGTGATTTCAGACTTCGGGCCTCCACGGCCCTGCGAGAATCGCCTTCTGCGTGTTAAGCCGCCTGAGTTTGTAGTGATTTGTTACGGCAGCCGCAGGAAACGAACACAGCTGCCAAATGGAGAAACTGTGCCCGAGACTGAAGCCAACACCGTGGAAATCAGGGCCGCGGATGCGGACTCCTGGCACTGTGACAACACTTGGATCCACCAGTGGCTGAAGCAAGAGGTCTACTGGACTTTTCAGTTACATGAGCCAATACGTTCTCTATTTTACTTAAACCATTTCAGCTGAGTTTCTGTCTCTTTCAACTGAGAGAGGCCTGCCTAATACAGAAATAATGGATGTAAAACGCACAGCACAGGGCCTGGCCATTAGGAATGTCTGTACAGTTATTATTGCTGTTGTTGTTGTTGTTTCTATTCTCAAACTGAGCACTCTCCAGAGCAAGGGCCACTCTCTTTTGTTTGTGTTGCAGAAGGAGTTAGAGCGTAGGATGTTCCTTAGAGAGTGCCCTTGGGATCAAGCCTTGTGGACAAGGGGCAAGGACGTAGGACTGGGCAGAGGGGTGCTGAGCAGGAAACCCCAACAACAGCCTCAGCCACCCCCATGCGTGTTCCAGAGCTAGAACTGCCCTCCAGACTCCTTCTGCGTTGGGCCTTTATATGCTCGAGTCCATCTGTCTGAAGCTGCGCTGCCCTGGGAAAGGGTGAGTTCTCGGGAGAGGCAGCTCCCTGCAGCTGAGGCCATCCCTGCAGGGACAGACAGCTGATCAGCCCTCTCGGCAGCTGGGGCAACCAGTCCTTCACCAAAGGGGACCTGAGAAGGCCATCACAGCACCTTCACTTGGGGCATAACTCAGAGCCTGCCAACCAATAACTATTCATTGCTGAAAACATTCATTCATTCATTCATTTAAAACCCAAGGTTGATGGGGCAAAGTCAGGTGTCCTGGTGGTGTGAGTGAACAGAGTCCTTCAGGAGGGGGGTCCTGGTGGTGGTAGTGCATGGTTGAAACACCACTACGGGGTTTGGGGGGATGAAGTCAGGTTGAGCGTGATCAGGGTGAGTGGTATGGCCTTGCCTGGCACTGAGTAGGTCCAAGTGCACTCTGAATGTTCAAGGTGCTGTGGGCAACCATTTCAATTGCTTCTCTAGAACTTTAGGCTCCTGGAGCTATGATATTTCTCTTCCTTTCTTATGTTGGTTTCTTTGCGTGTAGAGTGGAGTCTGGAGGCTGGCCAAGCCCTTAAAGGCTCCTTTCTTGAGTCACTCCTGTCTCCCCAGGCAGCTCTTCCTACAGCTGGGGTGTCTCCCAAGTCCTAGTCCCAAATAGGGGCCTCCTGTGCATGCTCCACAGAGCCAGGGCGTGGTGATCTGTGCTGGCTAGCACCCTGGCGGGGCCAGCCCCCAGCCTACTCCTCCTGAGAAGCCAGGCCCCCCCTCTTATCAGATGAGAAACCAAGACAGAGAGAGGAAGCTAGTTGTTTAAAGCAACAGTCAGTGGTTGAGCCAGGAAGCAGGTCCCACTTCTCCCTCCTGGGCCTTCCTCGTGCACAGTGCAAACCACAGCTCCAGCCACACTCCTCTGTCTAAAGAGTGTCCAGCCCCTCTGCCTGCAGCTGCTTTGTGCACATGGCTGCCCCCTCAGCACAGCGTCCCAAAGGCAGGGGCTGCCAGGTGGCATGCACCACAGGGGTTAGCCCAGTGCCTTGGCTGAGGGTGAAGTAGGGCTCATCACCCCTCCCGCGGCTTCTCCAGGAAGTGGGGGAGCAGCCAGGAAGGGCCTCTGAGGCCGCTTCGTCCTGCCCCCCACCCTCTTCCCCTATCACAGGTGAATTGAAAGTCCAGGTCCCCGAGGTGAGACCTTCCTGAGGCCAGACACTGAGTCGTCAGTGGGGGTAGAATCCACCGCTTGTCCTGTTTTCCCTAAAATTGCTCCCCTCCCTGAGTTCATGCAAAGCCCTTAGCTCATTTTATCTTATTTCCAAACGGTCTTAACAGAGAACAAGAATTGGTTTTATTACACCAACTAGACCATAAACTTCTTGAGGCTGGTTTGCCAGCAGGAAAGATGATGGGAAAGGCAAATCACTTCCCCTGTGCCTCCCCCACCCCTTTTGACAACCCAGACTGTTGTCTAAGAAGGTGGCTCTGTGAGACAGATGAAGGTCATTTTGCTCTGTGAGCACCTGGCTGACTTGGATGTGCAGAGAAGGGTCTGGAAGGAGTCAGGCAGGAGGAGATGGGGAAGCTGAGTGGGCTGCCTAACAGAGGGAAAGGCCTCTGGAGAGGGCCCAACCAGGAGGGAATGGGGGGTTAGGGGGAGAGAGGGTGAGGGCAGAGGTGGGGAGCCTGTGATAAGCCCAGGCCCGGGACTTTGGGGCCGTGCAGGGGGAAGGGCAGCTGCAAGTGTCCCCACAGTGAAGCGACCCAGGGCATTGGAAGAACCTGAGCGCACTCTGCTCAGTTGGAAGCTGTTTGCCTCTCTGTCCTCCCCGTCCACTCCTCAGTAAAAACCTCCACACACCGCCTCCGCACCTCCAGGAGTGGAGAGGGCTTCTGACGGAGACAGAGGAGGGCACAGATGCCATGCCTGGCTCCCCACAGGATGGCAAGGAAAGAGAAACGCAGAGGCGGGGCCCAGAGGCTGAGGGGCCCCCACAACCTAAGGTTCTGCCTCACCCCGATGCTGAGGGATCTGCAGAAATCCTGGGGAGCACCCTGGATTCCTTGGAACCTGGTGTGGGGTTTTCATGCTGATCTTGTGTAGACATCAGGGGCCCAGGAGACCCCAGCTGCCTCTGGGTTACACCTCCATTTTCTGATTTACTCTTTTCCACCTTTCTGTGGGAACTGTTATTTTCCCCATTTTCCACCAGAGGCACCTGGGGCCCAGAGAGGTTAAGTAACTTGCATGAGACCCGCAACAGTTCGTGGTCAAACTGGGAATGAGAATCCAGTCCGTGCCCCAGAGTCCAGCCTCTTTGTGCTAGTTGCCCTACCCTCTGCCTGACCCCACTCCCGCCCCAGACGCTCACTAAATACTTGTGCACTGCATGCGGAGGGGACAAGGGCACAGACCCTGGGGCTCCATAGATTTGGGTTTGAATCCTGCTCTGACACTTACCAACTCTGTTACTTCAGGCAGGTCAAACTCTCTGAATGTCAGTTTCCTCATCTGTGAAATGGGGCTTCTGATACAGGCACATGCTAGGTGCTGAATGAGTGTTAATATCATCATCATTACTACTCACCAACCAGAGCCCTGGGACAGAAACCCTCCCCTGGGAGATGCTCGTGCCGCTGAGGGAGTTGTACCCTTCCTGCCCTCCTTTCCCTTCCCTCCCTGGCTCTGTGATAAGGTGTTTTTAAGCCTCCACGGTCACCCTGGCTTTTCCTAAATGCCCTCTCCCTTGAGGCATGAGGGTCCTACCCAGGGGAGGGGCAGCCCCGGTAGGGACCCTAGGAAGGGCCAACATCTTTACAAAGCTCCTGGCACAGCCTTTGGGATGAGGACTATGGCCAGAAATGGGTGGGATGGAGGCCTGTGGTAGTGTCTGGTTGTTAGTTCCCGGCTTAAATGGGGAACTACAGAGCCCACCCCCTAACCACAGGCAAAAGACCCACGCCTTTCACTGCCCCTCTGCCATGGAGTTCCCAGTGTCTGGATCACGTTCCTGGATCTAAGGCATGATGGATTACCACCTGTACGGACTGAAAAACCCACCCTTGGCCCCCCTTCCCTTCCTGCTCCTCTGTCTGGGCTGCAGGAATTGAGGCCCTGGCTGGGGCCTCTTTCTCTTCCCCTTTCTGCCCAGGATCTGCTCAGGATCTGCTTGTGCTCTGAGTGGCCACCAACCCTGCAATGTTAGGCGGTACTGGGCTCAGGGCACTGGCAGGACTCAGTGGCCGGGGGTCCCAGCACTGATGCCCTTTTCCGACTCCAGGAGGCGTCGTTACCCATTTTACAGTTGAGGCCCAAGTTTGCCCAAGTCCATGCAGCTTGTCAGTGGGGCCGCTGGGATTTGAGCCCCAGGACTGGCTGATGCCAAAGGCTGCCTATAGGATCTGGAAATGGGAAAGGGGAGGAAGAGGAAAAAGATATCCAGGTCTGCCTGTGAGCAGAATGTGTCAGTCACATTTCTTGTGCAGTGTCTGGAAATGCCTTTTAGCATCACTTGAAGAACATTTAATTACTTAGTACAAATAATAACAATAGTGAGTCCACGAGGCTAACTTTGTGCCAGGCATATCTTTGAACTCACTGAACTGAACTGGTCCTTGGGTTGAGATTCAAAAAGCTGCCCCTTTCTCTGTAGCAGTTCTGGCCATCCTGATCACTGCCTCCCCAACCCTGGCCTCCCAGAGCAGGGCCTTCACCTTCCCTGGCTCGCCTCTTCACCTGAGCCCAGGAAAGGACAGGGCAGCACCGAACCGTTGGTTCTGTATCAGGCTATGTCATCTTCATTAACAAGAAAATGAAGCTGCCTTCCTCCTTGGGGTCTTCTCAGCCAGCCAGACCACCATCCTCCCTCCCCGCTGTTGCAATCTCCACTGGCCTTCAGGTCATGACCCCACGCCCTTGGCACTGACTCTTTGCCAACTTCTTGGCCTCCACCTGTGGAGATTTCAACACCCAAGTGGGCAGTCCATCCAGATCCTTGCCTCACAGTTTCTTTCTTTCTTTTTTTTTTTTTTGAGGAAGATTAGTCCTGAGCTAACATCTGCTGCCAATCCTCCTCTTTTTGCTGATGAAGACTGCCCTGAGCTAACATCTGTGCCCATCTTCCTGTACTTTATATATGGGACGCCTGCCACAGCATGCCTTGACAAGCAGTGCCATGTCCGTACCCGGGATCCGAAGTGGCCGAACCCCAGGCCGCCAAAGCGGAACATGTGAACTGAACCGCTGTGCCACTGGGCCGGCCCTGCCTCACAGTTTCTTGACCTCTCTAACCCAATGGCTATCAGCTGTCCTTCAGCAAGCCACCCTCAGCCAAAGTCTGAGTCTTGACCCTACCTCGAAGGGCTCCATTCTTAAGAGTCCCACTTCAGACCTCTACTTGCTGCGCATCCACCTCTCCTGTGTGCCTTACAGGGAGCCCCTCCACGTGCTTTTCTCCCTCTTCTTCTCCTTCCTTCCCTCCATGGCTCCAGGACCCCTCATTTCTGTTGTACACTTACTTGCATTCTGTTTCTACCCCACCTACACCGCCAGCATGCGACCGACACAATAAGAAAAGGGAATTCCAGGCTCTTCTCATTTATGAATATTGATGAACAATTTCTAAATAAAATATTAGCACATTGAACTGAGCATTACATTATAAAAAGTACATCCTGATCAAACAGAGTTTATTCACGGAAGGTGATATGGTTTAACACTGTTAAATGCTATATTATAACTCATATTAATATTTATCAAAAGAGGAAAAACAACTTGCCCATTTAGATGGATGCCAAAAAATGTATTTTATAAAATTCAATAGCCATACCTGCTTTAAAAAAATAAGCTCTTAAATTTATTGAAATCTGGAAATTTATTGAAAACTGAAATAGAAGGATTCTTCTTTAATGTGGTTTTAAAATATCTACATCAAACTAATAAACAGAACCATGTGTGACGCTGAAACACCAGGGATATTGCTACTAAAGTCAGGAACAAGAGGAGGGTGCCAGGATTTGCCACTGTTCTTTAATATTATTCTGGAACTGACAACCAATGCTATTGGTTGGAGGCAATTGCCTAGAGGCAATGATACCCCAGGAGCAATAAGCCATTAGAGCCCAGATCTTAGTTTTAAAATAGCATTCTCCACTGAAAGGAACAAGAGCTAATGGCTGATCCCAAGGCTAGAGCAGGGAAAATATAAGATGAAATTAAAACATCTTTTTGTGCCAGAAAACAGTCAAAGAATAATGAAGACATGTCAGAATGACACAGAATGCCTGAAGGCTAAATCTGGGACAATTTGAGCATCAACCTAAATAGTTATGGCAACAGATTACAACCTTTTGATTAAAATTAAAATCCATGAGTCCATATTGATATAAATGAATGAGTGAATAAATGACGGAGAAAGGAAAATTCTTCCCTGCAGTAGAATACCAACTAAAGAGTGTAGAACAAGTGATGGAAATAGATATTCACCATTTGGCAACCATCATAGTTGTGGTTGAATAAGACTGGAATGGGAAAAGTTTGGTGGGCAGAGATTTGATGAAGAACAGGATTTTGGTGTCATCTTGGAGTATCTCCCCACCATACACTTACAAAAGACAAAGGAAAAGATGTTGAGTTCATGGTGGAGAAACTTGGCAGGCACCAACCTAACCTGGTGATCAAGGTTAATATCACTATGGGTGGGACAGGTCAGTAACGCATCCTCTGATGTGATGCCCTATGTAGACCACAGCATCATTTCTGTGGCGTTCTTTCCAAGAATGCACAGCTTGAGAGTGGACACGAGGAAACAATGGATAGATCCAGGTTCCTGGATCCTGGGGGACATCCTACAGAGTGAATGGCCTGTACTCTCTAAGACCGTCAAGGTCATGAAAGACAGGGAAATATTGAGGACGTCTTCCAGGTGGAAGGAAACTAATGAGGCATGCCAGCTAAATATGACTCGGAATCCTGACTTGGGCCCTGGACCAGAGAAGGCATTGTTGGGACAGTTGGAGAAATTGGATGGGGTCCATGGGCTCAGTGATGGCATTATACTAATTTGATTTCCTAATTTGGAGGGTTGAATGATGATAATGAGGAGAGGGTGTTGTTTGAGGAAAATACAAACTGGAGCATTTTGGGGTCATGAGGCATCCTGTCTACAACTTGTTCTCAAATGGTTCAGTGAAAAAAAAGAAGGCAATCTGTACATATATATGGAGAGAGACACAAATAAAGAGACACGGCCCAAAGGTGGTAAAATGTTAATCAGAGAATCTGGGTGAAGGGGATATAGAAGTTCTTTGTACGGTTCCTGAAATGTTTCTATGAGTTTGAAGTTATTTCAAAATAAATTATTAGTGAATAAACCTAATATCCCAGGTTCCCCTGCAGATGGCTTTCACACAGCTCTGCCAACAGGCACCACTGCAAATGTGTGATGCCCAACGCTCACGAGGTCTTTGACGTCAGCTTAACTGCCCCTTTCTTCCCTGAGATAGAATTTCCAAACTTGTACCACAGGCTTCGGGCCCTCATCTGTCTATCCCTCCCTCCGCTTTTGTCAGATGACCTAACCCCTATTTTTCAGAGAAAATACAGGCCATCATGAAGGCCTCTCCAAATTTCCCTAACTTACCTCTACACCCTTCCTTAACATTTATTCTGAACACACTGCAGTATGGTTCATTTAACCCAAACCTTCTGACAGAGGGTAAAACTCCCCTCACTATGGTGCACTGAGTACCAGGTCAGGTCCATGACTTTTTCACCCGCGGAGACATCTCTCCTGGAGGTCTCCATCCTTTGGCTCCAGTCTGGATAGGGTGCTCTCTGTGACTGCCACACAGCTGTCATTTAAGACTGCTCTTCACACTCACCTGTTTAGATTTCTGGTTTCCTAGCTCTCCTCCTTTTACCCTTGTTTTGGGAAAAGTACATCAAATAACAGCTTCCAGTGAAAGGATTCACAGGAGGTAAACTTTTTTTGAGATTTTACATATCTGAGATTTTGTATATATTTTTCTACAGACACACTTAGTTATTAGTTTGAGTATAGATTGAAAATCATTTTCCTTCATACTTTTAAAAACATAGCTCCATTGTCTTCTTGCTTTCCACATCGCTCTTGAGAAGTCTGATTTCATTCTAATTCCCGATTCCTTGCTTCTGACCTTCTTTCTTTCCACTCCGGAAGTTTTTAGGTTCTTCTCTTTATCTTCATTCTGAAATTTCACAATGATGCTCCTCAGGCTAGGTCTTTTTTAATTTATTGTGTTAGGCACTTGGTGGGTCCTTACATATTGGTCACCCATGTCATTAGTCCTGGGAAGTTTTTCTTGTATTATTTATTATTTCTTTGATGACTTCTCTCCTCCAATTTCTCCACTGTCTTTTTCTGGAATTATCTTTTTTATTTTTCCTTTTTTCTAATTTTTTTGCCTTTTTATTCTATTTTCTGGGAAAGTTTCTCAAGTTTATCTTCCAATTTTTCTATTGGATTTTTTTTAGTTTTTCTATCTCACTAATTTCAAAGAGCCCTTTATTTTCCAATGGCACCTTTTTTTTTTTATATCATCTTGTTCTTATTTCACGGATGCAGTAGCTTCTCACATTTCTCTGAATATTATAGGTCATTTTTGAAAAGGTTTCTTGTGCTCCCTTAATAGTCTGTTTGTTCTCTTGTTAGTTGGAGGCAGAGGCAGGCTCAGAATGCCCTGCTCAGGCTCCCAGCCAGTGCCTCCATCCTGAGGCTTCTCTTTCCGCCAGCTCCTGCACCTCTTATATTCCCTTCCCTTCCTCAAAACCTACCCACCTAATACCCATCTAAGGTTGTCCTTAGCAACCTGCTGCCACTTCTCAAGGAAACATCTAGGGAAAGAGCCCTACAAATACAGTTGTGGGAGCGGGGCCTCAGCCCTCCTGTCTGTCTGTGTCAGGGCTCTATTGGAAACAAGGGTTTCATAGGAATTTCTGGTAACTGAGAAAGACCAATGAAGGAACTACTTTGGGTGAAAAGGACCCCCCAGTTCCCTCTCTATGGTACCAGGTAAACCCCTTCTCTCCTTGTGGAAACAGGTCTCAGGGGACAGCAATGTGCAAGAGCTTGCTTGAGCCAGCTTAAGAGAGCCAACTGCTTGAGTTTCAAGAATTTGATGAGCTGGTTGATACCACATCGATAGCCTGAAGTCAGCCATGGTAAGAGTATTTACATCATGGAAATTGGCAAACACTAGACATCAGGGTTTTTGTTTTGTTTTGTTTTGTTGAGAGCTTGTTATTAAAGATTTACCAGCACACCGCTGAATACCAGTGTCCCTGATTCAGTGCTCTGGTTCCTAGGGAATGGGGTTGAGGAGCAGGACAAGTGCCTGGAGTTGTGTGACACAGCAGCCCTGATGGGGATTCATGCTCTGGGGCTGGGTTTCTGTTGAATACCTCTTCAGCTTGCTGCATTAATGCATTGATTTTACTTTATGTACTTGGGTTCATGGCTTATTATGCAAATGAGAGCAACCTATCTTCAAATACCAGTTCTGGGACACTTTTTTTTTTTTTAATAATCACCATTTCCACATCGGGCACCAGGGAGCCAGCCATAAGCACCCGGTGCTCCTGATTGTCTCCAGGAAGCAAATGGGCCTCCTGCCGAACAGGCCAACCAAGGACGCTCCTGTCCCCTGAGCCCTCAGTAGGGCTGGCAGCCTGGCACCCCCTGCCTCATCAGTCTCGGAGCCTTTGCTTCTTCCCCTGTTGAACACCCCTGGAGAAATAGCTCAGAGAGACGGCCTTGGCTCACCAGAGCCTGAAAGTGGTCCCACCCTCTAGGTGACAAGAGAAATTCGGGGACTAAGACAGAAAGGGAGAGAGTGTGCCCAGAGCCCCACAGCAATGGGCTGCTCTGGGTCTTGACTCTCTCTGCCTCTTCATGCCCTCTGCTTCCATCTCTTGCTGCTGCCCTCCTTCTGGTCCCCTCAGTGCCAGCTTCTGCTGCCCACCCAGACTGGAGATGGGCTGCCCCTGGGCACACCCTCTGGGGACAGCGAAATGGAGGGGGGAAAAGTCAGGGGAACAGGTAATGAAGTGCCGACTCTGAGGCCTTCACCAGCCCTACGGACCCCAGCGGACTGGTCCAAAGGAAGATGCCGTGTGTACCCTAGGGGCCGGGGTGGTGTGGGTGGGGGGGCGTGCAAGAGCCAGGGCGGCAACAGATTCTAGGAATACAGGGCTGGCTTGTATCCCCTCTGCCTTGCTTTAACTCCTCTCTGTGCCTTGGTTTCCCCATATGTGAAATGGGACTAATCACCCTGAAAACATCCCTGCCAGGTACTAATTACTGTCTGTAAGAGACTTTAAGATCTTTGGATGGAAATAACAGTACTAATAATGGATAATAATACTCTGTCCTTCCCCAGAGCCTTTCATCCATGGATCTCAAAGCCTTTTACAAACCTTAATTAATTCTCACAACACCCCAGTCAGGAGGCTGATGGTCATTAGCCCTGTTTTACTGGTGGGGAAACTGAGAGAAGCCAGGAGATTGGTTTGAGGCCACACAATAAGTTGGAATCCCCTTGAGGGTTAGAACTCACAGCCCCCGGCCCCCGGGAGAGGCTCAGACTATGTGGGCTTCCATCTAGTGCGGCAGTGGGCAAGCAGGCTGATGGGGCAGCACGGAGCCTCCGAGCCCGCCGGCCCCAGGGGATCTGCCAAGGGGAGTCTGGGCCACTGGGCTCTGGGGAGATTTGGGGAGATAGGAGGAAGCCTACAGGCATGGGTTTTGCTGGCTTGGTCTAGTGATCTGGAAGAGAAATAACATCTCTAGGGCACTGTGTGCGCCAAGGTTCCGTACAAGGGACTTTTGTTACCTGGTCTCGTCCCACCTGTGAGGTAGGGCATAATGTTCCCATTTGACAGATGAGGAAAGTGGCTGACAGAAGAAGCCACCATTTATCCTAACCTACTGTGGACCAAGCAACTTGCTTTTGCTTCATTGTCACTCATACATAACACAATCATTTTAGAGGTGGGGAAACTGAGGTTCCAGCGAGAAACTGACTTGCTTAAGGGTGTGACCTTAGACAAGCCATGTTCTTCCACAACCTCTCCCTTCCTCCACCCCACCCCCAAGTCCTCAGAGGCCCCAGCCCCCTAAACCCTCCCAACCACAGCCAGTGAGGCTGAATGAGATCATGTGAGGAATGGCTTTGAAGTGCTCGGAGGCAGCAGCTCAGGTCCTCCCAGGGGAAGATGAGAAGCTTCCTGTCCTGGGCTCTGTGTCATCCCACAGGGAAGTCCTCAGATGCATGGAAACAGCAGGGGCACCTGGGCTGACCAGGGATCACTTGGGGACAGTGGCCCCCGTGGGCTTCCCTCCAGGCCTCTGGGGCAGCCTCCCATGTCTAGACTGGAGGTCTTTCTGGGGAGGACCGTGCTTCCCGGGACAGAAGGCTGAGGGGGTACCTCCCCACCGGCACAGGGCAGGGAGAGTTTGAGGCCAGGCCATGTGACTGGGCAGCTACTGCCCCTCTCCAGGGCCCAGTGCTCCAAGGGGTTGACCTAGAAGACCTCTGAGGTCCCATCCAGCTCTGACAGCCCCTAATACCCTGACTCAGAGCCACACTCTCCAGAATCTTGTCTGTTTTTAGTGATGCCACTGCCTGAGCTCAAAGACTTCATTAGAAAGCAGATTTATCCCAATGACAATGGCAGGAGCTTTGGGACTGAGCAGGGTTTCGGGAGACCTGGCTCCAGCCCCTGCCACAAACATGCTGTGTGGTCCCAATAAGGGGTTTCTTGCTCCTTGACTCAGTTTCCCTGTTGGTAAAAACAGCAGTGGGGAATGCCAATGGAGTAACTCCTGAGGGGGCTTTTGAAGCCCAAGGAAAGAAATGCAGGGGATGGAGTGTCAGCCTCCGTCTTGGTGAGCGAAAGCCTTCAGGGAACTCAGTGCTCACACAGAGCGATGGGGTGCAGGGTGTGGGGTGGGGAGAGGAGGGTGGAGGGATCTTTTGAGGACAATGCTAAAAGCGCCATTAGTGGTTTTGCCCACAGCCTGCTTAATCCTGATAGAAATACTCTCTAATATTTGTCTAGCCTTTTACCTAAGTTAGCAAAATGCTTTATCTCCTACTTTCTCTTTCAGTCCCCCTCCACACCTGTGGGAGAGGTATACTAGTTCTCCCAATTTAGAGATGAGGAAACTGAGGCTCAGAAAGATGCAATAATCTGCTCAAGGACACACAGATAGTAAGAGGCAGATCAAGGCCCCCAACCCAGGTGTCTCTGAGCACGCTTCTCTAGAAAGTTCCACACCACAGAGTCCCTCCTGGAACCAGTACAAGGCAGGCCTGTCCCAGGGACTGAGGGCCTGGATCACAGAGGCCACTTCCTTGGCCCTTTTTCCTTCTCCAGAGGCCCCTTGGGGTGGGGGCTGCGTCTTCAGGAGGAATCTCAGATCATGAGTCCAGGGCGCGGCCAGCAGTAGGTGGGAGGTGCTGGAGGCTGTTGGCGGCTGGGCAGGGCGGGGCAGGGCGGGCACTGGGAACAGCATGACCTGGACAGTGTGACCCCCGATAATTGAGCCTGGCATGCAGTGGCAGCAGTGGCTGGGAGGTCCCTCCGTGCCTGGGGATGGCCTTGCTGAGGCTGGGGGCCTCCCTGCCTCCCGCCCTCCTGGTTCTCCTTTGGCCACCACTTGGCAGCTTCCAGGAGGCGATGTTCTTTCTCCCTCCCAGCAAATCTTCCCTGGAGAGCCTGCTCAGACCTGCCCTCCTCACAAAGCTCAGTAGCAACTCCCTGGGGCAGAAAATGTCTATTCTGAAAGCAAGACAAGAGTTTAATTAAGCCCTAAACATGCACAGTTGAGCCTGAAATTAGGGTGGTGAAGGGAGGGGAAGAAGGCAATCGAGGACAGGGGGGCTTCAGCCCAACCCTGCGCCAGCCAAGCAAAACAGCCCTGCAAGCGAACATTTACAGAGCCCGAAGGCTTGGTTACAAAACATTTCTGACCCAGAAAGGGGATAGTGCCATGGTTCCCTTCCCCGTGAACTCGTGCGTTGGGTGGGGTCAGTGGAGAATTTGGAAAGTGGAAAGAAGGAACGAGGAAGTAAAGAGACGCCACCTCTAAGACTCTCCAGGGTCTCTGGGGGGCTGGTGGGGGTCTTCCCCACCCTGAGGGCCAGCTGGGCTGTCAGGGAGCCGGTGAGACAGCACGCACAGGTGTGCCAGGCTTGGGGCTCCTGCCCAGCTCCCCGCTTAGCTCGACCCGGAGGGCAAAGCTCATGCTGCTCCCCGAGGAGGAAGGCAGTAGCCGGCGCTGATGTGCCCGATGGGCTGGGCTCTTGGCTTTAGGGACAAAGCAGCAGAGACTTGCTTTACGAACAGCTGCAGGCATTTGGGCAGTCAGTGGCTGTGAGGGGGTTATTGGCGTCAGCCCCTCTCTCTCCTGTCCCCAGGTCTCCCCAGATTGCTGCTGAGACAGTCAAAGCACAGCCTCCTCCTTTGCCTGGCAACTGTGCCTCCTTTGCCCTGCATCTTGGGTTTGGCTGTACCGTGCCAGGGACTAAAGGCAAGAAGAGACGGGCAGGCGGGCGTGTTATCGCTTGTCTCGGGGCAGAGAGGCGGTTTCGACAGAGCCCCTGAGTGCGTGTAAATGTGCATGCGTGTGGCAGAGTGAGAGAACGGACTGTATGCAGGGGTGAGTGTCTGGCCCTCCTTCCCTGTGTGTATCTGTGGGGGTGGGGGGTGGCATCGGGCTGATTTCTGTCCCTGAGGCAGGGCACCCGAGGACAGAGGGTGGACCCAGCTTGGTTGACACGGAAGCTCCTCTCATGGCCTTGCCTGACAGGCCATCTGATCACTCAGTGGAGATGGCCTGACCCACTGGGGGCTGGAAGCTGCTTGGGGGTTCTTTGACTTTAAGGGACACTCTGCTAAAGAGACCAAAGTGGTGCCTTTGCTGGCAGCTATGAGAAGCCCCAGCCAGGGTTCGGCCACTAAGCTGCTTCCATTTGCCCTTCCTAACTTGGTCTCATACCCTGATGGCTTCCACCTCCTGGGACAGGCAATCCTGGCACAGCTTTCCCAATCCTGAATCAAAGGTGTCATCGAGGGGTGATGGCCGGTGGGCAGAGGGTCAGGAGTGGCCCCAAAGGTCATTAAGTGAGGCCTCCCTCACCCGTCCATGCCTATCACTCCTTGGCAGCACCCTCGCCTCTTTCAGTCTCCTGTAGCTGTCATAACAAATTACCACAAACTCGGTGGCCTAAAACAGCAGAAATTTATCCTTTCACGGTTCTGGAGACCTAAAGTCCAAAATGAAGGGGTTGGCGGGGCCTCTTCCAGCTTCCGGTGGCTACAGCATTCTTAGCTTTGGTAGCGTCTGTCTGCTCCATCTTCACATAGCTTCCCCTCTGGGTGTGTGCTCTCCCTTTGCCTCCCTCTTATAAGGACACTTGTCATTGGATTTAGGGCCGACCCAGATAATCTGGGATGACCTCCTCACGTTGACAGCCTTCACTTCATTATATCTGCAGAGACTCTTTTTCCAAATAAGGCCACATTCACAGGTTCTGGCGATTCGAATGTGGACATCCCTTTTCGGGGGTCACCATTCAACACACTACACCACCCAGCGGTCAGCCAGCTGTGGCTGGGACACCTCCTGCAGTGGGAAGCTCACTACCTCATCAGTAGGCTCAGTTCACATTCAGACAGGTCTAATTATTGTAAAGTTCTTACTTGCATGGAGTTGAAATTCTACTTAAAGGAACCTCTGCCCATTGGCCCAAGTTCTGGCCTTCAGAGCACATAAAATACAGCTAAATAAATAAACTCTCTATTCCCACTACTCCCTCCCCCAGTTACAATGCAAAAACAAAATAAGAAAAAGGATGAGCCAGCTTAGTCCTGATGTCAGGGATAGTGCACAGACCCTGGGGTCAGGAGACCTTGACTCACGGTGGCTCTGTCCCTAGGAGCTTGTGCCTCAGTTTCCTCACCATAATGCCAGAGAGCTGGCTGAATCACCATTTCCATGGACACTTTTGGGAAATGCATCCTGAATATTCACAATTCTCACTGGCAAATTAAAGGCTCTGAGAAGTCCTGAGTAGAGGAACCCATTTAAGTCAGTATTTTCCAGACTTATTTGACACAGAGTCTTTTTATCAATGACCATCTTCTTTTACCACCCTGCAGAATTTCTGTGCTGCTTTGGGAAACAAGGTCTCTCTGATGCCTGAGGGTCTTTTCCAGGCCTCTGTTGAGGTCAAACCAAATGGTTGAATTCAAGTTCATTCTCTTTGGTTCCCATCCCCAGAGTTGTTGCGAAGCCTTTTGCTGGAGGTAACAAATGATCAATGACAGGATGAGAGTCAAGAATCTGGAAAACGAGAAGCCCCTGCCCCAAGCTGCAGACAGCCAGGGTGAGGTTGCGGGATGCTCTCCTCCCAGGGGCCCCAGGCGGTCCCTGACTGGCACCAACCCACCGGCACCTGTGGGAGGAAGCCAGGGGAGGAAAGAGCATTTCCGCCACTCTGCCCCGAAGGGCCCGCTCACCCGTGAGTCCAGACCTCACCTCACCCTCAGACGCCACCTGCTCAGCCCTCCCTAACCCCTCCCTTGTTAGGTAACACCACCTCTGAACCTGACTCTTCCTGAAGCTTTTGCTGAAGGTCCCAACTAAATCCCTTCTAGCTTTACCTTTGCTGGGGAAAACAAATCTCGAAGAAGTTGGGTTTTATGAAATGGGAGGAGAAGAATAGCTGGGCCTCCCGAGGGAAAGACAGA
The DNA here is from genome assembly GCF_037783145.1 of Equus przewalskii. Classification (NCBI taxonomy): domain Eukaryota; kingdom Metazoa; phylum Chordata; class Mammalia; order Perissodactyla; family Equidae; genus Equus; species Equus przewalskii. The sequence goes on along the minus strand of NC_091844.1, from coordinate 67,580,938 downwards.
GCTGGTGGGGGAAGAGAAGGCCTTGAGGGGTGTGTCTCAAGGGGAAAGGGCAGAAAGCAGGAGGATGGGATGGGTGGGGGTGGGGGTTCCAACACTGGGCCCAAGAGAAAGCCAGAAACGCTGAAATGGAAGCCAAATAAGGAGAATGGAGTGGACTGAAAAGGCCACCAAGTTTATTCCCCTGCCCCCAAGTGAGACTCCCCCTGGGCTACTATCCTCTCCCGTCTTTAAGACCCCAGAAGGGGCCACTCAGCTCAGATCCACCTGGTCCAGAGTCCCTGTTACCTGACAGTTCGTCTGCAGCTACGGGCTCACCGCGCTCACAGACGCAGCTTCGGGTCTGTTGATTACGGAGCGCTCAGGTGTTGCTACTGCGCTGGCGGCTTTCACGCGGACAGTATTTAATCCTCACAACCTCTACAATTTTACAGGTGAAGATACCAGGGTCAGGGAGGTTTAGTATCTTGCCAAAAGTCAAGAGGCAAAGCAAGAACAGGACCAGCTCTCTCTGGCTCCCAATCCTACCCCACAGCTTTCAACATTGTGTAGTAATGCACACAGCCTCTGGATCTTGATGGCATGGGCAGTTCTCCCTTAGGTCTGACCTGAGTCGCTCCTACCCTCACCTGAGTTGGATCTGATGGATGGACCATGTCAGTAGGTTGGAGCTCCTCTCAACCCAGCCTGGAGAGACATGACCCATCCTCTGGTACAGGTAGTAGGCTTCCAGTTACTGGGGTGGGGAATGTTTGCCTTCTGTTAATGAAAAGAAATAGATGTGATAATAAATAAATGCCCAACCCAGTGCAGTAATCGGTGTCCCTAACAATAAGGCTCTGTGTTTGCTCTCGGCCGTGGGTTATATTCACTGGCTGTAGTCACTGCTCAAGAGCCCCTGGGCACGTCAGCCAGGGTGGGGCCCCAGGCACACTTACCAGGGGAGGGGAGCAAGGCTTCCTGCCTTAAGCTCCCAGAATTCACCCTGGGAAGTGAGGCTCCTGCAGACCTGCTCCAGGGTGCCGCAGACCGGAGGGAGGAAAACACCCTGGGCTCTGCTGTTCATGGGGAAATGGTGCCCTGCTCTTGACATCAGGAAACTGACGTCTGGTCCCAGCTCTGCCTCTTCCACCCTGGGTGACCTGAGGCAAGCCTGTTTCCCTCTCTGATCCTCAGTTTCCATATCAGTATAACGGTGGTGAGGTTGCACTAAATGATCTCTCATGTTCCTTCCAGCTCTGACATTACAGGACCCTGTGGCCACGGCTCCTCCCAGAGTCCCTTTCTGCTTTAATTATATGGAGCCCTAGCTGGTGGGTGGAAGACCTCAGAGCTCCAAGAACCCAAGCCCTTCCTTTGTGAGGTGGCTGGGCATCCATTCCTGCCTCAGCTTCCCTGAACCCTTCCTTTCTTTCCCACTTTCTGTGGCTCTCATGTGTACAGAATTTCCCAGTTTGTGAGACATTTTCAGAAACATTTTCCCATTTGAACCTCACCGTGACCTTGCAAGAGAGGCAGAGAAAGGAATGCAATGCTTTCAGCATTAACCATGTGCCAGGCCCTCCCCACGTTGCTTCCTTTACTCTTCCCCATAACTACAGAAATCCTTTTGGGAATAAGGCAGAGTATAAATAAATAGATGGTGGATGGGTATTTGGATAAATGCATACATGATAATCCTCCCCACGGCCCTGAGATTGATGTTATTACTGTCACCACATCACAAGGGAAGAAAGAGAGGCTCAGAGGGATGCAGTAACCTCCCAGCGTCCCTTGGCTCTCAGGCAGCAGAATCAGGACTGGAACCCAGGGCTCTTTGATCTAAGCCCATGGCCTCTTCTGCACGTTGAACTATGCACACATCAGCATCCTTCACTCCACTTTGCAAATGAATGAATTAGGCGTGTAGAGATGAAGTGACTTTCTCAAAGTTTTGCAGCTCTGAGCGGCAGAGCCAGGAATCAAACCCTGTCTTTTGCCTACAAACCTAGGGCTGCTTCTAGAAACATCACAACCACCTCAAAAGAAAAACCAGTGGAGTCCCTTCCTCCTTTTCTTCTTCCTTCCTTGCTTCCTTCTTTCCAGGAACATCCCCTCCCCTCTCAAGTGCTTCTGTGTCCCACACAGGAAATCGCATGATGTGCTCGCTTGTGCAGATAACAGAGCCACCGCTCCCGGCTCTGTGTGTCTTTAGAGGCGTGGGGGCGTGCGGGTCCCATGCAGCAGCCCATGTGCCCAGTGACCCACAGCAACAGATCCACAGGGTGTCAGGGCGGGGTGTGCTGACACCCAGGGGGTGTTCAGCAGGGGCACTGGCAGACTTGGCCCCACTCTGTGGGTGTCGTCCTTGGGGTGTCTGGCTGAGTCTGTGCAGGTCTGCCCTCTCCATCTGAGCACACCCCAGACAGCTGGAGTGGCAGGAACTGCCCCAGTGGGAGCATTGAACTTGGCCTCTTCCCATCCCCCAGCCCACTGCGGTCCCTGGCTCCCTCTCTCCTCTCGGTCTCCACTCTGGGCTCTTCCCACTCTCTTCCCTCCTCTACCCTGCCACCAGGGTGATCAGCTTAAAGCTAGATTTTTCCAGTTCAGGCTGCAGCCTATTATATATGTCCCTTGAGTCATTAAAAAAAAAAAAACTCCCCCCTGAGGGTAACATTCAAAACTGTTCGGAAAACAGGCTTACAAGCAAAGTTCAGCTCATGTCTTCTCTCTCTTCTCAAGAAATTATCAAGGGAGGAGTCATGTTTGCTTCGGACTGCTTTTCCTCTCACATGTATATCACAATTCAGATCTCTCCCCCTCTCATACACACACACACATATACGTGTCCCCTCCAGTCTGCCTGACCCTGCAAGGGCAGCTACTCTCTTGACTTCTAACATAGATTCCTTTTGTCTTTTTTAAAAAAATGTATATAATGGAACAATACAACAGGTATCATTTTGTGTCTGGCTTCTTTTGTTCAGCATTACATTTGGCAACTATGTATATATGTGTAGTATATATACATGCACATATATGCATTTATAAATATGTATGTGTATACGTATACGTGTGAATATATACATGTACACATACATGCATGTGAAAAATATATATATAATTTGTCCCCCCTTTTCTTGCTGAAATATTTTAAATCAAACCCCAAACATTATGTCATTTCATCCCTATGTTCCTCAGTATGCATCTAAAAAACATGGATATTATCTTACATAAGCACAATGAATACTATTATGCTACCTGAGAAAATTAAAAACAGTTCCTGGGCATCATAAATATACAGTCCATATTGAAAATTCTCAAATTGTGTATTTATAAAAGAGATTCACAGCTACAGGTGAAGCTCTGACCCCATCATGCTCCTGCCTCCTCTCCTCACTCCACAAGTTGGTGCATATGAGCGTTGCCTTTGGAATGACATCCAGGCCACAGGAGATTCCCAAGTCTGGGGCAGAATTCACAGAACTGTCAGGTCAGCTGATTCAGACTCCCATCTGGTTTCTGAATCCCCTTTAGAACACACACCAAGTCCCAGCCTCCTTTTGAACATCTCCCTCAAACTTCCCAGGATATTTTCAGGCAGTAATACCTTCCTTAGCTGAGGTCAACTCTTCCTCCCCCAACACCAGCATCCACCATTAGCCCCAGCCTTGTCCTCTGGACCCAGACCACATAAGCCTAGTTCTTTTTCCACAGGGAATACCTTCAGGTATTCTCTCCTCAACCCCCACCCACCCAGGTTACAAATTTTAGACCGTTCCCCTGGTCTCAGTCAATCTCATCAATTTATTCTTGCCCATGCATACTCATACTTTCCTGAACCTGGACCCTCCCTAATGCTGTCTGCTCTGCAGCCTCCCCTACCTTCACCTGTCAACATCCCGTCAGACTCCTGAGACCAGTGTCACTGCCACCATCTTCAAGGCCTTTTCTGATGGGTTCCGTCTGATGCGCTCTCATCCTCTGCATTAACTAGAGAACCTTGGCAGCTGCCTTGCAGCATTTATTATGTCCTGACTTGTTTTAGAATTATTTGAGAATCTTTCTCATCCCTCACTAGATTCCAAAGTCTTTAAAGACAGCCACTTCTTCACCTATCTTTGTTTTTCTTGAAATGTTGAGCCAACAGTAAGTGCTAACAGTAGGTGCTCTTTATGTGCTCATTGGTGTGTTAGGACTCCAGGCTACAGGTGACAGATACCCAACTCAAACTGGCTTAAACCAAAAAGGGAATTTCTTGCTGTATAATGGAAAGTCCAGGAGTACAACCACTTTAGGCACAACGATGTTCAGGTGATCAAACAATGTCATCAGAAACTTGTTCTCCATCACATGGCCCTGCTGCCCTCTGGGTTGGCTTTATTCCCACCTCTCCCTCAAGCAGTAGTAAAGAATGTAGTCTCCCAGTTGAAAAGAGAGTGCTTCTTTTCCGAGGGCTTCAGCCAAAGCCTCAGGTCTGACTCTTAAAGGCCAGTCATGGGTCATCTGCCCAATCCTGAACCAATCAGTAAGTGCAGCCAGGGAAGAGGGGTGCTCTATGTGGCCAGCACTGGATCTTGGGTTCTTATGTCTTCCCGAGAGCTCAAGAGTAGGGTCAACCTATGGCACGTGGAATGGGGAAGTGGAGGTCCCCCAAAAGAAAATCAGGGTACTCTTACCAGAAAAAGGGGGACTAGGTGGTGGGCCAGCCAGATGACAGAGATTCAACAGAGCTGAAAGGAGCCCTGGAACAAGCACCTGGCCTTTCTCTGGGCTCCTTTGTGGGCCCACTGTGTAGAGGAGAAAAGCAGAAGGCCTGGCACATGGGAGTCACGACACTGGGGTCCAGCCCTGTGCTACATGCAAACTGGTGTGACCTTGAGCCCATGACTTAACCTCACCTGAACCTCAGTTCCTTTATCTGGAAGATAGGGCCAGTAATGTGGGCCCTGTCTACTGCATAGGATACTGCATCAGCGGACAGGATCAGAGGAAATCCTGGTGGGGGGTGTGTCTGTGTGCATAGAGACGGTTTGTAACGGTTCAGAGCCATGCTCACAGGAAGATTCATTAACACCTTCCGTACTGGAAGTTTGAGGCCTGAATGTACGTGCTCAAATCCCAGCCCTGTTTCTCTTTTGCTCTGGAAACTTGGGTGAGTTCACCTCTCTTGACTTCAGTTTTCCTCATCTGTTGGCCGGGGATAATAATTGTCACTACCTCATAGGGTGGTTGTGAGTATTACCTGAGTTCATATATATGACTCAATTACACCACTGTCTGGGGTAAGGTAAGCCCTATAAAAGGTTTTTATAGGTGTCACCATTGTTGTTGCTTCATGACCCTACTATTTTGTGCATTACTCTTTATTCTTCTCAGCCGGGTTGTAAGCTGCCTGAGGGCAGGGCCCATCCAGGCCTCAGGCCTCTCTCATGCTCTTGCTTCCCCAGTACATGCCTGGCAAATCCCAGGGCCAGGCGGATAGATGGCATGAGAGGCTGGCAGGGTCCCCGGCTCTGACTAGGTTAGAAGTGATGGAGCCTCCTAGGCTTGGGTGTAGGGCAGGAGCAGGAAAGCTCATGCTGAGGTCTGGATGGCTGCTTCCCCCTTTGCTTCTAGATCCTCAGAAGACAAGGGTGAGAGAGATGTGTTTCCAAGTGGGACGTGAAGACGCCTGGCAGGAGACATCCCCGCAGGAGGAGCAGTGGGAACGAGTTTCCTTCTTTAGGACTCTGTGCTTCCCTTGCCCTACAACAGACCCTATGTTCAGTCCAGCCTCTTGGTGGCAGACAAGGAAGCAGGGGCCCGGAGATGTCAAGGGACTTGGCCCAGGTCACAGAGGCAGCCATAGCAGGGCCGTCCTTGGACCTCCGTTTCCCAACTTGAAGCCCAACCCAGAGCCTCCTCTCCTTGGGCAGATCTTAGACCCAGATGAAGAAGTGAGGGAAGCTGTCCTGTTCATACTCTCTGGACCCGACAAACATTCCTACCAGGGGTAACTTTTGTTCTGACTCATAAAGATATTTCTGAATAATAGCACTGCTCACTTTATCTCTGGAATGTATCCGGTTTTAAAAAAAAAAAAAAAAAAAAAACAACTGGGGAAGTACTCTTTTCCTGCAGAGTCTTTCTAGGGCAGTGACTACTCAGTCTCCCAGGGGCTGTGAGCAGGTGGCCAGGAAGGCCTCATTTGCATATGCTTTCTGAGAAGTCTTGCACAAACTTCAACACAACTCTAAATGTGGTCTAAGGCAATGAAAAGGTTTTGTTGTTGTTGTTCTCTGCTTTTTTTTTTTTTTAATTAAAAGTAACATACAGTAAAGTAAACAGATTGCCCTAATCTTAGGGGAGAGCTTGATGAATTTTACTTTATTTTTGCTGAGGAAGATTCTCCCTGAGCTAACATCTGTTAGCTGCCAATCTTCCTCAATTTTGTATGTGGGTCACCACCACAGCGTGGCCACCCACAAGTGGTGTAGGTCCACGCCTGGGAACCAAACCTGAGCTGCTGAAGAAGAGCTAAAGCAGAGCACACCGAGCTTAACCACGAGGCCATGGGGCTGATCCTGATGAATTTTTTCCTTGCTTATAGGTGTAACCACCCCCCAGATGCAGAATGTTCAGTTTTAATATTACTACTATAATTGCCTCAAGAGGCAGAGTTTCTCGACTCCCTTGTTTTCATTTCTCCTCTTTGGTGTATATCCCAAACATCAAATGGGAGTCATGGTGCATGAAAGTACAAGTCATGTCTCAGAATACTGAAGCTGGGAGGGTCCCCTTGGAATCTAAAGGAGGTCATGGAAGGCCACGAGGAGGGAGTCAGCATTGTTTATTCATCCGTCTCTTTCCCCCAGAGGCTGATCTTTTTTGATCAGTGGTTCCCAACCTTTCTTCTGCCCCCACACCTGAGGGATACAACCCATTTCTTCCAGATGAGTGGCTCAGTGTACCAGGGAAGTTTAAAGGGAGGGGAGGTGCGGTTTGAAAAAGCAGGTTATTCTGACGTTCACCCCCACTCAGGGTGAGGTGTGAGACTCACAGATTGACTGTATTTCCCCCATCCTGAAATGCCACCCATGAGCAGATTTGTCTGGGTTCAACAGCATCTACACTGGTTATTCCCCACTGCTGAGTGTGGCTTCCCCACCCCTACCAGATCCACCGTCCACCCTTCCTTGGCCTTCTCTGGGCCCCGGGAGGCCAACGTTGGTGGACTGCCTTTGGCCAGAGGTGTGGGGAGGACATGGGGGAGATGGGTCTGGTATCCCTTCCCCCAACCTCTTCAGCACTCTCTTAGGCAGTGGCTGCTTCTCTCCATCCTGCCGCGTGGCGCTCTTCCACGGCCCCAGTGCACACTAGGCTCTAATAACACTATTTCCTCCCCTTTTCAAGCCTAGCAGCAGTCGCAGTTTCCAGCTGTTACTAGGTGTCACAAGATTTCTTCTTGTTCTCTTAGCCCTGCCCACACCTCTCTACAAGAGTCTCCATTAAGGCCTCTTCCTTTGAACCATCCGGGTTGGTCTGTTTCCTGAAGGTCTCCTGACTAATCCAGAGGTCCACAGACAAACAGAAAGGCTTCCACATTAAATAGTCATTGGTTATAAGATGCGCTGGCTTTCAGAAATGTTAAAACATCATCAAAATGTAGAACTTCCTCTAGGGAAATGATGGCAGATTTGCCCAGGCATGACGGATGGATGACTGTTTATCATTAAGGAATGGAGTTTGCTTCTGACCTGTCCAGCTGGGAGCATGGGTCAGGGCAGAGCGCTGAGCGCAAAGTCAGGTGAGACAGGCTTGAGTTCAGGCTCTGACACCCACAGGCTGAGAAGTCTTGAGGAGGCTGCCTTGCCTCTCTGTTCCTTTGCCTTCTCTTGGGCAACCCAGAGTCACCTCGACTGCTGTCACATCCCTAGCAGGGATGTTGTGTGAGGACAAGTGAGGCCAAGTATGCGAAAGGGCTTCATGAACTGTCCAGCTCTCAGATGTGCGGGCCAGCGCAGCCCACAGCCGGCAGCCATTCTGGGATTCAAGTCAGGGCCCAAACACTGAGCTGGAGGGACAAAGGAGGAAACTGGCAACTGCAAGGCAGGGAGGTCCCAGAGACCCAGAGAGGCAATGAGAAGACAGACTAAGATACACTTTTTTCCCCACCACAGCTTACCTCCTCCCCTGCTCTCACTCCAGTTGACCTTGCCTTAGCTGAGTGATTCCTCAGAGAATTAAGGAGCACCTATAAGTGTAGGACAAAGTCATGCACTAGATGAAGTCCATGCTTTCTGGAGACCAGTAAGAGAGAAACAAAGACATTCCAGTAGGAGGCTGGCCATGCAGTGTCCTGGGTAAGAGGAAGAGCCTGGTGTCACAGAGGCCCAGCTCCACTTCCAACTGGGTCACTAACCCACTAACCAGTTCTCCTGGACAAGTTCCTTACTCTCACTTTCTTCATCTGCAACCTGGGAATAGTACCCACCTCAAACGTTTGTTGGGAGGATTGCACGAGACAATCCCTGTAAAGGACTCAGCTGGTGCCTGACTTTGGTAAGCCCCCAGTAAAAGTGGGCCTCTATTCTTCTTAGTCTGTTATTCTGGGGAGCCAGAGGACCCTTTCTAAGTGAGTGATCCTGGAATGATTCCCCACGTAGAGGGCAGTGAGCTCTGTTTGGAGGCTGAACTCTTGGTTTGGCAGCCAGAGTTCGGCCGAGGCACCAGCCGGACCAGCCGGTCAGTCCCCGCAGCACCAGGGCGCAGCTCCGTGTGTCTGGCGCTTCGGGGACAAAGCTGAGGGCCGACTGCGGAACGCAGGCCTCCCGGCGGGCAGAGGGAGCCAGCGCAAATTCTGGAGCAGGGGAAGGCCGGGATCAAAGCGCTCCGAGGCAGGCCGGGGCGCACCAAAGGGAGGCTAGCGACTTGCATCAGCACAGATTCCGTGATGCTCTGCAGACGTCTCGAGGCTGCTGGGCTTTACGGGAACCCACAAGAAAGGAAAGGGCCGGGGAGCAGGCTGGGCGGGGGCTGACGAGGGAGCGAGGGTGCGCTCGCCCGCCCGCGCGCTCCCGGCGGCGCCTGCCTGGGTCTGGGCGCGCCCGGGACGGCTGAGGCCGCGGAGGAAGCTCCGGCTCCCTTTCCCCCTCCTCCTTTCCCCCCGCATTACTGGAAGGACTGTGTGGGAGAGACCCAGAAGCACCCAGATTTTCGAGCGCGGGGTGGGGGAGGGCCAGGTAGTCACTGGTGTTCAAAGGAAAACCAAAAGCGCGTATGTTCGCGCCGCTTCGACACGCGCCTGCTCCTGGGAGGGTCCTGGACGCCCCGGCCGTGCCAACCTTTACAGCCCCCCGAGACCTTACTAAGTCGGCCAGGGGCCTGTGTGGCGCAGGAGACGGAGAGGCGAGTGAGAAAGTGTCACGATTTCTTCTCCTGTGCTCCCCCCACACAGTCCCCACCCCCAGTTTTCTGGGTTTTGCCGCTGCCGCTGGGGAAAGGGCTGATCGGTTTTGCGTCAAAGGACTGCATTTACTCAGTCCTGCTGGAATAGGCGTGTAAACACCCCGGCAGGCTGGACGCAGGGATGAAAAAAAAAAAAAAGAACCCATGCACCGCGGCCAGTGTGCGCATCCGCCTGCCCCGCACCCCTCGCCTGGGTCTGCAAGTTGGAGACTCTGCCCGGAGGGCAGCAGCGGAGGTTCGAGGAGTCTGGCCAGCCTCGCCTCGCCTCGCCTCGCCGCGCGCGTCCTTGGGGATGGAGCTTGGGACAGAATGTGTTTTATAGCTGTAAACAATGACCCCGAGTATTGTTTGGGATTACCGTATTTTAGGGCCATTAGGGCGGCCAGATGCCGCCAGCCGTCCCGGAAACGCCAGCGCTTTATATAGAGCCCAGGGAAAGCGTTGAGTTCCTGGCTCTATTTTTCTTTCCTAGCAACACCCCCACTTTATAGATAAGGAAACTGAGGACCGGAACTGTGATGTGTTACAGTGCATAGCTCTTCACAGTCTTCACTCATCTTCCCGTTGGGTCCTCACGAGGACCTTGTGGACGTACAGATGACGCCGCTTAAGAGTTGGGTAAACTCAGACTAAGGCAGAGCCTGGACCAGAACCCAAGTTCCTTGACTCCTGGTACAGTGCTCCTCCGGGTCATCTCTGCAGGACTGACGTTCCAGAGCTGACGAGGGCCTTAGAGCATCATCTGTGCCAATCTCTTCATTTTATAGGAGGAAACTGAGGCCCAGAGAAGTTAAGGGACTCGCCTAAAGTCACAGTCCGCAAATAGCACAGCCTGGTGTCCGTACTCCAAGGCCTGTGCTCTTTACCCCGCACCTCGCCCCGCCCCGCCCAGCGAGGCGGGAAGACCCAGGAGCCCGGACTATTTGCTCCCTGAACTTCGCTCCAAAACAGCTGAAGACAACATTGGGGCACACCCTGTCCCGGGCATCCCTCCTTCCCTGTTTTTTTAAATAAAATACATAACAACCTGGAGTTTGCTTATAATGCCCGATTACTCCTATTAGATGCGACCCAAATGTCCGGCATAGAGGGCGGCCGCAATGTCTTGACTGGTTAATTTCGTCTTCAAGACTACTCCTAACAAATTAATTGTAGAGCCGAAAAAAAAGTAGGGGGAGCAGTGGGCAGCCAGCCACCGAGGGAAAAATAGGCTGGCCCACCTCGCCCGGAGGCGCCGCGCCCCGCCAAGACCCGGCCGCAGGGCGGCGCGGGAACCCTGCGCGCCCGGGGCGCCTGCTGCACCGGGCGGCGCCGCGGAGGGCGCCGACGACCGCGCGCGGCCGGGCCCTCCCTGCGAGCGGCTCTGCGTGCCCGGCTCCCGGCCTGGCGGTGGCGCCGCACTGAACCGCCTGTCTCGCTCTTCAGGACTGTGATTATTTCTAAAACCTGGCGCCGAGGCCCGCGCGGCCGCTCTCGGGGGCCCCGCCCCGCGCCCCTTCCCAGGGCGGTGGAGGTGGGTAGGGGAGGCCGCGGCGCGCTCGGGAGCAGGCGAGGGAATCCCTCTCCCTCCACGTCACCCGAAAGCAAGGGAACCCGCACTCGCATCCTCTAACGCAAATGACCATCTTTGGCAACGTGCGCCAATGGAACAAACCAAGGGCGCTGGGCCCGGGGGGTGGGCGAGGGTGAGGAAGGGCCCAGGGCTGCCTCGGCTCCCCCAAAACGCGCTGGCGGTCCGCTCCCACCCCCGCCACCGCCTTCCTTCCTCGCACGGGGTGTGCGGCTGGCGTCAGCGCGACCGGGAGCCGGGGCAGGGAGGGGAGCTCTGCGCCCGCCTCCTCCCGCGCCTCTTCCTCCTCCTCCACCTCCACCTCCTCCTCTCCCCGGCCCCCCTCCCCCCCGCGCTCCTCCCCGCAAGGTGGAGTCTGGAGTTGACGTGAGTGAATCCACATGGTGGGGGCTGGAGAATAAAGAGTGTGAGTTGAACTCGTGCCATTGTAGTGACTCATCTCGGGCTGAGCGCAGGGGCTCGGAGCGAAGCAGCGAGCAAGCGAGCGGCGCTCGGCGGGGACAGAGAGAGGGAGAGAGAGGCGCGGACGGGCGAGGCAGGCCCGTCCGGGAGCGGGCGCCGGCGAAGGGGTGCAGGTCCGGGCGCCGGAGCCACGGCACGGGGAGCGGGGCCACGTCCCTCTCAGCGCCGGCTCAGCGTGACCCCCGCGGGCCGCGGGACGAGCGCAGGCTGCCTTCTTCCCCTAGACAAGTGTCCGAGCCGCTCCGAAACTCCGGCGGCGAGTCGGCCACAGGAAGTTTATTCTCAGCTCCTTTTCTAAAAGGAGGAAATAGAAGTTTCTCCCAGCGGGCAGCCTTTCTTTTCGCGTTTTCTGCCCTGTCTGAAATCGAGGGCCCCCAGATCTGGCAGACGCGACTTGCCAGGCTCCTATTCTTTTTTAATTTCCAGTTTTTGATTGAGCCGGAGGTCCCGGCTGGGCTCCGGCGGCGCGCGGGGGCGGGAGGGCGCGCGCAGGGGAGGGACTGAGGGACGCGCCGACTTTTTAGAGGGAGGGACTGGGTGGACAACTGGTCCCGCGGCGCTCGTAGAGCAGGAAAGAAGTGCAGTGCCAGGCACTCGGGGGGCACTGTTCCCGGGGTGTCGTCGCCTCCCGGTCCGCGCTCGCCGCCGAGGGGGAGAAGTCCAGGAGCGACGACTAGAGCCGGAGGCACGGCCGGCAGGGAGCGAGCGCGCAGCAGCCGGTGCGCGGCCGCGGCGAGGGCGGGGGAAGAAAAACACCCTGTTTCCTCTCGGGCCCCCACCGCGGATCATGTACCAGGATTATCCCGGGAACTTTGACACCTCATCCCGGGGCAGCAGCGGTTCTCCTGCGCACGCCGAGTCCTACTCCAGCGGCGGCGGCGGCCAGCAGGTAGGTGCGGGCCCCGAGTGCACCTGGCGGCGCGGGCGGACCCCCGCCCTCCTCTCGCCGCCACTGCTTCTTTTGCTTTTTTTCTCCTTTCTTGGCTTGGCGAGAAAATACCCACGGGCCACCGTTGTGAAGTTCTGGATTTTCGTCTTGTGTTGCCCACCCCTCCTATCCCACGCCACCACTTTTTTTTTTTTTTTTTTAACTGGAGCGGGCAGTGGGCTTGACGAGCCAACAAACCCTTTCCTTCACACTACATCTCGTCCAGACAAGCTCCTGGAATTAGAGGCCCCGTCCCCGGGAGCCTGTTACCGCCTCTCTCAGGAATCCCCCCCCCCCCTTCCCCTCTCCGTGGTGGACAAAAAAATCTTTGCATCCACTGGCCGCTCCCGACATCCAGGGACCCTATTCCTGCGGGAAAGCCGTCTCTCTTCTCGTATTCTCCGTCAGTCTTAGTTAATTTCTGAAAGAGGCTGGGGACTAGGAAACATTGTTGGACTCCTTCAAGTAATCTAGTGTGAGGGCGAGGGTTGCCGCTCTGGGAATCAGGTGCGAAGGTCAGGAAGGAGGAGGTCAGCCTTGATTGGCTGGGGCGGCGCCTAGGTGCCCCGCGCCCATACGTCTCCTGTTAGGGTCGGAGCAGGAGCCTGCACTCACACCAAAAGGGGCGCCTTGAGGGTCCAGGGTATCTGGAGCAAGCACGCCTGCAGAGAGAAGTCGGGGGAAGAGATCTCGCTTGGGCTCCTGGGTGGTTCTGGAAGCAGAAAAACAACTTGTTTCTAAAGCCGTGGAACTGGTTTGCTCTGGAGGGGTTGTGCATGCGATCCGTGTGTCTATAAATACCAGAAAGGTGCTGCTGGGGTGCTTGCCTACTGCAGCGGGGCCCCGCCAGGTCTGTGAGGGAGCCGGCTTAGCACACAGGGCCACTACAACCTGAAGCCCTCCTCAGTCCCATCTGCGGAGTGTCTGGCCAAGTTGGCTGCAGCAGGAGCTGCTCTGGTAAGGCGGTGGCCTTGGCGTCTAGAAGCCAGCCATCCAGGAGGGCCTGGGGTGGGCTTCCAGGGAGGACTGGACTCTGCTGGAGAATAAAATGGAAACACAGTTCTCCGGGATCTGAAGAGGGACACCTTGTTCCAAAGTGATTCCCCATACCTGGTGAGTCCCCCAAATGGCTTCTCCGGGTCTTCCCTCTACCTCCCCTGGTCCCCATAAGCACCCACTCTAGAGAGACTAGTCTGTGCATTGCGGGTGCAGTCAGTGCACCCCTAATAATGAGCTCTAAGGTGATGAGTTTCAAATCTTGTCCTAAAAGTGTTTGGTTTTGTTTGCTTTCCAGCCCCGTTGGTGGTTTGTATTGAATCCAAATACCATTAGGCAAAGGATTGGAGTCATTTATACCCATTCCCTCACTTTCCTATTCAACAAACCCCAAAATGTCCCTCTCTTCCTCCTGGAATCAGAAAGGGATCGTTTGATTTCTTGTCTTTTCCTTTCATTGCCATTTCTGTGTCGGTCATCATTGAAATATTGCAGTCTCGCCGCCTGTCTTTGCTCAGACCCTGGGGCCTGGATGGGAAGTCAGACCGGACATCAGTGCCCCGATTCAATAATCTGTGTCACTAGGGCTTTGAGCCCAGGATGTGAGCGGAGGCAATTCCCTGTTTTGGAAGAAAATCAGACAGGAAACCAGTGCTAGGAAGAAGGAAGAGAACTCCATCCAGCAGAGTGTAATGGGGCCTCATTACCGAAGCAAAAAGCAGCTGTTGGCTAATTCCTAGCATGCTGTAACACATGAGGATTTTGCAATTAGTAATAACTAGTGCACGGGGTTCTCGAATATATGCCTGCCCGTTCGGCCCAGCAGCTTCCAAGCCAGAGGGACTGGCAAAGTCACGCCACTTTAGACAAGTTGTCCAGTCCTGGGGGAGGGGGTGGTTTTTTCCATCATCTCTCCAACTTTGAGCAAAGCTGTTGTGTGGTCCTAAGGACTGACCTGAGAGGCTTTTGTTACCTCAAAAGTCTGTGCTGTGACTCCACCCGATCTCGGGCTCAAGGTAACTTTATTACATATGCGATAAAACCCGTAATCACTTTATTTCTCTCAGCTTCCTTTACGGGGCTACTTTTCCGGCAGTTAGTGATGGGCCCTCCTCCTTTGTGGCGTCTCAATGGGCCAATCAGTGGACGAGTGCTCGCTGGTTTTTCCTTGGGCAAGTGGATATGATTTTTTCCTGATCTCTTTGTTTGTGGGGTCCAATGTTCCTGATAAGTTTGTTGCTAGTTTTACTCAACCCAGAACTTTCCTCCCCTCTCTCGCTTCATAAAGCTTGATCTTCACACATGGCCATGAGTTCCAGTGACTTGGGGGGGCAGGCAGATAACTCTTTGTGAAAACCTCTGTTTTTGTATACGGCAGGAACTTGAAGCATGAGAAATATTTCCTGTTCCAGTTATAGTTTTAATCTCAAAGGTTGGTCTTTGGTGATTCTGTTTTGTCAGTAATAGTTACATACACCTCCCCCTCCTGGCTTTTTCTTGTTGTTGTTGTCGTTTTCTGTCTCTCCTAACTTTCCTAGGAAAACACCTCCCAGATAGATGCCCTGCCTGGCTGCTGGACTATTACGGTTTCAGGCCCTGAGCATTACGCAATCCAGCCAGTTACACAAACATAGGTCATTTCATAACTTGTTTTCATCAGCTGGGCCCCCTTTTAATGAAAAAACAAAACAAAAACAAGACCCAGAACTTTTCCAAGGCTGCCATTTGTTCCTCAGATAACTTGTGAAAATAAATCAAGGGAGACAGTTCCTTTTTAGAATAAAGGAATACCAGACTAGCCCTTCTCTTCGGCAACCACCCTTTCCCAAGACACACACACACACGCACACACAAAATTCCCCGGAGTGAACTTTTGCCAACTGTACCAGGCTGGGACATTCCTCACATCAAAGAACTTTTACCAGAAATGACTGTGATTCCCAAGTCAGCCCCAATCATATCTCTCTAGTGCCCCCTACGGGACGTTCTTAGAAGAACTAGCCGGGAAATGTATTTTTCCAGCCCCAGGGACTGTTAATTTGGTGAGTTTTCCGAATTCTTAGGATTTTTCCTTTTTAATTCAGGACAAATAAATGCCACATATTTAACAGTGGTTAACTAGGAACTGCTTGACTACGAAATGTAGTTTCTTTTAAAATTTTGTTTTGTTTTGAATAAAACCTGGTTGAAAAAGGAGTGCTTTTTTTCTTTCCCTCTTCTGGTGTCTGTCTGTTCATTAGGCTGCCAGCACAATTTCTTCATATTCTCAAGACTTGTTTTCTTGATGTGTTTCTTTAGGACACTGGGAATTGGGTGTGTGTTGGGAGGCGGTCTTCAGAAATTATGGGAAGGTGGGAGGTGTATATTAAGGCTCTGGTGCTTTTTTCTTTTGCCTTGACCTTAAAGATGTAGATTACGATCAAAGAGAAGGTTATCCCAGGAATTTGACTGTTCCACTGATTCTTGATGGTGGAACACAGCCTCACTTTTTCATCATGGTGAACGGGGTGAAAAAGCCATCATGTATTGTCTGAGTGGCAGTTGAATTTTCCTGACCAAAACCCTGAGTGCATTTCCATTTCTTTATTTCTACCCGCCTTATTTTTGAAGGTGAGTGTCAAGTTAGGAGCCTCATTTTTCTTTTCTATTTTAATCCAAACCCACCAGAACTCATACGTCCAAATCACTGTTGTCCCCTTCATAATTGTCTCTTGAGGAGACTAAATACTTATTTGGATGCTGTGGCTATTAGTCAGACTCAAAAGGTTTTACAACACCCCTCTTTTGGATTTGCCTTCAGCAAATTCTTTTGAAATCCTCCCCTAATAAATCTTTGTCCTTTGAAGGTGAATTTGATATTTGGAAATTATCAAAAGATCAGACACATAAAGAACCAAGTCTGACATAGAAGGTCTGGGTGGGCCGGCTGGGTCCAGAGCAGATCACGACCCCAAGTCCTGTTGGGCTCAGTCCCAGGAGTCTGCTTGGGAGAGCGGCTGCCAAGACAGGGCACAGCAAAGCAGGCACCTTTGCCATCAATACCTTAGATTTTCTTCCTCTGTTAAACAGGAATAAAGATACCGAATTCCTGAGAATTCAGGAAGCTAACTTTCTGGTCTATTTGTTGAAAGTAAGAAAAGAAAGTAGCATCATTATTTTGTGGCTATGTCTCATGCATGTTGTATGTGGTATGTTTTGGTGGCCACAACATTTCAGAATGACGGCAGCTGCCCAGATTGAGGCGAATCTATCTGTTCCGAGCCCCACTTGGTAACTCTATCCCTCTTTGACTCACTGGGTCAGAGAGGGAAGATGTAAGAGTTCCCCCGCCCAGCGCCGTGTCAGCCGTGCCATGGCCGTAGTCACTGTGCTGTGGTGTTGGGAAAGTGAGAAGGTATGCCCTTCCCGTCGAGTGCAGAGCTGTCCGGGGACTGGTGGGGGTACACAAGGGGTCCACAGAAAGGTGGAGTGAGTTCCCCAGTGCTTTGGAGTAGGTTTCTGGCTAAAAGGGTCCTGGGAGGAAAGAACTTGGGGATAACTCCACATCGGCCACTTCCTTCCTGACCTTGCTTTTGCTTTTCTTCCCTGCTGTTGTTCACCCTGGCAGTTAGGTGACAGAGGATAGCGTGGTTCTTTCAAGTGAACCTGGGAAAGAGAAGAAGGTGACAGGCCGGTCACCAGAGATAGTGTTTGTGTACTGTAAAATTTGGAGAAATCATGAGTTGTTAGCAACCATTTCCATTGTGACATAAGTGGCTTTCCTCAGATAGGAACGAAAGGTGGAAGGTGAAAGTGATGTCCAATGCAGAATCTGTGAGGACTGGTTGAAATCCATATAGAAGGCTTTGGAGAATATCCCAAGTTCATTCAGTAAAAATCTAGAGCATTTGAGTCAAACTGGACCTCAGCAGGGGTATTCTGGGGCGTATGAGGTGGCATTTCCCCTTACCTTCTCTTCCCCTGAGCCAGTCTCCTGCGACATTGGGATTTTCCTTTTCCCCTGCAGGGAATCTAAAAAACGTAGTTCTTAAGAGAAAGAACCGAGTCTCCTCCCAGACATGCACAAGCGTACCTACCTGCCTGCTGAGGCAGGTCACGGGTGTTCATGGGGTTCATGGCTTGAGTGTTTCTTGGCCCAGTCGAGAATCAGTCTGATGGAGAAATGCCTGGCCAGGGGGATGGGCCAAGAATGCAAACCCTAACTTCCATCTCAAATGCCATTTCTGCGCAGTTCAGGAGTCCCTGGGATAAGCCATGTCCCATCCATGTCTGCAGGAAATGGGAACCCTAGACCCTTCCTTCTATTTCCTAGACCCTTCTGTAAAAGGCCATGGTTGTGAGCCTCATTTCTGAATCCAAGGCCCTGCTGCAGAGTTCAGAGAGGTCGTTTTCCCAAATCAGCAACTGCTGGGCCTGCAGGGCCCTCTCTGGCCTGATGAAGCTGAGTGGCCCTAGGGCCTTGTGTTCTGAGCTGTCTTTCTTACAGGCAGTGGGAGGAGAACACACACACACTTACTGAACAGCCCCATGGCACCCTTAAATACAGAGTGCTGCAGGATAAAGGAACTTCTGATGCCCAGTGACCCACCACAAGGCTTGTAAGGGCTCGAACTTTGGTTTCCGGGTCTGGAGATTGAAGTTAATGGGTGAGAGTCCATTCTTTGGCCCCCTGAGTTAGAGGAACAGTTCTGAATTTTTGCTTTCTCGTTTTCACTCTTTATTCTTTTTCCCCCAGTCCGAGCATAGGAGATGAGAAAGATCCTCTAGGACAGGGGTTGCCAAACTGTGGCCTAAGTATTTTTGTAAATAAGGTTTAATGGAACACAGGCACGCCTATTTATTTATATATTGTCTGTGACTGCTTTCACGCTACAATGGCAGAGTTGAGTAGTTGAGACAGAGACCGTATGGCCCACAAAGCCTAAAATATTTATTATCTGGCCTTTTACAGCAAAAGTTTGCCCGACTCTGCTCTAGGCGGTCGGTGGGGGCCGGTTTGTCCTTTTATAGGCATTCTTGCCCACCCAGAAGTCAACAGTTAAATGAGGCATTTGGAGGCTCTGCCAGGCTGGAATGCCACACAGCCATCTAGCATCTTCGATCCTGTCCCTAGAGGAGGAGCTTCCAAGGGTACTGGAGAGCCCCAGGGGAGTCAAGTGAGGTCCCGGCTCCCCTCCCCTATCCCCCCACTCCCAGCACACCCTGGGGCCAAAGTAGGGATCCGACTGCCCTCACCCGCAGCTGGGAAACCCTCTCTTGGTTTCTATTCAGCGCTAATCCGTTCGTAGAGAATCATGATTTATGCCCAACATGACATTGGACTGGTTCTTGGGTCTGTTGGCCTGGGAGAATGCCAGGCTAACTTCTGGGACCGCAAACTCCTAACCTCACTTCTTCTCTCCTACCCAGTGTCGCTTTCTGAATAATACCTTCTGAGTTGAGACAAGACATGTGCCAGATCTCACGTAAACTTGTGTGTGTGTCTCAGAGAGGCTCCTCTGGGAGACAGAAACCTCCTTTATCAGAGCCCCAGTCCCCTCTGGGGATGGGACATTGTTTTCCTTGCAGTTTAGAGCCAGCGTGTTATCCAGATGGCTTTACCTCCCTCTGAAACAAGTTGTACATGCATTTAGAGGCAGTCATTACCTACTGCCTTGTTTTTATTGCTGTCTTGTTTTGTCTAGACCAAGCCATTGCTGCAAGGAATCTGGCTGGTGGCCGGGGAGCACATTCTGTGGACCTGCCATCACAGAGCGAGTGGACTGGAGGGCCCCCAGAGAGGGGCTGAGAGTCGTCCACTTGTTCCTAAGGAACCTTAGTCTCCAGACTTTGCTTCAGGTTTTTTGCTGGCTTCCCCTAGCCTGAAACAGGTGCCCTTTTGTTTGTTGGAATGAGGAGTGAATTTCTTGGGTGCTTTCCTGAAAGGAAAGCTGACAGTTCCCCCACAGAGGTGGAGGGTCACATTAAACCATCATGTTGAATGCCTCCCATGCTCTTCAAACCCAGAACCTGACTTGGGGAGAGAAATGGAATAAAAATGTTGGGTGCTTCCCAGCAGTGGGAAGCTGGCACTTCTCCCTGGAACCACCCTGTGCAGCGCGCGCAGACACAATAATGATGCGTGATGATGGTGGTGATGATAAGGACGCCACCTTCCATTTGTTTGGAGCAGTGTTTCTCAACCCTGGCTGCACATTAGAGTCTCCTCAGGCATTTTTTAAAAATACCGTATCAGAACCTCACCCCAAACCAGTTATTTTAGAACTCTAATGGTAAGGCTGGCTCCAACATTGGTGTTTTTAAAAAGCTCCTAGAATATTCTGATGTACAGCCAGGGTTGAGAACCATGAGTGTGCTTGTATAGCTTGTGATTCCAAGTAACTACGTATTTAATCCTCAGGACAATGCAGTGGGTTTGGTATTATTATTCCCCTTTACAGAAAGGTAAACTGAGTCTTCAGCCATTTGCCAAAGGCAAAGCACTTAGTGGCTGAGCCAGGCCTCAAAGCCAGGCACCCCCCCATCCCGCCCCTGCCATCCAGCAGCCCGAGAGGAACAGCTGTCTGGGCCTTAGTGCTTCTGCACGCCCTGGCCGCACCCGCATGTTCTCAGTACTCTGCTTTCTCGCAGCCCATCCCTGGATGTCCCTTTGTTTTCCTTGAAGATCATTTCCCTCTTGGATCTTTCCTTCTTCACTGCACCCTTCTCGCCTTCACACACGCACACCTGTACACACTTGCTTCTTTTTTTTTTTTTTTTAAAGATTTTATTTTTTCCTTTTTCTCCCCAAAGCCCCCCGGTACATAGTTGTGTATTCTTCGTTGTGGGTTCTTCTAGTTGTGGCATGTGGGACGCTGCCTCAGCGTGGTCTGACGAGCAGTGCCATGTCCGCGCCCAGGATTCGAACCGACAAAACACTGGGCCGCCTGCAGCGGAGCGCGCGAACTTAACCACTCGGCCACGGGGCCAGCCCCCACACTTGCTTCTTTTCAGTCAGCTCTTGATAAAAACCCCAGTTGTCTTTGCCTTCAGAGGTGCAACTCAGAATCCATTGCCCTGGGCAGCTCCTCTCACAGAATCCCAGAATCCACTGCGCTGGGCCGCGTTACTTACGCGATCCCAGGATCTGCTGCACTGGGCTGCGTTCCTTACCGGATCCCAGGATCCGCTGCGCTGGGTGGTTCTCTTCACTGGGTGCCCTTGGCCTGGGGGCCCGGGCAGTCTGGGAGGTGAGGTAGCCGCATTCCACCACCCAGACTGCTGGCAGACAGCTGGCAGGGGAGTGAGCGAGAAGGGTCCCCAGCTCCGTCAGCTACAGTGAGGTACTCTCAGCTTCACATTACACAAAGGAACCCAGCTGTTGTTACTGGGGTAAAGACAGTGGTGGTGGCAGCTGCCATTGCTGCTAATGCTTCTAATCCTGGTTGGTCTGACTGAGCCAGAATAGAGGGGATGCTATAGCGTCCATGCTGATTATAGCAGAATTTCATTTGGAGCCAAACAGACCGCTGGGGTCTACTGGGTGAGAGGCAAGGTATGTTAGGGACCCTCGGCAGGGATGAGCTGATGCTCTGTCTGGGGAAGTGGGTGTGGATACCAGCACTTGGGGCTGGATTTTGAAGAAGAGAGAAGCAGGGCTACAGAGGCTTCTATAGCACTGTGCTTAAGAGCTCCGGCCTCCTTGTCAGGCTGAACTGAGTTTGAATGCTGACCCCAATGCTTATTAGCCACGTGGCCTCGGGTAAGTTACTTAATCTCTCTAAGACTAAATTTCTGCCTCAAAAATGGAGATAATGGTGGTTCTTACCTCAGAGGGAGGACTGGTGAGATCATCCGGGTTAAGCACCAGCATGGTGCCTGTCATTAGTAAGTGCTCAGTAAGCGTGAGTTACGATGGTTGTCATCACTTCACCCGCCAGGTTGGGGGAGAAAGGACTTGCAGAACGTTTTTGTGGAAACAGGAATCGTCATCTGCGGAGGAGGCTTCCGTTAGGGGAGCTTTCCCCTGAAAAGCTGGAAGTGGGGGTCCTTGCCATCTCCCTCCTCTTCTCACTTTCTAGTAGCTGCCCTGAAGAAAGGTCAAGCTCAACTGCTGAGGAGCATGGCCCATTTTAGCTTTTGTACTCTGTCATCATCCTATATTGTAAATAGAATGCTTCCTGCAGCATGTTCCAGAGAGCTCTGCAGAGTGGTCTGGGCATAAATTAAGAGACAAGGAGAAAACTCTGAGCTAGCAGCACGAAGTTTCCCACAGACGCATCTGTGAACCTGGATAGACAGTTACGTAGAGAGGGAGAGAGACAGAGAGACGCAGTGTGTCCATCCCAAGCAAGATAGAGGTGAAGGGCAAGGAGGAGGGACGAGGACAGCAAGGGGAGTCTAGCCACAAACGCTACCACTTTTCAGTCTCATGGGTTGGAGGACACTTTTTCATGGACCTGATGTCACCCTAATGGGGTCACAGCCCCATCCTGAGCCTGTTTGGAATGTAACAAAAGCGGGCACAGTAAGCTTCCTGGTGGTCTTTGTTGCTCCAAAGCTATTGGTGTGCAAATCTCAAGGTGTCCTGAGCTGGTACCTGGGGGATAATTGACAAATGGCTCAGGGGCTCGGGAGAGCTCAGGTGGGTGCCCTCCTGCAGATGTGGGCATAGCTGGCCTGGAGGGCTGCAGAGAGGGCCTGCTGAGTGTGAGCTGCTAGGGACCACATCTGTCCTAGAAGTCACTGGGATATGACTGCATCCTCCTGAGCCACCTGGGGATGGAGTTCCCCGGACACCAGTCAGGAGATGCATCCCATCTGAGGCTCCAGGAACAGTTAAGATTCCCCTGAGTCTCGGATGTGCAAGACTTGCCTGGACTTGTCCAGAGAAGCTCACCTGGTGTCCTGACCTTGCCCCCCAAGCACTGGCCCTACTCTCTGCTGGTTTTTGCCTCCTGGCTCCGCTTATCCTATTCTGCTCATCCTGTTCTGCTCAGTATTGATTGGCTCAATCACATTTTTCTCCTCGTTTCAGAAATTCCGGGTAGATATGCCTGGCTCAGGCAGCGCCTTCATCCCCACTATCAACGCCATCACGACCAGCCAGGACCTGCAGTGGATGGTGCAGCCCACGGTGATCACCTCCATGTCCAACCCGTACCCTCGCTCGCACCCCTACAGCCCCCTGCCGGGCCTGGCTTCTGTCCCCGGGCACATGGCCCTCCCGAGACCAGGCGTGATCAAGACCATTGGCACCACGGTGGGCCGCAGGAGGAGAGATGAACAGGTATAGCTCAGACTAGCGCGAAGGAACCACGTTTGTGGCTTTCAAGGCCTGGAACACAGCATTTTTATGCACCCTGGTGGGGATCAGGGTTAATGTTCTGGGAGCCCTTGGGAGAACAGGGAGCTGGGGACCAGGAGCATGTGACCCTCATCATTGGAGGCAGAGCTGGAGACCTGAGGATCAGGCCTCGCTCAGTCATCTTGCCCATGTCCCTTAGAATCTGAGTCTCAGTTTCCTCAACTGCAAAATGGGGATAATGGTCCCTGCCAGCCAGGACTTGCTGCTGCTTGAATGAGATCACGTGTGGGAAAGCATGTTGTAAGTGATAAGGTGTCAGTGTGAAGGACTGTCAGGACCTGCGTATGGTGGTGTCCTCTGACCCTTGGCAGAGGGGCTATGTGACGAGCAGCCAGTGAACCCTGGCTGGGAGCTCTTTTGGATTAACCCTTAACTCTCATGCGGTATCTGGTACAGACAAGACACCCAGCAGACCTAGAGGGTCATGCTCAAGGCCGGTAAAGCCCGCGGTCCTTGCCATTCCTTCTCAGTGTCCCAGGCCTCCAACTCAAAGCAGGAGCCCATTTCAAGTGCCTGAAATGCACGTTCCACAAGTGCAGTGACTCTGGGGTCTGAGGAGTCTGCTCAGCTGCTTAGCTGACTGGGGGGTGAGGGTGGGAGGTCAGGCATCAGTCTTCTTTCCCTCAAGGGGCTCAGCTTTGAGAAGGAGTCAGCCTGGCGGGGCAGGATGCCAGAAAGTGGCGGGGCCTCTGTTCTTTAAGCAGCATCTACCCAATATTCAAAAGGCCCATTGTCTATATCAACAGTAGGCCAGGGCAGCGATGGGCCCCCTGGTTCCAGAGAAAGAAACTGGAATCATGCATAATTCCAGAAAGGAGGGAATGAGCCTTCAAAGAGCCCCATCTGTCCCCCTTCACAGATGACACAGCCAAGGCCCAGACACGCCTGCCCGGGGCCATTTGGCAAGTGAGTGGGGAAGTCTGGACTAGAACACGGTTCTCTGGACTTCCTGTGCCGTGCTTTTTCTACAATTCCATGCCAAGGGAAGGGAAAATACTTTAGTAATGGAATTCCTTTTTCAGATGAAATGTTACCTGGAGAACTGCTCCAGTTACAGCATTGGAACCTCCCCATTTCAACCACTGTCCACCTCCACTCTGGCATCCCTTGGCCCACAATGTTCCAATACAAGGACCTTTCAAACATGGTCCCAGTGGATAGTCAGGGGTCCAGTGCCAGTAGTCCCCAGGATACTTAGAGTTACAAGGACTGCTGCTCCAAGGAACCAGAAGCTTTCACAGGAGCCCTGTTCCTCTGAGGACAAAGCTGGGCCTTGTATCTGCTATGTGCTGGTTTGTTCTGTTAGCAGCAGGCCCCAGTGCAGGGTGACATGGGGAAGTGTAGGTAACAGACACTCACAGGTTACAGCTCACGGCTGCCATGGAGCTTCTGCTGCTGTGGCAGGGGGCCAGTGTTCCCCTCACTGTTGCTGTCCACGACTGCAGTTGTAACGATCGCAGGAGCAGTGACCATAATGTCCTTTATAAATATGCTTCCTTCGGGGAGTCCAAGGTGCCTAACTTTATAGTCACTGATGGGCTGGATTCTCCCTGTATGTGAGTGACCCCTGAGCGAGAGCCAGGCTCGTGAGGGACTCTTCTGGGCTAGCAGGACAACAAAGCAAGATGTGCTGGACACTCTTCCTCCTTTTCTGGGCCTAACTTACACCAAATTTAGAAGTTTATATCTGGAAGAGACGTTGGAGACCAGCTTTTCTAGTTTTCCCTCTGCACCCATTTTACAGATGAGGAAACTGAGGCCCAGAAAGGAGAGGGCCCTGTCCAGAGTCACACAGTGAGTTAGTAGCAGAGCCAGGACTGGAATCTGCCTCACTGACCTTCAGCCCTGTGGTTTTCCCATCACAACACCTAGGTGTGCCCTAAGACAATCCGTCTGGAGAATTTCCTTCCTTTTTTTGAGAGGGAGGGAGAGAACCAGGAGCATTTTATCCCACTGACGTTAGAAGTTCAGATGATCATCCGGTAGCGTGGAGGAAGCTGGGCGGTAGCGTCCTAGAACCTGGACTCTTTGGGTTCCTAGGCCTCGGGTCTTTTCTCTGAAGCTTACTTCCGCCTTCGGGACCTCCCCCAGGGGGAGGAGCCTGTTACCAGGAGCCAGCCTGGTGCCTCACTGTCGTCCTCCTGCCGGAGGAGGCTCCCTCTGAGGCCAGTGTCGGTGACTGAGGAGGCAAGGAGGGGAGGGTGTGTGGCTTGTGGGTGAGTACGTGGTGGTGCTGACACACTCAAGCTGTAACCATGTTGATGTCACTGCCCCTGAACACTTCCTATGCTGACAGCTCCTTCAGGTTGCCCCACACCTCACCAGATAGGGGAGAGACTTCTAGGCTGATCAGGAGGGCAGAAGTTGTCCAGAAGCTGCCAAGGGGGAAGGGGAGGCCAAGGTGGACCACGGCCAGCTCTCTGTCTTTTCTGCCCCTCATCAGTGGGGGATGAGAGGGGCTGGCTGGGCCTCAAGGGGAGCCTGAACCCAGGACTGCAGCGAGGCCATCAGGCCCTCCTGGTAACTCTGGTGAGTTCGGGTTGACAGGTTTAAGAGCAGCCAGTATTCAGGACCTTGGCCAAGTGGCCTCATGACCTCAGCTGGGCAGCTGATCCCCACACAGAGCAGGTTCCTGAGTCTGTGGACTCTGGGTTTCCAGTCCACTTGGACTCTCAGGACTCAGAAAAACCATCAGAGAGGAGACCTCTGAATTGGATCTTCTTCTTTCTAGCACTTTCTAGTTTAGAGAGGGCTCTCCTACTGCATCTCAGCTGATCATCACAGAAACTTTGTGGAGGGCCAAGCAGGTCTTATTAATCCATTTTACACATGGAGAATCTGAGGCTCAGGAGTTCGGTCATTTGTCCAAGGCTGCACAGCCACTGTATCTGAGTGTTGCTCTCTGTCTGCCTGGTGTCTGTCAGAAGAGAGGGTGTGGAGCCTTTGGCCCTCCCTGGGAGACCGCAGACTTCAGAGGCTGGGACTGAGGATGGGGCTTAGAAGGGAAGTGGAGCGAGGATTCAAATTTGGGAGCCTAAGATCAGGTCTTTGGAAGCAACCTGAAGACTCACAGGGATGTTAACGGCTGGACAGGCTCCGTGCGCCCCACCTGGAGGCCGCTGCAGGGGGCAATGGACACAGTGAGAGAGGAGCCCGTGGAAAGGGGAAGCTGGGCCCTGCTCTTCATCCCAGTGAGGGGGGCGCTGTAGAGGAGGTGATGGAGCATGATCAGGGTGTCCTTGGAGTGAAGGAGGTCCCCAAGGCAGACGCAAATGAGCAGGAGCACAGCTCAGCCAAAGCCTGGGAGGCAGAGATCTGAGATACCAAGAGACCCTGGAGGTCTCCCCAGCCTGCGGGGCTTCCTGCCTCCCTCTGGGCTACGTGCCTTGATTGTTGGAGGAGGATTTGAAAGTCTAGAAGATGTGATGAGCTTCTGTGTGCTCAGATGGCCTGATGCCTTAGAGAGACTTCAGGTCTGAGCAGTCGACTGACACGTTTTTCCTGCCAGTGTTTGGAGCGTTAGATGCGGGTTCTGGCACCTTGGGGCCATGGGGTCACCTCAGTGTTCACAGGGATGAGATTGTCTTCTCCGATGCTCTGCCTTGCTTTGCTGTTCAAGACGTCACAGCAACAGGGCGGCAGGGAGCGTCCTGGGTACTGTGACCTGGGCCCAGCCAGGGGAGTGGCTCCCACCATCATGGGGTGGCCCGCAGTCAAGGCAGCTTCCCTCGATGGGGCAGCTTCTGTCATCTCCTCTAAAGAATGGCTTTGGCTTTTTTCCCATGTATCCTTTGAAGGCAGGACCCAGATCTTATTCCCCTTGGAATCTTCTAAGCCCCCAGCCCAGCACTTGGTACAAAGTAGATGTGCCGTTAATGTCTGATAACGGAATGGGAAGGTCTTTGCGCTTGAGTGGTTTTCTGCCTTGGCCCACAGCCATCTCCTTGTGTCTCCTCTGCCTGTGAGGAGCACTGGGGTCCCAGCTCTGGAGGGCTCTACGTAGATACAGCATCCGCCCTGCTTGCTGGAGCAGCACTCTTGCCCTGGGGCATGAATCACAGGCCCCTCACCAGCCTCAGTGTAAGGAGCTGGATTGTAAGCTCACGGGGATTCTGTTTGTTTGGTTCACTGATAAATCTCAAACCCCTCCAACCTGCCTGGTGCATAGAAGTGCTCTGTTGTTGAGTGAATGGATGTGTGGGCAGCAAGATTTAACATGTCTGAGGGCTCCTCCTCCTCTTTCCCATCCTCTCTTGCCTCAGGCTTTACCAGGCACACTGGTGAGTCCTCAGGTTCAACCGTGAGCAGCTGGCACTTGAGGGCTGGCAGAGGAGGCCGGCAGTGGGGTGGCATGCTTGGACCTCCCTCTGGCTGCAGAACATTCCCCCCGGGTGGTTCTTACTCTGGGCCCAGCTACTTAACCAAATGGGGATCGTGAGGCTTGCAGAGCAGGCAGAGTGATGGGGAGGAGTAATTAGCCAGGGTTTGGAAGAAGCTGCTTAAGTGGGTGGGGCCAGGCCTGGCTGACACAAGAGGACTTTGGGGGAAGCAGTCCCAGCTCCTCTTCTCTGACCTTGGCGCTGAATCAGGGCTGACATGACAAATGCTGCCATCATGCTTGGGCTGGTGAGTCCCTGACCCATCACTGCCCTCTTCTCCCGTCGAACACAAGACATCACCTTCCAGGGTGGGTTCAGCTCTGAGTGCCCTCCCAGGAAGCCAGACAGCAGTGAGCTGCGTGTTCTGGGACCTCTGAGCCTGGCCACGCTCCTCTTGTCTTCCTGCCTCCCTCCACAGACCCACAAGGGCTTCTTGCCCTACTTAACATGCAGTTAAAAAACCCAAAAAGCTGGTGAACCATTTACCTGAACCTAATTGTGATCCTTGACCCTGGCCTTTAGCTGTCCCCTGAAGAGGAAGAGAAGCGTCGAATCCGGAGGGAGAGGAACAAGCTGGCTGCAGCCAAGTGCCGGAATCGCCGCCGGGAGCTGACGGAGAAGCTGCAGGCGGTGAGGAGCTGTGCGTGGGGTGGGAGCACTTCTGGGTGGGCTGGAGCAGAGTCGCAGGGCTCCTGGCCCTCCCACCTCTCTCCTTGCCCACTAGTGGCCTAAGATGAGTCAGTGGAGACAGAAACATTCCTTCCTTTGGGCACATGGCTTAGCATTGCCCTGAGTAAGGAAAAGAAGAGAGGGAGCAAGTGGCCTTTGGCCCCAGCCTGTGCCCAGAGAGAGAGACCTGGACAGCCTCTTCAGGGCCAGCACTGTTTCTCACTCAGGGTCTGAGCGTTCCCTGCTGTCAGACCTGCTGGGGCTCCTGGGTGAGGGGTGGCAGAGGGTATGGACATCACCGGGCTGCAGGAGCCAGGGCAGGCCCCGATGTGTCCCCTCCGGGGCTACTTCCAAGATTCCAGCCACTCCTGTGCCTGCCACCAGCAGTACTGGGCCAGCCTAGCTTAAGCAAGCTGGTCTGCGGAGGGGGAAGACCTGCTGTCTAGGCTCCCGCACCTCTGCAGGCGTCCTGATGCTCTCTGGGTCTCTTGGGGTGGGCCATGTGCCAGCTGAGTGGTACTGTCTTGGGATTTTCTCATATCCTTTAAGGACAGAGGGTTCCTCACCTCTGCTGAGCCTGAAGCTGTGACCTTGGTACCTCATTCTGCCCTTGTGAGTCCCTCTCCCCTGCTGCCTAATTGCCCATTCCTGGAGGCCCATGACCCTGCCCTTCCCTCTCAAAAGCTTGACCTGACTGATGTCACATAAATCCCTCCAGAGCCAGCCTTCCAGGATGGGCCATATGCCATGTGGAGGAAGCCTGAAGCCAGGACTGACTTTCCTGGGTGGAATGTTTTCAAAGTGAGATGAGGGAGACTCTGCCAGTGATCCCTATAGTGACCAGGCAGGATGTGGCTTTAGAAAGCACAAATTACCTTGCACATCCCATCACTTTATTTAATCCTCCCAGGTGCCATGCACCTGTGTCAGCTTCCCTTTGTCCATCCTGGAGCCCTCGCTCTTGGGTATTGAATGTGCACTGTGTGAATTCCGTGATGCCTGTAGGGATGTGCCATGGAGATGTTAGTTAGAGACGGGCAGGATGAGTGGGAGTTCTCTGATGCCAGAGAGGTGGCTCCATTAGTGACGAGCTTTCCTCGGGGAGACTCCCCAGGAAAGCCGGCCCCACCGCTGACCTTTCAAGGAGCCAGGCCCTCTGGGTCTGCCCAGGGTGCTTCCTTACCACCAGCCCCAGAAGAGCCCCGCCCTCCGAGGCCCCTCTGCTTTCCTCCCTCCCTCCTCCAGAAGCCTCACACCCTTCTCCCCCGCCTCCCCACCCCCAGCCCAGCCACCCAGGCCCCTGAGCCACATCCTCCACAGGAAACCTCTCATAAGCTCATGACGTTCATCAGACCCTTGAGACAGATGGAAACTTTTTTTTCACTCCGGAATATGCTGTACTCTGCTTAGTGAAGCTCCGGCCTGTATCATCTCATTCTTGAAAAGGAATCTGTGTTAGGGAAAAAGTTGCGAGGAGGCTGGTGACACACACCTTTCATCTTCCATATCTACTCCCTCCACGTGCATTCACTGCTTCTCTGGCTTTGTGTGAAAGGTGGGGGCTGAGGTCCTTGCAGCGGGACCCTGCCATCCTCACATGCCTGCTCAGGCTGCCAGGTTCCTCATCTGTTAAGTACAGATGCACTGAATGTTCTCCCAGGGTTCTGTGAGTCCTGAAACATGTGCTTCAGACACTAGAGCAGAAAAGGGAAGAGGGGCTGGGATGATCCAACCAGGACGGACGGAGCACTTCCTACCAGCCAGGCACGGTCCCAGGCTTGTGCGTGCAGACAGTCTCCACGGTCGTGCAGCTTAGAATTTAGCATGTATGCATCCACAGGCAGGCTTCATGTGTGCTACCCGCCTCTAAATCTCACTGTTACTCACCCCTTCAAGGGTGCCTGGTGGGGATCCTGGCATCAAGTCAGTCAAGCATAGTAGCATATGGATTCTGGAGTCAGATACACTGGGGTCAAATCTGGGCTACCCCACCTGCTTGCTCTGTGACTTTGGGCAATTTACTAAACCTCTCTGCACCTATTTCCTCATCTGCAAAAGAGTTAATGATAATACCTGCTTCAAGAAACTGCTAGAGGATCGAATGAGATCCTGCCTGTGAAATGCTTAACATGGTGCCTGGCACAAAGTCCGCACTCTAACATGGTGGCTACGATTTTTATTTCACGTCTGCTCCAAGCCGGCTTTCCTCCTCTCTCCATCTTGAGCTTTAGAAATAAAAGGACTTTTGAGTCTCCAGATGACTCAGAACCGGTGGGCTCTGGCCGGGTGTGTGAGCTGGCTGCTTCCATGGTTGGGCCTGAGGACATTGCTGGTTTTCCCTTTCTTGCCTGGATTTGAACTGCCCCCCTGCCCTTTCCCTAGCAGGTCCCTGGCAGGTTGCTGTCCCTTACTCACCTCTCTTCCCCCCGTAGGAGACGGAGGAGCTGGAGGAGGAGAAGTCAGGCCTGCAGAAAGAGATTGCCGAGCTGCAGAAGGAGAAGGAGAAGCTGGAGTTCATGTTGGTGGCCCATGGGCCTGTGTGCAAGATCAGCCCCGAGGAGCGTCGATCGCCCCCAGCCTCTGGGCTGCAGCCCCCGCGCAGTGGGGTTGGCGGAGTAGGTGCCGTGGTGGTGAAACAGGAGCCCCTGGAGGAGGACAGCCCCTCATCCTCATCAGCAGGGCTGGACAAGGCCCAGCGCTCCGTCATCAAGCCCATCAGCATCGCTGGGGGCTTCTACGGGGAGGAGCCCCTGCACACCCCCATCGTGGTGACCTCCACGCCTGCCATCACTCCGGGCACCTCAAACCTCGTCTTCACCTACCCCAGCGTCCTGGAGCAGGAGTCGCCCGCGTCGCCCTCTGAGTCCTGTTCCAAGGCTCACCGAAGAAGCAGTAGCAGTGGGGACCAGTCATCAGACTCCTTGAACTCCCCCACTCTGCTGGCTCTGTAACCCAGCTCCCAGTGGGTCCTCGTCACTGCCTCCTTCCCAGGGACCAGCACCTTCAAGTGCTCCAGGACCATGAGGGCAAGAGGGGGACCCTGCCAGAGAGCTTCCTGGCTCTGGGGAGACCCAGGTGGGATTTGGCGGGGAGGCATCGGAGGACTTGGATATCTCTTGGAAGTCATGGGACCTCTTCCCTCATTCATCTTGCAAAGCAAATCCTGTTTCTTGAAAAGCTTGGAGGACTTGGTTTGGTGGACTCAGGCGTCTCTCTGGCTTCTGAAGAGCCTAAAGCTGGTGTGGACCGTTCCTGTCCGTTTGTTACGCTATGTCTCTGGAGTGATGGTGTCCTTCCCCACCCCACCAAGCATGCTCAGTGCCTTTTGGTTTCACCTTCCCTCTATTTGCCCCTTCCTTCCCCTAGTGTCAATTTCACTGCTTCTTGGTTTTTATCAAATTTGCCATGACATTTCATCTGGGTGGTCTGCATATTAAAACTCTTCATTTCTGGAGATGGCGCAGCAGGTGACTCTTCTACTGGGGCTGACTTGTCCGGAAGGGGACAGTCAATGTGCAATACAGAACCTTCCCTCCCCTGACACTCCCCGGTCCACCACCATCTTCAGAACCACCAGCAGGGCTCCCTGAGCTCACAAGGAGATGCCACCATCACTGGGAGGCTCAGAGGACCCTTCCTCCCCATCCTCAGAGACGGCTCTTGGAGGAGCGGCTTGGCCAGAAGATGGGGTGTGAGTGAGACAGCCGGGGCGTGGGTTGGGTTTGCCAAATGCCTAATTACCAGGCCAGAAATAGTGGCAACAAGCCACATGGGTGTCCTAGGCAGCTTCCTTTCACCCTGTGTCTTGAGCAGGACGTCTCCTGTGATTACTGCCTCGCCATTCTGCCCCTGGATCCTTCTCTCCAGACCAGGGAGGCGTCCCTCTCCAGGAACCATGCATCACTCCAAGTCCCTGCTGGCTCCGCCCTCCCCCACCCTGGCTCTCAGGGTGATGCCACCCATGGAGATTTAATGAGCGTGGGCCTGGACCCTCCCCAGATTGCTGCCCGGGGGCCCCTTCCCAAGCCTCAGAGGAGCCTTTGCTGTGGATGGAGAGGCAGAGGAGCGAGGAGGAAGGCAAGTGGAGTGAGATCCGCCTCACAACAGCCCTGGCTCCTGGCTTGCCCTGCCCTGGCTGCCTGGGCCTTTTCTACCCTCTGTGGGCATCTGCTGCCTGATGGATCAAGTGCTTTCTCTTTTGTACTGCACCCCCTCATCCCATTGTGCTCCTCGGGTCCAGTCAGCCAGCTGTGAACAGCTGGCCCAGAGCTGTTGCCATGGCTTTTGGCTTATGCGCCATTCCTGGGGGCTGCTGAAGTCGGAGATAAGATGTGTTGCTTCCCACTGCAGGAGAGTTGCCCCCTCCCCACTGGGTGGGAGTAGGGTGGGGAAGGGGTCCTCCCGGCCTCCCTCGAGAGCTCAGCATAGCTCAGCGTGGTCCCTGCCTCCCACCCCTCTGAGCCTTTTTCTCCCTAGGGCATAGCTCCCGCTGACCTTCCAGAACTGGTCCCTGTTGGGCTAGTGCTCTGAGGGAGACCCTGCTGTTGTGGTTCAGCTCTAGAGATCATTGTATGATAACTTAAAACTATATAGATGTTATTTAAATCAAACCCAGTGGGGCTTAAGTTGCAAAGTCAGACTCGGGGAGAGTGGTGATGCATTCGCTCACCTGTTCCCTGCACACACCCAGGCCTCCAGTGCTGGTCCTTATTAACGTCCATCCTCCGCTTACCATGCACCAGACACACGGAATGGGACGGCGGGTGCTTAAATACACAGCCCGCTATGACTGGGAGTGACATGGGGAAGGATGGGCCACGCAGAGAGAGGAGATAAAAAGAGAAAGGATTTTGTCCAGAAATACTTAAAAAGTGTTATTTCCCACATTCTTCCTGGTTTCCCAGAGGTTCTGGGAGGGGCATACCTAATAAGACTGGGTAGTTGGGTTTCTGGCTTCAGATTAATCAAAGAAGCAGAAGTCAGCCAGGAGTGGCAGGAGATGGGCAGAGAAAACGGGTGCGCTCAGCGCTGAAAGGTTTAATCATCTCAAGAGGTATTTGTGGCCAATTGGGAGCGATTTGCTTCTTTGTGCATCTATATATATATATATATATATATATATATTTCTTAAATGAAGCTGCTTTCTGGTGTTTTATTTCTAAAAATCCCTTTATGCCCCACTTTGCACAGCGCTGATTCCAAGACAGGTCACAATCTGTGACTTAGGGCCAGATTGGACATTCCTGAGACAGAGTTTGGCTTTAGTTCAGGTTTCAAGCTGTGTTGGCTTTGGGACCGGCAGAAGGCAAAACCCCAGCCCCTCCCCAGGGCTTTGGAGGTCTCCAAGCTACGTCCCCATTCAGGACCCTCTGGCTTTGTTTTCCAAGGTGGTTTGGCTTCTCCAGAGCCTGAGATGGTTTGGGGAAGGCTGAATATCCACACCTAAATCACGTGCATATCCTCAGTTACTTCCTTCTGGCTTGTTCTCCAAGCTCAGGCACACGCACACCCTTGCTCCGGAATCGCCGGACACCAGGCTCGCTGCTTCCTCCTCCGTGGCTCCAGCTAAGGAAGCAGCTGCAGTGGGGGTGCCTCTGTGCTTGGGCTGGGAGCTGCTGTCCTTCCCCTGTGTCCCCAGCCTTTAGGCAGCTGGCGTGGACTCCAGTTGGGCTGCAGGCAGCTCTGGGACAGCATAGGGCAGGCACTCCTTGACAGGCTAGTGTGAAACACACAGTCCTCTTGGCCACCTGGCTGGCCTCTCTGGGCACAGTCCTCTTCCTGGCCCGGTGGATAGGGACAGCTGCTGACACAGGAAAGAGAGGAGATCCCATGTGAAGCTTGGGAAATTGCCGGAGCCAACTCTAAGCAGAGAATTCACTGGGGAGGTCTTCGGAAAGAAAGCATTGTTCTGCTTGTATGAAAGGCCAGGTGTGTCTACGGTGGCCAGTCACACGAGTGTCTCAAAACCAAGAGCCATCAGAGGCTGCTTCTTCCCTTTCTCAGGCTTTGGGGAAAGGAGTCTTCTCTCTGCTACCACTAGGCTCCAAGCTTCAGGGTGGGTGGAACTCTATAAGCATTGGGACTTTTCTCCCCTTTCCTTGATGGACCAACAGTGCCCCTTGCAATCTCACCCTTTAACTTTCAGGTTGATTTCCTTTCCTGGTCAGACATCTGCGTGGCCCCTTTAAGAAGGAAAAGACTAAGCACCTACTATGTGCCAGGCACTTTTATATATGTCTACCCTCTTTAGGATGAGACTAAGGGTTGAGGGCATTCCTTATGAAAGGTCCCTGAATAATGGGCAAACAAACACACCTGGAGGTGAGATGTCTTTCTTCAAAGATCTGTGGCAACATTGCCTTCACTCCGAAGTTTGTTTCAAAAACTCATCCCCTACAATTTCCTCTCACCTCGGAACTTCTTTCCCCTCCACCTTGTGATGTGCTCCTTTGCGCTCCTCAGATGGTTGGAGGGGTAACCTCAGTCCTTATAGAATTTGTGGACCAATAGGATGTGGTGTGTGTAACTTTCTTTTAAAAACATGAGGGGTCTTACTACTTTCTGCTTGTTGAGTCTTCTTGGCATTCATCTGAAAAGCTAGCATCTCACTATTTATTGACAGGTTGGGGTGTGTGTGGTGTGTGTGTGTGGGTGTGTGTGGGTGTGTACATTTCCAGGTGTGCCCACGTCCTCCTGCTGCTTTTAAAAAGGAAGCCCAGTCATCCCACTACTCATTTGACATCTTCTCATGCTTCTAGTGTTTTAGCCATCCATCAATAAAGGGTTTTAATTTTCCAGTGCTCACATGTTCAGGAGGGGCTGGGTCAAATTTTGAGTGGGGTATGGGAAGGCGAGGGGGAGAAGAAATTGACATTTATTTTATTATTTATTTTAAATGTTTACATCTTTGTGTTGTACCAAGACCGAATAGAAACAGATAGCATTAAAATATCCAGTTCCTCTCTCCCTCTCTTTCTTCTTTATTATATTTTTTTTAATTTAGGCTAATGATGCTTTTTTGTTTCTAAAATGATTTGTGACTTGTGCTGTATAAACTGTATGAAATGGTTGTTTTTAAAGATGGATTGTCATTCCTCTGGGGACAGTGGTCACCAAGAAGTCTACATTGTAAGAGAACACAACGAAAGATCCTACACTGTTCCTCAAAAACTATTTTCTCTGTGTGATTAAAAGTTTATTCCATTTATTTTAGTTTGTGATTACTTGATGTCGAGGAAGAAAATATTCACTTTTGTACAAAGAATAGGTGTCAGGGTGTCTTTCCTCCAGTGGGAGATGTATATATAGCATTTTGGTATATAGTGGAAAATCATAAGCTTCGTGCTTCTGTATTTGAGATATGTCAATGATGTGGCGTCAAGTCTGCTATAAGATCCGGAGGCAAACAAGTTGTACAAGATTCCTATCGCTCTATGGGGAATTGAATTACCTTTCTGAGCACCCTCTTTCTTTTTTTCAAGTATTGGTGAAATGGTTGCATTGGAAAGGCTTCTAAATACGCCTCTCCAGGCAGGACCGTGAGTTCAAAAATCTTTGTACAGGTTTGAAAATTGAGGAGTTGCTCTGCTCTGAAGCATCTCTGGTGGTGTTTTTTGTTGTTTCATTATTTTACGGTAATACAAGCCTACAGTATTTGCACTAAAGAAAGCTTGTTAGAAAAAGCTCGCTGCTATGGAAGAAAGAACATATTAAAACGTTTTTTTCCTTTGCGATGTTTTTTTTTTTTGGTTAGCTTTTCCACTTTTAATTGAGTAGCATTTTGTAGAATAAAATGAATTAAGATCGAAGAGCTTCTGATGGTTGTTTGTTCCGTCTTTTCTTCCCATCTCTCCTGTCACTTCTCTTTTTCTTCTAGTCTTTTCCACCTTTGGCCTTGTGGGGAGAGTTGGTCTCTCTGGTGGGTTGGGGGAGGGGCTCAGGGAATGGCTCTCCTGGAACCTCTTTCTGCCAAGCTGTGAGTGGGCTATTGGGAGGGGCCACCTCCCTTCTTGTGCTGCTTCCTCCTCTTGACCCTCTCCCCCTCCTCCCAGTCCTGTTTCCCACTCCTCAGGGCCTGATTCTCGGCCAGCTGTTAACTGCTGCCAAGGTGTGAGCCAATAAACAAGGTACTGGCCCTTCCTGGGGTATTTTATTTGAATAGGTTGACTCTGGAAACCCAAGAATCTTCAAAGAACCAGTTAAATTTCTCTCTCAGATTGTCCAGGTGGTCAAATGAGATCATGCACAGGAAAGGGCTCTGAAGACAACCAAAGTGTGCAATAAGAGGGATGATCACATCTCCAGATTTCCTTTTGGAATAGACCCAGGTTGTTAGGTGTGGAACTCTCAGAAGTGTCAGCCCAGGCCCCGTTCTCCCGTAGACCAGGAAACCTGGAGTGAGTGGGAATCTCTGTGCTGGGGGCTCTTTCCTTGCAGTGTAAATGGTAGAGAGGCACACCTGTCATTAGCTAATGCTCGTGGAAGTTGGCAACTGTGAGAATTAGCCCTGAAATTGCACCACTTGCTCCAAATCTGCTTCAGACAAGCTCAGCGTGCAAACCTCATTCTCTGGAGGACCCAAGAACACTTGGAGGGTCCCTGAATCTTAGGCCTGCCCCCACTGTTGAGGTTTGGAGAAAGCCATTTAACCTCTCTGAGCTTTGGTTTCCTTGTCTGTGAAGGGGGAAAGTAATGATGGCGTTATAAGAGCCCCCACATGGGAAGGAATACACTATTTCCTACCTTCCCTCTTGAGAGGGCCCAGGGCACTCAGAAGTCTCAGCCCTGTACCTCCTAGTGACCTCTTCTGCCTGAGTAGACAGCACAGAAAGAGTCTGGGGTGTCTTGGTAGTACCTGCATTTTCCTGAGCAACTGATCAACTCCTTGTGGTGTTGAGTGTTAAGGAGGCAGATGCTCAGAATGTCCCCGTTGCCTTTTGCAGGCTTGGGGATTATGCTGTCCAGAGAGAATTATGTGCTCATGTGTCTGTGCTTGCCTCTCATGCCTAGGCACTTCCGTAACATTTTTCCTCTTCCAGTAACACTTCAAAATCTCTTTCGTTTGTTTAAATTTCCACCTCTTCACCCACGTGGCAATTAGAGAGGTTGATGATTGCCAAGCACTTATTAGATGGAGTCATAAGCAGGCCTGCTTCTTTGCGCAGCTGTAAATGCCTTAAAAGGATCCAGACAGCTTGTCAGTCTTAAAAGAAACAATAAGGGGACCCCTCTGTTGGGTTCCCAAACCTAATAGGGTCTGTTGGGGAATTTTGCAGTCACTGCTAAGTTTAGTCTATCTTGGTCCAAACCCATTCAGTGACCTGGGTTCATCGTAAACTCTACTGATTATATTTCCAACAGAGTTGGAGTTTCAAGGGTTAAGCAGAGTTCTCTCCCTCGGGAAAGATGTCTTGGTGAGGGATTCCTGGGACTAGACTCTTTTGCTGGACCTAGAGTTCCCCAAGTGAACACAACTTTATCACTAGGATTTTTTGTTCATTGGACTGCCACTGCATAAGGGAAAAGAAATTCCTTTTGGAGCCAATATTTTCCAAGACATCCAGCAACATTTGTCTCTTGGGCTCCTGAATGGGACCATGTAGGTGAAGGCATATGAAAAGGTATGAGTGCTAAAATAAGGAAGAAACTTAAGTAGTTAAAACCCACAGACTTTGGCCATAAAGTTGACGGATGCAACTTGATTATAGTATAGCCACTGGGGTCTGGGCTCCAATGCCATGTTTGAAACGGAAGGGTGTGATTTCCCTTTGGGCCCTGTGTGTTTAAAGGATGGATGGGATGCTCATATGTGGGCAGCCCAGCCCCCACTAACCCAGGGACCTGCCAGGTTCATACGCAGCAGGCCCCAGTGAGGAGGCGGGCTGGTGGCCTCCCTGCCCGGCCAGCCACACACCTGATCCGAGACGCTGCTCTTGCACCTGCCCTTGCTCTTGCTGACAGAGTCTGTTCCTCCTCTGACAACAGAACGACTGTTTCCCAAGAAGCTGGAGCTGTTAGGACAAGTCCACCCACCCTTCTTTACAGTCAGCCCTTGCCTTCCCAGAAGTTCCCTGGAGTGAAGAGACACTGGAGCCATGACTCTGCCCTTTAGCCAGGATCCTCCTTCCTCTCCGCTGGACCCTGGTGGACAGACAGTCCTGGCGAAGTGTATGGGGTTCTATCCACAGTCTGCAAGTTGTCTCTGGAAATTTCCACTCGTTTAAAGGAAAAAAATAAAACCCACTGCAGGCCCCACCTCTGGAACTAGAAAGTCTTTAATCGCACTGAACATCTTCACAAGTCCTATGACAGCCAAAGGGGAAACAACCCAAAATACAAGACTCAGCGATTTTGGCCTGGTTTGTCGTGGTGCTGAGTCAAGCGTCTCTGGGGACACTTGCAGGACAAGGCTCTGCTTATACATGGGGGACCCCATTCCTTAGCCAAAGGCAAAGTTTACAGGGTGCTGTGGGACCTTAGATCTGGGGCTGTTTTGGAATGTAGCTGCCTTGCCCTGTAGGACATGTAGAAAGTATTCAGCATTATTTAGGTGACATGTAATTTTTTTATTGAGGTAAAGTTCACATAATATAAAAGTAACCATTTTAAAGGGAACAATTCAGCGACATTTAGCACCTTCACAATGCTCTGCACCTACCACTTCTATCCAGTTCCAAGACATTTTCATCACCCCAAAGAAAACCCTGACCTATCATCAGTAACTCCCCCTTCGACCCTCTCCCCAGTCCCCGGCCACTAGTGATCTGCTTTCTGTCTCTGTGGATTTATATTTAGGTAGCATTTTTGAGAATCCCAATGACTCCATTTTCTGAACTAAAAACAACCATGAGACATTAGCATGGAAAATAAACTAATAGCTATGAATAGTGATAGAATTTCCTCTTAATTTTAGCGCTTCACAGATTTCATACGCCTTCACATACATGGTCTTGTTCAGAAGCTCAAGAGACAAATGTTGCTGAATGTGGTGGAAATTATCAGCTCCAAGGAGAAATTCCTTTCCCGTGACTCAGTGGCATGTCTGGTACACTGGCAAATACAGTCG
The DNA here is from genome assembly GCF_037783145.1 of Equus przewalskii. Taxonomy (NCBI): domain Eukaryota; kingdom Metazoa; phylum Chordata; class Mammalia; order Perissodactyla; family Equidae; genus Equus; species Equus przewalskii. The sequence goes on along the minus strand of NC_091844.1, from coordinate 67,542,097 downwards.
CTACCTTGACCTGCTGCATAAGGCACGCATTTGTTTCTCAAGTAAAGATGGAATAGACCTGAAAAGACAGACTTTGTTGACTGATGAAAACAGACACCTTTTTCATGTCATAAACATAGGAGAATTGCATTTAAATTAATTTAAAAAGTTAATGTGTAGATGGAGATTGTCACCGCCATATTCTTGTAGGTATGAGGGAAAAAATGTCTCATTTGTTCAAAAATATTTCTGTGTCCCTACTAAGTGCATGACACCATGGAAGTCACCATTGGGGACACAGTTGTAAGAGACACTATTTATACACGTGTTATATAAGATACCTCTTTGCTTCATAGTCAAATGTTTTCATTGTTTGGCCTATGGCAGGTGGGGGGTTTCAGAGAAGATTCCTCCATGGGAGGGGCCCTTTGCTGGAAGGAGGAGTGGACGTCTGTACAAGATGGAGTGGAGGGCAAGCATGCCCAGCAGAGGGAACAGCCTGAGCGAAGACTCCGTGTGGGAGGAAAGTGTGGGCAGCTTTGGGGATTGGCTATCTGGACATGGGCTGATTTAGGGGATGATGGAACTTTAACCTGAGCTCTTGAGGGCCTTAATGACAGGCTTGAGTCTTTTTGTCAGTCAGTCAGCCCAGTGTGGTGCCTATTTGTGTCGGGCAGTGTCTTCTGAGCCGTAGAGGTGACACGGAAGCAAGCCCACACACGTACACACATGTGCATACACACCCTGCCATCATCTAATGGGGAGGATCGAATGATTACACGTTCACTGAGTGTCTCAGAGATGTGTAAGGTGTCGTGAGTGCAGGCACCACCGGGATTTTCCCTAGTCGGGCTGGGGGCGCTTCCCAGAACTAGTGGCGTTTAAACTGAGACCCCAAAAGTAAGTGGAAATGAGAGCTTTATTTTGAGGTATTGGGAGCTGCAAAGGGTTATGAATGGGGGAGAGACACGGCCTCAGTCACACTCCAGGAAGATTAATGCAGCAGCAGACATGCAGGACTGGGGTGGGGCTGGGGCAGGGGTGAGGAGGTTGCGGGGAAGGAGGCCAGGGGCAGAGAGTCTGTGAGGAGGCCCTGCCGACAGCCGAGGAGAGAGCCAGCGCTGGCAGCGGCGTTGGGAGGGCAAAAAGGCACTCCTGGGGAGTCCAAGATGTCTGGATCCAGGAATAAAACCTGGGGGGCAAGAGGAGGAGCTCGGTGGGGATAGGGACGCCTAGTTCTGAAATCAGTTTTCAGAATATTAACGCAAGCAGCTTGCAGGATTTGCATGGGTTCGAGGCAGGTCTGCAGCTTGTAGCCTGGATAGGAGAGTAGACCCAGGTTAGGAATTTCTTTCTGGAGAAAATCACTCAACTTTGCAGACTGATGCCACCATCAATTCATGTCTCCATGAATTGGCCTGGGCCTCGGCCCTTTGTGTTTTCCTGGCCAGTTCTCTCTCTCATCCTCCAGAAGGGGTGTTCAAACTGCCTCCTGCCTCTCAAACCTTCCCCAAACCCCCTCACTTTCCACAGATGATGTCATCTCCCACTTCACAGAAAACAGAGGCCATTGGAAGGGGATCCTCATCCTGCCACCACTAAGTCTACAAACCTATCAGCTTGTCTCCTGCCTTCCTTCTTTCACCTGCTTTAACAGAGAAGGGTCCCTCCTGCTCCCTAAGGCTCATTCCTCCACCCAGCTCTGGGTCCTCCCACGCTCTTTCTTCTCAGGGACCATTGCCAATCAGATTCCTCCTCTTCTTACTCTGTTGTTGACCTTCACCTCCCCAAGGGCCCCTTCCTTGACCTCACCTCCCGTTTCAGCTTCCCAGCTCAGAGTCTCAGAGGAGTTATCTTTTCTTGCTGGCCCACTTCCTCACCTCCCTCTCTTGCATCCGCCCACTGAAGTCTGCTTCCACGCCCACTGCCCTGAGACCACTTCCTTGTGACCAAATCCTACAGACACGCCTCAGCCTGCATCTTCCTTGACCACCACCCAGCAGCCGGCACTGCTAACCACTCCTTCTTTGAAATGCCATTTTTTTGGCTTCCTCCTTCCTGCCCTTAATGCTCATCTCTCTCTCTCACCACCACCAAGCCCTGTCTCACCTCCTAGATATATTTCAGATCTGAATGTTCTATCCAGCCTCGCTGCCACTATCCTCATACAAGGCCCTATCATCCCTCATCTGGACAAGCAGTCACCTCTAATCCCCTCTCTGCAGCCAAAACACTAAGCTGATTTTGTGTGGTCACAGTCTATTTCCTGCTGCTGCAGGTTCTGGGGCCCCATCACCAAACTGATGATATAAATCTGCTACAAGCCTGTCATGGAGGTATATCAATTAGGATTACTTTCAGCTGCCTGTGACAGAAAACCCAAATAAACAGAACCTCGAGCACACAAGGTTTTCTTCTCTCTTATAAAAGTCTGGAGCCAGAGGTTGAGGGCTGGTCTGATGGTTCCATGAAGTTTCAGGGACCAGGTGGTTTCATGAAGTTGTCCTCCAGCTTTTCCTTCTTGTCCATTCCCAAGATGTGGCCCTAATTTCCATGGCTCAAGTTCTAGCAAACTCTAGCCATCATATTTGCTTTCCAAGAAGCAGTATGGAGGAATGGGAGAGGCACTTTCCCTCTCCCTGTTTATTTTAACTTCTTGTCTTTTATGGAGACCTCCCTGAAAAACCTTATGATATTTCTGCTTATTTTTTTATTAGCTAAGACTGACTCGGAAGGCCCAAGCTAGCTGCAAGGGAGTCTGAGAAGTGTAATCTTAAGTACAGCCTTAGTAATATGCAACCTTAGTAATAGACCTGGGGGTTGTATTATTAAAGAAGGAGAGATAGATACTGTGGTAAGCAACCAGCAGTTTCTGCCATAGTCTGCCCTTTGGCCACCCAAAAATTCATGTGCTCCTTTTCCCATACATTGGACCATCTCCTTCCCTCCCCAGGGGAGACAACCCCAAAGCCTCATGCCAATCAAGGCCCAGGACCATCAGGTAATGTGCAGTCCTCTCCTTTGGCTTCAGATGTAGCTCCATATGGTCTGAAGACATATAAACTAAAGGACTCCACCCCTTACCCCATATACCAGGTGGAATAGGAACAGGATAAGGGCAGTAAAGACTCCCATTCAGAAGAGAGAAGCATAGGGAACACATCAGACACTAAAAAGTTCAGTGCCAATGGCCTGGAGGACCGAAGACCCCCTTCCAGGCAGTGGAGTAAAATTCTTGGTTAATCCATCTGGCACCCTGTTCAGCGATCTGGGAAGAATTCTTCTGTTTGTTGTCTGTGTCTCTGGGCTTTTACTTCTGGAAAGTTCTTCCTGGTTTATTATTCTCCCTGGCCACCCTTGAAATGGGCATTGGCCAGTATGCCCCCCAGGGAGCTTCAGAGTGTTCGCTCCCTGGGACTTCAACTGGAAGATGGACAATTAGGACACACCTGCTTCCTCTCTGCCTCCTCCCCAATATCCTCCTGACCAGAGATCAGGGCTTTCTCCTCCATTCTCTTCTTTAGGTAAAACTCTACAATCAATTCTGTCAGGCTCACTTCTTAATGTCTTAAAGAGGAAGTTAAAGGCCTCCAGAATATCCTTAACAAACACTGTCTTTCAAGACTATTGTTTGGCTGAAAAATCTTATTTTGGATGTCAGAAACTAAATATTACTTATCTCTTACTGCGTTTTTTTCTTTGATAATCCTAATTACACTTCCAAGGCAAGCAGATGATGGTGCTGACCAGAAAGAAGGTCACATGCACAGAAATGCAAAAGAGAAATGCAAGTAATCCTATTTTTCAAAATAGGATACCGCTTACATCATTGAAGACTTCCTATTTTGCTCAGGGTAAGTCCAAAATGTGTAAGAGTGTTCTTTGGGGTCTGACTCCTGCCTACCTCCCCAGCCTCATCTGATCAACTCCTAGCCTCACACTTTTCACAACAACCACACTGGTCTTTTCTTTTCCTCAGCTTCTTCAACTCATTTTGCTCAGACCTTCCTAAAAGCTTAGTGTAAAAGCACTAAAAAAGTCTGGAAGTCTGTTTGCCTGTCTCTTTAATTGACTAACTCCTGTTCATTTCTCAGGTCTTGATTTAAGGGTCGCTGTCTTGGGGAGGATCTCCCTGACCCATGGCCTCCCTCAGAGCACCTTGCACTGCAGTAAGTTCCTCTGTTCCCCATGGGAACGTCAGCTCCAGGAGAGCAAGAACAGTCTGTTCTGTCCGCCTGCCACATCCTTAGGTCATCAAAATCTCTAATCTAGATTAGAAAGATGAGTTTCTAAACTGTAAATCTGCTTAAAACCCTTCAGTGGTTCCTGTTTGCACTCAGGTTAAAGTTAATCTCCTTTATGGAGCTTCCAAGACCCTGCATGATCTGGCCCCATCTCCTCCCACCTGTCCCTCCTCCCTCTCAACATCATCTAGACTGAAACATCTTTCAGCGTACTAAAGGGGCTGATCCTCTTGCCTACAAGTCTGCAGATGCGCTATGCCTGATTTCCAGTATAGACAACTCTTATTCATTCTTCAGCTCTTAGCCAAGAGCTGTATTGATTGATTGGTTTACCAGTTAATTCATCCTGTTCTGGGTGCCAGGAATTGTGCTAAGTGCTGAGAAAACGGGGTGAACAAGATAGACCGAGCCCCTAGTCCCCTCCATGTTATCTTCTCTGACCATCCTCACCCCGAATCGGGGTTACACGTCTCTCCTCTGGGCTTCCCTGCTCTCTGAAAAATCCCTAGCCGTATCTTATCACACTGTTGTAATGACGGGCTTTACCGTCTCCCCTGCTAGCCCATGAGCTATTTGTTGAGTGAATCTATGAACCGTCAAAGTCTTCCGGTTGTGTAGTTAAAGGAGATAGGAAATGGCATAGAACGGATGAGCTGGGCCATAGACATTGTGGGCCAGGGTCACAGGACAACGTGGACCAGAGGGCAGGGACAGAGGCAAAGGCAGAAGAAGAGGCCCCTGCTCCTCCTGTTCCTCAGGAGTTACAGAAAGTGTAGTCTGAGACAGACACAAAAGACCACATGTGTGATTCCGTTTATTCTATTACCAGAATAGGTAAACCCAGAGACGCTGAGTGCAGGTTGGTGACCGCCGGGGGCTGCGAAGAGGGAGGACGGTGGAGCCATAGTTTAGCAGGTACGGAGTTTTCTTTTGGGGTGATGAAAATGTTTTAGAACTAGGTAGAGGTGGTGGTTACACAACATTGTGAATGTACTGAATGCCACTGAACTGCACACTTTTAAAATGGTTAATTTTGTTATGTGAATTTCACCTCAATAAGAAAGAAAGAGAAAGAGAGAGAAGGAAAGAGAACAAGAAAAGAAGGAAGGAGGGAGGGAGGAAGGAAGAAATTGGAGTTGGAGTGAGGGATGGGTGTGGGGGCTATTTCTTTCCCCCTATTTCTTTCCCTACTATTTCATAGTGACTCCTTGGATGCTGGGGCTGGCTGGGTCTGCTCCTACAGGAGAAAGGACCTCCTGGTTCTCCTGCAGGTACAGGTAAGCTTGGGACACCTGGGCACTGGCCCCTTATGCACCCAGGCACTGTGCAAGAGCATCACAGGTTTCTCAGATGCAGGGACTAGAAGGCGGGCTTGCCTGGACTGGGCAGAAGAGGAATGCTTCAGGACACATCTGTGCCAAGAACTAGGTCTCCAAAGCCACGTGAGTGTGAGTGTGTTTGTGAGGGCAAGACATTGGCTTGAGGGGCAGTGCGGTCAACCACCCAAAGCGTGGGACCAGAGGGGTGGCCTTCGGGTCCTTGCTCTGCCAACTAATGGCTGTGTCATCTTAAGCAAGTCACTTTTCATTTCTGAACAAAAATAAAAGCCACAGTTGTTGCTGGTGGGAATGCAAAATGGTACAGCCACTTTGGAAGACAGTTTGACAGCTTCTTGCAAAATTAAATATATTCTTTAGGAACCGGCAATGGTGGTCCTAGGTATTTACCCAAATGAGGTGAAAACTTATGTCTGCACAAAACACTGCACACAGATGTTTATAGCAGCTTTGTTCATAATTGCCAAAACTTAGAAGCAACCAAGATGTCCTTCAGTAGATGAATGGATACATAAACTGTGGCACATCCAGACAATGGAATACATTTTAGTAGAATTAGTGGAATTTAATGGAATATAATATTCGGCACTAAAAAGACATGGGCTATCAAGCCATGAAAATACCTGGAGGAACCTTAAGTGTCTATTACTAAGTGAGGGAAGCCAATTTGAAAAGCTACAAACTGTATGACATTCTAGAAAAGGCAAAACTATGGCGACAGTAAAAATGTCAGTAGTTGCCAGGGGTTGAGGGCAGAGGGATGAATAGGTGGGGCATAGGGATTTTTAGGGCAGTGAAGCTACTTGTATGACACCATAATGGTGGACACGTGTCATCATACATTTGTCAAAACTGATAGGACATGAACCCTAATGTAAACCATGGACTTTGGGTGATCATGTTGTGTTATCAATTGAATGCGTGTTCATCCGTCCCAACAGAGGTACCGCTCTGGTGGAGGATGTTGATAGTGGTGGAGGCTGTTCATGTGTGGGGCAGGGGGAATATGGGAACTCTCTGTACCTTCCTCTCAATTTTACCGTGAACCTAAAACTGCTCTAAAAAAATTAAGTCTATTAAAAAAAATGGGACTTGAAAAAAAATAAAAATAAAAGCTATCACTGTTGAGTGCATACTCTGCACCAGCAGAGCACTGGCCGAACATCACAGCCACTCTGCGTCTAGTCCTCACAACCATCCCCAGCTTCCGGATGAGGACGCTCAGGATCTGAAGGATGGGTGACTTGTCCAAGGCCACCCAGTTGGTCATTGAAGAGCCACAGGCGACTCCACAGTGAGCTCTTGGCCACTTTGCTGCCTCAGGTGACTGTCAAAATGATGATGATGATGATAACATCCCTTGCCTGAGTGGTCCTGAGCATTAACTGAGCCCTGGGTGAAAAGGTCCTTTGTAGAGGTTTTCATGGAAGTTATTATGTTATTGAGTGGAAGACTAGGAAGGTAGCGTGTAAAGGTTATGTGTAATAAGCTCTTGGAAAGAAGAGTTCAGTGTAAACTCAAAGCAGTCGCCCTTCTCAGGCCTGTGAGAGCAGGAGATGTTGTGTGGGTCGTGGAGGTGCCAGAGTTCATCCCCCCCCATTCCCTGAACACCTGGCCCAGAGCCCAGTCCTCAGTCAGCAGTGAGATGGAGTGAAAAGGAACCCAGGCAGTTCTTCCCAATTCTTCGTGCTGCAGATGGAGCACAGAGCTGACCCCAAGGGATCCCGGTGTGGGGTGAACAGCCCTGACTTTGGAACTGGCCATTCACAGGTTTAAATCCCCTCTGTGTCACTCATTAGCTGAGAGACCTTGCACAAGTTCCTTAACCTTCTTGAACTTCTAATTTCTCATCTGCAAAATGAGGATTCAAATACCTACTTCATAGAGTTATTGTAAGGATTACGTGAGATAATGGGCTTAAAGTGACTCAGACGTAGCAAGCCCTGGATAATGATTAATGCTACCATTATTCAGCCATCCTTCCTTATTACAACATGAGGGAGGTGGAGCCCAGAGAGTGGAAGCAACTCATTCAAGGCCACACAGCTAGCTCGCGGCAGGCCTGAGCTTCCTTGGGGCCATTGTGTCCACCCCTGCCTTGGTCAGAGCTTGTCTGAGAATCCCTCTCTGATCAGAAGAATCGATAGCCTGCATTTCACGCCCTAATCGGCTGCTCCCCACCCTCATTCGGCAATGGAATCAGAAGACCACAGGCTGCTACTATTTCCCAACTCTGTTGCTCATTTGCTGCAAACTGGGTTGGTTTGGTTGAGCTTCCTGCATGGACGTTCCGGCCCCCTTCATGGCAGATGGGCCTCCCTGTGGGAGATGTCTGGGCTCCAAATGAATGAATGAATGGCGTCAGCACACCTCTCCCTCTCCAGGAGCGATTTGAGCGTTCCAAAGCCCCCAGCCTGCTGGACCTGCAGCCAGAATCAGTATCCAGATGCACCCTCCCCCTACCCCCCACCGAGGGGAACCGGGCCCGTCAATGTTTCTCTGACTTTGTGACACCTATCCCCTCCTTCTCCAGTGTATAGCCCGGCACGCAGATCTTTTGTACAATTGAAGTGAATTGAGAGTAACTCCATATGGAGAACTTCTCAACAGCTCTGGAGGGAATGGCAGGCGCTTGGGCACTGTGACACAGAGCTGGGAGCTCTGGGTCCCAAGAACTGTCTCCAACACCCAAAGCCAGCACAGGTGCCTGGGATTCCTGGCGTCTCTGCTACTCTGGAACCTCTGCTCTCTCCTCTCCCTTCCCCCGACCCCAGGGGCCACGGCTACTGCCATTCAGAACCCCCACACCCATAACCACACCCCCATGGGCATCACTCGGTCCCCTTCCTGGTGCTGGGGGCCCTGCTGCCGGAGCCACCCCTTGGGCATAGGAGCAGGCAGGAGCAGGTGACTGGTGGAGGGTGGGGACAGGGTGGATCTTCTTATGAGGACACCAGTCAGATTGGACTAGGGCCCCACCCCACTGGCCTCATTTAACTTAATCACCTCTTCAAAAGGCCTATCTCCAAATTCAGCCACATTGTGAGGTAAGGGGGGTTAGGGCTTCAATATAGGAATCTGAGGGGGACACAATTCCCCCATGACATGTGGATTATCTCACTCAATCTCCACAGTAACCCAGTGAATTACAACCATTATTATCATAACTTTACCTATAAGCAAACAGGCACAGAGTGGTTAAGTTACTTGCTCAAATTTACACAGCAAGTTGGTGGCTCAGCCAGGACTGAGAACTGCCTGTTCAGTCCTTTGTCCATTTTTCTACGAGGGAGTTGTCTGTTCTTTTTGGTTTGCAGGGTTCACAGGTGCTCAGTAAGCACTGACTGATTGAAGGAATGAGTGGGAGCAGCTCCTGGGGCTCCTAGAAGAACGTGGGCCAGGCTGAGCCAAGCCTGAAGTCTGGTTGTGCCCTCTCCCCCTCAGGTTGGTGGTGAATGCCTCCAGGAGAAAGCCAAAAACCAAGCAGGAGGTGGGTGGCCAGGAGGGGCGGTGGTAGAGGAAAGGTGCCGCCCTCTATTCACCAACTGAGCACAATCCTGGGAGGCTTTCTGGAAGAGGAGGATGGCCTGGTTTCTCCTAACCCCTAGGGAACTATGGCAGACACTTTTGTAGCTTTGGGTACCCCAGGGACAGTGCTGGGACACTAGTGTCAAAGCTCTCCACCTGCCGTTGCAGACCCTGGATTCCAGGTACTCAGACGTCCCACGAGAGCTCCTCCTCAATACGAAAGATCCCAGCCAGCTACAAAGGAGAGATGGCCAGTGACTTGGCCAGCTGTCTCCTGGATGCAGGTGGCTGTCCAACACCTATGGCCGGGGCGGAGCTTGCCTGACCTGGCCTGACTCATTTTGGTCTCTGTGGCAAAGGGGACAGCTGCCCATGAGGCCCAGGCAGGACTCTGGCTGGCTACCCTAATTAATGGGAATATCCCAGTTACCTCTCAAGGAGGGCAGATAATGATGGCCTCAAAGCACTCAGCCCTCAGAGCATGGAGCTCCAGAAGAACCTTCTCATGTCACACCCTCAGCTTGCTGTTGTCTGGGGGCTACCATACACCTACATCCCTGCTTCTTGATCCCATCTCCCAACTCCATCCCAGTCTGTTACAGCAAGAGGTAGAGAAATTGAATAGCTCTATCTTGATCCAATATGGCACTTGTGAAAAGGGGAATCCAGGGTCCCAAAAGAAGCTGAAATACTTCCCACTTCAGATCATAGGTTCTTGGTGTGAAGAAATGTGAGTATCATGTAGTCCATTCTTCCCACTCAGCAACCCAGTGGTTGAACTTCCTCTATAACATTCCCAGGGAAGAATGGTTACCCAGTCTTTGCTTGAACTCCTCCAGTAACGGGGAGCTTATCACCTTACAAAGCAGCCAGTAACATCCTCAGGCAGTTCTCACAGCTGGAGAGTTCATCCTTACACTGGTCCTTCCTTAAACTGCATCCTGTCTGCTTCCTGCTCCTTCCATCCGTGGTCCCCACAGAAGATGACCATTGCCTGTTCCCTATGGCTTTTCAAGATCAGAAGACAGCTAATGAGTCTCTTCTTCTAAGAAAGAACATCGTGGGGGTTAGCAGAGGAAAGAAATCCAACCCTTTGGATCCTCAGGGAAGGTTTGCCCTGAGTTCCAGGCTCGCTGCAGAGAGGCATTGTTTTACCATCCTCCTCTGTGGACCCGCACATGGGCCCAGGGCACAGTATGGTGGGTCTCTGGACCCTTTAGACTGCAGATTCATAGCCTTGCTAGCTAAGGAGGGTCTTATCCTACTGTCTGAGGCCCAGTGGAGAGTTTCTGGTTCCCTAGGGCCTGGAGAGAGGGATGTGGTGTCCTGGAGAGAGCACTGTCCTTGGGATTTGACCTTCAGTCTCCCTGTCCTGGTTTTACCACTTCCTGGTTGGGATCCTTTAAACAAGTTGCTGAAACTCTCTGAGCTTTAGTTTTCTCCTCTATAAAATGGGGAAATACCTTATTGTGTTGTTATGAGGATCAAATGACATCACATATGGAAAAATGCTTTGTTAACCAAAACATGCTCTTTGAATGAGTAACCAATTCAAGTGGTAAGTAATGGGGCTTGTGGAGCTTGGGGCTTCTTGGGTCTGGGATTTCTCAGTGGTTGAAGGTCTGGAGCAGAGCTGGCTTTAAGAGGACTTCGGACTCCTCCTCGAGCTCTGTGGCTGGTCCTTGGCACCTTGAGTGGCTCCCCATTGCGGGGCTCACATTCCCCCATCCCACATGACCCCCATAGGGCCTCTGTGCCCATGTCTCCAGGAGAGGACTCTGGCCCAAGTGCCTTAGCCCTGTCTTTGGAGACCTGGACAGAGTGGATAAGACTCACAAGGTCGGGGCTTGGGGTGGGGGCCAGGCAGAAGGTAAAACGCGGGGCCCCCTGGCTATCAGTCAGTTCTTCTGTCCTCTTGGGAGGCCCCGGGGCGGCCCACCCAGAGCTGGACCTGCACAGCCTTTGCTCATCACAGCCCACCATCACTCTCTGCCCAGCCTTCAATTTAGACAGAGGTTAATTCTAGTGCTCCAATTAGAATGGATTTTATTGAGAGAAGCAATGGAGGGATTGGGAGTAGGGGAACCCAGCCTAATGACAGTGGAGGAATGATGAAGTGACAGGATCTCATCTAATCCAACCCCTCATTGGACAGACGATGCCCCAGGAGGGGATGGCTATCCCAGCCAGATAGTGGCTGGGCTGGGTCTGCTGGTTTGGGGCCTCCCATGTCCCAAGTCGGGGCTCTTTCCTGGAAGCTTCCTTGGCTCTCTGCAGACTGTGGGCCTCCAGTCTGTGGCCTGTGACTCCATCTTGGCTCTCTGGGCAGGCCCAAGTCCTGTGACTGGGCAGAGATGGCTGCCACCCTCACCCTCCCCATGTCCTGGGAGCAGAAATGCTGGGAGCTTCCACAAATAGCAGCATGTCGCCACCCGTCTAACCCCAATCCGGTTTATCCTGAGTTAGCAGAAACACCTGTGAGACATACTTCCCAGGTGGGGCCGGGCTGTGCAGCCCCTTCCTTCCTCATGCCACATGGTGCCCCGGGGCTGGCAGCGCTGCAAACGAGGGGGGACCCTGCAGGAAGGGGAGTGAGGTCTGGATTGTCTTGAGGGGGGTGTGAGATGAGGTGGGGCTCGGGGGCAGGTAGCCTTTTTCGGTTGGAAGCACATGCCCACCCCGAGGTGCCAGCACCTATCCCAGGGGACAGCAGCAGGGGCTGGCAGGGGTGTTTGCCCAGCTGTGGCCAGACTCAGGGCAGGTGCTGGGCTGTGCTGGCGGCCTCCTCTCTCGGCCTGCCCCGTCCTCTCTGCTTGGGCTTCCCAGCTATAAAGCAGGAACAAGTCCCATCCCTTACCTGCCCGGGGGGACATTGAGCAGGAGTGAGATAATGTCTACACAGCTCAGCTCTCCACCGAGGGAGGCAGCCTCTAAACGTGGCTATTTTTACTGTCTAGAGCCCTGCCCGGCTCCGTCGGGGGGCCCCTGCTGCTCCCTGGCCCCCACAGAGACCCCGGGCCCCACAGGCCAGTGCTAGGCATGGCTGAGGGACCTCCTGAGGGCCAGCACCCAGCTCTCTGGGGCCTGAGGCCCTAGGCCTGGATTAACTCCTCACAGCCCACTTTTCAGGGTTCAGGGAGCCTCCGCCCGCTCCTGGCATTCTGGTTCAACCAGGAGTCTGGGCGGCTGGGCGTGGCTGGGGCCTAATGAGCAGGGTGTGCCCCGAGGAGTTGTTAGGAGCAGCGCGACAGCTGTGGGCAGGTCCCCACCCACAGCAGTGGGTGGACCGGCTTGCACAATAGTCACCTGTGCCAGGGGCACAGCATGCTTGCCAAGTGTTTATTTTTAAAAAAACAAATACTCAACTTTGGTGGTGGGGGTGGAGAACGTTTCTAAATATTTAAACGACATCATGCTAATACTTTTAAATCCCCAAATTTATTGTATCAGGAAAGCTGATGCAAGTTTTTAGGATTTCCACCAATTGCAAAGACCGTAGAATGTCAACACTGTAGCTGGGTTCTTGTCTCCCTCAGCAAACCCCTTCCCCATGATTTTCAAAAGGAAGAGACTTCTGCAATCACGGGGAATTGTGGGCAGGGGGCCTCACACCTTGGCCATCCTCCACGCCTCTATCAGGAGGGGTTCCCCGCTCTCTGGCTCTCTGTGGACACGTATTACCTGCAGCTCAGCAGCCTGCTGTCCTTTCCTGTGTTGAAAATTTCGCTCAGGAGGATGGGGTTCCTGGGGTTTCGTGTGTAAGGTGTCACTAAGATCTCCCGCAGCTCGTGGAGATTTGGACCAAATCAGTCCTCCAACTAACGGCCAAGAAGCTGCAAGGTGCTGTCCACTCACCATCGTGTGTCTTTGGGGGAACATTTCTCTGTTTTCAAGAAGCCACATCCCCTGCCTTGAAGTAGAGGTGAGGTTGGCTGGTATGTGGGCATGGGTCAGTCAAGAGCCATTGCCGAAATAGCTGTATGTGCACCTGGGGCCCGGCCTTCCAGGTCCTGCTGTGGGCTGGGAGTTTAGAAACTGGATTGTGGAATCAGAGGGCTCAACAGGAAAGCTGTGGAGAAGAAAATGGCAGGTGGGCCCGAGAAGAAAACAGTGATGGTAAAAACATGTTTCTGAACCTCGGGTGGATGCGGCTGGGTCTAGCAACATAGTGAGACACTGGAAACACTAGACTTCTCAGTGGGATGGGGCCTGCAATAGAGACTGTTCCTCTAGAATCTTTTTCCAAATATCATAAGCACCCAGGCCGCAGGGAGGGCATCTGATAAATATAGTCAGTCAGCCATTTCCTTCATCAGACAGTTTTGCGGTTCACTATGGCAGGCTCTGAGGATCCCAAGAATCAAGTGATCAGTGGGAGATCTCTTGTCAGCACAGCTTCCCGTCTAGCTGTAGCCCAGTCTCTCTTCTGAGCCCCAGACCCTGTCGAGCTGCCCACCTGACACCACTCGTCCAGTCTTTAGGGGGCAGTGGGTGGACACCATCGCCTCTGCTGGAAACGCCCTTGGAATAAAATGCAAACCTCTTCCCTGTCCCCCCAGCCGCCTCAGTCCCTGTGCTCCAGACACAATGGCCCCTTCAGGCTCTAGGACTTGCTAAGCTCGTTCTTCCATCTACTTCTGCAACACACTCTAATTGCTATTCATACTCCTATTTTTCCAATTTATTTCAGAAAAATTGAAATCTCATCTTCCCTCTTCTGGGGAGCATTCTTCAGCCAATCCCTTTACATCTGTCTCAGTGGAGGGAGTTTCCATCTCCAGCAAGGGAAGCAGGTTGTGGGAAGGACCTGGAGGTTCATCGCTAGGGTAGGTGACAGCCATAAGTGTGGGTAGAAAGTCTAGAGGAAAATCAGAAAATCAGAGTAGAAAATCTGGATAGTTTCTTCAGTCTTAGAAGGAGTGAGGGAAGGGGGACAGAGGCTACGCCTAATTCAACAGGAGGCCTCAGGCAAGTCCCCTCCTCCTGCTGAGCCTCAATTTCCCCATCTACAAAATGGGAATGATGAATCCCACCTCTCAGGGTTCTGTGAGGACCAAATGATATAACCCTTAAGAAAGCTTTTAACACAGACCTGACACGTGGAAGACATTTAATACACACCAGCTTTCTTTCCCTTTCTGACAAGGCAGCAGTCCACTCCAAAGGCCAGGAGAGTCTGTTAGCACCCCCAAAGCATTTACTTCCCCCAGGGCACTCTTAGGACCAATGATGAGGTAGCCTAATCAGTAGGGGTGATGGGGACTGTGAAAACTGGGTGTTAACGAATCGCCCAGCGCCGTGGCCATGATGCTTGTCTCTTAATTAGCCTGAGCTAACGAACAGCATGATTCATGATTCACTGCTTCTCAACGATGCCCTTTCTGTTTGCCTTCCTCCCACCTGGGCCTGACAGCTGCTGCCACCCCCATTCCACCGTCCGCATCACCCCTCAGCCATGCAGCACGCCTAGCAGTCAGCCGCATGTTGGGGGTTAGCTCTTGGCCCCCCGCCCCCTAGCCCTGCCCCAGTCTGGCTCCTGGACTGGCATAGCCAGAGCAGAGGCCCCGCCAGTGCTGAGGAACTCAGCTTAGAAAGAAGGCCCTGAGCTAGTGTCCCCCCAACACACACGTTTTTTTAACAGATGACAGACTTGGCAAAGGCCATATATGGTGTCATCGGTGGAGTTCAGGTTCACGGGCTCATCACGATCCCTTCACCGACTTCCTCTCTTCGGCCCTGTTGCTCACAACACACACCTGAGGCAGGGCCTTCTCCTTGTATGTACAAATCTCTAGGGGACTGGCTGGACTTATGGGGCCAGGTTCTCAGAAAATGGGTTCATGGGAGAGGTCTCCTGAACCTTCCAGCTCCATCCCTCTCTGTCCTCTGGGGAGCCAAGGTGGGCAGAGACCAAAGTTTGAAGGGTCCGTGATGTTCCTCAGCCCTAGAGTGAGGCAGCCCTACAGAGAGGCCTTCATGTCCACACTGGCACTCACTTACTGCTCCACCGCCACCAGCACCACCTTCCATGCTCACTGCTTAATAAGTCACCACCATGACGCTGGGCTGGCCTGCGTGGAGAAGATGCAGTCTGAGTGCACAGGTATAGCGACGATGGAAATAGAGAGCAAGGTCAACCTCTGGAAAATTCAAGACTCCCTCCCCAAAATCCACTTTCTCCTGAATGTCTGCAAAGTAAGCAAGATGTTGGGCATCATAGCCAGACTTGCAGAATGACCTTGTCCTCTGCCTGGGACAGAAGGGAAGGTGGGCAGACCCAGCCTCCCGTGTCAGGGAGACTCACGTGGTGGGTGTGGACCAAAGGACTCAGTATCCATACAGGTCAGCCCCTTTACTGAGCCAGGTCTGCCGGGCCCAGAGATGTGGGAGGGGCCCAGTCACGCTGACCACCACCCATGGACTGTGTAAGGTGGTGTCCGGGTCCAGGGAGTGGGGTGGGAATGGGGGAGAGCCAGAGTGAAAAAGACCCAATACAGAGACACAAGAAACCAGGCTCTTTAGGGCAGATTTCATCAGGAAGTTGTTCTGGAACTTCTTTGTCCCAGTAACACAAGCCATATCAACAAATGAGAACTTCTCCCCTTCAAAACCCGTCATGGCGCAATATAGAAAGTTGTGACACTGTTGGGAGCCTCTAACTGCCAACACTGGGAGGGCTAGGGCTTGGGTGCCTGAGAGCAGGCTCACAGCAATGCTTGCATGTTTTAGGTTTTTTTATACTGTATTGTGGTAAAATATACATAACGTATGATTTACCTTGCCTCTTCTATTTCAAGATACTACATAAATATTGTATTAAGAAATTAAGTTGTTTGTATTTGAATCCTCATGCATAAGGTTTGTTAGGTTGTATGTGGTAGCATATGTTTTTTCTTTAAGTTGTGGTAAAATACACATAACATACAATTTACCTTCTTAACCATTTTTAAGTGTATAGTTCAGAAGTGTTCAGTATATTCACGTTGTGCAACCAATCTCCAGAACTTTTTCATCTTGCAAAACCGAAACTCTGCACTCATTAAACACAACTCCTCATTTCCCCTCTCCCCAGCCCTGGCCACTGCTTTCATTTTTTTTTTTAGGTGTACTCTGCATATGGTGAGATGCATAGATCTTAAGTGTAAGATTCAATGAGTACATCGTGTAACCACAAAACCAGTTAAGATATAGTATATTTCCATCACCCCCACAAAGTCGTCTTATTCCCCCTTTGTTTCTACAGTATTATTAACTATAATCACCATGCTTTAATCCCCATCCTCTACCTCAAGGCAACCAATGTTCTGATTTCCATCATCATAGATTAGTATTGCCTGTTCTAGAACCTCACATAAATGTAATCATACCACATGCACTTTTTCGTGCTGGCTTCTTTCTTTCAACATACTATTGTTCAGATTCAGCCACGTAGCAACTATCAGTCATGTAGCATGTAGCAACTACCATCATGTAGTTTGTTTATTTCTGTTGCTGAGTAGTATTCCATTGTATGAAGATACCACAATTTGCTTATTTACTCACCTGTGGATGGACATTTTGGTTGTTTCCAGTTTTTGCTATTATGAATAAAACTGCTGTGAACATTTTTGGACAAGTTTTTTTGTGACTATGTGTTTTCATTTCTCTCGGGTAAATACTTGGAAATGGAATTGGTGAATCATAGGGTAGGTGTCGTTTAACTTTACAAGAAACTGCCAAACAGTTTTCCAAAATGGTTGTAACATTTTATGCCCCCACCAACAATGTCTGAGTTCCAGTCATTCCATGTCCTCACCAACATTTGGTATTGTTGGTCTTTTTAGGTTTAGCCTTTCCAGTGGGTGTGTAATGCTGTTGCATAGTGGTTTTAATTTGCATCTCCTGATTAACACAGTGATGTTGAGCAATTTTCACTTGTTATTGGCCATTTGTAATCTTTTGTGACATGTCTGGGCAAATCTTTCTCTCTCTTTTATTTACTGTTTGCTTTTTTTTGTTGTCTTTTATTATTGATTTGTTGGTATTCTTTATATATTCTGGATAACAGAACGTTGTCAGATATATATTTTGTGAATACTTCTTTGTAGACTGGCTTGCCTATTTTCTTAACAATGTCTTGATTTTTAAAATAATTTTGATGAAGTTCAATTTATCAATATATATTTTGTAATGGTTTGTGCTTTTTGTGACCTGTTTAAGAAACCTTACATTCTGCAAGGTCATGAAAATTTTCTCTTCTGTTCTCTTTAGAAGCGTTATAGTTTTAGGCTGTGTGTTCAGGTCTATAATCCTTCTTAAAATAACTTTTGAGTGTGATGTGAGGTAAAGGTCGATGCTCATTTTTTTATATACGAATATTCGGTTGTTCTAACACCACGTAAAATTAAAAAGACTTTCCTCATTGAATTACCTTGGTGCCTTTGTTGATAATCAGTTGACCATCTGTGTATGATATACTTCTGGACTCTGTTTCCTTGATCCCATTGTCTATTCTTATGCCAATACCACATTGTCTTGAGTACTGTAGCTTTACAGCCAGTCTTATATCAGGCTGTGAAAATCTTCTGTGAGATAGCGTGTTTTTGAAATACCAACCCATTCCCTCCAGTATGTATCCTTTGCCCTTCTCACCACTCAAGCAGTTCTGTGCTGATTGACAGAACAATCCCAAGGTGCAGGGTACACAAAAAAGGGGGCCTTCCTGGCTTTGATTTTGAAAGCCCAAGTCCTTAGGGGAATAGAGACAAAAAGTTTGGGGAAAACAGCATGGTAGAGAGCAGCTCCCCCCTCCACTTCCAGTCAACAACCTTCTAAGACTAGAGAAAAATCCCCTAGGCTGGATGGAAGGAATTAGAGAGAGTGACTATGCACCCCTGTGTCTGGGGTTAGGATCTCAGGAGTCACTGAGACCTCAGAGAGGCATGAGGTAGTCTTGCAGAGCCTCCCCAGTCTCCAAAGGCCCAGGAGCAGCAGAATGAGTCCTAGACCCTCACTGTGGCCCAGGGAGAGCTGTGCCCTGACGGGGCTGTGCGTTGGAACAATGACCCTCCCAGCAGAGGTATGGACAGGCGGCCCTGAGAAAGTCCCCCAAGGCATTGGCTCTCTGTGAACCTCCCAGAAAATCAGTCCTAACCATAAGACAAGGGGAAGGGGGTCATGAGTTGACTGTGATAAATGTTTTGTCACTCTGGTGGAAAAGTGTCTCAGCTGAGTATAGGAAAGGAAATAAAGTAATATCTCTTAAACATCTGAATTTATTGCTTAAGGTTTATTCTGGCTTTATATGGAAATTGTAACAAACTACATTTATATGGTTAAGGTTAATGTTAATAAAGAGGGATGATGGAGGAGAGGACCCATCATTTCTGATGGGAGAGGAGCAGGCAGGGAGTAATCAGGGGGCGCCCTGGCCGGTCCGTTTACCTGCCCCACTTATGTTCCAGCCCCTTCATTGGACCTCAAAATGCTACCAAACAATTCATCCTCATAATATGTTCTTCTGTGTTCTAGTTCCTCTGTCCTGAAATGCCTTAATAAAGTCCTTCCATTTAATGCATCACTCTCGTCTTGAGCAATTCAAAGGACATCCCTGTGGGTCCCAAACAATATCTCAAGATCATTGTAGAGCAAAGCTTAGAGGTGAGCTCCATTTCCCACGTGGTAGTGACTGTCTGGGGAGCTGAGGCTCAGAGTGAGGGCAGCGTCTTGTCCTGGTTGCAGAGAACATTGAGGTGGGGCTGCCTCGTGCTTCACAGTCCTGGCGTTATTTTCCATGCCATCCATGTCCTGACTACGCCCATCGTAGGTATGGGGAAACTGATGCTTCAGCCCTCTTATTAAGTGTCAGGGCAGTCTTGTTGGCATGTTGTTTGGTTTATATTAGCATGTTCAGCTTGTACCTTAACTCCAGGAATGTAAAATAGACATTTCAAAATGCCTTGAGTTAATACATCCCTTTGCTGTAATCCCATTTCCACCAAGTGTTCAGAAATGGGACACATGGAAAATGGAAAATAGACCAAAAATAGTTGCTTGACTGGCACCATGGACTAGGGTGTACAGGAGAGAGTAAACACACACACCCACTGCACACACGCACCCTGCAGGTTGGGCCCTGGATTAAGGCCCTTTCAAAGCAGCCAAGGCTGAACTGCCAAGTTGAGGGTTGCCCCAGGCCTGGCTGTGCTGGGGTGAGGCCCAGGGTGCTTGGGTCAGAGAAACACAGTGTCCTGGAGCTCAGTGAGAGCCCCTGCACCCACTGTCCGGAGGCCAAGAAAGGTGTTGGGGCTGTCACTCCATGCTGAGAAGGCCGTCATCTCTCAGGGGTTGCAATAAGGGGAACAGGTCAAAGGACTTCTGGCTCATTGCTAATTAAAGCCTAGCTCCTCTCTAGGGTCCTGTGGTCCCCTTCTCCTAGCACAGGGTCCCGGCACATGTCTAAGCAGCCCTGCTCAAGGGAGCACTGAACTCATTCACCCTCCCAGCATTGGGCTGTGACGCGCATGGGCCTCTTACTCATCCCGAAGTCATCGGTCGTGTTTCCAGGAGTATGAGTAATTTGGGGAGGGTAGGGGAGAGGTGATGTTGAAGAGGCAATGTGGCCCAGAATGAGCCCTCATCCCTATTACTCCAAAGCTGAAAATGCTACTCTTTTTGAGAAAGGATACATCCTTTATCTGGTCCAAAGTGTGGTGTGTGTAAGTCTGTGTGTGTGTTTGTAGAATGCTGGCAGTTTAAGGAAATGGGAAACCAAAGTAATAGGACTTCTCCCTTCATTCCTAGTCAGCTGAGAAAGTGTCATCGCTCAGAGGAGGGATGCCAGTAGGTACCTTTCAGACTTATTAATAAGATATGAACTTACGTTTGTCTAGCATGTTATCCCATTTCTCCTTGCCAGCGGAACTAAAGCTCAGGTCACACAAGTTGCTAATGTCCCACCACTGGGAGCTGGGATTAGAACTCAGGTCCCTGGACGAGGTCAGCCCCGCACCTCTGGACCATGAGAGCTTCCTCTGAGCAGAAGGCTTTGCCAGCCTTTAGGCTTCTTTTCTCTGCAAGATCAGCTTCCCGAAGCTAGGCTCAGCCTGGACCTGACAGCTGTCCCCACCCTTTGCTGCACCATGCTCTCACAGAGGTCCCAGCAGTAGGTGCTCCTGGTGAGGTTCAATTCCAGATCATTTTTCCCTCCTCGTGCTCTGGGGTTTGACGGTCTGCAGGGTAGAAACTTCCAAGGCAATACCAGGGGGAAGAGCCAAGAGACCACATGTAGAATGGAGAGTTGGTGAGCTGGTCAGCCAAGACCGTGAGAGGTGACCGAGCCCTAGGAGTTACATATAGGTATGTCAGCTCCGGATTGGCCGAGGAACCTGGTGTCTTAACCCTGTGCCTGAGTTTCTTATGTTTCCTGCTACATTTCTCCCCAGAGAAAGGTTGGAATGCATCCTTAGTTCCTTGGAAGAAGATCTTGCAGGAAACACACCTGGAAACGGATCTCCCATTTCATGAGCACCTGCTGGGTTCCTGGACCTTGTGCTGTTTTACATCTATTACTTTTTGGATCTTCACAAAAATTCCCTGTGAGGCGGGTAGCAGTATCTTCATTATACCGATGAGGAAACTGAGGCTTCAGAGCTTACGTAACTCGGGCTACATCAC
Organism: Equus przewalskii; assembly: GCF_037783145.1. NCBI lineage: Eukaryota > Metazoa > Chordata > Mammalia > Perissodactyla > Equidae > Equus > Equus przewalskii. The sequence continues at coordinate 67,521,354 of NC_091844.1, read as the reverse complement.
CCAGGGAGGCAAAATTTGAATCCAGATCTGACAGCTCAGTGCTCATTCCACCAAGTCATCCTGCCTTAGAAAGTCGCCAACAGCATAGGAAACATATCCTAGACCACCTCATCTCAGACTAATCTCAGATCGTGATCAGAGAGAATGACGTTGTCATGGGGGAATGACTTCTTGAGACCAGAGCCTATTATCAGCTGAAATGTGTCCCCTCCAAACTCATATGTCGCAGTCTAATGTGATTGAATTTGGAGAGAGGGTGTCTTTAAGAGGGTCTTTAAGTTAAAACAAGGTCATTAGGGTGGGCCCTAATGCAAGGTGACTGGTGTCCTTAGGAGAAGAGGAGATTAGGACACAGAAACATACAGAGGGAAGACCATGTGAAGACACAGCCGAGAAGGTGGTCGTTTGCAAGACAGAAGAGGGGCTTCCAAAAAAACCCAACCCTGCAGATATCCGATCTTGGAATTCTCGCCTCCAGAACTGTGAGAAAATACATTTCTGTGTCAAGTCACCCAGCCTCTGGTACTTTGTTATGGCAGCCCTAGCAAATTAATTCAGAGCCCACTTTAGCAATCGTGTCTGTGTTCCTAGCCCCTGCACACAGTAGGCGCTGAATCCACCTTTGCTGCCGGGCTGCAGGGAGGAAGCGCCATGAACAGCGTGCCTCGCCAATAGGCAGAGAGAATTCAAATTGCGATTTTTGCAACCAGCCTCTGTCGTCCTGTTGAAACTTCCTGTTTCTGAGGAACAGAGATTTTTACAGATCCCGGAGGGCATCCAGTAAACCCAGCAGCTATTACCAAATAATTCTGGTTTTGATGAACTCAGCGGGTATGAATCAGAAGGAGGCAGGCAGAGTGGCGTTTCTCTTGAAATATACCCAAGGTTAAACATGAGAGGGAGAAGCAAAAATAGGCTTAGGGATTTATTGCCAGCAAGGAAATATTGGCAATAGCAGCACCCCAGGCCGGGTGGAAACGGTCTTTCCTTCCTTCTACGTGGAACTGCAGCCACCGTGGGCCTAGGCGAGGCTGATGCTGCTGTGGTTCATGCAGAAGCAACCTCTTGGTATCCAGGGGCTCATCCTCATGGTTCTCAGCTGTGTTTCCTATTCAACAAAGAGAATTCCAGGGGTGAGGGTCCCTCAATCCTCTTGGTGGGCTGTGGCCTAGAGGAGGACCTGGCTCCAATTCCTCCAGGAGGGAGCCCTGGTGGCTTCCCCAGAGACGTGGAGGTTTGGGACAAGGAGCATAGGGGTCCACACAGGTAGGAGCCCCCCAGCTCCTGACTCTGGGAGCTCTCGATCCCATGATGGGATCAGACAGGGCTTGGGTAAGAGGGTCGAGATGGGCAGGCCACACATCACAGTGAATCCTGGCTGTTTTAAGGGCATCGCCTGAAACTGGCCATGGCTAGGGAGGAGGTGTAAAATATCGTGGAAAGTGAGTTCAGGCTGGAGGTGCTAGGGAGGCCTTTTGGTGGCTGGGTTTGGAAGCAGCTGAGAGCTCAGACAGCCCTGGCTTCTGATTCTGGCTTTGTCACCTATTGGCTGGGGGCCTGGGCAAGTTCGAGTGGCTCCCCCACCTCAGCCTTTTCATCCGTCTCCTGGGGGAAATCAGATGCACCTCTGTGGGTCACTGGGGGGTGGCATGAGGTGATGTGTGATAACACCAGCGCATGCCAGGCCCCTGTAAGGGCTCCGTAACTGGAGCCAGTCCTGTCTCCTGAGTGAGCCAGTCACCCTTCTGTCAGAGGCACAGGAAGGGTCTCCTCTCCCAAGAGGGGATCTGACCGTGCTGTCCTGGGTTTACACGTTCAGGGGTCCTCACTGCCTGGAGAACAGCGTCTTAACTCTGTTAGGATCTCCCTTCCTTTACATCTTCCATCTTATTTCTCACTACCTCTCCCTTCACCCTCTCAGGAACTACTTACAGTTCCCCAAACCTCCCCACCCCCAACCTCCGTGCCTTCAAGCACGATGCTCCTTCCTCTGCCCAAAACTCCCTTCCCCTCCCTTCGTCTGGCTCCTGCCTACTCCTCCCACGACTTATCCCACACATCCCCTCCCCACCTTCCCCTTCCCTGCTGGGGGGCAGTCTTTCCTGGCCACTCCATCTGAGTGGAGGCATGCCCCTGGCCTCCAGTCACATCTCCCTCTGCCCCACCCCCGCACACCCACACTCTACAGTGGAACCATCTTTCCCTTCCAGGCCACGAGTTCCCAGGGTCCTGTCAGTTATCTCTCCCTACCTGGTGCCTAGTCCAGTGTCTGCAACATAATAACAGCTCAATAAATGTGTGTTGAAAGAATTAATGACTTGCTAAATGAATGACTTCTCCTAGATATGGGGGCCAGTCTCATAAATGAGTCACAGGGCCCCAGTCACCGTGCCTTACCCCCACCCACTGACCTGGGTGAAACACTCCCCGTGATGACGTCACTAGTTACCCTTAATTCTCAGAATCACCCATGCCTTCTTCTTTCTTCTCCTTTTGCTCCTATCTGCTTCTCATCCCCCTCCTCCTCCTTCCTTCTCTTCCTCCTCTGGGGGTGGCACATCTAAATAAGGCAATGCTCCCCAGGGCTGGTGTGTTGTCATGATTTTCACCCAGTTATGATTCTCAGGTGATGATGAGGTAGAATCCTGAGACTGATCCCCAGATGAGAAGGTGGGACAGATAAGATTCCTGTGAGATCCCCAGGACTGGACAGACACAGAGACTCTGCTGCAAACATGGGGCTGTGGTGCTCTCTAGTTAAGTCAGGAAGAACCTGGGAGGACGTAGGTGGGAGAAAGAGAAGGGTGTTTCACTGAGAAGGCCTGGGCTGACAAGAATGGGCATGTGGTGTGGGAACCTGGCAGAAGGATTTGGCCTCTTGAAGCCTCCACATTCCGAGGCATCCCTGGGTCCGGTGGGGGGTGGGGCGGGCACCACCTTCGCCCACACGCTCATGCTTGGCTGCCCACGATCATCCTCTCCCAACCCAACTCAGATGATCAGGCCAGAGCCCAGAGGTGACTGCTCCAGCCATGAGCCCCCACCAACCCCAGGGGACACTCCTGCCTCTTTTGCCCTCCTTTCCTTTGCCCTAAGACGCCTCCCATTTCATTAAACGTCATGGAGGTGTTTCTGGCTTAAGTTAAGAAGAGTTGGCCATTCAGAGTATCCCTCTAGATCACTGCCATTTTCCTGCTATGTACTTTTCCATGAGAATGAAAAAGTAAATTAGGGCCCTGCTTCTGGAAAATTGATGTTTATAGGATCATGAAGAGAACAGATGGGATATTTGTGACTCTTTAAAAAAAAAATACCACAAATATCTAAATAGAAGGCAGCTTCTGGAGAAAAATAGAAGGCTGGAGAAAAATAATGTTATAATGAATAAAAGGACTGTTACCTCATGTATCCAGTGGAAAATGTATAGGATGAATTGACCCAAAAAAGTTGGTTTTTAAATAAGTAAAAGTAAATGAACCCAAGAAGGGTAGATAAATCAAAGGGTGCTTCTTGATAAGTTCTTAAGGGGCAGAGGGGTGCTCGTTGGCCACAAAGCAGCACCCCCTTGTCTGTTTCCTCACTGGACAGTGACCCTGGAGGGCACAGGCTGTATTATCATCACTCTCTCGGTCCCCAGTGCCTGCATGGGACCTGGCACAGTCCTGGCACAGTAGGTAGGGTGACCATATAATTTATCATCCAAACTGGGACACTTCAAGAGTGAAAGGAGGCTATTAATTATTCTGTCAGGACAACAGTGGTAATCTGAGACAAATTGAATGAATGAATGGTAATCTGAATGAACAAATGAATGACTCTTTAAAACGTTGAGATTGTTGGCACTGAGGCATCCATGACTTCCTACATCTATTGATGTCACTGTCAAACAGAAAATTCATCTGTGTGTACCAGATTGCGTTTTAAAGTCCATCTTGTTCTTTTCTTGCAGATGAGGACCCCTCACTACAAAGAGAAAAGCTGGGTCGGGACTGAAGGCCCTGCTGGCACTGTTCAAAGCATCCTGCACCCCCAGCCCTGCTTGCTGGGGTGGTAGGCACCGAGCTAGGCACTGTATGTTCTTTATTGCACTTAATCCTCACAGTAGCCTTGCAAAATACTCTTATTACCTTTTGCAGGTAAGTCAGCTGGGGCTTAGAGAAGTTAAATAAGGTGCCCCAAGTCACAGAGCTAGTATCAGAGCTGCAACCCATGCCCCAGTCTGTTGGACACCAAAGTGTGTGGTTTTAATAGTCCCTAACCCTGCTTTTGTGCGGCCTCCTCTGGGAGAGAGGACTTAGAACAGAGGCCTGGGGCATCCCATTGAAGGAAGCAGGGCTGTTCCCCACTGCTTCATGCCTCGGTAATCTCAGGTCCAGCAGCTGGAGAGGAGTTATAGGCGCTGGGGCCAGGGCGCCGTCCCAACGGGAACAGAGAGTTTGCCCCCCTGGAGGCCAATCCCGTATCCGATTGCAGGGAGGAGTCCTGGATGGGCAGTGGTGGGGCCAGGATGGTGGGCTCTTCGTGGGTTACAAGTGGTCCAGCCCCACCGGAGAGGATGCTGAGACCTGAGCTTGCGCCTGAGCCCTTATAGCTAATGAGGGTGGGTCAAGGAGGAGAAGGCAGGTCCCAACTCCTAACCCAAGGCGCTATCAGCCTTCCACCTTCTGCCTCCTGCCCTCCCCACTCCTACACCCACCGCTGTGGAGGTTCCTTGATACCTGCCCTGGCGATTTTTTCCGACTGGCCATCTGCGGCCCAGTCATAGCCCATCAGGAGAGCAGGCCCTGTGGTCTGAGGTCTGTAGCCCAGGGTGGACCATGCCACACCCGAGAGCCCGAGGAGAGAGTGGCAGGGACCTGGACAGGCTGAAATGGAGGAGGGAAGGCAGTAGGAGGACTCCTCTTCCCTCAAGGATTCCCAGATCCCTGGGACTCTGCTGGGCCGATGGGGGTGGTGAGAGGAGGTGGGCCGGGCCGGGCCTAAACCAGGAAACAGTTCAGCCAGGACTCTGCTGGGCACTGTCCCACCTCACTCCTGACCCCCGCCTCCACCTGGCGCTCCCTCGGAGAGGCCTTGTGGCTGGCTGCCCGCGGGGCGCCGGCAGGGAGCCCGCCAGCCGAGCGCAGCTCACTGGCGCCCTCTAGTGTCTGCCTCTCACAGCCCACGTGCCCTTCTCTCGCAGCACACACAGCTCCCCCAGCGGCCCGTGGACAGTCCCCCAAAGCTATCATTTATCTTCTGAATCAGGACCCTTCTGAGAGAGGGAGGGGCTCTGATAATAATGATACTGGGGCAACAGACATGAAATAGGACTGTCCCAGGCAATCGGGGCGTCTGGTCACCCCACCCAGGTCAGAAGTGCCCCCTGCCCACATCCTAGAACCATCTTCGAGAGCCGTCCTGTTAAGTAAATGAGATAACATGTGAAGTCCTTAGCAGGAGGCCTGGGAGAGTAGGTGATCAATGAACATGTGATCAATAACCATTAGCTACACTTGGTGGTAAGAATGGTCTACTTGGTCCAGCTCTGGGGGCCCACTTCCAGCAGGGTGATCAGAGGAAGCTGCATCCGAAGGTCCTTGTGAAGCGGGAAGGAGGACTCTAAATTCTAGAGGCTGGCACGTGGTAGGAGGGCGCGTTGTGGGGCTCAGTGTGTGTTGGCAGATAAAGCAAACCCAAAACATCAGCCCGTGATTAATCAAGACATCCCTCCCCTTGGGATTTTGAGTGTTGTTGGGAAGTCTGGAAGGAAAACCACCCTTCCAGCAAGAGAAGGACGTTTTGACACAGTGCCTTTTCCCACTGGTTTTGCAGATGGCCCTCCCTCTCCCCACCCGTCCATCCCCCTTGCGCCAGGGTTAGAGATGACCTCTGCTCTGCTGGGCCCTCTCAGTAACTAACACAGGCAAGTGTGTGGGCCGCCACCTGTCCAGGCTTCCACCGCACCCTGCCCCCTCCATTTCCTCATCACGGCCTCGTGGCTTCTGGGGGCCAGGCCTCAGGGAGGTGTGGTAAGTGCTGACTCCCCAGGGCTTCTTGAGGTGGGCTGACGCAAGTTGGCTGGATCTGTGACCCCGCAGCAGGTGGGGCCCAGTAGGGGGACTTGAGTCTTACCTTCGGGGAGCCAGCAGTTGCAGGGGAAGCAGTCCCACGGACAGATAAATCTAGTGGAAAGCCCGTGTGGTCAGAGCCGGGGCAGAGGGACTGAAGCTGGCTTTGGAGGGCGGAAGAGGGAAGGTGCCCAGGACCAGAGAGCACAGAGAAGATCCTGCAGGATGGGAACAAAGCATTCCACAGGTGAGGTGAGGTGAGGGCCTGACAGGGCTCAGCTTGGGGGCTCCCAGGGGGAGAAATCTGGGGGGCACTCTGTGTGTCTGTGTGTGTGGAGGTGTGATTCAGGAGGCATATATGAGACTGGCAAAGTCAGGGAGATTTGGGGGCTGGGGAGATGTCATTTTGAAGGGTTCTCCGTGGTGTAGGGATGACAGGGCAGGTCTGGGGCCTTGTGTGGGAAAGGGAAGAAAGCTTTGTGTTGGTTTTTATGTCCTCAAACCAGTTTGCCCACATCCTTGGCCTCTGTGCCCGTGAAGGACCTGTTTGGAGCTGTGCGTGTCTGGGCCTACGTGAGGCAAGCGGTCTCTCTGGGTGCTCCCGCCTCGGGGTCACCGGCCACTGTTGGGGTGGAGGATGGGTCCGTCTCTGCCCACTGTCCTGCCCCTCACTCAGCCCCCCACCCAACCCCAGCCCGAGGTACGGGCCACAGGCTCAGCCTCGTGCTTCACCTTTTCTCTCCTTAGGGCCTTGTTCTAACATAAGGCTTCCTCCTCCTGCTCACACTCAGAGCTTTGCACAGCCAGCAACACACACACACAAGCCTTGGGTCTGGAGCAGAAAACTGGGGTTGAGATCAGCTGTGCCATTTACCAGCTATGTGGCCTTGGGCAGGTCAAACTCTTTGAGCCTCAGTTATCTCATCTGTAGACTGGGGCTAATAACACTTAATGGTCCTTATCTCAGGAGGTTGTCACGAGGGTCAAATGAGATGATGCTTGTGCAAACACTTTGCAAAGGGCTCCGCCAATGGGAGGGATTATTACTGCTATTTTCATACCACACAACCCAAACAAACGCTCGCCCAAGAATGGAACACATGCTCTGGGCGCCGCTCCTTTGCTCATTCAGAAACTATTGAGGATGCTGTGCTCCTGGCACTGTTCTCGGCACACGGGCCATGCAGATAAGTAAACACAAGATCCCTGCCGTCTGGGGCTTACGTGCTAGGGCAGGAACTGCCCCACACCCCAGCCTACCCAGCACACACTCTGACCTCTCTCCTGCATCCACAAACCCAGCCTGAAAGGTGAGGCAGCATTGGGCCACTAGGAGTTCTCTTCCTGAGTAACTCAGTCACCTGACGGCCTGGCAGAGCCCTTGAGTAGAAAAACAAGGTCACTCTGATACTTGCTAGAACACTCAGAGCTTTGTAGCAAGAAGAGAGCTCAATGATTGTCTAATTGCCCATCTTACAGATGAGAAAATTGGGGTCCAGAAAAGTTTAACTGCCTTGCCCTAGGTTATGCAGCTGGTCAGTGACACAATCATTCATTCAGTCAACAAACAGTTACTGAGCTCCTGCTCTGTGCCACCCACTGTTCTGGGCTCGGGACAAGGCTCGGCCTTGGTGGGGTGTACATTCTGTTAGGGGGTGATGTAAAAGAAACATGTAAGCAAGTAAGCTAATTTCAGGGAGTCATGAGTGCTGGGCAGAAAACCAGGTAAGATAATAGAAGGGAGAGTGACTGGGGCTCGGGTGGTCAGGGGAGGCCTCGTGAGGGGGTGACATTTGAGCCGAGGAACTGAGTGGAGGACGTGAAGGATGCCGGAGAGCCCCTCCCTACTCCTCACTTAAAAAGCAGCGGAAGCCTCTCCATCCTGCAGGTGGGAAAAAGGAACTTCCTCAGAAGAGAGAAGGGGCTGTGAGCTCTCCTGGGGAGAGCAAGGCTTTCTGAGCCTAGAGCTGAGTGACCGGCGTGCGGAGAAGGTGGCCCTCCTTGCTACACAGAGCTCAGGTGTCTGAGGCACTTTTGTAGGTTTTAATAGACTTTATTTTCTAGAGCAGTTTTAGGTTCACAGCTAAATTGAGCAGAAAGTACAGAGTTCCCATAATCCCCCTGGTCCCACACATACCTCTGCCCTCTCCTCACACAGCCTCCCCTGCCATCAACGTCCCTCACCAGAGTGGTACATTTGTTACCTCCTGTGACCCTACACTGACACCTCGTTGTCACCCAGAGTCCACAGAGTACATGGGGGTTCACTCCTCGTGTTATCCGGTCTCTGGGTTTGGACAAACGTATAATGACCTGTATCCACCCTTACAGTATTGTGCAGAGTAGTTTCACTGCCCTGAAAATCCTCTGTGTTCCACCTGTTCATCCCTTCCTACCTCCTCCTAACTCCGAGCAACCACTCAGCTTGTTACTCTCTCCATAGTTTTACCTTTTCCAGAATGTCAGATATTTGGGGTCATACAGTATGTAGCCTTTTCAGACTAGCTTCTTTCACATAGTAATTGGCATTGAAGTTTCTTCATGTCTTTTCATGGCTTGATAGCTCATTTCTTTTTAGTGCTGAATAAAATTCCGTTGTCTGGATATAGGGGCTGCTTTTGTTTTGTTTTTGCTTTTTTGTTTGGGTTTTTATCTCGCTTTTCCTGCAGCAGTTTGAGCCTGCAAGCCCTTCCATTCCCCAGTGATGGGGTGGAAGAGGAATGTTGTTCTGTGGTGCTTGCCGCTTGCCTAGCTGCGAAGGCTGTGGCCTCTCTGGGCCCCAAGCCTGCACTACCCCCGGTGCCCGACAGGTGGCCACACCACCCTGTTCTGGCTGGCTTCTTGCTGGCAATGACTGAGCCGACAGGGTGTGACCGGGAGAGGGTTATGAGGGAAGCAGAGAGAAAAGATGGCTGTGCCCTGTGAGCCACCTCTCTCACACTCTCCCCAGGCAACTTGAGCAGCTGAGCTATTTTCTTGGTTTGGGGAAGGGAGAGGACCTGGAGCATTCTGCCATTTCTGTTCTTCAAGGAAAGAGAAGTTCTAGTGCGTGGCCCTCACACAGTCCTGTCTTCTAGAAGACTAGAAATTTCTGGGAAATCTGGTCCTCACAATGGAATCTGATCTCAAGCAGGTAGTTCTCTGTGCAAAGAGCCCTGTTTGCCTGGGGAGAGCCCCCCGGGGTGGCGAGAAAGGAAGCTGCTCTATTTGCTCCTGCAGCTGGCAGCCTAAAGGGGAAAATGTTTCTGGTAAAGGGGCTTCTGCCTTTTGTCAGCAAGACTGGACTGCAGCAACAGTGAATGGATACACAAAACCTGCTATATACGCACAATGGAATATGATTCAGCCTTAAAAAGGAATGAAATTCTGATAAATGCTATATATGACTGAAACTTGAAAACATTTTGTCAAGTGAAATAAGCCAGACACAAAAGGACAAATATTGTGTGGTTCCACTTATATGAGGCACCTGGAGTAGTGAAATCCATAGAGACAGAAAGTAGAATAGAGGTTGTCGGGGGCAGGGTCGGGGGGGGGGACGGGGAGTTAGTGTTGAATGGGGACAGGGCTTCAGTTTGGAATGTTGAGAAAGTCCTGGAGATGGATGGCGGACAACATTGTGAATGCACTTAATGCCACTGAAAGGTAGACTTAAAATGGTTAAAATGATAAATTTTATGTTATGTGTTTTTTACTACCATAAAAAACTTAATAAAAAGAAAAGATTGAACCAGGATCATAAGGTCCACAGAGCCCATCTTGTTCTTTCACCGCTGTCCACACAACCCCCCTCTTCAACAATCTGACATGGGGTCCTGCAGCTTCCACCGAACACTTCAAGGATGGAAGTCGCACTACCTTGAAAGAGCATTGAACCCCAAGGGGAAAGACGTGTGTTGGTGCCTCATAGCTGAGACTCAGCATCCTCATAGATCAAATGGGAAAATAAGACTGGCCCTGTCCTACGTTACAGAGCTGTCAAGGGACCGACGAAGCGATTACGTATGAGAGTACTTTGTAAACTCTAAAGCATTCTATTAGATGAGGGATCATTGGCGTTACCATTCTTATTGCCTCCCTAGATCATTGGCTCCACTTGGGGACAGCTCTAATTGTTGGAAAGTTCAGGCGGAACTGTGAAGCAGCAAAGGTTGCTCTTACTATCACTTCACCTCTTACGTATGTTTTACAATGTCCCTCTCCTTTTAACAACTTCATACTCCATCCCAACCCCTTGTTATCGTGAGCAATGATAACCTCCTGCCTATATCTTGTCCTTGGAAACTGTGTTAGGAAAAACCCACTTCTCCTGTGTGTCTCCTTTTCTCTCACTCTTCTAGCATACTTGCAACACTTCTGGCACCAGATGTGTGTGGTTTTTTCCCCCATACTGAGCAATTCTGCCACACCGGCTGGGCATCCTACAATTTAAGTCAATTCTAACACTGCCTACCTGGAGATAGCATCAGCTCCCACACGTTAAGGGCTCAGTCCCACAAGATTGCCCACCTCCCCACTTCAGATGCCAGTTGCAAGTCCACCATGCTGCTGACCGATTGGCTATAAATCAGAGGTTCCCATGACTCCCTCCCTTGGTTTGAGTAATTTGCTAGGGTGACTCACAGAACTCAGGAAAACTGTTTACTTACTGTTTACCAGTTGATTATAAAAGGATATAACTCAGGCACAGCAAGATGGAAGAGATGCATAGAGCAAAGTATATGGGAAGGGGTGAGGAGCTTCCATGCCCTCTCTGAGTACGCCACTCTCCCAGAACCTCCATGTGTCCACCACCTGGAAGCTCTCCAAACCTGTCCTTTTGGGATTTTTAGGGAGGCTTCATCACGTGGACATGATCGATCATTAACTCCAATTCCAGCCCCTCTCCCCTCTCTGGAGAACAGGAGGTGGGTCTGAAAATTCCAGGCTTCTAATCTTGGCTTTGTCTTTCTGGTGACCAACCCCCATCCTGGAACCCACCAAGAGTCACCTCATCAGAACAAGAGACACTCCTATCACCCAGGAAATTCCAAGGGATTTAGGAACTCTGTGTCAGAAACCAGGCTCAAAGACCAAACATTATAACAAAAGATGCTCCTAGTGCTCTTATCACTTAGGAAATTACAAGGGTTTCAGGAGCTCTGTGCTAGGAACCAGGAACAGAGACTAATATATATATATTTTCTATTATCTCACAGGAACAAGGTACCACCTCCTCCAGAAAGCCTTTCCAGATACTTCCTCCCCCTTCCCTCACCTGAGCCGGATGGGGTTTTGGGAGCTGTATGATTCAATGAATATATGTGAAATTATGAAGACCTAGGTTTGAATTCCACTGCCATCATTTACTATGTATGTGACCTTGGCAAACACGTCACCTCTCTGGGCTTCAAGATCTCTCTGTAAATTAACAGCAATACATTATTTAACAGGATGGTAATGAAGATTAGATGATACAACCAACAGAGCTAGAACTTGGAGGATGCTCAATAAATAATAGTTTCCTTTCTTTGAACTCTCAGAGCCCTTTGTCTGAGCTTTCAGCCTTGCATTATAGGTATCTGTGTCATTCATTCATTCATTCAACAAATGTTTAATTGAATATGAAGGCCATGAGTGTTATGAAGAAAACTAAAGCAAGATAAGGGAGGAAGAGTGTGTGTTGTATCGCTAGCTTCTTTAAGATGGTTAGGAAAGACTTCGCTGATAAGGTCTTATTTAGGCAGAGAACTGAGGGAGCTAGCCTTGTAGATATCAGAGAAGAATACTGGGGGATGAGCACAGTTCTTGAGGCAGGAACATGCTGGTGTATTTGAGGAACAGCAAGGAAGCCAAGGTGGTCAGATCAGAGCGAGCAAGAGAGGGAGGGAGTGAGAGCAGAGCCATAGGAGGGGCCACATCACATGGGGCCTTTGTAGACTGTGGTAAGGACTCTTGTTTCTTGGTGAGGTGGGAAGACAATGGAGAGTGCTGAGCAGAAGAGTGAAAGAACTAACATAGGTTTTAAAAGGATCCCTTTGGCTGCTGTGTCCTGTGCCATTGACTGTACACAGGGTAGAAATAGGGAGATTGATTAGGAGGCTATTGCAGTAATTGAGGCAAGAGACTGCGTGCCTTGGACCAGAGAGGCCAATGGAGGTAGAAAGAATGATCAGATTCTGAATATATATTGATTTGAAGGTAGAGCCAAGAGTACTTACTGGGGTGTGAGAGAAGGAGCTAATGACAAGGGTTTTGCCTGGGGAACTGTGAAGATGGAGTTTCCATCACTGAGATGAGCAAATCTACGGGAAAAGCAGGTTGGGTGGGCGGAGCGGGAACTAAGAATTTGGGTTTGTGTTTACCATTTCCCATGCTGTTCATTAGTGTCTAATGATTTGATTTTCCCTTTTGTATTGTTTCCTTTAAGCCTGAGAACTTTCTTTAGCATTTTTTGTAGTGAAGATTTGCTAATGGTGAATTTTTTTAGTTTTCCTTTATCTGGAAATTTCTTTATTTTACCTTCACTTTTGAAGGATAATTTTGCTGGATATAGAATTCTGGGTTGAAAGTTTTTACTTTCAGTTCTTTAGAGATACTGGTCCACTGCTTTCTTTTCATTTTTTGTTTTTCCGGCTTTATTAAGGTATAATTGACAAAATTGTAAGATATTTAAAGTGCACAACATGATGATTTGACATATGTATACATGGTGAAAGGACTCCCCCATCAAGTTATTTAACATATCCATCACCTTGCATATTTACCTTTTTTGGGGGGGGGGGGGCGAGGTGAGAACATTTAAGTTCTCCTCTCTTAGAAAATTTCAATTATGTAATGTGGTGTTATCAGCTTTAGTCAGCTTGCTGTACAGTAGATTTTCAGACCTTACTCATCTTTGTACTCTTTTACCAACTTGTTTCCCCACTCCCCAACCCCTGGCAACCACTTTTCTACTCTCTGTTTCTATGAGTTCAACTCTTTATTTTATGTTCCACATGTAAGTGATACCATGTAGTATTTATCCTTCTTTGTCCAGCTTCTTTCACTTAGCATAATCCCCTCCAGGTTCATCCATGTTGTTGCAAAAGATAGGTTTCCTTCTTTTTTAAGGCTGAACAATATTCCATCGTATCTAGATACCACATTTTCTTTATTCAGCTGTTGATGGATACTTACATTATTTTCATACCTCGGCTATTGTGAATAATTCTGCAATGAACATAGGAGTACAGATATCACTTCAAGATGACGGTTTCGTTTCCTTCAGATATATACCAGAAGTGAAATTGCTGGATCATATGGTAGTTCTATTTTTAATTTCTTGAGGATCTTCCATACTGTTTTCCACAGTGGCTGTACTAGTTTACATTCCCACCAAGAGTGCACAAGGGTTCCCTTTTCTCCACATCCTCACCAGCATTTTTCTCTTGTCTTTTTGATAATAGCCATTCTAACAGGTGTAAGGGGGTATCTCACTGTGCTTTTGATTTGCATTTCCCTCATGATTAGTGATGTTAGCATCTTTTCATGTATGTTTGGCCGTTTGTATATCTTTTTTGGAAAAGTGTCTATTCAGGTCCTCTGCTCATTTTAATTGGGTTATTTGGGTTTTTTTCTATTGAGTTGTATGAAATTCCTCGTATATTTTGGATATTAACCCCTTATTGAATATTGGCCTCCATTGTTTCTGATGAGAAGTCAGGGTCATCTGAGTTATTTTTCTCTCTCCTACAAGTAATGTATCTCTTTTATGACTACTTTCAAGATTTTCTCTTTATCTTTGGTTTTCAGCAGTTTGACTACAATGTGCCTAAAGGAAGTTTTCTTTGTATTTGTCCTTCTTGGGATATGCTGGGCTTCCTGAATATGTAAATTCATGTTTTCCACCAAATTTGTTGGAAATTTTGGCTATTTCTTCAATTTTTTTTTTCTGTCTGCTAGTCTCTCCCCTTTCCTTCTGGGATTCCAGTTACACATGTTGGACATTTTGATATTTCTTAGGCCTCTGAGACCCTGTTCCCTTTTTTCCAACCTCTTTTTCTCTTTGTTCTTCAGATTGAATACTTCCTACTGATCTAACTTCAAGGTCATTGACTTTCCCCTATTAAGTCTATCCAGTGAATTTTTTATTTCAAATATAGTCTTCTTCAGTTCTAGAATTTTCATTTAGTTTTTTTAAAAATAGAGTTTACTTTTGCTGAGATTTCCTATCTTTTCATTTGTTACAAACATATAATCTCTAACCTCATGAAGCATAGTTATAACAGCTACTTTAAAATTATGATCTGCTAATTCTAACATCTGGGTCATCTCCAAGTAGTCTCTGTTGATTGTCTTTTCTCTTGAGTGTGGGTCACCTTTTCCATTTTCTTTATGTGTCTAGTAATTTTAGGGTATTCTGGACATTGTGATTGTTAAGTTGTGAGACTCTGGATTCTGTGACATAGCTCCCCCAAAATGCTGATTTGTTTGTTTGTTTCAGGAGGCAATTAACTTAATTGAATCAAACTGTAAACTGTCTCTTGGGCCACAGTATAAGTCTCAGTTTAGTTCTTTGATTTTTATCTGGGCCTCTTAAGCCTGTGTCATGTATGCATGGTTTGGGAATTGGACAGAGTTTATATACAGAATGTGTGGTTCTTCCTTTCTGAATCTCTCTTCTCCTGGATTCCGGCCCTCATTTTCCAAAGGCTGGGGTGGGCTCAAACTCTATTCTTTGATTCTTCAGGCCAGAAGGACTGCAGATTTTCTATCATTTTATCTGCCCTGTGTGACCTGACTTTGGCCTATCTTCCGGCTAAAAGCCATAACAAAATGGGAAAGTCAACCTAGGCATTCACTTTTTCCAAATGTTGACTCCTCTCCAGAAACTGCCTGCTTTTGTTCACTCTACAGGGCCTTCAGGTAGTTGTTTTCAAGTTTTGTTTCATAGTTGTCTTCAGGAGTTTGTCTAGGAGTTTTTCCAGATGCTTACTGAGCTGCCCTGGAAATGGAAATGTCAGGAGTTTCATTTTAGACAGCTTAAGTTTGAGAAGTCCATTAGACATCCACATGGAGATGCTCACTAGCCAGTTGGAAATGCACCTGGGTTTCGGAGAGAAATCACTTAACGTTTGGCATGATCTCGGTGGTGTATGGAGTCGTGGGAGTGGGTGAAATCAACCAAGATGTGAGTCTCCCTGCAGAAGAGAAACAGGCCCAGAATGAAACCCAGGTGTACCGTAGTGCTCAAAGATCAGCATGAGGAGGAAGAATTAACGAAGCAAGTGAAGTGAGAGTGGACAATGAGGAAAGAGAACCACCAGGAGAGTGTTGACTTGAAGTCCAAGTGAAGAAAGTATTTCAAAAAAGGCAGAGTAGTCAACTGTATCAAATGCTGCAGATAATGATGAAGATTAAGAACTGGCTTCTGGACTTAAGAACACAAACGTCATTGGTGAATTGAAGAATAACTGTTTTGTTCAAGTGGTTGAGTCAGAACTCACTGAAATGAAGAACTGGAGTCCAGGAGCATGGAGAAATCTTTCAAGGAATTTTACCATCAAAGAGAGAAGAAAAATGAGATTGAAGCTGGAGGGGGATATGACATAAAGAGAAATTTTGTTTTGATTTTTGACATTAGGAAAAATTATCCCATGTTTGTATTCCAAAGTATGGAATAGTTGAGAAGGAATAATTGGTGTATCAAGAGACAGGGGATAGGACTCTGTGTAAAGGGGAGAGTTGGCCTTAGAATCACGAGCAGCTCATTCATAGCAACTGGAGGCAAGTAGAGAAGCTGTTGCATATTAGATATGATGAGAGTGGGGAGGACTGTCATGAGAGGATGCAGAATAGGGGGAAGTCAAAGCAGCAGCAGGCCAAAGGAAATCTCCTTTATTTTATTTATTTCTTTATTTTTGGTGAGGAAGATTGGCCCTGACCTAACATCTGTTGTCAATCTTCCTCTTTTTTGTTTTTTTATTTATTTTTTTTAAAGATTGGCACCTGAGCTAACAACTGTGGCCAATCTTTCTTTTTTTTTTCTGCTTTATCTTCCCAAATCCCCCCTGGTACATAGTTGTATATCTTAGTTGCAGGTCCTTCTAGTTGTGGCATGTGGGATGCCGCCTCACTGTGGCCTGATGAGCAGTGCCGTGTCTGTGCCCAGGATCTGAACCAGCAGAACCCTGGGTCGCTGCAGCAGAGCATGTGAACTTAACCACTTGGCCACAGGGCCGGCCCCCAATCTTCCTCTTTTTGCTTGAGGAAGATTGTCTCTGAGCTAACATCTGTGCCAATCTTCCTCTATTTTATATGTGGGACACCACCACAGCATGGCTTGATGAGCAGTGTGTAGGTCGGTGCATGAGATCCGAACCTGCAAACCTCAGGCCACCAAAGTGGAGTGTACGAGCTTCACTACTACGCCACCGGGCCAGGAAATCCCCTTTATTTTTTTAGCCAATTTGTGTTGGATTTTGTGTTGCTTAGAACCAAAATCGTCCTAAATGATAAATTCAGTTGTTATAAATCTTTCAAAAGTGAATTGTCATAGACCCTCTGGAGCATTATTATTTATGAGAAATGACTACAAAGCAGTTAACTTTCATTTTAATAGACAGATCATAAGTTCTGAGTCCAAATGGGTTTTGCCATTCTTTCAAAAACTTCTGGGAGGCTATTCCAAAGAGTATTGCCACAACTCAAAATATCTTTGGACTCTGTTTTGTTTTAAATTGCTTTTAAAATCTGAGTTACATGTTTTGAATTCCCTCAAAGATGACAAATTGTGACCTTTTGTTGGTGGATTTGGTATTGGAAATAGATAAAAACTAGTTGGAATTGAGTCTAACAAATGCCTTTTTAGGTTAAAACTTGTTTCACAGAAGTCCAGTGTAATCTGGAGCCTGAGCATGGAAAAGAAAGCAAAGTCTGTCCTTTTGGAGTAAAAAGCATCTCTTGGATGCCTCTTGGTAAGCCTGACCGTTCAACTTTGTGGAATATTTTCAGCAGAAACCATACTGATGTCAAGGAAAACGGTCGATGTGAACTTCATTTCTGACACGCAGGAAGTTAAATTTTCTACTTGGAGGCTGTATTTCAAAGTCTCAGTGGGGACACTGGTCGTCACTCAGACGTGTGTGATGCGAGAGAGCCACAGAAGGGCCTGCTCTTCTCGCTTATCTTTCACAGCGCGTCTGCATCTTCCACTAAGCTAAAGTGACCGGCAGGCATTTCGACTGCTAATTTTCCTGAAAACTTTATGTTCTTCTGAAGAAACTGCTCAAGCAGTGTTTGGAAGTGTAGAGTGAGAACTGGACTAGGAATCAGAAAACAGGGCTCAGTTTGGGCTCTTCCATTTGTTAGCCATGTAACCTTGCATGAGAAACTCATCTGAGAAGCAATTTCCTCATCTATAAATAATAGTAATTCATAGTCCACCCTGCGAGATTAAAAGGGAAAGTTTAGGAAAGCCCCCAGCAGCCTGTAGTAAAGGAATCATCTTGCTCAGGTTCAAGTCCTGGCTCGAGGATACTAGCTGTGTGACCCCAGGCAAGTTACTTAGCCTCTCTATACCTCAATTTCAGTATAAAACAGAGGTAATAACAGTACCCGCCCAACGGATTTTGTATCAATCAGGGTTTAGTGCAGAAAGCATCAGAGAAACAGTTTCTGCCCTCCTTCCTCATTCCAAAACTCAAGCAAGTGCCTCTAATTGGTGGAACCTAATTCATAGCCAGAGCCTCGGCTGCAAGCTGCTTTCCAGCCTCTGCAGTGGGAAGGCACCTGGAAGGAGGATGGGACGGGGGCTGTGGAAGCCAATCCACACACACCAACCAAGTTATCATGAGGTTGAAGTGAGATAATATATGTAAGGGCTTCGTAGGTGTTCAACAAATGTCGGTCACGGTTAGTTTCAGCAAATAGCTGGTGCTTGAAATATGTTTGTTTATTCGTTCAGAATGAACCAGAATATAGTCTACTCTGTCTGCACAAAGAGCAACCCTTTACCCTGTGGACCCAGGTTTTTGTGGACCCAGGTTTTTCCACAATACACTACAGGCCTGGGTCTCCCTATTTCAATCAATATAATTTAGGCTTTAGACACAAGTGTCTGGTCTACGGTGAACTGTTGCTGCCCTTCGTTTCACATGCGGGTGGGTGGGGGTTGGTTGAATGAGGAAGAGGCAGGAGGGAGATGTGCTTTTCACTTGCATTGAGAAGGGTCTACATTCTTTTGTGCCTTTGAATTTTGTAATATGTCCATATATTACCTATTCCAAAAAAAAAAATGTAGAAAAATTTGAGTGTTTGAAGCATTTGCTGATTTATTCTTGGCATTTGACTTCAAGACAAGTTCATCCTGGGATCAAGCTGCATGAACCATACAGCATCCTGGCTTTTAATCCCCATTCAAGGCACTTGCCGTGAATCAGAGTGGGTAGAAATGGGAGGTGACAGAACAAGCTCCAACATGAAAGGCAAAAGAAATGGGAGGTGAGAGAACAAGTTCCAGCATGAAGGCAAAAGTCTTTGTATAACTCTGCCCCAGCTCCAGTTCTTGTAAAATGACATCTACACCTAGTCCAGCCCTTAGGTGAGTGACAGCAGAGTACTTCTGCCGTACGAAACTGATGGCCGGGGTGTCTTCCAGGGGAGTCCTTGAGGAGCAGCTGCTCCTGGTGGCCAGTTACTACAGGGAGAACAGCCCAACACAGCTCTGCCACAGGCCACACCATTGTTCCTGTTTAGGTCCATTCCTTCAGTTTGCAGATAATAGTAAGTATTTCTATTCAACAGATAAGTAATTCAGGAGCCTGGAGGGAGAGGGTATGGACTATGCAGCTAATTCTATGCCGTAACTCAGGCACCTACACAGTGTTGGGTGAAAGGAATGAAGGGGCTGAGATGGAAGGGTCAAGGGAACAGATCAGGTCATGGGCAGACTCCAGAGGCATCATGGGTGCAGACGCTGCCAGCTCAATCCTGAGCTGAGGTGAGAAGTGTGGGCAATATGAAAGTGTCAAGATGGTGGCTGTCATCACGGAGAGGCATGTCTACAAGTGGCAGGACACTCAGGGGAATGATCTCATTCAAGAAGACTGACAGCATCTTCCTGAGGAAAGCCTGGGATCTGCCCGTGCCTTCTGCTGCTGCTTCTTCAGTCAGGGAACAGAGCCCGTCAGAGGTTCGTCCTGGACCTGGCTGTCACCTTGTTCCAATCAGGACTGCACTCGGTTGGCATCTTGCTCTGAGCCTGACCTGATAAAATTAATCTGAGACAAGATTCGGCCCACGGAACAGGGGTGCTCCCACTGGAGAGCTCCACTAGGAGCTTTCAAACTATTTTTCACCAATTTTACATCACAATTCAGTGCTCACACATATTATATATGTACTCACCCATTATTGAAAAAAACTTTAATGAAACAGTTTGAACGAATTACTTGTAACGTACTTTGATATTTTTCTTTTTTTTTTTAATGCTAGTTACAACCAACCAAATTGATTTCATAACTCAATTCAGTTCAAATGGGTTCTAACCAGTAGTTTGGAAAACACCACTTTAACCATATAAACTAATCAGGTCTGGTCTGTCTGATTCTCACAGGGTGGTGAGCCACAGGAGGGTCCCAAGAAGTCTCATAACAATTGATTTTCTGGGCCTATCTATCCATTCCCATAGTTGTGCATACATGAACTTCAGAGCACATTTATGTAAATGTACACTTTATCCTCCTCAACCTGACCTCAAACTTTTCTGCAAACCGAGAGCCACAAGGCTGAACTTGCCACTTCATTCTTTGCTTCTCTGATCCATTACAGACAGCGCTCCACTTAGTCCCTGTGGTAGTTAAAGTATTCGGATCAAAGAATGTTAGAGGTGAGAGAGACCTGAAGACTCATTTAATACAACCACCCCTTTGATGCATCTCAGACTCCAGTCTCTGCTTGCATTCCTCCAGAGACAGAGAGCTCACAACTTATTGAAGCAGCCCTTTCCATCTTTGGACAACAGTAATTAAACCAAGATTTGTCTTCCAATGGTTTCCATTTCTTAGTTTTTGTCTCAAAATTAGTGAGTCAATGCATATTCTTGGAACAATGCCTGGCAGAGTAAGCACTAAAGATTTCTCCCTAGTATTATTAATAGTCTCTGTGCACTAAGGTGCATTAACAGTAGTAACTAACTTTGCTCACATGACTGTCCTTTTATATTCAAAGGAGGGCATCACGTTGCCTGGGTCTTCTCCCTCCTCTGTAAACATCCCCAGTTCAGTCCGTCCTTCCTGGCTTGGCATGGTTTCCTGACCCTTCACATCCAGCTCGCTGTCCTCCTGATGCAGGTGGGTCTCTAACAGGTTGGTGCTTCTCTGAAAACACAAGCCTTCAGAATTGGACACCAGCCTCCTCATGCAGGACACCAGGGCGGAGAACAGAGGCTCTCACCTCCTGTGACCTGAGTGCTTGGTGACTAACAATGCTGCCCAAGATTACAAATAGCCCACCTCAGAGCAGAGAGTGGCCTGCAGGCACAAATAATGGAGGAGTAGGAGGGGTGGCACCCCTCCCTCCGGAGCACATTCCCTTGGGGAAATCAACAAGCTGGCATCCTGGGAGGAACCAGGCCTGCAGGAGAATGGACACCCAGGAAGAGCTAAATATCTGCAGGCTGCAGCAGGTATCTCAGACTCCAATACCACAGGGAGAGGAGGCAGCACTGGGGCCCAGAGGAGCCTGGGCAGCACGTGCTCCAGCTAAGGGGGGAAGCAGTTGCTCTGCTCAGGCCAGTTATTGTCACGCAGGAATGTGGGCCCTCGTGTTTCAAGATCGTGCACGTTTTCAAAAGAAGCCAGAAATAGGAAGTTTTAAATATAGAATCATCCTATTTTAAAATGTCAACTAATTCAAAAATTTTTTCAAAATGTTGTGTGAGGCAGCAGTATCTGGGCTAAACCAAACCACTGCTACCCTCTGTTCTCCTTTTGGACCTCTGTCATCTACCTGGAGAGTTGGGGCGGCTGGGGCTGGGTGGACCCTGGTCACTGGCCCACCCACCTTTTCTTCCAGTCTCTCCAAGCAGCCAGGGCCCAATTTGGAACAGCTGCTCTGTGATCTGGGCAGCCGGAGGGAGCTTACCTGAGTCTCACACCAGTGTTTTCTGGGCAGGTGGAGAGAGCAATCGAGCCTGGATTACCACCTGGCGGAAGGCGTCATCCACCCCCACCACAGGGGCAGGAACACTACTGCCTGTGAAGAATCCACCTGCTTGCTGGAGGAGGAGGAAATCAGGCTTTCCTTGGCCTCTGGCTTCCTGAGTGACTTCGGACTCTCCTCCCGATGGCTCTGTTTGCTGATCTCTTTGCAAAGCAGTGAACCAGGAAGTGTTTGTGTGTTTTCAGATGTAAAACATGCAATGGCAGGGTCAAAATGTGGTTGCTTATAAAATTTTACGCTCATTTTGGGATCCACAGACTCATAGACTTTTAGAGCAAAAGGGGACCTTTCAACCAGCTAGCTGACCAAATCAGGTAAACTGAGGCAGAGAGTAATTTGCCTAAAGTCTTGCTGCTGGTTCCCTGGCTTCTCCCAGTGCCTTGGGAAAATGAACTGTAGCATCCCACCCACTCGCACCCTTCAAGCCAGCCTGAGCAACTCACCTTAGAGATATTACTAAAATTTTTTATATTACTTTATTTTAAAATAGTAATAAAATTTTAATAAGTATTATATGCAAAACATGAAATAATGTGAGTTTCCAAAACGTTTAAAAATTCTTCGCAAATTGCATAATCTGAAATCTGGTCCTACAAGTGAATTGTAAACTGTTTATGCTTTGCCACATGGTTAATACAACTTTAGCTGGTAAACAGAAACTACTACCATACGTTGTCGGGAGTGATTTTAGTTTACAAGCGCTTTAAAATGTGCAGGTTTTCAAAATGCGTCTTTCGCATCCAGTGAACTGCCTGGTACTCCACTGAACGGGTCTTACTGTTCTCCCAATTGGACCAAAGCTGCTGAGGCCTGAGAGCTCTTGGGGATGCGGGAAACATCACTGGCTGCCTTCTCAACAGCCATTCCTCTTTTTTACCTTGTGAGTAGAATCCCAATTTTGTTTAGCTGTTGGTCCACAATATGTTCAAGGAGCCCTAAGAGGTGAGTTGTGCTTGGTCCAGGCCAGTGATGATAATCTCATCTCCTTTGGCAATGATTAGTTTAAGAGTAGTGATGATGTGGCCCAGTTCTACCCAGTGAGATATGAGGAGGAGTCAGCTGGAGACCTCTGGGAAAGATTGCCTGTGACAAAAACAGACATACACCAAAAAAGCTGCAATTTCTTTCTACCTTTGGACATTGTTATGTAAAAATGGGATGCTTGGAGGTGTGGCAGCCATTTTGCAACCATAAGGGAAAGCAAAGAGAATGATAGAGAACACCTACTACATGGCAAGTTGAAACATGTGTTTCATGGCAATAACAAAGAGACAAAGAAGAAAATGACGTAGGCACAGAAAGATGAGGCATATAGAGCCAGACCTCCCAGCAAGTCAGGACTAAAGCTGGAACAACATCAGGCTCCCACTCTTAGTCCCTGAGCTCTTTCTCCTTTGCTGGGTTTGTAAAAGAAACACATGTACTTGGAGTGGGAGCAGAGGACATTCAGAAGGTGTGGGGATGTTAGGGGCGCAGAGTGTCCTGTGCACACTGAGGGGAGCATTTGGGACTGTCCTACATGTGCCACATACCACAACAAATGTGCTCTGGAGAAGACACAAGATGTTCATTGTGCCCCACAGGTAATGTATGGAGTTCTGTGATAATGTGAACCCCCCGCCCCGGCCCTGGAAATTAAGCCATTCATCAATTCACTCAGTCATTTCACAAATTTGCAAAATGCTGACTTTGGGCCCCACCTTGTGCTTCTTCTTTAGAGGATGCAAAGAAGCAGAACACAGACTTGCTGCCTCTTCGGAGCTTGCAGTCCTGGATAGGGAGAGGAATCATGCCTGCAAATAATTAGGAACCCAGGCAGGACCAATCACATACCAGATGAAGGGACCAGGCAGCCAAGGCTTGGCGGTTCAGAGAGGGGAGTTGTCCCTGGGACCTGGGCAGTCAGGAAGGGCTTCATGGAGGTGAAGGGCAAGAAGACGAAGGAGTCAGATGCTGGAGGTTTGGGGCCCGGAAGACAGGGAGAACAGAGACCCTCAGACAGAGTTTTGGATGTCAGGAAAAGGAGCCTTCATCCTACTTCTTCCTTACGCCAATGGGGGAAGTTCACATTCTAGGTATGAATCTACCCTCGAATTCATGGCTTCCTCCATTTCAACACATTCTTATTCAGCAGCCACTGGCAAATGGGGTTATAGAGAGGCATCCCTCAAGGAGCTCTGCATCTGTGTTCAGGCAGACCTGTGATCATCCAAAGACTGGAGATAAGTGCTGTTACTGGGGGAGACATGGAGTGCCACCTGGCTTGGCCAAAGGAGGGTCACCAAGGAGGGAAAGGGGAGTGGCGGGGTGGTTTTTCAGGGACACAGATTGCAATTTATCTTGGGGTTCTGGGGAATCCTCGAGGCTGTGAAGGCTGCTGGCCTGCTGATTAACTCATCCCCCACTCAACTTTCCAGTAAGGTCCCGTCCCCTTGGACAGGAGCTCAGCCTTGCCTCTTTGTATGGATGGCACCCTTGATTGGTCTGATCATTTTAGTCTCTCATTCCAGAGGAAGGGGGCTGAAGAAGGCGAGACTCTGCTTCACCACCCTGAGCAGAGTCTTTTTGCTTTGAGTTGGATGGACATCTGAAGTAGACAGCTATTGTCTGGGGGCAAGGAAGAGTGTGACAGGACAGTGTGGCCCCATCCTCCTCACATGTTCCTTTGTAGGCAGAGCTTGAAGTTTACTGGGAGGAGGTGGGCGGTTGTTCAGTGTCCCTGAGCTGCCTCAGGAGCCTGCCTCCTGCTCATTGGGGCCCTTCAACATTAACATCTCTAATGGATGGAGGTGGCTCCATCTGAGGTCAACTGGTGGGAGAGAACATCAGGGGCCTTGAGAAGGAAACTCCCTTAGTGTGGCATTCAGTCTTCATGGTACAAAGAGATGAGACCATGTTGAGTGGCCAAGCTGGTGAGGCAGGATCCATGGGCTACAGGTTCTTTGGTCATTGTTGGGGATCATCTCTGCTCAGCCAGGCCCATTCCTGCCCAAGGTCATTGTGCTGGAGGGACAGGAGGCACCAGGAAGTGGCCAAAGTGGTCCAATGCACTGAGATGAGGTGTGGGACAAGATGGTGAGCTGGCCTTGTGGCCAGAAGACAGGTGCTGGCCTTTGTTGTCTTTGGGGCATCTCCAACAAGAGGGAAGTTGTTTTTCCCAGGGTGAGTCATTAAGGTCCATCAGCAATTTCCATTTCCATTCAACAAATACCTTTTCTATAAGACCCAAAGGGGTACAAAAGGAGCTCCTGCTTTAGAGGAATTTGGTACTTATAATAGGTGGCCAATTTGGGTGCTGACAGAGAGACCAAAAATGTTCTAGAGCTTCAAAGGAGAGTGAGATCATAGGATCATAGGCAGTGGGAAGGGACTGGAAACAAGCTCCAATAGTAAACATTCCTGAGTCCCTGCCAGGAGCCAGGTGCTGTGCTGAGTACTTTATATCCCTGATTTCATTTAATCTTCCGCCCTCTGAGGTATGGATCATCCTCTTCTTTTATAGACTGGGGAACAGGCTCAGAAGACATGAAGTGACATTCCTAGGGGCACAGAGCTGGAAAGTGGCCAAGCAGAGACTAAGCTCAGATGTCTTCGACCCCCAAGTGCATACTAATATGCATGTTATGTGGCTGCCCCATGAGACAGGTGGGGTCTGAGATGAGTCTGGAGGGTGGGAAGGAACTTGTCAGATGAAGACAGGAGGAGGGCATTCCATGCTGAAGGTATGGCCTGAGCAAAGATGCAGAGACAGTGTGGTACCAGACATGTGTGGTTTAGCTCAAAGGGAGTCTTCTAACATAAGGCCAGAAGAGAAAGTTTAGGCTCATTGCGGAAGGCCTTGAGGGCCTAGGGCCAGGGGCTTGTGCCCCTTCCAGAGGCCACAGGAATCACTGCAAGAGGGAAGAGGCCCATTCTGGCAGCACTGAGGAAAAGCCCAATGATGAAGAGAGGAAGTGATGACAGAGAAGGGAAGAAGCAAACTAAGACTGTGGAGGCAGGAGGGCATGTTGGAGAGTGGGCTGGAGGCAAGAGGAAGAGGGGAGGAGTGGCCTCCCTCATGTGGGCGGTGGAGTGTTCTCAGACAAAAGCAGCCCAGGGAAGCTTGTCCTGGGCTGAAGGTGCAGCAGGCAGACCTCAGGGAGAAGCCCAGCAGCACGCTCCACCCTGGGGAGGAGCGTGAGGGGCCTGGCGTGAGGCTGACGGGTAAAGGAAGAAAGGGGCCTTGTGAATGGTCAAGGTGAGAAAACGACCCTCTGTTGATTTGGTTGGAGGGATGCAGGGACAGCACCTGGTGAGAAGCACACTGTCCATACTCGAATATTTTCCTCAGACCCTGATCTTGCTATGATGTGCTGGGAGTCTGTGAGTCCATGTATCTTGGTGAGAGCTGAGGCAACTCTTGGGGGAGCAGGTTCCTACAGGACGGTATCTGCTTTCACTTGTCCCATGTGGCATTGGACCTGTGGTGCTGGCTATGTGCTGGACCAGGGTCTGCACAGGGGACCAGGGTGTGTGCCCTGGACCCAGGCTGAAGTAGCCATGCCCACACCATCCCATCTCTGGGAATCCCCAGCTCGTCTAGTCAGACCTACCAGGTCAACCCTTTGTCTGTTGGCACGTGGCTTACCTCCATGGCTTTGCTCAAGCTCCTCCAGTTAGCACACATTACTTCTTCCAGACCTGGCTCAAGGTTTACCTACTCCAGGCAGCCTTCCCTCAGGAAAAGCCCTCACGCTGCACTCGGCAGCTTGGTGTACACTTGTATGTTCTTTCCTCTTACTTACAGTCTCTAGACTTTATTTTTCCTGTATGTTCATCTTGTCTCCCCAAAGAGATGATAAGGTCTTTGAGGGTAGCGATCAAATCTTATGTCTTTCTTGTCTTCCACATACCACCTAAAATTGGCTCGCAGAAGGCTCAACACTCACAGAACATCAAATGGGTGGGAATTCCCTTCCACCCACACATGGGCCCTGGGACTCTAGGAATGTCACCCCAAAACATACCCAGAGGATGTGGGGAGACACAGGGGGAGCAGAGCCAGGGAGGAGCTGAAGCACACCTCCACCATGATGGTTCTGTAGAATGATGCTCAGCTTGGGGGGACCTTGGTGATGGTCCAACGCTCTTACTCCACTGACGGGCAAAGAGAAATCCCAGGTGGGGCATAGGTGCCCAGGGGCCCGGTCCTGAGACAAGGCTCTGAGGAACACCACTAAAATCAGCAATGACCCCCTTTGCTAAAACCCAGATTTCCAGCCTCAGATTTTTGCCCCATTTTGGAAAATGCTCTTCTCTCCATGACACTTCTCTGGCCAGCTTTTCTTTATCTCCTTTGTCATTTTTTCTTCTCTATCCGGCCACTAAATATCAGAGTTCCTCAGGATTCAGTCAGTGGATTGTTCTCTTCCCCCCTCTATCCTCTCTCCCTAGGCAGACATCCCACCACAGTTGGAATGACCACATCCAACTCCTGCCTGGCTCTGGCCCAGAATTCTCTTGAGTTTTCGATCCATCCACCTTCCTGCCTCTTTAGTAACTTTTGTGTGTCTGTCCTAAAGGCACCTTACACTCAATGTGTCTGAAACTGAGTTTATGACTTCCCTTAGCATTCTTTCAAAAAACCTCATCCCTGCCCAGTGACCCCTACTCAGTGCAGAAACCGCCCTCCACGCTGTGCACAGGTCAGAAATCGAGGCATCGTCTTTCTTTCCTCTTACGCAGAATCCAGCAGTTTTGTTTCCAGAACATCTCTTTAGCCACTTCTCCCATCTCCACCACTGCCAGCATGCTTCAGGCCTCCCCCGTCACCCGATCAGGGGGAACAGTCTCCTGCCTGGGCTCCCTGCTTCCTTCCGTGTCTCCCTATATCCGTTCCCCACACAGCCGTCTGTCATCTTTTTAAAACTTTAAGCAGATCCTGTCTCTTCCCCACTTACAACCCTTTACTGGCTTCTTTTTTTTTTATTTATTTCTTTTAAAATTTTTATTTTTTTCGGATGTACATCATATTTTGAATTCTGTGTACATTACATCATGTTCACCACCCGAACACTAATTATAGTGCATCCCCTCACATGTGAGCCTAATCGCCCCTTTTGCCCTCCCTCCACCCCCATTCCCCAATGGTAACCACCAGTCCAATCTCCAATGCTATGTGTTTAGGCTTCTTGTTTCTCTTAGGATAAAGGCCCAGATGTTACCGAGGCCTATGAGCCTATGAGGACTTGACTGCTGCCTGCGCACCTCTCTGCCTCAGCCTCCCCTCACTCTGCATTGTAGCCACTCTGGCCTTTCCCTTCCTGGAAGTCCCCACAATCCCACTAATCTCAGAGCCTCGAAACAAGCCTGGGAGAGGCCCTCTGTCACGTGTTTCCATATCAACATTTCACATTCATTTGTGAAACCATTTAATTCATGTTTCTCTCTCTACCAGCCTAGAATATAAATTCCACGAGGTGAGGGGCCTCGCCTGGCACATAGGAGGAGCTCGGGAAACTCCTGTTGACCCTTAGGCTCTCTTAGGGCTGACGCTTCCAGGTTCTGGTAACCAAGCTTTGGGGCAGATTCGTGTTGTCCCTGTGCTGCGAAAAGTGCAAGCACCTGGGCCCAGCACTGGGGGCAATGGACGGGGGCAGTTGCTGGGGGCCCAGAGGGCCTGGAGCATAAGGCTCCAGGGAGATGATGGTCACAGGGACAGAAAAGAGAATGACCAAGGGGCTTGGCCTTGAATTGGGGGAAGAATTGTTTTATGTCCTGGCAATATGAGAAAGGAGGACGGCGAGTCCACTCCCAGCCTTTATCACAAGGTGGCAGCCCTTGTGTTCTCTTTAAATCACTATCACATGTTGGAGACTGAGTCACATCCTCTGTCAAGTCACCTTCTCACTGGGGCAATTACAGGGAGCCAGGAGGCCTTCAGCAGGTGGGGTCTTACTGGCAGAAGAAGCCAGGAGGGGCAAAGGGAGAGAAGGCTCCTCCTCCGGGCCGTGCTCAGCAGGGTCTCTGCGGCCCACAGGGAGGCGTAGTGTTGCCAGGTGCTGCTATTCCAGAGGCCCGTGGGCTGGCTGGGCTCCTAGGCAGGGCCCACATGGCACACGGGGTCTGGTATCTGGAAGATCTGGGGCACTGGTGAAAAGCTTTCATGTCACCTGCGTTTTGAAATTTTCAAACAGGGCAGGGGAAATTTTCAGATCAGACAAGCTGGGCTGCACAGCATGAAACCAAAGGAGGCAAAGAGAAGCGCAGGCCTGACACCCGGAGGAGGCTGGGTTCCTCTCTGTGGAAGCGTAGGTAGGCTGCTAACCGAAGCAAGCCGGTGAAAACCCTGGTGACCGCTTTGCTGAACGTGCTGAACACATGGCACAAACAGAAAGAACCTTCATTCTCTCTTATCAGCCCCTGCAAACATGTCTTTGGATCCATCCTCCCCCGCAGGGACCCCCAGGCAGCTCCCATCGCTTGTCTGGTCAGGCTCATGTAATGAAGCATCTGGCCCCTGGGACACCAAACTCAGCTCGTTCCACTGGAAGTGTCTCCCCACCCAGTCAGGCTGGGGAAGCTGCAGGCGGCAGAGGAGAAGAGTCTTCTCTGGCTGCTCTCTCTGCTGATTTCCCCCTTCTAGGAGAGCCAGGCTGCTGCAGGGTGGAGGGTGCAGGTGAGAAAGGAGAGGGAGGGCAGGGCAGGGCCTGCCTGGCTTCGTACAGCTGCATCCAGCATTCCCGTCCTCAGGCACGGCAGACTGCCCAGCTGGATTCTCTTGAGGGGGGTCTGCAGTCACTTGGAGCCTCTTGTCTTCCTGAGGTTCTTTCACCAGATGGTCTGACAGGCCATGCTCCTGGGTCCCCGCATGGGATTTCTCTGGCTCCATCAGTCCTCACCTTGTCCTTTCAGGTTCCTTTTCTGGGGGGTTCGGATCTGGCCCTCACACCCATCCTTGCTCCACCGAACCCTGTGTGATATTGTGATTTATAATAAGAAATATGTATTTGATCTTCGTCCCTGTTCCTGGCACAGGGCTCCTAAAGCCCTTGGAATTTCATAAGTGATGAGAGCGATAAAGATGTCTCTTGCTATGTTAATAAGGTGACTTTTGGAAAGCCCCTAGGTCACGTAAGGCTGGGAGCTGGTTGCCGGAGAACCAACCCTGCGATTAGGGGGTTGGAACTCTCAGTTCCCCTACCCCTACAGGGGAGTAATGAAGCCTCCATAAAAACCCAAAGGAAGGCCTTCGGAGAGCTTCCGGGTCAGTGAACAAGCAGAGATTTGGGGAGAGTGGTGCACCCCTTCCCACATACCTTGCCCTCTGCATCTCCTCCATCTGGCTGCTCCTGAGTTATATCCTTTTATAATAAGCTTGTAAACAGTAAGTGAACTGTTTCCCTGGGTTCTGTGACCTGCTCTAGCATGTTAGTCCAACCCCAGGAGGGAGTCAAGAGAACCTCTGTAGCACAGGTGACAACTTGGACTTGCGATGGGTGTCGGAAGTGTATGTGTGGGGGGCAGTCCTGTAGCACTGAGCCCTTAACCTGTGGGATCTCATGCTATCTCCAGGTAGATAGTGTCAGAATTGAGTTGAATTGTAGGACACTCAGCTGGTGTCACAAAATTGCTTGGTGTGGGAACAAAACCTACACATCTGGTGTCAGAAGTGTCACGTGATAGTGACGTGACAGCAAAGGAGATACACAGGAAAAGTGGGGTTTTCCAAACATCCCAGAAGCTCAGGCCCTTCCAGGCAGCTCTCTCTTCTCCTACCACTCCCTCTCACACTTTTCAGGGGTCAGACACCACTCCTTTTTTTTTGGATGTGTGAGGAAGATTGTCCCTGAACTGACATCTATTGTCAATCTTCCTGTTTTTGCTTGAGGAAGATTGTCCCTGAGATAACATCTGTGCCAATCTTCCTCTATTTTGTCTGTAGGATGCCACCACAGCATGGCTTGATGAGTGGTGTACAGGTCTGCACCTGGGATCTGAACCTGCAAACCCTGGGCCGTGGAAACAGAGTTTGTGAACTTAACAGCTATGCCACTGGGCCAGCCCTGAGACACCACTTCTTGTGCTCCTCAAGTTCTCAGGACATCTGTCAAATTCTTTGAGACCTTCAATCCTTGGCTGAGGGTGGGGGTGATACAAAGCCCACTGGAAATGTCCCTGGAGGGACTGAAGGCAGTGTGCCTGCAGTCTCCTGAGGACCTGGATGTGGGGCTGATTGCAGCACGACTGATTTCCCAGACTCTTCCTCAAACAGCAGATGTGGTCCAGCACCTGAGTTAGGTACAGCACGTTTGGCACCTACTAAATTGTTCTTGGCCTTTGGGAGCCCAAACACCAAGACAAAAGGAACAGTCACCTATATCCTACTTCATGAGCATCATAAAAGGCAAGAATGTGTTAAAAAGTTGGGGCAGGAGAGTAAGACAAGTATAGGGAGAATCTAGAGCAGGAGAGGCACAAACAGAGGCTGGGAGGAGAAGAGGCGTGGATGGAAGACATGGAGAAGACACTAACCTGATATTTACAGGTCCGGCCCGTTGGGCCCTCCAAAGAGTCTCATTCATTTCATTGAGTCTTTCCAAACCCTGGAGGAGGATATTATTCCCATTTTAGAGATGAAATAGGAAAACTGAAGCTCCCAAAAGCAAATGGCTCATAGTGTAGTAGCAGAATTTGGGTGTCAATCTAAGTTAATCAGTATCTCTCCTAGAAGGTTCCGATTGTTCCCTTTCCACTTTAAAAATAATTTCTAGTTATAGAGGTAACACTGGAATACATTCTCCACGCTAAAAAGATAAATAAAACTTTGTCTTCTCACTCCCTTGATTCCAATCTATTTTTAAAGGGAAGATCCCAGAAGTCACCCTTAGTAAATTCTGACCTGTTTTGGGGGCTCTCTTGAAGCCTGCTGGTTGAGCATGCACACTGAGATCCCTTAAGTCTGACCCCAGATTAGTCTAGTGAGCTTTTTTCATTGATAATTTAGCAGAGATCTGGCAAGCCCTGGCAGATTTTGAATTCTGCAATAAAGAGGTGTCTGTCTTGTCAGGGTTTGCAGAAATTTCAGACAATAGCTCTTAGTTCTGCTGGGACCAAGGTTTAAACTCTATGGTAGAAGGTACGTGTGATTCTCAAACAGGATGTATTTTTAAAGGAAACTGATGTTTTGGAGTGTAAGGGGGCTTATTAAGAAAAGGCAAGTGCTTCAGGCAAGGAGAAGAAAGACAGACGGGGAGAGGCATCAGGGTCCGATCCGCGGGGAAGTGGAAGAGAGGGGATGATGAAGAGTGGGGGTGCCAGAGGGTGGGGGATTAATGAGGGAGGCTGTTTTATCCCAGATAATTTTATACTTTGCCATCAAGTTCCTTGTTTAGCCTTGACAAAAAAATTTTTTAAAGAACTGGGATTCTGTTTAGAATCATCAGGGTACCAATCAAAAAATGCTGCTCCTTGGGCCTGAGGAATTTTATTCCAGCTTTGTTCTAAGGCACCCCTCCAATGAGCAGTTCCAGTTAAATTAAGTGTCCCCAAAAGCATCCACTGAAGGCCCAAATCATCCCTGGCGAAGTTCTGCCGTGTAGAGAAGTACAGGGGTATAGCAGTTTTGGGGGCACCTGTCAGAAGCCATTTTTCCAAGAGGGGGTCACAGGTTAGACTGAGAAGACTCCTGGTTACTGTCAGCCAAAAGCTACAGTCATCTAACCGTGTGTCTGGGCCCTGATCTAGCGGTCAGTCACCTCTAAACACAGACCCAACAACCTGAACCCCGACAGGTGGAATACATGAGAGAGAGAATGCGCTCTCTCTGAATCAAAGCCAAGCTCTCAGGACAAACAGCTAGGAGGACAATTTCCTTTGGTTCTATTGGTGACCCATAGCAGAGTCTGTCCTCAGAGGGTGCTGGTCTGGAGAGAACCACCAACTCTCGGTCTGTGAGCCCGCCTCAAACAGCCAGCTGATAGGAAAGATACTGGCTCCACTCTAGGATCCTCCTCTTCACGACAAAATAACACTAAAGGACACAGCACAGAACAAAGGGACAGAGGGAAGCACATCACCAAGGACGCGGCCCCAAAGGGGAACATTAACCAAACACAAATACCAGGATTTGACAAGTGAATAAACAGCCGAGGAATTCTACGCAAAGACAGCAGAGTTGAGGTCCAGTGGAGACTTGTCCATGTGGATGGTGTTCCATGGGCCGTGAGGCTCAAGCAGCCCGGGGGGCAGTGTACCTGGGCAAGGGCCAAGGTCCACAGTGGCAAGCAGGTCAGGCTGGATCTGAGTCACAGCACCAAGATGACAGTCAAAACTCAAACAAAACCGGAGACAAAATTAGCCTGGGCTGTTTATTTATAAACTTGCAGCCGCAAGGGAACCATCTGCAGTCACTTTCATTCCAGCAGGGGCTCAAAGGCGTCTGAGAGGAGAGTGAGGTTTACAGAGAGAAAAGGAGGCAAGATGAGACAGTCTCTGATTGGCAAGCATCCTATTAGGGGGGATTGTTGGAAATGGGGAGACGCTGATTGACCTTCAAGTACACTTGCAGTCCTTGGTTGGTTCACTACCCATAATTTACAAGACTGGGAAATTCTCAGGTTTTCCTGCTTTTTTAGGAGGACTATTTTCAGAGGTTTCTGAAGTCTAGGGGCCGTAGGAGGCTGTCTGGGCCAGGCAGAGGCCAAGCGGGACACCCTTCTTTTGTGCAGCAGTGTGTTCTTTGTAGTCCCACGAGTGCCGTTCTTGGGACACAGTTTTCTTCTGTGTGCAAAGCCACTATGTTCGGGCCTGTGCAGGGGGTTGCACAGATGAATGAAGCATTGGCCACACCCTCAACAGCGAAAGAGACAGCTCCAACGGGCCAATTTTGTGATACTCGATGCGACGAAGTAAGTGAAGTGATGGAACTGCAGAGAGGGCAGGAGTAGTCAGTCCTCTGAGAGGTGGGACTTGATTTGTTCTCCAGGGCCTCTGGAGGAGCGACTGGAGAGTCTGGGTATTTCCTTCCATGTCGCCAGTGTTGAGCAGCTGCTGATGCCAGGCCCTGTGCTAAGTGCTGGAGACACATCTGCGAACCGTTTGGTCCTTGCCTTCCTGGAGCTCTCATCAGACAGACAGGGCAGACTTTGAAGAAGCAGTTCCAAGTGTGCTGAGCAGTGGAGGAGAAGCACAGAAGGCCAGGGAGCATGAGACAGGGCCTTATCCTGACTGGGCCAGAGGAAGCATTTTAGGAAAAGATATTTAAAGGAGCCCAGAAGGAGAGTTAGTGAGGCCAAGGGGTGGGAAGGGGATTGGCGCAGCCTGAGAATTCCAGGCAGAGGGAACAGCACGTGCTAAGGCTCCCAGGTAGCAAAAAGGATGACATGTTCAAGGAAATGAAAAGAGCCCAATAAGCCTGGGGTCAGAGAAGAACGGGAGAGTGGGCTTGAGGCTGGAGGGGAGGAGGACATGCAAGGCCTTATAAACCATACTAAGATGGCTGGACTGTGTCCAAAGAGCAGTGGGAAGCTGTGAAAGCATTTTATACGAGGGTATGACATCACGCTTGCACCTGAAAGATCGTTCACGCTGCTGTGGGAAAAGAAATTAGATTGGAACAAGCAGTAGTAGACATGGGGCCAGCTATCGCAGCCATTCCGGGAGCACAGATGGCTGCCTGGGCCCTGGTTGGGGCAGTGAAGATGGAGAATGGTCAGCGGTTTCATGAGGTGATTTAGGGTTTCGTGAGGGTTTCATGAGGGTGATTTAGGATTGATAGGACTCAGCAACTGATGGTCTGTTGGGGCTGAGCAGAGGGATTCTTCAGGAATGGGTCCTGGGTCTGTCTATACCACTGTTTCCACTTCCCATGGGGATGCCAATGAGTGGGGGACGAGCATATGTTCAGCTCTTAACTCCTTCAGTTTGAGATGCCTGTGAAACATCAAAGTGGAAATGTTGAGTCAATGAATGAGTTTACGGGGTTTGAAGGTTAGAAGAGAGGGCTGGCTCGAATTGAAATGTAGGAATCATTGACACATAGATTTTAAATGAAGCCATACGTAGAGGGGCTGCGAGATTACCTTGAGAGACAAGCCAGAGAGAGAGAGGAGGGTCCAGGCCAGAGTCCTGAGGAGGTACTGCAGCAGAGAAGGAGCTGGCAAAGGAGGCTGAGAAGGAAGAGCTGGAGACAAGAAAACAGGAAACGGAAGCATGGAGGCCAAGGGCAGAGTTTTCTGAGACTAGGGATGAGGTCAGCTGTCAAATGCTGCTGCGATGTCAAGTAAGATTGAATAATTGTTGACCTTAGAGCATTTCTGGAAGAGCATTGGGAGCAGAAGCCACATTGAAGGGTGGGGATGAGTAAGTGGAAGGTGTTTTAAAAGGTCACCCTGGGTGGGGGAAGGGGTTGAGGTGACCAGCCTGCGGGGACTGGTATAGGAATCTGGGAAGAAATATCAGAACTCGAGAGTTTGGAGTCTCACACTGGCTAAGAAAGCATGGATCTCAATGCCAACAGGGAGGAACAATTGGAAACTTGGCTCCAGGTGGCTCCCAGAAGCAAAGAAGAAAGTGTGTGGGAAGGAGAAGGGGCCATCGGAGTCCCGCAGCGACCACACTGAGCTTCCAGCCGTGCTCATGGGCCTGGGATTAAGACCCACATCCCTGCAGGTTCCTGGCCACATAGGCCCCTGGGAGGCCTCCAAGGGTCAATTAAGGAACAAACCCAAATGAACAAAAGTAAGGAAGCATTGTGTGGGGGTTAAGAGAACTGGCCTTTGAAGCAGAAAAACCTGTATTAAAATTTTGGCATCACCACCTGCTCTCTGTGTCATCCAGAGCAAGTTTCTAAACATATCTGCGGGTTAGAAGACAAAGTCTGTTTTCAGAAACGTTATAGTATGAAAATGTGCGTGGATTAGAACGGAGAAAATATGAGATTGAAAAGCCCTTTTCCTTAGATTTTCTCTTCTGGATGCTAACCCTCCAGTTATGAATAAGGCCCTTCCTGAATCTGTGAAGGAAGAAAAGAACAACAGGCTGGCCTGCCTCAGCCAGCAGTGCCACTCCCTCGGGATGGAGTGACTGGGAAACAGAACCTCAGGTGACAAGGTTCCTCAGCGCTGTGCCTGATCCAGTCTGGCTGTCCTGTTGGCTGGAGCTTAGCGCAGATCTGTCCGCCCGGCCCCACCTGTCTAGGCAGGTCTATCTGCCTCAGGGCCCTGGGACGGAGGCCAGCCTTCACCCTCTCCCTACCCACTCGCACAGCTCTCTCCCCAGGTAGTGCCATCAAAGGTCAACAGTGGGCCTGGAGCTGGCACAGCAAACACATTTGTGCATCATCGTCATTACTAAACCTATTAACGCCACGTGTCTGGTGGGTACTGACAGCCCAGCCATAGAGCAAGCTGATGACACCATACCACAGCAATCCCCTGCCTCACAGCGGAAGGCCCAGAGGCCCCATTCCAGAGCGGCAGTGTGGATGGAGGATGTCCCCAGCTGGTAAGCTGTCCTGGCCAGTGGTAGAGAGATACTCTTTCTTTCCTGGATTCCTAGGCCAGGAGAAGCTTTCTGGGCAGGTGCTCTGCTCTGAATGCAGGCCAAGGAGGCATGTGGGGTCTGCGGGCGATGGCTGGGGCTGTGGGAACTGGGAGACTCCCAGCGTGGTCTGAAGCACGTGAGATTCCCAGGAAAGGCTGGGAGACTTTGGTTATTCCCTTTGGATTTGAAGAACAGGTCACAGCTCTCACAGACGGGATGCAAAGGGACTTGAGTAAGGGAAAGATGAGCCACACAGTAGAAGTTTCTGCAGGATTCCCTTGATGGGCAGGGTACTCTCTCCCCAATTCTCTCCCCAGAGCACTCCACTGGCCCTGCCACATGGGCTTTCAGCTCTTGAACGTCCAGAGAAGAATTTCTCCTCTGTGCCAGTGCTTGCTGGCCATGCCAGCATGTTTCCATGGGAACCCTCTTCCCAAAATGGACAGGTGTGCCCTGGCTTTATGTTGATATTGGTACGTGCCAGGACAGGGCCTGTGCCGAGTCTCTATGGCTTGAATTTGTCCACTCCTGGGCTGTGGTAGAGAAGGCACGTGCTCGGGGCTCTACCCTTAGTAGTTGAGCAACCTTGGGCAAGTTATTAATCCTCTCTGAGTTTTCAGTTTCTTATCTGTAAAACTGGATTAAAAATACCACTGCAGCAGGTGATCAAGGTGATTCAGCCTTACATGATGAGTGCAAAAGAGCGCTGATCATGAATCAGGGAATCCAAAACCTAGCTCAGGCCTTTAGTTGCAGACTAGCCCTGCCTCTTGTTTTGCTTTAATTTCCTCTTGTACAGTGGGGGTGGGGGAGAACTGACTAGGTGGCTGTTAAGGTGCTCTCTGCCCGGTTCTGACCCAGTCGCTGTTGTTTTCCTACCTCTGGGTGGGATTCTCCCTAGGAGGGGAGGGGAGGTCATAGCCTGGCATTCACCCAGCTGGGATGTCGCAGAGCATTCCTGTTTGGTTCTCTTGTCCTCCTGAGGTGGTACCAAGGACAATGCCTCTGGTGCTCCCACCAGGAGAAGCTACATTTCCTCTGCAGGTGAACGAGTGCCCCAGGCTGGGGCTGTGTTGTGGTTAGGCTGGGTGGTCCCCTCAGACTCAGCACCCAGAGGGGAATGGTCAAATTGCCAGACTTTCCTGACAAACTGGATGCATGAGCCAGAGGCTGCCCTCCACCAACGCAGAATCCAGAACCTTCCCCGACTTCCCTCTGGAAGGGCATTTAAGGCCATATCACCAGGCCCATCTCTCAGTCACGCCGGGGAGAAACTAAAGGATATGGAGGCAGAAGACTTGGACCAGAAGCTCCTTTTACAACTCATTAGTGGAGGGACCTTAGTGGAGACCTTTCACCCCTGAGGAATATAGCTAGTATAAATGAGGGAACATCTATGAGTTTGATTAGCGAGATGCCTGGCACCTAGTCGGTGCTCAGTGAATGCTATTGAAGTCTTCACTTGGTTGTCAGAGCACTAAGGGCTACAGATGGGCCAAGACATTGATCCCCTGGCCCTTCAGGACTGCCAGGAGGTACCTGGGGCTATCCAAGACCCCCAGCTGATCACCTCAAACCACAAATTGCCTCATCTGGTCACCCTGTGTGAATATCACCATCTTCCATGTGCTAGGAGGCATAGAGGTTGGGAAGCACTGGAGGGTCTGGGGAGCTCAGAGTCTGGAGATGGTGGGAAGGAGAGAAAAGAGAGGGACCAACAGGCAGAGTAGCTGTGTGACTTGAAGGATGTCAGGGCTCGTGCTGTGGGGGGGGTCTCACGCTCCCTCTGTAAATGGCGGTGAGCAAGTCACAGTGCCCTTCTCTGCAGTAATGGCTGATGCAGGAGGGCGAGTATCCTGTGGGCTTGAAGCAGGCAGCTCATCTCACTCCTTCCCCAACTGCCAAGGGTCTGTTCTTCACACTGCACATCAGAGAATGGACTTCACGCTGTCAATCTCACAGATCAGGAAACCAAGACACGACGAAGGGAAATGACCGCAGGTGACGAGGGGAATCATGGTCGATCTGGAACTTTAGCTTACACATCCTGGTGCTCAATGACTGGGGCTGTCCAGGCGCTAGAATCCAACCCTTTCCTCATCTACTCCCTGACCTCTGAGAGATAAGTCCCAGTGTCCTATTCGGTGTTTTCCCATGGGTTTTCTTTCTGGAGAGGCTGCCACGTCAGTCTGACTTTGTCAACTGTCAATAGCCTGTTCTGGCATCAGACCTTGTCCTGGGGACCTTCCGCTTGTCAGTGACAGCAGAGATGGAGCCCTCTTTGTCCCTCAGCACTGGCAGCACATCAGAATCCATCAGTGAACTTTAAAAAGGACTGATGCCCAAGTCCCACCCTAGACGAGTTAAATCAGAATCATTAAGGGAGGGGCCGGCCCGGTGGCACAACGGTTAAGTGTGCATGTTCTACTTCTCGGCGGCCCAGGGTTTGTCAGTTCGGATCCTGGGTGCGGACATGGCTCCACTTGGCACACCATGCTGTGGCAGGCATCCCACATATAAAGTAGAGGAAGATGGGCATGCATGTTAGCTCAGGGCCAGGCTTCCTCAAAAAAAAAAAGAAAAGAATCGCTAAGGGTAAAGCCTAGGCACAGGTATTTTTCTCAAAAGCTCCCCAGGTGGTTCCAATGTGCAGCCAGGATTGAAAGTCACTACATGGGAGAATAACAGTGTGACCTTGGGAAAGAGCCATGAGCTGAAAACCTCACTGTGGCTTCTCTATTCTTTCTTCCCAACATGCTTCATGACATTGGGCAACATACCTCTCTCTTTTTCCTCAGTTTTCTGTCCTAAAATATGATTTGTATCCCTTTCATATTTTCTGTTCTGTTCTGTTGAGCTGATCTTTTTACAGTAGTCTTGGTCTCTTTCCTTTTATTCTTTCATTTATTTATTTATTCATCCAACTTTTAACGAATGCCTGCTATGACAGGAATGTGCTATCTGCTGGGAGATGGCAAAGAACAGGAAGGCCAGGTCTCACGAGTGTGTGTTCTGCTGGGATTGACCCTATTGTTCTTTCTCTTTTTATTAATAAGTCTATAGTATTTGAAAATTATATTTTTTCTGGATACAAATTGCTGGTCCCTTTTTCATTTTGTCTCTCAGTTTTTCACTCCTTAACTAAATTCTTCTTGTCTTTAGTGTTTTGATCATAAGCAGAGCATCTGCCCATGGGAAATCAAATTAGCCCAGTTACTTGCACTGGACAATGTTTTGAATGTGTGTGTGTACACAGGTCTTTTGTTTTGAATACATGAGAACACTGGCGTCTGGATAACATTTGGGTTTAGAGATTCCTACTCCATGCCTCCTTTTCCTTCTGTGACTGGGAAGGGTCTTGGAGAATACAGGCTTGGTTAAACCAGTTATCTCTTTGCCCCTGGAGAACACTCAACCAACGAATGAAGATTTGATAAGGGCCCAGTATGCGCAGGACACTGAGCTGGGCGCTCCAGTAGGGAAGGGTTTTGGGGGTGCCAAGATGGCAGAAGAGAAAAGCCTAGCCTCTCCTTCAGGAAGCCCATGAGGAGCACAGGACTATTTCCATGCGGCAGTGAGCCATACAAGGCCATCGTGGTGAGGGCCAGGAGATATTTCAGAAAAGCTGAAACTTGGGGCAGACAATTCTCAGGGCATTACTGGTATCACTGCAAATTATTCTGAGATAGACAGTACTCTGGTTCCACTCCTCTCACAGTTCTGGCAGGGGCTCTTCCTCTGCCAGTTGGGTGTCTTCAGTAAAATTGTCCCCAATGGGTACTTGTCCTAGATGACAGGCTACCGACAACACATACTTCTATCATATTAGCAGAACCCACCCAAGAGCCAAGGACTAGGTTTTCCCTGTTGAAAGAGGAGGACAAGTTGACTCACTCTCTGTTCAGAACCATTAGAAAGTTTAACTTATACTTATTTTTCTTCGCAAAGCCCAAAATCAATCACAGGCATTGCTTTTAGCTCCTAGCACCAGGGAATTTGGTCTAGCTGCATCTGTAACCAGAGGGAAAAACAAACCTCTGTTATCTTTTCCTCAAAGTCTATAGATTTCTTTGTGGACCTGATTTACTACTCTCTGGGGTAGTGGTTTTCAATTTTTTTTAACTGTGACCCATATTAAGAAATACATATCACATCACCACATGTAGCTGAAACAAGTTTCCCAAACATTACTTACGCTCATGCTATGCAATATCCTGAGATATTTTATATTCTATTTAATATTTTTAAATGGGCTGATCATCCACCAAATTAAATTCATGGTGTAATGATGGGTCGTAACCCCCAGCTGGGAAAATACTCTTCCAAGGCCAGTGCTGCTTTAATCCTCATAGGCCCTGTGGTTGAGGCTTAGTCTAGCACCCCCTTGTGGATTCTCGGACAATAGCAAGAACTCAGCTTTTGCAGTCACCAAAATGCCTCCTGAGTAAGGCATGGACTGCATCCCTATAAGATTTTAGTTCATGGGCCTGTACCTTTCCCAAAAGGCACCTCTACTGATTGTTGCTAAAATTAAAATGGAGCATCTTCCCTCCTCTAGGACATTTCCTCTTAGGACATTTTAGAAGCAAAAATCAGAGAACAAAATTTAAGAACAAACGATGGACCTCATCTCTCACTTTTGATGGTTACCTTTTCCGTTATTTTCACAGCTGCTAATAGGTTACGTAGATAATAGGTGCCAATAGTGCTAACACATGTAAAGAGCACACCACAGAGCCTGGTATGAGTGGCCCCGCCTGGTTCCCACAGCTGTGGCCCTTCCAAACTTCCAATCCCACGTTCCTCCCAGCAGATCAGTCCTTGGACACAGGCAATCTGTTGGGCACCTGCCCTCCTGGAAGGCCATATGAAGGGGGCTGTGTGGTCCTGGTCTTTTGGTGCCTTTGTCTAGAACACACGCTACCCATCTTTGACCCATCTATCTCGAGAACTCTTCTGCCTAAATGTTAATATTTATCGTTTACAGCCAGCCACTTCCCCGTTTCAAAGGTGAACACAGTAAAATTTATGACAAGTGCACAATCAGACAATAGAGGAGCATAAAAGCAGGAGGGAGAGTGACAGCCCATCCATCTGCAGAAACGGTTCATGCAAGGCCCGAGACACCTGGAGGATTCTGGCATGGGGCTACGACCACACATTTTCCTCCTGGGGCTGCTCCTGCTTCTGGGCCAAGGTAAGTCTGCCATTTGCTCAGAGGACAACCGATGGGTCAGCCCTGCTGGTGTCCCACATTGCTTAGGCACGGAGCTCGGGAGAGGAACGTGTCCTTTCCATGAGCACAAGTTGCACAGTTCAGACCCAAACAGGCTGGAATGCTGAGGTTTAAGTGCCCAAGGCTGTGGGGCAAGAGGCAGCTCTCAAGAAGGGCAACAGCTCCACGGTGGGGGAAACAGCGTGGGTGCCGGGAGTCACTAAGACCTGGATTCTAGTTCTTTGTGCTGTGTGGCCTTGGGCATGGTCTACCTCCCTGAACCTTGTTTTTTCTCATCCTTGAAATGGATATACTAATGATAAGCACATTTTGATCATTACTATTTATGGGCTTCGTTTTGTTTTTGCTAAAAGAACAGAGGAAGGCAGAATTCAGGATGATAAATTCTAAAGGATTGCCCACACTCGTTAGTGCTGTTGACTCTGATTGAAACGAGGGAGCTCCCAGCCAGGGTTTTGGATTCTCCTGGTGCTAATGATTAGAAGATTGTGTCTGGGCCACAATCTCTCTCTGCCTCTCTTCTCTCGACCCCTGGCTCTTCCTTCCTCCTTTTGCTTGGAAAGGCAGAATCTTTTAAAGAGAAAAGGGCCTTAAAGATAATCTTTCACCCTCTCCAAATGAGAGGCCTGGGCCCAGAGTGGGAAGCATTTCCCCTGGAGGCCCCAGAGGGAAAGAAGTAGGTGCGGGGCAGAGGCCTGGGCCTGGCTGGGGTCCAAGCCCTGCTGCTTACCTTGGACAAGTCACTTGCCCTCTCTGAGCCTGAGGGGGAGGGTGCAAGGTGGGAGTGGTGCCAGATGGGGAGTTGCCAGTAGGGGAGAATGATAATGCTGCTATGCTGACTGCACAGGGTGATTGCATTTTCCTAATTACTAATGAGGGGCTTTTTTTCTTTACGTTTAGTGACCATTTGAATTCCTCTTCTGTGAAGTGCCTGTTCAAGTGTGTCTCCCATTTTTGTAGGGGTTTGTTCTTTTTCCCATTGATTTTTAGGAGTTTTTCATACATGCTGTGCACTTGCTCTTTTTCGGTAAAATGTACAGCAAATATCTTCTACTCTGAAGCTTGTCTTTCCATTCTCTTTATGGAGACTTTAGATGAGCACAGTTCTTAATTTGGGGGAAATAAATGAAGACCACCCAGATGAGAACAAATGGAGGCTATTTATTCAGAGGTTGCTATACCAAGGGAGTCAGCCACGGTCACCTGCGTTTGACAGAGACTCCAAGGCAGGCAGGGGAGTGGGAAAGCCAGATAGTGAAAAAGCGGGGGCTCAGGTGTGCTCTGGTTGGAGGCTGTTGCCGTGAAGAAGCTGGAGGCTGGCTAACTAGAAGCGAGGCATCTTAAGTGATTCACTTGGGGAACATATTTGGCTTCCTCTGGTTGGTCTTGAGTTGGAAGCTGCTGTCATGGACCAGGTCCCGACTGTGCCTGGCTGATTGCTGCAGGGGTGGTGGGGGAGCTTCCTGGACGGGCCGCTGCAGAGGTGTGGGTCAGAGCTCTACTGTCATCTATGGTCTGGCCACTGTCTGATATTCGGTCTCTCCATTTCTAAACTTTTTAATATTGTCCTTTATGGCTTGTGCTCTTTGTGTTGTTCTTAAGAACTCCTCTCCTGCATTGAGGTCATGAAGATATTATCCTATATTTCCTTCTAAAAGCTTTATAAATTTGCTTTTCTCATTCGGGTCTTTGAACCTTGTTTTAATAGATGTGGGGTTGATTTTGATGATTAGTATAAGCGAGGAACCCAATTTTATATATATTTTGTCTCGTAGATACGTAGTTTTCTCAGCATGATTTATTGAAAAGTCAGTTGTTTCCTCACAGCTCTGCGGAGACACCTCTGCTCACATCTAAGGATTCCTGTGTGCTTGCATCTGTTTCAAAATTCTCCTTTTTTAGTCCATTTGTCTATCCCTGTGCCAATGGCACATTGTCTTAATTCTATAGCTTTGTAGTAAGTTTTATTATTTGGGAAAAGCAAGTCTTTCTATTTTTTCTTCTTCTTTGGAAGTGACTTGGCTTTGAACTTCCATATAAATGTTATTATCAGTTTGTCCATTTCTACCCAAAAAAAACCCATTAGAATTTTGATAGAAATTGCTTTGAATTCTCTGAATCAGGTT
Organism: Equus przewalskii; assembly: GCF_037783145.1. Lineage (NCBI taxonomy): Eukaryota > Metazoa > Chordata > Mammalia > Perissodactyla > Equidae > Equus > Equus przewalskii. The sequence goes on along the minus strand of NC_091844.1, from coordinate 67,478,236 downwards.
GGTGGAAATAGACATCTTTACAACATTGAGTATTCCAAACCATAAGCGTGTGCTTAGATCTTCTTTAATGCCTCCCGAAGTTTTATAGTTTTCTCTGTTGAGGTCTTGCACGTATTTTGTTAAATTTATTCTTAGATATATGATATTTTTGTGTATGATACAATGATTTTTAAAATTTTATTTTGAAAATGTTTGTTATTGGTATATAGAAATAAAATTGATTTTATATATTGATTTTGAACCCAATTAACTCAAATTTTAATAAGTTATTTGTGTATTCTTTTGAATTTTCTATATATACAATCCTGCCAATAATGACAGTTTTGTTGCTCTCTTCAATCTCTATACCATTTCTTTCTTTTGCCTTATTGTACTGGCCGCTGCCTCCACTACAATTTTTCATAGAAGTGATGGTTGGAGGCATTCTTATCTTATTCCCAAGGTCAAAAGGAAAGTGTTTAATGTTTCATCAATAAGTATGGTGTTTGCTACAAACTTTTCTGTAGATACTCTTTATGAGACTAAGAAAGTTCTATTTTATTCCTAATTTGCTAAGAGTTTTTTTTTAGTCATGAGTGGATGATGAATTTTATCTAATACTTTTTCTGTACTTACTGAGATGATCGTATGATTTATTACTTTAATCTGCTATTGTGATAAATTAAATTAACTGGCTTTTTATTATGTTGTTCATTTTTTCAGTCATAGCTTATTAGATTTACCAAAGACATTGCATTTACTTGTCCTGCCTCTTCAATCTTTTTTAATCTAGAACAGTTCTTTAGCCTTTTTCTTTCTTTTGTGTCACTGAAAAATTTAGGTTGGCTTTTGTTGTAGGCACTTCAATTTGGATTTGGCCAAATTGTGTCTTTACTGCTAGAATCAGATTAAACTCTTTGGGCAGAAATACAACAGAGATCCTGTCGTGTCCTTGACGTGTCACATTAGGGGATACACGTGATGTTGGTGAATACCCTATTGGTGATATCAGATTTGATGATTTGGTTAAGGTGGTGCCTGCTGGATTTCACCCTTGTAATGGTACCTTCCCCCACGTGATTTATAAGTTATCTGTAGGGAAAGACTGTGATATCATGTGACAATTCTTATACCCAATGGTTTGAGCATCCGCTGACGATTCTTGCCTGAACTGATTATTACCATGGTGAGCGTAAAATGGTGATTTTAAAATGTCTAGCATTCCTTGTAATGTTATTAGTTGACAACCCTCCATAAAAAGAAGATTCTCTTCTCTTCCCTACTCTTTTTACGTTTTATCTTTTTAATATAAAATGCACTTGGATTCTTTTATTAGTCAGTGTGTTATAATCTAGTCCTGTCATTATTCATTTTCATGCTCAAGTTATTACAGATTTGGCCAGTGAAAAAACCCTTCCAGCTGACTCCTGTGTCCCCACTGATTTTTAAGCACTTTTTAACTTTACAGAACAAGCTATTCTGGGCTAATCTTGTATTTTCCCTGTCTCAGTCATGCAATTAGCTTTTTCTTCAAGGTTCCAATTGGTAGGGGATTTTGTTTAGAAACCGAGATCTGGGTGCTAGGGTGTTCATTGCTGCTGGAGTGTCATTTTGTCTAAGCCCTCTCAGTGGACAGAGTTAAGAAACAAAATTTTCTTTTTTAAAAAATGAATTTATATAAATATCTTTAATTTTTCTTAGAATTGGGCTTTTATCTCCTTCCCCCATTCCAGATTTGGATTGTCCTTCTCCCACAATACACATTAGGGTCACAAAAACATCAATAAATTTACTCATTTGCTGAATCCTATGATACATTCAACATAATATTGGAATTACCACACCACCACCATCACCATCAACAAATGAAGCTCACAATTTCTATGCTGTTCTTTAGTCCTTAGAATATATCCACTCAGGGTGTATAATCAAAATGCTGTGTTTAAAATCACTTGGACTGGGTCTTTTTCTTTTGTTCTCTCTGTGTGGTTATTTGACATATAGCTGAGTTTGTCTCTTTTGGTACTCAGTTATAGAGTTTCTCCCATTCTCGTTAATTTTACTTTATTTTTTGAATATATAAAACACTAACATGGTTCAAGAGTCAAAACTACGTGAAAAGATACAGTCAGAGAAGTCCTTATTCTTAGCCCTGTTGGTAACTAATGTCACTATTTTCATATCCTTTCTCTGTTTCTTTCTGAAAATATATATTCTTATGTTTTCTTCCTTTTTGCACAAAATATAATTTACTATACACTTTTTTTTGCATTTTGATTTTTTTCACTTAACAATATATCCTGAAATTACACTATATCCATTCATAGATGATGGCCTTTGAGAATCATACATACTTACACATATATATGTGTGTTCGTGTGTTTCACATTAAAGAAGTATCCACAAATTTCTATTTTCTGGAATGTTTTTATTTTTATCAGGAATGAATGCTAAAGTTTGTTGAGGTCTTTTCAGCATCCTTGGAAATAATCATATTATTTTTCCCCTTAGATTTATTATTATGTTGAATTATATGAATAGATTTGCTAATGTTGAACCATCCATGCATTCCTGGAATAAAATCAAGTTGGTCATGGTGCATTTTGTTTTTATATACTGCTAGATTTAGTTTACTAATATTTCTTTAGGATTTTTTTTTTATTATGTGCTCATGAATGAGATTAAGCTTTAATTTTCTTTCCTTCCACTGCCCTTGTTGGATTTTGATACCAATGTTATACATTCTCATAAAATGAATTTGGGAGTTTTCCTATTTTGCTGTTTTCTAGAATAGGTTTTTAATAAGGATAGAATTATGTTTTTTCCTTTAATTGGTAGTAGAACTCACTAATAAGGCCATCTGGGCCTGGGATATTATTTTTTGGTAGATTTTTGCCTACTGAAAATTTTTTAATGGTTATAGAATTATTTGCATTTTTAATTTCTTCTTAAGTAAACTTTAGAAAGTTTTATTTTTCTAGGAATGTGTCCATTTCAAGTAAATTTAAGTTTTTTGCATAAATTTATATATGATTTTCTGTTATTATCTTTTTGATGTCTGTAGCAGTAGTCATGCCTCCTTTTTGTTTCCATTACTGGTTATTTGTGACTTCTCTGTTTTCCTTTGATTCATATTGCTAGAGTTTGCCTACCTTATTAGTCTTTTCAAAGAACTAATTTTCAACTTTCCTGATCTTCTGTGTCATAGTTATCTATTGCTGCATAGCAAATTACTCTAAATCTTATTGACAACAGCAATTATTTTATTTACTCACAATTCAGTGGATCTGCAATTTGGGAAGAGCTCAGAAGGGACATCTTGTTCCTGTTCCACATAATGTTGTCTAGGATCGACTAGGAGGATCTAAAGTGTCTGGGGATTTGGTACAAGGGTGTCTTGGTGCTCCTCCAATGGCCTCCTTCTCTATATGGACAGCCTGAGCTTCTTTACCTGGTGACTCAGGGCCCCAAAAGAGCAAAAATAGAAGCAATAAGGCCATTTAATGCTTAGGTCCAAGAGTCATTCTGCTGCTTCCATTGGTCAATGAAAGTTTCGGGGATAGCCTAGATTCAAACGAAAGGAAATAGACTTCACCTCTGGAGGGGAGGAGTGGTAAAAGTCATGTTTCAAAAGGGCAACCAGGATGGGAGGAAATGCCACGGCCGTCGTTGGAAAAGTACACCACAGTCTACGTTGTAGGTTTGTTTCCCATGTCATTAATTCCTGTGAATTAATCTTGCTGGGCATTTATAGCAATCTTGAATCCTAATATCTTTCATCAGTTTTGAAAAAATTCTCAGCCAATATCTCTTGAAAAATTGCTTCTCCATCATTTCTTTTTCTTCTGGAGTGCCAATTAAGTGTTTGTTTGGTTTTCTCACTTTATATACCATGCCCGTTAGCTTCTCTTCCAATTTAACCATCTTTTTGTCTTTCCATGCTGCATTCTAATAATTTATTATGAGACATGTCCTCATTTATCCTTTCATTTGTGTCTCATTTGCTATCAAACCTGATCATTGAAGATTTTGAAAACTGGTTTTACTTTTCAAATTTAATTTATATTTAGTTCTTTACCAAATTTGCAATGTTACTTTTTAAAATAATTTTGTGTTCCTATAAATATCCTCACATTTGTCTTTTATTTTTTAATTAATTTTTTATTGAGGTAACATTGGTTTAAAACATTGTGTAAATTTCACGTGTACACCATTATATTTTGACTTCTGTGTAGACTACATTGTGTTCACCACCAAAAGTCTTGTTGTCATCCATCACTGTAAATATGTGCCCCTTTTACCCCTTTCGCCCTTCCCCTCTCCTCTTCCCCTCTGGTAACTGCAAATCTATTCTCTGTGTCTATGTATTTGTTTGTTGTTGTTGTTTTATCTTCCACATATGAGTGAAATTATACAGTATTTGGCTTTCTGTGTCTGACTTATTCACTTAGCATAATACCCTCAAGGTCTATCCATGTTGTCACAAATGGCAAGATTGCATCTTTTTTATAGCTGAGTAGTATTCCACTGTGTGTGTGTGTGTGTGTGTGTGTGTGTATGTGTACCATATATACCATACAAATATATATACCACATCTTCTTTATCCATTCATCCATCGATGGGCATTTAGGCTGTTTCCAAGTCTTGGCTATTGTGAATAATGCTGCAATGAACATAGGGGTGCATATATCTTTCTGAATTTATGTTTTCATGTTCTTTGGATAAATACCCAGAAGTGGAATGGCTGGATCAGATGGTTATTCTATTTTTAACTTTGTGAGGTATCTCCATACTGTTTCCATAGTAGCTACACCAGTTTACATTCCCACCAGCAGTGTATGAGGGTTCCATTTTCTCCACGTCTTCTCCAACACTTGTTATTTCTTGTCTTTTTAATAGCAGCCATTCTGACAGGCATGAGGTGATATCTCCTTGTGGTTTTGATTTGAATTTTCCTAATAATTAGTGATGTTGAACATCTTTTCATGTGCCTGTTGGCCATCTATATATCTTCTTGGGAAAAATGTCTGTTCAGATCCTCTGCTCTTCTTTCTTTTTTGGTGAGGAAGGTTGCCAATTTTCCTCTTTTTTTTTTTTTTGGCTTGAGGAAGAGTAGCCATGAGCTAACATCTGTGCCAATCTTCCTCTACTTTGCATGTGGGATGCCTCCACAGCATGGCCGATGAGTGGAGTATGTCCGTGCCTGGGATCCTAACCCACGAACTCAGGCCACTGAAGCAGAGCACACGAAACTCCAACCACTTGGCCACAGGGCTGGGCCCCCTCTGCCCAGTTTTTAATTGGGTTTTTTGTTGTTGTTGAGTTGTGTAAGTTCTTTATATATTTTGTATATTAACTCCCTATTGGTAGGTTGTCTTTTCATTTTGTTGATGGTTTCCTTTGCCTTGCAGAAGGTTTTTAGTTTGATGTAGTCGCATTTGTTTAATTTTTCTTTTCTTTCTCTTGCCTGAGGAGATAAGATATTCAAAAAGATACTGTTAAGACCAGCATCAAAGAACATACTGCCTATGTTTTCTTCTAAGAATTTTATGGTTTTGGGTCTTACTTTCAAGTCTTACATTCAGTCCATTTTGAGTTAATTTTTGTGACGGTGTAAGATGATGGTCTACTTCCATTTTTAAAAATTTTTTTAAACATAGTAGTTTTATAATTTTTATCTGATAATTTCAGTATCCGAAGTCTTTGATCTGTTTCTGCTCTATTTTTTCCTGCTAATTCTTGCTTCTGGAGACCTTGTTTCTTTCTGTGCTCGGCTATTTTCTATTGTGTGCTGCTCAGACTCCTTGAAAAATTATTTGTGAGGTTCTTTGAGGCCTAGGATGGAGACATCTGTCTTCAGAGACTGTATAAATGTCATCCTGTCAGGCACTGGGGACATTACCATTCGAGGATCTCTTCAAACTAGACTCATAGTGTGAGGGTCTCTAGAACAGCCCAGCCCCATGCTAAGCACTGTACACATATAACAACTTCCCTTTAAGAAGGATGCACTATTGTCCCCATTTTACAGATGAGAAAACTGAGACTCAAAAATAACCTGCTCAAGGTCATCCAGCTAATAAGTACAGGAGCCAAAATTCAGTCCTGAGTCTGTGTCCGGAGCCAGGGCCTTCTACTACCACCCTGCATTACAGTCGAGCCCAAGGGAGGAAAGAATCACCACTGGGCTTTTATTTACACTTTAAAATGGGCTCAACAAACAACACATATGAAAACAGATTCCTGTTCTGAAAGTTTGGGTTTATAACACTAAAATATCATTATCTCCAAACTGCAATTGGCAAAAGCAAATTGGCAATAAATCACTGTTTCTAAAAAAAAAAATACCATTTTCGCTAGAATTTGATTTTCCTGGAATGGGTCAGAAGTTCCCCAGGAGGTCGTCATGCTAATGAATGAACACTCGTTGCCTTGGCAATGCTCCCATTCCAGGCCTGTCACTGCAAAGCAAACGTGGGAGCTGGGTGAACTCACTGTGTGAGGAAAAGAATACCTCTGTCAGTGTCAGAACAAGTAAAGTCAGTCAGCGTTTGTTTTACAAGGGCCTAGAGTCCTTCCTGGAGGTGGCCAGTCTGGCCTTCTAGAAATACTGTCTTTCCAAATAAGAGTAGAAAGCAATGTTGGAGAACTTCTGGGGGCCCAAGTCCTTCCAGTGATTGACAAGAGAGGGCAGGGAGTTGCTGGAGTCGCATATCTAGTTGCTGGCAGAGCCGCCCCTGGAACTCTGGTGGCAGTCTCCCTCATCTACGTCAGATGCTTCAATCCCCATCCCACCCCCACTCCAACTTGCACATGCCTCCAAATTCCTACTCGGAGCCGCAAGCACAGGTATGGGATTTTCTGTGGGGGCTCCGGAGTCCTACTTTCTTGGCATGTCATCTGTACCTTGTAGATTTTTAGGACTTTATTGTCAATCATCATTTTCATCAAGTTGCATTTTTGCTACTGTCAGTTAACTGTCGGAGCACCCTTCTAAGAACCGAGGTGGGCTGAGCCTGCCTGGTAGATAATAAACCAGATGTAAGGAACCCTCTGGGGAAAGAGAACTGATCTGCATAAAATCACTGGAGAAGAATTAAGTACCAAAATAGGTGCAAGTAGCTATAAGAAAAGCAATAGGATTCAGAGAACTGAGAGATGAATGTGGGTTGGGAAGTTTCACGCGGGCGGTGAAACTCGATTGAGTGCTGAAGGATGAGTGGGGTTGAGAGAAACACAGAGGAGGCAGGAGGGCATGCAAGGGCAGGGAGCAGCATGCCCACAGGTCAAGTGGGGGCTCCACAAGATGGGTTTGAGGAGCTGGGAGCAGGCCTGCCGGACTGGAGTGCAGGGTTGGTGTTGGGGGAGGTGACGAGTTAGATAAAGTGGAATTTTGAAATCCCCAAACGAGAAGAATAGAGATTATCATAGTGTCTTTTGGTTTACAGAGACTTCTAAAATGATTTACTCCAAATCTTTTATTTTACATTTACAAAAACTGAACACTACAGAGGTTAAGCGACTGGCCCATGGTCACCCAGCACGCCTAGAATTTGGGTTTGCTGTGGTGGGAAGTAGGGAGCTATTAAAGATTCTTCAGCAGAGGAGTGGCCTAATACAAGTGGTATTTTGGGCAAGGTGAGTCTGCTAGCTTCAGACATGAAAAGTCATGAGTTGGAAGAGGCAACACACTGGTGAATCAGTGTGCCTCACTCCTAGAAAGAGGCCCAGCAGGGAGTTTGCTGTGCTCTGGGAAGGCCGAGTGCTTTTCTCCTGCCTTAGGTAGCCATTTGCTCTTCATTCTTGCATCTCAGTGAGAAATAGTGGTCCTCAGGCAATGCGCCCTTCTTCATGCCAGAACCTTCCAGTTGTCTCTGGAAGGAAACCTTCCTAATGGGGGAGACTGTGAGGCCTCCACACAGTTCCCTGAGATTCCCCTCCTATTGGAGCTCACTAATCGTTGCTACTGCCCCTATCCAGCTTTAGGGCTCCCTGGTCCCCTTTAAAGTTCTGGCCCATGGTGGCCAAGGCAAAGCTGCAGCTGCGAGTGATGGTGGAAGATACTAGTATAAGAGGGATCAGGGCTCTGGCCTGCCACCGCCGAGGTACCACTTGTTCGCCTTCATCCTGGGACTCTCTTCTTTAGGTTGTTCCTTCTTGGCTCCGGTTCTGCCTCGATTGTCCCCATGAGGAAGTTGAGGAAAATACAATCTGAAAGCAGAGCATTCCTTGTCTGAGGTCATACAATGAGCCAAGGGCAAAATCTCAAGAAACTTTGAATATGCTCTCTCCTGTTAGGATGCTCCTGAGAGCCTTCTTCCCTCTCTTGGGGCACAGAGTGTATGATGCTTGATATTGGAAGAGCATCGGGATAGAGACAGGAGGGCGCACTGGTCTCTGCTTGGAATGGAATCCGTAATGGGTGCTGGTGTCTCCCTGTGGTCCTCAGCACAGGACATGGAATAGTTAGAGAATGGTAGTTTGGGAATTTCCAAATTGTCTCTGATGATTTTTGTAATCTCATCAGACTAGAAGTTATGTCTACCAAAAGGTCATGATGGTATTAATTCTACAGCATTCATTGGCATTCTGATAATGACTCTAGATTGACTGATGGGTAAGGGCAGCTGGAAACACTGGTCTTGTAGACATGGCAAAAGAATAGGTTTCCATGTGCTGGGAATTCAGCCTATAGAACAATGCACATAACAAGCCTTTTTGTAACTTTCTTCTAAAAAGACTGGTCCCAAGGAAAGCATTCCAGACTAGGTTAAGGAGAATCAAGTTCCACACATGGCTCTTTTAGTAACTTGCTGAGTGGTCTTTGGCAAGTGTGCTAACCTCTGTGGGTCTTAGTTTCCTGAGGTATTAAATGAGATGACCTCAAACATCCGCCCACATGGGCCATTCTAGAATTCTAAGACAAACATTCAGAGGTCAGTCTAGCTACCCCAGAAAAGTTTTCTGGCCCTCAGTGTCACTTTCCACTGACTGTGGCATGTGACTGCCCAGGCATCACACTGACGGGACGCTAACATACACGCTCCTTGGAGCACCAGGAATTCTGGTGCTGGAGCAGCAGCCAGCGTGACTCATGGTTTCTGACTCAGCACCTACAGATAGTCACGTGCAGTGCCTGCTCACAGGTCAACAGCAGCGTCCCACAGGCCCTGGGTGTGAATGGGAATGAAGTGCTGCATGAGTGACAGATAAAGCCCCAAAGACTTGCTTACAATCCCCAAGAGCACAGGGGACAAACACCGGCCGACTTGGAGCCTCTCCTTCCCAGCTCACCAGGACCACCCCTGCTGAGTGGATGGCAGTGCTGACACGAGGCCTGCCCTACCCTTGTTGATGTGGTCTGTCTGAGCTGGTGGAAGTCGCCCAGCCTCTCTGAGCCTGTGAAAATGCCAACAGGGTCATAAATCCTGCCTCTAGTTACCCTTTAGAGATGCTGTGAGGATGTTACACTTTTCAAAGAGCCCAAGAATTTAATGCACGCTGAAGAGTGGCCTCAATTCCACATGTGTTGGCCTTGACAGTCCTCCCCACTGCCCAGGGCAAGCTCCTGCCTTTCATCCAGGGAGACAGGTCACCCCTAGCGTGTGCACAGCCCTCTCCTAGTGACACAGCACTTTCCTGTTCTTTGATCCTCACAACAACCCCATCAAGAAGGCAGGGAAGCCAGTCTTATCCCCATTTTATAGATGAAGAAGTCAAGGTTCAGAGAGATTAAGGCTTGATCCAGGTCACAAATGGCTGTCTTTCCTCAGGGCAGGGACAGGGGTGGAAAATTGTGCTCCAGACACAGTATAATTGGAAAAACATAAAGGAAATCTACTAATAGTGCATGAGCTGTTTTAATTTTGCTTTTGAAATCACCCTACCTACCCCTGGCCAGTTGTTAGGCTAACACAGCTGAATTTTCTTGAAGAGTCAGGGCTCTTGACCTCGGAGCATGGAAGCACATGAACATCACTCAAAGGGCGTTTAAAAGCTGCTGGTGCCCAGCGTACTCAAGCCCCAGCCCAGCCCAGCCCAAGCAAATCTGAGCGTCTGTGTGTGGGGGCTGGGCAGCAGGTGACGGGTTGAAAGCACTGCTGCAGAAGGTGCTTCCCTAAGGGAGACTTGTGTGTGACCCAACCCAGCCAAGGCCTGATGCTCCGGTGGCCTTTTGTTGATTCCAGGACCCAAGTGGTCACAGCTCTGTCCAACTTGGATGACTAATCTCAGCCAAACCTGTTTCTCACAGTGTGCACAGATGTCTTTCTCCTTCATTCTCATCAGGATGGAAAAATACAGGGTTTTTCTCCCTTACTGAGCTGGGACTTTTTAAGGGAGTTCTCGGCCGTACATAGATCCATGAGCTTGAGGCTAAAACAACCTTCCGAAAGGGAAGAATTCCCCTAGGATCCTGTGGTTGGGGCTTAATCATGCCACAGGTGCTTTGACAATTTCTTCCACAACGCCTTGGGGTGCTGTGGGAATAAGCAAGAATTTTCTTCCCATTTACCTGGGGGGAAGCAGAGAACTGGAATGAGGGCCCAAGTCACTCCCGGAGTCAGTGGCGACAGGACCCAGGGGTCCTAAGTTTTCATCTGGGTCTTCAGGTCTAACTACTTCACATTTAGATTCCAGGCACAGCCTCTTTGTGGTACCCCAAGGCAGTTATCATCAAGTTAAAACCATGAACTTCTGAGCATTTAGTTAGATGAGGAAATCCCAGAATGTTGAGACTGGAAGGATCTGAAAGACGGTCTATGCCGACTACCTCCTTGATGCTGAAATCATAATAGTGTAACTACCAATTACTGCACCCTCACCACGTACATCGGACGCTGTGCTGCGTGTATGAGCACTGAACGCTCACAGCGACTCCATGAGGCAGAGATTATCAACCTCATTTTATTTATTTATTTATTTAAAGATTGGCACCTGAGCTAACATCTGGTGCCAATCTTTTTTCTTCTTCTTCTTCTCCCCAAAGCCCCCCAGTACATAGTTGTATATTCTAGTTGTAGGTCCTTCTGGTTGTTCAACCTCACTTTATGGGTGAGGAAACAGGCTTGGCAAGATTGATAAGATCAGGAGTGTCCAAAGTCCTAACATCTGCCCAGTGTGTGTGCCACACGGCACCATGATCCCCAGCCTCTGCTTGGACCAGCGCCCTGGGCAGCCCTTTCTTGTCTGAGTAGCTCCACTGTTCTACCAAGGGACAACCTGTCTCCACTGTTCCAGTCCTGGTTTGGGGGCCACATGGAAGAAGGCCAGGCCTTCAGATACTGAAGGAGGTTCTCATACACCCCTCAGGTTCTCTTTTCTCATCTTCCCAACTGTGTTTAAATATGATATCTGACTATTTATTGTTTAATGTGTCCTACCTGTTCTATGATCTTTTCTCCTCCTTTTTTGCCTTCTTTTGGATTCCGTTTTATTGTTTCAGTTCTACCACCCTGCCCTGCCCAACATTAGCTTGCTGATTATATGCTGTTTGTTATTTTGGCATTAAGATTGTAACATGCATCCTTGACTTACTAAAGTCTAATATAAATCAGTGCTTTTATCACTTCCCACATCAAGGAAAGACCTTCTCAGAACAGTGTAACTCCATTTACTCCAAGTCTGCACACACAGCAAGGTGTTACACATATTTTAAACCCCACGCCATATTTTTATTGTTTATATTGGGGTTGGCAAACTTTTTCTGGAAAGGGCCATTTGCTAAATATTTTAGGTTTTGTGGGTCATGTGTTACCTCTATCATGTATTCTTCGTTTGTTCGTTTTAATAACCTTTAAAAACATGAAAACCATTCCTACCTAGAGAGCCATACAAAAATAGTCTGTGGGCTGTTTTATAGAGTCAATATTATTTTGGATTTATCTTTATATCTATTCTTTCTCTACTTCACCCTTCTTATATTGCCATGCTTCCATCTGGGGTCATTTCCTTTTAGCATTTTGAATGTGTCACTCCACTGCCTTCTTTGTTTCCCATGATAAGTCAGTCGTTAATCATTATGTTGGTTTCCTGTATGTGAAAAGTTGTTTTTCTTCTGCTGTCTTCAAGATTTTTTCCTTGGCTTTAGAACTACACCTAGACACGTCAATTATTATAGTTGATGTGTCTAGATAAAATTCTCTTTGTGTTTTCCCTACCTAAAGTTTTGGGTTTTTTTCCTAGCTTCTTTGATCTGTGACTCAATATTTTTCATGAAACATGGGAAGTTTTCAGTCCTTATTTCTTCAAATCTTCTTCTGCCTTTTTCTCTCTCTGCTTCTTCGGGACTCATATTACTTGTATGTTTGTATGCTTGGCAGTATCCACAGATCTCTGAGCCTCTGTTTATTTTCCTCCCATCTTTTTCCTCTGGATTTTTCAGGAATGTGCTTTCTATAGCTCTATCTCTAAGTTTACTGACTCTTTTTTCTGTCACGTCAAGTTGGTTCTGAGCTACCCAGCAAATATTCCATTTCAATTATTGTACTTTTCAACTCTGGAATTTCCTTTTTTTAATATGTGTATATATAGCCTCTATTTATTGAAACATTAGTCTTCATGTTTTTCTTTTATTATTTGAACATATATAACAGCTGCTTTGAAGACTTTGCCTGCAAAATCCAACATCTGGACTGACTCAGAACTGGTTTCCATTGACTGCTTTTTTCCTGAGTATGGGACTCTCTTTTCAGTCTCACAGCATGTCTAGTAACTTTTGGTTGAAAACTGGACATGTTTAATAACATTTAGCAATTCTGAATTCTGTCCTATTTTTCTGAGGGTGGTTGGTTTGTTTTTTAGTAACTTGCCTGCACTTAAACTGCGGAATCTGTCTCTCTCATGGTGTGCAGCCACTGTGGTCTTTGCTCAGTTTTTTAATTCTTATTTTAATTTTTTTAACCCGGCCTCCTAGGAGTCACCCCTGGATCTGCACAGTTTAGTGATCAGTAGTGATTTGGGCAGAAGATGTGCTCAAACACCGTGAGCCTGTAAGGCTCTGTTGATTGAGCTGTGTGTAGGCTGGGGAATGAACACGAAGTTGCGGCCAATTCTCAACTTTCTCTTAGCTTTAATCTGACATGGGGCTCTTTCCGGTCTTCGCAGCACATGCATAGATTCCCAGTCAGCCAGAAAGATGTAAAGAGCATGCCTCAGCCCTTCTCATTTCCTGGATTGCCTCATTAAATATCTGATTGGTTCACCTCTCACCCCAACTGGAAACCAAACATCGGGCTAGCAAAGCTGTGGATATTCCCCATTTATTCCACATTAGTCTACCACTTCTCACTGGTCTATTATCTGTTTTGTTTTTTTCCTCTCTCTTGGTTTTTGATTATTTGGTGTTGTCTCCTGATAATTTTTTTAAATTGAAATCCAGTCATTATATATAAAAAATTTGAGAGATAATTTTATGTTCTGGGATGGTGCCATCTTCCTCCCTAAAGGCTTTACTTTTTTGCTTTTGGCAGGCAGCTGGGTTGGGGAAGATCACCTTAACCTAAGCAAGAATCAAACCAATTAAAGCAGGGCTTCAGTCCTTTTAGAAGCTGGTCTGTTTCAAGTTTATCCATGTGCCAAGGGACTAGCTCTTTGAAGTGCCAACTGAAAGCCTGGGATGCTTACCAGGGCCCCTCCTCTTGGATGGACATGAACTCCAGTATTTTCCCCCAGCTCCATGGAACTGCCTGAAGTCTGCACAGCACATTAGCCTTTTTCCTGCTGATTTCTGTTGAACGTGATTTGGCAAATGCTTCAAGAGTAAAAACAGCATCGAATGTTGGGCTCACTCTCTTCACTTCTCTTGTCTCCGGCTCTTGACACCCAAGTTCTTGCTAACTTTAAGGCTCTCAACAGATATATATATACACACACACACACACACACACACACAAATGTGGAAATGCATAATAGAATGTCTGTAGAATCAAAAATAAGGCCTTGAAGATTCCATAGCAGAGGCAGGAAAAGATGTAGGAATCCATTGATAATCTTCAAAAAACAGCCTCTTTTGAGCCCCTTTCAAACCTTTTAGATCTAGAATCAGCAGATAGGAGCTCTCAACCCAGCCCCACCTCTCTAAAGAAAAATTTTAACTTTTGCTGCTATAAAATTATACTAGTAACGACATCCGTATCCCTGGATTGTTTTGATAATGAAATGACGGTACCTTTCATCAAAATTAACATATTTCAACATGTATTTTGTGCAGGCACTGGGCTAGATCTTCTGCTGTATTGATTTTTTAAATGTTATAAACAATATAGAATGCTGAGTATATTTGCTGTCATAAAAATCTTTTTTAAGAAAACTGCTATTTAAAGCAGGGGACCAAAGGCTTTCTTTGAGGAGCAATCTTATATTTCTCCCAGGCTTGGAGCCTGGAGGACTAGATGTTCTGAAGGTGACATTTCTCAAAAATGAGGGGACATTTGGCACCCAGCAGCTGTGTTCCTCTACCTGTGAAGGTCCCAGCAAAGCCCCATGAGGAGCTATGGCATCTGCAGCCAGCCTGGGAATCTAGAAGTCAATCTCAGGCATTCTTGGGGCTGAGGGCTATTGAGAGACGCCATCCTCCTATTTCACCCTGATGACCTCTTCGGTACCAGTCTAGATCAGGGACTGGCTGGTAAACTATCGCCCGTGGGCCATATACAGACTGCCACCTGTTTTTGCATGATCTGTAAGCTAAGAATGATTTTTGCATTTTTAGATTCAGTTTTTTATGTGCATGTCCAGTTGTTCCAGTGCTATTTGTTGAAAAGACTGTCTTTGCTTCATTGTATTGCCTTTGCTCTTTTGTTAAAGAATATACCATAATAGCATCAAATCTCTGCCCTGGTGATTCACCCACCCCACCACTCTCAGAGTGACAATCATCTTAGAACACATCCTAATGCTCGTCTCTTCAAAGATGGGTCATGGCTCCCTGTTGGTCATGGGATAGCCTGGCATTTGCAGCCCCGCAGCCCAGCTGCTGTCTGTTCATGCAGCCTCATCTACCTTGCCCAACCCTCCCTGCCCTCCAGTTACAAACCCTGTGCTCCAGCCTTTTTCAGTGTTCCTTCTTGTCCACACCTCTGCACCTTCCATCATGTGCCTCTTTCTGCCCAGAAAGCTTTCTGCTGGGAATTTCAGAAGGGTCGCTGAGGTCTGGAGGAGGTCATAGCCATCATTCCTGTTATGAGCTCCAACCTGGAAATCAGTGCCTGATCTCGCAGCGGGTATGAAATGGAAATATATTCTTGCTCGTCCTGAAATGCCCAATAAATTCTTTTCCGGGTCAACAAGTTAAAGCTGCCAAAGAAGGCAGGGGTAGAAGAGAAATCAAGCCTCCCTTTGCATTGCCTAATGCCGTTTGGGGGTTCTCGAATGGTGTGCCCTTACAAGGAGTGTGCACCTGGGCAGAGAACTGGGCAGGGAGAAGCCAGAGGAAGCCAGGGACTCGGATCTCTGATTACATATCAGTCTCATCAATGTGTCATGAAGCTGTTGAAGTAAGCATCAAGATTACGTAACAATATGAAAAATGCTTACAGTACAACATTAAAGGGAGCTCACAGGATACACAATTGCATCCACATTGATTCAACTGAACCAGAAGTGTGTCGCATCAGAGCCTGGTGGTGGACATGAGACTGTGAACAACGTGAACAAATGAAACCGCTTTGGGTTGTAGGGGTAATGGCACTGTGGGCAATTTTTTGGTTCTTTATTTAGAGTGCTGTTAATTGTACTACGGTATTATTTGTATATTTAAAAGGCCAAATGTGTTATGGGAAAACTCATTGACTTGGATACTTAAAATGAGTCTATTTTATCATATGTAAATTATATTTTTAAAAAGTAAAAAAATTTAAATGTTTTAAAAGTGGACCTAAAGTAAGCTGGACGAGGATAGTATCTTTGTGGTCTCTCTACCTGCCTCCTCTTCCCCTTCGCCTACATTCAGGGAGACCCCTCAACGCAATCCCTGTCCAGCTATTGTGAATGGTCGTGGCTGCCGGAAATCCAATGATTAGCTCTTCTCCTAAGCTCACATCACCCTTCAGACTATCCTGGAACGTCCTGCGTCTTCACCGCTTTGTCCTGCCTTGCCAAACAACAACAGCTCTTTGTCCAACATTACCTTCCTCAAGAGTTCTGCCTTTTGCTAAGGAAACAGTAAAGGAATCTATGACAACGTTCCTATGCATGATATAGGGTTATTGCTGACCCCACCCAGATAACACTTTTGCTTCTGAGCCTGGGGATTCTGCCCTAATTGGCTGCATTAATGGAAGCACAGTGTCCCAAACAATGGAGGTGATAGTTGGAAGAATAGAATTTGGGCTTTCCTAACACAAAGGATGTTATTGAGCTGGGCATATAGGTAGGGCTGGGGGGAAGGGCATGAAAGCTACAAATCTGGGTGGGAGTTAATTCCAGCTAAATAACCTGAACTATTTTTGCTTTCTTTTAGGGACCACCCAGGCCCATACTTCTCCTGGAGAAAATACATTGGAAGAGCAGTTATGGCCAGAGGTGAGGATTTTGCCCTCATGGGAGGAGGGTGGGATTCTCTTCTAGTGGGTAAATCCAAGTCTTGATGCAAGTTGGCAGGTCCCTCCCTGAGGCCTTGAGGGAATGGTCTGAATGAACAGCTTCCCCCAGGGACTGTTGGCTGCCTGGCAGGGCAGAGACAGCATAACCGTGTCTCCTGAAATTTGGGGCTCATCATCCCTGCAGACCGAGCAGGCGGTTCCCAGAAGTGTCCCAAGAGAGTTATAAATGGGCTTATTATCTCTGTGAACCTTGAAGCAGATGCCGTGAGTTATCTGAAGGCATCTGGGTGAGGTCTTCCCAGAACATCCACAAGATAAGAGTTGAGAGTAAATGCTTTATCTCTGTCTGCAATCAGTAATTCAAGAGAAATTAACTTGTGTCTTCTTATGATGGCGAACGTGGTCAGGCTCCTGATTTACTGCACATTTTCCCCTGTTGGAGCATTTCCCCTTCCACTCTCAATTCTGGGGAGAAAACATGTGATCTCCCTTCCCAAAGCCTTCCATGTGGTTCACAGAAGCAGAGGCTGCTCTGGACTCACGAGCATCTGAGGTGGCCCGAGTAGTTTTGAGGACCGGGCACTGCTCACCCAGTCCCTCCTCTGCTGCTGTCAGCCCCTCTGGGCTTAGGGCACACCCATCTAGTGGGGATGTGAGAGTCTCCCACTTTCAAGTTTGCCCAGCTTCCAGCAGCAAATAAACGTAATGCCTCATACACCTGCTTTTGTGTAAATAATCAAATTAAAAGAGAGGAGGTAGGTAATACAAAAAATATAGTAGCATAGAATGGACTTTTTAATTTTTTAGTCTATATATACTGAGTCTCTTCTCAATAATTTCTTTTTTTATTGTGGTAAAATATACATACAATTTACCATTTTAGCCATTTTTGAGTGTACAATCCAATCACGTTAAGTACACTCACAATGTTGTGCAACCATCACCACTATCTATCTCCAGAATTTTTTCATTATCCCAACAATTGGTTTTTATTCTTCTTTTTTATTTTCCCTCCTTCTCCACCCCACTGTTTTGGGGCATCCTTACTTGCAACCTGCTAAAATCGTTGTCAACAGACACATGTCACTTTTTACCAGGTGACTTGGGTAGGGTTAGAAGAACGTGACTAGCACAATTGTTATTTCTGGATTTCGAACCTAGATAGAACAAGTACAGGGTCATTTCTACACCAAGCTTTCAAGATCTGCAATATTTCCATACAAGGCAGTTGATGTTTCTGATGTTTGGTTTCGTTGCAGACCCTGAAGAATTTTCTGTTATGCAACCCAAAGAAGTCAGGATCCAGTGTGCCTTCTAAGTCAGGTATACGACCCTGAGCCATGAACCAGGAAGGCCAGCATCTTCTCTCTGATGTGACTGGCAGAGGCTCCAACCCTACTCCTCTTCACCTTTTGGCCACTCAAGTCCTGCCTCTTCCTCATCTTTACTCCTTCACGCCTCCTCCTTTTCCCCCTCGGTTATTTCTATGGAGGGACACAGCCCAACACAGCACTCCGAGATAAAACCAACATGGCCCCACAGTGACTTGCCTGGGTGAAGGTGACCTCTGGGAGCTCACCTTGAGGCGGGCGGACAATGTCACAGAAGTTGTGGGTTGATCCCCCACATGCTTTCCCCGATCCTGTAATGTAGCCACAGTGGCTGCTCTAGACATTTTTTTCCTATAATGGGCTAGATTTGTCTAGTCCGTTGATGCCATGAATGTTGCTGTTGAGCTGGTCCTCTTCTCAGGCTTTATCCCATTAAGTGACGGCGTTGCAGACTGTGTCTAATGGCTTTGTTTATGTTTGCGTTGCACCAACCAGGCTCTCCAGCTAAGCGTGCTCTTCTTACTATTCTGTTCTGTAAAGAGTGTAGGTGGAAAAAGAAATTGATGTGCTTCTTAGGAAATACCTTCTTTAAGAGGTTTACCTATAATGCCCCCATAGCACGACCAGGGAGGCTGTCAGTGGTTTCTAGGGAGACTTCATTCTAAAGATACTGGTGGCCTGGGGGGTGATGGAGGCTTTCTGGTGACTATTTGCATAGGCTTGCATCTGATGTTTGTGTGTGTTCATGGGCTTTGAGTGCTGTTCTCTGCAAATCTTCACACCAACATGATCCCTTTTATACCCAGGTGGCTTTCATTTTAATTTGTTGCCCTCTTACTTATTAATAGTGGCCCAGAAATGGAGAGCCAAGGGACAGAGGGAAGTGAAAGGCAGAAAGAGGGCAAGTGAGAGGGAAAACAAGGTCCATGAGTGACCTTCCATGGGCCACCCGTTTGGAGATCGTGAGTCCAGTTAACACTGTGCCCTCCGGAGAGGAGGGAGCCTCTTTTGGGTGGGGTTCCGAGAGCTCCCAGCGACTGCCTGGTCTTCAGCTTTCCACTCCCGTGGCTGACAGACTCAACCTCTGCAGCTGAGTCAGGCTGGGGGATGTGGGTCTGCCCTTCCCATTTGGTGTCCTCGGCCCACACCATGGGGAATATAGATCTGACCGTCTTCCATGCGTTCTGTCTCCACAGTCCACTCTCTGAGACCTTCTGATATTAAATTTGTGGCAGCCATTGGCGATGTGGAAACTGTGAGTATTTCAAAGAGACGGAGGTGGGAGGCACAGTGACCCTCCGAATGAGTGCCTAGTAACCAGGCAGAATGTTTCATTTGGGGAGAGAAGAACATTCTCTGAATGGGAGAAATCCTAAAATCTAGGGGGTTCTGGGTCCTTTTTTTTTTTTAATCAAATGAATGCCTCTCTTTATATTAGCATGAGGAAATTTTTGGAGTTTCTCATTAATAAATTAAACTCATTGATAAATTAAGTCAAAGATCACATAGAATTTTTAAAATAATCTCTTAAACTCTCTATTTATGAGATAAAGAAAAAATGCCCTTACTCACATGGTAAATTTTTAAAAATACATCCATCTTTGCTAATAAATTTTAATTGGTATATTTTATATGGTTAGGTAAAGGAGAAAGAAAGCGATAAGAAGAGAAAGAGGGAAAGAGAGAGGGATGAGCAGAAAGTGAGGCATCTGGAGAGAAGAGGGTTGGAGAGCAGAGCAGAATGCCACTGTGATTCCCTGATCAGCCCTGGCTTCCCACCATCCTGCCTGGCCTTGTCTTAGTAAAGATCTGCAGCCAGCTTCCCCCCCCTCCCCCCAGTCCCAGCTGAACAGAACACTTACCGGGCTCTGCCCCCAGCCCTGCTGTACCTCCCCTACCTAAACCGGTCGATCCCCTCCCCCCAGTGTGCTCTTCCCCACCCCCCACGTCTCCTTCCCACTGTCCCTCTGCATCCCAGCTGCAGTCTGTACTCCCTGCACCCTCAGCCCCTTCCCCTGGGCCCAGCCTGCCACCTCACCGCAACCCCAGCCCACCATCCCATGCACAGTGCCAGTCGTATGTGAAGTGCGAGCTTCAGATGAGAAAACTGACCTCGGGCCCAGAGAAATCTGGCAGGCGGGGCTTCCCACCCTTGTCTTATTCTACCTGTGCTGGGGGTGGTAAAACTGCACGTGTGCTGTCTGTGCGTGCTGATGAGGGTGAAGGTGGAGGTTTCCTAGTGGGAGAGATGTGAAGGGGGAGATGGGAATAAATGAGAAAGGAGGTTTCATGTCACGGGGAGCACGTTGACTTTGCTCAGCCCGTGTGTCTCTGCGTGCTGATCGTTACATTCCAGGGCCCGGAACGTGTGGCACTCGCTGGAGGACTCGCATTCTTCCACCTTGGGGGGGAAATTCACGGCAGGGAAACCTCCACCCCCAGTCAGGTTTCTAAAGTTGAACGAATCAATGACTCCCACTCTGGTCCCAGCTCTGAACGAGCTCTCTCGCTCATGAATTATTCAGGCCCACAGCTCCTGCCTGTCACTCAGCTCCCCTTTTCTCCTGCATGAGCCTGAGGCCCACGGCACAGAACACAGCTCCAGTCCATGCTGGTGTCCCGGCCCCAGAATCGCGCTCATTGCTGACAGGCACCTTTGCCTTCAGGATCCATCCTGGAGTCACGGTTCCTCGGAGGCCGCCTTCCTCTGTCCCCCCAGAGACGGCTGTCAGGAACTTCGCCTGGCAGATTAGAAACATCAGGCCAAGGAAAAATAATGGAAGATGGTGAATTTAAAAAGAAAAAAGTCTATAATGCGGATGTCTTGCCTTGAGTTCCTGCAGCTTTCTGTAAAGAAGGCACAGTCACTTGTGACTATAAGGAACACTTGTTTAATTGCTCTGGACTCCCTTTTCCTCAGAGAACTTTAAAGATCAGGTTTGTAAATGGTCATAAAAATTATTTCCAAACTAACACACGTGATGCATGTTCAATATAAGAAAAAATCAAAATACATATATACAGTATAAAAAATTAAAGATGTCCTTCACATCTCTGATTCTCCTGCCTCAGCACACACACACGCTCCAATATGTAGGGTGAGAGAGAGTGTGTGTGCATACATATATGAAACCTAAATAGGGTCATTTTGCAATAGACTATCTGTGACTTGTTTTATGGGGTTTTTTTTTGCTTAACTAAGAGTCACAGACATTTTCCATGCCAGGGAGTTTACAATCCACTATATCAAATTCCTTGAAGGCAGGGCCTGTGTCTTATTCAGCTTTGTGTCTCCAGCGCCACAGAACATTCAGGCCATGAAAAGTGTGGAAAGAAAATGGCTGGCAGCAGGCAAAATGGAGAGCTAGGAGTTTGCTGGGTTTGTCCCAGCCTTCCCTTTCTGTGACTTCTCCCTGAGCTCTTCCCCGCACCTCCCCACCTTGTTGCTCTTGTTCTCTCCCCCTACGCCCCCTCCCCACCCCACATCGGGCTTGTTCTGAGGAAGGGCTCTGCCTTCCGTCAGATCCCCTTTGGTTGGGCACAGGCTGTTCACCTCGTCGCCGCCCCAGGAGGCCGGCTGCCCTCATGACTTCACCTGTCTTGTGTCTTTGTTGGTGATCCCTGACTTGCATTTTAGTATGGTATTTTGCTTAACTTGTTACCCCTCCCTGGAAATTTTGCCTTTCAAACTCCCTCTCATTGAGGAGTAAAGGACTCCATCCCAGTCAGAGGAAAGTCACGGTCAGCCTGCTCTCCCCAGAGGGCACCAGAGGAGTGACCGAGTTTTAAAGACTGGTTGTCCTTTGAGCTGGGTGGTTAAGACTAAGCAGGCTCTTTAAAGGGAAGCAGCAGCAGGCAGGGTGTAGGGAGGGAGGGCACAGCTGTCACCTGTCACCACCGCACCTGGAGACTCCATCTTCTAGGATTTGTGAGAGAGAGAATTTGTGTCAGAACCGGTGAAAATAATACTACTGACAACAGTTAATAGGTATTGGACGCTCTCTGTGTCCTGGGCACGACTCCAAGCATCCCTAGGACCATGCAAAGGACGCGATTCCCAGGAGGGTGACCATGTCTCACCCCCAGCCCTAAACCAGGGAACAGAGAGCGTCCTGTGTTGTCCAGCATTTTGCCAAGAGGAAAATCAGAAACTTATTTTGTTCATTCAAAAGATATTTGTTGAACAAATATTTATCGAGTCCTTATGATGTGTCGAGCACTGTCCTATGTCCAAGGAACACAGGCAAGAGCAAAACAGAAATTCTGCCCTCATGGCATTTCCATTCTAGACGGGAGAAACAGACAATAAACAAAATAAATTTTAGATTACGGAAGGTCACAACAAAACTATCTCTTTTGCTTCTAAGTAGAATGTTAATAAGGTTTCAAGATGTGTTTAAATATAAGTCTCTTGCCCCTGTTTTCTGTTCTGGAAAACGTTCACGTTTTCTGTTGATCTGAGTTCCCACCAGCACACTGCCGAGGAAGTCTGGCATTCTTGCCTCCCTGCAGAGCTGATGCGGGCAGGTGTGGCCTTTCTCTGCATCCGCAGGGCCCCTGTTATTGGAGGGAGGGTGTGTCTGACGGGCAGCCGGCGTCTCCCCAGGGTAGCCTCTGCCGCCTTCTCTGGCTGGGTTGTTCACACTTCGTATCTTTTTCAGCCTCCAGACTCAGGGACAGTCGACGTGGAGAAGCAAAAATGGTAACTATTCTAGAACCACAGAGCCATAGAGCCAAGAGGAGCCTCAGAGATGATCTTTCATCTCCGTATTTCATTGATGGGGGAACCTGAGGGCCAGGGAGTCAATGCCTTACTCCAGGCTCCCTTAGAACATGTGGCAGAGCGGGGACAAGAACCCAGCCTCCTACCTCCCCATCCAACCCTCCCTGTGCCTCTGAATGCCCCTGGCTCCTCTGGGTGAATGAGAAGAAAAGTGGAAAAGGCCAAATGCGGCATTCCTGTTCCCACCACCAGTCTCCTTGCTCTGCTCTGGAGGAAGCGTGGGGTTGGACCAGGAGCAGGCCCCTTCTACACCGGGGCCTGCATCCCCTTCCAGCTTTGGGCCAGAGTGGAAAAGTGGGGAGGAGGATCCAGACGGAGCTGTTCACCTCATTTTGGTGATTTCATTGCCATCTAAGTTGTGTCTCTGGCTCCAAGAAGGATAATTCCAGAACCAGAGCAAGGCTGAGCCTAAGCTTGTTATGAATAGACCTCAGGCAGCAGAGGGAAAGGGTTGGTGGGCGACAAATGCAGCCTGACGCTCCTGTTTGCTTCTGCTCACAGGACTGACAAACTGCCACAGCAGGAGTGCTTGGGAGTGGTGACAGGTGAGTTCTGTGCATTTGTCGTCAGATTCCGGATTATTCCTGTCCCTCCCGACACAGCAGCCTTTGGGTTAATGAAGAGAATGTACCCTATTGACCCCTTCCTCACAGAGCCTGAGGAGAAAGGGGAGGCGTTCTGAGAGGACAGACAGGGGGCCAGGGTGTGAAAAGTTGGACACTTCAAAGGAGAAGGTGAGAAATGTGCCCCAGGGTCTCTGAGCAGAGAAGCCAGGAGACATTGGGTTAGGTTAGGGGCCATGGGAGAGGGTTCAGGGGTGGCTGGGCCGGAGTCCTGAGGCTCCTGCTCCCCCAGGACCCCGGGCAGGACTTGAAGCACTTTATCTGGGGAAACTGTGCGCCCTTCACTCCCCCCAACGCCCTCAAGGAGAAGACCCAGGTCTGGTTTTCAGCCTACTTCATTTTGCAATAACTCCCTTGCTTATGAAAGAAACATATCAATTGGGTTCAGGAAAATGAAAATCAATTGTAATCCTACTATCTAGAGATAATCATCATTAATATTTTGGCCTTTGTATGTGTGAATGTGCTTATGAATATGCTATCTGTCGCTTTCTTTTCTTCGTTTACTATCAGACATACCCTGTAACTCTGTTAAGTAATCCCAAAACCCCCGTGGCCCTTAACGCCGGCCGAATTAGCCTAGTGGGATGGTAGAGTTGCCTATGCTTGGTGCTCACAAGTCAAGAACAAGGAAATCACCTTTCACTCCATAATTAGAGCGAGAAGACTCAGACCTCAATGCCATGCTCTGCTGAGCTGACATTCCCGCTGAGACTAGTAAGTGAGGTGGCTAGGGCCCTGTCAGTTCAGCCACTGATTTTACCAAGGGCCTGGGCACAATTAGGCTCTCCACAAGAACAGGGATGCATAAGATGCTGCCCCTGCCTTTAGCCCTCGCCACCCAGCAGGGGGGCTTGAGGCCTGGTAGGCAGCCCTCCAGGATCTGATTGACAGGTGAGGGAGTCCCCTTGCAAAGGGTCAGTCAAAGGGTTCTGAAAGAGGAGGCCCCTACTGACTGAGTGACTCACGGTCACAGCTCTGCCCAGCCTTGGCCCTGTTTACCTTTAAATGGTAGGAAGAAAGAAAGAAAGTGATATATTTGTGGTGTCTGGGAAGAGGAGATGTACTTTAGACCCTGAAACCACAAATACAGCTATTACTTTGCCTGATTTCTCAATTTGTCTCCATTTTTTGGTTCTTCATTCCCCCGGCAACAAGGCCTCACTGCCCTTCTTTAAGCCCAGAGTGACCAGAAGTCCCACCTGGCCAGAGGCGCTGCGGAAGGAAGGGCAGTGAGGGCAGATCTTGCGCCTGGACGTCCTCAAAGGCAGGACTCACTTGTAGCTGCTGGTGAATCCAGCCTCCCTAATGCAGGGGAAAGGGGGAGGATGGGGTGCCAGACCTGGAGCCAGCTGGGTGGCCAAGCCGCAGAGGAGCAACTGGTCCTCCAAGGAGAAAGTGCTCCAGGCACATCAGGTCCATGCAGTTGTATGGTGGGGTTGGCCCAAGCCCCATTTGGCTCAGCCCACCCCCCCCAATCCCAGAACTTTAGAGCTCTTCCAATCTAGCCATGCCCTCGCCCACCATGGCCATTTTGCAGATAGAAAAACTGAGTCTCGGGGAGGTAAACAGACTTTCCCAAGGTTACATGGTCAGTATATGGCAGATCCCTAGAGAATCCAAGTAGTCCAGACCCACAGCCTGTGTCCTTTATTCTGACCCCACTGGGAACTCAGAGAGAGGCAGCGAGGACTGACCAGTACAGAGCGGACCTAAAACAAAATGACAGGCAGATTTGTGTGAAAAGATCCAAGGTCATGTTTGATCACAAAGAAGCAATACAATACCAATACTTTTAATTTGGAAAGCAATTCTCTTTCAAAAACCTACCACCTGATACTCGCGTTTTGTCATTTGTCCTCATGGGCTCTCCTGAAGTGAGGGAAGGAACGTGGTCTTCCCGCACCCCCGCCCCCTCACGTGCACACACAAGCGCACACACTCTCATGCTGCCCCTGCAGTCTTCAACCGGCTTTGGAACATTCCGTTCTCTCACCACATGTGGGAATGGACTCCTTCTGCAAGCCAGTCAGGGCTCAGAAAAGGAAGCTCATTACTTTGGGTTGAGGATGAAGATCAAGTCACATGTGACTGAGGTGGCTGCCCAAGGAGACAAAGCCAAGTGACCATCTCCTGACTTCCAGCCCAGCTCTCCCAACACTACCCTCTCTGCTGCCTGCACGGTGGCGTCAGCTGGATTCTGCACCCACAAAGCCCCAGGCACTCCGGATGGGGGAGAAAGGAAAGGGGGAGTGGGACGGGGGCGGAGGCATCTCCCTCGCATGACACTCTTCCCGTTCTGCCCTCTCCTCTCTTGGGAGCAAGATACAACTTAACTGCTCCTGACTGCGCTATTTTTAGTGGTCCTCTGGCTGTCAGCTCTGGGATGTGTGTTCCCCGGAGCTTTCCCGCCCCGCTGTCACTCTCTGCAGGAGGGAGGGGGCAAGGAGGCAGCCTGCCGGGTCCCTGTCCCAGCACACTTTCCCTAAGGAGTCAGCAGTGCCTGACGGTTAAGAGCTTTGGCCTCCGAGAGCTCTGGTTCAGATCCCAGCGACTTCGGTTAGCCCTGAGGCCTTGGGTAGGTGGCTTAGCTTCTCTCAGCCTCAGTTTCCCCATAAGACACTTAGCAGTGGGCCTGGCCTAGCACTTGACAGATGCTCATTTTTAGCTCCATTCACTTCCAGGGGCCTCCCAAAACCGCCGCCCCACCCCCCCCTACCCCCCACCAGGGTGAAGGCTGTGCTTTGGGGAAGGGGCAGCAGCCCTGGCTCCTGACCCTAGAGGGGTCAGTCTTCACAGGTGACCTCGAGCTCTCAAGGCCACAGCCTCAAACCAGCTCTCTCTTTAGTCCTTTCAGACGTCATCAGACACTTCAGTCCCTCTGTTCTGAGGCCCGTGTGTGCCCCTAGGGAGAGAGTGATACCCTCCACTGGTGCTGAGTAAGTCCGTTTTCTGGCTTTCTCCTGCTCATCCTGTCCCAGGCATCTAGAAGGAAGAATTGGGGGGTGCTGACAAAATCAGAGTGGCTTAAAAGTAGAGATCTGGATTAAATGAAAGTCAAATGTGTCTCCTGCGTGGATTTCAGTCTGCCTGATGGGCCTGATTTTAAAATCATGTCACTATCTGCCCTCCAGAAGCCAGGGGTGGTGCAGTGTAGCCTCAGGCTCAGAGACTGTACCTGGGCTGGGGCGAGGGGCAAGCTTCCAGCCCTCAACGAGCTTATATTTAACTGGTTTTTCTCTCTGCCCTCTCCCTCCATGCAGAGACTTATGGATTCAGGCCAAAGACCTGGTGAGGAGCATGAAGGAGAACCAGGTAAGGATCCGGCTGGCGCTGTGGTTGGAGCTGCCTGGCTTTGCTGTGGGGCAATTGGACCAAACACACCAGGTGGTGGGGGCCCCGCGGCCACCATGCCCTGACCGCGGCACCCGTGTGGCCTGGGTGCACCAAAAATGCTCTTCCTGTTGGGATTCTCTGGAGGCCGTTAACACAGGGCCCCTTCTTGTGTTCACAATGCTGTTCTGCCAAAAGTCAGCCGGTGGACTAGATAACTTCTCACTTAGGGAGGTGGTTGAGAGCTTGGCTTCCAGAGGGAGACGAGTGTGAGGGTGAATCCTGAATTCTCCACCTATTAGCTGTACGATGTTGGGTAAGGCACTTAACCTCTCTGAGCCTCAGTTTCCCCACCTATGAAAGGGGGGCAATAAAAGAGCCTGCAGCACAAGACTCAGGATTAAGCCAGGTGTTGGATGTGCCTGGCACAGAGGCAATGCTCAGTGAAAGCCTATAGCTGTCATTGTCATTGAAGTGGCGATTGCTGTTA
This sequence comes from Equus przewalskii, assembly GCF_037783145.1. NCBI lineage: Eukaryota > Metazoa > Chordata > Mammalia > Perissodactyla > Equidae > Equus > Equus przewalskii. The sequence continues at coordinate 67,451,155 of NC_091844.1, read as the reverse complement.
TTATGGGTTACTATGCTCATTTTAGTTCTTAGGTGGAGGCCTCTGTACTATACATCTTGGGGCCCTGATACCCACTCTCCTAGCAGTTCAGACACTCTTTACTTGGTAACTCACATGAGTTTGTATCAAGCATCCTCCAATCTTTTACACTCTCCTCTTGGGCGAGTATCAAATCAAGGCAAGCCTTGCTGCCAAGCTGGCTCTAACCAGGCACTGGGCTTGGACCACTGGAACCGAGGGAAGACACTGTCTTGGCCAACCATCATTCATTCCAGGGTTCAGGGATTAAAGCTGGGTCATTCAAGGTTATACAGGGACAGTGACAAGTGCAGGAGCTACGCTGTAAAGAGTTGGTTTCCCCGTAACAGGAGAAATCCAGAATTTCTGGAGTAATCATAACATTCCTGAGAATAACTGGGAGGTCCTGAATCCAACCCCATAATTTTACAGAGGAAGAGGCTGAAGTCCCAAGAAGTCACGTGACCTGTCCGACTTCACACAGCTAGTTGGAGCTAAAATCTAGAGTGTGATTCACAGTTCAGTGCTCTTCAAGCACACCAGGCTGCCTCCTAAATGTTCTACAAGTAACACATGTTCATTGTAGAAAAATCAGAAAACACAGATAAACAAAATGAATATTAAAACCATCCTTCAACCTGATACCCAGAGATAATTGCTAACACTTGGTGTATATTTTCTTCCATATTTTTTCTAAGCACATTTATCTGTATGTATTTTATAAAAAAGGGATGTTACTAGATGTAGATGCTTTTTATAACCTGCTTTTCTCAATATAATATTTCCCAAGGCAATAATTACATTTTCCAGCATCATTTTAATAGCTACAGTGTTTCATCTTAAGAATGTTCCACAATTTACACAGCAGTCCCCGATTTCAGCCATTTATGTTGTTTCCAATTTTTCACTCTTATGAACAAGGCTTCTTCACTGTAGGTAAATCTTTCACGTATCCCTGTTTCCTTAAAATACATTTTAGGAAATGGAATTGTTGGATCAAAAGGTATGCCCTTAAAAAGAAGTTTTCGATATACTTTGCCAAATCTCCTTCCAGAGAGTTAAACAACTTTAGATTCCTACCATACACTTCCTCTTTTAAAAAGAAAAACCCATAAAGATGATATTGTGGCCATGGGTTACGAAATTGAAAGACGTAGAAAGAAAGATGTTCTTTTGGTGTCAGGTCTTACCATTATCTCTTTTTCATGCTGTTGCCCTTTTCTTCAGCAACTTGACTTTCAAAATGACTGGAAGCTCATCAATGTGTTCTTCAGTAATGCAAGCCAGGATCACCTATGTCCCTCCACCCAACAGGTAAACAGCAGGCTGGGAGGCAGAGGGGTTGCAAATGTGGGGATGGGAGCAGAGTGAATGAAATAAATCTGCTCCTGTCAGGCTGGGCCTGGTGGCACCTATTTCAGAATTAGGCAAATAGACAGAAAGATAAACAAATGGATATAGACATCTAAGATCTCAAGGGACCATATACAGGGACAGTGTTTTTAGCTACCATCTTTCATGTCAGGAAAAGGAAATTGAGGTATAGATAAGCTGAGTCAAAGATCATTCTGCAACGGAGCAAAATCAGCTTCCCGGTCAAAAATGATTTTGCCTGTTTTAACTCTGATTTCGTGTAAGTACTGAATTTTGGAAATAAAGTAGGCTGTGTACTCTGGTCATAACCTCTTGGCCTGTAGACTCTAGCTGTAATGAGAAGCTTGCTGTTTTTGTAGGCCCACTGTGTCTTCCAGGCACTTTGGCTTTCCTGGGAACAGGACATGAAAAATGTGGCTTTATTTATTATTTATGTAGGTGACTACCTATGACTTAAGTCTTTTTTGAAGATTGTCCAGGTTAGGATCAGTTGAAAGTCTAAGGAGTGGTTTAGAAATCTAGGCTGTGATGACATAAATGGCACACAGACTCTCCTTCAGGAGACTAAAGCCTGGTTGCCACCAAGGTGGTCCTGCCATGGCGTCCAGTTACCTGTCCACTGTCCTTTCAGCCACCTTCCAGAACCTCTGCCAGGCTGTGGCACAAGAATAGGTGAAATTTCTTGAGATGCTGTCCTCCTCTTTTCTGAACCCCTTTTCCACAAAATACACTCTTGTCTTCCTCCAAATGCCCCATGCTTCCGTTGACTCCTGACCCACCATCAAATACCATTCCTTTTGTGATGTTTGGCCCTGGGAAAATGCAGATGGAAGGCCACCTTCCCTAACCAGCTCTTGTTGAACAGTATACCTGCAGATCTCCTGGGTTTGTAGCATACAGATATTGAAGGTTTATTGTTCTGCTTCACCATCTGTTTTTGCCCATGCCAAATGAAATTTACAATCCGTGTTCATTCTCTGCCCCACCCCACTTTGGTCATTATGCACTCTGCCCTCGTTCTGGTCATGATGGATACTAACATTTATTCATGAACGAAGTGCTTAAACAAGTATTTAGGCATTGCTGCATTCCTCTTATATCTACTCATCCATCCATCCATTCATCCGTCCATAAATTATCATATTCATGCATAAATTCATTCTCTCACATGTAGGCACATGCTATTGTATTTATGATGCGTTTGTTCTTGCTAGCGTTCCTTTGATTTTTTAAACGTTTGAATGCATTCATTGATGCCTACACTCATTCATGAGTTCTTCCATATACCTTATCTCACATTCAAGCATTCCTGTGTGAATTCTTGCATTCTTTCATGTATATGCCTTCAAGCACTCTTGACTACGTGATGCATTCCTCTGTGCATGCATCTATCATTATTTACTTTTATTAACTTTTAGTTACACAGGCAATGTACAAATGTTTTCTTCTTTTGAAAAACTAAAACATTACCATTAAAGCTAAAATACCATTTGGCTAACGCCTCCAATCCTCTCCCTTTTTATTTCCAAGCCTTTTACATATCTATGAATCCTAATATTATTTTGCGTGTGTGTGTGAATGAGAGAGAGAGATTTAACATAAATAGTATTCTATCATGTGTATTATTGAGCAATTTTTTTCACTATTTTTCAGATCTAGTCATGTTAATACCTATGGATTGAGTTTATCCCTCTTACTTGCTACATAGTATTCCATTGTGTAAATTCACTACATTTTATTTCTGCATATCCCATTGATGGTCATTTAGGTGTTTCTAGTTTCTCATTGTTATAAACAGTCTTGTTCATTTACTTGAAGATGTGTGCTTTTTTAAATATGGTGATTTTCAGATTGTAGATTGAAGTATATTAGTGGGTCAAAAATCAGTTTTAAAGATTACAACCAAATTTATAAACTATAAAATATTAGAGTTCATTGCATGTAGTAGAGCAAGTGTTGGTTCGTGATTATTTTTGCTTCATTTTCTACTTACATACATGTTCTAGGTTGCAATGTGAAACATGTCTCACACTGTCGTCGTGGTCAAAATAGTTTGAAGAAAAGTACTTAGAGCAGGTTCCTAAGCTTGGCATTTCTGCTCATTGGATATATACACCTCTAAGTCTTGGTTGGGACTGCCTGATGCCCTCCAGAGTAGCTGAACCCATTTGTGTCCCCCCAGCATCTGAGAGCACCTGCTTCCTACAACCTTCCCAATATCTGTCGTTATCAAACTTAATGATTTTTGTCAATATGTGACATTCCCTCAAGACCTAGTCATGTTGATATATATCGGTTGAGTTCATTCACACTTGCAACCACATACTTTTAATTGGTCATAAATGTATGACAAAAGTCATCATGCTTCACAGCCTTCTTCTGAATCTGGAGGCAAAAAATATAAGTAGAATTGTGCAAGTTATTTGGAGAACTAAGCTTTTTCCTGACTTTGGGTTCAAGGAGGTGTTTATTATACGTGACCCTATACAGGAGTGACATTTTATAGGAGCATAACGTCTTCCACTAAGGAACAGGGACAGCTGGTGCCCCACGGGACAGCCATTCCGTGTCTGGGGTGACTGGGTGGCCCCGACTCACTCTGCAGTGCTGAATAAGCACCTTGACTGAGGAGCCTCTGAAGCAGGGTGCGCCCTCAGGGGAGAACCGCCCAGGGCTTCCCCGGTTTCCCTGGGGAGGGTGGGTGCCCTGGATGTGGTGCAGGTGGGCAGCGAGGACGGTTCTAGACGGACTTCCCAAGGCTCTTCAGAAGGGAAAGTGAGACACATAGTGTCATGCTCAGGCAGAGACTCGCTTAACTGAAGAAAACTGGTCTGAAGCTTTATCACTGGTACCGCAACAGAGCGGCTACACCGGCCTCTAGAGACAACCTCACACGGAGGCAGGGACGTGGGGTGGGGGCTGCCCTCTGCGCAATCCCAGCCCCAGTGATTGGCAGCTGTCTCCAGAGACACTGCCTACGTCCCTCCAGGAAATAGAACAGCTCCTCTGCCTTCCTGTCTTCCTGTCTGAGCCAAGTCGCCTGGGGGGACAGCCAGTTTGCAGGCAGCTCAGGGGTCTGTCAAGTTTATTTTTGTTTTTTGTGTTTTTGTTTACATTGAAAAGGTAAACCTTTTCGGGTGCTCTCATTTGCTTATTTTCATTACCTGCAAGGAATTGGGTTGGTAGGGGGTGTCTTGAAACACCACCCAGTGACGGGAGCCCTCTCAGCCTGTCTTGGGGGCCCTCTTCTTACTTGGGGCGAATGTGGCAGGGAGAGATCTGCTAAAATCATGCCACGCAGAGGTTTCGAAGCCCCTCTGGGTCCTTAAATCCAGGGGTAATGTATTCCCCCTTTGGAACAGATTTTCTTCAGATAAAAGTGATTCCCTCAGCCTTTGGGAGTAAGTTGGATCTCCCATCCCTCTGTGTGGGCTTTAGAATTGCCTTGACCTTGAGTTTGCCCTTCCCTGACAATGAACTTCTCATCTGGGGGAGTTTGGTTTTTACTGATGGGTGATAGTTGGGGAAATCAGAGAATGGACAGAAAACCCAGGAAGCTCTGGGAACTCTACACTTGTTTGTGGGAAACTGGTGTCTGGATGGGGCCTTTGCCACCATCACCTCAGCTGAGGGACCAGGGGAGGGGGAGGGGGACAGGCTGGCCGTGAGCCTGGGTGTCCTTACCCCTGTGTCCCTGCACCCCCCCCCCCCCGCCCCGGTCTCCATGTGCACTCTGCACATCTCTCCTCTTACAGGAAAGCCGTGTGACGAGTGGCATGGACAAGCTGACTAGAACCCTGGACTACCTGCACCAGGAGGTGAGGCTTGCGGCTTCCCCAGCTCCGTGGGACACACACCCAGAGCTTCCTCACCGGCACCTTCAGCAGCCAAAAGGAAGCTGCCCTTCCCAGGGTGGGTGGGGCAGGTTCTGGTTTTCTCTCGAATGGCCTCCACTGGGATGGGGGAAGTGGACTCCTGTGAGGGAGATCAAGACCCTAGGGAAAGGGAAACCCGGGAGGAGCCAGTCTCCTCACCTTTCTGATGAAAACGGGTCAGGTATAGAGCTCTTCACTCTTCCAAAGGATGTTTCTGAGAGAGCCTTCTGGAGAGAAGAAGGAGTGGAGCACAGTTCTCCCTGGGGACTCGGTGAGCCCCCTCTTTCCTGAGGCCTCTCTCTGACTGAGTCTGGGGCACTGATGGCCTCTCTCGAGCGACCATGATAAGCACTTCAGGTCCTGAGACTCCAAGGGGAGTTCTGTGGCTCTCACATCCCCTTGGCTTCCCTGGGGAGTCGGCTTTTCAGTCAGAGAGGGTCTACTGCCCCATTGCCACCATGGTCCTGCTCCTCTGATGACACTGTGCTGGGGAGGTGCCCTGCCCACCATGAGGGACAGTGAATGATGCATTTCTGGAATGACACAGCTGGCAGCTTTGGACTGACACCAACCAAACATGTCCCAAAGGGGCCACCTGTTTAACCAAGGAGAGGCCTGTTGTGCTCAATGAGACCCCCAGACTGGGCTCAAACCAGGGATTCCAGAGTAGCCCCTGGACAGCAATGGTGACTTTGCAAATGCTCATCTTCTCCCTTGTATCCTCCTAGGTCCCCAAAGCATTTGTGAACCTGGTGGATCTCTCTGAGGCGATGGGGGTCTCTCCCTGGCATCAGGGGACCCAGCTCAGGTAATAAGGGAAGTGGAATGGGACCAGCATTTGTTGATTGGCTGCCACGCACCAGGCCCTGTGTGCGTACTTCATGTGCTTTGGTCCTATGAGGGTGAGCCAAAAAAGGATAGAGGCCAAGAGAGATTAGTCGTCATGTGCGAGATCTTGGCCAGTGAGCGCAGAGTCAGGCTGGGGGAAGGGCCCTCTGCCAAGTTTTGTTTTGGGGACTGAGTTAAAGAATGAAATATTCAGTCTGGTTGAAGAGGTGCCAGATGGCCTACCCCCACCAGAATGATTAGAGAGTTTTAAAAACAGGTTTGGCACAACATCTATTTAGCCAAGAAGCGATACTTCTGGAAATTGGAAAGAAAAAAAATTAACCTAAATGTATGTTATCTTCACAAAACTTGATTCTCACATATTTCTGAAATTTTTCCTAGAATTTAAACTCCTTGAACCCAAATCCTAGGATTTCTGGCTTTGCACCCAGAAAAGAAATTCATATGGAAAAAGTCAGGGCAGGGATAGCTGGAGGGAGTGACAACAGAAAGGAGAGGCCAGTGCTGAGAGGAGAGGAGGATTTGAGGAGGAAGGAAGCACAGAGGAGGGGAGGGGACCTGGGGGTGGGTTTCTGGTGTGAGGAGCAATGAGGGGAGGCGGTGTGTCAGGAGATGGATGAGAGGGAGCTGTCTCCACATCCCTTCCCCACCCCAAGGAAGGGACAGCCGGGCAACCAGATCTCCACAAGGTACCAACTCTCCACTCTACCCTTTATTCTCCTCAACTTTTGTTCTCTTTCCTTCCTTCACTCACACCCTCTAAGACTTCCAACTTCTCCTTCTCCGCTCCCTAAGCAACTGCCAGGTCCCCCAGACCCCTGCTTCCCCCAAGGGACAGCCTGAATGGCCCTACCCTGCATCCACGCTCTCACTTCCGGCCTGTTTTCACCTGCAGCCCTGCAGCAGAGCCCCATGGGTGCTCAGAGGAGACCTCTAGGCTGTCTAAGGCTGTGGCACAGTGGTCCTATCAGGTGAGCCCGTTCTGGGAGACTGGCTGTTGACTCACAGGGGCGGGTGGTCATGGAGGAGAACGGGGGGCTGGTAGGAACAATTAGGGTACAAGTTTGCTAATGTAGAACTTCTCCAACTGAATTCAAGACTAAGAGTCAAGAACCATGGAGCTGCTCTCAGTTCACTTCCGGGTGATGATTCAACTTTCTGCATGTAAAGTGGAGACCACACTACTGCAGGGGTGGGGTGGGGGACAGTGCTGGTACTCCAGGTGAAAGACAGTGGAGAACTTGAAGATTCGTTCTGAAATGTTTTTGGTCGTCATCACTGCTCATACCACTGCATCTGTGGCTGCTGAGCTAGGCTTGTCCCCAAGACTGCCGTCCGAGGACAACTCAGGCCTCCCACAGATGTGCTTTCTAGTTCAGAGAAGAGACCCCAAGAGAGTGAGGATGGCTCAGCGGAAGCCATCGTCCCTCTCAGCAAACAGCTCAAAGTGCAGTTCCTACCTAAGTATCAACATCATGATTTTTGTTTAAGAAGAAAGTTACACACTAATCTACGTGGCACTTCTTCCACATCAGAAATGACATTTTTTAGGTAGTTAATGGCACACCTCTCTATAGAACTTCACCCCTGAACAGAGTACAGTAAGTGGCCATGGCCACGTGCAGGGCTGGTGCACACCTTTGCCTCCCAGAGGGTGTATTTCAGGTCTGTCACGCTGGGGCTTCAGAGGAAGATGAAAACCCAATTTAGTTAATCAAAGGGCCCCAAAGTGTAAGACACAAAGAGCTTCGAATAGCACTGAATTCAGCACGTGCTGGGTAAACCTGACAGAGGGCTGCTGAGGACTCCCTGGGTGGAGCATGGGCAGGCTGGGCTCTGCTCGTGCTCCTGGGTGCACATCTCTTCGCTCCCCTCTGCAGGAAAGCTGGGAACGTCTCCTGGCCTCCAGCAAGTATAACGAGCAGGGGTCCTTCGCGGTGGTTTTCCAGCCCTTCTTCTACGAGACAGCCCTGTTGGTGAGTGAAAGCTGCCGTGAGGCCGCAGGAGCTGAATCAGAAGGAGCCTGAACCATACCCTCTCCCTCTCCCACCCTCCCCACTGCAGAAGCCCCAGCCCAGCTGGGCTTCACTGAGCCCAGGATATATAGTCCTGGAGGGAAATGCTGCAATATTCTTATACTTTCCTGACAATTTCCCCAGGGGGTTGGACATCCCCATGAGGCAGGTTCTTAGAGGCAGAGAATCCTCGAGGTAAAGAGCATGGACCCAGCCAGACTCCTGGCTCTGGAATGGGCTGGCTGTGTGACCTTGAGCAAGTTGCTTGAACTGTCTGTGCCCTGGTTCCTCATCAGTGAAATCAGGTCTATTATCAACATTCCATCCCTCTAGGGTGGTTGTCAGGATCACATGAATAAATACATGTGAGGAACTCAGAGCAGCGCCTGGTGCGTGGGAAGCCCTCAGTGTCTCTTAGTTGTGATGATTCAGGATAGAATTTCTAGGACACCACACCACACTCCTCCCTCTGCATGCTCTCTACATCCATCCTGGGAGGGAGGGTAGTTTGAATTCCTCCCCACTAGGTCACTGGGCACATGCCCCTCCCCGCAGTGGGGCCACTCAGACCATGAGCGCTGTGGGGGTCCACATGTGCTCACTGAAGTCTCTGTGACGCCTCTGGGGCTTCAGCGCTGTGCGTCTGGGACAGTCCCTCCCTCCGCTCCTGGCTCCGGCCCTGTTGGAGTCATCGTGCCGCTCTAGGACTCCAACGATGTTTAAATTGTGGTTTAAAGGGAGGAGGAATATTCGGTCCCATTCCCCCTACTCAGATCACACCCGAATCACTTCCCTGTCACCACTCCTTGTGCTATTTGGTTCCCTTATGGAGAACCCCATGAAAATGAGGAGCAGCCAGACATTTCACGTGTTCCTGCAGGCCTGACCCTAACAGCAGTCCTATAAGTGCCGTCATTACTAGTGGGGAGGGGCTGAGGGAAAGAGTCTGCGTGGATCAGGGCCACCCCATCCCAAAGTGCACAGCAGGTCCAGCCTATCCTTGGGGGCACACAGGGGTCCTTATCTGCTTCTTTTTCAGGGGGAGCAGCCACTCCAGGATCCCACCACACTCGCCTTGAATCTCTGGAACAACATGGTGAGTGTCTGGGGTCCCAGGAGGCCACCGTGCTGGCCTTGGGCGTTGGCCCACAGAAGGAGGAGCAGGGCGTCTACCACCCTGCCCGCCCTGCCCATTACTCTGACAGAGGGGTCACAGGGCACCAGCAGGATCCCAGGCCGATGACTCTGGGCCCAGGGATCCTCCCATGCCCTGTGACAGCCCAGCTGCCACTGCCTGGGAGTGTCACCTCCTGGTCCCAAGGGCAGGCTCTCTCTGGGCAGCCTCAGTCCTGCTCTTCCTGGAGGCAGGGAAGTTCCCTGGGAGTCCATCTGGGAGACTTCACTTGGAGTGGGGCACTGGTGATCCGGCTCACATTGCAATTCCGGTCCAGCTTTCACTTACTTTACACCGAGTGCCCTCGTGTGGTTTCAAAGGCCCAGGGTGGTACCTGGGATGAGGATGGACTTTAGAGAGATGAAGACCTGGGTTCAAATCCTAATTCCACTTCTCACAAGCTGCGTGAATTCAGGGTCTCTACTCCCTTTCTGCAAAAACCAGATCATAACGCCTGACCCCACACATGTCAAGCGTGCAGCTCACTCCTGACCCACAGTGAGTTCTCAGCATGTACTGGCCCTTCTTACTGCAACTATGACAGGCTTTCCCAGACTCCGAAGGTCCCCCAGGGCTCTGGGGGTTAGTCAGTGGATGGAATGTAATGTCAAAACTCTGAACATTTCCAGGGCACCAGACAGGGACCTGACTTTGCCATTTATTTTATCCCCGTCCAAGCTGTCCCATTTTTAGAATTCCAGTGACAGAAACTTGGTTTTCTTCTTCCTCGCATTAGAAAAATTTCTCTCCATACCTTCAATTGACACGCTAAGTTGAGGACCATGAGCAGCTGCCTTTCAGCCCTCACCAGCCAAGGCAGAGAGCGGGGGCGGAGGGGGGCGGGGAGGGAGTGGCCCCAGATAGCCAGGTCAATGGAATCACACTGTCCTTTGGAGAAGGCATTGGATTTCTTTGAACAAGGACCCTTGTTAGTGAGCCTGACCCTTGGGTGGGATATTGCCCCAGAAAATCACTTTTCTGCTGGTCACCTATGAAGGGCAGAGAAAAGGAACCTGCCCTGTCCTGCAGGGGCTGCCCTTCCTTCACCCCCACCCCCCCCCCCCCCAGCGGGAAGGGCTGATTATTCCAGCTCAGCCAAACCTGTCCCCTCCTCCTACATCAGCTTTCTCCCAAGCAAGCCACGGGCACCTGCAATATGCTCTGCCCTATGCTAGGTCCAAGCAAGATACAGGAGACACCAAATGGCTTCTGGTTTTATGAGCTTAGGGTGTAGGTGGAAGGGTCAGTCACCTAGAGGAACAAGATAATGTGCTGGACTGTGCACCCAAAAGCAACAGGGGCAAGAGGTCAGAGCCCCACGAGGATGGGATTCCAATTGGCTTTGTGGGATGTGTCGGAGGAGGTTGGGTGGACCTTCCCTGGCAAAAGGACCTTTGTGAGCAAAGGACTTGGAGAAAAGAAGGAGCCAAATGCATTAGCAAGGGGCAGTAGGAGGCTGGTCTGATACAAGAGGAAACATGGGGATAAGGAGGCCCCGAGAACAAACGAAGCACTTTGAACGCCAGACAGAAGGACGCTGGAGAGAGCAGACCCCAGGGAAAGGGCTCCTCTTCCTCTCTTTCTCCTTTCCTCTGGCTACTGACTGTCACAGGTGGTGGTGGCAGCAGGGATAACTGCCTGTATTGAGCCCAAGTGATGTCCTGTGCATTCATTGGGCACACAGCACACACAGTGTCCCCTAACCCACTTGAGGGTGAGGATGGGCAGGTGCACGGAGGGGAACAGAAGCTGTCACACTTGAGGCCAAAGGACTGGGACACGGTAGGTGTCACAGGGGCTCTGAGGAGGAAGAGGCAGCTATCCTGGGTGGGCATTTACCTGCCCAACCAACCACCAGTCATTTCCCAGTGAGAGTCCTCAAGGGTCCTGCAGTGGGACCAGCAAGGAGGGAGGGGTCTCTCCAGAGGCGTCTGCCCCTGGCTTCCTCATGGGCAAAATCCAGACTATCCCACAGCTCCAGAGTGAGCGCAGCAGAACACATGGACCGCTCCTGCAGGCACGGGTCAATCCATGAGAAATTGGGAATGGAATAGCAAGTCCCATGGTCTTTCTGGGCCTCCATATTCTCTGCTTGCCAGCCTCAGAGGGCCTTGGGAAAATACAGGAGCGGCTCACCCTTGGGTTCACTCCTGTGTCCTCCCAGGGACACAGGGAGGCCGGGCGTGCCTCTGCCTCCACCTCCGTGAGTCTCTGCTGTGTTGGGCTTACCTGAGACCACAGAGGTAAAAGCCACATATGTCCATCCATGCCCACATTCAAAGACACACAGAGCCCCAACAGAGGGCCACCCTCATGCGTGGGAGCAGAGGGGACAGCAGAATTGCTGCAACCACAGGGGCCAGGTTCTACTGTGATAAAAAACAAAATTCCAACAGAGTAAATTTGAAAGTTTAATTGGCTTTAGTCAACGATTCAAGAATGGGGCAGCGTCCCATCCAGCAATTCGAAGGATGCTCCGAAGAAGCGTACAAAATGGCAGGTTTTTATAGGCAAAAGGAGGGTGGGGTAAGGAAGCTGTTAGCAAAGACAAGAAAGGATTGTTTCAGGCCAGGATACCTTCTTCGAGGGGGAAAGGAAGGCAGGGGTTTTATGCAGATCACCTCACTAGTGCTCATCAGGACATTTCAGACTGACGGTTAAAAACTTCACATTCCTAGGATGCATTGAAACTGTAATTAAGTCTTGGTTTGCTGTCATGGGGTCACATGACTCCATTTTGGGCCTGTTATTTCTTTTTTTAACAACAGCTTCTCTCCTGACCACACTCCAGGACACAATGGTGGGTGAGGCTGTGCAGGGGCCATGCCAGCTTCTTCTCTCCCTTGACCAAGCCTCAAAGTGTGTGTTAGGCTCCCAGGGCCAGTAAAGGAAGACCCCACACACCGCCTGCAGTGGTGGTGAACCACCCTGTTTCTGAAACACACTTGGAACCATCCCAGCTGAACGAGCCCCAGACTGAAGCTGAGCTCCCGGCACAAAGCTGAGGAGGATTTTGTGTTGGGGACATAATTCATTCCCTAGGCCCTTTCTGACTCTTCCTCAATAATTTCTGATAATTCTTATACAGCAGTAGTTTTGAACAGACCCACCTGTGGGGAACTTGATTGCCAGATCCTTCCAGCAATCACTGACCCCCACCTTATGCCAAGCCCTGTGCAAGGTGCTAGAGCCGTGAGTAGGATGAGAACACTCAGCAATTGCTCACATTCGAGTGGGAATTTGCTCCCCGGAGAGAATGTCTAAGGTCATCCCTCCCATAGTCCAGTTAATTTCAGGGTGGCAGGGCAGCTGTGCAGAGGAGATGTCAGCAATTAAAGGACTGAAAAGTCGAGTCAGCACAAAGACCAGCTCTGGGCATCCCCACCCTGGAGCGGACGTGCATTTGTGTGCAGCCCAGGGTGGCAGGAGAAGGAGGGACACACGAGGGATCATTTGAAGTAGTGGCATCATTCTCCATCCTCTCTGAAGATAGATGAGGACAGAGGGTCAGAGTGAATGTAAAGAGGATTAGTGGCAGCAGGAAAAAATGTGGGTGACTGATAAAGAGACATTTAGGACAACGTTCTTAATGAGTTTGTTGAGAAAATCTATGAATTTTCCTTCTGTGAGGTCCTTCAAAAATAGGCCTTGCTATGTCCATTCTACCAGAACCATTAAGATGTTGCTCTTTCAATGTTTCTTTCCAGACCCTATTATTGATTAAATTCTTGAAAATTGGGAGAAGAGAAGAAGGCAGGCCAGACGACATGGGGCCACCAACCCAGGCCCACTAAACGCTCCCTTTCAGGCAGCTCTGAACATTCTGGTGGGACCTCCCATTTCTAGGAGCGTCCACCATCAGAATAAAACTGAAAGAAGGTGGGGAGCCCAGTTCCTCCTCCAGGCCTTAAGCGAAAATGTTGCCACTCCTTTTCCAAAAGGTTAATTACACCCTCTTATCTGACGCTGTCCATTTGGCTGAAAAGCCAATCCTGAGAAGGGTAAAGTTCTTTCCTTGCTTCTACTTTACTGGGCACTAATGCCAGGATAAGATATTGCTGAAGAATCTAAAATCCTGGTGGAGGATGGCAGAGCCTGTCACGGAGCCAGACAGGGTGCTCCATCCTGGAGCCTCCTCCTGTTGTCCCCTGTCAAGGTCCTTGGAAGGGGACATGAGGGACCAAGGTGCCATGGGAGCCTAGCATCTGTGGGCATTAGGACTGACAGCAAACATGAGGGTGCCAAGCGGCAGGAAAATGGCACATGCACAAGAAAATCTGTGATCTCTCAAAGCCACTGCATTTTTCTTTTGTGTTCACATATACATAATAAATATTTAAAAACACAAAAGGAACTAAAATAAAACCCTCCCCCATCGAATTCTTCAGCTGCCTTCATTTTTGCATCTTCCCTTCAATGCTTTCACCTGAGTTTAGCATCTGCCGGGGCACCATACACTTTCTGCCTAGGTTGCCAGATGGGCTTCAGTTATCGTCTAAAGTAGCTGCCTTTATGAGAGCTGATACCATGTCACTCATTCCGGAATCACCGGACACTCTAGTTGTCTGTGTGTGGGGGCTGTGCTGTGTCCCATGTCACTGTTCCTGCATCCTAGTTTAAGACATGGGACTTGACCCAGGACCCATAAGTGGCTTCACTTAGGGCTGTCTAAGCAGGTCCCAGGTAACAGAGGGTTTCACTCCCGACCAGCCATGGGTTCACACCCACAAAGGGAAGGGGAGCTTTACACAAGGGCTGTGTATTTGCCCCTCCCTCCCATCCCTGCTCTCCTCTCTGAGGGAAATTTGATCAGTGGGCCAGCCAGCAGCTGGGCAGCCAGGAGGGGGATAAGAAGTCAAGCTGAGTAACTGGCCACTGGATGATCAGGAAGCTGGTGACCCACTGAGGGAGATTTAGTTGGAACCAGGACACTGTCCTAGTCCCAGCTCAGCCTCTCTGGTGTTCAGTTTCCCCTTCTGTACTTCAGGAAAGCCAGCCCTGGTGTCTAGTGGTTAAGATTCGGCACTCTCCCCTCCACAGCCCAGGTTCATTTCCTGGTCAGGAAACCACACCACCCATCTGTCAGTTATCATACAGTGGCAGCTGAGTGTTGCTGTGACGCTGAAAGCTATGGGACTGGCATTTCAAATACCATGCAGGGTTACCTGTGGTGGACAGGTTTCAGCGGAACTTCCAGACTAAGACAGACTAGGAAGAAGGACCTGGCCACCCACTACCAAAAAAATTGGCCATGAAAACCCTATGAACAGAAGCAGAGCATTGTCTAATAAAGCGCTGGAAGGAGAGAGGGTGGAACAGAAAGACCAGGCAGGGTTCTGCTCTGCTGTACGCAAGGTCGCTAGGAGTCGGAATCCACTCCATGGCACTAACAACCACCAAAACATCAGGGGAGGTGGACTAGGAATCAATGATGCTCTCGTGCAGAGGGCCTCAGTTAGAGCGTGCATCAGACTCCCCTGGAGGGCTTGTTAAAACAGAGAGCTGGACCCCACCCCCGAGTTTCTGACTCAGTAGGTCTGGGGTCGGGGCTGGAAATTTGCATTTCTAATGTGTTCCCAGGCGATGCTGATGCTGCAGGTCCAAAGTCAAACTCTGAGAAATGCTGGGCTAACGCTTCTTTCTCAGTGGTACCCTGGAATGCTGCCACCTGTGCAAGCTTTTCTGTTCTAAAGATCACTTTCTTTTCTAGATGGAGCCAGCAGGACAGAAAGATGAGCCATTCAGCGCAAAAGAGAGGAGGCCGGTGAAATGTCCTTCTGAGGTAGGCAAGGACTAGGGAGGGGAGGGAATCGCTTGCTGAACTGGGGAGAGAGATGGAATCACCACGTGGGCTTGGCTGTGAAGCGCGGTCTTCCCCAGCTGAGACATTAGCCCTATTGGAGTCTTGGGGCTGTTCTTCTGGGCCTGGGCACAGCTTTGCACACTTGGCACATCTAAGGTTTACACCTGTGGGCCAGGAAAGCTGTTTTAGCAGAACTGAGCCTCCCTCCACACCTGTAGCCTAGGGACGTAGGGACAAAGCCACAGCTCATCTGGCCCCAAATGTGAAGATGGGTGCCTAATATGTAGTAGGTGTGTAATTAATGTTGCTAAATAAATGGATGAGAGGTATGAATATTCCAAATTGGCCAAAGGCATTGCTGGATGAAAGGATATAGATTTCTGGGTCTTGGTTACAACACGTTACCTTTCTCTGCAGGAGAATCCCTATCTGTTCACCTACAGGAACAGCAACTACCTGCCCATGTCACCAAAACTCCATGAGAGGCTTGAGGTATGGAGAGATTTTCTGTGATTGACAAACATGCAAATGAACCAGGGGCCATCCTCTTGCTGAGTCTTTGGAAACTTCCACACAGTTCTTCACGTCCTGGAATCCCGTGGGCAGGCTGGGGAGGGTGAAGGACCAAGTGTGTGGCTGTCCCCTTGGTGCTTGAAGCTCCGTCTTTAGAACAGCCTTGGTAACCAGCACCCTGTTGCTTCACGGGGTGTGTTGGGGTGCTCAGCACTACCAGCTCCCCATCTATTTTGATGTAAGACAGGACTCTTCAGGCCTTTTCGAAATCTCTAACAAGTTCTTTTAAACTCATCTGAGCCTTTAATCCAAGAGAAAGTTAAGAAAAGGCAGAGAAATGTGTTGAAGCCTCAAACCAGACAGCATAGAGCCCAAAGGCCTCAGAAGTTGGCCAACACCTACCCAGGCCACCTCACACTTACTCACGTCTTGCTTATTGCTTATCTCATGAATATTTTTCTGATACTTTCTGGCAAGGTTAGATAGGGCACCCTGCCTTCCTCTGAGGATCTAAGAAACTCCTGAAGGCTCATTTCCTCGTTCTCAGAGGACTGGGAACTGATATGGGTAGAGACAAATTCGGTCCTAGTGCCATCCCTGCCTCCCTATGGCATAAAAGAGGGGGGAGATTACTCCAGGGGGTAGAGGCAAAGCTGAAGACCTGGGCCTTTACCACAAAGCCTGAGCAACACAGCGTGAAAGATTCTTGATTTATCAACTTGTGCCACACTTTCTAACTAATATCACAGCAGTGAGGATACACCTGAGAGGCAGCATGGCACAGTGAGTGAGAACTGGCTCTGGGTTCAAATCCAGATTCTTCCACTTACTGGCTCTGTGTCAGTGGGCAAGGTACTTAACCTCTCTGCCTTGGTTTTTTAATCTGGGAAATGGTGATATTCATAGTCCCACCTCATGGAGTTGCTATTAAATTGTAATAAGTTAATAAGTATAAAGCATGTATAATAGTATCTGGCGTGCCATGAGGCCTGTATGTGTTGCTGTTATTATCATCTAAGGAGTGATACGTTCCTTCAGGAAACATTTATTGAATACCTGCTGTGTACTACTAGAGTGCAAGCTCCGTGAGGGCAGGGACTCAGAATAGGTCCCTAATCACTATTTGTTGAATGACTAAATGGGCGGGTGGGACAATGGATAGATCTCAGTCATAGGAGATAAAAATACAAATAAAATACATTGCTTGTCCCAAGGAACTTGGTCTAGTGGAGTTAACCAGCGATTACAGCACAATGTAATAAGTGCTGTAATTGACTTTTCCATGGGTATTCTGGGCACCCAAGGAAGAGCAACTGACAGACAGGAGAGAGTTGAGAACGCTTCCCAAAGACTACCCACGGCCTCCGCCTTGAAGGACAAGTAAGGTTGAGCCAGGCGGATGGGAGTGTGGGCAGATGGAGGGAGGGGAAGAGCAAGGGAGAGTGGAGGGAAGTGCTTAGGCAAAGGATAGAGGTATGGAGAGTATGGGGAGCAGAGAAAAGGGCTGATGGTTCAGAACGTCCGGGGGCCTCTCAGGCCACACTAAGAGGGTGGACTGTATGCTGATGTTAACACAGACTAGAAATGTGCTGATTCAACCAACAAATATTTATGAGCATCTACCATGCACGGTTCTAGGCTCTGGAGATACAATAAACAAAACAGACAAAAATCCCTTTTTTGGCTGAGAATTTGGGCAAGTTGAGAATTTGACCTAGTTATATTATGTTGAGAGAGAAAGAGTCCTCTAGATGGATTCAGAAGCTGGGGAGGAAGCCACAGGACTGACAGCGGTGATGCTGTGAATCCTGCAATATTCCAGGCAAGAAAGAACAAAGGCCTGAACTTAGGTTGAGGTAGAGGGACGACCGGAGAGGGGACAGGATCGGGAGCATTTGGGAAGGATGTCGTGGATATTTGGGTATGAGTGTTGAAGGAGAGCAAGAAATCGTAAAAGATACTTTGGTTTCTATATTAAGTGATATTTTCCAAAATAGAGGCCCCGCTTTTTACCCAGTTTCCTACATTGCAAGATCCATTTCTCCTTATTTCTTTGTGTGTCTCATTTTAGGTGAGAGAAGGAACGGAAATCGAGTGCCCTGACAAGGACCCCTCCGACTCGATTCCCACCTCAGGTACATGGCTTGAGTCAAGTAATTGTTAATTTCATTTGAGGCCCCAAGTCATCAAAGTACGGAGCAACCTTAAGATGACAAGGGCTTTCCACACAATCCGAGACATACCTGAGAGGTGTTTCAAGGACAATAGAAGTAGCTCTGTATTTACATTTGTAAATTCATGCCTGTGTTTCATTATTTTTTTAACCAAAATACATCATTATCAGAAAACATTTTCTAAGCATTAACTGTGTGCCACACCATGTTCTGCAAGGAGCCCAGTGTTAGTTGAGTGAGCTGATGTCACTGTCCCTGCCTTTAAATCTTGATGAAGTGAATTTGTTCTCCAAAAAGCAAAACTAGCTTTAAGCAGGAAGCAAAAATAACCAGTCCACACTCCACGTCAGACCCATATGCAGAATGCACTCAAGCACCACACAGAACAGGAAAGCACCCTGTCTGAGGAAAGTGTCATTTTCACTGATTCTCAGTATTTCCAAAATGACTGTTGCTGGGTCATGAAAATGAGACTCCTGGAATGTTCTAAGTGGACACCATCCCAAAGAACGGCTGCCTAAAGGCCGAACCTCTGCTTCCAGGCGGGCCAGCCTGGAGGGCTGTGTGCATATAACCGTGGGAGGTCACAGGAGGACTGTATGGTGACCCTCATGACTCAAAAGATCAGCTCTGAGCATTTCTGCAACAGTGTGATGGGTGCCCGTGCATGGTTCTGGAGGGTGACTCGTGTTCGTTGATTTGTTCACTTGATCATGCATTTATTAGGTGATTGCCAAATGCCTCCTATGTGCCTTCCAGGAGAGAAAAGTAAGTTTGGGGATGTCACAGTGCCTAGAAGGAATCTTCCAGGGATGCACATCTTTGCAGTCGGATGGTCTCCTTTTGCTGAGTGTCAGCAGAGCAAATAATTGCCTTGGCTGTTAGCCACCCCTCCACACACATCCTAGCTCTACACCCTCAAATTAAGCCAAATTACTGGCAAATAAGTTCAAAATCTTCTCACCAAAGCTTTGTTTGTATAACTGACTCTGGCTCTAAGTTGCAGCATGAAAAAGGGGATAGAGATCTCACACATGCAGTCTTCAGACATTTTCCTCCCATGCTTGGTGAGAGCTCCTTCCTGTCCTTAGTTTACTAGCAGGACGTGAGCAGCAGAAACAAATTATTAGCTTCATGTGTAGGCGCTCCTACAGCAGAAACTCAAAGGTATACGTAGGTACATATGTACGTGTCTATAGAAAGAGAGAGAGAGAGAGAGAACTTAACGTCTTTGTAGCCATTCTCTTTACAGTGAAATAATATCCATCCCCTTTTTAATCTTATCATTCTGAAAGGCTGATCTATAAAGCGCTTTGCAATCTCTCTAGATTATGTTCCTGTCATAACAATGATAACCAACCAATCCATGAGAGCGTATCTCAACATCTGAAAGCCAAATAAAATGTGAACCTCTTCTTTATTCCCTGACCCTGAAGATTACTGTGTTTATCAGCACATGATGATGTAAGCACAAGAAATCTCAAGACCTTGAGATCTGAGGTACTCTAGTGATAGGAGCTGTCAGAATAAGCAGACGGGTAGATTTAGGCCTCCTTGATCCAACCAAGTGGGCGTGGGACCAAGACACGCACGCTTCCAGGTGGGTGGCAGCACTCACAGATGCACTTCTGAGTCTCACTTGAAAAATGTCATTCAGAAAAATGGCCCCAGATAAGTGGACAATAATGAAAAACACATTTCATTACTGTGCATGATCTATGACTGGACATTTTAACCATACTTGTGACAGCAAGGGTAGGCAGAATGACTCAGCACAAGGCCACACTATGATTTTTCCTTGATAATCATCATGTTTCTGTGAGGTCGTTCACTCTTCTGGAGATGGTGTTTGCTATTTCTAATCAATATGAAGGCATCTGATACATAGTTATAAGAGTGGGTCACTCTTATCTTTATACCAATGACTCACATGGTTGTTGTTAGTGCCATGGAGTTGATTCCGACTCCCAGCAACTCTTATGTTCAACAGAGCAGAACCCTGCCTGGTCTTTTGCTCCATCTTTCCACCTTCCGGTGCTATATCAGACATTGCTCTGCTACTATTCATAGGGTTTTCATGGCCAATTTTTTTGGAAGTGGGTGGCCAAGTCCCTTATCCTAGTCTGGATGCTCCGCTGAAACGTGTCCACCATGGGTGACCCTGCTAGTATTTGAAATACCGGTGGCACAGCTTTCGGTATCACAGAAACATGCAGCCACCAAAGTACGACAACCGACAGACGGGTGGTGTGGTTCCCTGACGGGGAACAAACCTGGGCCATGGCGGTGAAAGCGTCGAGTCTTAACCACTAGGCCCCCAGGGCTGGCTCAGCACATGTCTGCTGAACTAATCTGAATTATTGAGTAATTCTAATTCACCAAATCAACAATTCTCAGGGTTGAAAAACATCTGAAAAACCAACTAGACCAAAGTGCCTTTCATTAAAACAATTTTTCACTAAGACTATCTATAAAATAACTATTTTGCCATCATAATTATTTTTTTAAAAAAGCCTTCCTTGTAGTCCCCTTTTCTGGTGTTTCTCTCAAGCCAATCCACAGATACTCATAGCTAACCAAAAGATGTTTCAAAACAGGATAGTACCTCCATCAACAGGCCATGGCCCCTGGCAGCCCTGGTGCCTCACTCCCATGCCTTTGGTATGAGATAGATAGGGTTTTTTATAACCATTGGTATTTGGTAGCCAAAAAATAAAATAAAAGCTTCTAATTTTTTCCTCCCAGTCAGTGCACACATGCAATTTGCCAAGTGCTGCCTCCTGTGGGCTTTATAACTTCATAAATACTTGCAACATTTTATATTACTACATGGTCCTGTCCCTAACATAGATGGGATAACCAAGAAAAATACATTGGGTCTAGCAGCTGACTTAAGGTTTTCCTAGCGAGAAAAGGAGTAACATTGTACAAATAAGAGTGGCAAGAAGGAGCCAGAGGGGCCACGGCGGGCTGTCTATTGAAGATGGCTATCTTGACGTCAGGCTGCTAATTCCATGCAGAGGGAAAAATTCATAGTGTTGAAAATAGGGATCTACAAAGATAATCATATGCCACTGACACCAATAGTATGAATCAGAAAAACTCATTCATTTATTTGAAGCCATTGACTCCTTTCTAAGCTCTTGATGTCAATTATCTGACCCATTTAGCTAAAATGAGCTTTTCAAAAGCTGATTTGAAAAAGACCCAGGTTACAGCACTGGGTGATCATTAGGAGTTTCACTCCATTGTGAGCCAGCAGTGTGATGTCCAGTGTAGATCCCAAAGCTGTTTCTATAGTCACCCCTTGCTTATGGGTCTTGTGACTTAACCTAGCCCGTGACCAGGAAGTAATGACTCAGCACAGGGAGTAACAGCCTGCTTGTCCCTAGGCAGGACCAGCCTACGGAGCAAGTTCAAACTCACTCCAAGATGGCTGGATGAATAAGTGTTTCCCTTCCCCATAGTTTCCATGGTTCACAGCTTTGAGAACTGTCAAGTACCTGATACAGAGGCACACACTTAGCTTTTCATTCAACTTCACACCGTTCTTGAGCTCCTACCATGTGCAAGGCACAGAATTCTTCATATAAACTCACATTGAAGGACTCAAAGGCAGAAACAAGGTTCCAACCTTGTGCCAGCAGTTTACCACCATTGCAGGAGTCTTCACATGAGCCCCCCAAACCAGAGAGCAAATGGGTTGGGCAGCCCTAGCTGACTATTGCAAGAAAGTTGTTTCTCAGTAGGCCCCAGGGGGTTTACATTGCTGGGTTACATAAGACAAAACTCCAAAGTGCCAAGTCTTTCTCCTGGGTGTAAGTTTTCACGTATAGTGGGCAGTTTCCCCAATTCTATAGTCTACTGTTTCCTTGCTATTCATGATATTTCATCATAGTTTGCATGGGCTTCTGATAAGAGGCCCCTTCTCTAGAAATCTTGATGAGTTAATGGTGTGTTTATCGACTTCTTTCAAGGTGGTGGACAGTCTGTACCAGATAATGCTTAGCTAATCAGCCCACACAAATTTAATCTTATCTCTAAATAGTTCTTTCCCCAAGGAGAGAAATTGCTAAAGTGCTTTACTGTGTTTCGAGGCTGTGCCTTTGTCATACATGATGACATTAACAAAGCTCAAATCAAGATCTACAGAATATTAAGCCAATGAAACGTGTTGGGCTCTATGTTAATAAAACCCCAGACAAGTCAAATGCCTCCCATCCAGGCTTGGCTCATTTGACTTATTATCTCTTGCAGGGAATCCTTCAGAATGACCAACATGAGAACCCGTGCACCCCCACCCCATCAATCTGTCTGTCTACACATATATACACCACATGCATGTAGACATGCATGCACATAAGTGAGTGTGTGTTTCCTTTCTGTCCACTACAAATTTAGGAGACAAGAATGGCCAGTTTCAGCTGTCTCTTTATCAAACTGTAATGTGCTTTTGAAGCAAATCTGTCTCTCTCTTCCATATTTTATCAGCCCCAAAGATTCCCCCTCACCTTTGCACGCTAGCTAGTGTTCGCAGAATTCACTGTATCACACATTACAGCAACAAGAATATGGTGATTGACTGTCATCACCAGGAGCTAAAATAAACCCTCTAGAGTTGAGGGGAGGAGGTCTTATTTTCTGTTTTGTTGGCTTTTTTTTTTCCTACCCACAGCCTGCTTTCTTTGAGAAGAGGTCATTTTAAAGTTCTCAGGCTCAGCCCCGTGGACGCGTGCTAATGTGTGCAGCTGGCTTTGTGATTTGATATTGTTCTTCTAACCACATATATCCTTGGGCCCGCCCGAGTTCTACTAAATCAGAAACTCTGAGGCTGGGGACCAACCATCTGTGTTTTAACAAGCTCTCCAGATGATTTTGATGCATGCTCAAATTTGAGGACCACTAATGTATAGATTTTGCGTACATAGACTCACAACTATGTGTAAGTTTGCATGCTGTCATAGGAAAAGTCAGGGACTTTTACTTTTCCAATGAGAGCAAATCCTGAGTGGGGGTGGCAGTTCCCCATCTGCAGACAGCATGGAAGTCAGGTAGACAAGATGTCTCCACGGAAGGAGCCGAGACCTGGATCTCCAGTCCCTTTGAACATTGTTTCCACTGAGTGTTAATACAGCTTCCTACGCAAGTGTAATTATACACCCATGCTTTATGGGTACAATGGGCTAAATGTAGTCCAGTTGTGTTGAAAGCATCTTGTTCTCTGTTTCACTGCATGTTTTATAGAGCGACTTGGCAAAGAATGGCCGTCAAGAAAGCCTCCTTGCAGACAAGATTCAGTTTACCCATCTTAAGCAATGACCCGCTGAAATGATGGGCTTCCTCCCCGAGGGGGTGGGTTGCTCCTGGGACAAATGCTGCATTAGACTTCTTCCAAGGCACGAAAGCTATTTGACAATTTAGTTCAGCATCGCACCATCAGGGACAATGGAAGGCACATCTGAGTAAAGATGGAGCTACATCAAAGTCAGGATAACTATGGGACTAAGGTATTCCAAGGGAGCGGGAAGTGAGCTTGTGATTTGAGGGGACAGAACTACATATGGCATAAGGAATTTTAGATGTGGTCCCCAAATGCACTTTGATTCATTTTTATATGTGTATAAGCTAAAGGGTTAGATAGATATTATACAGGTGTATGGATGCAAGTTATTAAACATATAGCAATATTCATGTTAATCTCCTCACTTGTCAGCCAGGCATAAAAGGCCTGTGGCCCCGACCTACCTTTCCAATGTTATTTTTTGTTAGTCTCCTTCCTATTCCCTTCACTTAAGCCAAACTGTATGACTAGCTGTTTTACAGAGCTCACACAGTTTACCAGATGGTACCCCTCCTTTATGCTTTTCTCTCCATCACCCTGCCTTGCTCTCCTTCAACCTTATCTCATCATATCCTGAGTTCAAACACTACCTTCTCCATGAAGCCTGCTCTGAACCGTCCCCCCGACACATCCCTAAGGGTCACTCATCGCTCCAGCTGCCAAATTTCATATCACTTGATAGCTCTCAGAGGTTCTCAGCCTATAAATTATTACAAGCATGGAAGTTTCTCATTTCCTCCATCAGCTGTGAGCTTCTTGGGGGAGTTCTCCGTCTCCCATCACTACATAGACCCCAGAGCATCCAGTCACTGCTTGGTGGTCAATATGTTTGTCACACGGGTACACAGCTGCCTAGCTACGTCATAGTCTGTGCTTAAATTCAAGAGCTGAAAAATAGGATGAGGCTGTGGAAAACAGTTCCTCAAAAAGCTAAACATAGGATTATCATATGGCCCTCCAATTCCTCTCCTCAGTATATACCCAAAATAACTGAAAACAGACATTCAAATAAATATTTGTACGTGATGCTCCTAGCAGCACTATTCACAATAGCCAAAAGATGGAAACAACTCAAATGTCCACCAACAGATGAATGGATAAACAAAACGTGATGTATCCATACAATAGAATATTATTCAGCCATAAAAAGGAATGAAGTGTTGATTCATCATACAACATGGATGAACCTTGAAAATATGCTTAGTGGAACAAGCTAGACCCAAAAGGTCACGTATTATATGATTCCATTTATATGAAATATCCAGAATAGGTCACTCCAATGACAGAAAGCAGATTAGTGGTTGTGAGGGGCCCAGGGGAGTGGGGAGTGGCTGCTTCATGGGCATGGGTCTCCTCTGGGGATGATGAAAATGTTCTGGAACTAGACAGTGGTCATGGTTGCACAACATTGAGAAGGTACTAAATGCCATGGAATTGTTGACTTTAAAACGGTTAGTTTCATGTTACGTGAATTTCACCTTGATTTAAAAAAATAGCAGTATAAAAGCATTTCCCTTTTCACTTTACAAATACTGAGCTGATTTTTTTAATAGGATGATATAATATTTTATCCCAAATATCAACAGATCCTAGAATAGATTAAGTATTGGTTGCATCTCCACCGCAATTCCTTCCTTCCTCCCGAATCCCATTGCCGGGAGCTATTTCACACCCTGAGAGTAACTGCTCACCTTGTGGCATCAGGTTTCACCAAACACCAGCAGACTCTGCTCTGAAGGCTGGTCCACCTTCCAGCTCCCTAACCCTGCGTCCAGTCCAGGCCCCTCAAGGGGCAGCCCCGCTGTCAGGCTCCACGGCTGCTATGGCTGAGCCTTATGACAAGGACGGGCTCTTTACATCTTTGTCTAAAGCTGAATTGCTATTAAAAACTTTCCGTTTTTCTGGAAGGTCTTCACTTATTTTCAGAGGAGCTAGGACCCCTGATCTTCCATTCACTCCTGCTTGTGTTCTCAGTTCACAGGCTGAAGCTGGCGGACATCAAGGTAATCGGAGCACTGGGCGACTCTCTCACGGTGAGTTACCTGACTACAGAAGGCGGGGGCAGGAGAGGCAAAGACCGTGACTAATATAAGAACTGGAGAGAGAATATCTCACTCCCGTTAAAGGCTGCCACCTCTCCAGGCCTGATCCCCAGGCCCTCTCCACCCCCCTGCCCATGCTGGAATCCCACATTCCTCGCCCACCGTGTTTTCCCACCTCCATTCTAACCTCGTCATTCCTCTCCCAACGAGGGCATGGAGAGAGCCGGAAGTGGGGGAACCCCAGAGGGAACATCTGTGGTGGAAGGGACCCAGCTCAAATCACCAAATCACACCGCCTGTCGGGGGTGGAATGCAACTAGGTTCCCCCTCCACCCACAGGCGTGGGCTCCTCACAGATCTGGCACTTTGGTTCGTCCCTGCAGGAAAGTTACGGGAGGGCGAAGAGATGATGAGTCAGGACAAGTGCTGGGGGGCCGGGGGAACAGGGGTCAGCGGAAGAGACGCAGCCACTAAAAACGATCCCAGCCCATCTCTGCAGCGGCTCCATGGTGATGCCTCAGGCCCTGCAAAGAGCCCTCTGTGAAAAGCAAAAGGGGGCCCTTAGAGAGCTGGGGGGAGGGTCCCAGAGGGTCCCAGACACAAGCTCCCGTTCAGTAGCGGCTCATTACACACAGTCCAGCTGCGGTTCTCTGGGTCAGCAGAATTCAGGGCCTCCAGCTGAACCTCCCTAAAGACCAGCTGACACTCTCATGTCATGTGGCCTATTCACACGGATATTATCTCACTTGATATCCTCCCCTGGACAAAATCCTGCCAAGTGTGACTCTCCTTAAACTCAACCAACAAAGAAAGTGAAGCTGGGGGAGAAGTGAGCTCCCACCGCCGCATAGCTGGCAGTGCCAGACCAGGACCAGAACTCACGTGTCCCGACTCTAAGTCTATCCTTGTACTGTAGCCCCATGACCTCTTGGCGACTCTTCACCCCAAGGCCCTACTGCTCATAAGCTTCCGGAAAGGGCAGGCAGGCGGGTCCTCAGCACTGCTTATCCCTACCACTTCCTGCTGGGTGTGGCCCCCTCGCCCCTCCCAGAAGCCCAGGTCTCCTTGATGCCCTCTGGATAAGGAGTCATTGAGAATTAGCACAGCTGGTCAGGACTTCCTGGGGAGGCTGCATTTTGAGTGTGACATACCAGGCAGGCAGCAGAGGCGCTGGGCACCAGAGAGCAGGGATCACACCCTGGGGCCTTTCATGGAGGCCAGCCCTTCACCCAGGTGGCCTGGAGGCCAGCCTTCAGCATGACCTTTGGGCCAGCCCTGGTCAGAAAGAACAGGCTTTAGGCAAGGGACATGCCCCTGCAGAGTGTGTCCAGGTTGTGGTTTTGAAAGACGCTGCTCTTTCTTCAACTGAGGGGTGGGTACGAGGCATTTCATTTTATTACTATTTTTTAAATTGTACATATGGAGATATATTAATATAAAAGGATTACACTATGCTTCCTTTTATGATATATTTCACAACTTAGAAAAAATGAGGAGGAGCTGGCCCAGTGGTTAAGTCTGGCGCTCCACTTCGGGTGCCCAGGGTTCACAGGTTCAGATCCTGGGTGCGGACCTACATTACTCATCAGCCATGCTGTGGCTGCATCCCACATACAAAATAGAGGAAGATGGGCACAGATGTTAGCTCAGGGCCAATCTTCCTCAGCAAAAAAAAAAAAGAAAAGAACTTTTAAAATGAGGAAAATGGGACCCTGAAATGTGTACTTTTGAAAGATGGACCCAGCAATCTAATTTTCAGAGCACTTTTGCTAGCCCTGAGTCACTCGGTCATGGTTGTGGCAGGGTTTTCTCGAGGTGAGGCCAAGCTGGGGAGGGCTCCAGGATTCCAACCTCCCCAGCAGGAGAGCTCCCACATCTCTGAAAAGGCAGGATGCACATTAGGACAGGGCACTCTCTAGATTGCAGGTTCCAGTGCCCAGGCCCCCCAGCCAGGACGAGAGCGCTGCCCTCCTGGCTGGCGGGAAGGGACACTCACCCCATGCTGTTCCCTCTCAGGCAGCTAACGGGGCCGGGTCCACACCTGGGAACTTGCTGGACGTCTTGACTCAGTATCGAGGCCTGTCCTGGAGGTGAGTGAGGGCATGGTAAGGCCCTGAAGACCCCTTCACCGCAGGGCAGGAGGGACCCCTGAGCACATAGATAACAACTCCTCTGGCAGAGGGATGAGCTTTTCCATGAGAAACTTCTAGGTTTAATTGAGGAAGACATTTATCCATGTCCCCAAACCACTACATTCCCCCAAACAAGAACTGGGACCTGAGTAGGAGTTTGGGGGAGAAACTACATAAATGTTTGGGTTGGAAAAGCTTCTCTAGCTTCCATTTCTCCCTCTGGGAAGTAATCTCAGAGGGAGGCACTGGCCTTTAGAACCAGAGATGTGTCTGAATCCTAGCTGCCCACCTCTGTGTGACCTTGGGCAAGTTACTTAACTTCTCTGAACTTGTCTCCTCATCTTTGATTCAGGGATAATAATACTACTTGAGCACTGCTGTGAGGATTGTAGACAATTTAAGCACTCAGCACGGTGCCTGACCTAAAGTAGGATTAATGGTAGCTGGCATCATTATTAAAGGGCCTTCATTTTACAGATGAGAAAGCCAGGCTCAGAGAGGGCAAGTAACCTGTCCAAGATCACACAGCCAGATGGTAAAAGAACAAGAAGTAGAACAGATGGTTCCTGACCCCTATTCCGGCGCATTCCCCCATGGTGCATTGCTTCGTGCAGGCTTGCTCCTGCTCTGTAATCAAACCCAGGCCGCCACAAGCTGCAGGGAGCAGGACTCTGCTTTACCTCTGCGCTTTGACTCCTGGCTCACACCAAACATGAGAGGGCAGGTGTGGCGTTCCCTCGGCCTGGCGTCTGGCATCGCTGACACCAGCTGGAACCCGAGTGTTGAATCCCCAGCATTGTCCTTCGCGATGCTGCACAGAGTTAAACTCCAAACATTCTGAGAACCTTCTAAATGTTCCCAGACATACTTGGCAGAGAATGAGGGCATATGGAAAAGCAGGGAATCCAATGAACTCTGGAATGTTGCATGTCTTCATGTCTAGAAACCCATCCAACTTTGATTTCCTTGGAATTTTAGAAGTGGCTGGGAAAATGAGATGCTCTCTAGAAGACACCCTTTAGAAACCGGGTTTTCTCAAGAGAAGGATGAGGGCAGAGCCCCTCACCGTCTTCAGAGACGATGACGATGCGCAGCCGCAGTGGCCAGTGGGGCAAGGCTGGGCTCCGCTCCAAGGAGGGGTCCCTCGTCCTTCGGAAGACAGGGGTGATGGGGGCCCACTGAGTTCCCCTGCCCCCATGCCGAGGGTCAAAGTAAAAATCAACCAAGTCAGCCCTGACTGTTTAAATCAGCTTCTTGCTGGATGCTGCCGTTTGTGGGGAGAGGGGAGAGGACTTGCTGCATGCTGGTTTGTTTTCCATGTTTCTCCTGAAACAATGAGGAAAGGGCGAGCTCCAAGCCCCCAGGGTGTTTCTCAGCAGGAGAAAGGTCTGTCTTGGTGGTGTCTGGGTGTTCGCCGTCGCTGGCACTGTCGACCTTCACTTTCTGTCTTCTTCCCGCCACAGCTGCGGCGGCGACCAGAACCTGAGCAGCGTCACCACCCTGCCCAGTGAGTACGCGCGCCCCCCCATCCCCGCCCCGCGCATTTCTGCAGCGCCCCCTGGCGGCGGCCGCGGGCGTGGCAGGGAACCGGGCGGCAGAGGACCGCCGCGGCCGGCAGGGGGCGCTGCTTCTCCGAGGCCGTGGCCTGCTCGGCTGCTTGAGAGGTTGAAGCCACGGAGAATTTTGTGGGGGGGATGGGGGGGCGGGGTTAAGAGAAATTGTATGTGTCCAACGAAAGAAGAGAGCAAGAAAGGAATGGAGAGCTCACGCCAAAGCTTAGTGCAAGTCATTATTAAGAAATGAGTCAAGAAAGAAGGGAAGGGCACCTGTCTCTGCTTGGCCTGTCGTTCTCCGCACATCACCTTTCTGGGAGGCATTGATCCGGTCACGGGCTGCATTAGGCACCACTGCATACAAAGGCGTTGAGTTTCTGTGTGTCGCTCTACGAAACGCTGCTCTTACAGGAGTAAGGGATGACGTTACCTTGCTCAGGCGGTGCAAACCCAGCCATATTTGGGGCCCGACATTTTCCTTCAATCAGTTCACCAAGGGACCTGCTTGGAATGAGTTTTAAAGCCCACGTTCTCTGAAGGGCCCTGCCTTGTTCGTCTTGCTATTCTTCTTCGTGCATACACATCACAGTGCTTGTTCTTAAAGTACACATGCAGTAAATGTCACAATTGCATTCTTTTCCGTTAAAATCTTCTGGCTAGTAGTTTTGCCTGAGATGAATTTAATGGGTCCCATTCTCATTTACTTTTCTTGTAATTATCCCATTGTAATTTAGTCCATAAACACTTGTTGAGCATATGCGAGGCTCTGGGGTATATACTGACCCTGCTCTCAAGAGTTCTCAGCCAAGTTGGGGAGGTAAAAAAGTGAAAAGTCAAGTGTAGATCCAGTGTGGTAAAGGTGTTAGAATGCATGAGATTGAAAAGATCAACAAAATTGACAAAGCTTTAGTTATATCGACCCAGGGGGATGGGGGAGACGAGAGCCTCAAAATCAGGAACGAAAGAGGGGACATTACTACAGAAATATAAAGGATTATAAGAGAATACTATGAACAAGTGTATGCCGATAAATCAGATAACTTAGATGAAATGGAAAAATTCCTAGACAAAAATTATTGAAAATGATTCAAGAAGAAATAGAAAATCTGAATAGGTTTATAACAAGCAAAGAGATTGAATTAGTAATTTTAAGACATCCCACCAAATAAAGCCGAGGCTTTCTGGTTTCACTGATGAATTCTATCAAACATTCAAAGAAAAGAATATCAATTCTTCACAAACTCCTCCTAAAAATAGAAGAGGAGAGAATACTTCCCAACGCATTCTGTGAGGCCAGTATTATCCTGAAACCAAAATAAGACAAAGATACCACAAGGAAAGAAAACTACAGACAAGTATCTCTTTTGAATATAAATGCAGAAATCCTCAACAAAATACTAGCAACATATAAAAAGGATTATACCCTATGACCAAGTGGGATTTACCCCAGGAATTCAAGGTTAGTTTAAAATCCAAAAATCAATTAATACGCTATATCAAATAGAACAAAGAACAAATACAACCTGATTATCTCAATAGACTGGAAAAATCATTTTACAAAATCTGACACCTCTTTGTAATAAAAACACCCAACAAACTAGGAATAGAAGGAAACTTCCTCATTCTGATAGAGGGCATCTACTAAATCCCTCAGCTAACATCACACTTAATGGGAAAAGCAGAATGCCTTCCCCTGAGATCAGGATGATGCTCTTGCCACTTTTACTCAACGTTATACTGGAGGTTCTGGTCAGGGCAGTTAGACAAGAAAAGGAAAGAAAAGGCATCAAGATTGGGAATGAAGGAGTAAAACTACCTCTATTTGTAGAAGACATGACCTTATATGTAGAAAATCCTAAGGAATCCACTAAAAATTATTAGAACTAGTAAATGAGTTCAACAAGATGGCAGGGCACAAAATCGATATACAAAAATCAATTGTATTTCTATACTCTAGCAATTAACAACCTAAAAATGAAATTAAGAAAACAATTCCATGTACGATAGCATAAAAAAAGTACTTAGGAATAAATTTAACAAAATAAGTGCATCTTTTATCCTCTTAAGATCACAAAACATGGCTGAAATAAATTTAAGAAGACCTACATAAATGGAAAGACATCCCACATTCGTGGATCAGAAGATTTAATATTGTTAAGATGGCAATATCCGCCCCCCCCCCAAAAAATTAATCTACAGATTCAAAGTAATCCCTATCAAAATTCTAGCCGGCTGCTTTGTAGAAATTGACAAGCTGACTCTAAAATTCATGTGGAAATTCAAGGGACTCAGACTAGGCAAACAATCTTGAAAAAGAACAAATTCAGGGGCCTCACACTCCCCAATTTCCAAACTTCCTATAAAGCTACAGCAATCAAGATGGCATGTTTTGGCATTAGGATAGCCCACATAGATTAATGGAATAGAATTGAGAATCTACAAATAGATCCTCATATTTATGGTTAACTCATTTTCAACATGGGCACCAAGACCATTCAGTGGAGAAAGAATAGTCCTTTCAATAAATGTTCCTGGGATAACTGGATAGCCGCATGCAAAAGAATAAAGTTGGACTCCTCCTTCATACCATATATAAAAATTAACTCAAAATAGATCACAGACCTAAAGTTAAAACCTAAAACTCACCCTTAAAAGAAAATATAGGAGCAAATCTTCATGACCTTGGGTTAAACAAAGCCTCCTAAGATGTGACACCAAAAGCACAAGTGACATAAGAAAAAATACGTTGGACAAAATTAAACACTAGTGAGCTTTAAAGGATACCATCAAGAAAGAAGGCAACCCACAGAGTGGGAGAAAATATTTGCAAATCATGTATCTGACAGGAAACTTGTATCTAGGCAATAGTAGGACTAGTAGAACTCTTACAACTCAATAATAAGACAAACAACCCAAATAAAAATGGGCAGAGGATCTGAATAGACATTTCTCCAAAGACGAGATACAAATGGAAAATAAGCACATGAAAAGATGCGCAACATCAGTCACCATCAATGCAAATCAAACCATAATGAGATGCCATTTCACATCCGTTGGAATGGTTATGATAAAACAGACGAACAGATAACGAGTGTTGGTGAAGATGCGGAGAAATTGAAACCCTCACACACTGCTGATAGGAACATAAAATGGTACCGCTG
The DNA here is from genome assembly GCF_037783145.1 of Equus przewalskii. Lineage (NCBI taxonomy): Eukaryota > Metazoa > Chordata > Mammalia > Perissodactyla > Equidae > Equus > Equus przewalskii. The sequence goes on along the minus strand of NC_091844.1, from coordinate 67,419,131 downwards.
CCTTGGAAAAAGGTCTGTACGTTCCTCAAAAGGTTAAACAGAGTTACCAGATGATCCAGCAGTTCCACTCCTACGTATATATCCAAGAGAAATCCACACAAAAACTTGTACATAAGTGTTCATAGCAGCATTATTCATACTAGCCAAAAAAAGTGGGAAAAATCTAAATGTCCTTCAACTAGTGAATGGATAAATAAAATGTGGTTTATCCATACAATGGACAATTATTCCGCAATGAAAAGGAATGAAGTACTGCTAGATGCTACAACGTGAGTGAACGTTGAAAACATTATGCTAAGAGAAAGAAGCCAGACACAAAAGACATGGAATTGTATGATTCCGTGTATAGGAAATGTCCAGAATAAGCTAAACTTTGGAGACAGAAAGTAAATTAGTGGTTGCCACGGGGTTGGAGGGAAGGGGGAGTGACTGCTAATGGGTACAGCGTTTCTTTTTGGGGTGATGAAAATGTTCTAAAGTTGGTTGTGGCGATGGTTGCACAACTGTATGAATATACTAAAAGCTATCAAACTGTACACTTTCACTTGGTGAATTTTATGGTTTGTGAATTATATCTCAATAAAGCTATTATGTATTTAGAAGAAAAAAAAGGAAAATGCATGAGAGAAGCACCTGACCCAGACTCACATTCATTCAGCCATAATTCATTAAGCATCTGTGTGTCCCGCCAGGTGGTTAAGCATCAGCCTGCTGCACATTTTCTCTCTGTGCTGAGTGAACAGTAAGGGGAAGGGCTTTGGGGTGGGGCTCTGCTTTATCCCCAGTGCCCACTGGTGCTTATCAAAGGAACTTGAAAATTGCTTTGGGGTAGTTACTAAGCACATCTCTTCCTTGTATTTCCAGACATCCTCCGGGAATTCAACCCTTCCTTGATGGGCTTCTCTGTTGGCACTGGGAACGAAAACAGTCCTGGAGCCTTCCTAAACCAGGCCGTGGCAGGAGCCACAACTGAGTGAGCAGGGGAGCCCTGGGGGTGAAGAGCACAGATCCTCTGGGGACCTGGGGGGGAGGCTTGGCCTAGACAGGGGTGTATAGCTGAAGGCTGCGGGGTGGGGGGGGGGGGGTCCAGGGAGGGGTCTGAAGGTCAGAGGATGGACAGGGTGGGCTCTCTTGGGGGTGTCCCTTTCTGTGGGACACAGAAACCTGCTATCCCACGTCCATCCCTACCCCAGGAACTGGTCACAATTGATTGTGATACCAGGTGTCTGTTTTGAGCAAATTACCTTGCTTTGTCCAGGACTCTCGTGTCCATATAAGACAATGGCCATCAGAGGGCTCATCGGAGTCCCGGTTCTTATCACTGTGTTTGTTAATGCTCTCTTTTGTGTGCTCCTCTCCTTCCCTTCCTCAGACGTGCTTTTTGGGCAGCCTCTTCAGGCTCTAGACTTTGTGTCCTTCCTATGTCCTGGGAAGAGCATTGGTCCTGGGAGGGGAAGCCTTGAGCCTGAGTCCTGGCCCCCCGGCCTCATCTGAGCTTCACCTAGGAGATGGGGCTGGCTGCAAACCTCTGCCGCAGGGCGTGTGTGGGGCTCAGTCCTCTGCTGAATGTGAAGCCCTGGTGAGCTGTAAATGGCGCACACGTCTTGGGTTAGGATGGTGGTCCCAGCAACAAGGCAGCAGGGCTGCAAGACCCACCTGGGGAAAACTGTTACTGAGCCCAGGGACCACTGTGTCAGGTCTGTAGGCACTGAGTGGCAGGTCCCCGAGAGCAGGGTCGGCTCTCCTGGGTCCTACGGTTCCATTTCTCTCCACGATCCCAGAGCCTTGAGCGCTTCTGCGGGTTTGCTGCCCAGTCAGAGAACAGGTGAATGCCTTGCCCAATCTAGGAAAAATAAATGGAAAGACCTTTTCTGTTTCTTAATCCTAATTTCCTTCCAGAATAATCACAAACCTCACTTTACCATGTAGTTCCTGGGAATTCCTGTGCTTCCTAAATTCCCTGACATCATTTTTCTAGCTCTCAATACCATCCTGAGGCTACGAGCTGCCTGAGTAACTGTCTCATTTATTCATGACAGGAAAGGTGACAAATTATCCAAAGCAGAGATCATACAAAACCTAACAGATTTTATAACGAATTCCGTGGCTTCGTTTCCCTTTGTGGGGGAAGGGTGAAAGGCTGCCAATTTATTTCTTACAATTCTTTGCTAACTTTAATATTATCATAATTTGGCTTTTTTCCAAGCATATGTCAGCTGTTGGTATAAGAGGGGAGGCAGCTCTAAGCATGACTAGATCAGGAGGGCATCCAAGAAGGAGAGCGTAACCAAGTAACCAACATGGAGTGTGATCAATATGGCCCTGGACTTCTTCCCTGCTCTCTCCCAGGCCCTGGGGCCCTTTCGTGCAAGTCATCCATTGGTCCAAGCACGTCCTCTAGGGTTGTAGGGAAGAGTTAGGGATTAATATTCCCATTTTACTGATGAAGAAACTAGCACAAAGAGCTGAAGTGGCCTGAACAAATTCTTCATCTCAACCATGTGGTCTGCCTTCCTTGTGCCCTGCAGGCTTTACTCCAGGTCCAGTCATAACCCCTCACACATACACAGCAGTGTGCAATTTAGAAAGTAGCTTCGTGTTGATTATCCGTTGTGTATTCCGTACAATAACTGTGAGATGGACAACGCAGAGGGTCAGATACCCATGTTTTCTTAACGATGATATTGAGGCTCAGAGAGGTCGAATAATCATCCTGAAACTCTGGTCCATAGAAAGAGCAGCTGCCATGATAACTTCAGATTCACAGATGAGGAAACTGAGGTTCAAAGAGGTTAAGTGGCTTACCCAAAGTCCCCACCCAGGTTATCTGATACCTAGTCTACTATGACTAAGACCAGGTCAGTTGGGCTAATAGTTAAGAGAATGATAACTAATGTTTCCTGCTAGGCACTCTGCCAGGGACTCTATTGATGATGGTGGTGGTGGTGAGAATGGTAGAAATAATTCAAAGGATTATTTCTAACTGGATGCTTACCATATGCCAGGTACTGTTCTAAGTTTTTAACAAGCACCTTATTTAATCTACCCAACAACTCTATGAAGAAGGTATGCTTACCACACCCATTTTACAAAGGAAAAATCAGAGGATTTGCAAGTTACTTTGCCAAGGTCTCAGAGCTGATCAGTGGTGGAACTGGGATGAAACTCCTGCTCCTGAGCACCAGCAGTGGCTCTTACTACACAGGGCTGCTTTGCCCGTCTCATTTATGCTCCCACTGACCTTCTAAGCCAGGGGCGTCTATCTCTCTGTTTGCAGTCTTTTTAGGCTGAGAATTTAAGTCACATTCCCACAGTTAGAAAGAGGCAACTAAGTGTCGAACCCAGTGTGTCTGACTCAACCATGTCACCTTGAGAGTAAGGGGACCCTTGAGGCTGTGTTCATGGCACCTGCAGAAACAGCTCATGCTGAGGCATGAAACACACATGCAGACTTCTGTTTGCCCTGAGTGAGCCTGGCTTGGAAGAGCAAGAAAAGTATATCATCCAATATGCCGATCAGAAGACAATCCCACTGACAGTCACTTGGTCATGTGTGGAGCGCTCTGCCCTTCCCAAAGCAGCCGGGACGCCCCACCCGGTGGAGACTGAATGGGGAGGGAGCTCTGGGACAGGGCATGGTGTTCAGTCCCACTTTCCTGCTATATATTTGATTCCTACCCTCTCTGCTGAGTCCCCTCCCTGCCCCAGCTTCACAGTCCCTGCTCCTCACACGACTTCTTCCTGTGTGTGCCCGCAGGGGGTTACCTGCTCAGGCCAGAAGGCTGGTGGACCTGATGAAGAATGACATGGTGAGTCTGGGGGAGGTGCCACCTGGGACCACTTGAGGTAGACGCCCCAGAACAGGGAGTGGCCAGGAGAAATCCATGGAGACAGAGAGGGTCAGCTTTGTGGGGAGGACGGGGCCACATGCAAATCCAGAGAGTCCACCTTCAAAAAAAACAATAAATGAGGCCAGCCCTGTGGCCCAGTGGTTAAGTTTGCGCGCTCTGCTTAGGCGGCCCAGGTTCGCTGGGTCGGATCTTGGGCGCCAACCGAGCACCGCTCATCAAGCCGTGCTGAGGCGGTGTCCCACGTGGAAGAACTAGAATGACTTACAACTAGGTCATACAACTATATACTGTGGCTTTGAGGGGTGAGGGGGAAGAGGACGATTGGTAACAGATGTTAGCTCAGGGCAAATCTTCCTCACGAAAAAAAAACCACACACAAATGATTTAGCACCTACGACTGTGACCTATGACCTCAGAACCCCAAAACCAAAGAACGGAAAATAGTAATGTCCACTAGATCCTCTGGTGTGTGAAGATACATCCCTGCTAGTGTTCAGCATTTTGTATTTTCCTTGACCTGACTCTGGGGCAAGGCATTTACTTGTTTGTTTCCTTTTCATTTCAGAAGATAAATTTTCAGGAAGATTGGAAGATAATAACCTTGTTTATAGGAAGCAATGACCTCTGCGATTTCTGCAATGACCCGGTAGGTTTCCAGGCCCTTAACTCAAGACTCCCCCCAGGGAAGGATTTCCACCCCTGGTGCTGGAGCAGTACAGCTGGGTTGGGACTTGTGGTCTGGCCTAGATCCAGCCCAGGATTAACCCTGAGATGGAGAGGGCCTTCACTTCTGGAGAGAGATTCGATAGGACAAGCAGGACTGATTATGAGATTGATCCTGAATAAGTTTCCTATCAAGGGAGGCTGCCCATATCATTCTAGAAAGCAAGATAACATTCCAATGATCTAGAAAAGTCTGGCACATCTTCATAGATACTAAGTCAGCTCCTTTCTCCAGTGTTGAACTGGCTGTCTCTACCTTCATGCTGTCACTTGTAAAGGAAAGTGGATTTGCTAACGCAAGCACTTGAGCAAGGTTCAGAGCCAAGTCATTGGGGCTGATGGGGAACCCAAGAGCCAGGCTGCTGCCCTGTGGGTGTCGTGCGTCTTCCTGGAACCCCGGAATCTCTGAGTTGGAAGAAATCCCATGAGCCATACTGACCAGTCTCCCAGCCACGACAGGAATCCCTTCCATAGAACCCAGCTCTTGTCTTGAACATTCCCACCAATGGGCAGTTCTTTAATTTGCAAGGTAGACTTAATTAGTACTAGGAGCAGGTGCAAATTGTTTTGTGGTGTTTCTTTGTGTTAAGCCCAAATCTAGCTCCTTGTAACTCCTACCTCTTCTGCCTGTGCTGGGCGTACCTGCATCCCTTTTACATTCAATTCAGTTGACTTTAAAAATAATAGTTTTTAAAAAAAATTTTACAAGCAAGACACATAGGAAACACATCAACGTACAGAGGAAAAGATACTCTCTGTAATTACAACATCCAGAAATGCCACTGTAACATTTTGGTAAATGTCTCTCTAGCATTTTCTGTGACTATGGAGAAATGGCTTTATTATTTTCTAAAAGTAGCATCATTCTGAAATTATTGTTTGGTAACTTGCTTTTGTTCAATAGCAATATATTGAGAAGATATTCCCATGTCAATATTTATTCTTCTATAAAATAATTCTTAAAGATGGTATAAGCAGCCCATAATATAGATCCACCATAATTTACTTAACTGTTTCCAATTATTGGATACTTAGCTTACATTACTTCTAATTTTGCATATTATAAATAACATATAATAAATATAACTGGCTAAATATCCATCTTTATGTACATCCGTAATTGTTTCCTTGCATATATTCTAAGTAGAAACGTTTTTAAGCAAAAAATATGTACATTATGTATATGTACATATGTACATTAAAAAATAAAATGTTTTATTATGAAAATTTCTGAATATACTGAGAAATTGAAATAATTTTCAATTGGCATATGTATGTATATGCCCACATACCCACCACCTAGATTTCACTGTTGCTAACATTTCGCTCTATTACCTTAACACATATCTATCTGTCCATCCATCTTATTTTTTGGTGACTGCACATTTTTAATGCTTTTGCATATGGCAAATTGATCCCAGAATGTTTGTACTAATTATACTTACTTCCCCACACTCCAGCTGGCAATGTATGTTATCACTTGTTTTAATAGCTGCTAATCTGGTAAATGAAAAATTGTATCTTGTTTTCAAAATTGGCATTTATTTGATTACTAGGTAGGAATAAACTTTCATTTCCCTTGTTTAATGCTCAATTGAATTTTTCCTTTTACTAAATCCCATACTATGCCTATTGGCCATTTTCTGTTAAAGTGTTTATCTTTTTTTAAATTGATTTGTAAAAACCCCTTATATTAAGTATACTAACCCTTTGTCAAATATGTTGTCTATTTGTTGTTTTCCATTTAACATTGTTTACAGTGTTTTCTGATAAACAGAACATTTTTTATTTCTAGTATCATTTGCTGGCAAGTATTATATGCCAGGCACTGTGCTGGGAGCCAAGCAGACGAATGAAGCAGCTCTATCCTTAAGGAACTCCCAGTACCAGGGGAGGGAGGCACAGAGTCACCATAGCAGGATGAGAAAAACAGCGCGATGTGGTTCTAGTGATGCACATGGAAGAGAGGTCTGAAGTTAGAACTGCCATGGGAATTCAGAGTGGTGGGGGTGGGGGTGTCAGAGAGGTTTACACAGAGAGGAAGACTTTCCAATGGGACTTGAAGACAAGGACATCTGGCCGAAAGGGGGCCAGCAGAGTGAAGTTTAGGATGGGGCGCGTCTCATCTCCTTAAGTGATCTGATTGGGCTATGGGCCCTAGGCACTCAAGGCTCTAAACAGAAGGGATCAGGCCATAGGACCAGAAGATGTTCAGCTGCAGGAGATCTTAGAGGTCCACTGCTCCGACACTCCCTTTTAGAGGGGCCCAGAGATGTGATATGTCTTAGCTAAGGCCCTGCTTGTAGTTGATATGTAGTGAATCCAGAGCTTTCCATAGCTCCATGCAGAAGAAAGGGTGTTTTCCTGAGGGTTACAGCCAAGACAAGCCTGAGGACCGTGGGGTGGGTATGGAGGCTGAGGCCCCAAAGGCAAACCTATGTTTCAGTGTTGCCCACTCTGGCTGAAATACGGAAAGGAGGGCTCTCAAGGGAAGAAGCGACCGTGGTCTGCAGAGAGATTGGGTGATGAATGGTGTTAGACGTTTCCTCTTCTTGCAGGCCCGCTATTCTCTCCAGAACTTCACAGACAACATTGGGAAGGCTCTGGACATCCTCCATGCTGAGGTACGGAGGCAGGGTCACGCAGCCTCTGAGCAGATTAACTGAGTCCTTCTTGGGCCTCAGACCGAGCCTGGAGGTGGCTCTGGCTTTCTGCTGAGACCTCCCTGCAAGGTCCCATTTCCCTGGAGACCAGCACTGAACATGCTGTCAGTCCTGGTCCCAGTAGCCTGAACACATAGGGGTCAATGGGGAGCAGAGGGGAGGGAGGGATGAAGGAGGCGGATGGCGACAGATCAAGGCCGTAGGCCTGACATCCAGCCAGAGGAACTGGCCCAGATCCAGATAAGAGACTGGAGCTGCCCAGACTCTACCCTCTTGGGGACTGATCCTGCCTTTGCTCAGGTTCCTCGGGCATTTGTGAACCTGGTAAAGACGCTGCAGATTTTCAACCTGAGGGAGCTGTACCAGGAGAGTAGTGTCAGCTGCCCAAGGCTGATCCTCAGGTGAGGTGGAAGCTTCTCCCCTGTTCCTGAAAGGGCTACTATGGGACTCTTAGCAGAAAGTGACTCTGATTGGTTGGAAAACCCAGGCGGAAGTGGGAGGAGCGCTTAGACCGCCCCATTTTCTAATCTGACAAGGCCTAGCGGAGGGGACATCCAGGGTTTTTGTGACCCCAGTATAGGGTCACAGCTACCCTTCGAGTATGCATTCACAACCCAACCAAGCTTCTGTTGTCGTGGGGCCTGGGACACCCTTCAGTCCTCCAGGGAAGGAGGGGTAGAGCGTGAGGCACAGAGGGAACCTCTGTTTGGTGTGGGTGCTCCAGGCTGGACACTCACAAATGTAGGGCTGTTGTCACTTGCTGGAGGAGAGGGTGGCCAAGTCAGAATCACTGGGCCTAGAGGACAGATTCTTTCCCCAAGAACAGAGAACCCCAGTCCTGGGAAGTCCCCTGAGAGGCCTTCTTCATCCCCACCCCCAGAGCCACACCAAGGTGGCTCCCTCTCTCCCATTACACATCTCCATGGCCTTCAGGAATCAGATGTCCTTCTGACGCACGCAGGAACATTTCTCACGGCATTCTTTGCTGCAAGGCCTCCTCTGTGCCATTAGCCCAGGTCGAGGGGGCTGTGCCCACCCCCTCCCTGTCCCCCAGCTCTGTAGCTCTGTACAGACCCCACCACAGCCCTGAGCACATCAGGTAGCAATTATTCACGTGCCTCTCCACCATAGCCCTGAACTGAGTCACGCCAGCACAGCATAGGGGCCCAGCAGCTGTGTGCTGAGTTTTCATTCATTTGCTGAATGAATGGTTATCAAGGGTCAGAGTTGCTCTTGGAAATTAAGGGGTATCTTGGCTGCTCCCCTAAAGATCCATACCAAACCTCACCTGGGGGGCCCAGACTGCACAGGTCCCCTGGGGACAGCCTGAGGATGCTATGAGCAGAGGCAGGACGGCTGCTGGATGACACATACCTGTTGACGCAGCTGGTGTCGGGCACGCTATTTTCAGCTGCTGACTCAGCCTGTGGCTCCCACTTTCTCCAGTCACTGGGCCACATGGGGGTTCAGGGTATTCATTCCACTTCGGAGCAGTTCACTCAAAAGCCTCTTGCTGCCGATCACTTCAGGGTTTTTAGACAATTAAGCTAAAGGTTTAGAGTAGGTATTTGCCAGGTCTGTTTTCAGATCTGAAATGGTCAAGTCACTGCCCAGCTAGGCAGACTCAGGGTCGCCTTGTCCTGCTGCCTCTCTGCTGCTCTGCACTCCTCACCTCTCTGCTTCTGTCTCAGTGGTCGTGGTTTCCTTGATAGTGCTGAGGCTACACTGGGCCATCCACACTGTTACCATCTCATGCCCCTGGACAAAAAGCCCGGTCTACAAGATGCCCAGCCAGGGCAGAGACACAGACTGGACAGAAATAGGGATTCAGAGCTCAGGTTCAGACAGACAGACTCAGTTGAAGTCCTGGCTCCATACTCAGCATTCATGTGACCTTGAGAAGCTGCTTAACCATGCTGGACCTCAGCTTTCTCATCCATAAAATGGAGATAACGATCATACAACTTCTAGAATAGCTGAGGACTGAACAGATTAATACCATAAAGCTCTTGGCACAGAAAATGTTCACTATGCGTCAGCCGTTATTATTGTTGTCACCATTGTGATGTAGAAGGAGATGTGCCATAACTGTGCAGTATCGTCCTCAGAAAGTCAGAAGGTAACTCAGCTCCGTAAGTCACTCCTGCAGATGTCAGAAGACGTAGCTATATCATTTTCATGAGCAAATCCAGGTCTGGGAAATTTTCTTTGGCTTCGTGTGGTACCGTCGACAGGCTAGCCAGCCAGGGCCCCCTGCAGCCCAGACTTCTGATTCCTCCAAGTCAAATATCTTCTGAACCTCGAGCTGACGTTTCTGCAGCATGCGTTCAGATGGTGATTTGGGTGGCGTGGGGGGCATGTCTTTGGTTTGGTCTACAGGTCTCTGTGCCCCTGTGTCCTGAAGTTTGACGACAACTCCACAGAACTTGCCTCCCTCGTGGAACTGAATAAGAAGTATCAGGTAAGCGGGCAGGTCCTCAGATCGCACGGGAACTGCTGTGTGGTTTGATTGTTCTGGTGGGAAATGAGTACGTGCTCACGTTATTTTGACCCGGACTGGGGGTGAGGTTGCCACTGACCAGTTTGCAGATTTAAAGCCACGCTTCGAGGCAGCAGGGACCGTGGTTCAATTTATTTGAATCAGGCTGTAGCGCCAAGGCGCTAAACACACTTCACCACGTCTCAGTTCCTGGCCTCACACAGAAACAAATATGTCCAGTTGTCCATAGGGAGTGTGATCGGCTTCCAGCTCCCAGGTGGGAAAGCCTGTCCACCCAAGAGGGTCTGGAGGATTCAGTGAGATAACCTGCATTCCCTCTGCCCTACCCCCAGGGGAATGGGTGTTACTGGGGAGCACAGGAAGAGAGAAAGTCAGCGGATGATCTCTAGACAGCTGTGGGTTATTCATTTTAGGACTTTCCCCGTCAAATCTTTGCCGAGAGCAGCTGACTCCCTTGACTATCTTGAGTGTCCCCCACATAACTGTCTGGTCACTGGAGAGGACGGTGGTAGTCTTCCAGCTCTCCTGGAGTGGGTTGCAAACAGTTTCCAGGGTGGGTCCATGCTTCAAGCCCATGGAGTCCTTGGAGTGGAACCGCTTCCCTGAAGACACTTTCCAGGCAGCCCTAGCTGCCAGGGTATCAGGGCTCAGGGGAATGGAATCCTCAGACCCCATTGCCCAGCCCTCTGGGGACTCCCCTGCTGCACTTCCTTCTGCTGTGAGCAGGCGCCTGTGTCTCCAGGCCCCTACGCAGGGAAGGAAGGAAGCCGAGGTTATGGCCGTGAGAGCAAACCTGTTCCAGGTGAGCTTCTTGGGTGCAAGTAACAAAAGCTTATGCAATTCTTGTTAGTGTAAGCCAATTTGTTATTTAAGCAGACTATCTGGAAGAGCTGGAAAGCTGGGGTCAGAGGCCAACCCTCCAGAAATTGTGGAATCATGGAATTCTAGGGGGCCAAGCCATAAGAATTAAAATCAGGCCAAAGAACTAGTCCAGTGGAGACACCGTGGACACCGCTGTCACTGCTGCTTCTAGGAACTGGATGCAGTTCTCACCCTCAGCAGAATGGATTCTGTGCCATCCCTCCATCTTTCTAACACTAGCTTCCAACCCAAAGCCTGAGGTGGGAGCATCAATTGGGAGACCCTTGGGCATGTGCCCATGCCCCAGCTGTGAGGGGCATTGGGAAAGCCGGCATTTGTCTTTCTCACCTTCTATAGTGGGAGGCAGGCTGCTCTTCATACAGTGGAGTTTTTTGAACATAGGAGGTGTGTTCGGATGCTGGGCAGCCAAAAAGAAGAATTATTCACCAAAATTGCCTTTCCCAACCTCTCTAGATTGGCCAGCTCTTCCCAGGCCTGATCTTGACAGCCTGATCTGGCGTACTGGAGAAGCTCACAGCCCAGCTACGTGAGGCCATCAAGCCCTCTCTCAGAATGCTCTCGCCCTTCTTCCTGTAAAAGCTGTGCTTCCTATCACTCTCCCTGGAGATGGTCATTGCAATTAATAACCACCATGTGCCAGGCATTCTAGACACTATTTCTTTCATTTCTCAAGAGGTGCCTGGTGCTGCTGTGAGCCATTGTGGCTGATCCACAGAGTAACCAGTAGCATTGGAAGGGATTTGAGGGACAGTCCGGGCCTTGCTGAACATCCTCCATTTACAGATGAGGAAATAGAGGTCCAGAGAGGGAAAGCATCTTGCTGAAAGTCACACAACTAGTTACTGGTATTGCACCTTCTGCCTTACTCAAGGCTCTGCCTGTAACTGGAGGAGACTCTCCTGGGAGGTCAGAGGTGAGCATCCCCAGTATAGGGGCTCTCTTTCTGGCTGACCCTGGGAAAAAAATGCATGGTGTCTTCTGAAGTGACCACACTCATGTTCCCGGCTATGTAAGCCTGAGCTCGCTCTCCAGCCAGGGTCCTGGCCCCGAATGGTGGAAATGTGGCAAACAGTGAAATGGCAGAGGTGGCAGAAGTGGGAGCCAGACCTGAGATAACTGGTCTCCTGGAACTGAGCCCAAGTGTGAGCTGTGAGAGCGCCAGCTCTGTGACCCTCCTAAACAGATCTGAGAGTCTCAAAGAAGTGTGCGTGCACAGGAGCACGTGCTCACACACTCACATACACACACACACGATGCACCGGCGATGTAAATAGCTGTTCATTCACCATTGAGTTTATGAACAAATGTAAGACAGAAATAAATTAATGTAAGGATTACCCCAAAAGTCACTTAATAAAATACTTAACCCCCTAACCCTGTCTTTAATCAGAAATTTTAAAAGGGGATCAAGCTGATGGACTTAGGTTTTTCCTCACCTTCCCCGTTTCCACAGCCTGGGTCAAAGATGTGCAATTGCAGCAGAGGGTGGGGACAGGGGTAGAGATAAAGGCTGATCTAAAAAGGTACCAGCTGGCTCCTATCAGTTGAGATTTGCTGCACAGATTTCACTCAGAGGTCAGACTGTTTAATTCTGTGGAGGAGGAAGAGGTCGCACAGAGACTGAGCAGATGCAGACAGCCCCTGAGCCTGTCCCTTTTCCTCCTGCAGGAGGGGACTCATGAGCTGGTGGAGAGTGGGCGATACGACACGAGGGAAGATTTTACAGTGGTCGTGCAGCCGTTCTTTGAAAAAGTGGACATGCCAAAGACCTCGGTAAGGAAAGCAAGCATCGCAGAGAAGTGGGAGCCACAGATCGGGCCCAGCTGTTTCTGGGCGACACTTGTGTGGTCCCACGTCTCTAACATGGCCCCTCTTCTCTGCCCTGTGACCAGGAGGGGTTGCCTGACAGCTCTTTCTTCGCTCCTGACTGTTTCCACTTCAGTAGCAAGGCTCATGCCCATGCAGCCAGTGCTCTCTGGAATAACATGGTAAGATGACTGAAAGAGACATCATTCTCCCTCTGATAAGAGAAACTCTGGAAAGCTTTCGGGGGCCCTCAGAAGCCCACTGCTCAGGCTGTGTGATCCCCAGCACCCCAGCACTGCAGTGATAGGTCCATTTCCTTTGTCCCTCCCTCCCGTCTTTAGCCCTGACCTACGTCCTGACTTTTCCATTCTCACCACCTCTTTCTCACTCCCCATGTTCCTGCTTCTTGGTTTAGCTGGAACCCGTCGGCCAGAAGACAACACAGCATAATTTTGAAAGCAAGATCAATATCGCATGTCCAAACCAGGTAGAGTGAAAAGCACATCCGTGCAACGGGTCTATCTAAAGCATCTTTTCCAGCCTTTTAAAGGTTCTCATTAAGGCTTCTCAGTTCATTTCATCACAGGTTCTCACTCCCACCCCCAGCTGTGTTCACCTACCCATCCATTCCAGACTCTGCTTAACCATCCACAGTACCCTGTCTGGTTGGACTACGGGGGATGACAGCCCCCCAGTGGCCAAGAGGCCCTAGAATCCCAAGTCTGGGCTGCACACAGCTCTTTCCAGCTGGGAAGAGGGACATGGCAGCACCATCCAGCTCTCATTGTGAAGGCTAGGGGCAGGGAGAATGTCAAGGGCAGGATGGGACAGGAGGACACCCCATCTTCATGTAGTCATTGCTTCCATGGCAGGATGGGTACAGCGAGGAACTGAGACCTGGAATAATACCTGCCAGGATGGAGGTGGAGGGGGGTCAATTGGAACCTGGAGCTAGGAAAGCAGACGTCAGCTGCGAAGGCAAATCAGAACAAGACCCTCGTGTTCACTCAAAAATTGTCAGAAAGATTCTTGGACCTCTGCAAATTCCTCTGTATTTCTAGAGGGGTCCAGGCCTGTGACCGGGAAACACTAAGCCGGGGCGTGCTTGGGGCAGGACCTCAAAGCAGCTGACTCTTCTTGCCTGAGCCGGAAGGGGCCCGGGCTGCTGCAGAGTGGGAGTGGCGTGCAGTTCTGAGAGAGTCTAAGGAGTAGGGGACACGGACTTGTATCAGCAGAAAGTGGTGCTCCATTGGGAGGGGGCAAGGTTGAGAAAGAGAGGTGACACAGCCAGCTGGGTGGGAGGCGGAGAGCAGACGTGCTCGTTCCTGGGAGCCTCTGCAGGGTTTATTGCAGAGAAGGCCACAGTGCATGCTGGGAGGGAACCCACAGTGGTCACCCTGGAAGGGAGGGGCTTGTGAACGTGGAGCAGGGGAGGCTGAAAGTGTGGAAAGTGTTTATACCGAGGGCAGCCCTTCTGGGGGGTTGGAGTGGAGAGCAGTGCAGGAAGCAAGCTGACTTTGCTGTGCTTGCACACCCCACTCTTCCCACAGGTCTGGCCATTTCTGAGCACCTACAAGAACAGCGTGCAGGTACCTACTTGTTGCTTCCTTTCGGCTCAGCAGCCAATGGAGTGGGCAGCCCCTGAGCTGGGATTGGCCCAAAAGGGCGGGGTGGGAATCTGGGCAAGAGTTCCCCATGGGCAGCCACGGGGGATTCACACTCTTTATAAAGTCCCAGACAGCGAGGATGTCAGAGTAAGCTCCACTGGTAACCAGCCAGATACAGGGCCGGCCAGTCAAATCTCAGCCTCTTCAAAGACTAAATGCAGGGGCCGGCTCCGTGGCCAAGTGGTTAAGTTCGCGCGCTCCGCTGCGGCGGCCCAGGGTTCAGATCCTGGGCGCGGACATGGCACTGCTCGTCAGGCCACGTTGAGACGGTGTCCCACATCCCACAACTAGAAGGACGTGCAACTAAGATATACAACTGTGTACAGGGGGGGTTTGGGGAGATAAAAGCAGAAAAAAAAAAGAAAAGATTAGCAACAGTTGTTAGCCCAGGTGCCAATCTTTAAAAAAAAAAAAGACTAAATGCAGATAACCATCCTCCTCATAAAGCTGCTGCAGAAGCCGGGGGCGGGGGGTTGTCATTTTGTTGATGCCCTGATTCTTGCACTGGATGGTGGAGGAGTCTGAACTAGGTTAGAGGATGTCAACCTGGCCGATATTCAGAATCACCTCGGGGGCCTTCTTCAAAGGCTCTTCAAGGCCCCTCCGCAGGGTGAGCCCAGGAGTCTGTGCATTAAAGCTCTCTGAGTGAGTCTGATGCTCAGCCACTCTCTCTGGTCCCTTCACCTCTGAGATTCTGGGATTCATTCTACGCCCTCAGGATCATGGGAGCCAGCTGTCGTGCAGGGACACAGCTCCTTCTCCCTCGACGCCCACCTCAGGTAAGCCCCCGAGGACCTACCAGGATCCAGGGTCCCACCACAAGGACTTACAGGCCAGTGAGTGCCCTGACGAGGTTTTTCATGTGTAACTAAATGACACAGGTATGGCCAGTGCTTGCTTCCTGCCTTGGTGGTCGCCTGTGACAAGCCCCTGCTCTGTCCCCCTCCACGCTGTAGTGACATCTTACCCAGCAGGACCCAAGGTGGCCTGGCCAGGAACTGTGTGCTGTCCTCCCACTTCAGCCCGTTAAAGGGAACACAAGTGGAGGAGCCCTATGAGCTCCCCGCTCAGTGGCCCAGCCCTGTGGTGTGACCTCAGGGAGGCCGAGAGGTGGGAGGGAGGGTTCAGGGAGGCCCAAGAGGGAGCCAACTCTGTGGGTTGTCCTGTGGCCCCAGATTCTGCAATCACTGCCACCTGCAGTAGGGCTCGAAAGTTCCCTGGAGTCTTCAGAAGAGATGTGGGGGCAGGGAAAGGCCCGACATGATTATTTCTCAGATTCTTGGTGGAAATCCAGAACCCAGCTTTAAATGGGCTGTGCATCATCGCAGATGGTTTAGTGCCCCCGCTCATGCACTCAGGTCACAGATGGCATCCCAGGTGGCCACCGGCACTAAGGTGGTGGGACTCCACTCTCCCCTCTCTACCATCCATCCATTCCTCCCCTCTTCTTCCTCTCCCTCAGCACCTCTCCTCTTTCTTCCTTCCTGGGGACTCAAGTGTGTCCATTGTCTTTCCAGTACACTCCCTGAGACCTGCAGATATCCAAGTTGTGGCTGCTCTGGGGGATTCTCTGACTGTAAGGACTCTTGGGCCCCAGGTGGGATGGGGGTGGCGGTGAGTTCCAGGTCCCAGCCTCCTAACTCCAGGGCCTGCACTCCTGACCTCTGCTTTATCCCCTCTCCATCCTGATTCTGTCAGTCCGAGAGCTTGCCATCATTTGCTTTTGCAGCCACTTTCTCCATCAGGTGTGCAAGGGGAGATCTTTTTCAGGAGTGAACTGAATCATCTCACATATTGGAGGCTTTGAACATCTAACAAAACTTTCCTAACAGTTGCAAAAATATGTCATGTTGACCCCAAAAGTCTTCGAAACATCCCTGTGTAGGTGCTCTTCTCTCTTTGGATAATGCTCTATGAGCAGCTCAGACCCTCACGTCTGTTTCCTCTTGCATCTGCACGGGAAGCAGCAAAGATTCCACAGTTGTGGCTAACGCTCTGCTCCTAAGTTCCAAGAAATATGGCCTTTTACCCCCCAGATCGCCAAGGCCATGAGATTGCCTTACAGAATGTCCCAGAGAGAAAGAGGAGAAATGTGACGTTTATGAGAAATCTGTCCACTGCAGTCCACTCACATCTATCCGCTCTTTCTTTGTGCTCAGAAAGAACTTAAGAGCACAATGCTAGTAGTGAGAATATAACAGTGTCGCACGTTTGCAAAGCACTGTAGAGTTTTCAAAATGGTTTTTACAACTATGATCCAATTTGGTCATCACAACAATCCTGTGAGATACGCAGGGCGTGGCCTCAGTTCAGCAGGGAAGCCGCCGAGCTTGGAGAGGGCACGCAGCTGAGAAGGAGTGTCTCGGAAGGCCAGCCCAGGGCCTTCTGCCTCCGGATTCAGCATGCCTCTCGTGCGGCGCTGAGGGTGGGGAGCCTGCACAGCCTCCCTTTTCTCTGACTTGCTGATTTTCCTCTGGATTTTGGTGTGTTTTCAAAGGCTGGCAATGGAATTGGCTCCAAACCAAACGACCTTCCTGACGTCACCACTCAGTATCGGGGGCTGTCATATAGGTAATGTTAACCCTTGACCCCCTCCCCCTGCAGGCTCACCCATGGAGATTGGGTGGGGGATTGTCTCCTACAAATGCGTAGGTACCAAAGGAGCAAGGAGCAGGCCTTGAAGGGGCTTTCAGAAGGAAAATTTATATGTTCCGGCAAGATATGACAATATGGTGAATAGATAGGATATTTTACTGTTGACAACCCTTTTCTTTTTTTTCAATTGTGCAGAAAAGCAAACCAGGGTTCTTATCAGACTCCTGGGTCAACAAATCCAATGTGAAGTGCACCCGAAAATCACCAAATCTCTGAGTCTTCGTCTGCCCGTGTGCTTGTATCTGTGTACATGTAGATGCTCCTACATCTGTTTACTATCTGTATTTATTCATGTCGTTCTGTAGTCACACCTCTGCCTTTATGTATATGTTGACATCTGTCCAGAAAACTCCGAAATGCAACACACACTTCAGGGGGAAACAACCAAGATAAAAATCACAGCCAGCAGGCATTGCTAAGCTCTCTCATGTGGCGACTTGGTCCTAGGCGTTGGGGCCGGTGGATGAGAGGGATGTATGGGGAGCACAGGCAAATGCTTCTGCTCAACTGGGAAGTGCTACTTAAAAATCAAAGATGCCCGAGTGCTGCAGGAATATAGAAGAGGGAGGAGCCAACCCTGCCAGCAGGGACAGGAGGGCCTCCCAGAGAAGGGGGTACCCCAGTTACGTCTTGACAAATTAGCAATTAGATAGCCAAGAATAGGCAGCCCAGACTTGGAAGTAGAAAGCTCTCGGTGTGTCAGGTGAGTGGGTAGATGTGGGTTTTCTTAAGTTTCTTTCTTTCCTAATAAAGTTGGTGTTAATATATGCTTCACAGTCATTGGCGATTAGCTCAGAATTCAAAACAACTAGAACAAAGCCAGCCACCAGAGGGCAGAGTGCTAATGAGAAGTTGGGTGGCCCAATGAGGCCTTGCCCTCTCCCTTTTCTTCACAGTGAATTCAGATGAAATGTCTCTTCCAAGAAAGTGAGAGGGAACAATGTAGGGACGGTTCTGGGGTCAACCCTGAGGAGAGTCCCAGAGAGAAAGGCTTCCCCGGCTGGCAGAGAGGCGTCCCCACCCAGCCTTCGCTGTCCCGGGAGAGGACCCAGGGTATGGGCAGCACGAGGACAGTACCCACTGAGAGCTGAGGGGAACGCCTCCCAGGTCCCCCACTCCCCCAGGCCTCCCCCTTCCCTCAGCCAGGCAAGTGTCTCTAAGTGGCTGTGAGGGAAACAGAGCATCGCTTCCTGACCACTCTGCCCCACTGAGGCTTCGAGCAAAAGAAAAGCCAGAGGGAGAGAAAGCAGACTTATTACAATCAAGAAAAAGCCTGAGGTGGAGGCAGCCGCACTTAGTCTCAGCTAAAGAAGGTGGTGGCCTCCTATGACAGAGTGGGAAACGGAAAATAAAGTAGACAAGCCAGCCCACGGATGAGAGATGAGCTGCTCCTGGCGCTGCAGTCCGGGGCTGTGCGGTGTAATGCGCCCAGCTTCACGAACAGTTCAACCCGACAGGTTCCTGGTATCCAGATCTGAACGGGCAATCTTCTGCTCACCCTTCTCTCTGCAGCAATGGAAACCTTGAGCCATTGCTGTTTCTCCTACAAGTAAGGTCCAGTAAGACCGAATGTTTCAATCTTTTAGTTCTAATTCCAAAGCTTTGTATATTCAATGGCTGCTGTCCCTTTAAACCCTTTATTCTAAATGTTTCAATACTTGTCCCAAGACCCACCTGTATGGAAGATGGAAGTTCTGGGTCAGAGTCTGAGAGACAGTTTCCCATTTGGTGGAATAGACAGACTAGTGTTTCCCAAAGTGTGTCCCATAGAACACTAGCCCCAGACATGTTCCTGAAGAGGGTAAAATTCTTTGTATTTGGGGGGAAACATTACCTACCATGTCTTTTCTCTGGGGAATTCATGCGCATGTTAGCGTGTTAAAGAGGCTGAAGCCCTACAATGAAGAAATCTGTTTAAACCATATCTGTTTAATCCAGTGTTTCCCTTAATCCCAGAACTCCCTCTTTGTTCCTAATACCTATTAGCATCCCCTAGAAAATGGCATGTAGTAGACTGATCTGAGAAAAGCAGTTTTCTGAAGCCGTTAAAGCTTCTGGATTGGAAATACTAGGCAATTAATGATTTTGGTAAATTCAGAATGCAATTTGAGCCTCTTCCTCCAAGGAAACAGGAAGTGGAGGGAGAGGACCTCAAACAGTCGGATGGGGGAGGGAGTAGGCCCAGAATTCTTGGGAGGTGGGTGGCCGTGAGCAGGACCTGCAGAAGGAGGTTTGGCTGCAAATGTTTCTGAGGCCTCTTGGCCTGTGAGGATCGTGTGCCAGTGGAAGGTTTCAGCTTTGGCCAGCTTAAGAGCGTGGCAGGCCCAGGGGTCCTTAGTGTGTTGCTTCTTCTTCAGTTGAAATAAGTGTGCTTGTTTGGCATCATTCAAAGGACCAAAATAAAATTTACATACCAAAAAAATGCATTTCTTTGTGTTATTCGCTAGGAGTGCAATCTCACATTACCAAAACTCCTTCAACAAGTGTTGTTGAGCATCTACTCTGTATTTCTCTGTGCATTGTGGATGACAACAGGTGACAGCCTTTGAGCTCATGGTGTAGTATGAATTACATTAATCTGAAGGGTCTCATGTAAATTAGATGTTCCATATGGATCTGTTTTCTAACACATTTCATGTAGTTCTGATCAAAACAAGAACTTAAATATTTTTGTTCCCTTTATATTTATTTGTATAATTCTCTCTTTTTTCCTGGAATTATTCACTTAAAATGGGTTCAGAGAGAGATGTCTGTAGACTATTGGTTTAATCAGCCACCACACAGGTTTTAGAACAAAAATACTTTTTTCCTTTTTCTTTTTGAGGAAGATTAACCCTGAGCTAACATTCGCCACCTATCCTCCTCTTTTTTGCTGAGGAAGATTGGCCTTGAGCTAACATCTGTGCCCGTCTTCCTCTACTTTATATGTGAGACACCTGCCACAGCATGGCTTGACAAGCGATGCATAGGTCTATGCCCAGGATCCCAACCGGCAAACCCTGGGCCACCAAAGCATAGTGCGTATCATTAACCACTATGCCACAGGGCCGGCATCTAGAACAAAGATACTTTTAGAGGAGAAATCACAGTAGAAAGTACTTGATGTGCGTAAGTGTGTGTTTATGTATATCTCTATATGTTTATTGAAGGAGGAAAGGAGGCAGAGTTAGAACACAGTGATTGGATTTATAATTTCCTTTCAAGTATAAAGTGTTGATTAAATGCTTTTAGTCCAAAGAAAGAAGGATCAGGAAGCAGCTAAAGCAGCAGCTTCGTGCAGAGTTGGAAAAGAGTCGTAAGCTCGCACAAATGCCGCACCACCAGCCCAGTTAGGTTCAGACCTCTGATGGGAGGTTGGGGAGAGAGACCAGGGTGAGGAAGTGAGGCAGGCTCACCCGGTGTCCTCTCGCCGCTGCTGAGCCTGGGACGGAAGCCCTTGACCACTCTAGTATGAAATAGTCACCTTCATTCCAAGCATTCCCTGGAGTGAAGAACAGCCCTGACTTTGATCCAGGCCTGCCCTCTGGAAGTCTCTATGTCCTGGAGGGTGAATGCTAACGCTGCGTTCTCAAAATCTGTTGGCCTGGAGTAAAATGCTGGCATGGGGGCGGGAAGTACAGAAAAAACATCAGTAAATACAGTTTACCTGAACACTGGACTTTATTAAAGCAGAAATACTGCTCTCCTCGTCTCCCACAGGTATTCAATTCAATGCACGAACGTAAATGAACTCTTGAGTGTGTCTTGACGTTAGATTGAGGGCCGTAAAACTAGATTAGATTAGATGAAGTTAGGGCGTGGAAGGCAGTGAGAGGCCACCCCTGAACCTTCCAGGGGAACTGACCTCACCGCTGGGCAGAGAAGAGCTTATCCATTTTCTAAAGGTTTCGGGCTCCAGCTGGTTTTTAGTTACCTTTCTGGGTTTTAGTTTCCTTTAGAAAGTTAACTGACCGCTCTGCCCCTCAGCTTCCTTCTCTGTGAGATGGAGATAGGTGCATCAACGTCGTACGCTTGTTTGGAGATGTGAGATAACTAAAGTAGAGAATCTAGTTCATGGCTGGGCACCAAGTATGTACTCCGCTAAGTGCTCTCCCTCCTGATTTGGTGGAGAAAAGGAACAGCTCTCTTTTGCCTTCAAATCCCGGCTTTGGGGGGAGCCAACCCATTGGGGAATTCAAATTTTGTCAGTATCCCTCAAATACGGAGAGAAGGGTCCGGCACCTCTTACAGGCGCTGATGGTGTGGGCACTAAGGAAAGTGGGGGCGCTGTTCCGTAGAGACTCTGTATTGATTCAGTCTCTCTCACTGGCTTGCTCACTCCCTACAGTTCAGGAGGGGACGGCTCCCTGGAGAATGTGACCACCTTACCGAGTAAGTAGCCAGGGGCTTGAGTCTGTCCCCTCGTCCCATCTGGCCCCCAGGCTTCCTGAGAGCGCCTCTCAGCTAAGAAAGGAGGGAATAACATCTTCCTTATGGACTACCGCGAAATGGGAAAAGAGGCCGGTGCACAGGCGGCTGGAGGGGGTGGAATAAACGCTGTATTTGGAGCCTGGAGACCTGAGTTCAAGCCCTGGCCTTTCTGTGTGCTTGCCAGGTGATCTGGGGCAAGTTACCAAACATTCTGAGCCTCAGGTTTCTTCCACTGGCCAAGAGGATGCAGAGAGAGTCCAATGAGACAGCGAGCATGAGCTGCACTGTGAATTGCAAAAAAAAAAAAAGGAAGAAGAATACTATTGAGAGGCTCTTGCTGCCTTGGCCCGTCCTGTCATTGAGTCATTTCAACTCAAGAGGCCTCAACTCCTATCGGCACACACCCCCCTCCCTGCCTCCCCTGGCCTGCCTCTGCCCAGGACCTTAGACCAGAGGAGATATGCTGGCCTCCTGTCCTAAGCCCCCTGTCCCTGTTCACCCCCTCCTCTTCCAGATATCCTTCGAAAGTTTAACGGCAATCTCACAGGCTACGCGGTAGGCACGGGTGACGCCAATGCCACAAATGCGTTCCTCAATCAGGCTGTTTCTGGAGCAAAGGCTGAGTACGGCATTTGGGGAGGGGGTCTGCAGGGTGGGGGGTGGGAGGCACGTAGTCCCTGTAAGCTTGTAGCACTGACTGTGTGCAAAGGGACCATTTCTCTGTTTGCAGCAGTGATTTACAGGGCTCTCTGCAGTGCGCTCCCCTGGCCGCCCCTGTGGTCAAGGCCACAGCTGGGAGGCTGGAGCCTGGACAGGAGCCATGGCCCTGGAGGCTGAACGCCTGGCCTTGCTTTCCTGTGCAGCATGTTCTAATCATTCGACTAACTGACAGCCGTCCCCAGGTTTCCAAACTTCCCATGGCATGATGGTGCTGGAGAGAGTCACTCTCTCCAAGCCTCACAAGTGGCAATTCCTTAGAAAGAGCCTGATATGCCCACCAAATGCAGGGACAAGCCAGAATCTCCAGTCCTGGGGGCCTCTGGGGCAACAAGTCCTGTCCTGTCCCTAGCCCACTCTCATGCTAACAAGAAGCAAAAAGCCAGAGGCAGCTGAAGCAGAATGGCTCAGCCTCTAGGATGCTCTCCCGATGAGACCTCTCACCTGCTCCTCGAGGCCCCAGCAGCCTGGGTCTCCTTGCTCCGTGCAGCCCCTGGCCCAGCCGTCTGAGCCTCTGTCACAACTGTCATCTTCTTACTCAGGCCCATACCCTCTGGTTGATGGGCATGGCCCCTAGACCCGTACACCCAGTCTGGGTAGACCCTTCTTGGTAACAGAAACAGCTCGGGACAGGTAGTCCAACTGCCAGGTCCTGGGAGAACACTGTGCTGTGGATCCATCTCACCCAGGCCCTACAGCGGCCTGAGTTAGAGGGGATCTCAGGGTGCCTGAGATCTAGTTCTTCTAGGGGTTGTAAACCCAGGCACATGGACAGTGTAAATTTATTCCCCATCTCTTTCTAAAAGAAGCATTTAGATAAGTTTACAAAAAAAAAAAAAATACAAATAACAAGGAAGATAAAAATCACAGCCACTAAGAGGGAAAAAGAGAAAGCAACTGGTCAATATAAGCATTTTTATGGTTATTGTGCCTGAACATCAAATTCTCAGCTTCCTGGCAGCCGGGGTGAAAAGGGTAAGCATGCTAAAACTTTCATAGGTCTAAATTCAACGTCTACACCAGTCCTTCAAAGGTGACAAATGGTTTCCTAGCATGGAATCCTAAAAGACACTCTGCATGTGCAGTTCTAGAAGGGAGACCATAAGCAACAAATATAATTGGCAGTACCCGTGACTACAGCTTTAGGACTAACACACAATTGGCTTTTCAAAGGGTTAATAACTCTCCAGAACAGGCAAGTCGCTTCTTGTCCCTGAGCCTCTGCCAGCTCATGCAGTGGGGATAATGCCATGGAAACCTCCAGTTCAGACACTTTAGGAGGAAAAATCTGGGCACTGTTCCTCAACAGAAGGACTGATGTTTCTCTCCTTCTCAGGGAACTTACAAACCAAGTCCAGGCTCTGGTGCAGAGGATGAAAGATGACCATGTGAGTCAGACTTATGGTTATTTTTAAACACTGATTTTCTAACCCACTAAAGTCCCCAAATGAAATGGACTGCCATGAAAAGTAGTAAGCACCCTGTCACTAGACGCATTCAAGCAGCAGTAGGGCAGCCCCTGTGTGAGGCCAGCTGGAGGAGATTATGTCCATGATGGGAGGTTTGTTGTCGGTGACAATGACCTTGAAAGTCCCTCCCCATCCTTACAGTCTGTGGTCTATAAATAAACCTCTAAAATTCCTTCAGCTCTGAGATTGATTCTACTAGTTCAAGTGGGCAAGGAAGCCTTAGAGGGTTGATTGGATTTCCTAGAGCTGTGGCATTTTTGTTTATTTGTTGGAATCATCCAGCCTTTTCCTCCTCTGTGTAGAGAGTAAATTTCCATGAGGACTGGAAGGTCATCACGGTGCTGATTGGAAACAGCGATTTGTGTGACTACTGCACGGACTCGGTAACAGGGGTGGGCCAGGCTGCTCGCTGCCCCTGACCTTGACCTGTAGGCCTGGGAGATCCTCCTTGAGAGCAGTCCCTAGACTTGTCCAACACGCTTACGTGTGTGTGCCTGCACACGTACAATTCATACACGCGCACATGCACACATGTTCACACACTTCTTACCCCACGAGCCTCAGGGTTCTGGCTCCACCTCCACATCCCAGGTGGTGTGAGGCAGCAGGTGGCAGATATATGGTGCTTCTACTCCCCTTTCTTACAATTCCTGAGAATTCAGAAAGAGAAGCAGCTGCAAACCCCAAGCGGTTGGAAGGAGGACTCTGCACTTTCTGCTCCTGGACTAAATCTGTGGCTGAAAGCTCCAGTCTTGTGGCTGGCCCGTCTTTGACAACAGCAAGTAGTCAATGGTTCACCTCAGATTTCAACATGCTGAGATTGTCACAGCTGGAGGCGAGAGGGAGAAGAAGTCCTTGGGGCAGGAGCCAGCTGGGGGGCCTACAACTGCCCAGCTGCCCTCTGCCCTAACCAGCTCCTCCCCTGCCCTCCTGTCTATTCCCAGAATCTGTATTCTGCAGCCAATTTTTTTGAGCATCTCCGCAACGCCTTGGACATCCTGCACAGAGAGGTGGGTGGGGGGCTCCCACAAGCTGGACACAGCTCACCCACAGTGCGGGCAAGGTGGATGGGGGAAGATGGTAAAGGAGACAGCCAAGGGCATGGGCGCCTTCCCTTTCCGGAGTTCGGGCTCTACCGTCAAGGTAAGCCTCACTCCATTCAGAATCAGCCCAGAAGGACCTCAGGCTTGAAGAAGGGGAGGCACTGTGTGCACTAATTGTCCCCCCACCGCTACCTGGGACATTCCCTGGTGGCAGCAGCTGGTCGGCTCCCAGGCTGGGCACTGTGCACTCTGAGCCATAGGGTGTGTCGAGAGCAAGCCCCTCTCTGGTCCTGCTCCCGGCAGCGTGTTCTCTCCCCATTACCCAGCATGGACAAGCTGCTCCGGCTGCCCAGGAGGGAGCACTCTGACTGCCAGATGCTTCTCTGAGTGGTGGAGTCCCCAGCCCGCTCAGCAGAGTTAGTCCAGGTTGGGCTAGAGGGAACTGGTGAGGGCTAACGTCCTGGCAGACGGGGCACCTATTTCACCAAATTTTGAGTTCGCTAACTGATGGCTGAACACAGCTGAGCTCTCAGCATTTAGACTCTGGTCTGCCATGTGGTCCCCACTCCAGGAGGCGCCGTTCACGCTGCAGCCCATGTGAGTGGCATGGTGCGCAGGGCCCTAGGCGGTAACCCCGTGTAGACGCCTCCCCAGAACTCCACTCAGGGATGACCAGCTGGAGATCTACAGGGACCCTAGAGCCAGTTCTCCTTCTTGGGGCCCTAAGGCAGCTTGACGAAGGAGGCGCTGGGGCCCCTCTCTCATCTGCAGCCTTGCCCACAGGTGCCCAGAGCCCTGGTCAACCTCGTGGACTTCATGAGCCCCAGCGTCGTGCGGCAGGTGTTCCTGGGGAACCCAGACAAGTGTCCGGTACAGCAGGCCAGGTAGGCAGGTGCTGGCTGCCCCTGGCCGGAGAAGTGCTCACCGCCGGTCTGGCTCACATGGTGGTGACTCCTTGGGTTCTTTGTGACTTGGTCTGTCCGTGAAGCCAAGTCTGGAAAGGGGGTCTTGCCCCAGGACCACCGTCTTCTCAGAGGTCAGATCCGTGGCCCCCCTTACCCAACCTCAGGGTGCCAGCAGGAACCTCTGTGATGTGGGGGAGCACAGAGGGAGAGACCAGGGCTGGGACAAGGCTGGTGTTCAAGAGACAGCGGAGCCCGGCCTGTGAAAAGGGGGTACATAGAGGAATGTGTACATTCGTGGTCGACCCGCGACAGCAAGTGGGAAATGATGCACACGTTCAGTTACCGTTATGGGGAAGCATGGAACTGGAGAGGGACACAAGGGAACTCCAGATCGGGAGTGTTTTGTTACTGAAGCTGAGTGAGAGGTATACAGGTGTGTGTTTTATTATTCTTCATACCTTATACGTGGCTGTTAGTGCCGTTGAGTCCATTTCAACTCCTCACAACCCTGTGTTCCGCAGAGCGGAACCCTGCCCAGTCTTTTGGCTCCATCTTCTCACCTCCTGGTGCTCCATCAGACGGTGCTCTGCTGCTCTTCACAGGGTTGTCATGGCCAGTTTTTTCAGAAGTGGGTGGCCAGGTCCTTCTTCCTAGTCTGTCTTAGTCTGGAAGCGCCACTGAAACCTGTCCACCACAGGTGACCCTGCTGGTATTTGAAATACCGGTGGCATAGCTTTCAACATCACAGCAACACGCAGCCACCACAGTGTGACAACTGACAGACAGTGTGGTTGCCTGACCAGGAACGACCGTGGACCACCACAGTCAGAGCACCGAACCTTAACCGTCAGACCACCAACCTTATACGTGCATTTATTTATTTAACAAATACTTTTACAGAATTTACTGTGCACCAGGGACTGTTTTGAGGACTTTAGAGATATCATTTTAACATTAAGTGTATTTTATGGATGTGAAATAACTCATAATAAAACAAAAGAGGACACAGTGGGGCACTAGTGTGAACCAAGGAGGTGTCTGAGGGCATGAGCACCAGAGGCCCCAAAATACCAGCTCCAGGACCAAAGGATGAATTCTTAAAGACTGGACATTGAATTTTCATGGCCTAAATTCATTGGCTCAGCGTAATTTTCTGCAGACCCAGGGCCTGCAGCCCAATACTCCGTTAATGTGAGAGGGTGCTCATTCATACATCCTTGGGACTTTCTCCAGGCCCCGGGTCAGGCCTGAAACCTGCCCCTCAGCACGTGCATCAGGGCCGCAGGGCACATGTACTCCTAAGCCAGGGCTCCCGGGAGCTGCCCCCGTGCAGCAGAGCCGGGCCCTGACCAGGGCTTCGGCTCTGGGTCTCCTGCCTCCCCCTCGTTGTGCAGTGTTCTGTGTAACTGTGTTCTGACCCCGCGGGAGAGCTCCCAAGAGCTGGCCAGGTTGGAGGCCATCGCCCAAGCCTACCAGGTGAGACCCGGAAGGGCACCATTCTGTGTGTTCTGCTCCCCCTTGCTCTAACACACTAGCCCAGGGCCCCCTAGGGGAGGCACCTAGGGAAGGGAAGAGCTGTTCAGGGTTTGAGGGGGGACTTCGCCATCCTGGGCCCTTCCTCTGCCCCACCTGGATGGGGTGTCTCAGATACCGGGATTGGAGTCACCTCAAAGGACTCCAGACGGCAAAGTCCTCATAGCTGAGCTGCCCTAGGTGGCTTAACCCCAATGCTTGGCCTGAAGAAGGCCGTAGCCCTGGATTCCGCGAGGGACCCCTTTCCCTTCCCGGCACCTCGGGGGCCCAGCCGCCCCCCCCCACACACACACCCACCTCCTCAACAGGCAGGCTGTGAGGAGGGCAGTTGCGTCCCGAGCCTGGGGGCCCTCTAGAGACCCCAGGTTTTTCTTCTTTGTGGGACTTCCTGCCTGGCCCTTGAGAGCTGGCAGTTCACTTAAAACCAAAATAAAAAGGTGACACAACCTGTTTTCAATTCTCTGGAAAGAGATTTGCAATCAAGTGCACTTGTGTTCTCAAGGGAGGGGCTGAGTCAGCCCCCCCCCCAACCCCACTCCATCCAGGGAGCTGGGGGCAGTGGTCCTGCCCATCACTCCCACCCTTTCCCCACTGGGCACCTGGCCAGCCCAGGGCCTGTGCTGAAGGCACCCGTGCGTGTGTCCCCAGAGCAGCATGCGTGAGCTGGTGGAGTCGGGTCGCTACGACACCCAGGAGGACTTCTCTGTGGTCCTGCAGCCTTTCTTCCACAACATCCAGCTCCCCATCCTGGCGGTATGCTCCCTGCCCCCCCGCCCCCGTTGGGGCTCCTGGGAGGAAACAGAAATTCAAGGCAGACAGGACAGTGCTTCCATGAGAGTAGGAATAAAACAGGAAAGACACAGGCAGTTCTCCAGATGCTGTTCTGGTGGGTGCAGCCTCCTTAGCACTGAGCTGCATTTCCAGAGGCGGCCTGACGTGGGATGTTCTGGTTACTGCCAGGAGCAGCCTCCGTTTTATTGAGCACCTCTTACGTGCCAGGCACTGTGCCTCCCACACATAAAATCTTCACAACTACCTTTTGAGATGGTCATTAGCATCCCCACGTAACAGAGGCTCAGAGATGTGAGATATCCTTCCAAAAATCGTGTAGGGAATGAGGGACAGAGACACAAGATTTAAATGTGTCCAACCCCAGATTATTCACTTTCTGCCACACACACAACACTGCAGTTATAAAGGAGGGTGCCGGGTATTCCGTCTCTCCGCTCGCTGTGCTCTCCACCTGACACTTCCACTCTGAGCAGAAGAACTCTGTGAGTGGACCAGGGTGAGGACTCGGTTCTGTGCACCTGGGCCTCCGTCCTAAGGGCCTCACCTACCTGGAGGGAAGCTTGAAGAAGCTTTGAGCACCACTGAGTGCCTCAAGAGAGAGGAGGGTGGCATGCTGCCCTGGCGTTGGCTTTGCCCATGTCTGCCCCAAGGCCCGGCCCTGTTCTTCCCACCAAGACCACTGGGACCAGCTGGCTCAGGGCTGGGAAGTAGGTTTTCCCAGCTGGCTAGCCAAGACCTCCTCAGAGGCTCGGGTCTCTTTCCCTCAACCATGGCATGGCTAGGGCATTATACAAAAGTGCCTAAAAATAAATATGGCACTTTTTTGATTAAATAAGGGGAATTGCGGGGCAAGAAAGGAGGGTGGCGGTTTGAGGTCACCTGAGGCTGTTGGTCTGTGGGATTGCTCTGATCTCCCTCTTGAGGTGAGCAGGCTCAGTAGAAGGCCAATGGCCGGGAGCACCCTCGGGGGAGGAGGGCATTGAGTAGTCAATCCCAGGGGTCAGGCCGATCAGCTGTGGCTCCCCCTCCACCCTCTGTGCCGACAGGATCTTGAGGACGTACGTTTCTCTCCTTCAGGATGGGCACCTGGATTTGTCCTTCTTCGCCCCAGACTGCATCCACCCAAGTCAGAAATTCCACTCCCAGCTCTCCAGAGCCCTCTGGGTCAACATGGTAAAGTGGGGCATCCCTCATTCTCTGGGGTTCTAGTCTAGAGAAAAGCACAGCCCCTATAGAATGGAGTTTGTTTTCGGCCTCTCTTTGCAAGCAATAGAGGAGCGGTGGCTGGCGCATCTGTAGAAATCTATAGAATTGAAAGTATGGAATCCTTAAGGCCCAGGATCAACTGCCCCTCCTCTCCGTGCTTTGAACTGTGATGAGCGTCTCTACTTGAACACGAGGCAGAGCGCTCACATTTATTCAACATTTTCTTTTATGTGCCAGCAACTGCACCAGGCAGTTTACACCACATTGTCTCATGAGAGCCTGTCAACAGCCCTGCAAGAGAGGTGTTAGGAGTTTATGAGGAAGCTGAATCCTAGGGAAGCTAAGCGACGTGCCCAGTATCCCACAGCTGGCAACTGGCAGAGCCAGGAGTGGAAGCCAAACCCCCTAAAATCAAGTTCCGAGCTTCCCCACAGCAGGATGCTGCCAGGGAGTGTTTGCTTCAGCAGAAACAGATTAGTACACCTGTGTCTCCTTTTCTTCCCCACTCAGCTTGAACCACTAGGAAGGAAAATGGATACGCTGGACCTGCCAGCAGACATCCCCCTCTCCTGCCCCACTCAGGTAATAAGGGAGGACCTGCTTTGTTTCTCTCCAGAAACCCAGAGCTCAGACCTCCCCCTGCCCCCTCCATCCTCCACCACAGCCTCCTCCAGGAGTGGACGGACTTTGGAGGATGGAAGGAAGTCGATGAGAATGAAGAGGGAAGAGAGCGCAGAAGCACTTATTTCTTTAGGAATGGGAGAAGCAGCAGGGAGAGGGGGCCAGGGCCCACGCAGAGGAGAGGATCAGGTGAGACAGGTGGATTCTTGAGAAGGGGAGTCAGGAAGCCAGAGGCTGACAGGAAGGCTCCTCCAGCAGACGCACTTGGTGTAGACGGGAAGCCTGACAGCAGGTTGGAGGCCCAGCGAGAAACCAGCCCAGCTGGGCTCACTAGCTGTGCTTAGTGGTGGCAGAGTTTCCAGCAGGGATAGGGTCAAAGAGGAAAGCCCCGGAGCTGTGTGGAGGAGGGACAAGGCGGACTGGCCTCTCGATAACTGGGGTGAGACTCAGCTCAGGACTCCTTTTAAGGAGGAAAATGTAAGCAGTTGTTAAACTTGACTTCAGGCCTGGGGTGGGGGCAGGTTCATATTCCCATTGCTTCGGCTCCCTTTTCTAGGCCCTGTCTTATGGCTTTTTAACCAAATAAGGCTGAGGCCAGGGAGCCCTCAGCGGCAATAAAAGCAGAGGGCCTGACCCAATCTGGGAGGCTGGGTTTCCCTCCTGGGTCAGGCTGCTTCACTCTCTCCCACCCTCCTGGCAGGGCAGGGAATGGACCTGCAGCTCCCCCATGTGTCCGCCAGGGCTCCAGAGAGAGTGGACCCCTGCCAGGACCCATGCTCCCTGTCTGCTGCCTTCCCCACCCAGTCTCGGCCTGGTGTACCCTCAGCCCCATTGGGAGAGCAAGAGCAGCGGGAAGAAGGGGTGCAGATGTGCAGGCAGTGGTAGCAGAAGGCTCAGTTACCCGGTCTAGTGCTTGAAGCAAAGAAAATGGTCAAATGATATAACAACAAGTGCAGCTTGGATGCCTCCTGTCTAGAGGGTCAGCTGCTGGCCGAAGGGCTGGGGCAAGGTCCTAAAGGGCCCTACTGTGCCCGATGAAAGCCCTTTCATTGCTAGATCCTGAGCATTTCTGGGGGTGAGTGATAGGGGAGGAGCCAGGGCAAGCTGGATACTGGGGACGTTTGGGGACTCAGAGTTGTGGCTACAAACCATACTGGAGGTAAGCATTTCAATATTTTAACAACCCATATGGTCATACTGAACATCAGCCACAGAAAACCCTCTCCAATTTGCCAACTCCCTTTCATTAAATAGTAAAAGTAATGACAACCCACACCAGGGAGCCATCATTTGCTCTCCTTCCCCACAAACATTTATTAAGTACCAGGTTGGAGCATAGGCACTGGGTCAGGGAGAGCCCTGTCACCATGGGACTCAAGGTAACCTGTGCCACTCTCTGCCCCAGGCCAGGCAAGGAGCCCGGAAAGGGTGCCGCTCAACCCAGCGCTTAAGCCACTGTGGGCTCCGCTCCTCCCCCTGGACAGAGCTTGACTGAGCCTTAGTGAGCCTAGGAGAGCAAACCCAGGCTCCTGGAACTTAGAGGGCTAGCCTGGGAGAAGCGGTTGCTAGGCAACCCCAGAGCCCATTCCAACAGGATCCATCTGCTGGCCAGCCCAAGTTCACTGCACCAGGCAACGTAGTATTCTGCGTTCCTTAGGTCCCATCTGCTCCCTCCTTTGTCCCTGGAGCTATATAAAAGTCCACCGGCGTCTCAGTGTGAGCTGACAGGGGCCAGGCGGCACATATTTTAGTTGTAACTGTGTCTAAACATAGACGCAACAGGCAGGACCCAGGAGGGAGGAGGAAGCCGAGAGGGACGTGAGTACTGGGAAGCTTTCTCAGCCTCCTCCCGGCTCCTCTCCCATCCCCAGGCAACTGCAAGGGCATTCTGCACGCAAGGTTGGGCATTTGACAGCGCTCTGTGGATTTCTGTTGGACTTTCAAGTTGGACAAATTATTTTACAGCCAACTTTTCATTAGCCACCCTGTGGATTGTGACTGTTGTCCCCTTCCTGCTTTCATCACCTCTCTGTCCACTCCTTCTCTAACTGGGGGCAGTAGCCCGTGGCTCCTCAGACTCTGAAGAAACCAGTAGAAAGACCTGACCTCTCTTCTTGGCCTCTCTAAGCATTTGTTGAAGTTAACCACCTCCTCCTCCTCAAAATTCATTCATCACTACATTCATGGACACAAAGCCACTGTGATTGTTCCGTTTTTCTAGTTGCTTCCCCTTCTCAGTCTCCTTTGATGACCCTCCTTCCCTCTCCCAGCCTCGAAAATGTGGAAATTCTGCAATTTTCATGTCTGAGCCCTATTCTCTTTTCACATCCCCTTTCTCTGAGATTTGTCCATTTCCAGGGTTTAAATCTCTTTGCCCAGGATTCCTCAATCTGTCTTCATTTCTTACTTCTTTCTCAAACTCTGGCTCTGTATTTCTAACCCTGAAGAGATGGTTCCCTCTTGGCTGCCCTAGATGGTGTAAGGTTACCCAGAAGGCAGCTTAAATGTTTGATCAGGGTGTCAACAAAGAGAGGGAACCTGAGAGAGGGGCTGAGAGAGAAACTGAAATAATTTCACAGGGTATTTCATTCAATCCTTTATTTTGAGAAAAAGCAGCGGTTTTTTGGATTCCCTTCCACTGACTTTACTGTGTGGAGGTGTTTCTATTTTGAATTACGTATGGCAGACGCTCTTATCTTGTTACTGCCTTGAACTTCTAAATCTCCTCGTGCTGCCTTGTCCTCACCATCACTTCAAACCCAACCAACATTCACTCAGAAAATAATCTTTTGAGCAAGGAGTGTCAAAGTAGAAACTAAATATTTGTCTTCCCAACCTCTCTGAGCCATAGGACTTCCCGAGTTCTGTGAGGATTGGTGCGGTTTTCGCAGTTCTATGGGTGTGAAACGTCAGGCTCCCCATCTGACAGGCTTCCCTCCCACCTGTCCCCTTTCCCTTTCCACTGTTGCCACCCCAGTTCAGATCCTCCTCACTTTGTATGTTGAAGGTTGTCTGCTCCTACCTTCCCATCACCAAACTACAGAGAATTATACAACCTTGGGCTCTGAGCGGAGGGCCTTGGCATTCTGTTGATGTAGTCTCTCACAGAACAACTGAATTCTCCCAGCACATCCCTCCCAAGGCATCGCCAGAGCCTCGGCTTAAATTTCCACCCTCTCAAGGCTGTGCTTTTCAAACTGCCAAGCGGCTGCCCACTAACAGGTTGTGAAATCAACGTAGTAGATCGTGAACCAGCACGTTTGGCATGGAGTGGAATGGAATTGGAAAGAAATATCAGAGGCTGTTCCGTGTAGCACTGTTACATCCTCCTCCTGCCCACCACCGCGCCCTTCCCTGAGTCTCCTCAGTTCCCCCAACCCTTTATCATAGACGGGCCTTCCAAACCTTGTCTCATGGAGTAGGTATGACTCCTTGGAACATGGCCCCCCTGTAAGTTGGTGCCCAGGACTGACTGTACACTCCCAGTTTGATCCGGGCAGCACAGAGCAGAAGAAAACCACCACCGCTTCCCTGTGGAACTCTACACCTTGTAACACAGCCAAGATGACATGACCTTTTCCCGCAGCCACTGACTCACACTGGTGACTCACATCAGGTGGCTGCCGGCTCTGCCCCCTCAGGCAGGCCACTCGGTGTTTGCACGGCTCTAACTAGAAGAAGACTTCCTTGTGCTGGCATTTAGTTGGCTTCACTTTCTCCCTACTGGTGTCACAAACCTAGCCTAAGAGGGCCAGTCTGACTAAACGGAATCCCTCTTCCATGGAGTCTGCTCAACTCCAGGCCTTTAAACCAGTCTGACTCATGCACACACCACATGGTCGGTGGTCAATAAAACAAGCCTTGGCACCCAAGGGCGCCCGTCTGCCACTGCCCTGGACCTGCTCTCATTGTCCCTGCCCTGGCCTCACTCTCCGCTGCATTCCAGCGTCTCCCTGACCTCTGACCCCTTTGACTCAGTCTCCTCCTCTGGCCCCTCCCCCACCCCTTGGATCATATGACTAAACAGACTCTCCAGTTTGACTCAGCACTCCAGAAGGGCAGGGTAGGTCTTTGTCCTCTGATTCTTCCTATGTTGGCCACTCTGGGTCCAGCTTCAGCCCCCAGACCCTAGGCTCAGTCAGGGCTCCCTTGAAATGGGGGAAGAACCATAATTAACGACCCATCCCCACCGAGTCTCATCTTTGAGTACCACGCATCCCAGATCTTCCAACCACTCCTCAGCAATGACTGCACCACCTGGACACACTATTCTTTGGTGTTTCACCGCCTCGTGGCTTCTCATGCTCTCTGCCTGGCTGGGTTGTAAGCCTCTGTGTATCCTCCCCTCATCCTAACACCTAGAAAAGTGCTCTGAACACATGGGGTGCTTAGCAAACGTGGGTCTGTTGTTTAGAGAATGCTCCCAGATTGGTCTTTTCTGATGATGAATGCTCAGAGGATGCTAAATAACGTTAGCCAGAGACGAGCCTAGTTAACCATGGCGACAGGCCATTGTGAGCCCTCTTTTGCCTTGCACTGTTACATATGGTCCAGGGCACATTTCCCACCCTGGGCCCTGACTACTCCTCTGGTCCATGTTTCAGCTAGGAACACCCCGACTCAGAGGGAAGGAGAGACGTGTGGTGCTCCAGGGAGCCAAGGTCTGCGCTGGGGGCTGGGAGTTGTACACGTGTAGATTTTGTCCTCCAAGGTGACCTCAGAGTCCCTCTCTTCCTCTTCCTCTCTGTCTGACCAGCAGTGTCTTTTGTTAGCCTGACCCCAGCGTGAGGAATGGAAGCAGGCCATTCCTGGTCAGGAAGGCCTATCAGGTCAGGCCAGGCCCCAGCTCTGCTCTCACTACCTGTTCTCTACCTGCATCAGGTCCCTTCCCTACTCTGGGCTCAGTTGCTGCTCATCTGTAAAATGGGGCCTTTCAGGGGTTGCAAATTCAGATGCAGTGGCAGGCAGGAACACGACTGTACAAACGGGATCTTGTACAAGACAAGGGGACGTGGTGGGGCCAGAACTCAAGACAACAGGCCTCTTCTGAGAGCATTCAGATCTTTCTCCTCCCCTCCCCCTCCCCCTCCGCCTCCCCTTCCTCTTCCTCTACCTTGTCCTCCTCCCTTTTTTTTTTTTTTTTTTTTTTTTAACCATCATTCAGGACAGAACAAAGCAAAACAAAATGTCTCTTGACTAAGTCCAGCCCATGGGCAGTCAGTTTTCAACCCCTGGAACAGATCTCCAGTGACCCCTTCTCCAGCATTCTTGTTCTTCCTTCTTATTCCCGTTTTATTCCCGAACTTTCAGACCACGGCCCTTCTATCCACTGAGCACATCTTGTGAGCGTGTCTACAGCCCTGGGCCCGGTCTTACTAACCTTCCTGATCTCTGTCTTACTAACTTCTTCTTGCTTCACTATCATTTTTACGTTTTCTCATTAGCATGCTTTCCTCCTGTTCATCCTTCATCTACTTTCTTCTTCCTTCTTTGATGACCCATCGCCTGCGACTAAAGAGACCCGGATTCCTGGCTAGGCTTGTGTGGAAGCCAGTTGTAACACAGATAGGCAAGTAGGGAGTGAAGATCGTGTTTCATGAGAAAGAACAAGACCAAAGTGTGTGAAGCCAACCTGAGGGGGTAAGACAACACAGTTCAAAGGAGGCAAAAAGAAAAAATTACATATGAAAATATATTGATAAGCATAACACTTTTCAGAAAAGAAAAAAAATGCTATGATGTGAACCTCTTGCCAGAGAAGTTACAAAGCAAAGAAAGTAGATCCTTCTGAGGACGAGGGAGATGTTCAGTCGTGAGGGGGGAAAATGAAAGCATAGACCCTGAGTAGAACGTGTGTGGAACCCTTCAAAGCCCTCTTATTGTGCATCTCTTGCCAAAGCTGTTATGTAAAACCCTCTAGGGAATGAATGAAATTCTGTTTATACAGTTCTTTCTATTTAAATGCAGAAGAATCTTGTTAGATAAATGAGGACAGAACTGTTAATTCTTTCTTTCCTAAGCAGTCTTTGATGCTTTTAGATGACCTCTCCCTGTGGTTTCTTTTCTCTCTTAGAGCGATTCCTTCCTGAGAACTTCCCGGAACAGTAACTACACATACCCCACCAAGCCAGCCGTTGAGGTAAACCCTGACGCATGTCTGCCTCTCTCAGAGAGAAACCATTTCCACCTGCCAGTGACTCAGGGCGTGGTGCAGGTTCAGAGTGTTAGCTTAGGCACAAATGTACCCTCCTTACATACCAGAGATTGGAATGTAAAGAAAGGACTTCTGAACCAGAACGTCCCAGGATTGTCCTGACATGTTCTCAAGTGCTTACCTGATGTCAGCAACCAGCTAGAGGAAGTGCCTTTGCACAGACATCATTTCTGATTAGGCAGCTTAGACTTTCAAAAAGGCATGAAGGAGAGGCAGCAATTTGATGTGCCATCACGTTCCTATAAGGTGGAAGCCAAGTGGGAAGAACCTCAATTCCAGGGGCTGGGCCCAACAGGAAGCTGACACATATCCATTTGGGTCCCCAGGGCTTGTTTGGTTCAAGTCAATCATTCTAGCTCTGAGGAACTCCAAAGGATTTGGGACTCATGGCTTTAGGGACTGCTACTCCAGACATGGCCTGGCAGATCCTGGACCACACCAGGCCTTGCAGAATGGATCTGGTCCAGACCAGGTCTATTGGCCACCAGGATTGGGGCTGAACTGCGAGCTTCATTTGAGCACCTATGCTATGTCCAATCTCATGCTAGGTGCTGGAGGGAATTCAGAGAAGTACCAGATGTGGTCCTGCCCTTGGGGAGTTAGAGGTTACTCCATACTGAGGACCTACTACATGCCAGGGAGACAGAGCAGTAGACCAGACAGATGGGTCCACCCTGATGGATGGAGCTTACAATCTACTAGAGGAGACATCGAATAAATAGCTAAACATAATCATTTCAGACAGTGATGACAGCTCTGAGGAAGCTGATGCAAGAAAGAGTGATGGGGCAGGGGAGGAGTGGCAAGTTCTGATGAGCTGTACAGGCCAGGCCCCACCTCTCTGAGGAGGGCAGATTTGAGCTGGGACATGCATGATGAAAAGATGCCAGCTATGTGGAGAGCCAGAGCCAGAATCCCAGGCTGGACTAGGGAGGACAAAGCCTCAGAAGTGGGGCTGAGGAAGAGCAAGAAGGTCAGAGTGGCTGTGAGGGCATGTGAATGAGGTGGAGAGCCAGATGATGAGATCAGAGGGGTTGTCGGGGGCCAGATCATATAGAACCTGAACCCCTGAGTAAGATGGTCGGACTTCAGCTGGAGAGATGTGGGAAGCCATTAGAAGTCCCAGGAGAGAGTGAAGTGATCTGATTTGCCTTTTTAAAAGATCTCCCTGAGTACTGTACGGAAAATGGATTGGGGAACAGCAGGAGTGATTGAGGAAAGACCTTTATAAGCCATCTGAAGAGCTAAGACTAACCCATATGAAATTACTGAAGACTATCAGATGCTAGGCTCTGGGGTACAAACCATAACATCTCCACGGCTGGGCTGATGCCACTGTCCAGCCTCTCTGGATTCTCTCAGGCTCACGTTAGCCCAATGGAGGCTGGTCCCAGGTAAACCATTGACCAAAATCCATTATAATCAAAATGTCAGCTGCATCTGGTCAATGAGGCATTTGTTTGCTGGTTTAATTATTTATGTATTGGGTGCCCAAATGGAGCAGGTGCTGTGCTAAGAGCTGGGTATACAGTGGTGAGCAAAGTGGGTCTGGGCCTGCCCTCTTGGGTCTTACAGAATCATGTATCTTTGCTTCTGCTGCTAGGAGAGTTAACTCTGTCCTTCAGAATCAGAATCAGCATTTAACAAGACCTCCAGGGGATTCGGGTGCCCTGGTTTAGGAGGCACGTGTGGTTCTCCCCTTGTAACAGACGAGCGTGCTCAAGTTCCAACCTGCGTCTGTTAATCTGCCTGGAACGTGCTTGTCTCTGGCTCACCAGCTATCAGGGATGTTTCTAAAGTGCTCACAACCATAGAACTTTTTGTTTTAACTGCATTTTCCCCGGATATTTGTCATCTGCACACAAGCACGTTCTTGATTTCAGTAAAACTTCCATACAGAAGAAGGAATTCATCAGTGTGAGGAATTGAGCAATCCCTTGGGATAAACTAAATTACATCAGATTAAGCAATAATATTTAAAAGAAGTTTCATTTTTACTCCTTTGTGAAGCGAGTGTTTTACCAAGGCTTGTCTCTGCTGTTGTCTCACTAAACAGAAGAGAGGAGCTTCCCAAACCTCTGGCAGTCACAATCCTGGAGAATCAGTCAACTGGGCCACACCTGTTTGTGGAGCCCTACTGTGCGCCCAGCTCTGCCCTTGTCCCTCAGGCCCTCCTGGGGACATGCAGGTGTTTGGGACTCTGGGAAAGAGGCTCTTTTTCTCCCCCACTTGCTGGTGCTGGTCATTTCTGTGCCCTCTGCTTCCTACCCCATCCCTTCCTCCAGCATCTGGAAAGGTGCTCTGTATTCCAGGGACCAGGAAATTTGACTAAAGGTGCCCAGGTATAGACATTTATTTGTACACATATAAGGAAGTTGTTGGCTATTAAGTTAAATATGCAAAAAGATATTCACACGTATAAAAAGATATGCAGAAACCAGGAACTTTGCAATTGTAAAAATTTCATGTTATTTTCCTAAAAATATTTTAACTAATTATTGTTTCAGTCCTAGCATTGTAATTAGTGTCTATTAGCATAATGTTAAACACCACCACCAAAACCCATCTGTAATCTCTTATTAGGTTTCCAAATCTGTGTTCCTTTGGGAGACCACCTGTAGCATGAATTCCCAGCTTCCCCCCTGCTTTGGTATGCCTGCTGGCACCGTGTAAGAGTGGAGATAGGGTGAGATGGGAAGGACTATGTGAGTGTGCACACGGGTGCACACACATTACGTGTATTGTGCATAGGGGTAAGCAGACACCCATCCTCCCCCCTCTAATTTCCCTCTCAGTCCATCTACAACTAACAGGTCTTATGCTAACAAGATCCCCCACAGTGACATAGTTCTAGCCTCCATCACAAATTCCTTAGCTAGTCCTTCTTGGGCTGGAGCTAACCTTCCTGTACAATGAGTGTTGGGCGTCGTATCTTTCCTCCTGTTGATTTAGAACTGGGGCAGTGACTTCCTGTGTACCGAGTGGAATCCTCCCAACAGTGTTCCCACCTCGGGTGAGTGAAAACATCGTCACCTCCTTCACTTGAGGGCCTTGCTAAGTGTCAGGTTGGGGGGAGACCCTACAAATACACCCCAGAGCTTCCAGTAGGCCTTGATTATTCCCACGCTATGCAGACCTAGATTCTGGGCTGCCCACAAGAAGCTGGCCTGCAGCCACTGCTGGGCTCCCACGTGGAGGGGCCTCCCCACTTAGTCCCAATGGCAGCCCTTCATGCCTCCTTGCCTGGTGAGGTAGGTACAGTCAGGGATTGAGGTCCTATCTGCCTATGCTCATGACTGCTACAGCTGGAACTTTCCTGGACCCCTCCAGTGTGAACTGGACTCCTCTCAGATGGACAATAGCCATCAAGCCTATTACCTTCAGTGCCTTGGTTGCTTTGGATGAAAGGGGAAAATCTGCTAAAGTCCTAGGCTGGAAATAAGTATAATGGGGACCTGTGGGACT
Organism: Equus przewalskii; assembly: GCF_037783145.1. Taxonomy (NCBI): domain Eukaryota; kingdom Metazoa; phylum Chordata; class Mammalia; order Perissodactyla; family Equidae; genus Equus; species Equus przewalskii. The sequence goes on along the minus strand of NC_091844.1, from coordinate 67,380,009 downwards.
AGAGCAGAATCTCGACTCCTAGTCAAGTTTGTACTTTAAAAGGAAGACCTCCCTGTGACCATCCATCTTTTTGCTTCTCTCCTCTAGTCCATGAGCTCCAACCAGCAGACATCAAAGTGGTGGCCGCCCTGGGTGACTCCCTGACTGTGAGTACTGAGCTGAGCCAGGCCTGGGCACCTCAGAACCCAGCTGGGCCCTATGCAGAATCACCTCTTTCTTCATACTGGCTGCACATTCAGCACTGAGCTGACTCTATTGAGAACCTACTAGTGTCAGGCACCCAAACACAGCCAGGCAGCCACAAGACATCCCCAGGCAATCTAGAATGCCCTGCCCTCTGCCCCTCCACAGTCCCGCTCAAACACCACCTCTTCCACAAGGCCTCCCCTCCATCCCCAGATAGAAGCCAGCCATCCCCGTTCCCGCCACTCCCAGGCGGTTCATCTGTGTGTATGGCACTCACCCAAGTCGGCCTGCCTCTATCAGAGAACTCATTTCCATCTACCCAGGTTCATAGTATGGTGAGTCTTACCTACACGTTGCCCAGCGCCCCCTATCCCATTTAAAATGTGTTCTTGGGGCTGGCCCGGTGGTGTAGTGGTTAAGTTTGTGCACTTCAATTCAGCGGCCCAGGGTTTGCTGGTTTGGACCCCGGGAACAGACCTGTTCACCTCTGTCAAGCCATGCTGTGGCAGGTGACCCACCTAAAGTAGAGGAAAATGGGCACAGATGTTACCTCTGGGCCAATCTTCCTCAGCAAAAAGAGGAGGATTGGCAGTGGATATTAACTCAGGACTAATCTTCCTCAAAAAAAAAAACACAAAAAACTGTTCTTCGGGGCAGAAGGAACCCAATTCCTGCACATAGTACAGTTTCACTAAATGAATTGTATTAGCCAACTATTTAGTGATTGCTGTGTGCCAGATACTCTGCTAGCAATTCTGAGGGAAAAGGAGTATGAGACGTAGTTGTAACCCTCAAGAAACTTGTGCGGCCGGGAAAACAAGAAACTTACACAGAAGTAGATAGATAATCAGATAGGTGATATACAGGGCTTTTAAAATAGGGCATTGGTTTCTGTAAAAACATACCATATCCCCATACGTGTGTGAACGTGTTTTAATTTTGGTGTGAACGTGAAAGCTTTGGTGAAAGCTGTGGAAGGATATACACCAGATTCTTAACCATTAATAAGCTCTGGTGGTGTGTATATGTGCGTAAGGGGCCAGGAGGGGATGTACAACCTGTGGCAGGAGGTGAGATTAAGATGGAGGTAGGGGCCAACCCCGTGGCTGAGTGGTTAAGTTCGTGTGCTCTGTTTCGGCAGCCCCTGGTTTCACTGGTTCAGATCCTGGGCGTGGACATGGCACTGCTCATCAGGCCATGCTGAGGCAGCGTCCCACATGCCACAGCTAGAAGGACCCACAACTAAAATATACAACTATGTACTGGCGGGGGGTTGGGGAGAAAAAGCAGAAAAAAAAAGATTGGCAACAGTTGTTAGCTCAGGTGCCAATCTTAAAAAGAAACATAAAAAGATGGAGGTAGAGGTAGATTATTACTTTTTTAAAAATCTTTGTATCATTTCACTACTTATGATGAAGATATGTTATTCTTGTAAGTTTGAAGATGAATTTCTTTTGTTAAAAAGACAGGGCATTTAGAGAAAGCTTTATAGAGGAGGTAGGAGCTGACAAAGGTCTTAGAGAATGAATTAGAGATTTAAGGTCTGGAAAGGTGAGAGTTCAGCATCCTGGGAGGGATGGAGCGGGTGGTAATGGGGTAGTGGGTCCAAGGCCCTCATGCTTCAGAAATGGTGACAGATCAATCTGTTCAGACCTGAAGGTTCGTGTGGACAGCAAAGGAGGGAATCAACGAGGGGAAGAACAGTGGGAACCAGATTATGGTGAGCTCAGAAAGTTGGTGAAGGGGTTTGACTTTGACCCTGTAGGTAAGGGAGACTCACTGGAAGGTTCCCCCCTCCCCCCCCGCCCCGAAAGGGGAGGCGTGAAGGAAGAGGTGTGCTGGGAAGAGCAGTGAGCAGCCCGATGAGACGGGAACAGGCACTGGAGACGATGGGCTCAGGTGGGAGGCCACAGTGTTGTCCATGGTGAGGAGATGAGAGTCTCAGCAGGGAATACGGCAAAGGGAACAAAAAGAAAGGGATGGGAGCTAGAGATGTTGGGAAGGAAGAATCTTAGTTCTCCCAGGACTGGGTTACTGGTGTGTGTGGAGGACTGGGGAGTCAGCACGACTCAGAGATTGAGGCGGCCTGGAGAAAAGCCAGTACCATTTTCAGAAAAGGTTAATCCAGGTCCTGGCTGCTACACCAGCACTGTCCGCCTGCCCCTGGGCCGAGCACAGGTCTGGAGCCTTCTCTTTGTCTTTCACAGACAGCCGTGGGAGCCCGCCCAAGCAACACCAGTGAGCTACCCATGTCCTGGAGGGGACTTTCCTGGAGGTGAGGCTGCTCTCCACTCAGTTTGAATTGATGACACTGCCCTGAAGAGGCACAAGTTGTGTGTTTCCTGGGTCACTCCTTCAGAGACAAGGCTGGATCCCCAGGCCCCAGTGCTGAGATGCAAGGAGACTCCTGACGCTCATGTCAGTCCTAAGGGTGATAGGAATGATTCACCAGGGCAGACTCTCTGGTGGTGACTCATAAATATGACGATATGTGAAGCAGCAGGTCAGGGTGATCTTAACAAATATACTTTCTCTTCCCCAGCATTGGAGGGGATGGAATCTTGGAGACCCACACCACACTGCCCAGTAAGTAGCAACACAGAGAAGCACCATCACTATGGCCATAACAACCCCTTGCTGAGGCCAGGGCCTTCCCCTGAGTGAGGGAAGAGAAGGTTATCTGCAAGGAGGGAAGTCAGCCAGCCCTGGAGACCCAGAACCACCCAGCCCCACACTTGTGCCCCAACACTGCATGCCCATCTCCCTCTCACCTCTGTTCCCTGCTTCCTCTCTCTTAAAAGACATTCTAAAGAAGTTCAACCCTCACATCCTCGGGTTCTCCACCGGCACACAGGAGGAGACGGCAGGACTGAATGTAGCAGTGGAAGGGGCCAGAGCTCGGTGAGTTGACCTGGATATGGGAGGGAGAGTGGAAGGCAAGGCTGAGAGGTCAGGGTGGGACACAGGAGGAGGAGAGAAGCATGGTGTCTGGGAGCCTGGCCCGCCATGGGCAATAATAGCTGCTGTGCATGGAGCACTTGTGCATGCCTGACCTGGGCGACCCCTTACATAGATTATCTCATGGAATCCTCATGCCCTCCAAGATGGGTACTAGCACGAAGGCCCTGAGGCTGGACAACTTCCTAAATGGCCTAAGGTTATTAGAACAAGTTATCAGCGGAGCCAGCCTCAGACCAGGCTGAATCAGAGCCTTCACTCTGCCCACCGAGCTGTTACTGCTTCTCTGGGGCAGCAGGAGGGAGCACTTGAGGTGGCTTGACAGGAAGCACGTCCTCCCCAGGCTGCGGGTGCCGTCCTGCTGACCTCAGCTCGACCTCCCTGCCCAGGGGGTCAATCGTGCAGGGCGGTTCTCAGCACCGGAGGAGAACTCAGGGCATGACCCTGCAGAGGGCTGCCCTTCCTCTCTCCCCCTCGCCTTGGAACATCGAGTCCTTGACTCTGAAAAAGCTATTTTGACACTAGGGAGTTAGATGTTAGGGCCCCTGAAACAGCCTGGCGGTTGTTTGTTTTCACTTGGATTTCTGTTGTTGACAACAACCCAGATAATTAAAGCTGAAATGCCTGACGGCGTTCATTGATTTTCAGCACAGAGCGTGCTGGGTATCTGCTTTGTAGAAGGATTGCTGTGCTCACATCACCAGGGAAACGACACCGGCTTGACTCACTTTGTTTACAGGGAGCGGTCTTTCAGACGCGGTAACCCGGCCCTCAGCTCCGCTGGAGTCTCTGAGCCACAGGAAGCAATGTCAGTTCCTCAACGTCATAAGCAGGAAGAACCTATTTTTTCTGCAAAAAACGGCTTCATGGGGGCGTAGTATCAACACCTAATTGCTGTTCTTACCATTAATATTATTATTATTATTGTAATCATCATGGTTTTATTATTATTTCACAGCCCAGACTTCATTAACCGGGAGTTGATTCCTTAGTCTGTTGACATTCAAGCTCCTCTCCCCTTTCTTGCTTTGCTTTGCTTCTCTTGCTGTCTCTTCTATTTTACTGTTGCTCGGTGCTTCCACCAGAATCAGTGGCAGGGGAAGTAGCTGAGACCTGCAGCTTCTTGTTGGTGTCTCTGATGTCCGGTGCCAGGGAAAGGAGAGTCAGCCATTGACTTAAGTAAGCAAGGTGGGAGAATTGTCTTCTGACTCCTTCATCTGTACTCTATCTTTTAGTACGGTGTGGGTAAGGATGAGTTCACCTAAAGAGAAATATAAAACCACAGCAGAACAACGAAGATAATGAGGCCCGGGGTCAGACCATCTGTGTCCAGATCCCAGCTCCCAGACTTGCTAGCTGTGTGACCTTGGGCAAGTCACTTAGCACCTCTGAGTCTTAGTTTTGTCATCTCTGAATGGGGATAATAATAGTGCCTACTTCTCAGGGTTGTCGTAAGGGTTAAATGACATAATCCATGGAAAGCACTTAGTACAGTATATAATGTGTTTGCAAAAAAAGAAGTTTGCCATTATTCGTTTCAAAGTTTTATTCAACATCTAATTTACCTTCCATCAATCATTAAGCAAGAATTCACTGAACACTTGCCAAGGTCTGAACCCCAAGGTGTTATTACTAAAAGATACTAAAGAATCAAAAGGTGCACTCCCTGCCTTAGCCAGACAAAGAGCTTACTGATGTCCCATGCTAGGGGAAAGGAGACTAAACAAACAGGATATAACTTTTAGGAAAAAAAACAGTGTTGCATATGGCAATATTGTAGACTGAAATGATTTTGTACCTTGGACTACAACTGAGAGAACAGAAAAGCGTGAAGTGTAGACTGGGCAGTCCAAATACAGACGCAGACCTGGAAGGGACTCCAGAAATCATCCAGCCCAAACTCTCCATTTAAAAGATGAAAAAATCCAACCCTAGCAGGCTTTGGTAACTTGGGTGAGTTCACACAGCAAGTTAGTAGCAGAGCTGAAAGGAGAACCCCGGTCCCATAACTCCCAGAGCAGAGCTCTTCGCACCAGGACTAGAAAAGGAAATGACGGAGGTGTGGATAAATGACTTGGAGAGAAGGCTCCTGAGGAAGATAGGACTTGCTCTGAGCCTGAAGGGTGGGAAGAACCTGGCTGGGAAGAGGGGAGGAAGTGGACATTCCCAGCTTCCCCGGTACTCATGAGGGCTTCTCACCCATGAATTCCCCTAGTCACACAGTAAACCTATTAAAACGTTATAGGCACTTCTGTGGTGGCCTTTAATGGGGACAGGCTTTCCTTCTAGCTTTCTCATATACCCATCAATAGCAATAGTGTACGGGGTACAATCCTGGTGTGTAAATGAGAACCAAGGGCAAAGATGGTACTATGTGTGCTTGACCACGTGCCCAGCTCGTCATGGGCATACAAAGATTTAAAATGCCCATCCTGTACCAGTTACTGCTTTTATAACTTCTTCCACAGAAGACTCCACGGCTGAATCCTTTTGCTGACATAAATTCTCATATACACAGCTTTTTTTAAAAAAAACATACTTTTTTGAGGTATAATTGACTTGCAATATAGTGCACATATGAAAAGTGTATAATTTGATAGGTTTGACACATGCATATGCTTGTGAAATCATCACCACAGTCAAGATTATAAACATCACACCCACAAGTTTCCCTGTGCCCCTTTGTAACCAGTCTCTCCCTCCGGCCCCTTCCTGTCTCTACACCACTCCCTGGGCCCAAGGCAACCACTGACCCGCTTTCTGTCACTGTAGTTTGGTTTTAACTTTCTAGATATTTATATAAATGGGATCATAGACTATTTACTCTTTCCTCGTCTAGCTTCTTTCACTCAGCAAAATTATTTTGAGATACATCTGTGTTGTTGCCTGTATCAATTGCTCATTCCTTTTTATTGCTGAGTAGTATTCCATTGACACACAACTCTTCTCCAGAGTGTTCATTTCCTTATTCACAGCAGGAATCTGGGAGATGAAGGGAGAACTAAGCCTGTCCATATTTGTCTCCCCATCCTGTTTTGTTGGGAGGGGAAAAAAGTGAGAAGATGGGGAAGGGTGTGGAAATCCAAAGTAACCACAGAGAAGAAAAGCAAAAGGATTAAAGAAACAGAGAGTGGGACTTAGAAGTAAAGGTCAGAGGAGTCAGGAAGTCTGGAAAGAAGAAAGCTGAGGGATAATTTAGGGCTATGACTTTTGTCAAGTATACAAAAGGTTATTTTTAAAACTGGAAGCCAAATAAGAGCTGAGCAGGCTCAGCTTGCAATCAAAGAGCTGGATGAGGTATAAGGGCACATCCCTGGTGGGAAGGTCGAGCAGATCCCACCCCAAGTGGCCAGAGGATGGGCTGCAGAAGCAGGTGGCTGGACGAGCCCCTGCCAGGGTCTGGATCCATGTGGCTCTGAGGTCCACAGCAGCTCCTTATTACTAGGTTGGGATTTCTTGAGAATCAAAAGCCTTCCAATACACTCTGAAGGAATAAACTTTTTGATATTTTTCTTCCTGAAGCACCTGCTTGCCAGGCCAACATCCTACAGCTTGAGCCCTTGCTCCTGAGCCAGCTCTAACGTCCCTTCTCATCCCTCTGCCTAGGGACATGCCGGCCCAGGCCCGGGACCTGGTGGAGAGAATGAAAAACAGTCCTGTGAGTACAGGACCCCGGGCCACCCTGAAAGGAGCTGGGTCTCCAGCTGGGGTGGGTGCAGCGGCCCCAAAAGAGGCCCCTGTGCACCTCAGCAGCTCCTGCTCTTGGCTTGTCCTTAGGAGAGCCCAAATGAGCCACAAGAAGCAGGTCTTACCACAAAGATGCCCTCTTTGCTGCCCCCTGACCCTAGTTCCCGTATGCTTGCCCCGAGGGCCAGCCGCAGGAGGGAGAGACCACCGAGGGGTGTTGGCAGAGATGCTGGCCTTGGCCTCTGGCAGTTTCCCACTTTACCCAAGAGTTGGCTTCTTGGAGCCCTATTATGTAAATGCTGGCTACTAAACACAGGTTTCTCATTCCAATCCTTCCTCCTTCCCACTCACCGGCCCCTCTAACCCTTCTCACTTGCACTTTTTTTTTTAACGCTCTACGCTTACACCTTGGAATTCTGCTCCTGGCAGGACTCCTATTATGGTGGTGGCTGAGGGGAAAGCGGGCTCCTCCGAGGGCCCCCCAGCCCCGACCCACCTCTCAGTCCACTCAGGGCTCTTCCTCCAGGCCCCTCCCTGTTCCCCCGCACTGTCCCAGACCTGAAGAGCTCCCCTAAGAGGCAGCTCTGGGCTTTCACTTCTATGTAGATGCATCTTTTGCCCTCGGCTCCTTTGAAGGCCTGTAGATCACATTTCAGGGGTGTGTTACCACACTCTACTTCAGTATAGGCTGCAGCTCTCCTAGGAGGATTTCGAAGGGAAAATAGTCCTCCGCACTGTGTGAGCAGCCACACACATGTACACACACACACACACGGATTCTCTGTGGAGCCCCTTGCTCCAGCACCAAGGTGAGGGCAAGGAGGCTCCACTGGCATCTTCTCTCCATTGTGGTCCAGACGCGGAAGGCGCTTGGGGGGCTGTGTGGTCTGGTGAGCATCACCTGCGTTTGCGCCCTAGTGATGCCTGAACTCAGGGTCTTCTGTCCCCTCAGGAAATCAACCTAGAGAAAGACTGGAAGCTGATCACACTCTTCATCGGGAGCAGCGACTTGTGTCATTACTGCGAGAATCCGGTAGGCCTGACAACCCCATTGGGAACCTGAGAAAGGAGTGACTGACCTCTGTCATTGTCCATGCCCAGAGGCCTAATGTCCCTCAGGGGAGTCACACTGGCCTGTTCTCCCAGGCAGCCCCAGGGTCACACCCACCAGGTGAGACCTGGCCTTTCCCACTGTTGAGTGGCCCCTGGGAGAGCAGTGCAGTCTGGTATCCAGATGGGTGACTGGTGCTTGGAGTCCCTGCCCCTGCTTTTCAGGGGGAGGGAGGGTGCACAGGGGGATGCTGAAACAGGTTCATAAAGGGGGTTGGGTAAAAGTGAGCTGGTCCCAACAGTATGGCTTGCAGCCATTCAGGGGCATCCACCAGTCAACCATCCTCAGCCAGCCAGCCTGGGACTCCAACCCATTCCTAACGTCATTTCTAGGGGGCAATATGTCCAGACTTACAAACTTTGGAAGTTGTAACGTTTGGAATACATCTTGTTCTAAGTTGGGGACATCCTGTGTTTCATTTGGCCAGAAAAAGGCAGCTGCCCCGACTCAGAGGTGGAGGTAGAATGTCTGACAGTCACAGGCAGGGGAGAAGGCATCCGTCACTCCTCGTGGCTCAGAGAACCAACCAATTCTCCTGATGAGAATTACCCTCCACTGCACAGGGGTTCTCTCCCTTACTGCCCAGACTCCAGAGGCAGAAGTCACCAAACCCCGTGGGGATTTAAGTGTCACTGTGTCCTGAACTCCAGGAGTGCCTGGAAGCCAAAAGTGACCCCAGAACCACCTGTGGACACTTGGTGCAGGAAATGCCCCTACTTGCTACCGAATATCTGTCCTCATGCGAACAGTCAGGTTTACACTCCTGAGAGCATCTTTCTGTGAAAAGGACCTGAAGGTCACAACCAGGATTAACTCAGGCCACAGTTTCGGAGGGGCTAAAGCAGCTTCCACTCGGGAGATGGATCTGAGGAGGAGACCCCCAAGCTGAGTCACAAGGGATGGCAGTTAGAGGGAGGCGGTGGGGCCGGCATGGGCCAAAGCCCCGAGGAAAGAGACAGCATGGTCCCCAGGGGCACCATTGGGGGTGAAGAAGGCTGAGGCCGGTGATGGATTAGACTGGAGAAGTGGTGGGGCCCAGCATTGTCAGCATCCCTCTGGGTTCGAGAGACGGTGGAGCGGGCTGTGGCGGGGGTTGCTCATGCTGTCTAGGGAGGGCTCAAGGGATGACTTCTTACAAAGACTCTATGTCAACCAGCAACAAGGGCTGGGCTTCCCAGCACATCCAGTGCCACCGAAGCCCCTGTACCCACTCTGCCACCATCCCAGTCCCTAGGGCCCTCCTGTGCTGGGTACTGGACCACTCTTGTCCTCCTCACAGAGTGGAACTCAGGGCGTGTGGAAAGCCCCCTTCTTTCTTCACAGGAGGCCTACTCAGCTGGGGAATATGTTCAGCACATCCAGCAGGCTCTGGACATCCTCTATGAGGTAGGAAAGAGCGGCTGCATGTCCTTGGGTCTCATTTCCTGCCAGCAACCTGCCTGTCTGCGCCCTCACTGGAGGTGCCTCTCCAGGTGCATCTAGGCAAGTTGTATTCAGTGAGATGTACGCCAAGCAGAGCCCCGCTGCCAGCGGGCACCCGGATGGGGTGGAGGCAGCTGCTGAGCTCCTCGGCGGGGGAAATTCTAAGTGGTGGCAAAGAGCTTGCCTCTAGAGCCAGTTGGCCTGGTTTGCAGCCCGGCACTGTGGCTTACCAGCAATGTGACTTCTCCATGTCTGTTCCCCAATCTATAAAGTGGGGGCGAGAAAGAAGATTCAGTGAGATAATACAAGTCACGTCCCTCCTCTGGGACTCAGTTTCTCTATTGATAAAATTGGGGAGGGAGGATTTGCACTGCAGATGATCCCCTAGGCTCCTTCCAGCAGGCGCCAGTTCGCCCCCTCAACTGGCTGGGAACTAATGAAGCCCACCCTCTGCTCCCCACAGCTTCCAAGGGCTTTCGTCAATGTGGTGAAGGTCATGGAGCTGGCTGGCCTGTACCAGAGCCAAGGCGGGAAATGCTACATGTCACTGGGAGCTCAGTAAGTTGGCGGTCACAGTCCCGGGGTGAGGTCAGCTGGGGAGAACAGGGCTCACAGACACCAACAGATGAGACGGACACAGGCAGAACCAGTCAGGAGGGCTGGACATCAGCAGCTGGCCAGGGGCTTGGAAAACCACTTGGAAATGCCTCTATATTATTGAATGCCTCTGTATGCAAGTCACTTCATTTCTCTGGACCCCAATTTGCTTTTCCATAAAATGGGACAGACTGAATGATCCTTAAGATTCCCTGACGTTGTCTATGATTCCAAACTCCAACTTTAGCGAGTTATTCCATGTTTGAGAAGCAGCAAAGTGCAATGAGCTTAGGAGCTGTGGGACCTTGCACAAACCACATAACCTCTCTGGGCCTCTTACTCCTCACCTGTAATACCTCCTTGCAAAGAAAGTGTGAGGTCTAGAGAAAATGCATGTGAGGTGCCTGGCCCCAGTGGGTAGGCTCGCAGGAAATAGCTTTTATAACATCCTTGATAGGACTCTCCTTGAAAGCCAGTCTTGGAGCTAAGGTACTGATGTGCAATCTGAGAATTCCTGCTGGGGACTGGAATTTATTAAAGCTCAGCCATGACCCTGGCGGGAAGTTGCCATCTTCTGAGGCCAGAGGGTCACCCAGAATTCCTGCGGCTGCTATGGGGGAGGAGATTCTGCAGTGGGCTGAGGAGTTAATGGATTTGCTGGGAAGGTGACCAGGAGGTTGCCATTCTGCTAGGAACCTGGTTCCCAGGTGGAGCAGCCACTGGCTGGGGAATAGAAATGGCTCCTGCAGAGTCGGCCGGTCTTGCATTCCACCTTATCAGGGTATCTCACGCTGGTTGACCTTCCCCAGCTTGCCAAGAAACTCTCCACTCTGGAGCCCTGAGGGAGAGTCCTAAGCAGCTGGAGGTAGAGATGGGAAGGCCTTAGGAACATGAGGATAGACTGGGCCATCGTGGCAGCCTTCCCCAAACTCCACCCTTCCCATCCCTTCCCTGGAGAAACTCCAGGAGCCACTAGCTTGGGAAGGGGAATAGGCAGCCTGTCCACAAGGAGACCTGGGCATCGGGCGCCAACTCTTCCACCTTTTCTCTCAACAAGCACCTGTTGGACCTTATGCCGAGTTATGAGTCTGTGACCTGGGTCCAAGAGTCACCCAAGGCTGTGTGGTGGAGGCACCTGTGTCTTACCGCCCTCCCACATCAGGCAGCACTGGGTCCAGGCCTGGCAGGGGATGGGAAGAGGGGTGATCAGCCTCCTTGGGGCACTGAGCTAGGCCGCCCCGGGGAGCCCCTACATAGGATTCCTTGTCTCATAGGAGCAACTGCACTTGCCTCAGACGCTCCCAGGACAACTCCTCAGAGATGCAAGAACTGAAGAAAGTGAACTGGAACTTCCAGGTGAACCTGCACCCCTCTTCTTCCTGTCCCAGCTGGGAGTCCTTGTTACTCCCAGAGCAGGGCTTTAGCTGAAAGAAGGCCACTCCCTAAAGACAGATCACTGCCCATGAAATATTTATCCAAGCGTATCAAACACCAAGGCTGGGAGGGGGCGGCAAGTGAGAAATCTGAGGGGAAGCTGGGAGAATCCCCACCTCCCAGCCTAGGGTCAGCGTGAGCAGGTGAGCAGGACTTGGTTCCCAGAGTAGATTCCATGTGGTGGACACCACCCGTCCCGCAGAACCATGGTTCCAGATACCCCCTCACCCAGTGGAGGGAGGGAAGTGTCCGCTGCCCAGTTTGTCCCCTCCAGCCTTCAGAACAGAAGGCCTAGCCCCACCCTACTTACCTCTACCCCAAATTATCCTCACCCTCTCGTGTCTGCTTCCCCAGCACACTCCTTCTCAGGTCCATCTCTGCTCCTGCTGCCCCCTCCCTTGACATGCCCACCCTGAGCTCTTCTGTAGCTTATCCATCTCATGCACAGGGCACGTCGTCTTCCCTCTTCTAAGAAGCTCCGCCCGACTAAACTTCCCGCGCTTCACTGGTTCTCACGTTTTTCACATCTTGTCTCATTTTCCCAGATTGATTATAAGCTCCTTGAGGATAAGCACATCTTGTCTATCCCTTTTACGGTCCGCATTTTGGGACTCCGTAAATCCAACCACCATAGACACTCATCCCCAAGTTCATGGGCATTTAGGGGAGCTGAGGTTGAGATGCTCCCCATTTGAGCTGGAAGTGGAGCCCTGCGTTCTAATTTACCTCTTCGTGCAGTGGGAGCAGAGGCGGCCTTTGGCCCAAGCAGTCTGGTCTTACAGAGATGTCAGAATGGAACCGGGTGGTGTCATGCATGGGTGCAGACTAAACGTGTGCACTAGAGTAGCCCCTTTAGGTCGCCTTTGTCTGGGGTGGTTTGGCCCTAGCACATCCACCCCAAAACAGCAGGACTAGAAGCTGTCTGTCCAGCCTTGCCAGAGGTTTGAGCAGCCTCTCTCCTCACCCCCAGAGTGGCATTTCCAGGTTCTCCTACCAGCACCAGTACCTGCAGCGTGAGGACTTCGCGGTGGTCGTGCAGCCCTTCTTCCAGAACACTCTTGTCCCCTTGAGCGAGGTAAGCTGTGGGCAGTTCTGGGAGGCACGTGTGTAAAGGTCATTCTTAGGCAATGTATTTCCTTCTCTACATGGGCTTTTTTTGACCGTCTCTCTCTGAGAGGGCTCCCAAGGGGTTGCTTTTTCTGCTTTTCCTCTTTTTATTTTGTGGTATGATTGGAATTTGGAAAGATAAGGAGAAAACCGATAGCGACCAAGCTCCCCAGGCATGGCCCTGCCATTTGGTGGATTGGGATAGAATGGAAAGTTTCCTAAAAATATTATTCTTTTTCAACTATTGGGGAAGGGATGCTGAAGGAAAAGGATGGACTGCGGGTAGCTATAATTCATGTCTGTTTTAAAAAAAAATTCCAAAATTGCAATATCCAAGCCAGTTGGGCAGTAGAGTTGAAAGGACAAATGGAGAAATGCCCAGGGTATCTTCAGGGATGTGGGGGCCAGGCAGCCATTCCCTTTGCCCAGAAAGATAACCCCCTTGCCTTTGGTCACAGAGAGGAGACACTGACCTCACCTTCTTCTCGGAGGACTGTTTCCACTTCTCAGAACGTGGTCATGCTGAGATGGCCATCGCTCTGTGGAACAACATGGTGAGTGCCTGAGGGCCAAGGAGCCAACCCAAAGATATTATTTCCCACAAAGAAAAACCTACTGGCTGACATAGCTCCTTTCTCCCCAAAGCTCAAAATAACAGCACAACTTATTTGCCCTGACAGATTCAATTCTTTTGGTAATACCCCCATACGGTGGGGGATAACTTTAATCAGATAAACTAAATGAAAACATCAGCTGCAGTCCCTTACTACGTAACTTTGGGCAAATGAACTCTCTGGCGCTCTCTATCAACATCTGTAAAAACAATGAAATTGACACAGATCTCAGAAAATTGAGATAATGTGTGCATACTACCCGGCACAATAATTAGCATTCAACAAATGTCAGCCCCATTACTCCAGTTTCAACAATTTCCCATCTATTATTTCTTTAAGCATCAAAAAGAAAAGAACCACCCAGCCTGTTTCCCAGGCTGCCACCTATTCCAGTCCTTTCTGATGAGGGGAAAGGGGACCTTATGAAACGAACACACAGGACACCTGGCCTTGTGCCTCGCCTCTGTCCTTTATGACTGGACAATCAGCTACGTTGGAGCAGAGCTCAACCGGTAACCCCAATAGCTGTATTCTCTTTCGGAGAGCAACTAAATGCCTTTCTGATCCAATGCCTTCTCTTGATCTAGGCTCAGCAGGTAACCAGTCCCCACCCCAACCTGTGTGTTCCCTTATTTCTCCCACAGTGACTAAACAACCTACACTCCTGCTCCTTTTATTGCGGTTTCAGGCCTGCTGTGTCTCTGCCAACCACCACTGTGCAAATATTCCCAATCTGTCAACTCATCCAGCGTGTCCGGTATCTTACTCGGCTGACTCACAATATTGACTCTCTCCTTAGCTACACTACCTCCTCCTCTCTAGCAACCTCTTTGTCCCAGAACAGCATGTAAGCAGGTTTTATCCTTGGCCCCTTTAATTGCAGACTCAGCCTTCTTCTAATTTTGTTTTTCTGGTGGTTTCCTCCTGTTGACATCACATTCTGCCCACTCCTAAAACTTTTGTCAAATTCCCTCAGCCCGGGACTCTGAATTCCAGTCAAAATCTTTGCATTCCCTCCCACCCAACCTCCACAGTAATTTTTTAAATCAAATTTTGCACTTCATAATTCTTGAGAGCGGTTGTTTCCTTTGTAAATTTTTGTTTTGAAGTCCAGTTGTCCTTCAGTAGCCGAGTCATGTGACTTCATTCCTTTCAAAATCCCCCCAAAGAATGGGTATCTGTGCACAGTCCCACTTGTCCCCAGAGACCTCAGGGGACTCCACCCATTCCAAGAAGGGCCAGGAACGCTAAGCCCTTAACCTTTCCCTCCCAGCGTTTCCATCAGGTATGATCTTCCTTCTAGTGGCATTCCAAGCCTGCCTCAATGCCAGGATCTTCCAGGAGTCTCCTGGGGTTTGACGGCCGTATTGATGACATGAACACAACAGGGCCTGTTGGTCTCTTTCCGCATGAACTAATGTGATTCTGGCCTTCTCTCCCAAAGTAACTCAGTAGTTCTCCCCATTGACCCAGGTGAGAGGCTTTTATACATAAAGGCAAGTGGGAGGGGTTTAGATCTGAAAATAAAAGGTGAACACTGCCATGGAGCCGTATCGGTAACACTACGAGACTGTCCGTGGCTCCCCCAGCCGTTGTCTCAGCCATACCCCGAATTTAAAGACAACAACAAAAACAAAACAAAACAAATCATCTAAGAGAGTCTTATCCTATGCTATTTAATTTGGGGAAATAATTATGTAGTCCAGTGTTTTCATCCAGAACCATCTCAGATATAAAGCTGTTGCATCATGCCAAATTTTGGGATCATCATCTTACTGGAATCTCACCCCTAGAGTGACGTAAAATAATAGGCCGTTAGAACTAGAAAAGATCTTAGAAGTCATCTAGCCAGAATGCTCTGTAACTAAAACACAGAGACATGAAGCAGTTTGCCCAGGATCACACAGCCAGTTAGTGTCACAGCAGGTGTTAGAACCCTGGTCTAACCCCCTAGTGTCCTGGTCACAGCAGCACCCTGCCTCCCTGCTCCCTCCCTGAGAAGCACATATATAACCAGTGAATTCATGTCTCATAATTAGAGTCCCATGACATAGTGTCTGCAGCCTTCAGCTGACACTCCCAGGGTACCCTACCGCGGCAACAGACGCACTTTAAACCGTTTCATCTTCTGCCCCTCCTCCGCAAACAGATTACGCCTCCTCCTCCAGACACTTGCAAAACCAAAGCCAGACACACCGGCAGCATTAGGGAATTTTTTTTTCTTCCTTTTTCTTCTTTTGTCTTCTTATAAAATTCTTCCTTCCTTCTTCTGATAACTATTCCTCCACTGCTTGCTTGCTCCCTCCTGTCAAAATCCCACTCTCAGCTAACATTTGCATAACAGGTGCTGGGTGACAACATTATCCTGATTGGTGTCCCTCTCCCCAGGTTGACAGCCATTAGAATAGCAATTCTCAACTCTGGCTGTGTCGTAGAATCATCTAAGGACTTTCAAAAACAATTAGTGCCTACAATCACTTTGAAAAACTCTGGCATAGCCACCAAAGCTGAACACATGTATTCCCTGTGACCCAGGAATTCCGCTCCTTGATATATCCCCAACGGAAAGGTACACACTGGTCACTAAAAGATACATACAACAATTCTCATAGCAGACTATTCATAATCCCCAAACAGGAAAGTCACCGAATGTCCACCAAGAGTAGAATGGATAAATAAACTGTGGCACATTCTTACAATGAAGTACCTTACAGCAATGAGAATAAACAAACTTCAACAACATGAAGTTACACATAAATTTCAAAACTAAGCAAATTAATAAATAGTCAAGTTGGGGAGTGGATTGTACGGGAAGAGGGTAGCCGGGGGCTTCTGAGTGCTGTAATATTCTATTCCTCAGTCTGGATGTTGTTACAGGGGTATGCTCACGTTATCACAATCCACCGGCTGTTCACTTATGATTTGTACTTGTTTCTCTATGTACATCAGTTTCCATAAAAAGTTTACTTAAAAAAAAAAAACACAGAAAACAGAAACATCAGTGCCTGAGTCTCATCCCCAGAAATTCTGACCTAGTCTGGGGTAGCACCAGGGTTCAGGACTTGTAAAAGCTCCCCAGCTGATATTATTGCTCAGGGTTTGCAGACTGCTGCCTTAGATCTCTTCACCACAGTGGTCTGTATAAATGAAAATCTGACCAAGTCACACTCCTGCCTTCAAACTCCCAAGGCCCGCCCTTCCCTGGAGAAGAAAGGGAGGCCCCTTAGCACAGCACGCCAGGCCTTCTGGAACTTGGCCCTAGTTAACCTCTCTGGCAGCCGCTCCCACCACCCTCTGATTTGCGCTTGGAAATCTAGTAAGGACTGAAGTTCCCTGCGCCGCCTGTGCTGTCTCATGCCTCTGTGCATCTGCTCTTGCTCATCCTCTCATCTTGGACTGCCCTTCCGACCTTCCTCTCCTGGCTCACTCTTATCCACCTCAACACTCAAAGGTGCCAGCTCCCACAGGACGTCTTCTCTGAATCCCCAGAGTAGGCTAGAGGCCCACCTGAACCCTTGGCACTCATCCTGTCCTAGTCTTGTCATTTGCCACATCGTTGGCGTGTCTGCCTTAGGAAAGGTGGGTTCTAGGAAAAACCACTCCACTTCCTGTGGCTAGCCCCGTGCCCCTCCCCCTGAGCTTCTCCATTCAGGCGTCCATGACTGAGGTTCATCCATCCACTCACTCAACTATTCCTTGAGCACCACTGTGTGGTGGGTGCTGTTCCAGGTGCTAGGGACAAGACATCCGTGCTCTCATGGGACTTCTAGTCTAGGAGAGAAAAGACAGGAAAAAAAAATCAACAAGGTAATTTCTGACCACATTCAGGGCTTAAAAACAATAAAAGAGGGGCTGACCCCATGGCCGAATGGTTAAGGTTCCATACACTCCGCTTTACCAGCCCAGGTTCACAGGTTCAGATCCCAGGTGTGGACCTACCCCACTCATTGGCCATGCTGTGGAGGCATCCCACATGCAGAGTAGAGGAGGATTGGCAAGGATGTTAGCTCAGGGCTAGTCTTCCTCAAGCAAAACAAGAGGAAGATAGGCAATGGATGTTAGCTCAGGGCGAATCTTCCTCACCAAAAAAAGAAAATAATAAAGCAGGTGATGTGAAAGAGAGTAGTGGTGGGGGAGAAGGAGGCCTCACTGAAGAAGTGACACATGAACTGAGAACTGAATGTCAAGAGGCTGCCAGGCATGCAGAGGTCTAGGGCCAGAATGTTCCAGGCAGAGGAAATAGGACCTGTGTGGGCCTGGAGTCAGGAATGAGCTTGAAGTGTCTCAGGAACATAAAGGCCAGTGTGACTGGAGGGAAGTGAGCAAGGTCAAAGAGGTGGGCAAGAGCAGGCGCCAGGTCCTTGGATGGCTTTCAAAGGGGAGCCATATGATCGGGTTTCCCCTTTGGCTGCTGTGTGGAGATGGAAGGAAGGAAGCAAAGATGGAATTGGAAAGAGCTTCTGGAGTCCAGGTGAGAGATGAAGGTGACTGGGACCAGGGTGATGGCATGGAGAAGGAGAGAAGTGGTCAGGTTTGGGATATGTTTTAGACTGGCTGATGGACGAGGTAAAAGAGGAATAAAGGATGACTCCTTAGTTTGGGGTTGAGTAAAATGGGTGGATGATTGAGGTGGTAGTGAGAAATAGGCTTGGGATGGGGGGAATAAAGGCTCTATTTCGGATGTGGTGAGTGTGAGCTGCCTTTCACACATCCACCCAGAGGTATCCAGTAAGCTGTTCAATACGCGAGTCTGGAGCTCAGAGTAGGTCAGGGATGGAGATGTAGGAAAAAACCTGGGGGTCGTTAGCATAGAGGCGGTATTCAAAATCATGGGATTAATGAGAGCTCCTGGAGAAAGACTGAGTGGAAAGGAGGGTGGGACCAACTCCCGAGCCCCGGGCCATTCATTCCATCTTGTGACTCCAGCGACAGAGAAGGAGAGAGTGGGGAGGGAGGGGGAAACAAGAAGAGTGCTGTGTCCAGGGAACCAAGGGAAGTGAGTATTTTGAGGAGGGCAATCACTTTGACAAATGATGCTGAAAAGTTAAGCAAGACGAAGTCAAGCAAGCAAAAAAAGTGACCATTGGATCTGGAAACATGGAGGTCATTGGTGACCCTGACCAGAGCTTTAGTCAAGTGACAGAGACTGGAGACGAATTGGAATGGGCATTAGAATGAGCGGTTGAGAAGTGCAAACAGTAACTACAAACAACTCCTCCTAGAGTTAGGAGTGATGGGCAAAGGGAGCTAGAGGGGATGTGGGCTGAAGGGGAGAGCAGTTAAAGGTTGGGAGAGAGAGTAGGTTGTGCGCTGACAGCAAGGAACCAGTAGAAAGGGAGAAACTGATGCTGTCATCATACCCACATGATCATTACCTTCCTCTGTGCCAGTTAGTTCCTGGGTTCCCGGAATATCATTGGGAACCAGCTTCCAGCTCATTCTCAGAGGGCCCCAGGATCGAAAGTATTAAGCAGAACCTCTCTGAACAACAATTGCTCCCAGAAATGTTTCAAGTAAACCTTTTTATCTATGTGAAAAACATACAAAGTAGCTCAAGTGAGAAAACTCCAATTTCTTAAGGTTGACAAGCCAAGTGTAGTAACAATGTCATGGTAACCAATATGTTTTCAAAGTTTTCCTGAAATTGACTATCCTCACGCACTTCAGGAAGTTGCTAAATATGAGTTTTACCATTTTATAAAATTGAAAATGCAAGTGTCTGTGGTCCCAGCCACCCACAAGGGAAGCAAGAGATGGAGGTTCTGGGCCCTGCCCTTCCACACACTCGCTGTGGCCAGTGGGCCGGTCATTCTCTCCTGGTCCTCAGTGTCCTCCTCAACAAATCCAGGACACAGACTCAGGGTCCCACCCTGCTCTGAAAGACTCTGATCTGTCACTCAGTGAGTCAGAAGTCAGGCCCAACGCCTGCCCCAGGGCTGCTGGTGTCTGCTGTGGTTCTTGCCTCTTTGCTGGTGTCAACCTTGCAAAGGGAGGGAATGTGGTACAAGATTTCCTCCAACAGGGAGGTCTCTCCAGCTTTGGAAGGAATCAAGCTTTCCTTTTTCTCTCTTCAGCTGGAACCAGTAGGCCATAAGACAACAGCCAACAACTTCACCCACAGCAGGACCAAACTCAAGTGCCCCTCTCCTGTGAGTAAGGGTCCCGCCTGTCCAGTGTGGAACAGATGCCTGGGAGGGGGAGGTGTAACATAGCTACCTGGAGGCATAAGGTCGCCTGGGAGGCTTGATCATCACACACCTTCATTCACTGCCACCATTCTCAGATGTCACCTCTCTTCATTGCCCCTGACACTTCTCATCTCCTCAGGGTGTAGGCAGCCATGAGTGAGGGGAAAGAGAAAGCAACAGGTCCGAGTGGACGGGGAAGAGCACTCAGGGGAGGCAGATGAGTGAGCACTGGCCAGAACCCGAGTCACCCATGACCCCTGAGGGGTCCGACACATCCTCTGTCTTAACCACTCGTCAGGGAGCTCTCCCATGCCGGGCACACTAGTAGGACCTGGGGGTTGGGAGGCAAAGAGAAATAAGACTCCTTGTCTGCTCCAGGAGCCTGCAATCCTCTTCCTCCCTTTCCACCACTGCCATTTTCCAGGCCTTTACTGCCCTTACCTGGGCCACTGACAAAGCCCCTAACTTGCTGCCCAGGTCTCCTCTCTCTCTTCTCTATCCTTTCTAAAATCATGGCCAGACGTGGAGCTGCCTCCCTGGAAAGTGACTCCAGTCTTGTCAAGGCTGCCTGAAACCTTTCCCTGGATCCCACTGCCCCCTGAAGAGTCCAGAGGGAGGCTCACCTTCCTCTATCACCTTAGACACACGCTCTGCTCCCGGAAAATGGAGCCGCTTCCCAGACAAGCTCCACCATTGCCCGTGTCTGTGCTTTTACTTCTGCCATCTGCTCCTCCTGGAGCTCATCCCCCAGCTCCGACAATGGAAAATCTTCACAGCCTTCAAGGCCCTGATGTTGCCCTCTCTGGGCTACTGTTCCCGCCCCCAGACACACACCTGCGTTGGTCTCTCTTTTCTGTTTACACCTCTCATAAGACACTGACCCAGGCTCCTTTGTGATGCGATTGTTTCTGAGCGCATCTTATCTTCTGGCTGGACAATGAGAGATGTTATGTCTGACCCGCAGGTACTGTCACAGCTCCTAGCACAGGGGTCCACACAGCCGACACTCTGTTAATGTTCCCTGAGAGGAAGGGAAGAATCCTGGGAGGCAGGCCCAGATGCCTCCTCTCCTGGCCCTTTCCACTTGAGTTCTCTAATCTCCTACAGAACCAGCTGTCCTTCCACACTGACCTTGCCTGCTCCCCCAGCCCTCCTGGGGCAGGAGGATGTGAATAGCTGTCCATTGGTGGCCCAGAGGAAACATAGGTGGGGGCCCTGGCAGCTCCCAGGAGTCTTGTCCGCTGGTCACCTATCAGTTCCCAATCTTTCAAAGTCAGATTGATAAGAAAGGAGATGCTGGAGAGAAACCCACAGGAGGGTATAGCTGGGTGTTGACCACTCTAGACACCCACCCTCACTCGGCAAGTCTGGGCACAGCGTAGAGGAAGGAGCTTTACACACAGGGATGAACTGTGAAATGTGAAAATGTACCGTTCCTGGGATGGGGACGAAGCCAGCCTAAGGTGGGCAGATGGATGGTTTTCAGAAGCCCTTAACCCCTGACCTCTCCTCCTCCACAGGAGAGCCCTTACCTCTACACCCTGAGGAACAGCGGGCTACTCCAAGACCAGGCTGAAGCAGGCCCCCAGGTGATCTCCTGGGCCGTGCCAGTAGCAGCAGGAGGTGGCCTCGCAGTTGGCGTTGGCACAGTCATGGTGTGGAGAGCCATACGAGGTCGCCAGAGGGAAAATCTGCCAATGAGCCTGAACAGTATGGGCCTCTAGGCTCCCAGCCGTGTACAGGTGCTCATCCTAAATTTCCTAGCCATGTTCCTCACCAGCGCTCCACCACAGCCACCCCTGGACACCACACGAAGAGCGCTTGCTTCGACACTGGGTGATGTAGGAAGCCAAAGGGACAGTCACGACTTCTTGGAGCCTGGGGCCTATGCTCCTGTAATTAGCGAATTTAAATAAAGGCCAAAGTCATTCTATTCTTGGGTCAGCCTGGTCGAAGCTCTCGCCTTGCATCTGTTGTCCAGCGCAGGTGCGGGAGCTGGAGCCTTTCAGGTTCTGGCTCAGCCAGAGCTGCCCAAGTGATGGCCAACCAGAGCCCAGACCGGCACCTGGCAGGCTCCAGCCCAGCACCCAATGAGCATACCTGCAGTCACCAAACCTACTATTTTAAACACGGGCAAAACACTGGTCCCCAGGTGGTGGCTGGAATTACGGACCTGGCCGGCCAGCACTCACTATAATCCAACACATACCTGTTATGCACCTGTTTTGTACCCACGACAACGTTGAGTCAGTGGTACCTCCAAGGCTGCACGTGCCACAGCCTGGCTGAAAAGACAAACTCCTTCAAAAAACAAGAAGCTCCACGACAGAGTGTAATTCAGTACTGGGGCATCGGTAGGTCACTGTGTCTGATTGTTTGAGAATAAGAGGAATTTCTTGGGAAAAGTTTCCTGGAAGAGAGCGATTTTGAAACGTCAAAAAAAGAATTGGGACATGAATACTTCACATATCCTCAACCTGGTCTCCTCAAGGTGCTGAATTTAGGAAAGAATTCCTCCTTCTATGTTGCCAGGTTTCTGAGAGAGACCCAGAGAGAGTCTGATAACACAGGCTGCAGTCATTCAGCCCCTGCCAGGAGCCAGGCCCTGGGCCGATGTCTTACAGATTCTTTTATTCTGCACAAAAACTCAGGGAGAGCATGATGAAAAGTTTTGAAAATAGAAGCAGTGGTTGCACAACATTGAGAATGCTCTAAATGCCACTGAATTGTTCACTTTAAAAAGGCTAATTGTATGTCATGCGAATTTCACCTCAATAAACCGAAAGGAATCCATTACCTACGTTCTAAGTACCTCTCTGTTCCCAAAGCTTGGGATGACAAAGAACAGGATAGAGCATTTGAATGTGGCCTTCAGAGCAAAGCCCACCAGCAGCCGGAACCCCAGTCTCTCAGACACCTCATCTGTAAAACTGGAATCAGAGCATCCAGCTCGCCTCCTTCACGGCACTGATGGAAAACAAGAAACGTATATAAAAATGCTCTAACTCTAAAATACTGCACCTACGAAAGCGGGTTGTTTTCTCTCCCGTGAAGAGTTGAGATGGAGTCCAGACTGTCAGGGAAGTGGAGAGGTGCAGAGAGAGGTTTGGGAGTTGGGCAGTAACGTATGGATGAAGACTGCCTGCCTTCCTCTCATGAAAGCTTATCATCTTATCTCTCTTTGGAAAAATAGGAGAGAGTCCCCAGAGGATTGAGGTCCAGTCCCAGTGTTCTTCTGGGCTTCAATTTCTGTTTCTGTATGATAGGAACAGCATACCTACTCCCACTTCCTCCTATGGACCAAAAAACATAGTGACTGAATCACACATATCCTAAAGAACCACCACATCCCAGCTTGTGTTCCTGGCTTACCACAGTGTCACAACAAAGATAACCTGTTAAACCCAAGAGTTCAGCTTTTTTTTTTTTTTTTTTTTGGTGGGGAAGATTGGCCCTGGGCTAACACCTATTGCCAATCCTCCTCTTTTTCGCTTGAGGAAGATTGTCACTGAGCTAACATTTGTGCCAGCTCTGCTTTCCTGGCCAGGGTGGAAAAGCTGTTCCCAAGCAGGCCTCAGATCGAGCTGGCCTGGAACCAGGCTCCCAGGAGCAGGCCAATTTGGGCCCAGCTCCCTAGCAACAGGGCGCTGTTAGGTAGGAGCAAGGGCTCACCAGGCTTCAGCAAAAGGAGACCACTCAAGTGTGCACCCCCGTATCTCTGTGCGATGTCCAAAGACTTGTCACTATAAGCTTGATCCACTGTTCTGGCAGCTAGCACTACAGTACGCCAAGGGAACATGTGCCCTCCTGGAGAGGCCCCAAGTCCACCCCTACTGGGCCCTGGCTGCACCATCCAGCAACAACACGCTGCCATCAGGATGCTTGCACGTAGTGCTGGGGGAGCAGGCACATAAAAGTGAGGAGGAGAAGAAATAGAGGCTTTGCCTAAATGCATTCCACACGGTCCATGTTCCAGTCATTTGAACGTCGTTCTTCATGATCAGTTCAAGTCTCCGGCACAGTCAGGCTCAGTGATTGAAGAATCCACACTGAACAGGACGTAGGCGAGTTGAGGATCAGACAGGAGCAAAGGAATTCTAATCCTGAATTCTTATGAATGATCCTATTTCTTCAACTGTAATAAAACAGGGATAATGTCTACCTTAAAAGACTGTTGGCAGATTAAATGAGAAAACGTATGGAAAGGGTCTGGCAGAGGAGGGGCTTGATAAATGGGAGCTGTAATTATTCTCATCTGTGTAGAAAGCTTGTCCGTGAGTCCTGCCCTCTGCACCGCGTCACCTCCTCTGGTTCTCCACACGTTTTCAACCTCGGTCTCAGAGAAAATTATCAGCCTTCTAGCAAAGGCTCAGAATCACTCAGCTTCTACGTCATACTGGTACCTAAGGGGAGACCCCTCCCTTGGACAGAACAACCGAGGCAGCAGCCCTGGGTCCCACACTCAGAGGCGAACACGGTGGCCACAGGGCATGCCTGACTATTCTTTTCTGAGCATTAAATTCAGTTTTGAGTTGTCTGTCTTTACTGATATCCCAAAAGGCCTAGGAAAGAGACTGATGGTGCGATCTCCTTCCGGGTGCTGTCATCTTGAGTGGGCCCTAAACTTGGGGAACATCTCAGGGTCCAGGATACAAAGGAGGGCAGGCTCTCACCACCTAGCCCCTGGATCACCTGGGAGGCAGCTGCTTTCTCTGCCCTTTCTGCCAGGGGACTCTGGAATACAACAAAGTCTGTTTTTAAGTTGAGTTCTACACTTGATTTCAAAGGTTGAAATGGACCTGGGTCCACCACAGTGCAGCTGGACAAGTCCCCCAAGCCAGGGCTACCCCATCCTGACCAAGATGCGGAACCAGTTGCATTAAGTCCAGCGCAAAATTAAAATACGAGGCCCCTTGTTGAAAAATTGAGAATTTTAAGATAGTGACAGCAGGGCATTAAACCAAGCATAGGCTCTTCTGAGCGTGGGCTCTGTGTGACTCACAGGTCACATGCCCACAGAGCTGGCCCTGCCCAGACCATTTAGTGCTCTGTGCTCTCAAAACCAGAGGGACAAGCACACCACACCCCTGTCCCCGTCTGTGGGGAGAGGAAAGTAGGAGGCCAAGGGATGCCAACCCCCTAGAGAGGAAGGTGCCCCAGGCATGAGATGCCCTGCGCAAAGGGAGGCCACAGGGCAGCTTGGTTTTTTCCACTTGCTGGAAAAATAGCTTACAGCATATCTCCTGTGACCACCAGATCAATGATAATGTGATTTTACACGGAGGCTCAATTTCGACCTTTCTCTTCTATTTTTGTAACTCATTTCACACAGCAGGGCCCAGGATCTGGATCTCTTTGGGTCCGGGATGCCCTGGGGAGACAAAGAAATGCCGCAGTTTCCTGACTGGTCCCCAGGGCAGCCCTCCTTCTAGAAGGCAGCACAGGTGACTGTGAAACCAACCCCGGGGCTGGCACTTTATCTCATACGGTGGCTGTGAGAATTCGGGGAAAGCCTGGGTGTAAAGCACAAAGTGATGCCTGACACAGAGCAAACGCTCCGTAAATTTAGATACTATTAGTGTTATTGATAGGAGCCTCCTCAGTTTTCATACTCTATTCGATTGCTTTTGTCGCTCTGCCAAGCAATTATTTGTTGTCTTTTTTTCCCTGAGTTGATATTTATGCTCTTCCTATGACAGAAACACTTTTACCAATAGGTATCTTCATTTATTCAGTCTATCAGCCGGGCAGCCTACGGAACAGAGCCTCATTTCACATGTCCTGGGCTGGCCATGAGCAAACATCGATGAGGAAGACACAGGTCGCCTCCAAGGGTTTTACAGACTGCTGTAGCGATTGTCACAATTTTTTGATTGTGTACCTGCAAAAAATGTTAGAAGTGCACCCCAATACAGAAATATTTATAAATTACATACATTACTGTATTATATAAATTGTAAAACATTCAAGAAAAGAAAATTTTTAAAGAACAGGATGATGAAATAAACATTATGCTCTTGCTAAAATACAGCCATGCATCACTTAATGGCAGGGTTACATTCTGAGAAATGCAGCGATTTCCTCATTGTGCGAACGTCATAGAGTGCATGTACACAAACCTGGATGGTAGAGCCTGCTACACGCCTGGGCCATAAGGTACTAATCTCATGGGACTGCCCTTGTCTATGAGGTTCGGCTTTGACTGAAACATCCTTAGGCGTCGCATGACTGTAGTAATATTTGGAGGGAGGAGAGAATTTTGATTATGTTTCACTACTTTTAAAAATCTTGATTTAAAGCTTTGTGATACAACTATTTAAAGGTCTCATTTTAGGTTAATTTTATTTCTAAACTTGCTTTCAAAGATTCTCACAGCTGAAAAAAGATTCCTCACAAGGATGCACGAGCTCCAAATGGAAGAAGTACCTTGTTGGCTGTGCTGACTCAATCATGATTCTCATTCAATTATGCAAATATTCTTGTTTAAATAGCACTCATTAAATACTCTTCTCGTTAATAGCAATCTTTTTCATCTTTAGCAAACTAAATGGAAAGTGTCCCATTTTTCACAAATGGGTTCAAACCCCACTGATACTCTTCAAATTTTAAAAACAGGTTTTAAAAGTTTGCCTTCTAGTTTTTAAAAAAATGTACAGAGATATGAGAGTTTCTATAGATGAAGCTCATCATTATCAGCTGCAGAATCACGTAACGGTAGTAACACGTCCAAACATCAGCTTTCAAAATCAACTCCCATCCCCTTTGTTTTTAAAAAGCTCCTTTGCACACCACACGCCACAAGTTACCTTCAAAAACCAATTGCTTCCTCTCCTTTTCCATGAAGTGAGTTTATTTTTTTTTCTAAAATATTTGCTAGGTGACATACTGACAGCCAATTGTCATCATAGAAAAGGTCAGCAAGTTTGAAACAGATGTCTATTGGTTTAAAAAATGCATAGTTCTTCTTCAATCTTGATGGCTCTTACAACACTTTCATGGTGACTCCCCATCTTATTACAAAAATGTTGTGAGGATTGTATTATACTTAAAAGTCTTGTTTTTGTTACAGTTGCCACATTGATGATATCCTGTCTCATTTTGTGCATGCCTGGCTTTGCCACAATAGCTTGCCAATAAGTGATAGCATGAAAGAATTTCAGATATTTGTATCCTTAGCAAGAAATCTAATTCCAGTTAGAGCAGTAACTCTGTTAGTGAGCACACTTCCACGATTTTTCAAAGCATTGTTTTTATTAAAGAAGTAATTTTCTGTTGAAAATAAATCTGCACTGGTACATTTTTCTTTTTTTAATGGTACACACATGGCAACTGTGTGTATATTTCATCATTGAAACAATCCAAGAAATGACATAGGCTAAGATGTGTTTTTTACTCTATATTTTATCCAGATTTCCCAATGCTTCATAATTTGTTATAACACTTGGCAATGTTTTCTCTGCATCTTCCAACAGTGTACACAAACAAGTACCTATTTTTTTTGTGCTGTGTGGCTTCCTTTGTTTTATTTTAGCCATCATGGCATGTGGCTCTTTGCCTCTGCTGGTAAAAGAACTAAAAAAAAGAGAAAAAAAATACCTCTAACTATCTATCATTAAGTTTAGTGAATTTTGTGAGGTGTTGGATTCAGAGCCCCATGATTTCAAACATTGATTTTAAAAGTGTAGTGGTTTGTGGACATGTACTGAATGCTTAGTTTTTAAACATCTTGCTAATCCATATGACTTCCTTTCACTAGCGCATATCTGAATGCACCATATGCACTTATGGAGGGTTTATTAGCACTAGGGAGTGGTGCGTATAAATCCATGTTCAATATCGACTTCTTGATAAATTCAATGTTTTCTCTTCTTGTCAGCTCTGATTAGAGCATCATTGCTTTTATTACATGACGTGGCTATGAAAAGCCCTTACTGTCAGAAGGCTGTCAGCTCTGCTATTCTTGTTGCTTTAACTTGTCTGACAATTTGGTGTCAGATTTCAATTCTGGTTCTGTTCCTTGCTAACTCTGTGACCTGGGAGGACAGTCATCACAGCACATTCACTGAAAGTGAAGGATTGAGCAAAGGGCCACTTTCAGCCTCTCTCTGCCAGGTCCACCCTGCCATCCTCGGGAAACCACCTGTACAGTATGTGACATGTGACACTTGAGTGAGAGTGCCAGGGTCAATCCACAAATAAGATATTAGGAATGCTAATGGCTTCCTTATTTTTGGGTTAAAAATGCATATACGCAGAAATTTTAATACTTTCTTCTGACATTTTAATGGATCATCCTACATACATTACTTTGGGGATGGGTCCTCAACTGTGTTGTGTCCCAGGCAGCAATTATGAAAGTACCACAGTTATCACTACAATCCATCATTCTAACACTCCTGCCACCGGAGGTGCTTTCCTAAGTGAGAGAATGGTCCAATGTTAAACCTGGTCTCTGGACTCCTGCTGAATGGGGCATGACCACGGAGTGTCCCATGCGGGGTGGGGAGTTCTGTTATTTGTCCTGGTTAGCGGACATGAACAGTGAGAACTACTGAGCTAGATAGAGAAACAGATACATAAATGAACGTAGTGAATGCTATGATACAGGGGCATACGAGGACCCACCTGAGACCTAACGAGGAGATGCTCGGGAAGACTTCACACTAGAGGTGATGGGACCTTTGAGTGAGCTTAGAAAGCAGGGTGGAATTCCAACGGGAGGGAGACAGAGCAATGCGGGCGGAGGTCATGGCATCTGTCACAACACAGCATCATGGGATAAATGGTGAAATGTTTGGGGAATGTGGAGATATCCAGAACTGATCAGAAGGAACAGGATGCGAAACTGGTTTCTATTAAAGACGTAGGATGTGCATGTGTCACATTAATGTGTGCCATGTTTTCTTAAGAGAATGGGAGTTTTTTTTTTTAATTTCCTTGGTGAGAAACAATGTCTCCTAGTATTAGCCTCCTTAGTATCTGAGTCTGGGAAATTGTGAAGAAACTTGGAAGCCATGCTAAGGAGTTGGACTTAGTCCAGGATGCATTTGATGGTATCTTATACTTAGTAGGGAAGGATTTTTTTTTAAGTAGAGGCATGGCGTGATTAGATACCTTCTACAGCATTCTTGAGAATATGCACAAATACATTCCAAGTTCCACTGACGTCAGAATCACCTGGAGAACCTGCGAAAAGTGCGTCTTACTGGGCCCCACTCCACATCTTCCAAGTCAGAATTACCAGGGATGCACACAGACAGCAATTTGCATTTCAACTAAGTCTCCAGCTAAATTTTTTTCCAGTATTATCACCCCACTGCCTCATCCCCACGCCAAATGATTCAGGCACACGTTAAAAATTGAGGCACATGTTAATTAACTCCCCTCTCCCAAACTTCTTTCCCTCTCCTTTGCCTGGATCCCAAGTTTTGCATAAATCATGTGGTCAAAGCCAGATGCTTTACCTTTTAATATTTTGATCCTCACAACCACTTCAAGAAGATATTATTCTCATTTTTTAAATGAGACTGGAAGCTGGACTCTAAGATCAGATGACTTATCCAAAGTTAGGGGATATCAAGTGGCAGAACTAGAATTTGAAACGTCTGACTTCAAAACCTGTGCTCTTCAAATTAAAAAGACTAATGACAAAAAATGTTGCCAAGGATATGGAAGAATTGGAAACCCCAGACACTGCTGATGGGCATACAAAAAAATAGCACAGCCACCCGGGAAAGCAGTTTGACAGTTTTTCCTAAAGTTAAATGTACCCTTACCATATGACCCAACAATACACTCCTGTAATTGCCCAAAAGAAATGAACCATACATCTACACAAAGACTTGTACAAAAATGTTGATAGCAGTTTTGTTCATAATAGTCCAACACTGGGACCTACCCAACTGTCCACCAACAGGTGAATGGGATCAACTATTATAGTGTATCCACACAATGGAATACTACTCAGCAATGAAACAGGATGAACTACTGATGCTCACCAACACGGATGGATCTCAAAAACATTAAAGAAGCCAAATATCAAAGAGCAGGTCCTCTGTGACTCCATTTATATGAAATTCTAGAAAAGACAAAGCAGATCTATAGTGACAAAAAGCAGATGAGTGGGTTTCCTGCGCTGGGGGTATGGAGTGCAAAAGGGCATGAGGGAGGCAACTTTTGGGCGATGGGACTGTTTTATATCTTGATTATGGTGGGGTTAAGTTTGTCAAATATCATTAGATTATACATTGAAAATGAGTGCATCATGTTATTCCTCAATAAAGTAGATTTAAAACACACACACACACACACGCAAATTCATGTTCTTTCCACTACACCACAGTGTCTCTTATTTCCCGGCTCTATCCTAAATCACACACTTCACCCACAGGCTGAGTGAATGGTGTGATGTGTTGTGGCATCTACAGTGGAGGCCTGGGAGGCCGCACAGCTGCCTCTGGTGATCTTGCACTGAAATCACGTTTAGTAAAGTCTGAGTTTGTTCCTTTGTTGACCTCTAAATGTAGTTTGGCCTGCCTTGCTTTCTGTGTTACTTGTGCCGAGGAACTGAAAAGCAGGGTCCCCTGGAAACTGCTTCACCCTGGGCTGGAAGGGCAGCCACCTCAGAGAGATGTGCTACCTTGCCCTTCCCCAGGCCCTACCAAGAAACCTTCCAGTGAGAGCCCAAGCTAGGGACAATGGCAAAGCAGTCCCCTACCCTGGCTTCCTCCTAAGCACCTCCCAGATTGGGGAAGGGCCTTTGGAAGACAGGAGGAGGGCACATCTTCTGTTCCCTGGAACTCAACACTTTTTCAGTCATCAAGATGGAATTTCAGGGAACGCCTTCTCCTTTACTCCTCCTCCGCTTCTCCCAGCCAGGACCTCTGCTCCCTTTCCAGCCTCTGAATTTGCTTATCACCGTGACTGCACATGAACAGCTTAATTGCACTACATATGATACTGTATTGTTTGCTCATTGCTTTGCGTGTCTTCACTATATTTCTGAGAGGACAGTTTTTTTTTTTTTACTGATGTTCTCACAAGGCAGTGGTGCTATATTGATGTACTGATTGATCGACTGATCCCACTTTTACCTCTGGACCAATGCTCAAAATCAATCAATGCTTTGTCTCCTCTAAAATGTTGTAGCCACACCACAGAAGAGACTATTATGAACAAGAGTATGCCAACAAACTTGACAACCTAGAAGAAACCGACAAATTCATAGAAACATACAACCTATCAAGACTGAATCATGAAAAAATCTGGACAGACCAATTACTAGTAAGGAGATGGAATCAGTAATCAAAAAGCTCCCAACAAATAAATGTCCAGGACCCAATTGCTTCACTAGTGAATTCTACCAACCATTTAAAGAAGAACTAATACCAATCCTTTTTAAACTCTTCCAAAAAGTCGAAGAGGAAGGAATACTTCCAAACTCATTTTTTCAAGGTCAGCATTATCCTGATACCAAAGCCAGACAAGGACACTACAAGAAAAGAAAATTACAGGTCAATATCTCCAATGAACACATATGCGAAAATCCTCCACAAAATACCAGCAAACTGAATTCGACAATACATTTAAGGGATCATACACCATGATCAAGTGGGATGCAAAATCCTTCAACAACTGCAAATCAATATGATACACCACATTAACAAAATGAAAGGGCAAATTTCGTATAATTCTCTCAATAGATGCAGAAAAGCGTTTGGCAAAATTCACATCTTTTTTTTTTTTTTTTTTTTTAAAGATTTTATTATTTCCTTTTTCTCCCCAAAGCCCCCCGATACACAGTTGTATATTCTTCGTTGTGGGTTCTTCTAGTTGTGGCATGTGGGACGCTGCCTCAGCGTGGTCCGACGAGCAGTGCCATGTCCGCGCCCAGGATTCGAACCAACGAAACACTGGGCCGCCTGCGTCAGAGCGCGCGAACTCAACCACTCGGCCACGGGGCCAGCCCCAAAATTCAACATTCTTTCATGATAAAAACTCTCAACAAACTGGGTATAAAAGGATTTACCTCAACACAGTAAAAGCCATATGGGACAAGCTCACAGCTAACATCATATTCAACTGTAAAAAGCTGAAATCTTTTCCTCGAAGATCAGGAACAAGACAAGGATGCCCACTCTCACCATTTCCATTCAACCTAATACTAAAAGTTCTGACCAGAGCAATTAGGCAAGAAAAAAAAAAGTAATAAAAGGCATCCAAATTGGAAAGGAAGAAGCAAAATTGTTTATTCACAGGTGATATGATTTTATATATAAAAAATCCTAAAGACTCCACCAAAAAACTGTTAGAACTGATAAACAAATTCAGTAAAGTTGCAGGATACAAAATCAATATATGAAAATCAATTGTGTTTCTATACAACAACAATGATCTACCAGAAAGAGAAATTAGGAAAACAATCCCATTCACAATACCATCAAAAAGAATAAAATATTCAGGAATAAATTTAACCAAGGAGAGAAAAGATCTCAGTGCACTGAAAACATAAGATTAATGAAAAAAATTGAAGACGCAAATAAGTGGAAGGATACTCTCTGTGCTCATGGATTAGAAGAATTAATACTGTTAAAATGTGAATACTATCCAAAGCAATGTACAGATTCAATAAATTCCCTATCAAGATTTCAACAGCATTTTCCACAGAAATAGAAAAAATGATTCTAAAATTTGTAAGGAACCATAAAAGACCTCAAATAGCAAAAGCAATCTTGAGAAAGAAGAACAAAGCTGGGGGCATCACACTTCCTAATTTCAAACTGTATTACAAAGCTAGTAATCAAAACAGTGTGGTATTGACATAAAAACAGACCTATAGATCAATGGAACAGAATAGAGAGCACAGAAATAAACCCATGCATATATGGTCAATTAATTTACAATGGAGTCAAGAATATACAATGGGGAAAGGATAGTCTCTTCAATGAATAGTCTTGGGAAAATCGGACTGCCACAAGCAAAAGAATGAAACTGGACCCCTATCTTACACTATACGCAAAAATTAACTCAAAACGATTTAAAGACTTGAACATAAGACCTGAAACCGTAAAACTCCTAAAAGAAAACATGGGGGTAAGCTCCTTGACGCTGGTCTTGGCAATGGTTTTTTGGATTTGGCACCAAAAGCAAAAATAAACAAGTGGGACTACATCAAACTAAAAAGCTTTTGCACATAAAGGAAACCATTAACAAAATGAAAAAGCAACCTACAAAATGGGAGACAGTATTTGTAAACCACATATCTGATAAGAGGTTCATATCCAAAATATACAAGGAACTCATACAATTCAGCACAAAACCAAATAACCCAATTAAAAAACTGGCAAAGGACCTGAATAGACATTTTTCCAACAACAGACAAATGACCAATGGGACATGAAGAGGTGCTCAACATCACTAATCATCAGGGAAATGCAAATCAAAACCACAATGAGATACCACCTCACACCTGTTGGGATAGCTATTCTCAAAAAAGACAAGAGATAAATTCTGGAGAGGATGTGGAGAAAAGGGAACCCTTGTGTGCTGCTGGTGGGAATGCAAACTGGTACAGCCACTATGCAAAATAGCATGGAGGCTCCTCAAGAAATTAAAAATAGAACTATCATATGATCCAGCAATCCCACTTCTGGACATATATCCAAAGGAAATGAAACCATTATCTCAAAGAGATATCTGTACTCCCATATTTATTACAGCATTAGTCATAGTAGCCAAGGTGTGGAAACAATGGAAGCATCCGTCGATGGATGAATGAGTCAAGCAAATGTGGTGTATATACACAATGGAATATCATTCAGCCTTAAAACAACAACATGGATGCACCTGGAGGGCATTATGCTAAGTGAAATAAGCCAAAGACAAATACTGCATGGTATCACTCATATGTAAAATCTAAAGAAAAAATTTTTTTAAAGGTTGAACTCATAGAAACAGAGTAGAAATGTGGTTGCCAGGGCCTGGGGGTGGGGGAAATAGCGAGAAGTTGGTAAACGGGTACAAACTTTTACCTGTAAGATAAATAAGGTCTGAGGATGTAATGTATGACCTGATGACTATCTTATCATTGAAATTTGCTGAGAGTAGAACTTAAATGTTCTCACCAAAAGAGGAAAAAAAAAGGTAAATATGTGAGGTGATGGATGTTAATTAATTCAATGGGGGAAATCTTTTCACAGTGTATCTGTGTATCAAATCATCACATTATATACTTTAAATATTTTACAATTTTGTCAGTTATATCTCAATAAATCAGAAAAAAAAATAAGATGCTGTAACCATAAATGAACCAACTGATCCCATAGACAGCATCTCATTTAGTTTTCCATAGACCATGTGGTTTGTGTATGTTTTGTACCTGCAAAATCTCAAAGGGAATAGAAAGAATTGCAAAATATTTCACCAGGTAGCTTAACATAAGATTTCCTTTGTTTCTTTCCTGGAATAATCATCAGAATTTTATTGACAAACTAAATGTAGCCACTTTTTACCCTTTGTCAATTGAGAATATATTTGTAAATCCTTTTATTCAGCAACCACTTGAAAACAGCCTCGTGGATCAGAGAGCTGCCCAGTTTCAACCCTGGCAATGATTTTGAATCTACTCGTGTAACTCACACGTAATGGGTAGAGAGGATGGAAGAGTGAAGGGTCCAAGTTAGTGTTTCTGCTGTGACCCCAGCTGAGGTCTGGAATGCACTGATGTCTTGAATGTACTGTGACTTTGATCCTGGAGTGTAGAGTCCTGGGCATGGCCAGACTGGGCAAGGTATGTACCCAGATCAAAGGCAAGCTGGAGTTCAGAAGAGATACTGAGGGCAAGGCTGGAGAGGCTGGATCAAGCAACATGACAAAGACAACAGTGAGTGGGTAAGACAGACAGGCAAGGTGTCCAGAGCTCATGAAGGACAGGGCAGAGAGCAAAGGGGGCCATGAGGAGACACTTTGAGATGGAGGCTTAAACAAGATGAGCATGAGTGGTGGAGAGACCCAGAAGGGCTATCTTGTTTCCCTTTCCTGAGAGACAGTCTTAATGATTTAGTCAAAACCCTGTCCTTCCTTAACAAAATGAGGCTATATCAGGAGGGGCTAGAGCTGCCAGATAACATATAGGACACTCAGTTAAATTTGAATTTCAGATAAATAAATACTGTTTTAGTATAAGTATGTCCTAAGCTATATTCAGGACATACTTATACTAAAAAAAACTTATGCATTACTTATCTGAAATTCAAGTTTAACTGGGCATCATGCCATCCTAAATCAGTCAAACTCAGGAGGGGCAGATAAGTTTCTTTACCAAAGAAAATGTTTGTGAATGACAAGCTGGCAGAAAGCTCGCACCCAAGCAGTGAGATGTGGGTGTAGACACAGTGAAAATAGGAGGAAGCAAGGGAGAGGGGATTTGAGGAGAGCAAGCAGGAGCACTAGGAGATGGGAGAGAGAACCGTAGAGGTAGGAAAAGAAAGAAAATAACATGAGATTAAAGATGTAAAACAGGGGCAGAACAGTCCCAGAGAGGCCCACCTTCCAGGGTATTGAGTTACTTGCAAAGGGAAGCAATAAGCCCAGGCTTAAGTGCTGGGCAAAGCAAGCCAACACTCCCAAAGAGAAGAGGGAGCCAGCAAATCGAGTGAGGTCAAGCAGGGTGGCCCAAGATCTAGAAGAGAAGGATAGCTTACTGACTGCGGAATCCTGGACAAGCTATTTAGCCTTTGAGCCTCATTTATCCAGCTGTAAAATAGAGATTAAAAAATGGAACCTGTTTTATACCCTTGTACATGGACCACTAAATAGTTTTGTTTTAGCTCTTTCGGAATTTCATATAAATGGAATCATTGAGTATGCACCCTGATGTCTGGCCTTTTTAGTGTTTTGAAATTCATCCATTTTGTGATTTTTCATGGTTCTTTTTCATTGTTGCGTAGTATTCCATTGTATGGATATACCACATTTATTTATCCCATTCACCTGTTGTTGGACATTTTGCTAGTTTCCCATTTGGAACTATTGTAAACAAAACTGCCATCAACACTGTGTACACGTCTTTGTATAGGTGTATATTTCTTTTCTATTGGGTAAATACTTAGGAATGAGATTGCTGGATCTTATAGGGGCACATTTAACTTTAGGAGAAACTGCCAGGCTGCTTTTCAAAGTAGTTGTACTATTTTGCATGCCCATCAGCAGTGTATGAGCTTCCCAGTTCTTCCACGTCCTAACCAACGCTTATCTTTTTAACTTCAAGAGCACAGGTTTTAAAGTCCAATAGACTTCAAATTCTAGTTCTGCCATTTGCTAACCCCATAACCCTGGTTAACTTATCTAATCTTATTGAGTCCAGTTTCTTCACTTTTAAAACAAAGATATTCATCCAACAAAGTTTTACGTGGCAAGTGCAACTAAAAACTGTATGTTCAGTTCAGTTGTCCAGCATGTCTAATTATGCCCACCTTGCACACATTGTTAGTCTCAATTCTGAAGATGTGACTTTTTTTTTCTTAAAGATTTTATTTTTTTTTTTCCTCCCCAAAGACCCTCAGCACATAGTTGTATATTCCCAGTTGTGGCTCCTTCCAGTTGTGGCATGTGGGACGCTGCCTCAGTGTGGCTCGATGAGCAGTGCCATGTCCATGCCCAGAATTCGAACCAGCGAAACACTGGGCTGCCTGCACTGGAGTGCGCGAATGTAACCACTCAGCCATGGGGCCAGCCCTGACGTGACGTTTTAAGACCCCCATCAAGACGTCTTTGTATGTAAATTACCTGATCTCAGGTGCAGCCTGATGCCCATGGGCTCACCACAGTGGTGCCCAACATCAGATAAAGCCATCAGTTCTGCCTGCACACCTACCCCCAGGTAGAGAGGAGACGAGCTTACCCTCCAAATCTGAGTGTTCTCACTCACCTAGAGCTCTCTTTCCAGCACTAGATAATGGGAAAATTATGGGACTTGGAGTCATTAGCTAGTGTCTTAAACATTCTGAGCCAGAGTCTTTTCACATGTAAAATGGGCTTAACGATACTTACTTCCTAGGATTATTCTTGTAGATCAACATTTGACAAACTATAAGTGCTAAGCAAATGATAGTTTTAATTCCACTAGAGAGAAAAAAAAGAATATACCCAGATAGGAACCTTCTTAAAACTAATCCAATAGCAAATGGAAGTCCTTTTCAACTTTCCCAGCCATGTTAGAGGTGATGAGTTTCTATAGCAAAGGGCAATTGTGGAAGTTTGCTGCAAGAGGGGCCAGCATCCCAGTATCCCTACCTAGCATGGGAGAGAGGGAAATAGGCTATCAGAGGCCAGGCCAGGGACAGGCAGACAAGACATTGACCCCTGGCAATTCTGATTCAGTGGGGCTGAGGTGAGCCCCAGGAATCTCCATTTAGCCAAGCTTCCCAGCTGATTTTGATTTTGACGAGTTTGGGAACTACAGACCAGTAGTTCTCAAACATGGTCCTCTGACCAACAGCATCAGCATCGCATAGGAACTTAACAGAAATGCAAACTCTCACGTTCCACCCCAGACCTATTCAATGAGAAATTCTGGGGGCCAGCCCGGTGGTATAGTGGTTAAGTTCATGTGCTTCGCTTCGGCGGCCCAGGGTTTGCAGGTTCAGATCCCAGATGTGGACCTACATACCACTCATCAAGCCATGCTGTTGTGGCATCCCATATACAAAATAGAGGAAGATGGGCACCCATGTGTCAACGAAAATAATCCATAACCAATCCATAAATGAAAATTTGGGTGAGTTTATTCTGAGCTAAAATGTGAGGACCATGGCCCAGGGCCTTTCTTCCCGAAGGAAAAAAGGGCACCAAAGAAGTGAGGTATACAGAGTGGTTATATACCCCCAAAGAGGGTGCTTTACATGTCATTGAAATGTCCCTCCCACCATAGTCACAAGATTGCCCTGTAGGCACAGCACAGCAATCAGTTCCTAGCCTAAGGAAAGATGCTTAATCCTTAAGGGAATGCCAACATTGGGAAGGGGAGGGAATTGCACCTTTATCTCAAGGACCTTTGTTCTTGCCATAGGGAATGTCGAAAGCAGATATACAACGCATGCTGAACAGCCACGGTCAGGCCCTTTTGGAAAAACAAGGTCAGGCCGAATTACGTTTACACCAAATGGCTTCCTCATATACTCCAATATATCCTGTTGCTTGCCATTTCTATTTGTCACATGTTAGCTCAAGGCCAATCTTCCTCACACACACACACAAAAAATTGTGGAGGTGGGACCCAGCAATTTGTATTTTTAAAAGCCCTCTGGGTAATTCTGATGCACGTCCAAGTTTGAGAACCAGTGACCATTAAGGACTTCCCCACACAGAGGGGCTGAGGCCAGAGCGGGAGAAACAAGGAGGGAGTGGATTCCAGACAGAAATCAGAGAGCGTTGCCAGGTCCAGCCCAGATAGCTGTGATTATACGTAGGACAATGACTAATCCAAAGGGACAACAGGGTGTGGCCACACCTACTCCACTTTGTCCCTGGTTCTTAAGCACTTATGTGAGTAAGGGGGGCAGAGAAAGGCTGGGATCCCAGGCTTTGTGGATCTTTCATTCTGAATTTCAGTATAGTTTGGCACATCGGTTGGAATAGGCTGTCAACCGCAGTGTACAAGACAACAAACACCCCCTTAAAATATATTAGACTGTGATAAGCATGCTTTAAAAAGACTGGAAACATGCCAAATCAGAGATGAAAGGGTGGGCTTATCACAATGCTGTCTTGTTCAGGTTTCTAACTCTAACCACTGCTTCTTCCAGCACACTCATGAAGAGGGAAAAGGCCAGGGCCCTAGTGTGGGAAGCAGAAAGTGTTACAGGTGTGGCTGTTGGCCCAAATGAGGGAGATTTGGACTGAGTTTTCCAAACTGTGTTCCAGGAGATGTTAACATGTCTGCCAAGGCAAAAAACGAAAAAAGAAAAATGGTTGGAGAGGAACGGTCAAAAAAGTTTGGAAAACTCTGCTTTCAACAGTTCTCACCTGGAAATTCGTGTTGCGTATTTGCAAATTAAAGGTGCCAAGAACTCCTGTAAGAAAGGAACCTGTTTAACTTCAGTTGAGCCAGTATTTTCCATGTTTATTGAGCACAGACCCTTCCATCTTGACACATTCAGAAGCAATACATGAAAGAGTGTCCTGCAGAATGTCAGGCTGGGAAACAGCTCTACAAAAATTGTTGGAGACTTCCTTACCCTCCACCTCCTGGGTTCTCCCCTCCCGTCCACTGGCCTGCTTGCCTTCCCCTGTGGATCCAGACCAACCTAAACACTTAAACCTAGTTCTGTCTTGGACAGGAAGTCTGAAAACAGCCTCTGCTTTATGCAACCCTGGTTAGTGTCAGGCTCCACTCTTGATATCCTTGGTCTCTTGCCTGCACACCATTTTTTTGCCCAGACTCCATTTGTTGCCAGACACAAGTCCTTGACAATTCTCCTGAATTCTGGGCCTGGTTTCCTAAAATCCACACTCTGGGCTTGCCTCGCCTCCTCCCCAGCCCTTCCAGACCTGAGCCTGGCCTGCCAGGTGGCACACCCCTACCTGCTGCTCCCTACATCAGCTATCTCTGGGTGTGACCTTAGACCTGCCAGTTTCCAGTACCTGTGCCCTTCCCTCTAGAAGCATTCCTGCCCCTCCCCTGGGTGTTCCATGTCTTGTTCTTACTCAGATGCCAACTCAGCTCTCAGAGAACTTTGTTCATTTTCAGATGTTTTTCTAAAGAGTTGCGTTTTTTGGTAATAAAATAAGGAATGACAGTTGCTGGTAATAAATCTGCCAGGGCTTGGATGGAGTACCCCATCTGAAGTCTCTGCTGGATGGTGACACTGTGTATCCGGGGCAAGTGACCACCACAGTGTGTAGATGTGACCAAAAGAGTACCGAAATTGGTGGCAGGCAATCTGCATTCTGCACCTATATCTGTGACCTTGAACAAGTCCCTTGACCTCTTTGAGACCCAGTTTTCTGGTCTGTAAAATGAGAATACCACCTGTCCTGCCGACCTTAAAAGATAGCATTAGGAGGATTAAGACGAAATCAAGTACTATGAGCTCTTTGAAAGTGCACATCGCCATAACAATGTAAGGCATTATTATCAGTATTTTATGACAGTGTCATTCTGCCCACATCACAGGCTCAGGATGGGGGCGGAATGAAGGTTTTGTTTTGTTTGAGACACAAATGTCTTTCAAAGGTCACTCTACACACTTAACTTATGAAATAACAGTGACATTGCTGCCCACTTCCCCCACTTCACCCCCTTGGATTAAGGGTTTGAGTGAAGCGACCCGTTCAGCCTGTTGCTTTGGCACAGAAGCATGGCCATAAACCTGATGGGGTTGGTCACTGGATCAGGGAGATCTGAGTTCCCTCTCTGGCTGGACGAGCACTGTGTCCAGGGAAGGAGGAATCTGCACTTCTCCACAGAGCAGGCCTTCCCTGCCTCGGTAAAAGCCGCAGGCCTATTGATGAGACTGGAATGGAAGAAGGATGTAGGACCCTTCGGAGGAGACACTGGCACAGGGCGAAGGCACTTGCTCTGGAATCAGATGACACTGGGTCCCAGCCTTGCCTCTTCCAAGGAGACCTCAGATATAGAACTTAGTTTCTCCAGCCCTTATACTTCTACCTGGAGACAATGGTGATAGTGCTGTAAAAACTACTAACATATTGTATGACTGCAACTAGAGGTGGTGGAGACGAGACAGAGGCGGCAGCAGAAGTGGCAGAGGTGGTGGTCAAATGTTGGTGGAGACAGAGGTGATGGTAATTGTGTACAGCTGGTTTGGATTCCAGAGGAGAATAACTGGGTCTGCCCAAAAACTACCAGAAGTAATGTCCAAGCTAGAAAAAGAAATTTGAACCTCATAGGGCCCAGATCACAGCAAAGACCTCCTAACAAAATGGCCCT
This sequence comes from Equus przewalskii, assembly GCF_037783145.1. NCBI lineage: Eukaryota > Metazoa > Chordata > Mammalia > Perissodactyla > Equidae > Equus > Equus przewalskii. The sequence continues at coordinate 67,339,755 of NC_091844.1, read as the reverse complement.
TGAGCTCAGGTGACCATGGGATCCTAGTGACCACCCTCCTGGAGTCTAGGCAGGCTTTGGTCACAAGGGGTGCTCTGCAGAGGCCTCAGGGCACAGACCCACCTGCTGTAGGGATGTTCTAGGATGCCAGCAGAGGGAGAAGTGGACATGCTTGATTTCTCTTTCTGTCTGGTCCTGGACTCCAAGCTCAGCAGGCTGCAGACAAGGCTGGGAACTAAATTCTTATTAGTTCCAACCTTCTAATTTTCACTTTCTGGTGAAGTAGCCTTCAGCCTTTCTAACCTCCATTTGATGAGGCCCATGTGGGAGGCATTACTTCTGACCTCAGAAGGATGCTAGGTTAAGTCAGTAAATGATGACAGCCCAGCTCTTAGGAAAGACGAAGCACTCTGATCCTAACCATGGCCCAAGGCCCGGCATCATCTGAGAGCTTGTTAGACATGCAGTCTCAGGCTCCACCCCCGACCTACAGAAACAGAATCTGCATTGCAACAAGATTCTTAGGCGATTAATATTCACCTTTTTTTTCTGGTGTCAGCAGGGCCACATTCCTTCTGGAGGCTCTAGGGGAGAATCCCCTTCCTTGCCTTTTCCAGCTTGTAGAGGCCTGCATTCCTTGGCTCCAGACCCCTTGCTCCATCTTCAAAGACAGCAGCATATCATTTAAAAAGAATTTAAGAGGCACCAATATGGTGAGCTGCGTCTGGGCTTACAGTCCTTCCATGGTCTCTGGTGTTGTCTTTCACAGAAGGAAACCAAGTATTTATTCCTGTTCATTCAACGGACATTTACTATGTACTCACCTTGTGCCAAGCATCGAGCTAGACTCTGAAGAAATGGCAGTAAGCACCACCGGCACAGTCTAGGTCCTGAAAGAGTGATTGCCTCGAAAGGAATGGAAAAGGCCGGGGCAGATGCTTCCCTGGCTGCTCTCAGGGAGATGCCCAGAGCGCTGGACATTCACTGTGCCATTTTCTCTATAGACACCTCACCTTGCTGTTGACAGCAGAGCGTAGTATGACTGCAGGTGCTGGAATCAGAGCCTGGCATACAGTAGGGACATACTGTTTGTAGGTAGAACGGAATTGCTCACCTGAGGCTGACTGCCTCTCCTTCCTCCTGCCCTTCTCCATTCTCCCTTTTTCTTCTTCCCCTCCCTCCCTCTTCCTCCAGAATCATCCCGAAGAGGCCTCCTTTATTGTTTCCTGCCATTTTCTCTTGTCTTCCCCAAATTCCCATGTGCACTTTACCAGTCTATGGAACAACAACAGACTGGGATCCAACAGATTTCAAAAGTTTGTTTTAAGCCAGGATGACATACACACATCAGCTCCCCCTGACGCACAGCACTGAGGAACATCTATAGCTTTGTAACGTGACTCTTCCTTTTGAACCCTCTTTGCATAGTTGGGGCAAGTCAGTCACCCGCCCACAGGCGCCAGGACTCTGGGACTCCTCCAGCCGCCGGGCTCTGGGAAGATTAAACACAGCTGTAATGCTGACGGGCCGGTGGCTCTGCAGCTGCATGACATTTTGAAGGTCCAAGGGGCCTCTCCTTTTCTGCCAATAGTAGCGAACACAGCTCAAACTCCGGGGGGGACAGGGGAACACAGAGTAAGCAGGGCTGTTTGAAGTGCTATAATCCAAATTCACATCCCAGCTCTGAGGCACGGATTCTAGAAATTCATTCCTACAAGGGGAATACAGCATTGGGTTGTTCCAAACTGGTGGCACAGAGCGGATGGTCTATCCAAGTGCCTGAGCCCATACCCGACCCCGGTTCTCCCCAACATACACCCAGAGCTAGACTCCTTGTCTGTGATCAACGTCCTGGAAGAGGCCCAGACCCCAACCTTCCCTGTAATTGCGATGGATGTTGTGTGACTCCATGCCAGGAGGACTGAACTTGATCTCTAGGATAGAATATCCAGCATAGATTCTCTCTTACTGAAAGGAAAGAAAGAAAATTGCCTCCGGCTTTCCAACTGGAAGAAATATAGACAGACTTCCTCTCTCCAAGCCCCTGTTTACAGCAAAGTTGACGTAGATGGGCTAACGTGTGTTTACCCAAGGCACTCAGGTTTTCAAAATACAGAGAGGCTGAGATGGGGGAGCAGGGAGGAGAACAAGAGGGAATTAACGTTGGTTCAGAGCCTTCTCTGTGATGAAGTGGTGCTTGACCTCCTTCATTCTCATGACCGCAATACAATTTGTGAAGAAAGCAGAATAAATACCGTTTTAGAGATGAGGAAACAAGCTCAGCCAGAGGAAGAGAAACTCCCTTGAAATACCCAGATTCACAGAGCAAAACCAAAACTCAGAGCCCCACTGGCTGATTCCAAAGCACTTTCGTCTACAACCCACTGAGTTCAGGAAACCAACAAAGCTCCAGAAACCTCCCCCAGGGAGGGCAGGAGCAGAGCCATGCACGGGAAACGGAGGCTGGTAATTAAAGCTTGGAAAATCCATGACATCCTCGGAAACTAACTGATAGCTCACTCCACTTTGTTTCCCAGCAGTGGAATTGGGGCTCAGGCATTGTCAGTCCCGCCTCCTGCAGGACGTGATAACTTTCATCATCCAGACCCAATCCTGGCAGGTGTGCAGCCTCTCATCCACCAGCCATGGATAAAGTTACGCTTCCAGCCACACACCTGTTGCAACAGACACCCACACGTCCACTAGCCCTCTTTAAGCCATCCAGTTACCACCCTGGTTCTCAGGTAGCGCCTGTTTCTAGGCCTGGAGCCTCTGCCTATTTGGCTGGTTCCTGATATGAAGCCTTGCCCTTGCTTCACCCAGCTCCAACCCTGATGAACTTTCGGGTGGCTACCCACCTACCCTTGCTTCTCGTCTATGCCAAGAGACTCCCCTTTCTTTGTCCCATACTTGGATCCTAGCAAACCCTCATCATTTGCCAAACCTAATTACGATGTGGACACAGGAATTTTTTGGCCACCTTCCTCAGAATCCACCTCCACAAATGGGTCACTCCTCCTTGTCCCAGTACCTACCTCATCCCCACTTCCATTGCTAAGAATCCAGCCTGTCTTCCAGCCCAGCCCATCGAGCCACGACTATTCAGAGGTGCAGACAGTGACGGTGATGTGGCTGCAAGGACTTGACACATTATTTAGCATCAATGTGTAAAACATGTAGAACTTTCACTGCCTGACAGTAAACACAGAATTACAGAATTTAATCACAGCACTGGGACAATTAATGATTTTTCACCAATAACTTTTCATTACATGATTTATTGATTTTAATATGACACATCTAACTCAGGGACTCCAGTCCCTGACCACATGTAGTATTGATTTATCTTCCCGTTGCTGAAATGACAAAGCACTGGGAGGCAGACATGTGAAACATGGCCTGAAAGCCCAGTGAGGTTGACAGTGCGTGTGGCGTAACATCCAGCTGTACCCCTCATGGGAGGTGATGCCCTCACATCGCCATGGTCAGGAGTGCTGGAAGATGGGAAGGAGAAGTATAAGAGGGGCCGGGCATAGTGAACAGTGAATGGAGAACTCAAATTGCTCATTGACAGTGTTTGCTCATGCAAGGCAGCCATGAAGGGCATTACCAAATAATGGGGCAGGACGCGATAACTCATTGACAGCCAGCAGCTTAGAATCTTTGGCCTGTACCCAAGAGCATAAGAGCACCTGGCTGAGACCAGCATCGACTCTGACCCAGCCCGCACATTAGGCACTGGCATGCCTAACCCGGCCTGCCTATCCCAGCTGGCTACTCCACCCTCCTCCTCAGTGGGGCCCCACCAGCTTCCTTACCTGCTATCCTTGGTTGGCCATGGCTCCTCTTTCTGGATGGGACTTCTCCTCCTAGGATGCAACATACACTGGAAAGATGCCTTAGGGCCTCTTCAAAGCCAATACCCCAGACAGGCCAGGACATACCTCCCCAGCCTCCCCACGACTCTCATTGCAACCCAGAAAGACTGCCAGCTCTTGCTTACTACCCTTTTCAACGTTCACCTGGGCTCCTTCTAGAGCTGTGTTTCTCAGAATCACCTGGAGAGCTTGTTAAAACACAGATTGCTGGGATCCACCTAACTTAGTAGGCTTGGAGGGAATCTAAGAATTTGCATTTCTAACAATTCCCAAGTGACGCTGATGCTGCTGGTCCCAGGACCACCTTTGGTGAACCACTGCACTAATGAGTGGCTGAGAGTGCTTTGAATCAGTGGAAGGCACAGCCAGCACTTCCCCATCCTACAAAACTTGCCTATCCTGAGCCCAAGACGGAACCAACCAGACAGGAAAATAAGTAAACAGCTCTGCTCTCTCACCCAATATGAGACATTGTTCACCCTGGGCAGACGCATGGCTCTAATATTGTCCTTGAGTTTGTTTTGGGGCAATCAGCAATTAAAGGAGACTTTTATGGCGCTTTAATAACACACCATGTGGGATGGGCCCCAACACCTCTCACTGAAATCAAGGCAGCTGCAGATTCCAGGTTCTTAGCCTGGCAACTGACAGGGGCCAGAGTGGTGGCCGGATGTCGGGCAGCCCCACCTGGGGAAGGCATGCTCTGAAGTTCCTCTATGGGCCTTCCCCGAGTTGCTGCTTCCTCCTGAAGCAGGCCTCCAGAACTTCATTCATTTACAAAGCCAAAGGAATGTGGAGGTCCACACACTGGAGGTAGCGTGATTCAGCAGTCTGCTCTGGCCTCCCGCATTCTGGGGCAGAGAACACTAGGCTTGGAGTGAAGGAACACAGGTTCCAGGCCTGCTCATCCCTAACTGCATATGTGACCTCAAGCAGCGAGTGTCTCACTATTACTGAATCTGTTATTTCTTCTGTCAAGCGAAAAAAATGAATCCGTCCTGTCTAATTTATAAGGTTATCACAAATGGCATAATGATGCTGTATGACATTATTTATTTTTATTAGTATTGTTGTTATTTTTTTCTAGGACAGGATTATTTGCCCAAAAGCAGCTTCACAACTATTCTGGGACACTTTCCTGAGCCCCTCCCTCCTATATTTTTTGTCCGATGGTATCTGTTTATTCATCAAACACTGTTTGAGCCTCTTCTCCTTGCCAAGCCCTGCACCAAATACCGCACTCCAAAAATGAAGCTGACAAGATTCTCAGCCTTAAAGAGCTGTCAGCCTGGTGGGAGTGCTCGCGAGTGTCAAACAACCCCCTTCCAGCGGATGTGTTGATAGGAGGCTGTGGGGAGGGCAGAGGGCGGAGGGCGCTCTGAAGCACAGGTGAGGCCTGAGGCAGAGACAGTTCCCACCCAGTATTTGTTCTTCCTTCTTTCTTAGTAACAGAACTCCCAATTTTTAGTTTGATATAGGACCACCCAGAGTAAAGACTATATTTTCCATTCTCCCAGGCAGCTAAATGTGACCATGTGACTAAGTTCCTGCCAATGAAATGTAATTGAGAATGGTATGGGGATACTTTTAGAAAACTTCCTTAAACAGCAATTGGCATGTGCCCTTTCCCCTTACCCCTTCCTCCATCCTGTTGCCTGGAATGCAGAGGTGTTGGCTAGAAGTCCAGCTGGATCTTAAACCACGAGGATAAGGATGTTCTTGCGATGAGAGAGCAGTGAACTGGAAGGGATCTGGATCCCTAACAGCTTTGTGTACCAGTCCTGGGCTGCCCATCTCCAGAAATCATTAACACGAGGGAAAGGAAATGTCTGTCTCATTTTTAAGGCACCGTTATTTTGGCTTTTCTGACATATGCAACTGAGCCTAATTCCAGCTAATTCAAGGCCAGATTGTGAGTGGCCTGAGGACTTGGACTTTATTTTATAGGCAAGAAAGAGCTATAGACAGTTTATAAACTGTGGAGTAACTTGATGTGGAGAGAAAAAGGAAGAAAAAATAAAAATGACCCAAGATGTAAAGAGATTGTGGAAACTTATTTCTGTTGATAGAAATTAGGAACTCCAGTTTAGAGGGAAGGGTGATGAGCACGGTTTTAGACTTGTGGATTTTGAGGCAACTGCAACGATTCCATGTTAAAGAATCCAAAAGGCAGCTCGGTTAGAAGTGAATCTTGACAGAGAGGTAAAGACCAGAGCTAGAGCTTTGAAATCACTCACGTAAAAGTAATAGCTGACATACTACAACATGGATGAAACCTGAGGAGGTTATCCTAAGTGAGATAAGCTGGTCACAAAAGGACAAATACTGAATGATTCTGCTTATATGAGGTACAGAGAGCCATCAGATTCATAGAGACAGAATGTAGAATGGCGGTTGCCGGGGCTGGGGGAGGGGGAAATGGGGAGTTAGTGTTTAATGGGAAGAGAGTTTCAGTTTGGGAAGATGAAAAAGTTCTAGAGATGGATAGTACCAAGGGTTGTACAACAATGTGAATGCATTTAACACCACTGAACCATACCATGGTTCATAAAAATGGTTAAGATGGTAAAATATACATACATACATACATACATACATACATACATGAATAAATAAAGGAAATATCTAGTAACTTTTTTTAAAAAAGTAATAGCTGAAACCCCGAGAGTAGATGAGGTTTCCCAGGAAAGAGGGGAAAGTGAGAAACAAGGGCAGACCTTTGAGGAACAAGAAGGAAACTGATCTAAAGAAAGAGAGACAAGGGCGTGGGCGAAAGGGCTAAAGTGGCACAAATATATGGTGACAGATAAAAATTAGACTATTGGTGGTGAGCATGATGTAGTCTATACAGAAACTGATAAATAATAACATACACCTGAAATTTCACAATGTTATAAATCATTATGACCTCAATAAAATAATTTTTTTAAAAAAGGAAAGAGAGATAGTTGGACTGAAAGGTGGGAGGAGAGGAAAGAAAGACCCTGTGTTACAAAAGCCAAAGAAGGAGAGAATTTGTGACATGATTAGGAAACTTTTGGAAAGTAGCAATGCCAGAGAGAGAGAAGGAGAGATTATTCAACAAAGTCTAGCCAAACTGTTTTGCTAACAAAGGAGTCTCTGAGCCAGCATTCAGTTCAAGCCTGGAACTGCAGGTGGTGACCATCTAAATTGGATTTTCCAAAGCTGGTGGAAGAAAACGGCATGTGCAGCAAGACTGGGCGTGCATGAAGAACAACTCAGGCGCCCACGCCACTGTAATCACTTTCAAAGCAAAAGACTGCCTGACAGGAAGCACAATGGAGAATCCGTCAAATCAGAAGTCAGTTTCTGAGCTACGGTAGAAATTCAGAGAAATGCAGAGTAAAAAATGCCTGCAGCAGGCTAAGGGAAATGCCAAGGAGGAAGGCGATAAATGGTCCCAGAGAGAAGGGATTCTAGAGAAGAATCGTCACTGACGTGAAACTGCTCACTCCTCTTTGAGTCAGTCTGGGGAGGTGACTTTTAACACTTGGTCCATCTGTGGTCACTTTAAGAACTGAAGCGTGTGAAAACAAAGCCTTAGCTTAATGTCTGGGAGCAGAATTCCTCTTAGGGAGGAAACTGTTTTCCCATAGGAAAGTACCCTTATAAACCTTCAGATAGCAGGTATGGCTGGAGGCAGAGGTCAGTAGGAGACAAGCTAACAAAAGAGAAAGTTAAACAGCTGCGTCAGTGGAGGGGTGAGAGAACAGAGAGGAGGAACTGCAGAGTCCCCAGACAACTTCTGAGAAGAGAGGGCTCTTCTAGTCCACTGTGATCTGTAATGAAAGTCTGCTCCTTCTGTCTTCTCAAACTTTTTGAGGCTTAAGTACAAAGTAAAGGAATAAAGGATGAATTCCATGTTGGCACAACACCACGGTAGCAATAAAGGGAGAGGCCCAAGGCAAGAGCAAAGAACAAGAACTCCCTGGAGACAGGAAGCTGGAACCTGAGTGACCACGAGAATGGGAGCGGGAAGACCCCAGGCAACATCTGGTATAGATTACTATAAAGGACTGGCTTCACAAATAGCTGTGCTGAGGCTCGGGGCTGTTGTAGGAGCCAAACAATCTTTCTTAGCAATTTACCACTTGTGTCCTTATTCTGTCTCCTTCAATCCTATGTTACAAGTTGCAAGGATGAGGGGGTGGTACACAGTGTCATGTGAAACTGAGAGATCAAAGAAAAAGAGAACTAAGGAAAGGTCATCAGATTTGCAAAACAGCAAGTCACTGATGATCTTGGACAGGGAATTTTTGGCAGGAGTGGGGCCAAGGTCACTACATGCAGTGGTGCAGATTGTGCACTGCACAAAGGGTACCCATCTTCAGGGCACTACTGCCTTCCTAGTCACCATAGAATGGATGTTCATGACAATTTTCCTTCCAAAAGGAGAAAAGTGCCTTGAGGAATGAACCCCTTTTCTTCTTCTTCTTCTTTTCTTTTTTTTTTTTTTTTAGCCCTGAGCTAACTACTGCCAATCCTCCTCTTCTTGCTGAGGAAGACTGGAGCTAACATTTGTGCCCATCTTCCTCTACTTTATAAATGGGGCGTCCACCATAGCATGGCTTTTGCCAAGTGGTGCCATGTCCACACCGGGGATCCAAACCAACGAACCTCGGGCCGCCAAGAAGCGGAATGTGAGAACTTAACTGCTGCTCCACCAGGCCAGCTCCATGAGTTCCTTTTCTTAATTGGCACAAAGCACCTGATGGGCCAGCAGCAGCCTTGGTGGGAACAGAAGGCAGATGGTAAGAAGGTTATGAATGAGTTGCTAGTGAAGAAATGAAAGCCATGTAATTGGAGCTCCTATGTAGGACGTATTATTTTTATCTATTGCCATATAATAAATTACTTGAAAATTTAGCAGCTTAAAGCAACAAACATTCATTATCTCACAGCTCTGTAAGTCAGGAACCCAGGAGCAGTTTAGTTGAGGGATGCTGGCTCAGGGTCTCTCATAAGGCTGCAGTAAAGCTGTTGGCTGGGGTTGTGGTCATTTCAAGACTTAACTGGGGCTGAAGGATCCATTTCTAAGTTTACTCATGGGGAAGTTAGCACGCCTCAGTTCCTCAAGGCTGATGGGCTGAGGGTCTCAGTTCCTTGCCACGCCATGTGGGCCTTTCCATAGAGTTGCTCACAGCATGGCAGTTTGCTTCCCCCAAGGTGAATGAGCTGAGAGAGAGAAATAAAGAGAAAAAAGATGAGGAAGGTAAAGGAAAGGAGGGAAAGGGAGGGGAAGGAATGGGAGGAGGGAAACAGAGGGGAGGGGAAGGGAAGGGAAGGGACGAGAGGAGAGGAGAAGAGAAGAGGGAAAAGTGGATGTCCAATATAGAAGCCACAGTCATTTTATAACCTAATCTCGGAAGTGACAGCCCACCCTTTTTGCTGTATTCTGTTCTTAGAATATATCCATAAGTCCAGCCCTCATTCAAAGGGAGGGGATTACACAAGAGGGTGAATAGTGGGAGATGGGGATCATTGGAGGCCATCTTAGAGGCCGCCTATCAGGATATAAAGGCTCAACCACTCTTTCAGAGAGAGGGCAAAATCTTTCTCTCATCCTAGGTGTGAAATTACTAAGACACAAACAGGATTGGGGAAAAGTTCTAAGCTCATTTGAAGCAGGGACCAGAGTGTGCTCCAGTTAGTGACACAGTGGCTGAGTCAAGCTAGATGGCAGAAATAATTGCCATTGGCTGCCCCTCAGCAGGAGCCTGCTCATCTGCTTCAAAGGGCTTTGGATTTGGTGCCCAAGCGAGTTGTCTGCGTCTACCTCATGTGGTTATGAAGAAAGTTCATGAATGCCAACAAAGGTTTCTAATGCAGAGGAAGAGCCCATGCAAAAATCGAAAGAGGGATTCAAAGAAAACAAAGGGCCTCATAGGCCAGTTTTGTTTCTGCTTTCTGTGTGGGCAGACCTGTTATGCAGAAGTGTGAAGGGAAGGAAAAACTCACCAGATCAGCCAGTAACAAGCAGTGCCTGATGCCAGCACCTCCAATATCTGGGGCTGTCCAGCCTCCCTAGACAGCTGGACTTGAGGCTGCCAACTATCCCTAGATACACAAGTCCTATGTGGAGAGCTGTCCCTGATCTCGCCCAGACGCACACCCACCATGAGAAGTGCTATGCTTTCTTTTAAACTTCTAGAGTACAGAGAAACACAGGGATGAAAGAGACGTATTCCCAACTTGGAACATACTGTTAGACGACAGCCAACTCTTGTGGATTCTTTTAGAGGTTCTTGGAATTTCTGAACCACTCTGGAGTTGACTCAATTCATAAATATTTATTGAGGGCCTGTTATGATGTTGAGTCAGTTCCAGACCATGGGTTGCCTCAAATGAAGTGGGTCAGGAAGAAACAGAATTAGGAGGTAGGCCAAGCTGGTGGGCATGGTGGCAGGAAGTTGTCTTGCCAGAGATTTCAGTTGGGGATCAGTTCGTTGGGGAAGGAGATGTGCAGTTACCATGAACCCAAATATCAAAGTCAAGGGCAGAGACTGACATGAGATCAAAGGGAAGACACACGTAAGACAGAACCTACGTAAGACAGCCAAGGCTAATGCTCAACAGTTCCGAGTGAACTGGGAAAACATGGCTAGTTCTGTTCAGAGAGCAGAGGCCAGGAGCCAGCATCCATTCCTGCAAAGAGAGGCCACGTCTGACTTGTTCAGCATCCTATCCCCAATATCTGGCACAGTGATAAATTCAGAGGCTCAGGCGAAGCAGGAGAACACAAGGGTGTGGTCATCCATGTAGACACCCATAAGTCAAGATTTGGGGTCCAACTTGGGCATCAGGAAAAAGCAAGGAATAGTGTTCAGACTCAGAAGCTGGGAAAGGCAGCTCAGGAGCCAGAACAGGTGGGTGGAGCCACTTAACAGCCCAACCAAGTTATGAATGCCGATTCCAGGGCATTCTCAGGATTAATTGTAGAATTGATTAATGCCAGGATTAATCATTTTAAGCAGCCTTCTTGCTTCTGTTAGACTGAGGTCTGAACCATGTCTATCTTGCTTATTGGGTATCCCCCGGCCTGGCACAGGGCCTGGTATGAAATAGGTGCTCAGTAAACATGTGTTGAGGAAAGTTCTCCCAGAGAAAAGTGGGAATCTGCAGGGGGTGGGGGGAACACAGATAGCACCCAGAGAGCAGAGGTCAATACAGAAGTAGAGATTTTTTTTCTTCGAGGTGGTAGGGAATGAGGGGGAGCCAACAGAGTCCAGATTTCAGACTGAGAGCAAGCAGTAAGAGGCCAACCTTCTATTCCACGTTCCTCACCCCGTCACTCTCCTGGCCCTCCTTCAGAGTAGCCATTCACCTTTCCCAGGGCCTAATCTCCAGCCTGTGGATATGTGTAAGAAGAAAGCAAGCTAACAACTTCACCATGAGACTATGAACTCTGCCCTCTACCCATCACTAGGTGGGTGGCGTTGAGCAAGTCATTAACCTGTCTCTATTATAGCTTCAAACTATTTCCTCATCTGTACTGACCAGAAGGTTTTCAGTTTGATATAGTCCCACTTGTTTAGTTTTGTTTTTGTTGCCTTTGCTTTTGGTGTAAAATCCAAAAAGTCATTGCCAAGACCAATGTCAAGGAGCTTACTCCCTATGTTTTCTTCTAGGGGTGTTACAGTTTCAGGTTTTATGTTCAGGTTTTTAATCCATTTTGAGTTGATTTCTGTGTATAGTTTAAGTTCATTCTTTCACATGTGGATATCCAGTATTCCCATCACCATTTATCGAAGCAACTATCCTTTCTCCATTGTATATTCTTGGCTCCTTTGTTGAAAATTAATTGACCATATATGTGTAGGTTTATTTCTGAGCTCTCTGTTCTGTTCCGCTGGTCTATGTGCCTGTGTTTATGCCAGTATCATACCGTTTTGATTACCATAGCTTTGTAATATAGTCTGAAATCAGGAAGTGTGATGCCTCCAGGTTTGTTCTCCTTTCTTAAGGTTGCTTTGGCTATTTGGTCTCTTTTGTGGTTCCATACAAATTTTAGGATTTTTTCTATTTCTGTGAAAAATGCCATTGGAGTCTTGATAGGTATTGCATTGAATCTATAGATTGCTTTGGGTATTTGGCCATTTTAACAATATTAATTTTTCCAATCCACGAGCACAAAATATCTAAAGGAAATCATCAACAAAATGAAAAGGCAACCTATGGAATGGGAGAAAATATTTATAAACCATATATCCAATAAGGGGTTAATATCCAAACTATGCAAGAAACTCACACTACTCAATAACAAGAAAACAAATAACCCAATTAGAAAATGGGCAAAGTATCTGATTAGACATTTTTCCAAAGAAGACAGACAAATGGCCAACAGGTACATGAAAAGGTGCTCAACATCACTAATCATCAAGGAACTGCAAATCAAAACTGCAATGTGATATCACCTCACACCAGTTAGGATGGCTATTTTCAAAGACAAACTGATAACAAATGCTGGTGAGGTTGTAGAGAAAAGGGAACCCTTGTACACTGCTGGTGGCAATGTAAACTGGTACAGCCACTGAGAAAACTGTATGGAGGTTCCTCAAGAAATTACAAATAGGGCCAGCCCCTATAGCCTAGTGGTTAAGTTTGGCACTCTCTGCTTCAGTGGTCTGGGTGTGGGTCCCAGGCGTAGACCTACACTGTTCTGTCAGTGGCCATGCTGTGCTGGCAGGCCACATACTAAAAAATAGAGAAAGATTGGCATGGATCTTAGCTCAGGGTGAATCTTCCTGAGAACAACAAAGAAGAAGAAATTAAAAATAGAACTATGATCCAGTAATCCCGCTTCTGGGTGTATATCAAAAGGAAATGAAACCATTATCTCAAAGACTTATCTGTACTCTCGTGTTCATTCCAGCATTATTTACAATAGCTGGAACCAACCTAAGTGTCCATCAATGGATGAATGGATTAAGAAGATGTGGTATATATATCCAATGGAGTATTATTCAGCCTTAAAAAAGGAAGGAAATTCTGTCATTTGTAACAACATGGATGAACCTAGAGGGCATTATGCTAAGTAAAATGAACGAGACAGAGAAAGATATATATTGCATAGTATCACTTATATGTAGAATCTAAAAAATATTTTAATGTTGAATTCAGAAACAGAAAGTGGTTGTCAGGGGCTGTGGGTAGGGGAAACAGGGAGAGGTTGGTAAAAGGGTACAAACTTTCAGTTACAAGATGAATAAGGTCTGAGGCTCTGATGCATAACATGGTAACTATAGTTGATAACACTGTATTATATAATGGAAATTTGCTAAGAGAGAAGAACTGAAACGTTCTCACCAAGAACAAAGGTCAATATGTGAGGTGATGGTTGTGTTAACTCACTCACTGCTGGGGGAATCCTTTCACAATGGACCTGTATATCAAATCACCATGCTGTAACTTTAAATATCTTCCATTTTTGTCAATTATATCTCAATAAAGCTGAAAAACAAGACAAAAAACTATATCCTCATCTGTAGAATGAAGGCATTAGACTAAAAAGAAGATTCTGTGGTTTCCCTTCTTTTTAGATATTCTATGATTCAATGATTCTGGTCTGTTCTCAAGAGGATATGGATGCGGATTGACCCACCATGAGAATACGCAGTGCCTCAGCTTTTACTGAGAACTGGAGTGGGCCTGGAAGAAATGCCGCACACACACCCTCTCTGTTCTGTTTCCATGGAGTCTAGTTCTCCTGGAACGCCGCGTCTGTGCAGGAAGGTGAAGCATATTTCCTGTAGGCAGCTGCTTATGTTTCCTAAGCCCTCTGGGGAAGAGGCAGCATGACAAAGCTGAACGCTCATTGGACTTGAAAATGAGAAGACCTGGATGCTGGTCCCAAACCAGGTGTGTGAGCTTGGCAGTTCAGCCATCCTCTTTGGAGCCCCATTTGCCCATTTGTCATGCACAGAATGCCTGCCCTGCCAACCTCACTAGACTGTTGGGAAAAGGCCCCTCCAAAACATTAAGTGCTAAACAGATGTGTAATATCGTTAGGGGAATCCAGTCCAAACGGCTGGTAAGACAGGAGAGAATGTGTGAGGCAAACAGTCTACAGTTTGGAAACACAAAGCCCTCCTTAAATATTTGTACATTCTAGAAAATTAAGATGAAAGCTGGACTTTGTGAATCTGTCTGGTAAGAGGCACTGTGGCATAGCTGTGGAACGAGTAAAACTGGAGCATCACAATTCCGACATTGCCATTTACGAGCTGAGTGACTGTGTGCACATAACTTCACCTCCTTTGAGTCTCAGTTTTCTCATCTATAAAATGGGTATAATCATCTTGCCCTGCCTACTTCCCAAAGTTGTCACTGGATCAAATAAGGTCCTGTTTCTAGAAATGTGGCCCACTGTAAAGGCCCTCACACCCTGGGCGTCAGTGCTTCTGAGAGTGTCAGGCACTTAGCAGGGGCTCCTAGTAATTAACCCGTCTGAGCCAGTGAGGCCCATCCCACCTGCAGCAACAGAGTAGATAGAATAGACAGGCTCCCGCATGAGACGATTTCTGGGTAACTACAAGGCTTCATCTCCCACAAAACCTTGCTCTCCTCCCCAGCCGAGAATCCTTCCCATTAGAATCACTTCTGTGGGGCACATTCAGTTGAGAGATAGCTTAAAGCTCAAGAGTGTCCCGAGCAAGGAGCAAGTAGGAGCTAGAATCCAAACTCAACTCCACATAGCAGGACCCGAGCCTCTCCAAGGGAGAGGTGCTTGTCTCTAATTCTCACGGACGGCCTGCCATATGGACCAGCACATCCCTCACCTGGAGGTTAAGAAACAAGGGATCAGCGTTTAAGTGAACACATGTTCCCTGGAACAGGAAGGTCACTCTTCTCCTGCCTCCGATTAGGAAATAGAACTCTGGGAAAATGAAATGCCAACCAGAGAATTGTGTGTGTGTTTGTGTGTGTGTAAACCTTAGTCCTTGAGGGTGTAGCAGGAGAGGGTAGTATGATGGACCCATCCAGGAAGCCCAGTGTTGGCACTGGGAGCTGGAAGACATGGGCAAATGCTGGAAATAGACCAGGACAGCAAGGCACCCATCTGGGTTCTTGGGGGAAGAGATCATGGAGGGTAGCTTGACCGGCACAAACTTGCCTGACCTCATTCTCTTGCTGAAGGGGAGTAACTGCAGTGTGTGATCTTATGTGAGGGGTCACCGGGCTCCACCCTCTAAGATGAGCCCTCAGCCTTCCCCCAAAGGGTTTGCTGGAGCTCTTTCCACCCTTCCTCATTTTGGCAACATGATCAGACCTTGAGCCCTGCTGAGTGGCTTCAGTCAACAGGAGTAAGCAGCTATAGTCACTCCAAGGTCACTGCAGCCAGATGGACTCTGGTGACCCCTGTGCTCCTCCTTTCTCTCCAGATGAGGCACTTCATTGTCTGAGGCTCGTGAATCCTCCAGGGAGTTCTGGAAACTGGACTCTGGGCAAGACAATAAACAGAGACGGCAGAACGTGCCGTTAGGGGAAGGGAAGAAGGTTTTCCTTCAGAGAGCACAGCACAGAGAGCACAGAGAGCCCAGGGTGTCACTTCCCACAAACCTTGCCAGTTCAGCCTCACAGCCAAGGGCACGCTCACCTCACAGCAGGAGGGCAGAGCTGTGGCCAGGCAGCTTCTCCAGCCTTCTAGACAAGCAGAAGGGCCACAGACAAGGGCTTTCCTTCTGGTAGAATGAAGGCTCTAACCTAACCCTTCCCTGTGGAGTCCATCTCCTCACCTTTGGAGTCTGGGAAATTATCCATAGAGAGAAGGAAGAGGAAGAAGATGTATGTGGGTCAAACTGCACACCCTCCCTGAAGCTCTGTTTTGAGAAGTGGAGAATAAAGGCTACTTATTATAAGAGGCCTTGTTGGTCTGGATGAAGGCCTAGAAGTGAATGCTTCAAAGCGTTTTCAAAGGTTCCTTCAATTTTAAGGCAAAATTGATCTGAAGGCCAAAGAGTCGCCTCTTTTCAAGAATGGATATTATGTTCATATGACAGTGCAGCTGATTCCTCTAACCCCCGTTTACAGCCCATTCACATTTCTCATGCTATTTCTGCACTTTTTGATGTGTCTGAACATCCACGGGGCATTAGGAACAAGAAACACGCAGCCTCGCTCTCCCAGTCATCTCAGTGAGTGATTCTCTGTCTTTTTAAACGGAGTTCTCCTTGGGGCTCTCATAACAGATCACCATGAAGCAGGCCACCCCTAACATTTGTGGGACCCCAGCACAAGAGTACAAACAGAGCCCCATTTACATAGGTCTAATACTTAAAAGTTATAGATCAAGCTAACAAACAAAATATGTTATACCACCCTATCTTGACAAATACATATTCACAATGACTCAGAAGGCCAAGCTCAAATTTAGAACTCTCACCCTCCTTAAATTCTGCTACACAGAGAGAGCCCCCTCACCCATAGGCTCAGCCCTGGGTTCATGGACTTCTCCTCCCCTCTCCTACTCCACCTGCCCGTGTCCCAACCCACATGCCCAAGCTCCATCCTCACACCCCACTAACAGCCACCCCTATGCCACTCTTTGTACAGACTGGGCATACTGGCTGTGACCTCTGCCTTTGGTAGGATGGCCTAGGGAAAGAGGCCTGAAGAAAGCTGGAAAAAGGCTTGGGGCCATTCAGGCAGGGAATCCTAGGTACTCTAGAGATTCTCTAGGTACCTAGACAATGTTCTAGAATTCTTTAGGTAGCCAGAGAATGTTCTAGAAGAGGTGCATGGGCTCCAGGTGCATCCCTGGGCCCTGCAAACTCCTGACCCATAGGGAGAGGCATGGCTGGAGGAGGGTCATAGTGGGGGTCCCATAAAGTTCAGGGCCCAGTGTAGGAGAGGGCATCTAAGGGCATTATTGTTACATAAAGTCTGAATCCAGGAACTCAGTGCTCACCCAGATCACGCCCCATATGACTCTGGGCAATCTACTTCAACTCTCTGGGTCCAATTTCTTCACCTGTAAAATGGAGAGTTTGAGCCAAGAATTTTGAAGTGCCTTTACAGAACTAAAATCCTATGTTTCCATTTTAAATTAAATTCCAGTAACACATATAGAGTACCTACCGTGGGCCAGGCACTGTGGTGAGTGTTTTTGCCTACATGATCTTGTTTAATCCATGATTCCATCACTCCACATCTACTTCCCAGCCAGATAAGTTTAGAGCGCTGTGCCCAGGCTGGACGACCCAAAGACTTCCAGGGATGGACACTAAAAATGATGCACTGGTAAGTCCAATGGCATCCAGGAGGGAAAATCCAAGATTCAAACAAACCCACAGTCCACCAGCAGCAGCAATCACGAGGAGCTGGCAGAGAGGTGGACACTTTGTAACAGACCAAGAGAGAATCAGTGCCTCCTGCCTAGTCTACAGGCCAGGAGGGAGCTGTTCCAGGCTGCAGTTCAGACACTATTTCATTCTCACAAAAAACTGAAAGCTCCTGGGTCATGATATTCGCTCTCAAAGGAAGAGGTCCAGGTTAGGCAAAGAGAGCAGTCGTGGGAGAAGGGAAGCTAACTGAAGGAGGCATGAAGGTCAATCTCATGATTCTTGTGTTAAGACCAAGGTGGGCCTGCAGGTGTTTGGGAACAAGGCTTCCCATCCTTTTTCCGTTTCCCTAAGATTTCCTAGAGGTTCACAGCCCCCAGTTTGTGAAAACATCTCTTCTGAAGGCTCCTGTTCTTGAGGTCAGGCTGACTCTTGTACCTCTTCTCCTTGGCTAGTTGGCTCTCCTCATGTCACGACTTACTATTTGACCTTGAGCAAGTGTCTTGACTCTCCAGGCCTCAGTGGTCTCAGCTGTAAAATGAGCCTTCTGAGGACTAAAGGAGATAATATCTGCTAAGGGCCTGGCACAGAATAAACAGTCAGTAATTGCTAGGTATTAGTATCACTTTCCTCTCAAATAGGAGAGCAAGAAAAAGAGGATAGTCAATCTGAAGCAGATCAGGCCTGCGGTTTTCCCTAAAGGACAATGTGCCATTCCTTCCCTGAGGACATGGGTCCTTGGCATGTCACACGAGGCCCAGGACAGCTTGTAGTCACACAGCAGAGCTGATCAGCCAACCACCCCGCACCTCCTGAGCCTCGTCAAATATTGATGCAGTGTATTATGTTTTCCGAACACAATACATCGCTTCTCCAACACAAGCCTGCCCTTCGCTGACCCCAGAGGAGAGCGAGGGCTTTTCACATCCCTTAAGCAGCTGCATATCTAGTAAATCTTGCCCTCATCAGGGGCAAACATCACTTGCGCCATCCCTTTCATGGCAGGATGAAAGTTCCAGCTGGCCGCTTTTAGATTTTTCCTACTAAGCGAGCTCCCCAAAAAGGGAAGGGAAGGAGATGAAAACAAATGTTGGAAGCACCTCCTCTGTGCCGAGCTCTGGATAGAGGACTGTGCACACATGACCCAATTTAATCCCAACAGGAACCCTATAAAGTGGGTGGTACTGGCTGCAGTTTATAGACGAGGACACTGAGATGTAAGGGGATTAATTAGGTAGCTCAAGCAGGATCCCAACATTTGTCCAGGGTGGAGTTGAGATTTAGATTGGGTCTAAATGGACGTGCTTCTGCTGACACGACTCAGGAAATGAGAACTGAGGAATGTGGGAAATCGCCATGACCCCAGCGGGTCTGTTCCTGGGACCACTGCCTGGGGTCAGGCCCATTTCGTTAGGCTACTTTCCTGGAAGGCTAGTCACAGAGTTGAGCAAAGTCAAAACTGTAAGTTCTATTGGTTTCTGCTAATAGAATCTTCTATTTGACAGATCACATCTCTCAACCCTCAGAACCAAACCTTGTTTTCAGCCTCTTTGTAAATAAAATTACATCTAGTCCTTAAGAATCCACATTAATAACAGACATTTATTGAGCTTTCTCTGTGATGGGGCCCTGAGCCAGGTCGGGGCAGAATGAGACTTGGGTGAGGCACATCCATTTTCTTGGCACAGCTTAAATTCAGTATTGCCCTCAAGTTATTTATTATCTACTTATAAGTCAGGAATCATCATCATAATCGATGTTACTTATAAAATGCATTAGAATTTAGAAAGTAACTCCAGCTTAGGGCACCATCAAAGGAAGATCATACGTTTCGTGTGATCTCCACGACAGTCCTATGAGGCCAGTAGGGCTTATTATGAGGAAACTTGGTCACAAAGTAATTAAGTGACTGTCCCAGAGTCACACAGCTAATTAATGGCTCGGCCAGGTTTGGAACCAGAGTCTGTCTTACAACTGATGGGAACCATCACTTTAGAGATTAAAAAACCAGAAAACAAAAATCTGAGGCTCCAAGAAATGAAATGGAGTGGCTCGCCCAAGGTCACACAGCTGGGATCTAAACCCAAGCAGTCTGGCTCTGGAGTCTGGATGCTTAACCACTACCCTCTTCCTCTGTGCGAACTAAATTTCTACGGCAAGTCCCCCTCCACTGGGGAAGCAGAAACCTAAGTTGTGTCCCTTCGTGACTCCTCTTCCGTTTTCCCTGAGGTGTATACATGGTCTGGGGGGCCCACCAAGTGCCAAGGGGCATCTCACGCTCAGGTTTGTCTGGGGTTCACTGACCCATCCAGGCCTCAGTCATCACGCCCCATGTGGGTTGCCCCAGCTCTTCTTCGTTCTTGTCCTCCAGCAGGGTGCTCCATGCTCAGGGCAGGGCACTCGTTCCCCCATTCCACGCCACACTGGGAGTTCTCTAAGGCTGGCCAAGGCCTTGTCAGCCAAGGGTCACCAAATGGCCATCCTCTCTGGAGGTCTGGCTACCTCCCCAGGGCCCTGCTGCAGGAAGCTGAGTGCAGGGCCCCTTTCTCTGGGCCCACAGCTCCCCTCCCTCGCCCCAAACTCAGATCTCCTGCTCTTCCCCAGGGGTTTGTCTGTCTATGCACATAGTCCCCTCTGGTCGCCCAAAGATAAAGTTTATGGCACTCCAAAGACAGGAAGACGCCTTTGTTTCTTCCTCTGCCATGTCACATCCCTCCCCTGAGGTGACAGGTTCAGGAAGGCCTGGCTGTTTGAGGGGGGCCGGGGTAACGGCAGGGGAGTAAAATTCTTGGAAAGAAAAAAACCTTGATTAATACAAAAAGACATATAATTATCACATACATATATAATATACACACGCATATTGAGGGAGCTCTGAGAGAGTGAATTTAGTAAGGCTTCACAGAATAAATGTATTCGAAGGAGATCTTGCGGCAAGTAAACACTGATCAACTGAGAGGAGAGAAAAGATAAATATTTCCACCCAGCGAGCCAAGGGATAATAACACCACCCCTCCCAGAGCCAGAGAAGGTGAGGCAAAAGACTGTGAGTTGCCTCCTTCATGCTCAAATTAAAGGTGAGACCACTCACTTCATTCCTTCCTGAGCGCCTACTATCTGCCTGGTACTGGGGAGTCAGCCGAGAACAAAACTCAAAGATGTGCTGCAGGTCCAGGACCAACGAAAGGCCAAGAGGTCCACCCTTCCAGGGGGCTGTCATGGCCACATGTCCTCAGGAGGCACAGGCTCCCGGGGGCGGGGTGGACATGAGGTCACACACAGAGAACTCCTGGCAGGGGGCCTGCTCGCAGGGGGCGCTCAGCCAACAGCAGCTGCTGTAACGATTATCGCTATTTTGAGTCGTCCCCATTCAGGAGCCACATCACTCTTTGGACTCACATGGGCACCTCCAGGGTAGGCACAGGCCAGCAGAGGAAGCTGAGTGCTCTCCATCATGCTCCGTGGCCCCAGGGACCTGTGCCTCCCTGCCTCGGCAGTGCAGCCCCAGACATTAGCCTTGGCTCCAGCACTCCCCGCCAGCCTGGAGAGAAACCTGTTTCCCAGCAGGACTCCCACATTCCTTCTGGATGGAATGCCTTTATATGGCCAAGTCCTGTGGGCAGGGATTTAATTAACACTTCACATACCTTTACAAAACCCCTGTACCATTGGGAGAACAATTCCTCCTCTATCCACGGAAAGTGCTGATGCTGAGGGAATGTTTTTATTTGATTCTCCCGTCTCTGCTTGATGAGATCCTGTAGTGCTGGTCAACAGGGGCAGGGATCTGTCTGAGCACCTTAGGGACGGGACGGAATAATTCATGGGGGGTAGGAAGAGTTTGTTTAGTTGGGTTTGATGTTGGCAAGAACGTCACACGCCTACTATGTGCAACACATAGTGTGAGGTATACAACGTTGGAAAAGATGCAATTCTTGATTTCAAGGAAGTCCCTAATGCAAACAAGTAAACAAAGAGTGGTGAATAAAAAGGAACAAGGAATCTGAAAGGGGGGTGACCCTCCAGATCATCAAGCACTCATAAAAAGCCTGAGTTTCGAAGCAGCAGCCTGACTGGAAAGGGAAGAGCCAGGTACAGCTACTTGATCCTCTCCCCGCCCCCAAAGTGACCGGATAAGGTCAGGGCATGAGAGAGGATCCCGCTTATCTCTGACACCGGCACTGAGCTGCAGCCACTGCCCGGCTGGCCTATGTAACCCGGCCGCCTTATCAGGAGCCCTGTCTGGCACAGCAAGTGAGGGCCAGCACAGCAAGGATGGTGGCAAGGTGGTTCCAGGTCCCCAACAGGGAAATGATAAGCTCTGGCTACTGGACTATGGCAATGGCCTTCTAGAAGGTCTCCCCAGTGCCAGGCACTTCCTACTTCAATCCACTCTAGGTAGGACTTCCATTCTGAACTCTCTAAAAGCCAGTTTGAATCATATCAGTGTTAGTCCCCTGCCTTAAACCTTCAGTGGCCACTTCCCACTGCCAAGCTCCTATTTAAACTCCTCAGCCCAGCATCCAGTATCCTTCTCCATCTGACTGCAGTTTACCCCTCCAGCTTTCCCCCCAGTACTCATGCTGGTCTCTCCACCTAGCATACAGTCCCCTGGCTCCACCTTTTGAAATCCTACCCTCTCTATCAGGGTGGCCTCAAATGCCCTTTCCCTCACAGAGGCTTCCCTGATCCACCCACATCCTCCCTCTTCCTTCCCACCCCACCCTGCCTCCTGAAATGACCCTGCATTTTATCTCTGCCCAGTGTCACTTGTCACACTCCACCTAGGACTGGGCCTCTCTTACTCCATTGACTTGGAAGCTCCCTGAGGTCAGTCTCTTTCTGCCACTCTCCATCTCCCTTCACCAGAGTCTCACACATTAAAGAAGCTCTCTGTGCTTTAAAAAAATTTTTTTGCCAAGGAAGATTAGCCCTGAACTAACTAACGTCTGTGCCAATCTTCCCCTATTTTATATGTTGGTCTCCACCACAGCTTGGCTGACAAGTGGTGTAGGTCCGCACCTGGGATGTGAACCCACGAACCCAGGCTGCTGAAGCAGAGTGTACCGAACTTAACCACTACGTCACTGGGCCAGCCCCACACTCTCTGTGCTTTTATCTTGAGAGTCTCTTCCTGTTCCTGCTCCCCTCCCACCTGGACCTGCTCCCTCTCACAAGGCAGGTGGTCAGGGCCACTCGGGCCCCTGGGGAGATCCTTTGTTGTTGGTGGTGTTGGTGTTCAGCTTCAGCACCCATAGAGAATTAAATTGCTATGAAGTCCTGACAGACCCCCCCTCTCTCCTCCTTACTTCGAAAAGCTTGGTTCATCATTTGGTATAAAGTGAATTGATCAGAGAACCTCCCCAGGCGTTTCTTCAATACTGACTTTTCACTCAGAACTTTCCACAGGAACAAGGCCCACTGCTGAATCAAGGAAGCTTGTCTCACCCCAGGTTTTCCTGTGAGGCGCCTCCTCAGGTCTTCATCCTACCTCTCTGATCCCACCTCCTGTGACCTCTCCACCGGTGCCTCTTCCTCCTGCCCCCCAGTCTCTCAGGCCCTCTTCTCTCCTTGATGGTCTCTCCCTCAGAGGATGGGCTTATCACCACAGTTCCAATCATCACTTCAAAGTTGTTGACCCAAAAACTCAAGTTCCTATTTCCCAACAGCCCTCTGGGCATTGGTGCTTGTACATGCAGTTAGCATCAGAGTCAGCATGCTATTGCCCCCAAAGTACCCCAATTCCTTTTCCAAACTCAAATCCCAAAGTGAAACCTTTCTCCTCCTCCTGGACTTCTCTGTTTCTGCCAACAACACTGCCCAGTACCAGTGGGGCCTTTGAAATCCCACCCGTGGGCCCCAAGTGCTCAGTGACTCTGAGCAATGGGCACTCTCAGAATTCACTCCCAAACCACCCTACCCCCTACCCAGGCCTGTTACCCTTTGGCCTTGCTGCTGCTGCTGTCCCTCTTCTTCAGGCCACCCCCTCCAGTGCCATGCACAGAGGGACCTTCTTCCCTGGCTGTCAATCTTCTTGCTATTCCCAGCCACAGACTTGGGGTCCCTCCTTTACCAAGCTGGAGTAACAGATCGCCCTTCAGCTGGGTCCTGTGTCGTCACACATTTCCCTGCTCGTGGCAGCCCTGACCAGGCTCGGGTATGTCTCAGACAGATGCCATCAGTTGTGCAGGCTGGAAATCCCAGAATCAGCTTGAACTCCTCCCTGTCCTTCAGCGCCTGCATCTCTCCTCTTCTGGTATAATGACTCTAGAATCGCCCTCTTCAGTTCCATCACCCTTGTTTGTCATCGCCCTCAAACATTCATCCTGTACCAGTTAGTCCCCTCTCCATGGGCTCCCCTGAGCAGCAGTCTCACTTCCATTCCAGTGCTGAGCACTTGGCTATGAGTCTGCGTCTCCCACCACACTGTGAGGTTGGAGACGGGGCTCCTCAGTCCTGTATCCCTAGTGTCAAGCAAAGTTCTCTTCATATAGTAGGGGCTCAATAAACGAAGACATATTGGATGAGTGCCTGCCTGCCATGTGCAAAAGCTGATGTGAAGTGCTAGGTGCACCGAGAACCCCTGGCCCCCTTGGAACTGTTAGATGTGGACATACAAGATGGATAATGGCACCGGAGCCTGGGATTCAAGGGCATCCAGTAGGAGACAGGTAGACTTAGATAAGTAGAAAGAGTGTGAGGTTAATGCAGGGAAAGCAAGGGGAACAGACAGGAGAGTTCAAGAGACACAACGGCACATGGCTAATAAGAGACACTAAGTAGGCTTGTTTTGGGAGGCCAGATTGGAGAAATGGGCTGGAGTACAATTACAGGGGCAGATAAATACCAGGCTAATAACAATAATTTAGCTAACTTTTATTGAGTACCTACTAGGTACCAGACACTAATCTGTGTTTTGTTCATGAATTATCTTGTTTATTCCTTACAACCTTCTGAGTAGTTACTATGATTACTTCCACTATAAAGACAAGGAAACTAAAGCACAGAATGCTTATATTACTTGTCCAGGTCACACAGTGATTAAGTAGTAGAGCAGGGGTTCAAACCCAGAGTTTGATACCAGTTCTCACATTCTTATCCATTATCCTTGACAGCCTCTCAAGCTAAGTCTTGATCTTTATCCTGAAGGAAGCCAGGAGATATTAAAAACGGCAGGTAGGGAGAGGAGAGCAAGAAGAGTGGCATGCACCCACTGGAGTTTTTGAAGTATTCATTTATGAGCACTCTATAGGGCAGATTTGAAAAGGAAAAGCCAAAGGCTATGGGGTTAATTCAGAGGAACGGTACAAAACAGGACTATAGAAAGAGGCCTGAACTTCAAAGAGAAACCTGGGTTTGAGTCCATATCATACTTATTAGGCAACTCAGTCTTTCTTTGGGACTCAGTTTTCCCATCTGTAAACTGATAGGAAGAACTAGAGTCCCTTCCATCTCTGAGGTTCTATGGTTTTATGAGAATTTTGCAATGTGAGCACATGGCCACCTGAATTAATCCATGGCATCGGCTTAGCCAGACCCCAGCTCCAGCCCCACACCCTTTATGGAGCATTCCTGAAACAGCCTCTAACTCCTGTGCCCTTGTCATTAGCACCACACATTGGTCACTCAGCACACATGGCCTCATGCCGTTACGGGACTTTGAGGGTTATGCCCTCTTAAACCTACAGCCCTTGGACACCAATATGATCTTGTCTTATGCTTCCCTGGGCTTTTCTCTCAGCATCTAGCTCTGTGCACATACACAACAGATCTTTACTAAAGACATATTGAATTTTGAATGACCCAGAGGATATGAAGGCCTGAGGTCACCCTGCCTATGTTTTGAGGCCTGTCATTTACATCAGGCACCAGGCAATCAGACATATTCCTGTGACAGTTCCAACCTGCACTGGTTTTGCGTCCTAGCCATGGTCATAGACCCCACTCCTGGATCAAGGCCCAGCAATGTCACTTCTTGGCTGAATGATTCTTAATCATTTTAATGTCCCTTTTCTGTAAAATCAGGCTAGTAATACCTACCTCCCAATGTGGTTGTGAGGATAAAATAAGATAGTATTTGTTAATGCATTTTGTATTTTATGGAATGCCATCTAAATATAAGGTGATGTAAATTCTACAAGGCACTGAGCCAGGTTCAAGTTCTGACTCCAAAGAGAACTAGCCATTTAATTTCCAGTCCCTTCCATCCTCATATGCACTATATCCCTTTAAAACTCCCATGGTCCTTCTTGACATATCCATTCCCACCTCTCCCCACTCCCAGGCTCTGGGAATCAAATTCCTTCTTAGCCTTCAAGGCCTGGCTTAAAAACCCTGCTGCCCACTCAAGTCAGAATTGCTTGTCTCTTTTTCTGGGCTGTCAGTTTAGATGATTTATACCTTTCCTGCAACAGGCTTCATCCTGATTATATATCTATCTTCCTCTCCAGGGTCAGCAAAACTTTTTCTATAAAGATCGAATTGATAAATATTTTGGACTTTGTGGGTCATATGGTCTCTGTTGCAACTACCTGATTCCACCATTACAGCATGAAAACTGTCATAGACGGTATGTAAGTGAATGGACATGGCTGTGTTCTAATAAAACTTTGTTTACAAAAACAGGCACTAGGCCAGAATTGACCCATCGGTTGTAGTTTGCCCACCTCTGCTCTAGACTGTCAGCTCCCTAAAGTACTGACAGGCTCTTATTCATCTCTGTGCCTTTACCTGTAGCCTGGAGGCCAAGCAGAGTTTAGCCCCAAGAGGTGTCAAATAATAAATTAATAAATAGCAGTAATAATAATAGTGTCCTTTTATTGAAGCATTATCAGGTGCAAAATACTTGGTACTCTATAAGGAGAGTATTTATTAGTCCATTTTACAGATGAGGAAAATGAGAGATTAAGTAATTTGCCTGCATAGCAGGTAAGCAACAGAGCAAAGATTCACACCCAGGTCTGTGCAAATCAAAACCACCATGTCGTGTCACAGGAATCTGCAAATGTTAATTGGATTGAATTCGAGTGGCGTGGTTGAAGTAGGTGTCTTCCAGCTCTTCCAGCAAAGTCAGCAAAAATCTTCCAGTCCCAGCCTGGCTTCCCATGCAGTCCCAGCCTACCCTGCCAGGCTATGGGGAAGCACATTTGACATGCTCATTTGTCTTCTCACTCACACAGAGCCAGTCTGTACTTCTGCTCTGGCATACACAGCTTGGCAGCAGTCACGGTGAGACCTCTCTGAGCAGGAAGAAAGCCTGCTTGGGGAGCTGGCCCTTTTGGCACTAACAGCCTGGCTCCCCACCCATTCTCTCTCAGGAGCCCGGCGTGTGAGAACCTCTGAGTGACCTCCAGGCTGCTGCAGTGGGACCACCGTCCCAGGCTCTTCAAGAGCCGAAAGGAATTATGGGGAGAGGGAGAGCAGGAGGTGGGGTCAAGGGCCAGATGTGAGTTTAGTTACCCAACTTTCTGTTCCCCAACCCTGTCCCAAGTCACGGTAGCGTCCCAGGCCTCAAACAGACAAAGATAAAAACCGAGGAAGCAGGTTTAGGGAGCAGGTCTGAGGGTAAGGACATGTCCATCCCCCTACACGTTCCAGGAGTGGGGAACACTGTGAAGAGTCCAGGTGGAAAGTAGGGTAGTAAAGTAGAAGATGAGGCTCACAAGTACACGACAGAATTTAATCACTACTCATCCAGGAGCCACTAACACATTTAGGCTCAAGCAACTGAGATTGTGATTTTGGAAAAGACTACTGAAGCAGTGGTCAGGAAGACTGGAGGCCAGGAAACCAGTTAGGAGGCTGTTGTCATAGGTGACCTGTTTGGAAGCCCTGAAGCAGGGTGACAGCAGCAGGAATGGAGACAAAGGTCCGCTCGGTCTTTGCCAGTACTACCCACACTCTCTACTTGTTCCGTCTACTTCCTCTAGTCTTTCATTCATTCAGCAGATACCCATTGAGCCCTTCTATGTAGAGACACTGTGCTACACACGGATACACCTGTTCCATTCTCTCTTTCCCCTTCCTTTCCTTCCTTCTTCATGCCTCTCAGTCTCTCCTTTCACCAGTTCCTGGCTTCCCCAACATCCTTCTTTATGCTACTTTTCCAACAGGAACTCAGGGGCTGAGACCCGACTCCTGTCTTCTCACTAGGGCTGGGGCTGCAGGCAGGGGTCATGCAGAGTCTCTGAAGTCCAGAGGGCATGTTGCCTATGCAGAACTTGCACAGGGAGCCCTCAGAGCTCAAACTGAGCAACAATGTGGTCTGGCAGACCACACAAATGTATCCAGCTGGTTTGTTCATACACACACAACCTTGCCCCATAATTAACTGGAAAAATACAAAAAGAAATACACCACCTCCTCCAAGATAAACATCAGTGACCTTACTCTCTAAAGTACAGTCACTAACTAAGCTGGTATATTAGTCAGAGTCCAACCTAGAAAGGAGAAACCACTCTGAATACTTACAACAAGGGAGATTTAATACAGAGAATTGGTTACACGAGTGACTGCGGAGTTGGGAAATCTACCAGGTGATGATGAGGCAACCCCAAGCAGCCGGAAGTAATGCTCACCCCTTCAAGGGCTGGGTGCACAAGGAGAAGGAGAAGCAGAATTACCTGAGCCCAGGGGCCAGGGTCACCCACCAAAAGCCGGAATAGTAGCAGGTCTATCTGGCAGGAACCAGAGACCCAGAAACAGTCACTGTCAGAAATGCCACTAGAGAGAGACAGGGAAAAGTATCCTAGCTTCTCCCCTCCTCCCTACCTCCAGCTTCCCACCAACACCTCCCATTGGTCAAACCCACCCAGAAGCCACTGACATGAAGCCTTCAGTGGTCAGCCTCCCTGTGGTTCAGAGCAGAGCAAGAAATAGGCAAGGAATAGATGTAAGAGCAAATGGGTTCAGCTGGTACCATGTACTTGTGCCAGGCCTCCAGAAGCCCACCTTTCTTTGCCTTTGATCCACAAGGTTGGGGCCTGCAAATCAATGAGAAGCTGCTTTCATCCTGGTGGCCAGATGTCATTCTGGCCTTCATTCCCCACTTCCCTGGATGTTGGCTTCTGGATGTTCAGACTCGCTTGTTTCTATCACATACTCCTTCTTTCCTTTCTTCCTTCCTTGCTTCCTTCCTTCCCTCTTTTCTTGCTCCCTCCCATTATCCCTCCTTTCCTTCCTTCCTTCCTTCCAATATTCCTCATTCGCTCATTTGATCACATATGGATTGCACTCTGTGTGTCAGGCACTGTGCTGGGCTCTGGGGACACGTTGGAGAATGAGACTACTCCTTGCCTCCAGGAGTTCACAGTCTAGTGACAATCCCACATAAACAGACTTTTGCAGTAGAAGGCCATATATAACCCACCGAAGCAGAGGAAGGGATGTTCAGTTCTACCTGGAGAGCCATCAGGGAAGGTTCAAAGAGGAGCCGGTATTTAAGCTGGATCTTAAAGAATATTTCACAGCTAAGTAAACAGAAGTAGGGCTGAGCAGAGAGAACAGCATATGCAAAGACATGGAGACAAGAAAGAGAACTATAATCTGGTGAGGCAGAGGGTATGACAGTGTGATGAAGAACGGGGTGACATCAAATAGATAGGCAGGGCTGGTTGCTGCAGGATCCTGCGAGAACATTTCTCCTGGGAACTATTGGAGAGTTTTAAGCAAGAGAGGAAGCTTATCAGAACTGACCTTTAGAAAGACCACTCTGGCTACAGTATGGAGGAGGGACTTGGGGAGAAACCCGTGGTTGGAGGACCAAGGAGAAGGCTGGTGTCCAGGCAGGAATGCACACAAGCAAGAGGAAGTGAAATCTGCCTCCCTGGGAGGAATTCACAAGGACCTTGTAATAGTCAAGGTTTGATTATTTGGAAGGAAGGAAGAAGAAAGGGAGAGGAAGGAAAGAAGGAAGGAACGAAGGAAGGAAGGAAAAAGAAAAGTTGTTTTCAGAAAGTCAAGCTTTTTTCCAGTAAATCAGCTGTCAGGGGCTCAGGTTGCTAAGCTACAGGGAAAGTGGAACAGCCCGCACTAAAAGGAGCTTTGGGGAAGTGGGTGTAATCAGTCAGGTTGCTCCCTCCTCCAGGCCCAGAGTAGCACGGGCTGCTGCGGGGGCCGGGATAGGGGGGCGGCTGCTCCACCTCCAGGAGGGACCCACGGGCTTCAAACAGCAGCAGAATCACCAGGAGAGAAGGCTTCAGGGCCTTGGCTGTATCTGAGATGCTGAGCTGGGTGTGTTCCTGGTCAGTTACTGTGGCTGCTGAGCACCGCGCTCCCCCAGCTGGAACAGCATTGTTTGCCATGTAGGGTCACAAGTTCCATTCACTCTTTTAACCTGTTTTCAGACCTGGAAGTGTGGGATTTTTTTGGATCTCTACTCTTCCAGGTTTGCCTTGGGTAATCAAAGTGGGGATTTTTTTCATCATCAGATGATTTTGCCACCACCTGTAGCTTCTTGGACAAATTCAGAGAATGGGGGTGGAGAGCTGCATTGCAGCAAGAAGCCCAGCAGTGGGGGCTCAACTTACTTTCCAAGGCCTTGAATTGACAACTTTGCCCCTGAAATTCAAACTTGAAGCCACATGGCCTTCTCAGGTCTGGGTGACCAGGACCTCCAGGTGCCATTCCTTTGACTCTGTTTCCCTATACTAGGCCCAGCACATGCTAGCTCGGTGTTTGCTTTATTAAAGTACTCTTAAGGTCAATCACGTCCAACCTCCCTCCTTCTACTCTGACATGCAGACGTCCTATAGCCTCTGCCTACTCCCACTGGGCCAAATGCTCCTGGGAGTAAAAGTCTAGGGAGCTGAAGCCAGGATAAGTTGCCTCCCAGGATCAGACTCTAAGAAGAGACGATAGGGAAGTGATGGGGTACCTGGAAATAGAGAAACCAGAGGAGCAAAAGACAGGAAACTGGGTGTTCTACGGGGTGGAGATTGATGAGGCATGATGGAGTCAAGACCTCACTGAGGAGAGAAAGCCTGTAGGAGAGGTGAACTGAGTCACAAGGGCTGCAGCTGAAAAGCAGCAAGGAGGAAATCAAGGCTGGAGATAGAGAGAGAAGCCTCTGGGGAAAATGACCAAGGCAGGGAGGACCTGGAAAAAGAAACTGATTGTTGTCAGCATTACCTGTTAAGCTCCCACCTGAGCAGAGACAGAGCAAGGCACAGTGGTGGCACAAGGCCAGCTCTTTCCCAATCCATGCAGATCTGCACACCCCCAGTCCCAGGGGTTTTTCCGTGCTTCTCTTACTGAGTGTAACTTCCCAGTTGCTACCTATGGAGCCTTGTGCAACGTACTTAACCTCACTGTGCATTAGTTTCCTCATCTATAATATGGGGATTCTAATAATCTCTGTCAAAAGAGTTGTTATAAGGATTAAATAAGTTAATATATGGGAGGTGCTTAGACCTGTGTCTGGTATATAGTAATTACTCAACACATGTGAACTACTGTGACTTTCTTTATCATCATTATCTGCATTTTACTGTAAGTGTGAAATGAATGGCTTCTAAAACATGTAAGAGGCAGGAACTCTCACCCCCTCTATAACTTGAGAAAACGAGGCTGAGGAGGTCAAATCCTTGCTAAGGCCACACAACGAATGAGTGTTGGAGCCAAGATTCAAACTCAGATCTGCTGGAGCTACAGCTCGGGTTCTTTGCACTGTGTTCGTTCATCTGTCTTGGTTCCTTGGATCCTCGATAATGATGCACACGGGAAGCAGCTGTGGGCTGGTGGGAAAAGCACAGGCATGGAGTCGGCACACCTGGATCCCAGGTCCTACCTGCTAACTGGATGACCTGGGACACGTCCCTTCTAGTCTCTGGACCTCAGCTTCCCCATGGACAGTGGATAACAACATCATCTCAGAGGGTAGAGCTATCCTGGTGAAAACACCAACACAGAGCATTTTCTGTCTTGTCATAGACAATCAGAAAACATTAGATGATTCTAAATCTTCTTCCCATCACATGTGGATCTCTCACTGCTGTTTTCTAGCTCCCTATCTTCACCCCCAGCCCTGGGAAATCATTTTGACCTCAAATTCTGAAATACCTTTCTGCCCTTTGCTCATTCTTTGTGCTTCTATTTTCTTTCCCTGGAAGTTTCCATCTACCTCCAAGGCTCCAATCCCTGTTTGCAGTTAGTGCCTAGATCTGTTCCTGTACCTGGGCCTTTAGCTGGAGAATTAAAATACTGTTTCATTCCGAGGACCAACCCCAAGCAAAATGTGGGATGGGGTAGAGCTGGTCTCCAGCTGCTGGTTTTTGTACGCCCACCTGCTCTAACCTTCCCCTTCCCAGCCCCCCGCCACCTGATCTCTGGACAGAATCTGAAATTCCTTCCCACCCAGGTGAAAGTAACAGATAACCACTAATACCTCCAAAGACCATTTATATTTTAGTGAGGGTGAGAACCTTCTGGCACTGAAATCTCCCTGCAGAATTTCACTTTGATGCCTCTCCAAAGGGAAGATGCTTGATTCCAAGCACAGGGGCTTCTCTATACCATGCGGGCCGTTGCATCAGCCAGGCCCTGGAGATGTCCCTGGAATGTTTCCTTGCTTTTTAGGCAGAGTTATAGTCATACTTGTCACGCCTATGACATCTCTTATCTTTCTATCTCAAAGAGTTCTGGGAATGTTAATTAATGCAAGACACAGTCTAAAAAAGCAGACTTGCAGGCGGCAACCTCCAGCTACGACTGTGGTTCTTTTTATGCTTATAAGCCTCCATTAAGAAAGAAATTCAAGGTTTTTAAAGCCCATGTCAGCCCTTGTTCTAGCAAAGACGTATAATTCCTTGAGGGTTTTGGGCTACGTTGCTAGCTGATTTCTAAAAAGCATTTCATGACTATTAGTCTATTTGCATTAAATACCTGCGTCAGTATGTGGGTTCAAGTTCCAGCTCCCAATCCCGACTGCGTGACCTTGGGCAAGTCTCGTGAGCTTTCAGTCTCAATTCCCTCATCTATAAAATGGGATAATAGTACCTAACTCTGAAGATTGTTGTGAGCCTTAAATGAGGTAATATCTATAAAGTACCTACCTCAATGCCTGACACTTAAAGGCACTCAGTAACAGTCAGCTCGCTTCTCCCATCCTCCTCCACGTTCCCACTCCTTTGCTACAAAGCACTGTGGAGAAATAAACACAAAGATACATTCAGGGCCCTCCAGTACCCAATGTTCTAAAAGGAGATGCATTTGATTATTAAAAACCTCAGACACATATTCTTTTGGTTTAGACACTGCAAATGTTTCCTTTCACCCTTTTCTACCCTTTACTAGGCAAGAGAAGAATGAAAAATGAACCCAGGAGAAAGTTGTGGAGAGTTGTATCTGCTGATCCTTGCGTTAGACACACCAAAATAAACAGATTGCTTTGAATGAGATCTTTGAAAGAGATTATTTAAAGTCTACAAAGAGGAATTATTAACCTGACTTAAACCCCAGTGTATAAAAAAGAAGCCAGCCAAGTGTTTCCTCCTTTGGAAGCACCATGACAATTAAACTGTCAGTCGACGGGGCTGGCATTCATCTCAAGATCACAATAACATAGAAATCTTGTCCACTTCCTTACGGCCTTCTTTAACCTGCTCTGGGTACCTCCACCATCCTAGATCCAGGAAAGTGGGGCAGGTCAATAGCTGTAAATTACTAATGACCTTTTGAATTTGGAACAGAACCAACAGAGCAAGTGCAGCGGTTAAATCCAAAGAACCACTGTGAAGCTATGTTCAGAAGGCGAAGCAGGATGTTAGGAGATGAAGTCAGAAAATAGAATCGCAAATTGCGGATGGGTCCACGACGGGGTGCCGGCTGGCTGGAGCGGTCAGCGTCACTGATCCAAAATGCCAGGCTGGGGCAAACCTGTAGCAGGAGCAAGCGCCAGCCCTGGAAAGAAAAGGAGCAGATGGAAGAGGAGCAGGGACCAAGAAAGAGCCAAAGCTGGAAACAAGTAGAACAAGTTAAGGTCCTGGTTAAGGTCAGAACTCGATGTCTGCAATGCCCCTGCCAGATCCAAGTGTGAGTGACAGCAAGGACAGAGTCCAAGACACAGGCTGAGGGCTGGTGCAGTTCCACAGACCGGGAACACCGTGAGGGCAGGGGTCCCACCGCCTTGTGCTCAGAGCCTAGAGCACAGTTTGGCAAGCGCACAGTAAGGCCTTCCTCTCTCTCCTTCCTAAATCCTGGCTTAGTTTCCTCCAGCTGCTGGAATGAACTGTGACAAATTTGGTGGCTTAAAACAGCAGGAATGTATTCTCTCACAGTTGTAGAGGCCAGAAGTCCAAAATAAGTGTTGATGGGCCAAAATCAAAGTGTCAGCAGGACACACTCCCTCCAGAGGCTCTGTAAGGAAGGGGGAATCCTTCCTTGCCTCTTCCAGCTTCTGGTGGCTGTTGACATTCCTTGGTTTGTGGCTGCATCTCTCCAGTCTTTGTCTTGGGCTTCTCAGGGCCTTCTCCTCCTCCTCCCCTCCTCCCGCCCTCTTTCTCTCTTTCTCTGAAGTCTCCCTCTGCTTCTGTCTCATAGGGACACTTGGCAGTAGCATTTAGGGCCCATCTGGATAATCCAGGATAATTACTCCATCTCAAGATCGTTAATCTAATCACTCTGCCAAGACCCTTTTTTCTTATAGGGTAACATTTGCAGGTTCTAGGGATTAGGACCTGATCTCTGGGGAGTCATTATTCTGCCTAACAGGGGACCTAAGGCACCAGTGGTCGGGAGACGATTCTGGTTTGCCTTTCCCTGGGGTGACGTAGCAGGGACAGGAGCGTGATGAGAGGAGGAGAGCTGTCACCAGGGAAGAGGCAAGACAAAGCAGGGCAGAGCAGAAATGTGGGGGAGGCTGGTGGGGACCAATGGCAATAGGCAGGGTGACATCAGCAAAGCCGTGGGGCAGAGTGGAGCTCAGTACCAACATCTGGGTAGGGGCATGTTAATGGCCTCCAGGAAAAAGCATGAGTTACTTGGACACCAGGCCAGGGGAAGGAGGAGACCAAGGCCTGGCTGATTGCACTGCTTGGGCTCAGAGCCATGGTGGGCTGCACTGGGAGCCTCCTGGGAGCCTTTCCTGGACCTGAAAGCCCGTGCCCAACCTCTCTCAACTGGGCTCAGCTGGGCCACAATGAATAGGAAACAATCCCTGTCCTTGACGAATTCACATCTTAGTGGGGGAGACAAGCATATCTCCATCTTCACAGGGCTCTCTTCCCTTTGTGTCTTCTCCAGGTGTCTCTCCTCCATATCTCTTATAAAGATACTTGGTCCTTGAATTTAGGGCCCACCTGAATAATCCAGGATGGTCTCATCTCTTAACTTGATTACATTTGCAGGGACTCTTTTTGCAAATAGAGTCACATTCACAGGTTCCAGGATGTGGACATACCTTTTGGAGGCCACCATTCAACTCACTACACCTCCCCTGTCAAAATTTACCTGTCCTATGCTTCATTCCTTCAGGTCCCAATGAGATGTTAAATATTTTGAGCAAAATTGCTGATGATTTAATGTGTTACCTCTCTGTTTTATCAGAGAACTCCTAGAGACATAACGCCTTTGTCAAGAGAGTAGTTCTCTAGGAGCTGAAATTTCAGGCTCCACTCTGGCCTCTTTTTAGCTTTGAGAAAAGGCTCTTTTATCAGCAGCCCTCCCATCAGGACACAACTTACTGTGAATTTGCCACTTTGACCCAATCACAGGAAATCGTGGGAGAGTTGAAAGTGCTGTTTCACCATTTCATCTCCTCCTGGCTTTCTTTTCTTATTTCTTTTGCTTCTTTCTATTCCTAATCCTTCCCTTTCAAACCAGGTAATAGTAGCCCTGCACTGTGCTAAGTAATTTACAAGCATTTTACTTAATCCTTGCAACCTTCCTAAGAGGTGGATATCATCAGTATTGCACTTTGCAGAAGAAAACATTGAGGCTTAGAGGTTAAACGGCAGAGCCAGGACTTAAACACAGGCTCTCGCTTGCCCCAAACCCCATGCTCTTAACGACTCTCCTGAGGAAGCCCCTGCAGACCTTTGAATAGCCTTGCTCTCAGAACTGGGCTGTCAGAAGCATGATGGGAGTGGTCAAGGGAACCGTGGTGGAGGGCACTGGCTCTGCTTCCAGAAAGCTAGGATGAAGGAGTGTGATGGTTGACCCTTGGGGTCGAGGGTGTGTAAGTGTATTTATTAGTGCCACCATGACTGGGAGACCCCCTTCTTTTTAGGAGTGAGCAGTCTCAAATCAGCAAAATTGAGAAGGACAAATATGCAAAATGATCAAGCAAAATCCTCCCCAGTGTTTTCCTATGAGCAAAGGGAGAGGGAAGAATAAGGAAGAAAATACTATTGAGAAAACAAACAAGTCTAGTTTCTGGTAAGGTGGGGATGCCTTTAACAGCCATGAGGGTATTAGATAATGTGCTTGTCCCACCCCCAGCAGAAACAGCATTTGCCCCAGTGATGGTCTGTCACACTAAACTGCCTTAAGTCTCAGGAAGGAAGGAAACTAACGCTTATTTGATCATGTAGATTTTCAGACTATTTCCCTTGCATTATTTTACTGAATCTTGAAAATACGCTTCTGAGGAAGATGTTACTACCCTCATTTTACAAATACGACAATGGGGCACGAAGGGCATTTGAGTGGTTTGCCCAAGGTCACTCAACTAGTCAATGGCAAAGCCATGATTTGAGCTTGCGTCTTCTGACTCCAATTTCAGAGTTCTGTTTTATATTGTAGTTCCACATTGATTATAACACTTTGGCAATGCTCAGTTGCCTGTTTAGGTGTGAAGAAGGAGCCACTTGTCTCATAGCAAGTTGAAATCAGGAAACATAGAAAGTCGTGATCCCTTTCCCAACCCCACATTCCTCCTTATCTCTCAGCCGGACTTTGTCCACCTCTGCCTAGAAAACTTCTTCTTGAACTTAAGACCCACCTCAAATGTCTCTTCTCTTAGAAAATTTCTAGATCTACCACCCTCTGGCTCCAGGTAGAGTAGCTATCGTTTTATATATGTTCCCTCAGACCCCTATAGATATGTGCATTACTAACAGAACACTTTTAACATCCCTGCCTCCCCCACTAGAATGTGAACTCATCAGACTGTCCTATTCATTGTGGCCCAGCTGGGCACAGTTGAGAGAGGCTGAGCACGGGCTCTTGGGTCTGAGGCTCCCAGTGCAGCCCACCATGGCTCTGAGCCCAAGCAGTGCAATCAGCCAGGCCTTGGTCTCCTCCTTCTCCTGGCCTGGTGTCCAAGTAACTCATGCTTTTTCCTGGAGGCCATTAACATGCCCCTACCCAGATGTTGGTACTGAGCTCCACTCTGCCCCACGGCTTTGCTGATGTCACCCTGCCTATTGCCATTGGTCCCCACCAGCCTCCCCCACATTTCTGCTCTGCCCTGCTTTGTCTTGCCTCTTCCCTGGTGACAGCTCTCCTCCTCTCATCACGCTCCTGTCCCTGCTACGTCACCCCAGGGAAAGGCAAACCAGAATCGTCTCCCGACCACTGGTGCCTTAGGTCCCCTGTTAGGCAGAATAATGACTCCCCAGAGATCAGGTCCTAATCCCTAGAACCTGCAAATGTTACCTTATAAGAAAAAAGGGTCTTGGCAGAGTGATTAAATTAATGATCTCGAGGTGGAGTAATTATCCTGGATTATCCAGATGGGCCCTAAATGCTAGTGCAAGTGTCCCTATAGGAGAGAATCCGAGGGAGATTTCACACACACACACACATGCATACACACACACACACACACACAAAGGAGAAGGCCCTGTGAAGCCAGAGGCAGAGATTGGAGAGAGGCAGCAGCAAACCGAAGAATGTCAACAGCCACCAGAAGCTGGAAGAGGCAAGGAACAGATTCTCCCCTAGGGTCTCTGGAGAGCATGGCCCCGCCGACACCTTGATTTCAGCCCAGCAATACTGATTTCAGACTTCTGGCCTCCAGAACTGTGAGAGAATACATCGCCATTGTTTTAAGCCACTAAGTTTATGGTAATTTGTTATGGCAACCAGAGAAAACTAAGATGGGCCCCAAAGGTGTTGAGCTTGCTCTCCCAGTTTCTTTCAACACCCCCTCCCCCGGTTTAACAACTGTCTTGTCTGCCTCACTCTGCCAATTTCTTATGGCCCCTTCTCTAAGAACCTGAAACAATAACCACCATTTATTGAGCACCTACTACGTGCAAGGCACTAAGCCAGGGCTCTCCGTGGGCTGCGTCACTAATCCATGCACTGACCCTGTGAGATGGGCACTGAGGCTGGCAGAAGTTAGGTCACTTGCTCAGGATCATGCGGCTTGAAAATGCTGGAGCTGGGATCTAAACCCATCTGTGTCTAACTTTGAAGCCTGTGGCTGTAGCCTCGGTGCCTCACAGCCCGAGTGGGACCTTCCCTAATTGACTGTCCGTTCTCCAGAAGCTTATTGGCATCGCATACAAATAACCACTACTTATTATGTGCCAGGCATTGGGCTCAGCACTTTACATGTATCATTTTATTTTTATTGTCAAAGCAACTCCACAAGGTCAGAGCCATTATTATCCTTTTTCACAGACAGGAAAATAACCACTAGTGGTAAAACCAGTGCAGGGCCCGGGTCTCCTGGGGGTCCTGGACCAGTGTCATTCCTTCTGCTCCACTCTGCCTCCCCTTTGCTCTAGCACACTGGGCCGTCATTTGACTTGGACGCAGTTCAGATCTCTGAAAAGCTTCTGTGTTGCCCAAAGTCTGGAGGACTTCCATCCAGTGTATGTGTGGAGCTTGCTTGTTAGCTTCCAGAGAGTTCAAAACACCCACCATGCCGCAAAAATATTCCACTGCCCAGACATTCACAAACACCCTGCCCACATTTTCCAAAGTCTCTCTCCCTAGTCCTATCTGCACCCTCCTCCTTCTCACTAGAAATCTTGAGAAAGTGACACTGCAAATTATGCACTAAAACAATCTGCAAAATGCAAACTATTATAACATTTGTCATTATAACAACGACAATATAAAAATTGAGAAGGAAGAAAAATATTAAGGCTTTCACCAAAATTTGTGTCTTAAAAAAAAAAGTATCTTCACGGAGGCGGTGCAAGGAAGAAAGCCAGGGAAGAGAGAGAGAATGAGAGGGAAAGCAAGATTCTCTATATTTATAAGCCCTGAATACCTAAATTGATTTATTTAGAATCAGTGGTAATTTGCATGCTTTCATAGGAAATGTTGAAAAACTTAATTGAAAGAGCAAGCCATACAGCATGGCCAACAGACAACAAATTGCCTTTGGAAGTGAATTACGATTTCCTGGATCATCTTGGCTCTTTGAGGGGTTTGGGAAGGAAAAAGAGTCCAGTGAAAGGGAGAAAGAACTCTCCATGGTTGTCAACAGAAGTAGAATAATGAAAAGAGAACAGGACCAGTTTTGAAAACCTGAGTTTCAGTCTTTGCTCCTCCACTCACTTGCTGTGTGACTTTGGACAGGGCACTCTCCTTCTCTGGGCTTCAGTTTTTCCCATTTGCAGATGACTTCTGTGGTGCCTTCAAATTCCATAGGTGTATTTTTAACTAATATAGAGTCACAACTATGTTTTTTGTTTTGTTCTTGCTTTTCTTCTCACAGTCGCATAACCAGCTAAGAGAATGTGGCGAGGAGATACGGCTGCTACTGAACCCACACATTTATCCAGAGGACAAAACCACACACACATTTGGTTAAAAATCTTCTGACGAAAGCTGTGTCTCACACCCAAATCCTGAGCTCAGTGGAACTGCCCTCGTAATGCTGGCTGGAGCAGCCTTGCTAGGGAGGAGTTCCGTGGAGTCTGAATCTTTTTCATTGCAACACTCCCAGAAAGCCAGCCCTGTCATTAGTCTGTGAAGTAAACATCATCCTCCGCAAAAGCCCAAATTAGCAGTCACCTAAAGCCACCCTCGGTCTTTTAAAGAGAGAGCTTTCACCATTCATCGCTCCACCAGTACCTGCTTTAAAATGTGAAAACACGGGGCTCCCCTAGGAAAACACTCTGGCCTTTCCTCCAAAGTCACAGAAGACTGTGGGCAGGATTTGGAATTATGTGTCACTGGCTGGTCCAGACCACAGCTTGGGGAGAGAAACAGACACAGTGGGCAGAGAGGCAGGTTTGGGCGGGGCGGGGTGAGGGGTGGGGAAGGGCTGGTAATAAAGGGCCTCTCTGCTTGATTTCCACAGAGCTATGAATGGTATTAGCACGTTCAGAAAATTTTACCCAGCTCTCCAGAGTTTAGACTTGTCAATAAGCATTTCTTGCCCTAAACATTTATCATAAGTGTATCAAGTTTTTACCATGTCATTCTGTTCTTGTTAATAGAGATGCTTCCTCATTATTATGCTGAAGCTGCATCTTGTGTGAATGTCCTTGAATCCCCACCTAGCTGGCAAATTCTTCAAAGGCAGAGGAAGTTCCAATTGTTTGGGTCCCAAGCCCAATAAGAGGCTCAGTGCAGAACTGAGCCAAGACAGGCAGACTGCCTTTACTGGGAAGTCAAAAGCAGCTCTTCAATGTGCCTCAAAGCCCCTCCCCCACCAACTCATCCCCGTCCATTTCTGTGACCCACAGAGCAGTACTTCCTCCCCAGGTCCGAGAAGACTAAGGAGGACACTGAGGAAAGTGTTACTAGTTTCCCACACAGCCTAGACTAGTCTATACCCCATCTTGGACTTTCTGAATAATAATATTAATAATAATAGTTGGGGCTGGCCCTGTGGCCTACTGGTTAAGTTCAGCATGCTCCACTTCAGCAGGCCAGGTTCCGTTCCCAGGCGCAGACTGACACCGTTCATCAGCAGCCATTCTGTGGCAGCGACCCACATACAAAATAGAGAAAGATTGGCACAGATGTTAGCTCAGGGTGAATCTTCCTTAGCAAGAAAATAATAATAATAATAATAATAATAGTTAACATTTATTGAATACTTACTATGTGCAGGCATTGCTAAGTGCTTTATCTTGTAACATAATCCTCATGATAACCCTTTGAGATGGCTACTTTTATCATCCCCATTTTATGGATGAAAAAAATGAGACTCAAAGTACACAGCTAAGAAATGGTAGACCTGAGATTCAGATGAGGGCTGGCTGACTTGACTGCTGTGTTTTAACATCTAGGATATACTGCTTCCTGAACTAGTTTGTAAGTTCCTCAAGAGCAGAGATGCTGTCCTTCTTTTCTATACTCTTGCGGAGCCTAGAAGAAATCCTGCACAACAGTAGACTCTTGGCATCTACCTGTTAACTGACTGATTGATGAGAGATCCATGCCCAGGGCAGTCAAACACAGAGATAAGCGTGACAGAAGGATAGAAAGTGATTTTGCAAAGAGAGTTTGGATTGCTGCTTAGGGGCAGGCTGATTTAGGGTGAAGGAGTGTAGGCACAGAGGCCCCCTCTAGGCAATACTCAGAAACTTCTAGAAAGCCTTGGGAAGGAAGGTGGTTTTCTCTCCTCTGAGAAAGGCTCTCCAAGGAATAATGAAGCATCCAGATACAACAAGGGCACAGGGGTGGCTATGAGGCCAAACCTAATTCAATGTCCCCATCTTCAGGAGTCACTAAGGAGCTGGTGTTGCTCTTTGCAAGAAACTGCTCATCTGATGTCCTGTCTGACATCCAGTTTAGAAAAGTACACAGTGCTCAACTGTTCTTACACTTTGGACAGTCTTCAGAATTTCCCTTCCTTTTTTTGCACTAAAGATGTGAATGATTGCAGCCCCACTTTCCTAATGGCTTGTGTTTCAATATTTTATTTGTAAATCAGTCATTTGGAACCTAGAACACATTTCCCATAGGGAAACCTTATTTAAAGAGGTTAGGATCTCTGGTAGGACCTAAAGGTCTTATTTTACCCACTGTTAATAGTATTGAGTCCAAGGGTACATATCACCTACAAATAATCACATTTGGCTAGGAAAATACCCTCGAAGTAAGGACTCCTAAGAAGGAAAAGCT
The DNA here is from genome assembly GCF_037783145.1 of Equus przewalskii. Lineage (NCBI taxonomy): Eukaryota > Metazoa > Chordata > Mammalia > Perissodactyla > Equidae > Equus > Equus przewalskii. Next base: position 67,298,621 of record NC_091844.1, on the reverse strand, counting down.
TGTCAACTCTGTGTACCTAATGGCTTTCTAACTGGGTTTGGAGAGGAGATCAAGATTTGAGGGTATAAGCTCATGCTAGCCTTATCAAGTAGGTCACATCTACTGAAACAAAGAGTTTACCAACACCCCTGATATCCGTTGCCTCAGGATGGCACACACGATGGTATAAGTCACACTCCTGATGTCCGTCGGGGCATCTTAAAATTCAAAGGGATTTCCGCCATACTCAGGCTGTGAAATCCCTGAAGCAAAGAGATCAATATTCACCTACTTCTAGCTCCATCCCAAGACCCTATCTTCCGCTTATTACTTTGTGCCGAGGAACGGGGGTTGAAGAAGGAGTGCCTCCAAGAAGCTCCTTATTTATATAAAAAAAAAAATTATTATAATAGCTACTACTTTTTTTTTTTTGAGTACTGACTTTATGCCAAAGGGTTTATAATTTATTATGCTTTAATTTATTAAATTATCATGACAACCCTATGCGCATATTTATCGTTAGCCTTCCATAGGAATGAGGAGACTGAGGTTTGGCATGATTGAGTAACTTGCCTTAGATCACGTGGCTAGTGCATGGAAGAATCAGAATCCAAACCCCAGATTGCACACTATCAACTGCTATACTTGTTTTTCCAGAAAAAAGAAATCCAAAAAAGATATCACAAAGCAAAGCTTGTCATAAGTATATTAAAAATATGTGTTTTTGTTTAAATGATAAGCTTAAAAATTGATATAAGCATATTCTGGATCATTGAGCAATCCAATTATAACTGAGTCCTGTCACACAATTTAATGGCATCTTAAACATACCATGTTTCTGTATGATTAATTTGTAACCAAAAGGAGGCCAAATACTATTATGGCCCACTGAATCAATGAGAGTTTTGGGACATATCATGGGAGAATTTCTTCCTCACACAGTCACACAGCATGTAGCAGTACAAGCATGCTAAGCTCCCCAGGATTTGCCCCTTAGGTACCATGGTCATGTTGGAAGCAGATACATTGTAGAGATTCCATCTTTCTGTATCCAGCATTACATAACGTGTTGAATCATCATTTTGAGGACTAGCTACTTGGCTGTTAAACTGCTTTGTTCCCCAGTGAGAATTGTTAAGAAATAAAGTTTTTATCCAAGTCTCCTCTTAGCTATTCTTTCTTGATGATGCAATGAGTAGTTATTAATATCCTCTAGAATCTTCTCATTTGCCTAGTTAAAAGACAAAACCCTAAGAAACAAGAAGACAGAAATCTGCTAGTTCAATCCTTACATATGTGTAGCATGTCAAACTTGTTTATGAAAAAGGAAGAACCACAAAGTCTAAGTTTGTTACAACATTAGAAAAAACAGGAGAGAAGGAAGCAGAGAGAAAGCAGTACAAACAGGAAGCACAAAAAGAGATTATAGAAATTATTTATAGAAATAAATCCAAATATCAGTAATCACAATAAATGTAAATGGATTAAACTGGCCTATTAAAAATACAGAAAATATTAGATTGAAAAATATTATAAATCTAGATATACTTTTTATAAGAGACTTGCTAAACTATAAGGATACAGAAAGACAGAAAATAGAAGTATGAAAAAGGATAGAGCTAGCCAATACTAAGCAAAAAAAAAAAGCTAATGTGGCTGTTCTTAATGTGAGAAAAATGAGTTCGAGACAAAAAGCATTATTAGGGATAAAGTAAGTCACTACATTTTGATAAAAGTTTTAATTCATGAGAGAGATGCAACAACTCTAAACTTATATGTACTTAAAATTCACATAGGAGGAGTCATTTGAAAAAGCCTCAAAGGATGAGTAGGAATTCACGAGAAAGACAAAGGGAGAGGCCAGGGAGAAGAGTGTGCCAGGCAGAGGAAATATCACACACTGAAGCCAGAGAAGTGAGAACACACAGCACGTACAGAGGTCTAGAGCATTGGATAATTACACTGAGAAAGAAAAATTAAAACACTTGAAGGGGTGAAAAATTAAAACACTTGAAGCGGTGATGTCTTCACATCCATGAAGCTTTAGTTTCTATGATACTTTCATGTACCAGAAAGAAGGACCAGACCAAATTCCTTTTCAGCATAAAATCAAAGCCACTAGAAAAATAATACTGCAGTACTTACATGGGGGATGGGAGGGGTAAAAAGAGCTAATGGTTTCATTTTCCTCAGTAAATCCTACATTGCAGATTTGCAAAGTCCCAGAGTAATTCTTCCTGATGACATCATTTTAGCCTAGGCTGATTGCACATCCTAAACAATCGTGTGACTAACACCCTTGGGCTGTCACCGAGAGGTTTAAACAAGACCAGTAGCAGAGTTCAGCCTGAGAGTGCTAGCAAGCTGCTTTCCTTCCTCACTTTCATAACTACAATCTGACTTGTTACACGTAACGCAAAGGGGTAAGAAAGGAGAAAGAAAAACAAGTGTGGAAACTCTTTCCTATGAACGCCATGACCTAACACATCCATTTGATTTCAGTTGGCAAAGGAAGCAGAAGATCCAGTTTGACAAAAAAGATCAAGAACAGTTGCACAATGGGATTCTGAGTTGGGAATGTCCTTTATGTAGTGTCAGTTTCTACCACAACAGGGAATTTTCTCTGTCGTGAACAAAACATCTTAGAGAATAGCCAAAAAGTCTTAGGAAATAATGTACACTTTAGAAGGAACTACTTTTTAAAATATCAGACAAAATTGTATTCTTTGAATTTAGATCCCATTTACGCTATTTTCAATTAAAGAATTGTCTAATATGCAGTGGGAATTGACACTTATCTACCCATTTTTTATTTAGTGATGAAAATTGGAAATTGATAAGGGGAGGCTGGAGGGATGGGAGAAGGGTTATCTCCTTTTCTGGTTTCTTCAAAAATGCCCTTTTCTGCAAGTTAAGCCTGCTGTTTGCTTTAATCCAGCAGAAAGCCTTTCCACAGCAGAGAAAGTGGAGAACAGGCCTTAAACCCTGTGCCCTCTTTTCTCTCCAGCTATCCATGTTTGTCCTCTGCCCTGCAAGGAGCTCTTATCCCCTCTTCTCTTATTGGCGTCTCCTTCCTTTGTTTATTCCTCATTTCCTTTCTTGTCTAACATAGAATGGCAGAATTTATGCAACCTAGTCCTTTTTGCCAAAGCTGCTTTATTCTAATAATTCAGCAGGTATTTATCAAGTGCCTGCCATGATCCAGCTCTGTTCTAGATGCTGGCAGTACTGCAGTGAATAAAGCAGACAGAAATCTCTTCTGTCACTGAGCTACATTTGAGGGTGGTCAGGGAAGGTGGCTCAGAAGAAGTGCTATCTGAGCTGACATCTGAGTAATGAAAAGAAGTGAGTCCAGGAGAAAACACCTGGAAGAGTGTTCCAGTCAGAAGAACAGCCCAATGCAAAGGCTTTGAGAGGAGCATCAGCTCCATGCACTCCAGAAAAAAAGAAGGAATTTGGTGAGCCATTCCTGGAGTCTAATCACCCACATGTGAAGGCCATGTGTAGCTGCTAGGTCACTGGCCTGGATCCATGTCAAGAGAGAAAGAAGTGCCCTCTGCCAAAGGTGAGAAATTCACATTATGAAGGGCTTCTGATTCCATTCCAAGCTATGGGAGTTGGGGGTGTCCGTGATTTCAGCAAAATAATGTGGCAGCCATGTGGGCAATGGCACAGAGTAGAAAGAGACTGGAGTCTGAGGAGCAGAGAGGAGAGGCCAATGCAACAGTACAGGCTCCAAAGGTGGTGGCAGAGAGCAAGAAAAAGATGAGATCTCTAAGAAAGAGATAAAGGGGCATGGTGCCTTCAAGAGAAAATCATCAGTTTGGGGTAAGGAAGAATGGGGCATTGGAAATATGAAATAGAAATTAGTTTAGGATATTTTGCCCACAGAGTTCCAGAGTTTGAGTAGAAGCAGGAGAGAGAATCCTCTTTAGAGGTCTGAAGAGGAAGAACTGAGAACTGGAGACGAGGTAAATTGGAGAGGGAAGATCAAGTTCCTGGAGGGGGTGGAGGAGACCGACAGGCAGGAGCTAATACACAGACAGGTCTGCGCACTTACACAGGCATAGGCGCACGCAGCAGTAGCAGGTGCCTTTTCAAAGTGCCAGGTTGAGGGAAATGAGCTAATGTATCTTTTTTAATACAGGAAGCAGGATGGCCAAGCCTCTGCTTTTATAGACTGCATTCTCAGCACCTTCTTAAACTTTGTTCCCTTTCAGTACACATAAAATTCACACACCCTCTTTGAAAGTTGTTTGAAATTTCAAAATAAATACAGTCACTAAAAACAGAGCAAGGTGATTTCAGAATATGTTTCTTCAAGTTACTTACACCCAATCCGCCCAGATTTTGGTCCGGACTTTCTGAGCCCGGACTTTCTGAGTTGCTGCAGCCTGAAAGTGTGGCCAGATCTGCATACCAGCCTCAGGCTAGGTCCATTAACTCAAAAGGGAAAGGAAAAATGCTTCAACTTAGTGGAATGCCAAAGTTGTCTTTAAAAATGTGTAGATGGGTTTAGTCAAGTGAAGGAGAAGAATGCTGAGGTGAGGAGAGAGCTGCCATGCTTCAAAGAGCAAAACTAGACAAAGTGATGAGAAGTTCCAGATTAAAAAGAAAAAACGGTCTGGCTAAAGATCAGAACTTTGTGATAGTGGAAGGAGTGAACACCCAGCACTGCAGGTGAGCTATGTCATATGAGCCTGCCCTGGGTCTAAGGTCCCTCCTAAGGCCTTTCTTCTATGCATTGCTTTATATCTAAACACCATGAGAGTGGCATTGAGTGAAGGCGTTTGTTAGCAAAGCTTTTTGTTCTCTCTTTCACCAGGAATAGCCAGTTAAAAAGAACTGTCAACATCATTAGCCATTAGAGAAATACAGATCAAAATCACAATGAGATACAACTTCCTACCTACTAGGATGGCTGTAATAAAAAAGACAGACAATACAAGTATCGACAAGGATGTGAAGATACTGGAACCTTCATACATTGTTGATGGGAACGTAAAATGGTGCAGCCTCTTTGGAAAACAGTCTGGCAGTTCCTCAAAAGTTAAATACAGAGTTACCATATGACCTAGCAATTCCACTCCTAGCTATACACCCAAGAGAAATGAAAACATATGTCCACACAAACACTTGCACACAAATGTTCATAGCAGCATTACTCATAATACCCAAAGAGTAGAAATAATTCAAATGTCCATCAACTGAGGAATGGATACATAAAATGTAATATATCCAAACAATGGAATGTTATTCAGCAACGAAAAGGAATGAAGTCCTGATACATGCTACAACATGGGTGAACCTTGAAAACATTATAAGTGGAAGAAGTTAGTCACAAAAGACAACGTACTGTATGACGGCAATTATATGAAATGTCCATAATAGGCAAATCTTTAGAGACAGAAAGTCGATTAGTGGTTGTCTGGGGCCAGGTAGGGGAGGGAGAAGGAACAGAGAGGGGTTTGAAGGGAAATAAGAAGTATCTCCTAATGGCTATGGAGTTTATCATTCATTTTGGGATATGAAAGTGTTCTAAAGTTGATTGTGGTGATGGTTGCACAGCTCAGTGAATATAGAAAAAAGCAATTGATGTGTACACTTGAAATGGGTAAAGTGGATGATACGTGAATTATACCTCAATAAGACCGTTAGCCAAAAATACGTAAATAAATTCTGGCACCAAGGTCAGAATGCAAATTGATCGATGGATCCCAGACCAGTTTAAATTTGTGCTGGTAACATATGTGGAGAGGAAAGAGGAGAAAGAAAAGAAGGAAGGAAAGAAGGAACAAGGAAAAAGAAAAGAAAAAAAAAGAACTACTCTCACAGCAAAATGGGAAGTAAAATTTTAGCGTAACTGTTATTTGTAATTTGCTAATTAAAGTGGAATCTCTACCACGGAAATATCTGCTTCTGAATTCTGACACTGAAACTTCGAGATAGTACCACCCTGAGACCCAGACAACAGAGACCCCTGACATACACCCTATATTTACCACACACACACTAAATTGATTAAAGGACAGACATGTGCATCTGGTCCTCAGGATCCGGGACTCCAGGCTGACTCAGTGAACCCTAAACGTTTCTTCCCTAGATAACACCATCCAGGACTCACAGAAACACCTCTGTACCTCTCTGCCCTATGTCTTCAAAAGAAAAGAAGATTTTTGGGTTGTGTTGCTGCCAATATTAGAAATAAAAACTGCTTTGGACAGATTTGAGTGGCGGAAGCTCTTAGGTGAGAAAAGACTAATTAATTAAGTTGTCAAATCCTTCCTCTCAAAGAGTGTGAATGCAATAGATTCTTGCATAACGAAGTATCATTATCCAGGAGTACTGAGCATCCCTTTTCTTGCTTCTCTTCGTGTTTTATCTCACGGTCCTGGAGGGATTTGAGAGGTGTTCGCAGCAGTTATCCTCAAAAACAGTAACTGAGGATATTTTGTAATAGCAAACAATTCATGTTACTTTTAGAATGTAAATATATAGATATAGCTGTAGCATGCACGAAACACTATACTGATTCTTTATACTGACAACTAGATGGATATTAAACACTAGGATTGCAATAATAATTTAATTTTCATAAATATATTTAATAAGATTTAATCAAATATTTGGAATTAAATTTAAAAGTTCAGTCATATTTATGAGTGAAATAAGTCAGACAGAGACAAATACCATATGATTTCACTCATATGTGGAAGATAACAACTACATAGATAAGGAGACCAGATTAGTGGTTATCAGAGGAGAAGGGCGTCAAGGCAGGGCAAAAGGGGTAAAGGCGCACATACATATATGGTAATGGATAAAAACTGGACTGCTGGTGGTGAACACGAAGCAGTCTATACAGAAACTGAAATATAGTGATGTATACCTGAAAAGTACAAATGTGTACAAAATAAGCCAATATGACCCCAATAAAAAAAAGGTTCAGCTATATTTAAATAATTTTCATTTAAAATGTTGGTATATTGGTGTATTTTTATTTTAATTTTAATAAATAATATAAATATTTTAAAACAATAACTTTTTGAAAATACACAAAGTAATTATAATTTACAATTTACATTTACTTTAACTTACATTTTGATAAAAATATACCCAAATTTTAAACATTTTGTATACAATTACACTTTATTTTTAATCTGTTGTATTGCTGTCACTTGAGCACAATTTACATGAAAATCTTTATGGTAACAACATAAGTAGTGTTTTTTCTAAAATGAAGAAAGTAAAATAAATGTTATAGAAGAAATGAATGATTTAGGAATTATTTATGTGTTTTTTTACTCATACAAAATGTCGCTAGCTCATCCAAACATGGGCAATAATAATTAAATTCAGCCATCTTTGATATTTTCCTGCCTTTCATCATATAAAGACCAAAACTTTATCAGTCTTTTTGGATTTTGTCATTGATTTGTCAAGATTGAAGGATAGAACACATTTTATTTGACCTTTTTTACAACTTCTAAGTGTGTGAACATAGGGCATGTGGGTCTCTGTTGTGCCCTTACCCAGCCTGCTTCTAGACAGGTCCAGCTTATCTAGGCATTTTAAATATAAGAGATGAGTTGGGGAGTTCAGGGGAAGGCCTGAATCCTTGCCTTTCTCTCTGAAAATAAAAATTCCAGGAATTCTTTTGGGTGGTCATACTTCTCTGAGCACACTTAAAATTCACCTAAGAGAAAAAATGAATCAAGCCTCTAAAACTTTGGAGGTGGAGACATTTTATGAGTCTTTTCCTCTGGAGTAAAGAAATTGAGTGGAGGGAGGAAGAGGAAGACAAGAACCAATAACAAGCCCAAGTCTCCATGCCAGTTTTTCATACTAAAGCCGAACAAGGCCTGATGCACTAACACTTCCCAATGGGGGTGGAAGGAGCCATTCAGAGCCTCCTACCCTGCCTGACCAAGGCCCCTTCGAGCTGAGAGACTGCCTCCCCCCTCAGGACTTGACTGTCCGGGAAACACTGCTCTTCGATGCTCATCCCGGGGATTCTCACCCTGGCTGGAGCACTACAAATCCCAGGGACGTGCAGGCCAGGAAGGTGGGGACAGGAGTGGCGTCAGAATCTCTCTCAGGAACATTCAGAGCCTTGGGCCTGGGCCTTGCCAGTTCCTAAGACTTTTGTGCTAATAAGAACACTACATCCCCCTTAGGCAGATGAGACATAAAAGGTGCCCTTTCCTTCTTGCAGTAGCAGCCACAGGCCAAGAACCTGGGTTTGGCAAGACAAGCCAGGTCTGGATTTAAGCCCCAGTGGCCCCCTTGGCTGGGCATCAAGCACAGCACACAACTTGCACTACCATGCATGCAGCTCTGGCCTGAGAAGTGGCGGCCACACTAGAGCAGGGAAGGTGGCCCAACTTCTGGTGTGACACATTGGAGCAGAGATTCCGAAATTCCATTCTATGCACGCTTAGGTTCCATTGAGGTACCTCTGACTCCCATCCCAAAACCACACATCAACCATAGAGGCTCCTTGTCACCTGATGGGTAGTGTAGGTTTTGTTCTTGTTTTTGCTTTTGTTTGAAAGAAGAGATCATACAACTTTTTAAAAAAAAAAAAAAGTTTCTTTAAACTCCAGATCTAGACCAGCCACATCATAGTCTCTGGATGCAATGGGAAAGGAGGGAGAACCAGTGTGGGGAGGGGTGCGTTTTCAGGGACGTCAACTGACACCGGCTTTTGCCCCCTTGTAAGCAATAGGTGTGCTCCTTGACTCCGCCAGGCACAGTCCTTTACAGTTACTTCGAATTTTTCAGGACCTTGGATGGGGAGTCTTTCTGCAATTCCAGATTGCTAGGCTGTATTAAACCTTTCACACGCCAAAGCAGGCAAACAATATATATTTTTTAAACATCCACATTTGCAAATTCTTCTAGGTATAATCCACTGTAACATACAGCCAGCAAAGCAACCATGACATTCCCTCATTTTCCTGACTAAATTTAGAAGCAAACATTTTCAGAATACGAAATTAAATAACAAAGGTCATAGGACAATGAATAATATGTTGTGTGTGGTTAACTATACTTCATTCTAAAGAAAAGTCATCCTGGCCTCTCTATAAAAATTGTGTGTGTAGTTATTTCACTTTGAAATGTCATAGGGTTACTTCGTTTCAAAAAGAAAATGGAAAAGCACAAAGATTTTACGTAACACTGGAAGAAAATATTTCCCAAGAGAATGCAATGTTTAATTCTTTATGGCTTCCCTTTGTCCTGTGGCTGGCTTATAAAAATGCAATGCACAATTCTCTGTGCCATTGAAATTAAGGGGTCACAGTATTTTTAGTCTTTTCAGGGAAAAGAACCAAATAATTTAGATACAGAAAAGATATGATTGTGTCCCAACAGTTACTAAATCTGATGAACTGTTATAATTATAAGGTAGATAGAATTACATTTAATCTATTTCCATGAGGAGATAACCTCTGCTTTTAACTTCAAACAAAATACTATTTTTATCTACCCTTAATACTTCAGACTTCAAAAGTAAAACATTTCTGAAATACTTGAATGAAAGTCACTCATCTGCCTAATTTCTATTTCTGCTATAATTCAAGTAGGGAACTTAATTGTGAGTGAACTCATTCTAATACTCCAATGACACAAAATAAGCACGCCATGTTGTTAATAGCAATGATGGAAGTGATAACTCTGGGCAGTCTAGCAAATGCTCACCTGTGACTTGGGTGTTCACCTAAAAAAAGACACACTGAGGTCAAGCTCACTTTTGCTTTTTGGGGTAATTTTGCCCTGCCGTGCCCTGGAAAAGCAGAGAAGGATTTTTCCTTTAATTTTTTTTTTCCTACTGCCCTAGGATTTACGCTCCTTCTTCTGATCGGTTTAACAAACATTACTGGGCACTTATTAAGTGCCAGACACCATACTAGATGTTTGGAATTCAAAGATGAAGAATACAATCTTTGCAGTCAAGGAGTTCAGTCTTTAGGACTCAGACAATGGGGATACTGTGTGATGTGTGCTATGTTATGCTAGAGGCATGCGGAGGGTTCCTGGCCCAGTCCACCCTCAGATTTTGAGTCCAGAGGAGGGGTTCAGTTTGTTCATCTGGATAACTTCTCTAGGGTCCATTCAAACTCTAAAACGTGTATGATTCTAGTTGATGACTCTAGGTTTCATGTTATTTCAGACAAGGTGTTTAGTAGCTACAATACATCTGTAATGCTGATGCCAGGATCAGTCTTAGTCCCTTCCAGGCTCCTCTTAATGTTTTCCTGATGTTATTAACCTACCTAAAGCCTTACAGTTTCATTTTTTCCATTAAGGGGGAAAGATGTTGGTGTGGGTATGATCTGAGAGTGCAGTACCCCTTCAGTCCACTCACATTTGATGGAGAATGGTTTTGTCATCTCACTCAAGTTACTTAACTTGCCAAAGATTCAAATTATAAAAGAATTTACTTGTCTTTGATCCTTTCAAAATGAATATGAGTCTGAGACATACTTCTCTCTTCTATTTTAGAAAAGAGAGGCCTTAAAATGGTTCTACCTTATGATTTATTGGGTGGCTTCTTGCCAGTAAATGAGGCTGGTTTCAGCCACAGTCTCTTTGTTTGCATCATCCAAGCCCATAGGGTTTGCTGATTAAGGAATCATTCTGTTCTTTATGGCTTTTCTGCTGGCCACTTCTAAATAAGTAGAACCGTTCTCCAGCTTGAGTTGTAACACTCATGTGTTTTTTTGTTTTGCTTTGTTTGAAAAGGTCTCAAGAACACCCAAAGCAAAATGAGATGAATTGTAGATCAGCGAATTTCAACTGGGGGGTAAGGAGGGATAAAAGCTCCCCAACTTCTCTGTGATCCTGTTTCATCTTCGGGTTGGTTACACTAATCTGTATATTTGCATATTTCGAGTTTAAATAAATAAAAATTTAAAGTGACAAATTCTGAAGAACGAACTAGATAATGAAAAAGGTATCATGGAAAAAATATATTTAGACTGTCTACTATACTTATACCAAAAAACAAACAGCAAAGTTGGTTAAATTGGGTTCTTTCAGTAAGTCTTGTTCCCTCCACAAGAAAACAGACAATCAATTGTAGCTAGAGGATCCACTTTCAAAATGATGCCCGTTCATTCACCAGGGTGCAATTGAGGCACGTTGTCCAAACTCCTGGGGCAGATCCCTTTACTCAGACGAATGGTAGAGAGCTGACAGGGCCTAGCAGAGCCGGTCAGTTACAGAGCCACAGAGGGGTGAGTGTGTAGCTTGGAGACGCTTATGAGATGTCTCAGAGAGCCCTTGGATTTGGTATTTTCCGCCAGTTACCTGAATTCATCTCATTCCTGGCCAAGGGCATTTTCTCCTTAGCCGTCTCTAGAAAGTCTCATCTTGCTCTGCCCCCTGCCTTTAGTTCTGATAACCCTTGTTCTCTCAAGTGTTCCCAGAGACAACAGCTCTTGTGCAGCCGCTGTGGTCCTTGTTCCCCAATTGGGCCTACCTGTCTCCTTGGTTATCAAAGCCTAATGTATTTGCTATCTGGCCCTTTACAGAAAAAGTTTGCTAACCTGTGGACTAGAGTACTCATGGCTCCTCTATTGGGGATTTGTGGGTTCTTGAGGATGTGTCCAGCTAGAATACACTCCTGGCCTCTAGTCTTTCCCTCACTCAATAGCCTCTCAAGAAGTCATGTGAGTTATATGATTGGTGAACTTGAGAGAAAGAACTGAGCTTACGTCAGCCTTTGTCTTCTCAGAGCCAGCCTGTCACAGGCAGTATAAATTCTGGTCTACTCCGTGCCATGCAGTGTGGGGCCAAGCTAAGTCACTCTGCTCTAGAACTTTATCTCGGGAGTAGACTCACACAAACGCAGGCTCACAGAGGCTGCTATATAGCCAGAATTCAAATTCATTCCATTTTACTGATAAACATAGCCAGCCCTGGTGATCTAGTGGTTAAGATTCGGCTGTCACCGCCGCAGCCTGGGTTTGTTCCCTGTCAGGGAACCATACCACCTGTCTGTCGGTTGTCATACTGTGGCAGCTGCTTGTTACTCTGAGGCTGAAAGCTATACCACCGATATTTCAAATACCAGCAGAGTTACCCATGGTGGACAGGCTTCAACAGAGCTTCTAGATTAAACAGACTAGGAAGAGGGACCTGGCCAGCCACTTCCCAAAAAATTGGCCATGAAAACCCTAGGAAGAGCAGTGGAGCATTGTCTAATATAGTACTGAAAGGTGAGGGGATGCTGGGAAAAGAGTGGGCAGGATTCCACTCAGCTGTACACAGGGTCACTAGGAGTCAGAATTGATTCCACGGCACTAACAACAACGACAATGATACACGCAACCAGCTAGCAGATGGGCCTTCACACTAGGAGATCAGGGCACTTGCTCCCTGTGGACAGGGAGCAAAGTGACTTAAATTCTGTATTTAGAGCATGAAACCTGAGTAAAGAGAGGTAGATAGATGGTTTATCAAAGAAAACATTTGCCACAGAGATCTGAGAGCTCAAGGCCTTAGGCCAAGGCCCCTTCTCCCCTCAACAGTATTTAGGAAGGTGCTACGCTTCTGGTTTCTTGGGATTAGGCATTTCCATGCTGTAGGCTGACAGTGCCGATACACGCTGCCTCTGTTCATCCAGGCTTTCTCCAAACAATTGCTTAGCTTTACACTTGTTAAATTGTCACATTCTGGTCCTCATCATCCTAAGATTACCCCAAGGTCACCTTGGCTGAAGTTATAGTTGTTTCCAAGGTCTTTAGTTACAGACTGGTTACCTATCAATTTACTTTTTCGGTCGATTTACCATAATCTCTGTGTATACGTGTGTGTGTGTGTGTGTGTGTGTGTGTGTATGTCTTACTGATTTAACTCTTAGAATGCAACCTCATTTCCTATTTCCAGGTTTCTTTGGAAGACATTTTACTATTACCCCATTTACTGCCAACAAGGTATTTTTGACCTCTTTGGAAAGAAAACCTTTATAAGAGTTTTTATTATACTTTGAAACTTAATTACCTGAATTCAAGAACTTAAGCAGTTTTTCCTGATTTCATGGTGTTGTAACTTATGAGACTGAGTTAATGATGACAAATATCTAGTAAAGACTCTCAGTGTAACTCATCTGTTTTTTTAACGGCTGTTAAATAGTCTTATGCAATAAACTCAGCACGTCTTTAAGGTCTCTGATTTATTTCCAAAGGAGGCAAATAAAAATACTTTACTCTTAAGCAAAGAAATAGCCAGTTGGATGCCTCTGACAATCAGAATCGGCCTCAGATCAAAAATGTCTTTCCCCAGTGTCTTCCTATTTTCCTTCCCAAACATCTTTCCTGAGTTAAGCATAGTTTTTGGCACTGTAGATATAACAGTGAAGATATGATATAATAGAAGATTCTTGACCAAATGGGGCTTACGTTCTGGTTGAGGGAGACAGACTACAAGAAAAAAAGTAAGTAGACGAAAAAAAAAAATCACCACCCAGTAAGTGCTATACAGAGAATAAAACTGAATAATGTAATTGTGACTACTTTAGATGGGGTCATTGTAAAGACCTCTCTGAGGGGTGATGTTTAAGCTGAGACCTGAACGACAAGAAGGAGCCAATCATAGGAAAATGAGGGTGAAGAACATTATAGGTAGAGGAGGCTGGGGACAAAGGCCCAAAAGCAGGAGCAGGCTTGGTGAGTGTGGAAAGAGAAAGACGGCTAATGCAGTGGAGTGCGGCCCGCAAGGAGCAGAGTGGCCATAAGAAGTGTTCCATCCAGAGCATAGGATGTGGAATGTGTGCAGGGGCAAATACCTCGATGGTTTCCTGTGGAAACTGAGACTGCTTCACCTTGACTCATGTTTTTGCTCTCTTTTAAAAATGTATAAGGAAAGGTAGTTGTGTCATATGGGTTGGTTCTGTCTCCATACACTGTCCCTGGCCAAGCTCATTTGTGTGTCTTTTCCAGATTTACCAGGTAGCACCATGTTCCAAATCAAACAAATGACATTTGAGAAGAACAAAAGGGCAAGGATGTTAAAAATTCATCACCATGCCCCTCTGTATTTCAGGGGTCACAAGTGTTAAAAATCCAGGTGAATGACTTTTTATGAATTGTCATCTTAAACTTGATCATCTTATCTTTTTGGAGGAATGGAGGTATCAGGATTCTGGGGCTCAAAATGTGTTCTCCAGCTAAGTGATGTGTGTATACTAAGAAAAGGATAAATCAGGTCTCAAAATGTATGTTGGCCTTGAGGCTTGCATGTTTATAAACTCATTGTTCTCAGTTCATTCGGGACAGAGCTGATTCTGAGAAATTAATTTGCATTAATCAGAGTTATAGTAGACTGATTAATAAAGTACAATGTCATTTATTCATTTCCTGTGAGAATTATAACTACTGGCTGAAATTCCTGTCTGTTGGTCAGCACGTACTCCTCCTGGTAGGAAAATCTATTTAAGAAATCAAATTAAAGTCAGAAGGTTAAATGTTAAATATGGAAGCTGAACAAATCAAGTTGGGTGTTTCAAAGGGCTATTTTCATTAAGCAATGGCAGCCTGATACAGTCTTTTTTCACTACAAGGGCATACAGTGCCAGCCGGGCAAATGATCTAGCAGTCTGACAGACTGGACAGAGAAGGCCAGTGATGGCGAAACACTGGTCAAGTTTTACTCCCACCCTCTCATTTTTCTAGATCTGGACCACTGCTTCCCAAAGGGTGGTCTAAGGGCAACCTATGGTAAATTTGTCTTGGGTATTTATTAGAAATGCATTTTTTTTAGGTCCTGTCCCTCACTTCTGCATCAGAATCTCTGGTCTTGGGCTGGGAATATTAATTTTAACTCGTTTTTCAGAGGACTGTAAACACAGTAACGTTTTGAAAACCACTGCTAGCTTCCAAGCTATAAAACCTTAGGCGAGTTAGTTACTTAACTTCTCCAAGCCTCAGTTTATTTTGTCTGTAAAACAGGGATAATAATAGGTCTTATTTTCTAGGGTTATTGTCAGACTCAGCTGAATCAAGACATGTGAAGCCCTTAGAACGGTGTCTGGCACCTAGTGAGCCCTCAGTATTGCTATTATTGCTTGCTATTATTATGTTATTATTATGATTACGTGCTTGCTGTTATTATGATTACCACCATTATTGTCATCATCTTCATCGTCATTATTCAGCCCACCACATTTCTGTTTGCTCACAGATTTGATTATTTTTTAATCCAGCAAAACCAAGTTTATTGGTCACTATAGTAATGGAGACCACACCCTTGACAGAGTCTTAGTAGCATCTCCCAGACTGTTTTTCCATTGATGACATTGCAGGCTTTCTGCTTTTTAAGGAGGAAAAGATAGTGTCCTAAGCCATTTCAAAATCATGCAGCAGGATGAATTAATTTGGGGGAAGGTTTCTAATGGTGTCCACAGTGTTTGACTTAAACCTTACCTTTGATCTCAGAGTTTGGCACATCCTCGCCCTGTCTTGAAAGTTGGATTGCATCTTACTTTAGGGCTACCAGTTCTCTGTCTGCTGACAACAGCAGCATATCAACTTGTTTAAAGTCATCTCCCTAAATGTTGCCACGTTATGAATTACCCTTCTATTTACACCCTCCTTTAAAACATGGACAAAATGTAGAAATGGAGTCCTTTTGACTAGTAACAAGTAAGTGACAGTGATTTTAACTAAATCAGATGGAATCTTGGGGGCGCCATGCTAGTACATTTAGAAGCGGACTACCACACACCATGCTTTATAACTTGTCAGAGTTCGTAAGTAGAACTTAGAGCGGCACCATTCTTATCACCTCTCTCTTCATCTGAATACTTCAGAGTGGGTTATAAACATTAATTAAGCCTCAAAACATTCCTGTGACACAATTACACTAGTCATCGTTCTTGCATTTTAAATGGGCACATTACAGGAGGAAGACATTAAATGTAGGTAATTCTTCAGGTTAGGCTGATTCAGCAGCAAAACCACTCAGGGAACTTCTCATCACTGCAATCTTTAGTTCTGCAACTGGTGTCCTCAGACTTAAGAATAACATTTAAACCTGAGTTGTTGAAAAATGGGTACATTTTTGCAAAAACAAAAATTAAAAGTCCAACCTTGTGAAGGAAAAGGAAGGGATTCGCCTGGCCTTAGCTCTTCTGACCTCCTTTATGTCTAACCTGGACCTCTCCCCTTCTGATCGATTTGGATTCCTGTTCCTCCTTCTCATTTCCACTTCCCCATTAAACCATGAGCCCACACTGTGCTGCTGGCCTGCCGTGGAAGAAAGAGCCAGTTTTACTGATGACGAGCGTGGCCCCAACAGTCTGCTGAGAGACAGCCATGTCCACCAGACCCCGAGAGCTCTGCTTGGTTCCAGTCCATTTCACTTTCATGCTGGTTTCTGCTAAACATTGCCCAGCTCCCAGGTCACCAGCTGGCAAGGCTCTGAACTATTTTTAGCTGGGTCCAGGGCTCAGGGCACTAAATCTGGATAGGTAGCTGAGATTCAGCTCTAGCTTTTAAAAATAATAACTTCTATTTTTCTCTTGTTAAAATTTATCATGTCTTCATTTTAAACTTTTTGGAAAATATAGCTGAGAGAAAGGTGAGAACATTTAGAACACACAGCAAAAGGAAGAGAATTAAAATTTCCTGTAATACTCTTTATTGAGGTATAATATCTATCTAGTAAAGCATACATTAAATAAATTAAATATACATTCTGATACACTTTTATGTAAGTATATACTTGTTTAACCACCACCTAGATCAACATAAAGGACACTCTAGCACTGTGGAAAGTTCTCACTTGCCCCTTCCCAGTCAATATCCCCATGCCCCAGAGGTAAATTCTATTCTGACATTTATTACTTTTGGTCCATTTTATCTGTTTTTGAATTTCAGTGGAATCATACAGTATGCACTTTTTATATCTTCCTTTTTTCATTCATTATAAGGTCTGTAGGTTTCATCCATGTTGTTACACGTAGAAGCAGATTGGTTTTTTGTTTGTTTCTGCTGTGTAAAATTCCACCCTCTGAATACACTACAATTTATCAATTCCCCTCTTGAGGGATATTTAACTTGTTTCCAAATTTTGGTTATCAAAAATAAACCTGCTGTGAATGTTTTGTCTGTGTCTTTTAGTGTCATATGCATGCATTCTGCTGGGTATATACCCAGGAGCAGAATTGCTAAGTCACAGGGCAGTCTTGCATCTGGCCTTCATAGATGTGCCAGCATTCCAAACTGGTTGTACCTTTTTGCAGTCGTGTCAGCAAGGTGTAAGAATTCCAAAATACATCCTCACCAACACTTGATATTTTAAGTCTTTTTAATTTTAGCCATTCCGAAGAGTGTAACTTGGTATCTCATTGTGGTTTTCAGTTGCATTTCCCTGGTGACTAATGATGTTGAGCACTTTTTCAGACATATAAGGGACATTTGGACATCATTCTGTGAAAGTTTTTTCAAGTCATTTGTCCATTTTTAGAATGGGTTGTTTGCTTTTTTCTTATTGGTTTATAGGATTTGGGTTCTTTGTTGGATATATATACATATATATTATTTATACTATATATAGACGTATATGATATCTTCTCTCAGTCTGTGACTTGCTCTTTCACAAAACTTCTTAATTTTAATGAAGTCCAATTTATCAATCTTTCCTTTTATGGTTAATTATTTTTGTGTCCTGTTTAAGAAGTCTTTCACTGCCCTCAGGTCATGAAGATACTCTCCCATGTTTTCTTCAGAAGCTTCATTGTTTTATCATTTAGGTCTATGATCCATCTCAAGTCAACTTTTTGGGTATGGTCTGAAGTAATAGTCAAAGCTCATTTCTTTTCCATAAGAATTTCCAATTGCTCCAGAGTCATTTATTTATTTAAATTTTTTTGAGGAAGATTAGCCCTGAGCTAACTGCTGCCAATCCTCCTCTTTTTGCTGAGGAAGCCTGGCCCTGAGCTAACATCCGTGCCCATGTTCCTCTACTTTATATGTGGGATGCCTACCACAGCATGGCTTGTCAAGCGGTGCTATGTCCACACCCAGGATCCATACTGGCAAACCCCAGGCCACCAAAGCAGAACGTGCGCACTTAACTGCTGTGCCACCAGGCTGGCCCCTCCAGAGTCATTTATTGATAAGACCATTTTCCCCCCACCATTTATGTATGAGTCTGTTTCAGGACTCTATACTCTCTTCTATTGGTTTGTCTATTCTTGTACCAATACGACACCATCTTAATTACTGTCATTTTATATTAAATCTTTTAATCTGATAGTATAATCCACTAACTTTGTTCTTTCTCTTCAAAATAATCTTGTCTATTTTAGACCCTTTGCACTTCCATACACATTTTAGAGATAACTTGTCAATTTTGACCACCTCCCCATCACCCAAGAAAAAAGTAGTTAAGATTTTGACTAGGAGTACATTGAATCTGTAGATTAATTTGGAAAAGATTGATATCTTAATACTGAGTTTCCGATTCATGAACATGATATATAGCTCCATTTACTTATGTCTTCTTTAATTGTAGTCTACTTTTTTTCACTTAACAATAGATTACGTATATCTAACTACGTCATTAAATATTCTTCTACAAAATGATTTGTAATGCTGCATAGTATTCCACTATATGGAAGCACCATAGTTAAAATAACTCCTAATCATTAGATATTTAAATTATTTCTAATTTTTCACTGTTACGAGAAACTCTGTGATAGTTTTCATTGTAGACACAAATCTGTAAGCGGACTGCTGTGTAAAAGGGACTTTCGAGAAGAGGAATCAAGGGTTTTCTCTCTGAGTCTGCATGTGTGTGTTAGTTACACATTAAAGTGTGGTAAGAAAGAAAGCAAATGAGAGACAGAGAGGGAGAAAGAGAGAGACACACACACACACACACACACACAGAGTACAATAAACAGCTAGCATAAGGTGTTAAACAAAAGTTTCTTCTCATTCTCTGAGAATGAGGACACTACATTAAACACTACATTTACATGTTTTATGGCTCAAGCTAATCCTATTCTATACAGGAATATCTGGGATTTTTTTTTTTAAACTAGAAAATATTCTATTCACCTCAGCTACAGGAGAAAATTTTGTTTTTAGCTAGTGAAAAATGACAATTTTGTGATTAAGTCCATCAGATTCTTGGACCCTCAGATTCCTTGTTTATGAAAAGAATAAGGACCATGACATTAAAGTTCCTCCAAGCTCTAATGTTCTACAATTTTACTTAATGAATGCCATTGGTAGAGACAAAATAGATGAATTCAAATAAACAAAACAGATCAGAACATAAAATACCTATTTAAAATAAAACACAGAATGAAGAAAAATACATATGTTAAATATAAACAATAGGATCTTCCAATCCAAAATATATTGATAGAAATTTATGCAAATATATAGATTCAAATATGCATGGCCAATATCCAATTATATTTGATAAGCAATCAAATAAATGAACCAAAAGTTTGCACATTTGATTATAAACGTTGTAAGTCACCATTCAGAAAAATGGAGAGGCTCATTAAAAATGCAAATTAAAATGACTTTGATGTATCACTACCCACCTATTAAACTAGCAACAATGAGTGGAAATGATAAATACCTGGTAATAGCTAAACTGTGGAGAAACATGATATTCAATGGCTGCATAATATTCCTCTACACAAATATACTATTGTTTAGTCTCCTACAGTTGGGCGTTTGTCATTGGACAAATTTTACTGAAGAACAATCTGTGAATACGTGTAAAAGAGCTATACAACTGTTCCTATCATTAACGGATCATTCCACTTTGGGACATAGACTCCAAGGAGGAGGGTGGGGAAACCAGATGGAAAGTTTCTGTTGCTGTCCCAATGAAAGGAAAGGTACATTTGAACAGAGGCAGTGCCAGTGAAGATGAAGGAGAGCGACCAAATGACAAGAATGTGGATCCCACCAATACACAGAAATATGTTTATGGAGTAAGTGGGCTAGAGGAGTGGGCTAAGGCTACAGAGTAAGTGGGCTAGAGGAATGGGGGCAAAGAGCGTAAATGACATAGATAATACTGATCACTTCTGAAAATGTGTAGGCATACATGCTGATCTCCAAGGGCACAAACAGAGGAGAGAATGAACCCAAACTGAGAATTAGGTCCTTTATGGGTGTTACCTCATTTGGTGCTCCCAACTCTGCCAGGCAGGTATTATTACTCCTATTTTACTGGCAGGCATACCGAGATGCCCAGAGCTTAGATGCGCTGCCTGAAGGGTGTGGTTGTTTGTGGTGGAGCTGGGGTGAGAGCCCTGGTCTGTATGATTCTAAGCTCTTGCTACTCTGTCACGGAGACTTCCTCATTCTAGTAGAAAGTAGTATAACATTCTCTTCTCCCATGAAGTGTGGATCATGACAATTGAGGGAGAACATCAAATTTGGAAAACTAGTGTGGGAAAGATTTGGAATCTTCTTTGATTCATCACTCTCCTTCATCCCTCTGTAAATCCTGTCCCACAAACTTCTGTTAATCGCATCTCCAGGACAACTCTAGATCCATTCCCCAACTCCATCACTATAGTGTAGCCTGGGTCAGCCGAGTCCTGCCCACGCTGATCTGATACCAGGCTAATTTACCTGAATGGCATTGTATCCTGCTCTCTCTCTCTGATCAAACTGAGAAGGAACTCTTCAGGACTTCCTCATGAAGTTTCTTCCTAAATGGTCTTCCTAGTTCCACTCTAGTTTTCCCACACTTTCTGAGTGATTAGGTTGTGCCTCTGTTCTCAATACTCCAGTGGCTCCCATCACACTCAATATAATCCTGCATCCTTGACATGGCTCACTCTATCTGACCCTTCTCTGCTTCTGACTTTCTCCTTTCAACCTCTCTGCCAACTTACTGCACTACATCTGTGCCAAGCATGTTTCCACCTCAGGGGCCTTACATGGTACTTCTCTCTGCTAGAAGTAATCGCCCCCCTCCAAATGACCCTGAGATATTTACATGGCCCTCACTCTCATTTTATTCAGATTGCTGCTCATTTGTCATGTCCTCAGAGAGATCTTTCCTAGTCAGGAAAGCCCTGACTAAAATAGCATCCTTCTTTATCCCAAACTTCTTACCCTGCTTTATTTTTCTTTATGGCCCTTAGCACTACACACATGCACACACACATAGTCCACCTCCTAGGAAACCAACCATCCTGGTTTGCCCAGGGGGTTCCTGGGCCAAGGGACTTTTAGTGCTAAAACCCAGAAAGTCCCAGGCAAACCAAAATGGATTGATCGCCCTATACTTCCCCTACCAGAATATAGGCTTGACAAGGAAAAGACTTAATTTTGTTCTTTGCTGTATCCCCAGCACATAACACAGTGCCTGGCACAGAGTAGGTGCTCAGTTGATATTTACTGAATGAGTGAATACATGAATAATTTCCTGTTTCAAATAACATCAGGTCTAAACTCTCCTGCCCAGCATTCCAGTTCCTCCTTGACTGTCCGTCTTAATTACCCCACCCTATTTCCTACCGCTCCCTCTGTGCACCCCTCTGCCCCTCGCATTCCAGTATCCTTACACTTTTGCAAACTTCACCAGAAATGATCCCTTCACCTGAAGAGCCTCCACTGGCTCTTCTATCCTGAGTCAGTCTCTTTGATATGTTTTGTTTTATTTTCTGAGATCTATTCCAGTGAAAAGTAGAGGAGGGATGCATGAGTTCCTATCAGAATTCTGCAGGGTATTGTTTCAAAATACAAACTCTTCCTCTCCCAATGCTGAGAATTAGATAGGACGTCCTGGAGGCAGGAGGGGAAATCAAACTGGTATTTTGAAAAAGCTTCCCAGATGATTCTGACAACAAACACGCAACCGCTATTTGAAAGGCATTGATCTAAACCCCACAGTACTTCACAACTCAGTTCAGGTCCCTCAGCTATATGATCTCTATTAAGGCCTTACTTGACCTCATTGTCCTCTCCCTCTTTGGAATTCTAAAAAGCTTAGGATGTGCACCACAATCCTGAGCACGAGTCCTGCAGGACTGGCATGAGAATATGGACAAATCAGGATTGCTTATGGGGACTGTTTATTGAGCCCTGGAGCCCTCAGATGTGTGGAGCAGGCATTCCTTACCCTTCCCCTTGCTGTAGCTGAGAATGACCCCTCCTTTCCTCTCATTCCTGAAGACTCTGCCCCACTGCAAAATCACCCACATTCTGCCCGCTGGCATCCTGCCGTGACCTAGCCATCAAAGCAGATTACAGCCACTGGCCCAGTGCACACCTCTACTCATTTCTCAGAACAGTGTCCTAGAGCTGGTCCACCTAACCTAACTAGCCTCAACCTCTGAGTCATGCTGCCTGGTTGTTCCAGCCAGGGCTTTGGAATCAGACTGACCCATTGACTAGAGACAAATCAAAACCTCTGAAACTTCCTTCCCACATCTACAAAAGGAAAAATCCTTACCTCACAGGACTTTCAGGGAGATTACGTGTGATAATGTCAGTAAAAATTCCCAGTATGTGGTACACTTAGGAATCTCCAGCTAGAAGCCTTCTTCCTGACAAAGGAGCAATGCCCATCCTCTGGTCCTTGGGACGCTGGTTCTCCCAGCCAGTTTGGGTTCTGTCTTAACATAAGCATTGCTACTATAAGTAACCCAATGTTATTAGAATTTGAGATTACTCACTCTCATTCTCTGGGTGGTTTGTTCAAACAGGACTGGAATATGAGGGGCTAGGGCAACCTCTCTTCAGCAACTAGAAAGTCATTCTTTGAGCTGGTAGCTATATTAAAACACGCAAAATGGGAAACTGCTGTGCTGATCGTTGACCAGGCTGCCCTGGAAGACCAGAGGATGAAAAGTAGGAAGAGGCTGGGCATGCGGGTGCAGGGGTCTAAAGGATTCCTGCACAGGAAGGAAGGGGATGAGAAGAGTAGGTTCTTTCACAGAGTGATAGCTTTCAAGTAAAAATGACAGAGAGAGAGACAGAGACAGAGACAGAGAGACAGAGAGAGAGAGAGAGGGACAGATTTGGGCTGAAAATCATAAGTTCCAGATTCAAGCGGTAGTTTTGCTATTAAGTCAATGCAATTTGACCTTCCTAGATCTTAACTTCCTCAAGTGCCCTGTGAGTGAGATTAAAATCAATTGTATCTTTTTTTAAAAAGTTCCCAGCACGTATGTTTACTCCCTTTTTCCCTTCTGCCCTTACATTCTCTATCTTTTGCTTTGGAGCCAACTTCCTCCTGGCAACCAAACCTCCAGATACCACGGATTGTCCTCAGCCCACTCCGCTTATGGGATCAGAGGTATCAGAGCCTCCCTCACTCTCCAAGCTGCCGGTGTAGCCTTCATCTCACATTTAGGGCCCAGGTTTCCCTGTGAATTAGAACTGGAATTGTCTTCATGCCTATTGCTCAGGGTAGCAGAGAACACTGATAGTTGTTTTCTGCCACGCTAAATTAGAAACCTCAATGGCTTTTCCCCATAAACTTTGTTATAATTGGTGGTTAGAGTCCACATTACTATGGATACTCTTCTACAGTTATATTAAGGATTTAATTAATTTTGCAGACTGATGTGGGAATTAAACCACCACTTGTACCTCAGTGTGTGCGGGAAAATGTATTCCGTCTTCCAAACAATTGACCTTTTGGAGTCGATCCAGTTCCTAAGTTGAGGACAGCCTGTACAATATTATGTTACATTTTAGGTTTCATTTGTATGTCCTAGAATCAAAGACTTGTTAGAGCTGGAAGAAACTTTGGAAATCATTTATTAATGAACTAATTTTGTAGTTAATGAAACCAAGGTTTGGAAAGACAGAGAGATTTGTCTAAGGTTATTCAGCTGCTTTGGTCTCTCACCTCTAAGTCAAAGCTTTTCCCATTATCCAAATCACTTTGTGGTCATTTTCCCATATAGTCATTAAACCACTTGAAAGTTGGGAAGAGCAAGTCTTCTTCAGCACAGAATCAAACATACTAAATGTTTCATAAATACTTAATTGGTTCATTATTCACTTTGATTTAGAAGTCTATTCATTGTAAGATTTCCTTAATAACAAAGACCATTAGGGCATTTCAATTAAAAATTTATTTACAATAGACTGGATTTGGTGTAAATGAAGATTTGAATAATGATTCACAAATATTCTATTTAACCAGTGTTTCTACATAAAAGGACCCATTGGTGTTGGGTCTCCTCAATAAATATTTTTCGCAGCTCACAGACACATTTTGTTTTAACTTTAGGAGATACATGCCATTTATTTTAACATGTTCTTAGGGGAGTGCTACTCATTTCATAACTACATTAGAAAGCTTAATAATGCTTTGTTTGTTTTATTTACCAAAACCGATTGAAACAGAGTCTTATGAAACCATTCAGAAGTAAACCTTCTCCAAATGAAAAGGAGACTCATGCATTTGGATACACTGTATAAGGAGAGCAACCATCACTAGAAACAAAACATTTAAAATTGTTTTATTTGAAACAAACCTTCACATTTTGAATACTTTTCTTCACCAACAAACATAGTTATTTTCTGGTATCTTGTTTGAATGAGCAGGATGGGAGCGCACTGAAAGAGAAACAATTTCACATATGTAGATGACATGGTTTTATTGTAACAAACTATGAGTGACCTAAATAGACAGCTGGCCCTGTAATCTAATTAGAAGAAAGAAAGAAGGGCCACAGATCAACTCTTCAAAAATTAAATAGTCATCCTTTGTGGTAGCTGCTTCCAACTTTAATTGCCTTATAGTTAACAGTTGTATGTAGCCTGTTAACTCCTTCAATTACTAGGAATTTATTTGGCAATTATTTTATCTTGAAGGATATACCAGGGATAGTTTAAGAGACAACACACCACTGTGAGTTTGCGTTTATGTGCTGGGGGATCAAAAGGGGGCCAGGGGTGGGGATGGGAGGGTATGGGCCAAGGGCAAGGGAAGAGGCCTTTGGTTCCACCCAGCTTCCTAATTTGGGGGGCTAAAATGACTGATGACATACCTATGACTTAGCTGAAACTTTGGAGCTTGATTATTTTTTCATATGTGTATTGAAATGAAATTCAAACTAAACTTTAAGGAAAAATCTTGGTCCTGCCTGGGTGTAACACCTAGGCCTGGCTCTGTATTAAGAGGGGTGGCCTCCTACTGATGCATGTGTCTTCCTCTGGTTTCTCAACATCCTTGAATTAAGCTGACTACAAAAGCCTATGGTATTTGATATTCAGAATGGCTACACTCAAGATCTATGTAGTAAAATCTACTGCCACTTAAGACTTATTAAAGATTTGATTAGGAAGAACCATACTTATGGAAGGACAGCCCAATGAATGTTGATTCACTCATTTATAAGCTATCTTGGATTAGTCAGGGCAGCAAACAGCTATATATCATATCACAACCTCCACATTTTGCTACGTAAACCTATTCACTTTCATATTATATTGGCTATTGGCTAATATTGAGAGGCATATAAAATCCCTGTAAAAGTCTGGGCTAAAAGAAATCACGAGGCCGCTGTTCACTGTGTTCCAAAGTGCCTTCTTTGAGGACAATCCATAGTGATATCTCTCTGGTCTCAGCACAGTGATGGTTGGGTTTCTCTGAGTACTGGTCTGCCTTTATCTAATGGTTACTGGTGTGTCCAAGGCATTTCCTGTTAGTAAGTACAAATAAGATCATGATTTTATTAAGACCCCAAATCATAATTCCCTAAGTCTCTTGCAATCAGGAAGTCCAATTTCCCTTCACAGATGTTTCTGGGATTACCCAAGAATATTGACATATGTGACCCAAATGTCTCCCTAAGCCCAGTGGTGTGCTTGTAAATGTTTAACAACCAGCTCCCTGGTGGAAAAAGCAATAGATTTATAGCATTTGCTAATTTCTTTGGTGTAAATATTTCCACTGTGGTCAATATGACATCACTGAATGTGGAGCTGGAAAAAGATGCCTAGTAGCATAACATTATGTAGTGTTTCCACCATACAGATACAATAGATGTAAACAACCTCTAGACTATACATAATAATAAAATGCAGCAACATAAATAGGATGTGATGAGTTTTGAGTAATCATTGTCATCGTTTTTAGTATAATTTAATTATTTCTGTGTATATAATTTAATTATTAAATAATGGCTCTGTTTAACAACTGGCTTGCAAAATTCCTGAAAGTTTAACGATTGACTCTCATGAGCCAGTATAAGCTGGCTCCAGCACACCACTAGCTAAAGCCCTACTGGTTTGGGAGTCCCAACTAATAGTTTGCCCTTTGGTCTGTTAGATTAACAATCCTAGTCTAACAAGGAGCAAGACCTTAGCCTGATTCCTTTCCTGAGTTGTGCCACATGTCCAGAAAGAGTGGGAGGCAGTTTCCTACATGCAATCAGAACCACTATCTGCCCTGCTCCAAAGTCTACTAGTCTCCAGGCTTGGGTGCTCTACAGGGCTGCTGCCCACCACAGTGCCTGGTCCAACTAATGTCTCCTACACCAATGGCAGCCTTCTCATGTCTCTGCTTCCAAGGTGCCAGCTTCCCCAACTGGTGACTTCCTCTCTCCCCACAGACTACTGCTTACACCCAGGCCAGAAGTCTCCTCAATGTCAGTATCTGCCAAGTGGGGCTTCTCTCGCCTTGGTACCCACCTACGTACCCACCTGCCCCTGAACCTCATGCTGGCTCTGACTGCCTTTGTTGCTGCTGCTACCTACAGCATTGTCTTCTCCAGTCTCCAGTTCTCCTCCTCTTACCTCTTTCTCTGTCCTCAACCTCTTATCTGTATTTTAAAGTCCAAATAAACTTTGAAAACTGAGTTTCATGTAAATGTGGCACCAAAACTCATTTAACAAAGTAGAATAAAATGGAAGTGAAGCATAATCTCAATTTTATAAAATAGGTATGTGTGTGTACATATAAAAATATATTTTTGCCCCAGAAATAAGACAACAAAGTGGTTATCTATGGCTGGTGAAATTATAGGTGATTTTTATATTTTTTCTTTGTTTTATAAATTTCCTTCAGTAAACACTTTTTATTCTGAGAAGATAAAAAAAGGCTACTTTAATGGTAAATCTGACCTGAACTGATATAAGGTGTAATGTAGTCTTTATCTTCAGTGATGTAAATATTCATATGACTGGTTTTTAATTTAAAAAAATATTTTTTTGAGGAAGATTAGCCCTGAGCTAACATCCACCGCCAATCCTCTTCTTTTTGCTGGGGAAGATTGGCCCTGAGCCAACATCTGTGCCCCTCGTCCTTTACTTTATATGTGGGAGCCTGCCACAGCATGGCTTGATGAGCTGGGCGGAGGTGCCCGCAGCGAACACAGGCCACCTAAGCGGGGCTCAAGAACTTAACAGCTGTGCCACCAGGCCAGCCCCTTATATGATTTCTTAAAAAAAGTTAATGTTTCAGATTACAGTGAGCTGCACCAGAAGCTGCTGGGGTATTAAGTAATACATAGTATATGCACCAGTTAAACTTCAAAATCTGAAGAATTCTGAGTCTGAATTCTTATATAATTTTTTTGGAGGGAGATTCCCACAGAAAAGTTGGTTAGGCCCCTAATGATACAGCTTTTTCATTTTTATAGTAATTCTTTCTCAGGATTCCAAGGCACTAGAAAACCTGGTGGAGGGTGGAGAAGGGGACATCTGCAGGCAATACTCAGAACCACTCTCAATCCCTTCTGACTCTCAGGACTCTGCTGAGTCTGGCCTTTCTCTTCCCCACTGGTGGTGTTTTTCTCTCAGAGCTCATTCACTTTGCCCGGTCGAGTTTCCTTCGGGTGTCCTTTGTCCATTAAATATGTCTGCATATACTTGAACCCTAATTGTGGACAGGGTTCAAAGTTTTTTTCATGGAATTCATGGGCCCACGAAAATTGAAGGATAAGCAGACATTCTGTTACTCTTTAAGAGTCTCATGGAAGAGATTTGGAAAAGGGGCGTCCAACTCCACAATCTGCTACAGCAGATTCAAGTCCCAGGTCCAGCTCAGCCTGAACACCTACTCCCCTCGCAACTGATCTTTTTCTTGATTGCTAGAAAGCTTAGAATCATATTTGTGACCTGTCCTTAGGAAACCATGCATTTTGCATGAAAACTGGTTTAATCTTATCTTTCCCACTCTCCGTTTTCTTTTGTCCTATATTTCTCTGTACTGTTCTTAATTTATCCTTTGCATTTACTTAACTAAGCTAGCTTAAACCCCTTCTTCTGAAATAAAGCAGAGTATAAATAAATGTTCTTTAACAGAGAGGACGGAGACGTAAGATTCACGAAAGCACTCAACAGAAGGCAGAGAGCGGTACCCACGTCATATATTACTACTGCTGACGCCTCCAGGGCCCACTTTAACTTATTTCACCCAGGGACACTTGGGCAACTAGCCTTGTGAAACGGTAGGGTATAAAACCCGTTATTTGCAATGTCAAACTCTTTCAGCAGAGGAACCCTTTCTTGCTTTCCAAACGCGCAAACTCGAGTTTCAAATATGAGTAATGTAGTCCGCATTTCCCGTTTAACGGAAACATGAGGAATTGCTTCCAAGACCAGGGAATAAAGCCAAGGAAAGAAAAGCAAGGCGGGAAAGGCACAAGAACGACTTCTGCAGAGCACCCCAACAGGGGCAGCTGTGAAGCCGGAAGGTCAGCACAGCCTAGACGCGCTCTGCGTAACGGGAGCTTCCTAGGCGCAGCAAACCGCGGGAGCCTCTCGGGCGCCTGCGCGCCGGGGCGATTCGGCGCAGTGAAAGTGGTGAGAGACAGCGACGCACCTGCGCGAAGGCGGCCGTGGCGGGAGAACCGAGCCCAGTGCGGTTGCGCGAAGGCCGGGGCGTGCGGGGGGCGGGAGGGTAGCCGGGCGGCTCTGAAGGAGTGCGCCGTGCGCCTGCGCGGAGGGCTGCGTGGCGCGGTGGCGGGGAAGGGCGGTGTAGAGTGAGTGGCGCTGCGGGTGGGGCCGTCGGCGGCGCTGGTGAGCTTTGCGGAGTTGGGCGGTGCCGAGGAGGAGGAGGTGGCGGCTGGGTCTGACGCGGCCCGGTTCGTGGGGGCCCCACTTGTTTATTTATTTATTTCTCGTGTGTGCCTCCGAGTGCGCGCGCTCACTACTTGGTGGGGTGGGGGTGGGGGGAGGGCCCGGGGGAAAGGGGGAGTTGGAACCGGGGTCGAAACGCCGCGTGACTTGTAGGTGAGGGAACGCCGAGCCGTCGCCGCAGCCTCCGCCGCCGAGAAGCCCTTGTTCCCGCTGCCGGGAAGGAGCGTCTGGTGCCGACAAGATGGCGGACGGGGAGCTGAACGTGGACAGTCTCATCACCCGACTGCTGGAGGGTGAGTGCGGGACCCGGCCGGCCGCAGGGGGCCGTCGGCTTCAGCCCTCGTTTCCCCTCCGCCGCCGACACCCAAGGGGACCCCCCTTTCCCTCCCCGAGGCTCCCGCCGAGGAGGGGACGAAGAGGCCGGCTGGTCGGGGGAGCGGCCTCCGCGAACACGGTCGGGGGGAGGCAGGATGAGAGGGACTGTCCCCGCAGGCAGCCGGTCCAGGGCCTGGCGGGCAGGGGCCCTGCGGACCTTCGGGGACCGGCTGGGCGGCGCGCCGGCCGGGGGTGCTCGGTGACCCTTCCCCGGGAGGGCCGGGATGCGTGCTCGGGTGCCTTGTATGTGCGTGGAACGTGTATTTCTCTCGGTCCTCTTTGTGCATTGCTCTTGGCTGCCTCCGACTCTTGTTCCAGGAGTGAATATTCTAAAAACCTCCTCCTTGAGACGGTTATTTGATCTGTTCTGCGTTTTCACATCATGCTATAGAACGAAGTTTATTTAAGTAGAGGATAACAGCGGGAGTTGAGTACCTCCCATTTATTATTTAGCTTAAAAAAATAGTAAAACAAAAGTCTTTGAGGTGAAGATGCACGCAAGAACTGTGAAATATGTAGGCACATTTGTTGCAGGGATTGGCTTTCGGGTTTGAGAATTTAACAGGTTTCAGCAGGATTTAATTTCTGCACAAACTTAGAAAAGGTCTGTTGTAAAGTCTCTCTTGTGTTTAAAAGATATTTACAAGTCTTCGCAGCGTTTGAAGTTTCCGGGCCCTTCTGTTTTTATTGGACAGTTTTATGTTGGGGTGGGGGATTGAAGGAAAGGGACGAGATGGAGAGGCCAGGATATTACTCAAAGTTAATCGCGGTCTTCTGCCGGTGAATCCCTGCACCCTGAAATTTGCGTCATCACTAATTGCTTTGTGAGTGTGTAGAAAAGAAATTAAGCCTTTCCATTTAGAATTCTCTGTGTCAGAAACCTTCGAAGGACTGCATATGCATAACTGTTATTACTTGCTTTCAAATTACCCGAAGGTAATTGTTTACTACTGTGAAGCAGTTTGTTGTTACGTTTGGAAAATCATCAGAGAAGATTGTATGATTGGGAATGGGGGGAGGGCGCTCGTTCCTTCTTTCAACCAATGTGTGGGTATCTCATCGGTTCTGTATGTATCCGTTGTGTAACAAAATACAGTTTATTTGCTCCAGATGTGAAAGCCTTCCAGCAGTCTAAGACTGGATAAGAAGCAGAGTTTCGCCAGGAACTCTTATTTACCTTTTCCTTTACTATCAAGTTATTCCTGGGAGGCCCCCTGGTGCCTGCAGTCAGTGTTCGCTGCTTAAGACTTGGTGGACTTGAACAGAGGCGCACATCTTGCTGGGTCTGTGAGACATTTGCTCTGACAAGACTTGTATTTTGTAATTGTGCATTGTTCAAAGAGTGAAATGATAGCTATTTAAAAACTTCAATGTCTTGGTACCTTTGGGGGACATTTAGGGCCACCACCATTTTTATAAATCTTAAACTTAGCTTGTAAATTTAAATACTTAAAAAATCTAATGTGTGGCTCAACTTCTTCACTTTTGTTTTCCGTATACTTACATATTTATATACTTTATAGGAATAAAACAGTAGATTTGTGTGTTTCAAAATGGTTGATCTGGAACCTTTTAAGTCGGACGTAGCTTTTTATGATTATAGATATGTAAGAAGCTTCGCTAGTGAATTGTTCATGGTTATTGGAAAAAAGATATGGCGTGAAAAATAGGCTAAGTGATTCCATTTGTTTTTGTGAATTCAAATAAAATGTTTGGTTTTGGTTTTGGATGGTGTTTTTTCCTTTTTTTATGGTGAGAATTCTAGTCAAGACATTTTCCCCCTTTTAAATTACCAAGCGTTTATTAACCTGCTTCGTGCCAGTCACCAGGAATCCAGAGATAAGACAATCTCTTCACTTAAGGAGCTCCCAGTCTAAACAAGTGATTTTCCGGCTTTCCTAGCCTCCTTTCTGTTTATATGTTCAACACACACTCGTCAGTAAAGAATTTCATTAGTTGCTTCTTAATCCCCGAAAGTATATTTAGTTTGACAGGGTCTCCCTGGGATTCTTAAATTCTCCAGGCTCCTCCTTTCCTTCCCTCTTTCAAAATCCAGACTTCTTCCAAAACAGACTTTGATTTTCTAATAAGTAATTATTTTTAGTCTTCGGTTAAAAACTTTTTTTTGTCTGCCTTGATTTTCAGTGATGTTATGTGCTAATTAAATTTAACTAAAATTCAAGTGGTGGTATTTTGTAAAGCTGCCCAAGCAGAATAACTACAGTTAGATTTTTTTTTTTTAGTATTGAATGAAAGTACACCTTAAAATTTGGTCATAATTTCTCTATATTAGGGGGAAAAATCAACAGGACTTGATCTTATTTTAAAATGTTGATTGTAGTTCCATAGCATATACTTGATTCTTTTTTCTTACATCAAATTGTCAATCAGCTATAACACTTTTAGTA
This sequence comes from Equus przewalskii, assembly GCF_037783145.1. NCBI lineage: Eukaryota > Metazoa > Chordata > Mammalia > Perissodactyla > Equidae > Equus > Equus przewalskii. The sequence goes on along the minus strand of NC_091844.1, from coordinate 67,266,820 downwards.
ACTACATTTTTGAGTTGCTTCGTCTTTTTCTTTTTTAGGTGGGCATATCATTGATGTAATATTTTCAAAACACCTTTAGAACATTTTAAAAATTTTGTTACTTTTTTAATGCAAAACAATAGACTAATTCATTGTTTGGATAGTACGTTTTCCTCCAGTATATTTTCTTGGGTTAACGTTTTACTTAGAACTAAAAGCCAGAGATGCCTGCCACTCTATCCCCTGTAGAGACCCTGCTACCACATTCTCACGGGTTATCATAGTGCTCTCGACTGACTGTTTAAATTAAAGCTAGTTCCTATGGATGTCCTAGAAAATCCAGTAAAAGCTTTTTACTTTGATCTCAGTAGTTCCAAAAGGAGTTAGGATGGCAGTGAGAGTATAGCAGAATTACCTGGGCAACTTTATTCGAACTATAAATGTGAAGTTTATTTTGGAGGAGGTGAAATGGGATGAGTAGAATCTGATGTGTTTGGGAAGAGGATAGTGTAGAAAACTGCTTCCCGCTGATTAAGATAGTACTGGTTCTGTTCCCGCCACAGACTAGATCCAAGGGTTTAAAAACTGGCTGTACCAGTTGATGATAACATATACCTATTATATAAATATGTTTGATTATATATATCATATATATGTGTAAAACTGTGCATCTGGGATTTTTATAAATTTTTGTTCACATACTTTACCTCGTTAGAATGTTTATATAGCTTTATGAGTTAATTTTTCAAATATTGGGCATCATGACCATTTTTCCTTGTCATTGAAATGTTTTCAGAAATACTTTAAAAGCTATTTGCTGTATGGTAGAAAAGGTTTTTTTAAGTTTACTTTGCAACAAAGCTAAGCTTGAATATTACAGCATGAATTGTAGATAGTTAGCACTGTATAAACTTTCATGGCAGAAAATGATTGTGTTTATATTTTTGGCCCACTGATAGCTTTATGAAAATCTTCGGTTGTGTGTGTTCTTGTTTTGTTTTTTGATCCATTTTTCACTTAATATCAAGCCGTCAGATGTCTGAATTTGTGGAACTGCTGTCATCGTTTAGTGTATATCTCCCTTTCCTTTCTTGTGGATCATGTACTTTTTTTTTTTTTATTAATGTTATGATAGATTACAACCTTGTGAGATTTCAGTTGTACAGGATCATGTACTTTTAACATTTAGCTAGGCTGACAGACTAGCAAATAGGAAATTTTCCTCTCATGGATCCTTTTGAAAGTTAAAAAAAGGATTGAATTTGAAAAATGAAATAGATTAATGAAACCACATTATTGCATGTCCTCCTTTTTAAATAACAGTTTTATTGAGATGTAAATCACGTACCATACAGTTCACCTATTGGAAATGTATAATTCAGTGGTTTTTAACATATTCACAGAGTTGTGCAGTCATCACCACAATCAACTTTAGAACATTTTCACCACCACCACCCTCAAACACAGCCCTGTTCCCATTAGCTGACATGCTCTTTTTCTCTTCACCCATCCCCCTAGCACTAGGCAACCACTAATCTACTTTCTGTCTCTATGAATTTTGCCTATTCTGGGGATTTCATGTAAGTGAAATCATACAATATGTGGTCTCTTGTGATTGGCTTCTTTTAATGTTTTTAAAGTTCATCCATGTTGTAGCATGTGTCAGTATTTCATTCCTCTATGGCTGAATAATATTTCATTGCGTGACCATACCACATTTTATCCATTCATCACTTGATGGCCATTTGTGTTGTTTCCCCTTTTTGGTTATTGTGAATAATACTACTATGAACATTCGTGTACAAGTTTTTGAGTGGTCATATGTTTTCAGTTCCCTTGGGTATATAGTTAGGAGTGGAATTACTGGGTCATATGGTAAGTCTGTGTTTAACCTTTTGAGAAATTGCCAGGCTGTTTAAAGCCTCTTTTCTGATTAAATTGTTTAATTATGACCCAGCAGTCTAAAGGTTAGACAGTTTGAAGGAAGTGCTAGTTGCTTCTGGCAACCTCAGCTTCCGCATAGATCCAAGACCAAGTCTGTTAGAAAAGAGCAGGTTGGGGAGTCGGGGAGATCATCTGAGGGACACTTTCTTTTCTTGGCTGCTTCTTGGATGAGAACCTGGAGGAGGCATACAGGTAATTTAACTGATTTAGAGATTATTTTCCCATTAATTAGTTCCATCAGTTGTGGGAAACTGACAATTTGAAGTAGTCCAGAAGTGTTTTTATTTTGCTATTTGAATGCAGAGCTGAAGTTTTTCTGGTAAATGTCTAAATCCAAGATTAGGATTCATGGGGATTTAGGAGTCTAGTTGCATTTGAGTCTAGAGACAGGATTATATTAAGATTTAGGATTAGTGAGGAAGATAGTAAATTGTATCCAGTAGGGTTTTTTCTCTCATATCTTATTCTCGACATTTATTGTTTAACAGAGTATCCATTCAAGTGACATGCATTCTCAAACAACTCTAAAAGAAGTAAAATAATGTAGGTATATAGGAATATAAAGATAGTTAGGAATAATAACTGAAATCTCATTAAGTGTTTCTGAAACAAAGATTATCCTGGAAGTCTTGGAATATAGTGATGCAAGGAGCAGAAGTGGTTTGTAAATGTCAGTAAGTTTAGCAGTGGTGTTGTGATAGAGAATAGAGATTCCCAGTTGTATCATCTAGGATTTAATTTTGAGTGGATACAAATTTATACCCTTAGGCAGGAATCACTGCTCCTCTGGCAGCTGTAAATAGCCTTTTCAAGGCTTATTCCTGTAAAAATAGAGGATCAGTGAGGACTGGAAGGAGGAGGAGATAAAGGTCACAGCTCTTTCTTCTTGTGCACTGTCTTTCTTCCCCCAAGATTGAATTGGATTACCTTTGAGGTCTTGGTTATTAGTAAGTGAAATGTAATTTTTTTACACCTCATTCTCTGAAATACACGATACAACAGAGATTTTCTGTCTGTTAGATAAAATTAAAATGCTTTAATGAAATAAAGTCTTCATTCCCTAATTAGAGTTAGAAGACTAAAAAAGGAGAAACTCATTCTGACATTAAATAAATATAAATAACCAGTAGCCAGTCTTTTCCTAGTTTGATGGAGGAATTCAGTCCCTGGTCTTGGTGGCTACTTGTTAGTAGAAAAAGTAGTACAAGAATAGTGACACTTGTCTTTTATTCTGCCTCTGCACTGTTCACATGTGTAGCAAAGTGATTTATGAGGGTATATATAACCTTCCTGAAAAGTCACTGGCCTCGCAATTCTCACTCCCCATATTTACCTGAAGATGCATTTACGTTATGAACGTAATCTAGTGGGAGCATTGCCTTTGGATCTTGAGATGTGCCAAAACTGTGTAATTTGGAGGTTTTAACACAGTTTATTTCGTCATAAAGGAATTTTATCTTCAGAATGTCCCTGAGTTCACATCTAGTCAGTTACAGGTTGACCAAAACATTTTCTTGCTTTGAGTACTTGTCTGACACCATTTTAACCTTTCCCCCAATCCTACCTCCTATTTTCAAGATTTAGAGAAATCAAAAGTTACTTTTAATAAAAGAAGTTTGAGAACATCTGTTATATAGCTTTCTCTAGTGTAATATTTAGCAGTTATAATAGCTTTTTATTTTAAATAGTAAATTGAGAAGGAAACTTCTTAGGTATTTGAAGGTTTTGTCTGTGTGTTTGAGTATTTATCAAATAATTGGGCCAAAGTAGTGAGAGAAATGACCAGGCTTCTGAGTGAAAGTGAGAGAAAGATCTGGATTACATGATCACACAAAGGAATATATTTATGACCATCAGACCTTAACTGCAATAGTTATGTGAGTCCTGAGTGATAATCAGATGTTTATGCAATTAAGTGTTTACTCAAGATATATCAGTAAAGATGGATATAGTGGGAGGCCATGTTTATACTGGTTAAGAGTACAGGTTCTGCATGTATTTTAATTTCAGCTTTGCCCCGATTTCTTCTGTGTATTGAGGATGATAGTAAGTACCTACTTCATAATGTATCTGTACAGATTAAACAAGTAAAATACTTCAAACAAAATTCTTGGCACATAGTAAAAGCTCAGAAAATGTTAGCTGTTGTTATTGTTTAGTATAAACCTGAACTGAGAAATCGGTAATAGAAGGCTTCCTATGCTGATGAGCCATGGACCTTCCCCATAGTCATTTTTGAGAAGGCTATTCCTTGTGAGGATCTCACAGAAATTGTGTCCTCCACATTGTGGTTATTGCATACAACCCCTCTTCTCATATATTTGTATGTATAACATTCTTTCCTATTCCCATTATCCAGAGTTCATAATCTGGTTTGGCATGCAGTGTTGGTGCTGAGGGAGAGAGAGATTTCTAGGCAGAATAAAATGGTGAAAGGTGATTTAAGGAGATTCGTTGTATGCTTTCTTTTGGCTAGGGACTAGAGCAATGGAGCTGCAAACTTTTTGAGTTTTAATACCACTTTATATTTGTAGAAAGAATTGAGGACAAGAGCTTTTATTTATGAGTTATTTTTCAGTACTGTATTAGAAATTAAAACAATTTTAAAAATCTATTTGATTCCTTTAAAGTAACAATAATAATAACTCATTACATTTTAGCATAATAATGTTTGTTTTCTGAAAGAAAAAAATTAGTGGTAAGCAAATGTCTATAATGTCTGGTTTTGTAGAGAACAGCTAAATTCTCATATCTGCTTTACTTCAATCTGTTTTGAAATGTTATTTTGGTTGAAGCCTATGAAGAAAATCTATACTTGTACAGATAAGTAATTGAAAAAGGAAGGAGTATTTTAATAGCTTTTTAAGATAATTGTGGATATTCTTTAACATCATGCCAAAAATTGACAACTGGTAATTTCTTTAAGGTTAGTTGTAATATAGAATCTAAAATATTGGTGAATTTTTTGGTTTCTTGCATTAAAGTCCATTGACTTATCTTGCACTTACTTTAAATGGATCTTACACATGACCTCGTACTATGCATTGGTCATTTGGAAAATACTGGTTAAGCTGAGTTACACAGATTTTCAAATGTTGACACGTCTTATGCAATATAAAAAAAAATACATTTGTTAATGTTACAACAATATAGAAGAGTCCTTAAGTAGGGAGAAGCTGTCAAATTCATGGTGCTGGATATGTTTCCAAAATTTTAATTTTCACTTGAAAGCTTGAATTTTATCGTTAGCCACAAATACTGTCAGTTGTTTTCCTTGAAATGACAGATTCACTTTGTTCCTTTTCCTGAGTATCTGTTAAATATCTAACTGTGAATAACCATAGTTTGTCAGTTATGTTTTTCAGTAAAAAAGATGTTCCATGAAAAAAAGTGGCTAGATCAGCTTGGAACTAAAACAGTCACACAAGTGTTTTTCTTGAAGACAACCATTGTACTTTGGTATGCAGCAGAAATGCTTTATGGATACTTTCCATTTCATCATACAGAATGTTAAAAAGGTGTATGCTCAGTGGTGGAGTTTTTTTTTCTTCTTCTTCTCCTCCTCCTCCTCCTCCCCCAAACCCCCCAGTACATAGTTCTATATTCTAGTTATTGGTCCTTTTGATTCTGCTCTGTGGGACACTGCCTCAGCATGGCTTGATGAGCAGTGCCATGTGCATGAGCAGTGCCATGTCCACACCCAGGATCCGAACTGGCAAAACCCCAGGCCGCTAAAGTGGAGAGCCTCTGAACTTAACCACTTGGCAATGGGGCCGGCCCCTATTTTTATTTTTTAAAAATCGGCACCTGAGCTAACATCTGTTGCCAATCTTCTTTTTTCTCTTTCTTTCTTTCTTTCTCCCCAAAGTCCCCCAGTGTATAGTTGTATCTTCTAGTTGTGCTACGTGGGACGCTGCCTCAGCATGGCTTGATGAGTGGTGATAGGTCTGGGCCCAGGATCCGAACCCGAGAAACCCTGGGCCGCCCAAGTAGAGTGCGCAAACTTAACCGCTTAGCCGCGGGGCTGGCCCCTCAGTGGTGTTGTTTTGATAAAATTGATCATTTTTACTTCTTCATCAGGGGCATTCTTAAATGAAAGTGGACTTTTTTGTGTTGCACTGTAGGTGCATGGCAGTGACCACCAGTGATTACCAGTATAATTTGGCACCACTGACTTGGTCTGTGCTAAGATGCCAGCAGTTTTACTAACCATTGCTTTTGCTTTTGCACTGTGCAGATGTTGATGCAAACAGTGAAAAGGGGACACACTTTGAGAACTATAGGGCTAGGGCACTCTTTCCTCCATTCCTGAAATGTCTGTCCCCCATCCCTTACCTATATCTGTTACTTTTCTTCTTTACTCTTTTCTCATTATCTGTTTGTTTACCAGTGTATCTGGAATGATTTTTTTTAACTCATGATGATTCACACACTCCTTTGAGAATTCATGAAAGCCATGGGCCTTCTCAGGAAAATATATATGTTCATGTACATAATAATACAGGCAGTTTGGGATATTAATTATACAGAGCTCCTGAAGGCCATCTGGAGGCTCTGAAACCACATTAATCATTCCTATCAGGCAGACTTAAGGAAATTGAAATTATGGCAGCTGCCTAGTTCCTTCACTTAAAATCAAAATTCCATATTTTAGCCAATTGTAAAAGTTTTACTTTTATTCCTTTTTTGTGGCTTAAAGGTAGAGTTGTGTGCTACATATGGAGAAATTGCCATTTCATCATACAGAAAAAATCAAGAAATCTGGATTTAAGTTAGCTTTGCTATTAATTAATATGTAACCTTGAGTGAATCTTTTTTGGGGGTGGGGTAGGGTAGAATAAGTGGGAATTAAAATATTAAAGGCTAATGAAGATTACTAAGATTTCATTGGACAGGTGTGATAGTGGAATCGGTTGTTTTTTCTTGGCATTCTTTCTGTTTTAGAGAAGGCAGTTAATAGTAAGAACTTCTGAAGGAAAAATCAGATGGTTATTGGAAGATAAAATTTAGTATACATGCACAGCACACATACATATATCATACACCATTTGTAATTTAAAAGACAAACCGTCGTTGACAAAGTTTTTACATGAATATGAAATTTGAAATATTAGTGATTGAGTACAGTTTTGTCATGAGAGGAGGGGAATTCTTTTGGGAGAAGGTAACGTTTTGCTTAATTAAGTTTCAGAGTTAGTGTTCTGTATTATCAAAATCAATTCCAAGTGTTCCTCTGTTAATGCTGATCTGTAATGAGATTTTACATATTTCATCTTGGAGGATCTATGACAGATAGGTAGCGCAAAATACTGATATCAATGTACAAGTGTATGATTTTAGTTAAGTGATTTTAGTCATCACCTGGAAGGCATTTATAGAATTCTCTAAGTCCTCTCTTGATATTTGCCTTTTAACATGTCATTACCTTGCCGATTAATGAATTCCAGTAGAGGATTAGGTGGAAGCTTCTCAAACTGCGCTGATTTTCATATATTTTGCACTAGCATTGAGGTCTAAAGAATGCTGTTGAAACTGTGATTTGAGCTTAGGAAATAAATCTGATACACATTTGTGAAGGAATGAAGATCTTGTTTTAACTTTTGACAGCACTGGAAAGTTGAGTCATTAAGAAACATTACCAGGTTTGCAGCAAAATCGGGTTTATAAAACTACTCAGTGTTTGGTAATAGTGATTGCAGGTATTCTTCTCATTCAGAAAAATTTCTGTATTGGCCCTGAGCTCAAAAAAATCATAATAAAACTTTATCACTACTAAGCCATCAAACAGCTGTGTAATAGGACAAGTCAAGATATTCAGCTTTTATTTGTGAGAAATATTCATAGAACTGACAGTGGTTAAGTTCATGAGAGCTAATGAAGTTCATCATTGATAGTACTGGTTCAGTAATCCATGATAGGGGCTGGCCCCATGGCTGAGTGGTTAAAGTTCCCTGTGCTCCACTTCAGAAACCCGAGTTCTGGGGTTCGGGTCCTGGGTATGGACCTACTCCACTCATCAGTCATGCTGTAGAGGCATCCCACATACAAAATAGAGGAAGACTGGTGCAGATGTTAGCTCAGAGCTAATCTTCCTCAAGCAAAAAAAAAAAAAAGAAGGATTGGCAATGGATGTTAGCTCAGGGCGAATCTTCCTCAGCCAAACAAAAGAAAATAATAATAATAATATATGATAGCTTAAAATGTTTTTCCACTGAGTAATTGCACTATAGAGTTTTAAGCACCTTAAGTTTTCATAAACTTTGTAAAATTGTCTGGTTAAGTCTTTTTTTGCTCCATGCGTATTTTTACTACCATCAGGTTTTTTTTGGTCAGCTTCTTCAAGAATATGCTTGCCTCTATTTGTTCCACACAAACCATTCATAGAGAGTAACTCTTCAGTCACTTCAGATTCAGCTCCTTAAATAATGAACAACTAAGTATTGGTAATATCTGTGAACTCATCAAAAGCCAAGGAAAACCACTCAAAATCATTTGTTTTTTAACTGATTATTGCTTCCAGTGTCCTCAACTCACCTGTTTTACAGAAAGGCTAATAGTCTTAAACAAGTTTATTGTCTTGGGACATATTTCTTTGGCTTTTCCAGTCAAACACGATTTAATTAATTCACTTTAGTAAATGGCTTTCCTGTCTTGCTAACACTTGAACCAGTTGCAAACTTATTTTGGTTGCAGCCTCATTTTAATTTTTGTGAAGAAATTCTACTGTGATGAGATTTCACTTAAAATTTTTAAGTGTTTCTGACTCACTTTCTTGTGCATTGGGAATGTTTTGATGAGTGCTTAGTCTGGTAATGTGAACATATATTGTATTCTTTTAGCACAGCTATAATGTTGTAGATACAATGCCTCACCATCTGATTCAATAACAAAATAATCCATACTCCACTGTGCCTTAAAAGCATGACATTCACATTCCACTTTTCTTGTTTTGACATCATGAGTATGCACTGGTAATAAAAGTAAAATAAAATGTTGCAGTACAGCAGTAAGCGTGACACTCAAGGCACTGTTGAGTTATAACTGCATCTGTATAATCTGTAGTACTCTGAGAAGCAGTGTGAAGTAACTACTCAAATGCCATTGTATTGTGAAAGTGCCGTAGATAATACACAAACAAATAAGAGTGATAGTATTCCAGTAAGACTGATTTATGGACACGGAAATTTGAATTTCATATAATTTCTGTGTGTCACAAAGCATTGTTCTTTTTTCCCCGCAACCATTTAAAAGAATGTAAAAATTACTCTTACAAGTCACATAAAAGCAGACATTGGGCCAAGTTTGACCCTCAGGCCGTAGTGTTTTCCCCCTTTTCTAATGTAAACATGATTGTGCAGAAAGATTACCTTATCAGGAGTCAGCTAGACCTTGGTGCTCCCACCAAAGTTGTGTGACTGATTCAGTCAGGTAAAATATGGTGTTAGGGCCCATAGTGCCTAGTCCTTGGCAAGGTATTTCTCAAAATTCTTTATGTAATCATCTCAATTTCTAATATGTATCTGGTAATCATGTTGTATACCTCTCTGTTTTTAATTGAGCAGCCATTCCATTGTTGAAGAGCAACCAACACAGAAAGTTTTTGAGGATTTTGATCTTTGAGAGAAGGAAAGCACCAGTGAGCTCCCCAGTCACTCTGGCTTTTTTCCTGGAGGCATAGGAATAGAGCCCAAACAGAAGGTGGCAGTCTTACTGGACTAAAGAGGTCTGGGGCCACTAAAGCAGTTGAAACTTCAGTCCAAAAGAGGAGAGAACTACATAGATTCTGGCCTCAAAATCCCTAGTCAGGTATCCCAAAGTCATTGACTGACTTCTAAGGTACACTTGTGTAAGATAAGATTCTAAGGAACCCAGAAGAAAACAGTAGCTGGGAAGCTAAGCTCTGAACAGAGATTCCAACAACCCCCTAGTGCCAAAGAGGCAAAGTTGAAGTTCAAACTCTGCCAAGTTTTCCATTGAGAGCCCATCAGGGCCATTCCCTAAGATTGGGGGCAAAACTGAAATAGCCCAGCCCTCAAGAAAATGTGGGTGAGTCATTGGTACTCTTTCTGCTGCTATAAGGGAATAACGCTCTCTGGAGGAAGGTGTCACCTAGAACTTCTATAATTTTTAATCCATAATCAAATATTTCATTCAGGAAAATGCTGTAGGATGTTAATTGACCAAAAATCAAGAGGGGGGAAAAAAGGAGTAAATCCACAGATAATTCAGATATTAGAATTATCACACAGAGACGTTAACAATTTTTTTCTTTTCCTCCCCAAAGCCCCAATATGTAGTTGTATTTTCTGTTTGTAGGTCCTTCTAGTTCTAATGTGAACCACCTCCACAGCATGGCTCTTGACAGGCTAGTGGTGTAGTTCTGCACCCAGGAAGTGACTCCTGGCCACCAAAACACGCCAAACTTTAACCATTAGGCCATCAGGGCTGGCTCGACACAGAGTTTAGAATAACTGATTTTAATATGCTCAAGATAAAGAGGAAAAAATTTTATCAGAGACCTGGAAACTCTATGACTAAGAAAATACATTAACTAAATTAAGAATTTGGTAGTTGGGTTTACTAGCAAATTAGAAACAGCAGAATAGAGGAATAGTAAACTAGAAGAAAAGAGTTGAATAGAAATTATGCAGTGCTAAGAGAGAAAAAATGGAGGGGAAATACAGAAAGAAAGAATGAGACGGTGGAGGGGTTTAACATGTCTAATGTGAGTCCCAGAAGGAGAGGAGATACAGGATGGACGAAATATTGACCACGAATTGTCCAAAACCGAGAAAGATACCAAAACACAGATTAAAGAAGCTCTATGTGAATTCCAAGCAGGAAAAATACAAATAAAAGCTTATTGAGACCTGTCGTAGACTAAACTGCTAAAAATCAAAGAAAAAGAAAATCTTAAAGCTGCCAGAAGGAAAGAAGTCATTACCTTCAGGAGAACAATAAGAGTGATAATTGAGATGTCACCTGAAATTAAGAAGTCAGAAATCAACAGAATGACCTCTTAAAGTGCTGAAAGAAAAAAGAGTGCTAATCTAGAATTCTAAATCCAGTGAGCATATCCTTCAAAAGTGAAGGCAAAATAGGACAGACTAAAGCTAAGAAAATTTATTGATGATAGACTGGCACTAGAAAATACTAGAAGAAGTTCATGTTGAAAGAAAATTATCCCAGATAAAGGCACAGAACTGCAGAAACAAATAAAGGACAATGATGAGGATAAATGTGTGTAAATATAAATTAATACTGTTTAAAATAATTATGGCTTGTGGGGGTTAAAATCTGTGGAAGCGGTATGTGACAACTGTAGAACAAAAGGCTGGAGACTGGCAAATCAGTGAAAAGCACATTAGCTATCTCTAGAGTGACCACCCAAAGAAAAAGAATATGTAGCTAAAAAGCTCGTAGAGGAGAAAGTGGAATAATAAAAGATAATTGATTCTGCCAAAGAAATGCAAGAAAAGAGAAAGGAATAAAGAACAGATGAGATAAACAAAATAAATGACAGGATGGTAGACTTCAGCTCAACCTAGTAATTAAGTAAATGTAAAAGGAACAAAAGCTTAAGACAAAACTTAGAAGACCTAACTATGCACCGTTTACAAGGGACATATTTTAAACTTCAGGTCACAGGTGAGTAAGTGAAAGAATGAGAAAAATGTATCGTGCACACGTTAACCAAAAGACACCAGGATTGGCTGTTTATGTCAGAAAAAGTAGACTGTAAGGCAAGAAGTATGGTTAGAGGTAAAGAAGTGCATTGCATAGTGTTAAAAGGATAAATTCAACAGGAAGATATAAGAATCTTACGTCTTTTAGGTATTTAATAATACAGGTCTAAAACACAAGAAGGAAAAGATGGCTGACCCAAAAGTTTAAAATGACAGAACCACAACTGTAGTAGGCTTGTGCACCTTTCTTAGTAACTAACAGGACAAACAAGAAAAACATTGTCAAAGACCTACAGTCAACTTGACCTAATCGACACCCATAGAACACTTTCCCCAACAACTACAGGATATACGTGCTTTTCAGATACAGGCATAGCTCATTTTATTGTACTTTTCATGTATTATTGTGTTTTTACAGGACCCTTAACCAGCAAAAAGATTATGACTTGCTGAAGGCTCAGATGATGGTTAGCATTTTTAAGCAATAACGTATTTTTTAATTAAGGTATATACGGTTTTTTTTAGACGTAATGCTTAATAGACTACAGTGTAAATACATGTTGTATATACACTGGGAAATAAAAAAGTGTGACTAGCTTTATTGTCATCCAGTCATGTGTCACATAATGATGGGGAGACGTTCTGAGAAGTAAGTCATTAGGTGATTTTGTAGCGTAAACATCATAGAGTGTACTTATACAAACATAGGTGGTATAGCCTACTTACTACACACTTAGTGTTAGCTATGGTGTTACACTTAGGCTTTACGGTGCTAATCTTATGGGACCACTGTTGTACCTGCAGTCTGTGCTTGACCAAAATGCCGTTGTGCGGCACATGACTGTACTACATATGAAGCATTTTCTGAAATATATCATATGCCGTACCATAAAGCAAATCTTAGTAAATTTGAAAGAAATGAGATTTCAGATATGTTCTCTGACTTCAGTGGTGATAATCTAGAAAGCAATAGCAGGTAACTGGAAAGTCCTCAAATATTTAGAAATTAGGCAGTGTTGTTTTTAAATATCGACTTGATGGCACTAAAAACAACAAACTTCTACATATTGGCTAAAGAAGAAATATCAGTTAAAATTATAAAATATGTTGACCTGAATAATAATGAAAAAATGTGTCAAAATTTGTCCAAGGGGCCAGCCCCTTGGCCGAGTGGTTAAGCGTGTGCGCTCTGCTTCGGCAGCCCAGGGTTTTGCCAGTTTGGATCTGGGGCTTGGACCTAGTACTGCTCATCAAGCCATGCTGAGGCGACACCCCACCTAGCAGAACCAGAAGGACCTAACGACTAGAACATACAACTATGTACTGGGGGAGCTTTGGGAGAAGAAGAAGAAGGAAAAAAAACCGATAAGATTTGCAACAGATGTTAGTTCAGGTGCCAATCTTTAAAAAAAAAAAGAAAGAAAAGCTTGTGAAGTGCAGCTAGAAGCGATGCATAGAGGGATACATACAGCTTTGAATGTATAAGCAAAAAGAAAGGCTGAACATTAAGCTTCTATCTCAAGACAAGAGAAGAATAAGCAAATTATAACTGAAAGAAGGTAGAAGGAAAGATAAGAGCAGAAATCAAATAAAAAACAGGTCTATGATTTTGTTTAAATGAAATTGTTAAAAAGATGAATAAAATTGATAAACCCCTAGAAAGCCTGAAATGTAAAAAGTAGAAAATAAATTGCCAGTATCAAGAAAGATATGGGAGACATCACTATTGAAGGACACTAAAGAGATGGAATAAATGCAATAATGTAATCCTGGATTGAATTCTCTGCTAGAGAAGAAAATGCTATAAAGGACGTGACTGAAACAGTTCTTAAAATTCTAGTATAATCTTTAAGATTTTTAGCAATATTAGATTCCCTGAATCTGATAACTTGTACTGTGGCTATCTAAGAGAATATTCTTAGGAAATGTATACTGATGTATTAAGGGTAAAGGAGCGTGTTGTATGCAATCTATTCTCAAATGATTCAGAGAAAAGTAATATATGTTAAGGATAGTAAGATATTATAAATAATGCTAATAAATTTGATAATTTAGAGAAACTCATTTTGGCAAAACTGACACAAGAAGTAAAAAATCTGAATAGTCTTATCTCTGTTCAAGAGAATGAATTCATACTTGTAATACTTCTCAAAAAGAAATTTCCAGGCCCAGGTGGTTTCACTTGTGACCTAAACATTTAAAGAAGAAATTTACCGATTTTATACAGTCTCTTACAGAAAATAGAAAAAGAGATAACACTTCCCAGTTTGTTTTTAGAAGCTAGCACAACCTTAATACCAAAATCTGACAAATAACAAGGAAAGGAAATTACTGGTCAATATCTCATGAATATAGCCACAAAAATCCTGAGCAAAATATGAGCAAGTTGAATTCTGCAGTATATAAGAGAGAGAATGTCACATTTTGGTAGAGTTTATTCTAGAAATCCAAGGTTAGCTTAACAATATAAATCATATTAACAGAATAAAGAGAGGGAAATCATATGATTATCTCAATAGATGAGATATAGTATTTGACCAGTTTTAACACCATGATAAAATTTGTTAGCAAACCAGACGAGTATGTACAAAGCGATAGCTGTCATACTTAATGGTAAAATATTGAATGTTTGGGGCCGGCCCTGTGCCCAAACGGTTAAGTTTGCGCGCTGCACTTCAGTGGCGCAGGGTTTCGCCAGTTCAGATCCTGGGTGCGGACTTGGCACGGCTCATCAGATCATACTGAGGTGGCGTCCCACATAGCACAACCAAAAGGACCTCCAACTAGAATACATAACAGTGTACTGGGGGGCTTTGGGGAGAAGAAGAAGGAAAAAAAGAAGAAGATTGGCTCAGCTGCCAATCTTAAAGAAAAATTGAATGCTTTTTCCTTCAAGTTCAGAAACAAGACAAGGAAGATCATTAGCACCACTTCTGTTCAGCATTGTCCTGGAGGTCCTAGCCAATTCAATAAGGACAAAAAATAAAAGATATAAATATTGGAAAAGACGTAAAACTGTCTTTTCACAGATGATATGATTGTGTATTTGGAAAATCCAAAGGAATCTACAAACTGTTAGAATAGGAAGCAAAGTCAGTTTTCAAAAATCAGTTGTATTTCTGTATACTAACATCAAATAGTTGGAAAATAAAGTAAAAAAAATACTTTTAGAATAGCAGCTGTCCCCCCCCGCCAAAATCAATTTAATGAAAAATGTGCAAGACTGCCACACTAACAGCTACAAAACTGCTGAGAGAAACAAATGACAACCTAAATAAAAGGAGAGATGTCATGTTCATGGATTTAAAGACTCAAAATTGTTAAGATACCGGTTCTCCCTAGACTCATCTATTTGTTCCCAATTAAAACCACACTAGCCAGTTTTAAAACATATTTGAAAATGCGAAAGGACCTAGATTAGCCAAGTCAATCTTAACAAAATTAGAATGCTTACATTACCAGATACCAAGACTTTATAAAAAGCTGCAGTAATTAAGAGAGTGTAGTACTGATGTGAGAATAAACAGATTAATAGACTGTAAAGAGTGTCCAGAAACAGACCCATTCATGTATAGTCACCTGATTTTTCTACAAAGCTACCCCTGCAGTTCAGTGGAGAAAGGATGATCTTTATAATAAACGGTGCTAAATCAATTGGATATCTGTATGGATAAAAATGAACCTTGATCTTTACCTCAAACCATACACAAAGTTAATTTAAGATGGATTATTGAATGAGATAGGCTGAAACAATAAAGCGTCTAGAAGGAAACATAAGGATATATCTTTAGAGAATGCAAAAGTTTCTTCAACAAGATGCAAAATACACTAACCAAAAAAGAAAAAATTGATTAAATTTAATTAAGATGGATTTAAAGTTATTAAAATAACTTCTGTTTTCATCAAAAGATAGCATTAAGAGAGGGAAAAAGCAAGGCATAAACTGGGAGAAAGTACTTGTAACACGTATATTCAACAGAGGATTCATCTGGAATATATAAAGAATTATTGCAAATAAATTTTTAAAAGACAGTCTGGTTTTAAAGAATCAACAAAAGATTTAAAAGGAACTTCACCAAAAAGGATATCCAAATGGCCCAACATTACTCAACAACATTACTTATTAGGGAAATGCAAATTAAAATCTCAACAAACACCACTGTACACCCAACAAAATGGCTAAAGTTAAAAAGACTAATAATATCCATTGTTGGCAAAGATGTAAAGCAACATTGTTGGTGGAATTGTAAATTGGTGTAACCGCTTTGAGAAACTGGCAGTATCTACTTCTTAATAAAGCTAGTATTCCCTGTGACCCAGCTGGTCTACTCCTGTGTCATATATATTTTTATATATACACACACCCAAGAGAAATGTATGTGAATAATCATAGCATTCATAATAGCCCCAAAATGGGAATGACCTAAATAGAGTAGATAAGTATATTATGGTATATTCATACAGTGAAATATTTCATATGGCCACTAAACACAATAACATGGATCTCACAGATATAATAATGAGCAAAAGTATATACTGTATATTTATCTAAAATTGGAAAACAGGTCAGATTAATCTTACTGAAAGAAATCAAGAAAGTAAGCTTGGGCATTATTATTGAATGGTTAGGGCTTAAGGGAGCCTCCTAGAAGTATTCTGTATCTTGATCTGGGTGGTGGTTACTTAGGTATATATATAGTTAAAACTCATTGAATTATGCACATAATGTTAGTGTACTTTTCTGTATGTATGTAATACCTCAAAATGTTTTCTAAACAGTAATAGTGTAGTAGATAATTTGCTATAACAGGGTTTTTTACCTGATTTGCAATTATTACCTGCTGAAATTTCTTTTTCTGGGAAATTTTTGACTAAAAATTTTATATGATGGAGTAGAAAGAGTATTGGCTTTTGAGTTAGAAGACCTTGGTTCTAAATTCTTTTCTTCTGTTTTTTACTACCTCTAGTCTTATAAAACCTGGGCTCTGTAATCTTATACAAGTTATTTAATCTCTTAGCATTGTACAGTGTAGATAATAACTTCTCTTTCTAATTCCTGGGATAGCGAAAGGATTGAATGAGATGATTGATGTGAAATTGCTTTGTACCTAATGAATTATCCAGATTTATAGTATCTTCGTAATCTGGTGAGACACTTGGGTCTAGGCTCATGTACACAAATTCTGGAATCCCCCATGGATAGTGATAGTGATGTAGTTCCCCTACGTAACAGGGTGCGTTGATTTATTCCTTTTTTTCAGGTGACTCTCAGAAATTTTAATTGCTCTTGGAAGTCTGGGAGTACATACCGGTGGATAAGGGAACACAGCTTTTGAATTGAAAGGCAGCTGGGATTGCCCTGAGCCATCTACCCTCTTCTCCCAAACATTTGGCTCATTTGTTCCTAAGATTTGGTTACTTGTCAAAGGCTTAACCTTTGAAAGAACCTTTAGCTTCTCTAACTGCATTTCATCAACTCTTAGAGGTGATTGATTTTGAAATGAACTATTATTTTATGTGCCATGAAGGGAGAAAAAAGCCACTGCCAATTACAATTGTAAGAAATGATTGATTGCGGGATATCTCCTAACTTCAGAGATGTTAATTGCAGAAAAAACATGAATCTTAGAATCAGTGAAATATAAGAGATTTTGTGTGGTGTGTTTGTTTTGGTAAATTTTTAGTTTCTGTGGATTAGCATAGCTTATAAATTGAGGCATTTTTAGCTCTGTATAAATGTTAGTCAAAGTGCATGTTAGTGTAACCTAAATTATTCACTTGAGGTCAAAATTAAATAGACGTAATTTACAGAGAAAATAAAACAAATATGAGATAAAATATTTACCATTGTAGTTTAGACACTTTAAATCCATACATCAAAGTGACCCACACTAGTTTTGACTTAATAATGATTGCCATCAAGTTACAACTAAATTTTGATAACTTAAGTGTTTTATCACTACACAATCACAAAAGAAATTGTAGAAGCTTTTGCAAGAGCCAAAAGCATTTTGTCTGTCTGTTGCTCATTATCTTTAAATAATTACTTTTAGGTGTGTATTTGTCATCCTGAAGCAACCAGAGATCTTTAATCCTTCAAGGAGAGTACTTTTCCCCCCCAAACTGAAACAGATAGATATTTGATGCCCTGATGGTGCAACTATATTTTTTAACCATCACTTCCCAGATTTAAAATTTAATGCCAAGATTAAAAAGTGTTCCTATTGCAGGACATTGAATCTAAGCAGCAGTCTAGATACTTAATGGAAGAAGGTACAAAGTTAGATGTCTTTTTCTGTCTTAGAGAAATCCAAATGTCTTTGGGAAGTAGATAATTGATGTTTGAGAGCTAGTACTAAGGTAGAAGCTATGCTAAGTTCCCATAATAAAAGTAGTTCTGCTAATCATCGTTTTGAATTTCAGGAATGGTGTTATTAACAGTCATACTTGCTGAAGCACATTTCAACATTGTCTCTGTCTCTTCTTTGTTCCTTATATCTTACTATATTAATTGAATATATATACATGGGTTGACTTTTGCATGTGGGGCCTTTTTTTTAAGCCTCTGGACACGACAAAGGAATCATAGCAATTTTTAGCAAGAAACGTGGACTTAATTGTAAATGGGGATTAATAGAGGTGTATAGAAATGTAGTCTGTGTTTTCTCTTTTTAAATGCCTTTTCAGTTAAGATTAAATGGGAGCTAGCAGTATATTTAACGATTAAAGAGAACCAGTGGAGAAGATAATGTTGAAAGGAAATGATTACAAGTTCAATTCGGTAGGGCAAATAAGAAACTCTGCATTCACCATTCCTCCCCACTCTATCCCAGAAGTTACTGGGAACTATATTAGTTAATGGATTTTATTGCCCATTCATATGAAAAATGCCTTCTTCCATCTAAATAGCTAAATATAATGCCCTATTGTGAACATAATAATGCATTAAAATTTAATAAATATCTGGCACCTTTTTATAATTTGTTTTGTTTTAGTCAGAAAATGGAGGTCGTGATTGCTAAATTTTTGGGACTGCTCATAATATTCCAAGGAAGTATGTGAAGCTAAACCACCTACTGACAGATATGTTTATTTGGTCTCCCTTTCTTCATAGTCACTGGTTCTTAATGATGCTATTTTGGCCTTCTACTAAATGCAAGACTTTGCTGAGAGAGTAGGACAGACACTGAAAGTTGCTGTCCCTGAAACTTTTTAGATCTCTTGGGCTGCGAGGCTTCCAGTTGGCTACTGGAAAGCAAAAAATAGGACTGCATTTCCGTGGCAGCAGCCTCATCAGGCAGTAGCAGCATCAGGAACCAGCAGGAGTGTAGAGAGAAGCCAGAGATATTAGAAGAACCTTACTGTTAGTCATAGGACACAATAGAGTGTCTCGTGGTTTGCTGCCTGTGTGCCTTTTCTGGTCTTCGAAATAATGGGCATGACACTTTTTTAAGGATTATTATTTTATGGATAAATTTTGGAAAACTGACCATTTTATTCATTGTTTATCAGTACGAGGATGTCGTCCAGGAAAGATTGTGCAGATGACTGAAGCAGAAGTTCGGGGCTTATGTATCAAGTCTCGGGAGATATTTCTCAGCCAGCCTATTCTTTTGGAATTGGAAGCACCACTGAAAATTTGTGGTATGTAAAAGGATAAAGTTAGGAATGATCTCTTTTGAATCCTGGTTTTCATCCCATATTTACATTGAAGATTATCTGCAGAAAACATTTAAAAATTTTTTTATAAAAGAGATTTATAGTTTTTATTACATAAAATTATATAAAAATTGAAACTTTACTAAAATGACAAGTTACAAGAAGAAAATAATTTGCTACATGTATAAAAAGATTGCTAGTCACACTATATAAACAGTTCTTAGAAGTTAATAAGAAAAAGCCACTGCAGTAGGAATATAACAAAAAAAAGAAGCAGATCTTAGAAGAAATTCAAACGGCCAATAAACATAAGATCCTCAACCTCACTAATTATCAGTGAAATACAATTTAAAAACAAATCTCAAACTCTGATCAGATTAAAAAGTGTCAAAAATTGATATCCAGTGTTGCAAGGATGTGGAGAAATGGGCATTCTGATGTACTGGTTAGAAAAAAATAGAATTTGGAGGGGTCAATATGACAGTATCCATGGTCTTCTAACTTTGTTATAATCATTTTAATTTATTTTGAAGAATAGCTTTACAATCTGTATTTGTTAAGTTTTACAGTGGCTTTTGGCCAAAAGCAAAAACTTGTGACCTTGAGTTCAATGATTGCATTGTTATAGCCATAAAAATTATCACACAGAAAGCATTTTTCTGTAGTTCACATAACAGCAGAAAGTGGTATAAATAATATATTGTACTGGCTTTTGGTTTAATAACGCAGTTTTTATTTGTATTGGCTGTTAGTCTTTATGACATAGCTTTTATGAGCGTAATCATCAACTTTTGCTCAGTCAAGGCTTATTTGCTATATGCAAAAACTTTCATTCCCCTACGTGTTTCTTAGTTCTCCACATTCATACCATGTAACTTGTGGGTGCTTAGTGTGCCCCTGAAAAACTTTTTTTTCTTTATTCATGTGGTTTATTAAGTCATATGCTTGGTGCTCCTTTGTACATTGCCTAGCAAATAAGAGATATTAGCTAAATAAATGTTTGTTGAATAAATTAATTAATTAGCTTAGAGTATCACCTTTAAGTAAGAGGTAGTAGTTTGGAATTTTGTTGAAATGGTCAGTCCCTTTTGTGAATTTAAATGAAGCACACGTAGTTACTTTTAAGTCATCATAAAATGATTTGAATTCTCAGCAAGATACTCTTTAAAAGGCTTTAATGTAGAAATAACTTGAAGGTAATAGAAGTAATTTATACTAAATATTTCTAAGTTTTTGCTGTTTGTCTCTCTATTTGGTATAACAAAATGACCTAAGTTACACCACCAGATAATAAGAGTAGCTGTATTAGTTATTCATTGTTGTATAACAAATTTTCCCAAAACTTTGTGGCTTAAAACAACAAATATTAATTTGTCATCTTGTAGTTTCAGAGGGTCAGGAATTTGGGCACAGCTTAGCTGGGTTGTCTGGTTCTGGGTCTCTCACAAGGCGGCGATCAAGGTGTTATCTGGGCTGCAGTCATCTGAAGGCTCAACTGTGAAAGGATTAAGTTTCTTATGGGCCAGTGGACTGAGGGCCTCAGTTCCTAATGAGTTGTTCACCAGAGGCCTCCTTCAGTTCTTTTGTCATGTGTGCTTCTCCATAAGGCAGCTGGTGTCATTATTGAGCATGAGAGAACGCAAAAGAGTGCAAGCAAGGCCAAAGTCACAAACTTTTGTAACCTAATCGCAGAAGGGACAGCTTATCTCACTTTTGCTGTGTTCTCTTTGTTAGAAGTAAGTCACCAGCTACAGCCTGCATTCAAGGGGAGAGGATTATACAAAGGGTGTAAACATTAGGAATCATTTCATAGAAGCTATTTACCACCGTAACCAAATTTTCTAAAACTGACTTTTTCTATTTTTAGGAGATATTCATGGACAGTATACAGATTTACTGCGATTATTTGAATATGGAGGTTTCCCACCAGAAGCCAACTATCTTTTCTTAGGCGATTATGTGGACAGAGGAAAGCAGTCTTTGGAAACCATTTGTTTGCTGTTGGCTTATAAAATCAAATATCCAGAGAACTTCTTTCTCTTAAGAGGAAACCATGAGTGTGCTAGCATCAATCGCATTTATGGATTCTATGATGAATGTAAGTAAAAATAAAAATTTATTTTTATTAATTTAATTAATATTAATGGAAAATTCCCCAATTTTCCATTTCAAAAGAGTTCCTTCAATTCAGAGGTTTTTAAAAACGTGATCTAGCAAGCATAGCAAGCATAAGCCCAAGAAGAGAGCCTTTAATGAAAGAGCAACCTGAAGCTGGGAAACAGGTTACTAATTAAATTGATTCCTTCGGATCTCCTTGATCACGTAGTTTCAGGTTGACTGTAGCTTACTCAGCTGAAAGGCCTTGTTTTAATTAGTTTACCGGGTAAAATAGCCAAGTGAAACAGAGGTACACTATAGACAGTAGCCTCTGGTTTTCTAGTGTCCATTAAGCTTTTAGCTCTCAGCATTCTTATGATAGGACAGAAACTCCCATGGGCCCTGTGTGACAGAAAATACTGAGAACTTCTTTGAACTTATTTAAAAGTTGAAGTGTATTATTAGATTTTTAATCTATGCTTTTAAACCTAGAGAGATAAGGATACTGAATACTCCGGGATATCCTTATTTTATTGTGCTCTTTTTCATCAGGAAGAAATCACTGATTTGCTGTTGTATAGTGGTGTTTCCAAGTGTTATTACTAAATTACACTACTACATTTGAATTTGGTCTTTTACTTTTGTTAGGGTATGGGAGTGAACATATGTTTGGTTAATTACAATTTAGAACTAATTACAATGATTTTCAAATTGAATTTGTTTTTTAGTGCTGAATTCTCAATTAGAATCTATTTTTGCTTTTTTTCCATCCTTAAATTTAGTAGAGTCCTTATTTAAATTCTTACTTCCTTGATTCATGTAGTCATTTATTTGACAAGTGTTTGAAGAAATGTTATATGCCAGGCACTATTCTAAACACTGGGAATGCAGCAGTGCACAAACAGGTGATCTCTATTCTCATGAAGCTTATGTTCTAATGAGAATGATTCTATGTTTGATTTTATATTGCATTTTTATTTCTGAGGTGTAATGCATGGTTCCAATTATTTAAATCAGACCAGTAGACAGAAAGTGGGTGTAGTACGTCAAACTATAACCACTTAGCTAAAGCTAAATCAGAAATAGATATATATTCTTAAAGGATAAAATATGGGCTTGAATATCCTTGAGGATAGAAATGACATCAAATGAAATAATATGTATGAGAACAGCTTGTGAAAACTGTTTTGAGTTATACTTATTTATTGAGAGGCAGGTTATGGCATAAAAACATAGGAAGTTAGTGCTTGTGTCTTTCATCCCTCCCCTGGGTTGGTTGTTGCAATTTGTTGCCAAATTCAGAAAAATCGGGTAACACTAAAAAAGGTGAACACTTGAGATTGTCTTTGTTGTAGCTCTTTATGCTAGACTTCAGGAAAATTATGGCCTTTGTGTTTCTATTTATACTTGCTACAGTGCAAAGTTATAATTCACTCAAAAGTGATTACCAGTTAAGCACTTGGAAATTCCTTTCTTGGCAGTAAGTTTATGCTGTGTTACTTAATGCATTAGAGTTAAAATGGACAGTCTCCAGAGGCACCACTTTCACTTCTTACTAATTTGGCTAGGTTAACTAGTGTACATGTTGAATGGAAAAAATAAACTAATAGTCTATTAGACTGTTTCAAAGTTGTTATATTATAAATGTGATCTTAAAAGACAAAAGTTTTTCATGTATTTGTTTCATAAAGTACCTATAGGACAGACTTGGAAGTCTTTTGTAACTTTACTGAAGGTGCTGAATATTTATTACCTTTTTAAAAGTATACAAGTAACACTTAGAGAAAAAACAGATTGCTAGGTAAACAGAAGAAAATTGAAATCATTCGTAATCCTGTGGCTGAGATTTCAGATTTATTTACTCTATTTCTTCTTTTTATAGGCAAGCGAAGGTTTAATATTAAGTTGTGGAAGACCTTCACCGATTGTTTCAACTGTCTGCCTATAGCTGCCATTGTGGATGAGAAGATCTTCTGTTGTCATGGAGGTAAGCCGACTAGTAAATTTACCTTTGGATTTTTCTTACTATTCCATTATAGTCATGCGCTGCATAATAACATTTTGGTCAATGATGGATTGCATATACGATGGTGGTCCCATAAGATTAGTACCGTTGTGGGCTAGGTGTGTAGTAGGCTACATCATCTAGGTTTGTGTAAATACACTGTATGATGTTCGCACAACGATATCATCTAACGATACATTTCTCAGAACGTATCCCTGCCATTAAGCAACTCATGACTGTATTTAGAAAAGACCTATAATAATTAAGCTGCTATGGGAAAACAAAGCAGTGCTTGTGTGAAAACTCAAGTGATTAAAACTCTTTTAAACGTAGCTAAAATTTCTTTTAATAACTAGAAATTTATGGTTATTTATACATAATGAAAATGGAAATCTAGTACTTGCCTTTAAGGAATTTCACGTATGAGGAGGTTAACCAGAGTTTTGCTTGAAAAAATGTCTTCCCTTTGCCTCAGTTTTGACAGAAAGATAACCGCTATCAGTAAAAGGGAGAGGATCATGGGGCTGGTCCCGTGGCCGAGTGGTTAAGTTCGCGCACTCTGCTACAGGCGGCCCAGTGTTTTGTTGGTTCGAATCCTGGGTGCAGACATGGCACTGCTCATCAAACCACGCTGAGGCAGCATCCCACATGCCACAACTAGAAGGACCCACAACGAAGAATATAAAACTATCTACCAGGGGGCTTTGGGGAGAAAAAGGGGGGAAAAAAAGGCGGGGAAAGAGGATCATGATGATTTTCCTGCCTATATTAAACACCTTTCATCAGAATCCAGATGGAATTGAGCTTAATATTTCCACATGCCAAGAGTTCTAGGTTTTAGGTAATACATCTGTTTTAGTCCTAAAAATAATTTTTTGGTAGAGTGATAATTTATTCTCTGGGTAAGCTTGAATATATGAACGTTCATTTGAAAAACTAAATATGTGTCTTGCACTTGGCTAGATGCCATGAAAATATATGGACAGTTTATGATCTATCTTGAGGAATTTAAAAACCTGTTGATAAAATGTATATTTCAAAACATTGAGGAATGAATGGAATTTAATTATGTCAAAGTACTTGTAGAGATAGTAGTTGTTATGAGAAGTCACAAAAGGGAGAGAATTATTGGGTGAATGTTTATGAAGGCATTGAGTGTGGAGGATAAATAGAGTTTGGAGAGGTGAAGAGCACTTGAGACAGTCTTTTTTATGTTGTCTAATTCAAGGAATGTGTGAGTAACTGGCCCAAGTAGAATGTCAAGTACATGTTGGGGAATGATGGGATCAGATTAAAGAGATTTGAATACTCAGCAAAGGAGTTTGTTGACTGGTTTAATAACCATATTGGGTTTTTGTACAGGGAAGTAATTTAGTGAAAATACTGTAAGAAAATTAGTTTTTCATTAATATGTGGGAAGAATTAAAGGTGGAAAATGCTAAAAAGATAGATGTACTTGTCTAGGCCTGAGGTAATCAATGGTTTATTCTCCGATAGAGCATAATTCACTATATTAATTGAAACATTCAACAGTGGATACTAAATATTTCAGAAATGGTAGCTCTTGCGCATCAGTATAGCTAAGAATAGAAATATAGCAGTATGGAATGTGAATATTTAGCTTTATTCTTTGTGATGATACTTGGATTGTCTACCAAAGAAAAATAGTAGCTTATATTTATGTACTCCTTCAAAGCTTGCAAAGTATTTTCATGTGCTTTTTCTTGTTTATCCCTTCTGATCAACAATTGCGCTTTTATTGAAGATAATGAGCCTGTTGGAGTGGGATGTATGAAGGTCTTCTGGGACAGAGTGAGACACTTTAACTTGGAAGTGAACATGTTTAAGATTAGGTGGTAAGAAGTGGCAAAAGCGTAGGATTAGAATTGAGTACGTACCTGTGAAGGGCGGGGAATGTTTGGAAAGAAAGAACGTAGTAGAATTTCTTTCCTTGAGAAATCTTTTGAAATGAAAGAGAATTTCATTTCCCTGTTAGGGAAAAGTGGAGAAGACCTAATCATAATGTTCTATTATATCAATGTGGGATTCTGTTTAATAACTCAGTGTATTAAAGATAACATTAAAAGGAAAACTTTAAATATCTTTAATTTCATATAGTAAATCTACTTTGATTAAATACTTTTATTTTATTTGAGTGAAAAACTTTTAGATGTCAGTACTATGACTCATCTTTTTATTATAGGACTGTCACCAGACCTGCAGTCTATGGAGCAGATTCGGAGAATTATGAGACCCACTGATGTCCCTGATACAGGTTAAGTATATAGAGAAGTTTAGTTGTTATATATAAAATGTTGGCATATTTGAACTTAATTATACTTAGTGGAAGTAGGATTGGTTTGTGTAATAAATAATAGAGTTTTTTTTGTAGTCAGTAAGCTAACTACAGATTACTTGCAGTAATATAAGATACTTCCACTTTCACTAGTTATTCCCCGAAGTGCAGAACTTCTAAATATGGTTCTGTCAAACTTATCACAAAAGATCTTGCTATTGATTTCCCTTACCTTCCTGTCTTTCAAAACTCTCATTCATATCACCATTGGTTATGTCCTTCAAAGACTTGTTAAAAATTAGTCAAAGTTTTTTAATTAATCTAATTTTTCTTGTGGCCAGCCTGGTGGCATAGTGGTTAAGTTCACATGCTTTGCTTCGGCAGCCCGAGGTTTGTGGGTTTGGATCTGGGCGCAGACCTAGCACTGCTCATCAAGACACGCTGTGGCGGTATCCCACATAAAGTAGAGGAAGATTGGCATGGATGTTAGCTCAGGGACAATCTTCCTCAAGCAAAAGGAGGAAGATTGGCAACAGATATTTGCTCAGGGCCAATCTTCCTCACCAAAAAAAAAAAAAAAGGAAAATTTTTCTTTCTTAACCAAGAATTACAAGTAGCTTCTTTTAAATTATCTAGTAGTTTTTCATTGTTTTCTACATCATCTCTATTTCAAATTTTTAGAGCTAAACTTTAAGGCTCTTGAGATGGAAGGCTCTTTAGATGTGTGGTGAATTATGAAAATTGTGTCTGAAAGATTTATGAAAATTGAGTATTCAGAATTCCAGATATCTCTTAGATAAGTGAAGCAAGTCAAAACAAAAGCATTTAAGTTCCATTTGAGGATAAATTGTTGTGTTGATTAATAAATGAGCCCAATTTAATTTTAAAAATAAGTGCTAGGCACAGTTGCCAGTTATCCTAACTTTTCTGTTGCCTTTCATATTTGAGTACCAGTGTATTTACTAAGGTGTGTACTAGTCGTGGTATTCATATCATAAGATGCCATGAAGACCTGAGAATTTAGTGCAGTTAAGTTCTATTTCCGCAGTTCAGCTTTTGCTTAACACATCAATACCTTTCTGTGTGGCATTTTCTTTTTTCTTTTTGTGTAGAAGATTGGCCCTGAGCTAACATCTGTGCCAATCTTCCTCTGTTTTATGTGGGATACTGCCACAGCGTGTCTTGACGAGCAGTGCTAGGTCTCCGCCCGGATCCGAACCTGCGAACCCTGGACTGCCAAAGCGGAGCTCGGGAACCCAACCGCTACGCCACCTGGCCAGCCCCTGTGTGGCATTTTCTGACACCACTTCTTCTACAAGGGGGTTTCCACAACCACATCCTCAGATGCTTTACTTACATTTACCAGTTTATTATGAAGGATACAATTCAGGAACAGCCAAATGGAAGAGATGCATAGGGCAAGGTATGGGGGGCAGTGTTGGTGAACGGCTTTCACCAACCTGGAAGTTCCTCAAATCTAATTGTTGAAGGGTTTTTATAGAACTGAATTTCCAGTTCCCACTTCCCTTCCCAGAGGTGGCAGGGACAGGGTGAGAGGGCTAAAAGTTCCAACTCTAATCACATTTCATCTTTCTGTTGACTAGCCCCTTTTCTGAAGCTGTCTAGGAGGCTCTAGGTCACCTCATTAACATAAACTCAGGTGTGATGGAAAGGGGATCCTTATGAATAACAAAAGATACTCTTATCACTCAGGAAATTCCAAGGGTTTTAGGAGCTTTATGCCAAGAATGGGAACAAAGACCAAATATATTTTTATTGTATCACACTGTCATACTATTAAAAACATTAGCATAAGCAAAACTGCCCTTTCCCTCAGTTTCTACCAGACTTTTTTTTTTAGGCAGACTTACATGGTTGAATTAATTGTCCCATTGTCATTTGTGTAATCAGACCTACCCTTTATGTATTGTATCATCAATTCTCAACAGACTTGAATATCTTCAAAA
This sequence comes from Equus przewalskii, assembly GCF_037783145.1. Taxonomy (NCBI): domain Eukaryota; kingdom Metazoa; phylum Chordata; class Mammalia; order Perissodactyla; family Equidae; genus Equus; species Equus przewalskii. The sequence goes on along the minus strand of NC_091844.1, from coordinate 67,239,187 downwards.
TGAGGATTACCTAGAGTGCCATAGGGTCTAGAAATCCTGTTATAAATTAGGAACATCATATATATGGAGAAAAAATCTTTTAGTTTACTGATACTGGGATTGTTTATTGGTAATTGAGTAAAGAGGAATTGATTGTTCATCAAATAGGGTTGAGCTGGTTAGTTAATAAGTTCATTTCCCACTCTTAAGATCTAAAGATTCTGTAGAAAGATAAACATTAAAAAATGTATGTAACTCAGTCCCCGAGCAAAACATAAGCAAATCTTTAAATTGGACTAAGAATGTGCATTTGGTTGCTTGTTTTTTTCTCTCTCTCTCTGCTCTCCTTGGCCTTTTTTTTCTTTTGTGAGGAAGATTGGCCCTGAGCTAATATCTGTTGCCAGTCTTCCTCATTTTTTTTTTTTTTCTTCTCTCCAAAGCCCCAGTACATAGTTGTGTCTTCTAGTTGCATGTCATTCTAGTTCCTCCACGAGGGATGCTGCCACAGCATGGCTTGATGAGTGGTGCGTAAGTCCACACCTGGGATCTGAACTGGTGAACCCTGGGCTGCCCAAGCGCATGTGGACTTACCGTTTGGCCACAGGGCCGACCCCCCTGGTTGCTTGTTTTCAAGTATGATTGGATTGTTTTGCTCGGTGTACTGAAAGCTGATAATATCACTTAAAATGCTACTCATGACTAAACATCAACCATTATAAACAATTGTATAGATCCTCTTTTGTTAGTAAGCCACTGACATATTGCATGTTGTAGTAAGTTGCCTCAGAACTTACTTGTGTAAGTAGCACAACTTGTCTTGATTATAAAAGGAAAAGCATGCATTTTACCGGATTTTGATTGTAATTATAGAATATATTTGACTAAATCTAATAGAAACTAGTATTGAAATAATAGGGCATTTATTTAAAATAAGGTACAATATAAATATATATTTCAAGCATTACATCTTCAGGGTTTCTGTTAATGGTATAGTTCAGACATAAATCAGTTTCAGGGGTGACAAGTTTCTCTCTTTAACATATTCTAGTGGAAAGTTTCTGAGATGCTGAAAACAGTCATTTTAAGCTTTGATATTCTCTATAAGCTTCAGAAATTTAGTTTATAAATTTATAAATTAACACATTTTTTAAAGCAGTAGTCTAATGATTGTGATGCTTGTTCATTAGGAATTGAATTAGAAAACATTGAACTTTGACTCTCAGATTCTTATCTTGATTCCATTAAGGTTGAAGGATGCCAGATTGTTGTTGTTACTGTTATCTCATTTTGTATGTGTTGACCCTGTCATATTTCCCAAATAATTCTGAAAGCAACTACATTCTAGTTTTATCATCACATAAAAATTACAGGGGCCAGCCCTGGTGGCCTAGTGGTTAAGTTTAGTGCACTCTGCTTCAGCAGCCTGGGTTCAGTTCTTGGGCACAGATCTACACCACTCTGTTAGTGGCCATGCTGTGCTGGAGTCCCAGGTACTAAAAAAAAGAAATAGAGGAAGATTGGCACAATGTTAGCTCGGGGCAAATCTTCCTTAACAACAACAACAAAATGTATGTATATATTTAGATTACTGTCTTGGACTCCTGCTCACAGCTTCTCCTGTGGAAACACTAGAAAGTATGAACATTAAAGAGCCCTGGGAGGGTGTGTATGTATTTTTTTAAAGAATCAGCTTGTGTTCTTTAGAAATCAGAGCTTGTAAATTGAGACTAACTGTCCCAATGGATTTTGTATGCTGGTGGATTTCTTAGAACATTATAGTAGGAGCTTAGGAAATAATGATAGAAATTAAGAGTACATTGCCACTAATTGTGAAGGGTGTTTTAGATAATTCGCCTATCAAGACAAGTTATACTGTGACTCAAAATGAACATCTCCTTTCCTGATGACCGACCTATATTATGAAGTTTGTGGGCTATAAAAAAAAATCTTCCCTTAACACTAATTTTTTCTTCCCTTAGCACCATCGTTCTTAGAAAAGTACTTATCATCTTCTCAACATCCACCCCCTCTTAGTCTCACTACAATTTGATTCTAACCCACTCTCGTCCCATCAGCCATCAAGAAACTGCTTTCATTAGGTCTTATGATCTAATTCTCTGTGGCACTTTTGGTTTTCATCCTACTCCACTTGTTCATTGCACTTCAAACTTAATTGTTTCCTACTTCTAGATAATTCTTAGGTCTTTCAGGAGATCTTTGCTAGTCTAATCTCTTCCTTGTTTTGACCATTCCTACTCAATATTTTTTATTGATTCCCCCTCCTCAGCTTGCTTATTAAATGTTTAATTCCTCAGAGTTTATTTACTGGTCTTCTCACTTTGCATTCCCAAGGTGGTCTCAGTCCCTTCTAAGATTTGTAGTACTATTACTATGATAAAGATAGCCAGATAAATATTTTTAGCTCTGACCTCTTTTCTTAAGCCCAAAACATTACTAAAGCCAATGATTTTGTTCCTCCATATTTTACTTAAATCCTCTAGGCCTTCATGGAAAATGTTTTCTTCCCTCAAATTGATCTATAGATCAAATGCAATTCCAATGAAATCTGAATTGAGTTCACAGAATTAGACAAACTGATTCAGAATTTTATATGTGGAAGAACAAAGAATTAAAAGTAACCAAAACAATCCTGAAGAAAAGTATTAAGTGGGGATACTAGTCCTACCAAATAAAAAGATTTATTTAAAAGCTCTAGTGTGTTATTGGCTCAAGGATACATAAAATAGATTAATGCAATAGACTGTGGCACCCAGAAACAGACAGTATAGGTAGCTCTGTAAGGAAAGGATGAGCTATTCAGGAAATCCTGCTGGGTCAATTGGTTATCACTACGGGAAAACTATATACAAAAGATGAGAAGTCTCTTCCACATATCGTGTGCTTAAAGTGTGCCATACACATATTCCCTGTCTGTGGGAAGGGTCGGAAAGGTTGCCTGGCTACCTTAAGCAGCCAGGCAAGATATATTTGTATGATTGCTTTAATAAAGAGTGGCTCAGTTCAGTGAGCTGGGATTCTGGGGACCAAGTGATTGTTACTGTTTTTTAAAAGGTAAGAGGGCAGGAGAAGAAATGTGATATAGTTATACCTTATTTAATAAACTTTGTTCTGCTTTTTTCATTGCTGTGCTTTTATTCTTTAAAGGTCTGCTCTGTGATTTGCTGTGGTCTGACCCAGATAAGGATGTGCAAGGCTGGGGAGAAAATGATCGTGGTGTTTCCTTCACTTTTGGAGCTGATGTAGTCAGTAAATTCCTGAATCGTCATGATTTAGACTTGATTTGTCGAGCTCATCAGGTATGAAATATAAAACTTTTGGATATTTTAATATTTATTAACTTCACACAAGTTCGCTCCTTTTATTTTTGAGGAAACTGAGATCCAAGAAAGCTAATTATACGAGGAAAGCAGTGGGAGAGGTGAAGCCTGAACCTTGATCTCATAATTAACAATCTTATGATTTGTTAACCCTTTCTCACTCTCTAAGAGGAAATATTTCAAAAGAATATATTTTTGCAGTATACTGCAATGCCAGCAAATTTTTCAGTGATTGTCTAAAGCTTTCTAGAAATACTTGATCCTGTATTAATATGATGTTTACCTGTTATAGGTAATAATCAAATGAATTGTGTGCATTTTGATAAGAGCAAACCATATATAAAAAGACAATTTAACAATTTTTGAGACAGTTGGGAAAATTCGATTATAGACTGGGTATTATATCAAGGAGTCATTATTAATTGTTTTAGCTGTGATGATATTATTGTTATGTGAGAAGGATGTCCATATTTTTCAGAAATGCATACTCAGGTATGTAGAGGTAAAACGACATGTCTAGGATTTGCTTTAAAATGCATCAACAAAGAAAAAGGGGGATAAATGAAACAAACGTAGCAAAATTCTGGTAATTGAATCAGGGTGGTGAGTAAATGGGATTTTATTGAGCTCTTCTTTGTCTGCTTTTGCGTGTATTTGAATTTTCGTTCTTAAAATACATATACAATGTAGGTTTGTTTGTTTGTTTGTTCTATGTCCTCCTCTACCACTAGATTGTACATTCTTTAAGGAGGGGATCGCAACTTACTCACCTTTGAATATCCATTGCCATGTAAATTTACTGACATACTGTAGCGTGCATTTAGTGTTTGTTGAATAAAAATTAACAAAAGCTTGTTTTAACAATTTAATATATTAAGTCTTCACCCTCTCTAAAACATAATTGGTATGAAATACATTGAAAGACATTTTAAAAAATCTTTTTTGGTTACTTTTAAAATACTAAAAGTATTTGAAATTCGTAAATATAATATTTTTAAATATTCTTTGTTAATTCTTTGTCTGTTAAGGTAAAACCTAAGTGTAAGCTATAGATCTCCATTCACTGGTCTTTTCAGAAATGGGTGATTTTAAAAAGTCAGGTTACTGATCTACCTTAGTTTGCACGGTCTTTTTCCAGACACCTCCAATATCTATTCTACTTAATCAAACATATTATCTCTAAAATTAAGAGATTTATAATGTGAAACACAAACTAAAGATATTTCCTTTAAAAAAACCTGTTCTTTTAGTAAATGTCTGAATGAATGAATAAGTGAACATTCAAACTAAACTAAAAGGATGTACTGAGTGCCAGGCAACATGCTGAGCTGGAGTAGATAAAGTAACCAAGGTCTTAACAGAAAAGGTTAATATCTAAATTCTACCATGAGATAATTACAGCAGGAACATGTACAACAGGAACATGTACCTGATACTAAGGTAGGAATTATTTTTTTTTCATGTGAATTATTTTGGAGGTACTTTCTTATGAGCAAATATCGTAGGATAATTTTGCTTAATCAAAAGATACCTAAAAGATTTCAAAAGTATTCTTGCCTGCTATAAATAAATATAAAACGTTTACATGTCATTGCCTACCTCTCAAATTTGTAAAGCTGAGAAACGTAAATTGTTTAAATCACTCTGGAATTGACAACAGATTCTAGAAATCATGTTAAATCCTTAAGAAAAAGAATTATACACATAAAAATCTATAAGCAGCTAATTTTTATTAGGAGCTTGGTCTGTGTAAATTAAGCTCAACTTAGTAAAGGTTTCAGTGTCTAGCTACATAATACTAATAGAAAATTAGAGCAAGAAAAACATTCTTGACATAATCTGTCTTTCATTGTCTGGTTATGATTCATTGAATTAAGGATTCTATAGTTGGATTGTAATGCCATCATCTTAAGAAGTATTTGGTGTCCTAGCTCCCTGTAGACTCTGTACCTATTAGCATATGGAAAGCCTTGGAACTGGCATGATTTTTTAACTTTTTAATAATCATAACTTTATTTTTATTTCATTAACAAAACAAGGGTTTTTTTCCAGGTCTTTGTCACGTTAATTTCAGTTAGTATAGATGGTTGAGAATTACCTATAAATAAGTGTTTTTTCTTTTGATGTTTCCTTTGACAGGTGGTGGAAGATGGATATGAATTTTTTGCTAAACGACAATTGGTAACCCTATTTTCAGCCCCAAATTACTGTGGCGAGTTTGATAATGCTGGTGGAATGATGAGTGTGGATGAAACTTTGATGTGTTCATTTCAGGTATGATATAAATATAAATTTATAACAATTAGAAATCTAATTAAAACTATTATCAGAAGAATTTTTCTTTTCAATTTGTGTTCTTTCCTTGAGCAAGTATAGAAAATTGGTTTTATTCAGAAGTGATGATCACTCATAGACTTATTAGAGATTTCTAGTTTCGTTCACAAAGGGGTTCCAGCCTTTTTGGTATATATCAAATTAATTAGAGTCTTAGGGAACCTACGGTAAGTCAGTCATTTTTTTTTTTTTTTAAGATTAGCATCTGAGCTAACATGTGTTGCCAATCTTCTTTTGTTTCCCCTTCCTCTTATCCCTAACTTCCCCCCCGCCCCCCCAGTACATAGTTGTATATTCTACTTGTGAGTGCTTCTGGTTGTGCTGTGTGGGATGCCGCTTCAGCATGGCCTGATGAACCATGCCATGTTGGCGCCCAGGATCCGAACTGGCAAAACCCCAGGCCACTAAAGCAGAGCATACTACCTTAACCACTCAGCCATGGGGCTGGCCCCATGTCAGTCATTCTTGATGCAAGTGTTTAAATTGTTAAATTCCTGTATGACTCCTTGGATAGTGGCTTACCTGCTAAAAGAATGTGAATTCAGTGAATAGTTTATTTAGATTTTTGTTTTGTTTTGCAAGATGAGCGGGTAGGACAGACATTGAGGAAAAAGAATTATATTGTAAACTAGATGAAAATAACATAGAATATTTACCTAAGAAAAAACTTTCCAAATAATCTTAAAATACCCATTTATAAATACAGAACCATTTACATTTTAAAAAGAGACCAACTATAGCTTTAGTGTGCTACTTAACATCATTCTTGTTCACGGACTAAAACAACTTTAATACTTTGGTTTTGCAAAGATTATTTTATGTCCCTAATATGCACACACCTTTTAAATGTATAGGGACTTTCCCATCCCTTTTTCTCTTTATTGCATTATACTGTTTCTATGAACTAGTACAATTGAATGGTAAACGTTTGACTTCTCACTTACAATTTAAGGATAGTAACCAGGCCTTATGCTTCACCAGTCACCATAGTGGAGTTGGATTACTATGTTTTTTTCACTGAGGCGCTATGATTCTCTGAAGAGTTCTAAGAAATGCTTCATAAATCTTCTCTACACACTTTTTGTGTAAATATTGAGATTTTCTATCTATAATGTAGGTTAAAGCTCTATTTATACCCACCAGAATGAATATAATAAAAAAGTCAGACAGTAACAGGTATTGGTGAGGATATGGAGAAGTTGGAACCTTCATACACTGATGGTGGGAATGTAAAATGATGCAGCTGCCTTGGAAAACAGTTTGGCAGTCCCTCAAAAAGTTAAAAATAGAGTTTCTAGATGACCCAGCAATTTTCACTCCCAGCTATATACCCGAAAGAATTGAAAACAGGTACTCGTACATTTATATGCATATTCGTAGGAGTGTTATTTATAATAACCAGAAGGTAGAAACAACCCAAATGTCCATCAACTAAAGAATGACTGGGGTGTGGAATGTCCGTAAAGTGGCATATTGTTTGGCAGTTAAAAGTAGTGAAGTACTGATAGGTGTGCTACAGCATGAATGAACCTCAGAAACATCTCAGTGAAAGAAGCCAGTCACAAAAGATCACACACTGTACGGTTCCACTTATATAAAATAAGCCAGAAAAAACAAATCAATAGAGAAAGAAAGTAGATTAGTGGTGGTTTGGAGTTGCCACAGGGTCAGGGGAGTGGAGAGTGGAAATGAAGAATGATTGCTTATGGGGACAAGGTTTCTTTTTGGGGTAATAAAAATGTCCAAAAATTAGATAGTAACAGTGGCTGTACAACTCAGTAAATATACTAAAGATCATCGATTTGTACATTTTAAATGGGTGAACGTTATGATATTTAATATATATAAATCAAACTATTTTTTAAAATCTATTTACACATAAAAAATGGTCTGAAGAATTTTTGACTAATTACTCTCTAAATAAATAGTGACAGAATTATGATGAGGACCTAGGTCTTTTGACTCCTAGACTAGTGTTCTTTCCACACCACAGATATATACTAATTTGAAAAAAGTTTTACTTAAATCTAAGGGTTGGATAGTTGATAGGACTCATGTACTCGAGCTTTTGTTATTAAATTATCAACGGAATGACAAATAATAGCAGTATTCCGACATTTGCACACTTTAAATATGAGAAATGTTTGGAACTTTGCTGGTTTTTTATGCGTTTTTATTGCACTTTTACAACAATTCATGTCACTTATTGAAAAACCCACTATTACAACAATTGTCTTAAACTTACTGCACTTGAAAGAATAACATTGTTAATACATTGTTTACTTTAAGATATTGAAACCATCTGAAAAGAAAGCTAAGTACCAATATGGTGGACTGAATTCAGGACGTCCCGTCACTCCACCTCGGACAGCTAATCCACCGAAGAAAAGGTGAAGAAAGGAACTGTGTAAAGAAACCATCAGATTTGTTAAGGACATACTTCATAATATATAAGTGTGCACTGTAAAACCATCCAGCCATTTGACACCCTTTATGATGTCACACCTTTAACTTAAGGAGACGGGTAAAGGATCTTAAATTTTTTTCTAATAGAAAGATGTGCTACACTGTATTGTAATAAGTATACTCTGTTATAATATTCAACAAAGTTAAATCCAAATTCAAAATTACCCAATAAAGTTACATCTTCATGTATCACAGTTTTTAAAGTTGAAAAGCATCCCAGTTAAACTAGATGTGATAGTTAAACCAGATGAAAGCATGATGATCCATCTGTGTAATGTGGTTTTAGTGTTGCTTGGTTGTTTAATTATTTTGGGCTTGTTTTGTTTTGTTTTGTTTGTTTTTGCTAGAATGATGGCAAATATCTTAAAATTTTTTCCCTAAACATTTTAAAAAATGAAATGTGGAAGAGCTTTAAAGACATTCGCTGACTATTATTTTTCCCTTGCTTATTTACTTACAGACCTATTTGATCTTACTAAAACTTCTGCCTCATTACAATAAAAAGGAATTTTAGAGATTGATATTTTTAAAAAATAGGTAAACTGTCCAATCCAGTGATTTAATCAACAGTTTGACTGGGCAAACTTTACAGCTGATAGTGAATATTTTGCTTTATACTGAAATTGCCACTGATTTGGATTTGTGCACTCTAATTTTTAACTTATTGATGCTCTATTGTGCAGTAGCATTTCATTTAACTTTAAGATAAGGCTCATATAGTATTACCCAACTAGTTGGTAATGTGATTATGTGGTACCTTGGCTTTAGGTTTTAATTCGCACGGAACACCTTTGGCATGCTTAACTTTCTGGTAACACCCTCACCTGCATTGGTTTTGTTTTTTGGGTTTTTTTTTTTGTTGTTATTGTTGTTTGTTTTTAGATCCACAGAACATGAGAATCCTTTTTTGACAAGCCTTGGAAAGCTGACTATCTCTTTTTTTCCTCCCTCTGTACGAAGGATGTATTTAAATGAATGCCGGTCAGTGGGACATTTTGTCAACTATGGTTTTGGGTGCTTAACTGTCTAATATTGCCATGTGAATGTTGTATACGATTGTAAGGCTTATGTCACTAAAGATTTTTATTCTGATTTTTCATGATCAAAGTTCATATAATATTGTATAGACATGCTTTGTAGTGAACTATAGTAGCAATAATTTCTGTACATGATCAAGGGTTTATTGCAGCATTTCTTTTCCTGTTCTCTCTTTTTTTTAAGGGTTAGTATTAACAAATGACAAGGAGTAGAAAAGTCAGCATAGAGATTTTAGAAGGAGAACTTACGGGACACAGATTTGTGATTCTTTGGATGCGACACTTTTGGATGTGATTCTAAAAGCTTTTATTGAGCATTGTCAAATTTGTAAGCTTCATAGGGATGGACATCATATTTATAATGCCCTTCTATATGTGCTACCATAGATGTGAAATTCTTGACCTTAATATCGTCTTTGAAAATGTTAAATTGAGAATTCTGTTAACTTACATTTTATGAATTGGCATATTGTATTACTGCAAGAGATTTGATTTTCAGCACAGTGCAAAGTTCTTTCAAATGCATATGTCTTTTTTTCTAATTCCATTTTGTTTTAAAGCACATTTTAAACGTAGTTTTCTCATTTAGTAAAAGTTGTCTAATTGATATGAAGTCTGACTGGTTATTTTGTTCTTTTTCTTCCTTAACAGTGAGACATTTAAACACATTTTATTCAAATAGATTTTAATGTCTTTAACATATATTGAATTGATTCTTTTCTGAAAGTGTTCATGTACTGCATATGATGTATTAGATTAGGTCACACAGGCTTTTATCTAATGTGATTTAAATATCTTCCTAATTGGGGTGCAAGTTGAGCAATCTCTTAATTTTAGATGTGCTCTTAGTAATCATAGTGAAGTGGGTCTAGAAAATAAGCCTTTTGCAGGAGACAGGGCAGTCTTTTATTAATCTCAGTATTAGTCAAAACACATTAATTTGGATCCTACTTACTGGATTTTTTTTTTTAATAATTCATCTAGTCAGTACTGAATATGAAAAAAGTCACTAAGCAAATTAATATTTAGTCATTAAATTTAAAGGATAGAAATTTATCATGTTTAAAAAATTATTCAGGCAGTCTTACAACCACTTCACTAGATTCTGTTCATACAATGTGTTCATTACAAATGTTATTTACTTGGTAACACTGCTACTTGAAATAAATCAAACTTTATTTCTTAGGAGAAAAGTATCCTGTAATTCTAGTGTCACTAATGTATATCATTCTTCCTCTCTAATTTTTAATATTTTCTATATTTAAGTTTCTCCTTATTACAAATGTCATGACATTCAAAATCGTTAAACACTAGATAACTGTGATATGTGATGGGTCACGTGGATTATTAAGGTCAATTTCTATTAGTTCCTTTTTTGTTTTCTTTAAAGATTTTATTTTTCCTTTTTCTTCCCAAAGACCCCTGGTACATAGTTGTATATTTTTAGTTGTGGGTCCTTCTAGTTGTGGCATGTGGGACGCCGTCTCAGCATGACTTGATGAGCGGCGCCATGTCCTCACCCAGGATTCGAACCAGCGAAACCCTGGGCTGCCGAAGTGGAGCTTGAAAACTTAACCACTCGGCCACAGGGCCAGCCCCAATTTCTATTAGTTCTTGAATGGCAAGAATGGACTACATTGGACCCCTTGCATTTGAAGCTTAAACATTCATTGTTTTAATTTTGCCCGGGGACAAATTTTAATCATGATCAGCAAGACTAATTTGTGTAAAATGTTGAGTCAAAGTGCCAGCAAGAAGAATTTTAAAGGCTAAAAGGTGGTTAATTGGAAGTGTGAGAGTGTTCAGAGGATTTATATGCCTTTCAAAAAATAAATTCATTTGAGGGAAAGCAAGGAATATCTTGAGATGTGTCATTTAAGAATATAAAGGTTTATTATATTGAGCCAAGGAATTGAAATATATCTTCTTTCATAAGTTCAGGTACATTCCTTTGTCTTCTTGGCAGCTGTCACTTTTGAACCAAAAGAAGAATTTTTCTTTCACATCTTTATGCTAAAAATGTCTTTAGAGAGGGAAAATGGTCAGGCTTACTCTGCTTTTGCTACCCTGACCGAATCCACCACCTCTCCTCCTTGTGAATCCATTCTGAATCAAAGTTGCACCTGAGAAGACACTTAATAACCTGATTATACCAGTGGCATCCACTTAGATTACTATGTCCCCTTTTTGCTAGTAGATTTCAGTGTTTTACAGTGTTCTTAAATGGTTAAAAAGTGGTTAAAAGGATTTTAAAGTGCCAGCATACCTTACAAAATGAACAATAGTTAAATAAGACCTAAACTGATTCCTTGTAAGTATACAGCTGAAGTTTTAATATATTTATTCTCTTTATAAGGTTTCTTTGACAAAAGTGAAATCCTGATACAGTGTAACAATTTTGTTCTCCTGTTAAAATTGGATTTTACGGGTACCTTTGAAAGCCAGAATTTCTAAACAAATCCTGATTGGGAAATTTAAAAAGTCAAAACTTACTTCCTTCAGCCACCCCTTCCTACATTGGTTGACTTATCAGAAACTTCTTTAATTTTTCATTGTAATTTATTTTCTCATTCAGGTAGCCAGTGTTTAGTAAAACACTTATTTTTACAAGAGGGGCCATAAATCTTTGCTTCTTTCCTCTTAGGGATCTTTGCCAGCTACTGTGATTATAAAATCTTACTTGTAACCTACACTGTTTTGGGTTTCAATAGGGTGGAAGATCACAAATGAGTGTGTCACAGATCCGTTAGAATGTTGGGCATTCCTTCAAAACTTTGTTATAGTTGGCCCTTAGAACCCTTTAGGTCTAGATCAGTCTAAGTGTATGCCACTAGAATGTAAGCTCATATGGGCAGAGATTTTTGTCTCTTGTTAACTGTTGTATTTCCAGCTCCTCAAGTGGTGCCTGGCACATAGTATGCATGCACGCACATGTTTGTTTAATGAATGGCAAGTGAGTTTCAAAAATTATTACTATTTTAACACCTTGGCCTTTTGGAAAAATTAGCCAAAAATAATATAGTTTCAGTTTTCATTTATCCTCATCTAACTGCTTTTTGTTTCTGGAAGAGTCTCAGGAGAAAATTGATCTGGGTCTGTATGGCCAAAATAAATAGTTTGTTGTCAAAACTGTAATCCGTATTTGGTAAAATATTGGTAAATATGAAAAGTCAGTGTTCAGTTACTTGAAGGAACATTTCACAGCTAGCACCTGACAGGCACATTGGGAAGTTGCCTCTTGTTCAGAATCAAACTTCCCAGGGTCCTTATTGTTACTTTCTTGCCTCCCCCTTTCTGTAGTCTAGGTTCTCTGCTTTATTGACCTTAAAGTCATCTTTGTTGTGAGCAACTTCATTTTTTTTTTTTAATGATTTTATTTTTTCCTTTTTCTCCCCAAAGCCCCCCGGTACATAGTTGTATATTCTTCGTTGTGGGTCCTTCTAGTTGTGGCATGTGGGATGCTGCCTCAGTGTGGTTTGATGAGCAGTGCCATGTCTGCACCCAGGATTCGAACCAACAAAACACTGGGCCGCTTGCAGCGGAGCGCGCGAACTTAACCACTCGGCCACAGGGCCAGCCCCTGAGCCACTTCAAACATTTTTAGGAACATACTATAGTTCGTATAACATTTTGTCTTTCAAAAGTAACCTAGTAAATATGAACACTTAAAACCAGGAAACAAAAGTTCAAAGTGTAGAGGCTGTTGCCTCAATATAACAAATAAGGATTATGTCGTAGGCAGAAATAACTATGGGAAAAGATCAAGAAAAAGATATTTTTAGTAAGGAACAAAAAAGAGATATAGTAGCAAAAACTACTCTAGAGAAATTTAATACGGTCCTTTTATCTAATTAGATTGCTCATTATTCTATCCTGATACTTCTCAAGAGTTTTTATCTCTACCATATAAAAGAGCAGTCAGGGGGCCGGCCTCGTGGCCAAGTGGTTAAGTTTGCGTGCTCCGCTTTGGTGGCCTGGGGTTTCGCTGGTGCAGATCCCTGGCACCGACATGGCACCGCTCATCAGGCCATGCTGAGGCAGTGTCCCACCTAGCACAACCAGAAGGAACTACAACTAGAATATACAACTACGTACTGGGGGGCTTTGGGGAGAAGAAAAGATTGGCAACAGTTTTTAACTCAGGTGCCAATCTTTAAAAAAAAAAAGAAAAAGAGCAGTCAGCCAGCAGCCAGGCTGAATTCTTGGTCTTAGTGCAAAATTCCAGGAAGGAAATTTGTCCCAGCTTGGATGAAGGGCCCTTATGACCTGAATGAATGAGGAAGGGGAAAGGTGATATTGCAGGAATGTGGCTGCTACTTCTGTACCCAAGTGGTTTGGGAGGTTGAGTAGAACGTTTCCTAGAAAAGGGACACTGAAAAAATCCAAAGCTGTCCTCTGTGATATACTTCAAAAGATAATCTAGTCATAAAAAGTCTGAAATATGAAATTGACAAGATGTAGACTGATAGGAACTCTTAAAAACTAGTAGCAACTATCTAGAAAATTAAGCATTCATAATCTTGTAAAGTTGAAAATGTGTATGCCCTAAAACCCATCAGTTTCACTTTAAAGCATTTATTAAAAACTACGTGTGCACCGTGGAGTGTATATGAGCAGAAGTAGTAGTCAAAATATTTGACTTTAAAAGATGGGAACCGACCGATTAGACTACCAACTAATCAGAACCTGTGCCAACTATAAATAAATACTACCATTGACAGGAGCATTGATACATTATGGTACATTCATAGAATTCTATACAGCACTGAAAATGATGCATGCTGAAAGGGTCATGCATTAGCATGTCTAAAAGTTAAACATAAAGAATACGAAGAGTATTAAATTTACAAACAAGATTTGTACTTAAGGATACTTAGGGTAAATCTAAAGAAAAAGGAATGGGAAAAACAAAAGCTCTTCAGAGAAGGGGAGAAGAAGGAGCATACAGAATCTCGACAGTACTATATGTTTTATTTCTTGAATGTTCATGCTTTTTTGGTAAGTAGTGTTTAGTTTTTATTATGCTTTAGGCTGCATATCTGTTACATACATTCTTTTGTACATATCAAATATTCCATTTTTTAAAGTGTGTATGCAATCCCATTTATGTAAAATTGTATCTATACGTACACATAATAAAAATAATGTTTTATAAAAAAGATAGCTGGTTAATAAGAGTACATAAAGCAGAACTTTAGAAAGTGCTGTAAGAATTTAAGAGTGGCACAGAGCCCTGCACTTGTTAAGCACTCAAATGACTGGCTGCTGACTTAAGCTGGATCTTAAAGGATGGATACCAGATAGAAAATTTAAGTGAAGGTGATGAAGACAGAAGACAATATATGCAAGCTCAAAGAAGTGGGAAAGTTCAAGACATGCTCAGAGAAAAGCAAGTATGTTAGTAAGTCTGGAGTAAAGAATTCTTAACGGATAAAAGTGGGGCAGTATATTTGAAAGTAGAATGGGGACAAAAGAGGCAATGCAGACAACCCAGTACAGGGCAGTGTGGGCTGTGGGCAATCATCAATGATTTTTTTAGTAAGGGAATAATAAAGCCATATTTAGAGATGGTCGACTAGATGGATAAGAAGAGGAAAGGGACTGTAGACAATATCGCAGAGGCTGTTCACTTAAATAAATGCTTGAGGAGTTATGCAAGTTCCAGATCAAATGAAGGAGGCAAGAAGGGAATTAAATGCCTGCTATGTGCCAGTCCCCTGCTAGACACAGTATGTCCCATACACTCTTACAAAGGAGATAGTATCCCACATTTACGTTTTTTTCTCCCCCAAGCCCCAGTATGTACTTGGATATCCTAGTTGTAGGTCATTCTAGTTCTATGTGGGAGGCCATCACAGCATGGCTTGATGAGCGGTGCGTAGGCCCACGCCCAGATCTGAACCGGTGAACCTGGGGCCACCAAAGTGAAACACCAAACTTAACCACTCGGCCTTGGGGCCGGCCCCCCACATTTACATTTAACTGAGCATACAGAGGTTAAGTAATTTGCCCACATTCATAGAGCTGGTAAAATGGAAGTGCTTATATTCAAACCAGGTCTGTGATTCTAAAGTACATTTTCTTTCTTGTATGTCACAGGCCCAACATAGTAAAAAACTTAAGAATGAGAACACTCATGAAGGCCTCGCTGGTAGTAACCCTTAACTTGAAGCCAAAACTTAAGTGATAAGCTGCTTCTCCAATAGCTTGGTTAACATCTGTGTGTATTTGCTGACTTGTGTGTGCAAATTTCGCTTAAGTAAAAACAAATTCCTGTGAAAATTTTGGGATCCTAAGGAGTACCCTCCTAACTGTACTTTACATTTGCATTATATTTGCATCTCTCTCATGGCACAACTCATTGTGTCTTATATTTCAGTTATTTGTGTATCTGTCTAGAAAGTTCTAGAAAGGTAGGGCCATGTCGTATTCATCATTGCCTACTACTTTGCCTCCCATTTTGTGACAGTGCCTTCCATATAGTAAACATTCATTGTTCAGTAAACATTCTGTACTCAAGACTGAAAACTAGTAATCACGGTAAACCCTGATACCTTGAGGGAAAAAAGAGAAGAACCAGGGAATGAGAGATGAGGTTTGAAGCAGTCATTTTCCTAGGAGAATCAATATTGAAAGTTTTCACAACCAGTTGATGCTTCTTGATCTGCCCCTCTATTTAAGGGCCACGGGGGAAATGTCAAAGGCATTTGTAAGGAAAAATGAGTTACCAGATTGCACTGTTATCTTCCTTGTAGGTGATTTTGCCATCATTTCGCTATGTGAGAGCCCAAGAAAGAACTAATACATTTATTCTTCAGTTGCTGACCAAAGAACTAATTGCTGGGTTAGTACCACAAATAGGCAAGGCCAAATTGCTTTTTAAATGTAGTAATTATAACAGCTGAAAAATCTGGAAGCAATCCAAATATAAAAATGATTTAAATTTGGCCACCCATTCTGGAGTATTGTGCATTCACTAAAAATACCTAGAAAGACTGTAGCAACATGTAAAAAACGGGGAGAAAGGAGGTTACACATCAGGTAAAAGAGAAGTGAAGAGGAAATCATGTCACAGAAAAAATTAAGAAGCTATGAAGAAGCCTTTTATTTATTCGTTTAACAAACATTTATTAAGCACCTACTACATCCCAGGCACCAGGCCAAAGGCTAGGATGAGGCCAAAAAGAAAAGGTACCTGTAGAATTTACAGCTTAGAACAGTAGATTTAACAGAATAGAGTAACATTAACCCTTCCCACGAAGAGCTGCGGTATTCACACCTTTCTTTTTTAGTTGGAAGTGGTCTCTTCCTCTGTTTATGTAATTATTTTTAAATAGCAGTAATTGAATACACATTATAATTGCTGCTGCGAAGTTCACTTCTGATTCTCTGTCCTGCTACTGACCTCTCCATTTATGGAGTTCCCGCCCGTGTGTGTGCAAAGCGCCGAGCTCTCGCCCGTGTGTGTGCAAGGCGCCGAGTTCCCGCCCGTGTGTGTGCAAGGCGCCGAGTTCCCGCCCGTGTGAGTGCAAGGCGCCGAGCCGTGCCGGGGCGGGGAGGTGAGGTAAGACCTGAAGTCCCAGCTCTGGGGGCCTCTCCATCTAGCTGGAGGGAAGATTAATGGTTCTACTACTAGCCTGGCTTTGATAAGTGTCCAAGGAAAGGGGTTACATTAGGATGCAAGAGGAGATGTGGGAGGGCCAAGGCGCTCTGCCAGGGCCTTGCCGGGAGGGTAAGCAGAGCAGCCCAACGGTAGAACTTCTGCCAGCGGCGGGGACTCCGGTCGCAGCCGGCTGGCGGCCGGGAGCCGGAGACGCGGCGCGCGCAGCCTCCGGCCGGCCCCGCCCCCGGCGGCGGACCCCGCGCGCTGATTGGCCCGCGCCGGCCTCGCTCCGGGTTGGCGGGAGGTCTCCAGGCGGGGCTTGCGGCTGTGTAGCGACCAGCGAGCAACCGTCTGAGGTCCGAGAGCGTCTGCTGGAGGCCGGCCTCTGGCTCGGCCCCGCTCCTCAGCCCCAGGTTTCGGCAGGTACCTCCGCCCGCGCCTCGCCGGCGGCTTTCCGCTTTCGGCTGCGCCTGGTCCCCCCATTCCCGCTCGTCCCCAGCCCCGCCGCCCCCGGCGTGTGAGAGTGTGGCGGCCTCGGCCCCTTCCCCTCACGCTTCTGTCCATGAGTCCCCTCAGGTGCTTCGCTGCGACGGGAACACTCCCTCCCAGCTCCTTCGGGCTGTGCTTGAGCGGGCGGGCGGGGGCGACGAGGGGCCGCGCTCGGGTTCGCAGGGGCTGTCGCCGGCTCCTCGCCTC
Source organism: Equus przewalskii (assembly GCF_037783145.1). Taxonomy (NCBI): domain Eukaryota; kingdom Metazoa; phylum Chordata; class Mammalia; order Perissodactyla; family Equidae; genus Equus; species Equus przewalskii. The sequence continues at coordinate 67,221,734 of NC_091844.1, read as the reverse complement.
GCGGCTTAGGTCGTGCTGGCCGGCAGGCCGGGCCGGGGACGGGACCAGGACGGGCCGCCCGGCGGAGAGGGCCCTGCGGAGTGGCCCGGCCCGGCCTCCCAGCTCGGGTCCCGTCGGACACGCTGTGTCCCGAGCCGGCTCTCGGCGCCACACGTGGCCTCCCTGCCTTCTCTCGACGGCTGGAGACCAACCAGCTTCATTCAAACAGACAAAAAGAAGCCTTCGAAGTAATTTAACATTTAAAGGCTGATGAACCCATGCTGTGTTAGAAGTCAGATCCTGTTTGTCTACAAATTTTATTCTTTAACGGAGCACTTTTAAAAATCCTCTCGTTACCCCGAGCTCCTAGGGGAGGAGACGGGGCTCCCGCAGTGTCGCGGCGCGAGGTCGCGGTGAGACGCCGGCTCTCGCTGCAGGTCTGGGCGGGGGTTCCCAGGGGCCTCCGCGGGCTCTGCTCCTGCCGCCCCAGGCGCGCCCGAGAGCGCTGGTCTTAGAGCACCCTCGCCTGACTTGTCCTTCGGGCTGCCGCTCCTTTCCTCTTTCTCATCCCCGCCGCGTCTAACAAGCGGAGGGAGGCGTTCACCCGTTCCAGCTCCCGCTCCCCGCGTTCTGTCCACCAGGCTCCGAGTCGCCCCCACTCCGGCGAGGGGAGCTGCTCCGTCCACCCATGGCTTGGATGTCTCGTCAGGTTTGAACTTACTGAGGCAGCTGCGCGTGGAACTGCACAGACGCCGCAGCACCTAGCCCTTGGCTGAGGCTAAGTGTGCTACAGCCGTTAGATGATTAGTTAAATTAGAAAAAAAATCTTTAAAGCATCAGAAGAGTGGAGATTTGAGAACAGCCCCGGCAAAGCTTCCAACTACTTTGCCACAATATTTTTTTCTAAATTTGCTGTATTGTTTTTCAATAATTAGATTCTGTGGTTATGACAGAAAAAAATGCTTTAGTCATTTCAATAAGAATTCTTTTTTAAGAGTTATTTTATTTTAGCAAAAAGGTGATAAGCCCACCTTTCCTCCCCGCAGCGATGGCTTATTTAACCAAGTCACAATTTATTGTGCCCATTTACACTGCAAATGCTAGAATAATTTTTTTTTAATGTTCACTTATAGCTGGGTTTGTTTTCCTGGGGAGGAATGCAGTAAGTAATATCGGACCGCTTACTGTGTGTCAAGTATTTTAATCTTTAAAACAATTCTTTAGTGGTTAAAGAATAGGGGGCTTTGGTGTGGGACAGTCCTGGATTCAAGTCCCAGCTTTATCACTCGCTAATTATGTGGCCATGGGCAAATTTCTTAACTTCCCTAAGCCTCCAACTTCTTACCTAGAAAATAAGGATACAATAGTACCCACCTTATAGAAATGTTTTGAGAATTAAATGAGATAATACATGTAAAACTTTTAGAATAGTGTCTGGCACATACTAAGTGCTTGGTGTGAAGCAGTTCTAAAGAAGTTAAGGCTTACATGCCTGCCCTGAATTGCCAGTGGGTATTGCTATTAGATTTTTCATATAGGCAGATGAATCCCTATACTACTACTTCTATTGTATGATTCTGTGAACACCCACCCTGTCACTCTTTATATTACCCCTAGAGAGAAGAAATTATTTTAGATGCCTATACATTAGCTGTGGTCTACTTACCAAAAAAAAAAAAAAAAAAAAAATCCTAGGCATCCTATTCAAGTGTGAATTCTGGTATGATTTTTTTTCATGGTGGTGGAGTCCATGTAAAAACTCAGTAAAGGATCTTGCCGTATGAGCATAGTTTCTCGTAGTTCCCCCTCCTTCCTTATCTCTTGCCCTTCCCTGAAATGGCCCATATTTTAATTTGCCTTTCATTCTTTCCCTCTTGCTTGCCATCGAACCCCTAATTCTCTTGTTATATCTAAATGAAGAGCAAAATTTAAAAGCTACCTCAAGGTGCAATTTGACCAAGAAGGTAGCATTAATAGCTTCTCTCCTTAAGCTCCTTCTCCATAACTCCTGCCAGTGTTTGCTCGTTAACCTCAATGAATCTCTATTTTGGGAATTTCAGGTATTTCCTTCTCTTTCTGTTTTCTCCAATTTTATAGGAAACATCCCAACACATACATAAGGGTTTAGTGAAACAGTGTAAAGCTATACTGTGAGCATGATATTTATTTTTTGATTCATAGAAAATTTGCATCCTATTTCATGATATATCCATGGTTGTTTTAGCATAACAACACTATTTTAAGTTACTTAACATTGAGTAAATCTTACCTCCTGGTAGATATTCCACAGTTATTCTATATTCTGATACATTCCAACCCAAGCGTAACCCACACACACACACCCCTCCCTCCCCAATTTGAGAAGCCTGACTATTTAGTTTTTTCCATCTAGATTGTAAGGCTGCTCTTGCTTCAGGAAAAAAGATGCAGATGAGGCCTCCAGCTGTCTCCCAGATGAGGTGGGTAGGAAAGAGCAGAAAGTTGTTACACAAGTCTCAGGGCTCAATTTATCACCCATTCCTTTTTCTGTGGCACCTGTAGCACCCCTACCCCCAACTCCATAATTGCCTTCAATTTGGTTGGACCTTAGGATCTAGGAAGAAAGATGGGGAGAGAGGAGGGAAGCAAAATAGAGGGAAGAGAAGCAATTAGAGAATCAACTGAATAGAATTTCCTCTGCCCATTCTTCATAATCTAGCCCTGTACTGTCTAATAGGGTAGCCACTAGCCTAACCCATAGGGTAGCTATTGAGCACTTGAAATGTGGCTGGTGCAACTGAAGAATTGAATTTTTATTTTAATTTAAAATTAAATACTGAAGGAGTGTAAAATATTTTTCCCTTACAGCTACTTAATTTGGTAGGACTGTATTTCACTTTAACTGTTGGAAATTTAGCATCCAAATTGAGATACACTGTAAGTGTAAATACATGTGAGATTTCAAAGACTTAGTACACAAAAAAAGAATAAAATATCTCATTAATTTTTATATTGATTACATGTTAAAATAATATGTTGGATTATATTAGGTTACATAAATTTTATTACTAAAATAAATTCACTTGTTTATTTGTACTATTTTAATGTGGCTTTAAAAATAGAAAATTACCTATGTGGCTCACATTATATTCGACAGTACTGATCTAGCCCCACTGTATCCAATCTTATTTTCCATTCCTTCCTTCAGCAGGGAAGTTTCTGAGGGTCAGGAAGGAGAATCTGTACCTATCTCTTTGAACACCAAGGGAGGCATGGCTGCCTGGGTCACTGTGAGTTATGGATTCAGAGGTTCTCATTAGGGTCTTAGACTAGTTTCCTGCTTTGCTTATTCATACCTTCACTTCCTATTGCCCTATAAATACTTTGACCACAAAAGTAATGACTGTAGTAACTACGTGAACTGATTACCACCAAACATGATACTGATTATGCATATTGTTAAATATTGATGGATTAACTGTTTCAAATTTTTTTCGATTATAACACTATACATTCATGTACACTTATAATCAGCCACTCAAATATAATGGTCATGCACTCAGAACTTTAAAAATTAGAGTGATCAGTGTATGAGACTCCCTCAAAGCACATATACCATATATTTCTTTGCTAAAATTGTTTTTAACTTTTTAATAAATACCAATAAATGTTTGTTGAATAAGTGAATTTTGTAACATATCAAGGAATTTACCAGTAATAAAATATGTTTTTGTGGGGGGGGGGTTGTTTTTTAATATAACACGATATTGATAATAATTTAGTTCTGGAAATAGTTTGCCTTGTTCTATAAAGAATTGGAGGTGGCATATAAGAACCATATGATAAAATTATGTCAAAACAAGCAGAATATGGGGGGCTTTGGGGAGAAGAAGGAAAAAAAGAAAAAGAAGATTGGCAACAAATGTTAGCTCAGGTGCCAATCTTTATAAAAGAAAAACAAGCAAAATAAAAAATTATCAGGAAAAAATAATATCACAAATAGATTATAAACTCAGCAGTTTCTATAATTAACTTTCACATTTGGTTTTGAGTTCCCTTGTTGTCAAAGCAAAATACTATGCAGGATCTTATTATTTGGGAAGAGGAGGCATATTAGTTACCCACAGCTTTTCTTGGCACTGAATTTAAAAGCAATTTCTCTTGTGAGTCACTGTCACAGATAACATTTTAGTAACAAGCTTAGTAACATTTCATATGACTGCATCTGGTAGTGTCATTCAATTGTTTTTATATAGAAATGAACGAGTGTGATAAATAATTGTATGTTTTATTTTTACAGGAATCTTGGGAAACCAAAATGAGGCATAATCAGCTGTGTTGTGAGACACCACCTACTGTCACTGTTCATGTAAAATCAGGGTCAAATAGATCACATCAGCCTAAAAAAACTGTTAATCTGAAGCGTCCTATTTTTAAAGATAGTTGGCCAGCATCTGAAAAAAATGCACATAATAGCAAAAAGTCTAAACGCCCCAAAGGACCCTGTCTAGTTATACAGCGTCAGGAAATGACTGCTTTCTTTAAATTATTTGGTAGGTTTAAAATATTATAATAGTGGTAATTGTAAAGTACTTAAAAATGAGAGAATGTAAAGATTTATTTTATCATTTTCATAGTAACCAAAGAGGATGCTCTTGTTTTCTGTGTCAGATTTTCCATCTTTTGATTGCTTTTGGATTAGAAATTTAGACTCACTTAGCTTCTAGACTACTTAAATCCAAGTGTCAAATGTAAATTCTAGGCAACTCAAGTTTATAGCATGAGTTTTGTTTAACTTAAAATAAAATACTACATAAAGTCTCAGGTAAGCCAACTGACTCAGTTTGATTGGGCCTCAGGGGTTTCCTAGGACTTTCAGTGCTAAAACTGAGCAAACTATGGAAATGTTAGTCAGTCTAGAGAAGTTTCAGTATTTTATCTGGGAAATATTGTCCAAAATTAACTATGCTTTATCATCATATTCATATTATGAAATTGAGTTTGAATTTGTTCAGATCATCAGACAGTGCTACTTTGCTGATAAATTTTAAAAAAATAGCCCAAAAGAAACTTTTTTATAGTACTTCTCCTGGCCAAGAAAGAGAAGGGATTTTCTTTTTAAGTAAGGTAATGAGGTAGACAGATTAGAATAAAGGGTAGGATAGATGGAATCTGGTAAATATCTGCAGGAATAAATCAAGTCAAGTAGATAACACAGTCTGGTAGACCCAGGTAACAGGATTCCTTGTTTCTAGAGGATGGCAGATGCATGTAAGAGGAGAGGGATGGGGATAAGAGTATTTGCCCCGCTGAGAGGACAGAAATCTTAAAAAAAATAAAAATAAAAGAGGGAAAGCTGGTTAATATTTAAAGAAAAGCAAAATAAGAAGATGAGATAAGAAGAAGAAAAAAGATCTAAGTAATATAAGTAGAAAAATGTTGAACTGTAAGGATGTTCCCTGTCAGGATCTAGAATGCTGTTAATACAAGTTTCCCTCTTAAGAGTAGAGCAAAATAATTTACCCACAAACTTAATTAATCATAACTGATCATGCTAAAACAAGAAAATACCTGGCTCTACCATTTTCGGTAATTTAAGAAATAGAAATAGAATTAACAAGGCAGAAATTTTTTCAGAAAATCAGTACTTATTCTTGGAACTTTCCATACATTTGGCTTTTTTGATGATATTTCTAGGTTGTAAAAATATAAAGTTATGCTTTGTTACTTAAAATGAAGGGGACATTGGAAAAAAGTAGATTTCCTCAGATTATATTCCAACAACTACCCATATATTTTGGGATTATATATTTTCTCCTTTTAAAATAGAAATAAGTGTTTTGACCTACTTTTTGGATGTTATTCTTTTTTTTAACAAGTTTTTTTTTTTTTTTGGTGAGGAAGATTGGCCCTGAGCTAACATCTTTTTAACAGTATTTTTGTTTGTTGATCTTTTTGTTATAATACTCAGTTTTTCCTAAATTAAGTGTTAAGTAACTAATCAATTATGAATCTTCTTTATATAGACATTTTCATTTGTATTTGGATAATAGAGATAAATAGGAGGAGAGCAGAGGAATCCAAAACTAAAAAAATACCCTGGGACCTCAAAGGAGAAAGTAATAGAAAAAGTAAAACATATTTAGAAAACAAAGTATTCATTAAGTCATTATTTCTTAAAGACTGAGTTATCTTTTATCAGATTCCATTTCCACCTGTTAAAGATTGATTTTGGAAAGTAATAAAGAGCTAATCTAGAGTTACCCGACACATATTTCTCAAAGAGCTATTGGAATATTTAGTAAACCAAACACTTCTAACATTCTCCCTCCAGTCTTAGCTAATATATTAAGGCAAATCAGATGGAAAGCCAAAGAATAAAGCAATAGCTTTTTGTACAGTGCTTGCAATGGTAAATATACCAAAGAACTCAAAATTACACCTTAGGCAACACTGGTCCAGTTTGTTTGATATCTAATCGTCATTTATAATCTCCTTATGTAGAAATTAATTCTTCAAAAGGAAACAATCTATTTTTAAAAGACAAGTCATAGCTATCTTTTGTTGTAGATGATGATTTAATTCAAGATTTCTTGTGGATGGACTGCTGCTGTAAGATTGCAGACAAGGTAAATTTGGTAACAATATAATCATTAACCAGCATTATTATATTACTAGACCACCAGAACTTTAACAAAACCTTATAAAAATTTTCTACCTTATTAAGGTTAGGAAAAGAACTAGCCTACATTGCTCCTTCAAAGTGAAATCCTTACACACTAATTTTTGAAATTAGCATACACTATAGATTCATTCTATACTTGAGGAGTTGTAGAGTATTATTGATAAATTTAAATGACCTTAAGTCTATATCTGTTTGATTGAAAACAAGAATCTGTGTAGACTTAATATGTTTTGATCAGAATTATTACCTTTTATCAGGCTGTGGAGAAAGAATATTCTGTGATTCATTCTACTAAGGCAGTCTGTTGTACATTTTAATATTTTGAAGGTAGTTTAGATAAATCATAAAGTAAAATTAGTTTATCTTGGTCTTTAAGGATCAGTGTTTCACAAAAAACATCATGATGCTAATTTACATACTAGGGATGATGATGTTTCTATACTCTTTAGATTTAGGTGAACAGTTCTGATTTCAGCTTTGTAAATACCATCTTAGACCAGGGAGTCCTATCAGAAAATTCCACATGACTTCACATTACACTTAATGTGCCAACCAACAGAAAATGGAATGAACAGAAGATTAGCTAGTGATTAAATACCCAACAAGTTAATATTGATGTGAACTTTTTTATTTCAAGCTTAAGATAGCAAAAATAAAATCAGAGAAACTTTTTAATTTTGGAAAATTTCAAACATATACAACTTAGGGTAGAGAGAATAGAACAAAGACCCTCTATGTGCCTGTCATCTAGCTACAACAATCATCAACTCATGGCCATTCTTGTTTCTTTTAATCCATCTCCCCAAAACTGGATTACTTTGAAGCAAATCCCAGACATCCTAACATTTTATCCATAAATATTTCAAGATGTATCTCTTAAAAGACAAGATCTTTTTAAACATGATCACAATGTCAGTAACACTTTTAAAAATTAACAGTAATGCCTTAAGATCAAATATCCAGTTTTTGTGGAGTTGTAAAGTTTTAAACTGTTACAGTTTTAAGTGCGTTACAGTAATTAAAGTTGTTGGACAGCAGAGGGCAGTGCTTTAAAAGTAACTAACCAGGAGCACTGAATCTTAACAGTTTCAAAAGACCTCTACTGAAAGTTACCTTGAAAACTTGGAATCACCTTTGTCACCAATCTTGTGAAGTTAGCATGAAGAGGCATTTTGAGGGAGGGAATCTAATACATCAGTAGTACAACTTGTTTTTCATTTGAACAGGCAGAACCTGGCATAGTGTCCTAATATCAAGCTAGACGTGTCTTTCTAATAATACATTTAAAACACTTTTTTCCAATGACAATAGAGCCAAGTTATTCTAATTTCTGATTAGAAGTTATTTTTAAAAGATTATTTTAAAAAGAGTATGGATGTCTGCAACTAAGTCAAAGGGTTCAGGAAAAAAAATTTTGTATATACACATACATCAAGCCAATGTAGCAACATGTTAACTGGTGAATCTGGGTGAAAGATCTATGGTTATTTGTTTTATTATTATTTCAGCTTCTCTATATATTGGGTTTTGGTTAAAAAAATATTGGCAATAATAAAATTTAGGAGTTAATTCTAGTTATAATCTTAATCATGATAAATAGTCCAGAACTATTTCTCACTGTTCACATGGATTACAAGAAGCCAAAAAATAAGGACTCAAATAGATAATTCTATAATAAGGATAAATAATCCTTTATTGTTTTAGCTTATTATTCATCTTAAAGGTAACTTTTAAAGCAGTTTTACTTATGAAAGCAAAACGTTAATATTAATTTTTAACTTTTTTCCCCATAGTATCTTTTGGCTATGACCTTTGTTTATTTCAAGAGGGCTAAATTTACTATAAATGAGCATACCAGGATAAATTTCTTTACTGCTCTGTAAGTATGCTTTCTACTAAGTGATTTTTTAAAATTTTAGTAATAGTTTATAACATTGTGAAATTTCAGGTTACGTTATTATTTGTCAGTCACCATATATATGTGACCTTTTACCCCTTATGCCCACCCTCCCCCCCAACCCCCTTCCCCTCTGGTAACCACTAATCTGTTCTCTTTGTCCATGTGTTTGTTTATCTTCTACATATGAGTGAAATCATATGGTGTTTGTCTTTCTCTGTCTGGCTTATTTCACTTAACATAATACCCTCCAGGTCCATCCATGTTGTTGCAAATGGGACATTTTATCTTTTTCTCTGACAGAGTAGTATTCCATTGTATATACATACCACATCTTCTTTATCCATTCATCAGTTGATGGGCACTTGGGTTGCTTCCATATCTTGGCTATTGTGAATAATGCTGCAATGAACATGGGGTGCATAGGTCTCTTTGAATTGTTGATTTCAAGTTCTTTGGATAAATACCCCGTAGTGGCATAGCTGGGTCATATGGTATTTCTATTTTTAATTTTTTGAGAAATCTCCATACTGTTTTCCGTAGTGGCTGCACCAGTTTGCATTCCTGCCAGCAGTGTATGAAGCTTCCCTTTTCTCCACAGCCTCTCCAACATTTATTTTTTGTCTTGGTAATTATAGCCATTCTAACAGGTATAAGGTGATATCTTGTTGTAGTTTTGATTTGTATTTCCCTAATGATTAGTGATGTTGAACATCTTTTCATGTGACTGTTGGCCATCTGTATATCTTCTTTGGAAGAATGTCTGTTCATATCCTCTGCCCATTTTTTGATCGGGTTGTTTGTTTTATTGTTGAGTTGTATGGGTTCTTTATATATTTTAGAGATTAACCCCTTGTCAGATATACTATTTGCAAATATTTTCTCCCAGTTGGTGGGTTGTCTTTTCATTTTGTTCCTGGTTTCCTTTGCCTTGCAGAAGCTCTTTAGTCTGATGTGGTCCCATTTGTTTTTTTCTTTTGTTTCCCTTGCTTGAGTAGACATAGTACCTGAAAAGATGCTGGTAAGACTGATGTCAAAGAGTATACTGCCTATATTTTCTTCCAGGTGTTTTATGGTTTCACATCTTACCTTCAAGTCTTAAATCCATTTTGAATTAATTTTTGTGTATGGTGTAAGATAATGGTTTACTTTCATTCTTTTGCATGTGGCTGTCTAGTTTTCCCAACACCATTTATTGAAGAGACTTTCCTTTCTCCATTGTACGTTCTTGGCTCCTTTGTCGAAGATTAGCTGTCCGGAGATGTGTGGTTTTATTTCTGGGCTTTCAGTTCTGTTCCATTGATCTGTGTGTCTGTTTTTGTACCAGTACCATGCTGTTTTGATTACTACAGCTTTGTTCTACTAAGTGAGTTTTGTGGTAGTTAATTATAATATATACGATACCTTATTTAAAACAGAGGTGGTTTAAAACAAGATATATATCTTTGCACAAGGCTTTCCTGTATAAAAACTAGGTTTTTTACTTTAATAGGATAGTTTTATATTCTTTTCACTGATCTTATCCTGCTACATACCTAACATTTACTCAGTATTCCACTTGAGTTTGTATTGTACCTTTACATTTTTCAAAGTACTCCATATAAATTATCCCAAATTTTCCTCTTTTGGACTTAGATCTTTTTTAAAAACCAAAGTATTCTTTTAAAATTTCCAGTTAATATATAGTAAAAGTCATCATCATCATTGTCCTTTTACATTGAATAGTTTGTGGAAAATGCTTTGGACGTACTCATTGTATATCAGGAGTTATTCATATCTGATACCTTTAGTATCCACTAACTGTTTTACTCTACACACTAAACTGTGACCAAGGAATGTAATTTGTTTTCCAGTTCTTCCATTCACTTTATATTAGACAGTTCATACTAACTTTGTTGAATACCACAACAGCTGTTAGCACTGAAGAGTAAGTTTTTACTCAAAGTCTGTTTAATTCAGAATCAAAGTGTGATTCAAGAAATAGGACTAGAAGAAACTCATCTCTGCATGTAATCAGGAGACAAATTTCCCCATGCATACGGAAAAATGAACTTAGTATAAAATTTGGTGCTGATTGCTAAATTGGAAGAATATAATAGTATTAGCTGATATTGGATATGATGTACAGGGACCACAAAAATGTTTTTTGTAAGTTCATTGAACCTCCCCTATGAGATACATTTTTAAATTATCCCCATTTTACAGATGAGGAAATTGAGACTTAGGAAGATTAAGTACTTTCCAAGATCACAAAAGTTAGTAAGCTGCAGAGCTGGGGCGCAAATTCAGGTGTGAGTTGCCAGTGGTCTAATTCAGCCACTGACCACTAAGCCATATTGCTTTTTACGTGTCTCTTAGTATTGTATGATATGTGTATGTTGATGCACTATCTATTTTGTAGTTTTTTCTCACCTGAAAATTAAAAACAAACCAAAAGAAGCTTTAGTTTAAATTTTACTGGATGCTTGAAAGTGGATTTGTTTGACTTTTTTTGTAAAGTTATTACCAGTAAAGCACTGTGTCAGCTTACACTATGTAGTAGTCTATGCGGTTGCATTGCATGTTGTATTATATGATACATATTAAAAATAACATGAATCATAATTTCCATTTTATATCTAATCATACTTTTTGTATAGCCTGACTCAATAGTTCTTCTCATTAAATATTTTCTCAGCCACAATTCTAACTCAAGTTCTTTTCCTTTGTATATATTCTTATAACACTCTAACTTCTATTGTCATTCTTCATATTCTCTTTTACAGTTATTTGTTTCATACTTACTTGCCTCTTCTACTTGACTGTAGGCTCCTTAAGGGCAAGAAACCTGTATATTACCTTTTTTTGCATCCTTCAGTGGCTAACATATGACAGCTTCTTAATTCTTTATTTGAATAAACGTAGCTATTATGCAAAAGAAATGAACTCTGCTCCAGGAAAATCTAACTAGTTAATTTCAAATTAGAAGATAACTTACATGTATGCGATACAGATATTTCATCACATTGAGACTGAAAAATTGTTAATCTAGAATAGAATCTTGATGTAATCCTGATGTCATAGTACCATAATACATTATAGATTTTCCATGTTTCACTTAGCAAGCATGAAAGGGGCCAACCTTTGGCTCTGTCTACCCCTCACTGAGAACTATCAAGGATACTAAAGTAAGAAATTACTTTATGCAGTTTCACAGAAGACATGATTTGACTCCTGAATAGGTTTGACAATGAGGTGCTTTATAATAAGGTAATATTAAAATATGTACAATTATTTTGAGGGAGGATAAAGTAATATGTAGGTGATCATTTTATATTAATGTAACTAAATATGAATATGCACATGGTTTTTTAAAAAAAGTACATAAGAGGGTATACAGTTAAAAGTAAGACTTCCTCCTGTCTCAACACCTTGGCCTTGCTCCTCAAGGACAATTAACAGTTTCATCTCTATCTGTCTAGAAATGATTTTCTGTATATGAACCAGTGTGTATATTACATGAATAGAAGTGTATTATATACTTGTATGCCTTTAAAAAGTTTTAAATGTGAAATATCTACAAAAGAGTGTGTGGAGTGTGTATGTATGTGTGTGAAAGAATTAAAGCAAAACAAATACTCGTGTACCCATGACGCAACTCAATGATAGAATATTGCCAGAATCTTAGAAGGTTACAGTACAGTTTCCCAATTAGAGCCCTCCCTTCCACAAGTAATCATTTTCTTACTTTTCTTTATTCTATGTATATACCTCTAATAATATATTATTTGTTTTTTTCGGTTTTTGATCTGTATATAAAGGAATCGTGTACTATTCTTCTGTAATTTCCTTCTTTTGCTTTATAATATGATTTTGAGATTCACTTATATTGATACGTGTAGCTGTAGTTCACTTATTTTCACTGCGGAATAATATTTTATTGTTGCTTATATATTTGGATTTTTTTTTTACCATCGTGTTATGTACTTTCTGTATGCCCATTTTTTCTATTTCTTCTTCCCCCTCCATTTTTATCTTCTTTTTGATTGAGATTTTTTTAATTTTTACTTTCTTTTTTTTTGAGGAAGATTAGCTCTGAGCTAACATCTGCCTGCTGAGGAAGATTGGCTCTGAGCTAACATCTGTGCCCATCTTCCTCTATTTTATATGTGGGACACCTGCCACAGCATGGCTTGATAAGTGGGACATGGGTCTGTGCTGGGAATCCAAACTGGTGAACCCTGGGCCGCTGAAGCGAAGCACGCAAACTCAACTGTTATGCTACCAGGCTGGCCCCTAAATTTTACTTTTTGACATCTTTTTTTCCTCTACTTGTTTGGAAATTATACAGTGTACATCTATTCTTTTAGCAATTACTCTAGTTATTTTTAATCACAAGAACCTTAAGCATTTTAACTCTTAATCACCCCCTTCCCAACTTATATTCTCGTTTTGCAATTCTATAGTTCTACCTGATGTCCTCCAAAAAGTTAGACATTATTCTTGTTATTTTATACATTCAACATTTTAGATTTACCCACATATTTAGGGCTAGCCCTGGTGGCCTAGTGGTTAAGTTTGGCATGCTCCGCTTTGGTGGCCTGGGTTCGGTTCCCGGGCACAGACCTACACCACTCATCTGTCAGTGGCCATGCTGTGGGTTTGGCTCACATACAAAAAGAGGAAGATTGGCAGCAGGTGTTAACTCAGGGCAAATCTTCTTCAGCAAAAAAAGAAAAAATAGATTTACCCACATATTTATATCTTTGCTTACTATTCTTTCTTGCATCTCAAACCTTCCACTTGAGATCATTTGCCTTCCTTTCTTTCTTTATTTTTGTTTGTTTTGTTTTGTTTGCTGAGGAAGATTTGCCCTGAGCTAACATCTGCTGCCAATCTTCCTCTTTTTGTATGTGAGCTGCCACCCACAGCATGGCCACTGATAGATAACTGGTGTAGGTCCACACCTGGGAACCAAACCCAGGCCACTGAAGTGGAGCATGCTGAACTTAACCACTAGGCAACTGGGACTGACCCTGCCTTCCTTTCTCACTGCTTTTAAGACCTCCCTTTCTTTGGTGTTTGTCTATTAATTCCAGTATCTTCAGACTTCAGGGTTTGTTTCTGCTCATGGTAACTTGTTCTCTTATGTGTTTTGTAATTTTTTATCGTAAGTTGCCCATTTTTCTTGGAAAGTCATCTATGGGGCTTGTGTTGTTTCCCATTGGATATCCTGGGGGATTAGGGAAATCTCCATACCTCTGTTCCTGTGTTATCTAACATGTGTTTTATTTTATGACTGCTTTTAAGATTTTTATCACTAGTTTTGAGCAATTTGATTATGATGGGCCTTGGTGTAATTTTCTTCATGTTTTGTGCTTTGGGGTTCATTGAGCTTCTTTGTGAATTTATAATTTTCATCAAATTTCAAAAATGTTCAGGGCCAGCCCGGTGGCCTAGTGGTTAAATTTGGCATGCTTTGCTTCGGTGGCCTGGGTTCACAGGTTCAGATTCCAGGTGCAGACCTACACCACTTGTCAGCCATGCTGTGGTGGTGACCCACACATAAAAAAATAAAGGAAGACTGGCATAGATGTTAGCTCAGGACTAATCTTCCTGAGCAAAAAAAATAAAAAATTTTCAGCCATTATTTCTTCAAATATTTTTTCTGTCCACCCACTACCCTTTAGGGACTCCAGTTTCACCTTTATTAGCCTGCTTTAAGTTAAATCACAGCTCATTGATGCTCTGTTCATATTTTTGTTTTTTTCTCTGTGTGTTTCATTTTGGATAGTCTGCAATATTTGATCTGCTATTAGTCTCACTTTGTATTTTTCATTATACACATAGTTTTCATCTTTAGAAGTACACTTTCAATGTGTCTACTTATCTTTTTGAACATCTGGAATAATTATAACTGTTTTAATGTCCTTGTCTGTTACTTCTACCATGTGTGTCAGTTTTGGTTGATTATTCCTCTTATTATGGGTCGTGTTTTCCTGCTTCTGTGCATGCCTGATCCCCCTCCAGTATATGGCAAGATACTTATTTCCATATGTGTATAAGGAAACTACCTGAACGTGGGGAAAGACCATAAGAAAGGCTTAGAGGGGACAGTACCTAACATTCACCCAGGACTGTAAATAGTGCCTGTTCCCACCCGCCAGAGAGAAAAAACTCATAATTCACAGGATATTGAGTAGAGTACTCAGGAATGTCTTGCCTCAGTAGTGGGGAATAAGTAGCTCCAGACTGAACATTGCTCCAGATCCACCTAACAAATCATAAAAGCAAGACCTGAGAGGATCAGACTGTTGCCAAGTAACATCTGCATTCCTAGAACAAAGCTCAAGATTTCTAGGAATACAAAAATATTCAGAACTCAACAGGGTAAAATTCATTGTATCTCAGTTTTTTGGTGTTTTTTTTTTTTTTTTTTGGTGAGGAAGATTGGTCCTGAGCTAACTATCTGTGCCAGTCTTCCTCTATTTTGTATGTGGGATGCCACCACAGCATGGCTTAACAAGTGGTCTGTACATCCGCGCCCAGGCTCTGAACCAGCGAACCCCAGGCTGTGGAAGTGGAGCACCCAAACTTAACCACTATGCCACTGGGCTGGCCTCTGTATCTCAATTTTTGATCTACATTTCTTTAATTATGTGTAAAGTTGAATATCTTCTATGTGTGTGGTTTTGTTTTTTTTTTTTTAAAAGACTGGCACCTGAGCTAACAACTGCTGCCAATCTTCTCTTTTTTTTTCCCTTCTTCTCCCTAAAGCCCCCTAGTACATAGTTGTATATTCTAGTTGTGAGTGCGTATGGTTGTGATTGTATGTGTTTATAAGCAATTTGCATTTTTTTATGAACTGCCTATTTCTTGTCCTTTACCCATTTCTTTTTTGAGTTGTTGGTCTTCTTTATTAGGTATCTGGCTAATACAGTTGAAGAAGATGAAGAAGAATCCAAATATGAAATTTTTCCATGGGCTTTAGGGAAAAACTGGAGAAAATTGTTCCCTAATTTCTTAAAGTTAAGGGACCAACTCTGGGATAGAATTGACTATAGGGCTATTGTAAGCAGGCGATGCTGTGAGGAGGTAAGATTTTAAGATACTTTATATATGTAATCTCTGTCTTCTGTTTATGTAATTTTCCTTGTTTGTTAATGTGCTTCTAATGTTTCAATTTTTGTATATTTAAGGGTAGACCATTAACTTTCATGGTTAACACGAGTACAACTTTTGTATCACAGTGGTCATGTTTCACTTTCACACCACAATAATTAAAAATTGTCATTTCTGTTTTTCAGAGCAGTCTATTTCTGTAGTAAGTACTTTTATTTTAGTGTGTTTCTCTTGTCTTAAAAGATCACCAAATATATTGGGAAAGGACAGTGTACACATTCCAAAATATCTTATGGTAATAACACTGGAGTTGAATAACAATTTCCATTAAATAAAATATATGAAATTTCAAGTTCCCAAGATTGAAATGCGAACTGCATGGTATAACATTTAAGTAAATTTAAATATGCTTAAAAACCATACCTCTTTTCACAAAGAATAGATAAAGTGAGTTTCCTTGATGCCAGATTCTATTAAAATAAAGCAGAAAGACACTAAAAATTAAAAGGTCGGTTATTTTATTTAATGTTCTGGTTTTCAATAAAGAAGAAAGTTAATGTTTCAAACTAAAGAAAAATTCTAGAATAGAAAGTTAAATGGAAGGCACTGATTACTGTAAGCCAGTACTATTTCAGAAAAGTCTGGTAAATATACACTATATAATACTGTAATTAAATGAAGTTATATACAGTTAAGTGACTATAGGCCAAAAGAGCGAATTAATGGATTAGTGTCAAACCTGAGGGAAGACTTTAGACATGTGTCAAAGAACTCTGTGCAGAACTAACCTTGTTAATTATATTTATTAATGAGATGAAGATAAGGCAAGTATGCATATTTGTGGATTAAATTAGGAGGATTGTTAAATGTTGGGGGAAATAAAAGGATTCAGAAAAAGCTTACAAGAGTATACAGCAGGTTAAGTCTTTACCAGATTACATTCAATAGAAAATATGAGAAATTGGGTATATACGGCCCTCCCAAATTAATGGATCCATCCTCATTATACGATTTAAATTACTCATTCCAGTTACAGGACACTGAAAGAGTCCTGTATTGTTATTTTTTGTCACTATCTCCCCAGGTCAGGAGTGGGTTTTGCACACCAGCTGCCATTGTTGGACATGATAGTGAGCCTTATTTGAACACTCTGATTTTTTCAGAGTAAATGCTTCAAGCCCCATGGGACACTCAGCTAAGGGCATGGAGGGGGCACCAGAAGCAAGAAGCCAGGATAAGCAATGTTCACCTCATGGCAAACTGCCCACCCTCTCCTAAGATACAACTACTAGCATTTTAACTGCAACAACTTTAATTTACACTATTGGAGCTGGAATTACCTCAGTTGCTGACACCAGGCTATTAAAGAGCCAGAGAATGATGTGGCTTAATGGCAACATCATATCTGTAAAAGACTTTTACATTGTTTGTATAAAAGACTAAAAAGTTTTAGACAGTTCTAAATGGATTTACAGAAAAGTTTAGTCTTTCAAGGCTTCAACACTGAGAACTAACAGATCTCGCCCCTAATTCCAGATCTGTATATCAAGTTTCTTACTAATATCTCATTATCTAGTAGATAATAAAATTTAATATGCCGAAAATTGAGCTTCTGATTCTTCCACATAGACCTCCAAACCTGCTCCTCCTGCAGTCTTCCACATGTTAATAAATAACTTCATCCATTGTTAAGGCCAAAAAACTGTCACCCTAGACATCCATAACTTAAAAGTATCCAGCATCTTACCATTTTTTACCACCTCCACTACTAAACCCTACTTCAACTCTTGCCTCAATTATTGCCATAACCTTCCAAATAGTCTCTCTTATAACTTTCTTCCTCTAGTCTATTCCTGATACAGTAGCGAGAGTAAATCTTCTAGAAAGTTAGTCAAATCATGACACCTCTACTCAAAACCCTCCAGAGGCTTCCCATCTCACATAGGGTAAAAGGCAAAGTCCTTATCATGGTTCTACATGGTCTGCCAACTCTCCTCCCTTATCTCTTTGACTTCATCTTCCATCCTTTCTCACTCCATTCCAGTCACATTGGCTGCCTTGCTCTTCCTCAAACACAGCAAGGACACTCCCACTTCAGAGTCTTTGCACTTGCCATCCCATTACCTGGAACGCTTTTTCCCCAGATATCAGTATGCTTCACTTCCTCACTCCATTCAGGACTCTGCTTAAATGTAAGCTCAGAGAAACCTTTCCTTACCATTCTATATCAAGTAGTATCTCCCTCAATGGAAGAAAATTGAAGAGTCCAGAAATAAACCCTCACATTTATGTTCAATTGAATTTTGAGAAGGAGTACCAAGAAGATTCAATGAGGAAAGAATAGTCTTCAACAAATGGTGCTGGGACAACTGGATATCCACATGCAAAAGCATGCAGTTGGACCTCTGCTTCATATCATATATAAAAACTAACTCAAAATGGATCAAAGACCTAAATGTAAGCTAAAAGCTGTAAAAAGAAAACGGGTAAATCTTCATGACCTTGGATTAGATTTCTTGGATATAAGAACAAAAGAAAATGTACAAGCAACAAAAGAAAATATAAAGTGGACATCGTCAAAAGTTAAAACTTTTATCCTTCAAAGGACACCATCAAGAAAGTGAAGAGACATTCAATAAAATGGAAGAAATTTTTTACAAATCATCAGTCTGATAAGGAATTTGTATATAGAGTATATAAAGAGTTCTTACAACTCAGTAATAAAAAAACAACTCAATTTTAAAAAGGGCAAAGGATCTGAATAGGCATTTCTCCCAAAGAAGATATACAAGTGGGCAAAAAAGCACATGAGAAGATGCTCAACATCATTAGCCATCAGAGAAATGCAAAACCAAAACCACTTCACACCCACTAGGATGGTTGTAATAAAAAAGATAAGTGTTAGCAAGGATGTGAAGAAACTGGAACCCTCATACACCTCTGGTAGTACTGTAAAATGGCATAGTTGCTTTGGACAACAGTCTGGCAGTACCTCAAAAGGCTAAACGTAGAGTTACTATATGACCCAGTAATTCCACACCTACTTATATACCCAAAAGAAATGAAAACTGTGTCCACACAAAAACTTGTACATGAATGTTCATAGCAGTATTCATTATAGTCAAAAAGTGAAAACCCAAATGTCTATCAACTAACGAAGGGGTAAACAAAATATGGTATATCCATACAATGATATATTACTTGGCAATTAAAAGGAATGAAGAACTGACACATGCTATAACATGGATGAACCCTGAAAACATGTTAAACGAAAGAAGCTGGTCACAAAGAACCACATATTGTATGATTCCATTTATATGAACTGTCTAGAATAAAATCCAAAGAAACAAGGTAGATTAGTGGTTACCAGGGATTTTTACCAGGGATCTTTATGGAGTGGTGAAAATGTTCTAAAAAAGACTGGTAATGGTTGTGGTACTCTGAATATACTAAAAAGCCATTGAATTGTACATTTTAAGTGGGTGAATTGTACGGTATTTGAGTTAAGTCTCAATAAAGCTGTTAGAGTAGACCTCCTACTGTTACTCTGTATTCCTTTTCTCGGTTTTCTTCATAGCACTTAACCACCATATAACACTCTGTTTTACTTATTTATCTTGCTATTGTCCATTTCCCCCTACTAGAATATAAATTCCAAAAGGGCATGGTCTTTATTTTGTTCTTATTGTATCTCCAGTGCCTAGAACAGTGCCTGGAATATAGTAGGTACTCAGTAAATATTGCTGGCTGAGAGAATGAATGGAACTTAAAGCTTTGAATTCTTTTTCATACCTTTTTATCCATGAAATAGAAAAACAATAAACTATAAAACAATTCTTCACTGAGCTCACTTAGCACTGCCCCTTATTCTATTGGCATATAGATAAGCTATTTTTTTTCCCAGTTCCAACCAGGTACATTTGAATCATGTTGGTGCATAGGAAAGGCAATTATTTAGTAGATTTTATCCTGTTCTCTTAAGTACTCATTCAACAGCTAAATTATGAATAAGACAGTAAGTTCAGTGTCTTTATTGTGATATATTATAAAGAAGTATTACACATCCTTGCCCTGCAGTTTGCTGTGTTAAAGTAGCAAGACATGCTGTTAGAAATTTAGTTAAGAATTCTATGAATTTGTTATTGACAGCCCTGTTCTGTCATACTGCCAACCCATTTCTTTAGTCTCATATCCTAAAATCAACCCAAGTTATGACTGTAGCTACAAACTGGCTTACAATAATAATACTCTACATTTGCATTGTGCTTTACAAATTCACAAATATTTTCATATAAATTATCTTTTTTATCCTCACAAAAATTACCTGTGAAGGCTGTAGCATTCTCATTTTACAGCTGATGAAACAGAGGAGCGAGGAGATTGAGTGTTACTCAAGATCATACATCAGCTAAGTGGCAGAACCAGAACTTGACTTCACATCTAATGATTTCCCAGTGTTCTGTTTTCTCTGACATCTAGCCACCACCTCTCATATTGGTTAGTTTAGAAAATGCATTTATATCTATTATTTTATCTCATGAATTAAATAGCATAAGTATTCTCTCCATTTTTTTAGAGGAAGCAACTGGCTTAGAAAGGTGGTGATTTATCCATAGTCATTCAGTTAATAAGTGGCAGGGCTAGGTAGTACTTAAACTGAGCACTCTTTCCATTATACACCGTTGTCTAAAAAAACCTAATTCTCTCCTTTCAGATAATATGAATTTTGTAATTTGTCTCCTTTTTAAAAAAATCTTTCCTGCTGCAAAGAAGCTAAGCGCCAGGCTTTATCCTTAACCACATCACTCTTACCCTTCGTTACTGGCACGTCTGCTTTCTTCCTTTAACCAGATTTTCCCTTCAGGGTTCTAGCTTAAAGAAAAAAAAGTTTCATTTGCTTTTTTTGTCAGCTGCCTTAAATCTTTTTTTGGAATGAGATGAGGTATGATTAAATTGAAAAATATATGTAGGGCTGCTCCAGAAAAAAGTAGACTGTTTCCCTACTTATTCTGATCTTATCTTTCTACAATCAGCTTACCTTTTTGGAGACCAGCTCCTCTGAGGTAGAATTTATTTAGGTTGATTATAGCTTTCCAGATTGACTCACAGATTATGAAGGATGTCAATCTGATGAAAAGACTTAGACTCCAATTCTAGCCCCTTTATGCATCACAGGAGGTAGCAATTTTATCAAGAGGAAGCTTTTCTCTATTCTTGTTATGTACTCTGGCCTAGATGGCATAATATCATCATAGCTGATTTCTCTATCAGCTACTACTATAGGAATTTAGAAAGCAGTGATGTGATATAAGCAGTGTTTTGAAGAAAATAATCCAATGACAGTATGCAGAAGGGACCCAGTATAGGGAAGGTACTGGAAAATCCTAAACTCGCTATAGGTCAGGAAGCAAGATGTAAAGCTAGTGCTGAAGAAAAATAAATGTTACAAAATTATAATTGTAATTACTTGGTGACCAGTTGGAAATAGGTCATATGGGAGAGTGAGCTGTCAAGAGTTTCAAATCTATATAACAGAAAGAGTAATTGATTCCATAATGGAAACAGGAAAGGCTAAAGCAAACTGGTTTACTGGAAGATAAGGAATTTGGTATTAGACATATAAATTTAAGGTGATAATTGAATAAGTGAATGGTCAACAGGTATGAGTAACATGAGTCATCACATATAAGTGATGTTTAAAGCTTGGTAGCGTAGATAAAAGAGCCAAGGTGAAAGTAATGTTAATACTTTTTGAGCACTTGTTAGGCACTGTTCTAAGTACTGCACATGTATTAACTTTCACAATTCCTGCAGATAGCTAGGTAATCCCAGATGAGAAAACAGGCACAGAGAGACTAAATGAATTCTCTAAGGTCACACAATTAGTAAAGCACCACACCAGTATTCAAATCTAGGCAGTCTGACGCCAAAGTCAGTGCTTTTAACACCTATACTATACTATCTTGAGATATAGAGGAGTATACATGGAGAAAAACAAGAGTATCAAGTATTAAATTTTAAGAACACCACAGAGGCATCAAAAAAAAATCACTAAAAATGACAGAAGAGTAAGACAAAGTAAAAACTAAGATAATGTTTCTAGTAGTTCAGGTGCTACCAGTGCTTCAGAAAAGTCACTTTCATAGAATCACAGAATTTGAGGACTGTAAGTGACCTGTTTTTTCATATATTAAAGACACCCTGTGGCCCAGAAAGTTATGTAATTTGCTTAAGGTCATAGAACTAATAGAATTAAGACCAAAATTCTGCTCTCTTAACCCTGGTACAGTTTTCTTTTTAATTCAGTGTTATCACAATAACATTCTAAATGTATGTGTATAAAATATATGTAAACTATATATTTAAAAGTAAAAAAGTGTGCACACATTTTTCTAGCTGGGTTAACGTGGAGAGACTATGTCTATAGCTTATTGCAGAAAAAACAGTTTACCAAATTTTCTATTTTGTGCTCTTTGTATATCCTTCTGCTCTTCTCACTAGACTGCTGTAGAGTTCCTCCAAAAATCACATTTTCAAAAGTTCATAATGGCACATGAAAAGATGTTCAACATCACTAATCATGAGAGAAATGCAAATCAAAACTACCCTAAGATGCCACCTTACACCTGTTAGAATGGCTATAATCTCTAAGACAGAAAATAACAAATGTTGGAGAGGGTGTGTAGAGGAGAGAACCCTCATTGACTGCTGGTGGGAATGCAAACAGGTGCAGCCACTATGGAAAACAGTATGGAGATTTCTCAAAAAACTAAGAAAATAGAAATACCATATGACCCAGCTATCCCACTACTGGGTATCTATTCAAAGAACATGAAATCAACAATTCAAAATGACTTAGGTACCCCTATGTGCACTGCAGCATTATCCACAATAGCCAAGACATGGAAGCAACCCAAGTGCCCATGGACCAATGATTGGATAAAGAAGATGTGGCATATATCTAATGGAATACTACTCAGCCATAAAAAAGAATCATCTCATTCACAACAACATGGATGGACCTGGAGGGTATTATGTTAAGTGAAATAAGCCAGACAGAGAAAGACAAACACCCTATGATTTTACCCATGTGGAAGTTAAACAAACACTCGGACAAATAAACAGTTCGGTGGTTACCAGGGGAAGGGGGCTGGAGGGAGGGCACAGGGGGTGAAGGGGAGCACATAGATGGTGATGGACAAATAATAACGTACAACTGAAATTTCACAACGTGGTAAACTATTATGAACTCAATAAAAAAATTCATAATGTCAGTGGCCTCTAATTCTGAATTATTTTCATCTATCATTAAGAAATATTTAATGACTGCATAATATTGTGTGGAGGGCATTTGATAGGTGTATAAGAGACTATTCCTGCCCAGAGGAGACTTTCAGTAGAATAGGTTACATGCATAAAAAGATATATCTGAGTACTAGATACTTATATGCTAAAAGTCCTAATAAAAGCATTAACAAGAAAACCTGAGAGCTGGAGTTTTTAGAAAGATGGGACTTACACTGGGCACTGAAGAAAAAGCAATGCTAAGGCAAAAGGAGACGACATTCCAGACATGGGAAATAAAGATATAGAAGTGTTGAGGAAAAAACAGTACATAAATATAGAAGGAATAAGAAATTCTGATATTCTACTTCCTCACCTTACGTAACTCTGAACCTAGTTTTACATTGTTACAGAAGTTTTTACAGTTAAAGTTAACATCTTTATTTCTACCTTTTTAA
This sequence comes from Equus przewalskii, assembly GCF_037783145.1. Lineage (NCBI taxonomy): Eukaryota > Metazoa > Chordata > Mammalia > Perissodactyla > Equidae > Equus > Equus przewalskii. The sequence continues at coordinate 67,198,351 of NC_091844.1, read as the reverse complement.
AGATATGTAACTTTATTACATGTCTTTGGTTGAAAGCTTTTTTGAAAGATTTAAGAAGTGGATTATAAAATAAATGTAATCCTAAAATATACTTTAAAAAATTAGCATGGCTAGTATTCCTTATGCCATTTTCTTGGGGGAAGCCACAATACCCCATTTTCTGAGGGGAATGGTCTTAATCTGGGGATTTTAAGGAAGTTTTCATTTTTAACAGCAAAAGCCTTCTTTCTTTCCAAACAAAATTTTACATACAATTCCCAAAGTTAAGCTTCTCTACTTGTTCTGTCTTCCCTTAGCACCTCCTGGAACCTCTAATATAGTGAAACCTGGGGGCTTCTCAAAACAGTTTCAAAATCACTGGTCTAGGCAATTAATAAGGTACCACCTAGCTCTCAAATTCTACAGTTCTCATTTACTTTGAGTCATTCATAACTGCAACTAAACATTTTTGCTTAGAAGTAACATTCTAACATTTTGCTTAGAAGTTTTAGACATCATGAGGTCAGAACATAGATACACTTTCCTAGCTTGACTTCTTAAATGGCTATCATTTTCCAGATGCTTACTATATGACAAGGATTTTACACATATCTGATCCTCAGAACAGTCCTGAGGCAGATAGTATCCTCATTTTAGATGTGAAGAAATTGAACCTCAGAAAGGTTAAGTAACTTGCCCAGGATCATACATCTATATCTATCCTGATTCTAAAGGCAATGTTGTGTGTAACAAACCATAGAGAACAATGCCTTATATGTAGTGAGGAATCTTAAGTGCTTTATAAATAATTCCTCATCTAATCCATGCAACAACCCTCTAAAATAGACACTATTATTCTCTCCATATTACAGACAAGGAAACTGAGGAACAGAGAGGCAAAGTAACTTACCTGTGTTCTAATTCACCATATCCCTTGGCATGACTGCAAACATTTTAAGATTAGCCTAACATACATAGTTGGAAACTTAAATTAAAAATATTTTCAACCCAATATATTCCAAAATTAAGAATTATGTATTGTTTTGGGCTAATTGTATTATCTTTCCCAAACTTAGAATATTCAGAATTGAAAAACCTGGAAGGTGGCTTCAGTCCTATTTCCTATTTGAAATAATTTAAATACTTTGTCAATTATTATCTTAAGGACCAAAGCGACAAATCACTTTATAGGTAATTTTGCCATATCTGGAGATGCTTTTTTTTTTAAACATTTGTAGCTTGGGTTTTTAGATCTAGTTTTAGAGATAGCTGTTCTTGAGTTATAATTTTTGTACTTAATTTTACAAAATTTTAAAATCTTATTAAAATTCTAAAAGAAAGCTTTCCACTATAGGTTATGGCCATTGCTCCAACCCATTATATATGGCAACGAGAACGCTCTGTGCATCACAGTGGAGCTGTTAGAAACTACAACAGAGATGAAATTCAACTGCCCCGGGGACCTAGTGCCACACCGGTGGATTGTTCACTCTGTGGTAAAAAAGGAAGATATGTTAGACTGGGATTGTCTTCATCATCTTCATCCAGTGATACAGTAGAGGTGATGGATAAACATTCTCAGGACTCACACAACTCATTCTCAATGGACATGGTAGTTGATACTTCTCAAGCTTATAGCTGTTCTCAAGGTATGATTTGGTGATGTCAGAATTAGATTTATGCAAGTTATTAATAAATCTAAGTTATTTATTGATCTGTAGTCAGTCCTTACAAGCAGAGGTACATAATTTATATATAAATATTTATATACTAAGTTAATTACTATCAAAAGTTTTCCCCTTTTCAGTTACTACTTTTTGTCTTCTGTCAGTATCTGTTTGGTGGTAGCTTACCTAAACGATTTTTAATTTGACTTATGTTAAATTGAAACCTAATACACCATGGGTCTCAAGTATTTTAAGTATTACGTATTTTAAGAACCTGAACCGTTTTCTTTGAAATGTTTATTTTATTCAAAACAAGTTTCAAGAAAATAAATTTACTTGTAACCTCACCATCTAGCTTTATCAGAGAGTAACTATTGGTTTTCTTCTATACACTTTTTAAAATTGAGATACAATTGACATATAACATTGTATTAGTTTTAGATGTACGACATGATGTGATATATGTATATATTGCTAAATGATTTCCACAAGTTTAGTTAACATCCATCACCACAGTTACACTTTTTTTCCTTGTGATGAGAACTTTTAAAATCTACTCTCTTAGCAACTTTCAAATATATAATATAGTATTGTTAACTATAGTCGCCATGCTATAAAATACTTATTTATCTTATAACTGGAAGTTTGTACGTTTTAACCACCTTCCACCTTCTGCCTCTGGCAACCACCAATGGGTTCTCTGTATCTATGAGTTCAGGTTTTTTTAGATTCCACATATAGGATTCCATGTATAGGATCACAAAGTATTTTTCTCTGTCTTATTTCACTTAGCATAATGCCCTCATCCATGTTGTCACAAATGGCAAGACTTCCTCCTTTTTTATGGCTGAGTGATATCCCATTGTATATATATATACCACATTTTCTTTATCCATTCATCCATCGATGGACACTTAGGTTGTTTCCATGTCTTGACTGTTGTAAATAATGCTGCAATGAACATGGAGGTGCAGGAATCTTTTTCAAGACAGTGATTTTGTTTCTTGGATAATAACCCAGAAGTGAAATTGGTGGATCATATGGTAGTTCTGTTTTTAATTTTTTGAGAAACCTCCATACTGTTTTCCATAGTGGTGCAGCAATTTACATTACTGCCAACAGTGTACAAGGATTTCCTTTTCTCCACATCCTCACCAACACTTGTTATTTCTTGTCTTTTTGATAATAGTGATTCTAACAGGTGTGAGGTAATATCTCATTGTGCTTTTGATTTGCACTTCCGTGATAATTAGTGGTGCTGAACACCTTTTCGTGTATCTGTTGGCCATTTATGTTGTCTTTGGAAAAATGTCTATTCAGTCCCTCTGCCCATTTTTAAATTGGATTTTTTTCTATTGAGTTGTATGAGTTCTTTATATATTTTGGATATTAACCCCTTATCAGATATATTATTTGCAAATATTTTCTCCCATTCTATAGGTTGCCTTTTCATTTTGTTGATGATTTCCTTTCCTGTACAGAAATTTTTAGTTTGATGTAGTCCCATTGTTTATTTTTGCTTTTGTTGCTTTACCTTTTGTGTCAAATCCAAAAAACCATTGCCAAGACCAATGTCAAGGAGCTCACCTCGTTTTCTTCTACTTCTTATGGTCTTACATTCAAGTCTTTAATCCATTTTGAATTTATTTTTTGTGCATGGTGTAAGATAGTGGTCCAGTTTCATTCTTTTGCATGTGGCTGTCCAGTTTTTCCAGCACCACTTATTGAAGAGATTATCCTTTCCCTATTGTATATTCTTGGCTCCTTTAATTAATCTACCATATATGTGTGGGTTTATTTCTGGGTTCTCTATTCTGTTCCATCGATCTATGTGTCTGTTTTTATGTCAATACCATACTATTTTGATTACTATAGCTTTATAATACTATATTTTTCTATTTCTTTTTCTTTAAAGATTTTATTTTTCCTTTTTCTCCCCAAAGCCCCCCGGTACATAGTTGTATACTTTTAGTTGTGGGTCTTTCTAATTGTGGCATGTGGGATGCCGCCTCAGGATGGCTTGATGAGCAGTGCCATGTTCCTGCCCAGGATCTGAACTGGCAAAACCCTGGGCCGCTGAAGTGGAGCGTGCGAACTTAACCACTCAGCCATGGGGCTGGCCCCTATTTCTATTTCCTGTTTTTAAAAAATTAGAGCCATACTATATCTACACCTGCTTCTTTTCACTTATCATAAAGCATTTCCCCATGCTATTAGTTAGTCTTTGAAAACCTGATTTTTAATCATCACGTAGTATGAGTATCATAATTTGCTTATTTCATTTTTGTTGGGATTTAAGGTGCTTAGAATAGTATATTAATTAGAAAATAATCATATGAACTAGAAATACTTTTAGTCAATTACACCATAGTTTTCATTCAAATTATATTTATAAAGGTAGAGTATTTCTCTGACATTTCTCAATTTGAAACAGAACCAGAATAATATTCTACTAGCAGTGATCCTTTTCACTTCTTACAAAGCCTGTCTCCAGATTTTCACCCATCTGAAGATAGGACTGACAGATTTCTTATGGTTCTTTCTAACTTTATGATGAGACCCACGTTATTTCAGAATTTCCTCTATTTATTTTTACCACATGTTTATGAAATTAGCAGTGATTGGCTACTGGAGTTTTACTAAAAGAGAAACTAGACCCTTAAGACTCTTCAAGATAGGGATCATGCCTCAGTCATTGTTCCATTCCCTGGCCACAGTAATTACTAAACAAATTTGACTGACAGTGTAATCTCTTCCCTTGCAACACTTCCAAGCATCATTTTTATCAGTTCACTCATATTTGAAGGTAAGCAAGGTCTACCATAAAGCTAAATATAAAATAAGAATTGCCTTTTAGTATCTCTTCCCTCTCTCCCAGCTCTTTTTGCCTACACTCTTTGATCCTTATAATACTAGATGTTTAAAATGTTCCAGGCAATATGCTAAGCATTTTACATTCATAATCTCACTTAATATTCACAGCCAACCCTAAGGTAAATACTGTTATCTCCACTTTGCAGATAAGGAAACTGAGGCTTAGAGAGGTTAAATAATTTGCCCAAGGTGGTGGTGTGACATTTGAACCCAGGTCTCTGACTCTAGGCTGCAGCCTGAATTCCTAACTATTATGCTCTACTGCCCCCTTTGATGAAATCTTGCCTTTGGTGGTGAAAATAAGCTGCCACAGAAGTCTTCTAGCAGACTACTAAGGACTAACGAAGTGGTGTCACACACTAAAGAACCATGTCCCTGATGAAAGGCTGTATGGAGTGAATTAGGAGAGAATTCCAACCACAATTTGAACAGGTATTTACAGAAAGCAGAACAGAAGCAATTATATTTTATTCAGACTAGCCCCTGTAGATATCAAAAGTAGTAACATTATATATTTTAGGCTTTGATATCTCAACAGGAAATCAGAATACACCCAGAGAGTAAGGGGCTCTGCCTGCCAGTCAGCTTGCTTTGAAAAAAAAGCAGGTCTTAAGTCAGGTGCCCTAAGTTAGGGGAGTTGTAAATGGAACTGTGCTTTCATCCTGTCCCTGGATGAAAGCCCGGAAGCCCTGGTTTAGGATAATAGAGGTCCTATATGGGAAGGAACAAGTATTTACTCGACTGTTTTATTCAGAGTACTAACTCAAGGTTAAATGTAAAAAACCTTTTGTTTCAGGATGACAGAGGGTAGGCAATACAAAGAAAAGTACTGCTCATACATATGCTTGACCGGTAAACATTTACATTCATTTTCGCTCAGTAGGCTTTACAAGGGAGTGAGCTAATTCAGGGTGGGGGAGTTTAAGGGTAACATGATGTTATCAGCAGCAGTGATCAGTCTCTCACTGCCTCGGCAGCTGCTGATTCCCAGTAGTGACCTCTGCTAGCAAAATTTCTTCCTCTAGTCCACATAAGGTGGTTGAAATCACTTAACAGTTTGTGGTTGCAGAAAACTCAATTCGGCATTCTCCAAGACAGACACAAAGAGGTGATGCTCTGTCCAGGCTTTTATGCTAAAACTTAGCTACAGATGGTAATCAATGCTTCCATCTTTCTTTCAAACACAAGCAAGCAACTCCTCGCTTTTCAGGTAGACATGTTTTTCTACCTTAAAATTTTTTTCTCTCAAAACAGCATGCTCGAAAAACAAGTTTTACATAAACATGTTATGACATTTATTAAGAACAAAATATTTTTTTGACAAGGTTGGGGGGGATAGATGAGGCATTCTTTACAAATTTACATACATCACAATCACCAATCATATACCAGCACTTTATAAAGACAGTCTAGTCTCATTTAGCACCTGACCCCCCAAGAAATCTTGAAGTGGCATTATGACACTGATTTCACTGATGAAGAAACAAACTGAGAAAAGTCACAGTTGCAAAGTAAAACAACGGCAACAACAAAAACAGCAAGATGGGAACCCAGTTCTATCTGAGTACACAGCACATTTTTATACTAACTAAATTACACTGTTTCTCTTTACTTTATGCTGTCTCAAGCCTTATGATACCTAGGCTAGTCCATCTGAAACATGAGTAAGTGTTATTATGTATTATCTGAGGACTCCTAAGATTTTAGAGTAGAGCCAAGGAAAAAAAACAATATACCAAACCTTAGTCCTGGGTCATGTAGGCAAGCATGGGGCATTGTTATATAATATAAAACCAAGTAATTTTTCCTCAAAAATAAATCCTTCTCTGAACTTTATTTTTGTCATTACCACTGTTCAATTCATCCAGGTTTAAAATCCTTACATTTAATGAAGGCATTATTAGGGCTTATAAATTAATGATATGATAACGGCAATGCTAACTATATGATCAACATTTAGGAGCACAAAAGATTCCAGAATTCTGTGGGGTGAGAGACTTAGTGAAGGCTTTTCAGAGGAAGTAATGTATGAGCTGGGCATTAACTGAGTCCTATTTTGCCCAGAGAAGTAAGAGAAAGGGCTTCTGAATAGCAGATAAAAGTTTGAAAATACATAGCCTCTCTCCCTCTACATTCAATGAATCACCAGCTTATCTGGTTCTTCCTTCACAATATTTTTTTACATCTGCCCCTTTTCCACACCTCATAGTTGTATATTACTACCAATCACCTCATAGTTGTACACTATATATTACTATGAAACTTCTCATTTAACAGTTTTTTCCTTCCTTTAAATACTCATAGACACCACTAAACAGACTTTTAAAAAATAGTCTCCTTTTACATGACGATGGAACTTTCAGAAGTTCCCTACTGCCTCTGAAGTATAAAGTTAAAACCCAAAGGCTTCCATAATCCAAGAGCTATATAACTAAATTTCCCCCTAGAATAACAAAGTCAACAGATGACACAATACATGACCGAGTTAAAGGCTTAAAGTCATCAGCAAACTTTTATCGATCATTTACTGGGTGGAAAAGGTGAGGCCTCTGGAAGGTACTGGGAAGACAGTTGTGAGTCAGTCACAAATCTCCACGAGTTTACAGTATGGTAAATGAGAGCCAGACATGAACAGAGAAAGCTAGCTTTAGAAGAAGGCATCTGCCCCATGAGCCAGACTGTAAACATGCTAACGTTTGATGGAGAGATGGAGAAAGGGCTTAAGCTGGACTTTGATAACTATATAAATAAATGCTTAGTTGCTTATGTAGTTTGGTTTTCAATTCAACTCAGTACTAGAATTGACACTGTTAGAGAGGTCTTGTTCAATTCAACATCTTCTGAGCACAGTGTAGTGAACAGAAACTATTCTACATGAAATAGAAGTAGAAGGCACAACTTTTCTTTGATCTCAAGTCAGCCCCTTCTCCAAGTAGTACATTTAGAGCTTGCGTTCAAAACAATAAATGAAGGACATAATTTCACTATAGTTAAATAGACTGGCAGAAGAAAAGGGAGTATTCCATCATGGAATTTAAAAACGTACTTCGGAGCTTCTATATATCTGGAAATATTACGAAAACTATAAAGCCATTATTATTGTATGAGTTCAGATACTTACCATACAGAAATATGACACCAGAAAAATACCCTGCTTATGATTCAATCAGTTCTCCAAATGCAAAGAGAGTGATTTTTTTCAAAACACAGATCTAAGGCTGTTACCCCTTACTTCATTAAATCCTTCAGTGGCACCCCATTTTTCTTAGGATAGACAAACTCCTTAATGGTCTACAAGATCCTGCATGGCCTGACTCCTACCTATCTCTCCACTCTCTTTCACTCAACCCCAGCATCACTGGCCTTTTTGTTCTCATTTTCCCTGCTGTAGTTAACTCCTACTTACCATTCAGGTCTCAGCTCAATTGTCACTTGCACAGATAATTACTTGACCAGAGCAAAACCCCTATTATAGTACCTTATACTTCTTTGGAGCATTTATAACAGTTTAGTTTTATATTTGTGTGATTATTTAATGTCTAGCTCTACCATAGATTGTAAAGTCTATAAAGGCAGAGATTTTAGGTTAAAATTTTCCACATAATAAAAATATGTAAAATGTTACTTAGCATATACTTATTACTTTAAATAGTGCTAGCCTAAGGGATAAATCCAGGAATGGCAGCATTTATCCTCTCAAGCACTACCACTTTAAAACCTATAAAATATCTATATTTAAACAATAACCTAAGTACTCTAAGCTTTTGTTTATCTGTAAGATATGGATAACCTTAAAGATGAGCTAGACATATTAAATGAAAAAACATTATAAAGTTCTTAAAACAACGTAAGGCACATGGTAAGTGCTAAATAACTGGTACCGATAAATGATAATAAGCCCTGGTCCTAATTAATTCATATTTATAAAGTGTATTTCTCCAAACAACATTTAATTTATGCAATAAAAGAACAAATCGGATGTTCTTTCAAACTGGTTAAAATCATTCTGCGAAGGATAAGAGATTCAAGAATTGTTACATCTTCTGTTATAATTTTTAAGGTGGTCAGATCATTCTTATCAGTTTTCCCCCTATTATTTACTAGAACCCAGATTTCTTTATTTTTTAAGATACATACAAGCCATTAAAACATGTATTTAAAATACAGAGATACATAAAATTTATCTTAAAATGCATATTTTATTTTGGTAGCCAATGACCATCAATCAAACAAAGAAAAGAAAACTAATTTCATGGAGAAAGATAAATCTATGGAGTGGTTTACAGGAAGTGAAGAATGAGATGGCTCAACTAAACCAATGTGGAATCATTAAGTACTAACTGCAAGACAAGTGTCCAAATGGGACATTTAAGTAGTTTTGAAATGTTAAACATCTTTCTTTAACTTTTGTTATTTTTCAAAATTATATGTAAAAGTTATACAAATCATAATAAGAGCTGAAAATACCAATCTATGAAAGTAGTGATTTGCAGTATAAAGCTCTATTTTAATATTTTTCCGTCTTCATATCAGTTGTCATCTGAGGTACTCAGTTAAGTTGTGGTTTGAATTTTCTCAACTTGACAAGAAAAGCTAATTTAAGGGGAGAAAAAAGTAAGGTCATTACAATAATTAGAAACAAACACCACTTAATATGGCCTGAAAACATTACTCACCTGTATGACCAGTTTGCCAGTGTATAGGTCTAGCAATATAGGGAAATGATCCATATGGAAAATCAGAATGTGATTCTTCTGTTATAGAACAAAATACGTATTATAAGCTGCATAAAATATTTTATAATTTGTTCACAAAACTGTTAAAATACAAATTACTGTCCTTTACTGTAAGTTTTTTCTCTCAGACATTTTTTTTAGCATTTGTTTTAGAGCTACTCTGCCAGTTACTTTATAGAAACAATTTGTCAAAGAGTGCATGATAAACTCATATATGGTTTTATAACCAAATGGATAAGCCCACATCATAAATCAATGGACATACGAAAACTTGTTCATGGCCTAAATAATGTGTACATACAACAAGGACCTAAATTTAGTTCTCTGAAAAATTCCAGCAGCATCTTAGAAGTTGCTTTATGGAATATTAGCTAGTTGCATATCAGGTCCTATTAAATTCTTTTCCTTCAGTAATAATTACTAATCTAAAAAACATTCTTTAGTATATTTAAAGTTTTTCATAAGCCAACTTCCTTGTCACAAGTATGAATACTATATGAAGCTCAATTCTTCAAAAGTATCAGTTTTACATAGAAAAGAGAAAAAGTCATTATTCTGTCCCTTAGAGATTTTTAATTTAACAGAGTAAATACCATATTTTAATTTCTATGGGAAAAACAAATAAATCCCTGAGAAATATTTTTATAATGTATTGGTCAAAACATTCAGGAACCTATTCTCTATTTATTATTAGAAATACATTCATAAAATAAAACTGAAACTCACCATGTTCATCCTCTTGAAACATCTCATCTTCAAGTCTAATTTTCTCTAGAGAATGTAACTGTAAATCTGTGTTGATTTTAGGTTCTACTTTTTGAGCTAAAATTCCATTTTTCTGTTTTGCAAGGCAAACCAACCAATCTCTGACAATGACTTCACTTATCTTTTCACATGAGAGAGCAAGTTCACAGATGTGAATTCCATCTAAAAGTTCAATGACCTGTGTGATGCTTTTAGAAAAGTGAAATGTACTTTAAATTTCTAATAATAACCTTATATTTATTTTAAGTTCACCATACCTCTTACCCAAATTTAAATGCTATAGTTAAATCAAGGTGGGGAGTAAAAATGCAAGTTAGGGCATATAATAAACAATTTCACAGAATACTAAGTAAAAAAAATACAGAGACCATAATTTCACATTATTGTTCACATTACACTTTTAAAACTTTTCTTCTAAATTGTCAGAAGAAGTATGTATCTTATATTACCATTTATGTAAAAGATGGTTTAAACAGCAGTATGAATTTGGGACATATATCATTTCATAACACTTTTACGAGATGCCATACACCTAACTCAGTTATAAAATGAACACTTTAGCCTACTACTTAAGACAAAATAAAAGTGTGCTAAAATCATATTACTAAGAAGAACAGCTATATTACTCACTTTGCTAGGTAGACAGCACATACACCACCCTGTTTAAGATTTGGGTATAAAACAGGCAAAGCAACTTGAGGATTCAACATATCCAAAGCTACCTGTAGGGGGAGGAAAGAGAATCAGGCTGAGTTCTGTTTAAATGAAGCATAGGTTTTCGTTTCTTACTGTGGTGAAATGATACACTTTTGGAAAGCAATTATTCAAAGTATTTCATTTTTTAGAATATAAAACTATTAACTGTCATTTTGCTGCTCCCAAAAAGGCATATTTCTTATTATACAATTTATCATAGTCTTGACTACATAAAAATCGTAATGGCATGTCTTGCACTTGGCAATATTGATAACACAGGAATCTTTCTTTAGATTTATTTTATACACATACTTATACATACATATATATAAAGTTTCAAAGCTTTAGTTCAGCTTTTGGCAATAGGAATTCACATTATTCCAGGTATTTTTATGTTCACAAGAAAAGTTTTGAATATTAATTTTAGTGATCCTAAAATGCAGGTCCCTTATTTCTTCATTCACTTGCAGAATACAGGGCTGTACTCATGAAATATGTCAAATGAATACAATGAGTAAATGAAATTTTCAAAAAAAATCATTAGAAACAAAAATAAACTCAGTCAAAATAGAAAATAGGGGCCGGCCTCGTGGTCAAGTGGTTAAGTTCACACGCTCCGCTTCCGCAGCCCAGGGTTTTGCCGGTTCGGATCCTGGGCACAGACATGGCACCACTCATCAGGCCATGCTGAGGTGGCATCCCACATGCCACAACTAGAAGGACCCACAACTAAAATATACTACTATGTACTGGGGGATGTGGGGAGAAAAAGCAAGAAAAAAATAAAAACCAATAGTAAAAAAAAAAAGAAGGAAATAAAGTGATTTTTATTGATAGATAACTCTAGAAAGCTAAAAATAGTTGGCACATCAATATATTTACTTAAATTAGAAATTATTCTATTGTTTATGTGTTTTTTTAAAAAACAGTACTGATGGGTCAAGGAACATTATCCATTATTAATTTACCCACCAAATGTTTATTCAGCACCTTCCATGTGCCAAGCATTTTGCTAAGTGGTAAGGATATAACAGGAGCTTATATTCTGTTTCATGGTAACTTATATTCTAATAAAGGGATAGACATTAAACAAAAGTCCAATAAATATGTAAGTCAGAGGGTGATGAGTGACATGAAGAACTACAGAATTATAAAGCAGAATGTGAGAGAGAGAGTGATGGGGCAGGGAAAAGAAGTGCTATTTCATACATAAGCTGATCAGTGAAGAGACCTGAAGAAAATGTTTAAGCTTACCCTGTGGAAATTTAGGGGGGACATGTGCTCCAGGTAGAAAGAATAGAAAATACGAATGCTCTGAGGCTGTAGGATACTTGGTGAGTCTGAGAAGGCCACTGTCGTGGCAGTGAAGACAAAACGGGGAAAATGGTAACAGAGGAGTTCTAAGGTGGTGGGAGTGGAAGAGGGAGAGATTATGTAGACTATCACAGGCTTTAGCTTTACTCAGGAAGAGAAAAGCCACTGCAGAGTTTTAGACATGATCTGACTTTAAAAAAAGATTTTTTGTGTGTGGTAAACACAACATAAAATTCGTCATTTTAAGTGTACAATTCAGTGGCATTAAGTACATTCTGATTTATTTTGTAAATCCATACATAGAAAAGACTGGGAGAGGGCAAGAAAGGATGATGGTGACTCGCAAGAGCAAATAGCATTGAATGTCATGAGAATCTTTCCCAGCAAAAAAAAAAAAAGATTTCAATGACTGAATCAAAGGGTCAACATTATGGACAGAAATGAGTTTCTTTGACTATAGTTTTACCATGTTATTGACAATTACCAAAAATCAGATAACCAAGAAACCTGTCAATCCTCTTGAATGCTCTATTCTCAGTTAACATTACCATTCATCCAGTCACTCAAACCAGAAACTTGGAGTCATCCTTTTCTTTACCTTGGATTCTCTTTTGAGAATCTGTGAGGTTTTGATTCTTCTGTTTGGATTAAAATTATCCAGTCCCACAAATATACCTCTTAAGTGTTTCTCAAATTCATCGTACTACTAATGCCTTAGGTTAGGACCTTATATCTTGTTGAAACATTACAATAGCTTTCTATATAGACTGATAGCCTCCATTCTTCCACCAGAATTATTCTAAAATAGGAATCTGGACATTGTACTCCCCTATTTAAAAACTCATCAGTAGTTTTCCGTTATTTACAAGAGAATGTCCATTCTCCCTAGCTTGATATACATATAAGTGTTCTTCATTATATAGCCCCCCATGACTGCATCTGCAGCTTCATCTCCTCACTATACCCAATTCTACAACCATGGTGTTTCACGTTTCTGAATCTTTTTTTTTTTTTTTTTTTTTTTGCTGAGGGAGATTGCCCGAGCCAACATCTGTGCCAATCTTCCTCTATTTTGTATGTGGGTTGCTGCCACAGCATGGCTGCCAATGTGTGGTATAGGTGCATGTGTGGGGCCAAACCTGGGCCACTGAAACAGAGCATGCCAAACTTAACCACTAGGCCACAGGACCGGCCCCTCTGAGTCTTTTTAATAAGTGTTTGTATATCTATCTTTTCTTCTAGATTGAAAGCTCCTTTAAATGTATAATTCATTTTTGTGTTAGCCTAGTACATGGCATATAGCAGGTCTTTAATAAATGCTTGTTGAATCAAGAAACAAAGTGGTTCAGTAATTCAGAGGAAGATAGTCCTCCAGTTAGATGATTATGGTATATTCCATGGAGGAGACCTTTGATCTAAGCCTTGAAGAAAGAGTAGAATGTAAACAAGTGGAGAAAAGGGAAACAGAGATAAAATAATAATGATGAAAATCATAGCTAATATTTATTTAATGCTTACTATATACTAGGTACTTGTCTATGTGGTTTACATGAATTATCTCACTTAATCCTCACAACTCTATGAAATAAGTACTATTATTATTGTTATTTCTGTTTAATACATGAGGTGACTGAGGCACAAAAGGTCATATTGGCTCTTATGGAGCCTGGGAGTGACCCAGGCTGAATGGACTCCAAAACTTATTTCCTTCTATGCCCCCACCCCTCCTTTTCTCTCCTCAGAGGTAATCATTGTCCTGAAGTTTAATGTTCCTAAATAATTTTATACTTTTACAACATATGTATATAGCTACAAACAACATATGGTACTGTTTTGTGTAGTTTAAAATTTTACATATATGTGGCCATTCCATACATATTCTTTTATAATGCTTTTTTCAATAAGCACGATGTCTTTAAAGATTTATTGATGTATACTACATTTATTTCACTATGTTAAATAATACTATTGCTAGTATTCCACTGTGTCCATTTCTCTTCTGATGGTTAGGCTGTTTCTAAAATTTGTTTAAAATCTTTTATTAGCCATTTTTCTTTCTTCTGTTCTCTTAGTCTTTGTGGTTTAACAACTTTTTTATTCATTTACCATTATTTTGGATGGCAGGAGTATAGGCAGCTTACATAAAGGGCTAGAGAAGAAAGGAAGGTTGAGATCAGATTCTGAAGGACACCATAAGTCTTTGAATGAAAAGATCATAATTGGTTTTTCAGCAGGAGAGTAACAGTGCCAGAAGTAGACTAATCTAGAGATGAGGACAATGGATTGGAAGTGTGAAGATGGCATCTAGGAGAGGCATTAAGTAGTCAAAGGGAGCAATGATCAACCAGGATAACAGTAACCAGAAATCAAGTGGTCGGAACATGAATAGAAATTTATGTGTAATATACATCTCTTGACTTTTGGGTAACTGCTAACTTCAAGCAGTACTTTTACCAACTGACAATTTTTAGAGACTTTCTTAAAGAAAGGAAAAATCTTCATGATCTAGCTTTAACTTAACAGTTCTATATTATGGTTAATTTATTTATGAACACCAACTACAATTCTTTGCCCTTTTGCTGGGGAGTGACTCTTCCCCCAGCAGCTGACAGCTCTCTTCCCTTCTATATTCTCTCATACTGAGTATTCATCTGGTAGTATTATTCAAGAGAGATTTAACTCAATAAATCTACTAAGGAGTATTCTTTCCTTTAGATGAGATGGTTCAGCAGGTTTCTACAAAGCTTCAATGATATTGTTAAAATCCTTTGTTGTGTTTCATGCTCATCAAGCAAAATTCTGATGATCAGTTAACCTCCTAGGTGTCTGTGACATTCCTATGGATGGCCTATGCAGAGCAATTCTCCTTTTTTTGCCTTTACTGACTTATAATATGCAAGCTAAACAAGGATGTGGAAAAAGAACTGTGGTCTTTGTGTCCAGGAAGCTGTGCCACTAAAATTATAGGTTTTAGTTAAATTAAAGATGTGAACCAGGCCCGAGAAAAATCTCTTTGAACTTTACTTTGTTTCCCACCTAGTTTCCCTTACAAAGGTCCCAAAATAATCCATCTTCCAACAGCAAATTAAAAAAAGTAAAGAACACTCCTTAACCAGACTTCAGTCCATAGTGTCAAGCTATGAACTGATAATGGCATCATCAAGGACAAGACAACTTATCCTAGAATTCTGAAACTCTGAAGCCAACAATACCCTCCAAGACCCACATCTCCACCATCACTGGTCACAGCTTAAAACGTCATCCTCTCATCATCTATCCTTTTACCTCGATACTACTCTGCTGCTTCTCCCATAACTCAATCTCCCACTGCTCCTCTTCCTCACCAATCCTTCCACTCCACTTTCTGGAGCTTTGTTCATAATAAATGCTTCTATCCTCAACATCTTTAATGAATACTCCTCTACATCCTGACTTGAACTGCTTAAAGATGCCCTTGCCTGTTTCCTTGCAAATAGAGGCTATTTATTCTCCCAAATCTCATAACATGAGGTTAGGCACTGGAACCTGCTGCTTCCAAATTATTCCTTTATCCCAAAAATGCTGAGGTCCACGATGCTTAACTACTGCTCCTAGTATTTGGTCATTACCCCACATTTATTAACAACTCTTTCAGTATGTACTTGATTCAGTATGTCTCTCTGCTCTAAATCCCATCATCATATTAAAGGAAAATATTCCTCCCACATCTAGAGATAGAAGTGGGGCAAATAATGAAGGAAGATCCATATCCATAGAGAAGAAGTATGATCCTTCTTTAATTTGTACTCAGTATTATGTAGTATCATAGGACCCACTTTAAAAAACTTACCGCATCAAATGTTAAAGATTTTATGTCTTCACTTGCTCCTGAAATATCCTTATGAATAAAATCCACATTGTCTGGCCACTCTTCTACATGACTCATTTTCCATGAATCACGCCAGTGTTTGTAATTTTTCTTAGCCAGTTCATGGTGGTCTTTTCGTATTTCAAAACTTATGACTCTTCCTTGTGATCCAACTTAATTGAAAAGGATAATTTATGATATTTCATAATATTAATCAGTTCATAAAAGAATGTCAAAAATTTATTTTGCAAAGGTATTACATGCGATGTGAAAAAATAATTCAAATAGTTCAAGGTTACAAAAGTTTCTATCCTATCCCAGATCCCCAGTCAATCTCCCACTTCAGAGGCAACCATATTACCAGTTATTTACCCTTCCCAAGATAGGCAGTGCTCTGTCTGCTTTTAACACTCATTGTGACATGTTATATAGACTGCCCTGTACCTTCCTTATTTACCAATACTACTAGATTAATGATCTAACGTATTCTTTTTCACAGCTATTATGTTCCACTATATGGCTATGCCATAGTTTTATTTAACCACTTACCTACCAATGAACATTTAGCTTGTTTCTAGTCTTATGCTATTTCAAACAATATTGCAATGAAAATTATTGTGCCTAAGTTCTTGTACACATGAGCCAGCATGTCTATAGAATAATGTCCTAAAAATGGAACTGCTCGCTCAAAGGATATGCGAAATTTTTATTTTGAAAATTACTACCAAATTGTCTTCCACAAAAATGATACCAATTTACACTCTACCAACAATGTATTAGATTGCCTATTACTCCAGACTCTCTCCAACAAAGAGTTATCAAACTTTATCTATGTCAATCTAAAAGTTGAATATAGTTTCATTGTAGTTTTTATTTGCATTTCCTTTGTTATGGATGCTGTAAAGCCTTTCATATATTTAAAGATATATGTATTTTTGTGTGTGTCTGAAGAACTTTCAAAGTTTTTAGCATAGTAATACTACAGTTTCACAGAAGACTACTGCATTTTAACTTAAGGCAATTAATTTTCCACCACCTCTATCTGAGGTGATCTGATACCATTTGGAGGCTGTCTCAGGACAATCAGTCTGTAGTTTACTAATGAAAAGTTTAAATTCCAAGATGTCTTTTGAAATGTAACTCCAGCTGCAAGTCATCCTGTTCTCAAGGGATAAAAATTAATGTTAACAGTAGCATAAGCTAAACAAGTGGAAAAGAAATTTATGGGGGAAAAAATCCATCCAAAGGTGTAAACAGCAATCATTTCTTGATCACTCATAGTTTTGGATCATTCATGCCATGATACTCCTCTGATACTGCAGATATTAGAAATATGGGCACTCCTCCTGCCTGACAAATTTTTATAAATTTACTTTGTCGAAAGCATTTTGGAATCTGTCACAGATTATGAAGAAATGACTGCCTTTAACTATGAACAGAAAAGAGTAAGACAAACGAATTGAGGAGCCTAGAATGAATTGCCTGACAATATTATAAGCTGGATTATGTTTGTATGTGATGGCATTAGGTCAAAGAACAAAAGGTTTAGGTTTAATTCAGTATATTTCTATCTGTAATCTTTATAAAATCTACCCATATACTGCTCTACCCTACAACTGCTCCAACAAAGTTGATTAGTTAAAAAAGAATGCACAAATAAAGAACAACATGAATGATTAAAAAACAAAAATCTACCCAAAGAGAGTGCTGCCACTGTTCAGCAATCTACTATTAAGTGAAGAGGGGAACACTGCACAGGCAGCCAGACCAGTCAAAGCAACCCTGACACTCAGAGGAGTAAGTGGTCAAAGGGGGCAATAAGCAACTAGGATAACACTAACCAGAAATCAAGTGGTGGGAACATGAACAGATATTTATGTTTACTATTTACCTGTTGACTTTTGATCAGGTGCTACCTTCAAGCATTACTTTTAGCAGTACTTGTACCAACTGACAATTTTTAAAGACTTTCTTAAAGAAAGGAAAATTCTTCATGATCTAGCTTTAACTTAACTAGTTCTGTATTTTGATTATTTATTTATGAACACCAATTATAATTCTTTGCCCTTAATAGTATATGATCCTTCCCAGCAGCTGACAGGCCTTCTCCTTCTATATTCTCTCGTACTAAGTATTCATCTGGTGCTATTATTAACCAAAAAATGTACATATGTGCACCAAAAGTCAAGAACAAGAATGTTCAGAGCAGTACCTATTCATAATATTCAACTCAAATGCTCATCAGCAGCAGAATGGATAAATTGTGATTTCTTTATAAAGTGGAATAACTATATAGCAACTAAAATGAAAGAATTACTGTTACATGGAATGACTGAATCTCACAAACAGAATGTTGAATGAAAGTAGCCAAACTCAAAAGAGTACATACTGTATGATTCCTTTTATATAAGGTTCAAAATAGGCAAAACTAATCAATGATGATAAAAGTCAGAGTAGTGGTTACCTTTGGGGAGGATAAGGACTGAGAGGGGAGTGGTGCAGTAACAGTTCCTATCTTGATTTGGGTAATTACTATGTAAGTATGATCACTATATAAAAATTCACTGAGATATACACTTATAATCTGTGCAGTTTTCTGTAGCTATGTTATGCTCCAATAAAAAGTTCAGTTTTTTAAAAAAGGTAGAAGCATTAAAAAGCAAGGAGGGAGCAAGCAAAAGCAAAGAAAATAGGGTTAGAACGAGAGTGACTGGAATAAATGTAAAAAATGGAAAGAAAAATAGTTGCTTATGTTTGGTTTCAAGGAGAATGCTCTCTATCACAAAGTTATGTGAATACTTTGCCAAACATCTTTATCTACTTAACTTTCTGTTATTACGAACAGATTGAATGTTTTCTCTGTCATCTAAATTCAGCTTAATTATCCCAATCTCTTACCTGCTCTGGATAAAAATAAACTCATTCCACCAGAGCCCGAGCCAGCTTCCAAAACAGTATCACCTGGGTGGATATTCATCATCAACAGTATCATATTCATATCCTATGAGTGAAACACAGTATGGGTGACTCAGTGACCAATAAATATGTATCAAACACAATGTTGGACGTGGAGAAGAAAGGAGTAGAAAAAAAAGGATTAAACTCTGGCCCTGCCTTCCAAGAGTTTACATTATACTTGATGAAATAAGAGATTCAAGAATCACTTAGCAAATAAAACAGCACTTCAGTATAATACTGAAATTATAGACAATAAGTACAAAAGAAGCTCAGAGAAAGAAGTCAGCAGACTGCCCTAGCTCAAACACCTAGAGTGGAGAATTTAAGGAAACAATCACAAGGTAGGAACAGCTTTAAACAAAACAGAGGGAGAATAAATACAGTTTGCCCATTCGGCTCAGGAGGGGAGATAAGGAGAGACTTGAACTTATTTGAACTTGACCTGGTGAGTAACTGGGGTATATCATCAAGGTAATAGAAAAGGCATTTTGTGAAGATTAATCTATCAAGGGAATACTGGATATACTAGAGTAGAGAAAAATTAGAGACAAAAGACCAGTTAGGAAGTTATTACATAATCTCTGCATGAAATGATTAACTCTCATTTAGAATTAGGGTACTAGGAACAGACAGGAGGACCAATTTGCCAAACGCTATAAATGAAGAATTGTTTTAACAGGAATATCATGGATGAAGTAACAAGAGCTGTTTATTGAAACTTTACCACATACTAGGCTTCTATAACTATGCAAACTGCTTTCACATATTATCTTGTTTAATTAGAATAAGAATATGAGTAAAGTATCGTCACCCCCATTATAAATATGAGAAGTGAAAGAGGTTAAATAATTTGCTGAACGTCACACAGCCAGGAATTAAACGGGCAAGTCAGGAGTAGGACCGATGTCAAACTCCCAAAGACCATTTGGGATCATTACACTATACCAAGTGTTACACAGAGAATTTTAAATCTTACCATTTATTTCAACACTCCCCCAATATCAAACCTTTCAAAGTTGCTAATAAACAGCACATCTGATAAGTTTTTACTATCTTTTCCTTCTCTGGGAAAACCTGCTATGAAAATTCTAAAAGAAGGAAGGTTTCTAGGATCCTTCTGTCAAGTCACCACAAGGTCGTGTATTAAATATAAGGTTCAGGTCTGTAAGGAAATATTTAACAGGTACACTTGTCTACTTAAAAGCCAAAATGTATTTTCTGAAATGTTGGACCAAATGATATGCAGAAATGTAGTTTTTAAGATGTATTAGTTTCATTCACAAATGCTGACTCTTTCAGACATAGCTAGCCTTTCCTAAGTGCCAGGCACATGGGGGCACAGACAACTTCACCCAGGAGTGGGAGGCAGCTTGAGTAGTCATCTCAATGGAATATCCTAGAGAAGGCACTTTTATTTTCTTGGATCTTTCATATAAGGATACAGAAACCTGTATCTTATAGCATTATAAAAAAAGAAACTTGAGCACACTTTAGCATTTGCTTCCTGCCATTCAGGTTACATGGTCTCAATGGGATGAATTTTCTAGGTGGGACCCCACTAAATAGATCCCAGCAATTTCAGTCCAAAACGGGTGGGACATTAGCATTTATTCATTTCCCTGCCTCTTTCCTAAAGAGATTTGAAGCTACTGGGAAACTCCTCCAAAGTTATGAAACATCACTCTACCATTAAGTTTTCTATGCATTTTAAAATTTCAGGCATTCAGACAAACCTTCTAGACTTACATTTTTTTTTCTCAGCAGGAATTCCAATCTCTTTGCTGATTAACTCAATAATGTAAATTTAACCCTCAGCCTAAGGTCTTAATATTTGGGCTACACTTTTGTCTTCATTAAGTGGCAACAATTTCTACTCCCCCAGTGTCCTTATATAAGTGTTATAATCATGCAAATCCCCAGAGAAGATTAATTTAAAAATTGGAGGAGTATTGTGATTTATACTTCTACTCCAACCTAAAATATCATTTGATATTGACCAATGTGAAATGTTGACGTTTCACAAGCATCTGTTAGGAAGTTTATTTAAAATTGCTCCCACAGACCCACTTTTAATATTAAGATAAAACTATGTACTTCTAATGCAGAGATCAACTTTCAAAAATCAGTTGAAGTACTCCCTTAAAAAGCATTTCCAAGTCGTAAAAGGTTGGGGCCAGCTCCATGGCAGAGTAGTTAAGTTTGCGTGCTCTACTTCAGTAGCCCAGGGTTTCATTGGTTCATGCCCGGGCACAGACATGGCACTGCTCATCAGGCCATGCTGAGGCGGCGTCCCACATAGAACAACCAGAAGGACCTACAACTAGAATATGCAACTATGTACTGGGGGCTTTGGGGAGAAGAAGAAGAAGGAAGACTGGCAACAGATATTACCTCAGGTGCCAATCTTAAAAAAAAAAAAAAAAAAAGCTTTAAAAGGTTGAAATCAAATCTCCTGCAGCTACCACTTGGGAGGTCAAAGAAGGGAGGTCAAAGAAGTCAACACCTAGCAAGTCCAGTATTTAAATCCCTCCTTAGAACGGAACACTGTGACTTTTATCTGTGATAAATGGAAGAGCAGAAAGTGCACTGAAGATTTACCTTTATAACTTTATAAAATACAACTACTCTCTCACGGTTTTGTCTAGCACAGAGGAAAAAAGACATGGGGAAGCAAAATGAAGTTACCAAAGTCTTTTTTTATGGCTAGGTTGTAACAGTCAAAAGAGGAAAGAGAAGAGATACACTAAAACAAGGGCAAAGTTTCCATCAAGACCTTATGATATCCCACTGATGTAAAGCCTCCGGGAAGGTTTTGGTAGTCCCTAGGTAGACCTTTTAAAAT
The DNA here is from genome assembly GCF_037783145.1 of Equus przewalskii. Lineage (NCBI taxonomy): Eukaryota > Metazoa > Chordata > Mammalia > Perissodactyla > Equidae > Equus > Equus przewalskii. The sequence goes on along the minus strand of NC_091844.1, from coordinate 67,176,673 downwards.
ACAAATTGGATTCTACTTAGAAACTTCCAATGGTCACGCAATGCACATGGAATAAAATACTCTCATCCCTCCAACCACATCTCATACCACAACAGAATCTCTGCAATACTTTTCCCTTTGCAAGAATGCTTGGTTTCTAGATCTTTGCATGGCTGGTCTTCCATAATTAGGGTTATCAAATGTACTTCCTTCAAGACCTTCTCTAACCAAGTGACATAAAGTATTATTCTCCCCCAGGCCACCCAACACAATGTCATTATTAATCTATTTGTCTTCATGCCACTAAACACTCCCTGAAATTATCTTATTCTTTCCTTTACTCGTTTGTTCTTTGTCACCCCCTCTAGGATGTAAGGTCTATGTTGAGAGCAAGGACTATGGTTCACCACTATATCTCCCTATAATAATGCCCCGAATATAGAAGGTAGGTGATATTTGCTGAATAAATAATAAATGAATCCTCATCTGGAGACAAGAGGAGTTGTCACAATTACAAACGAACGTTCTACTCAAAGACTGTGACTGTGATTAAGGACTGAAACCACTAGTATAAGATTGTAACAAGGAACTAGATAATTTATTTATAAAGAATATTCCTTTTATTTTTAGTCTTTAACGTTTGCTGTTTTAATACAAAACTCTATTTTTTTCCTAAAGGGAAAGGCACAGTAATATTTCTATTTTTGGTAAAATATACCTCTAGTAACATACCTTATTAAATATGATGACTAAAATATCACCATAAGGTACTAAAAAATTGTTCCCAAAGGAGTTCAACATTCTCTTGTGTGCTCAACTTGCAAATGGTAAGAATTATGGGGAAGAAACGTAAGTACTTATTATGTGCCTAGTGAGTCCACATCACTCTATATAATAAGTTGATATTCTCTTCACTTTACAGATAAGATAATCAAGACTCTCAAATTAAAATTAAAATCTAGCTTTTTCCTGCTAAAATTAGCAATAAGAAATGTAAAAGTCATATCCATTGGTTTAAAAAAAAAAAGGCTGAGAACCATAAAAACTTTCAATGTTCTGAGATGTGCTTTAAGTACATGAATCAGGATGTAGAAATGCATCACTTTTGCCCTTTTGGAACCAATACTGTACGCACTAACTCCCATCGCATTACCTTTGGATACGTTATGGCAGGCCCTCTTTTCATCAGTAATACATAGTCTTCCAGTGCCGGCCTCCTCAGCATGAAACGCTTACCAGAGGAACTCCTCAGTATCTGGCCGGGAAACTTCCCCACGATCTCGCTGAACGGCACTGTCCCCCAGCTACTATTTAAGTGTCCGGCATTGCTCAACCTAAACAATTTTTTAAATCGTGTATCTCTCTTCCCAGTCTCAGCTAAGATCAGCTCCCCAGCCCGAAAGGGCCCCTCTCTGGGAGCTGACCAGGAAGAGGAGACGTGAAGCTCTTCTACCTCGGTCGCGGACTGGGCCAGGGCGGGCAGCAAAGGACCCCCGGATCCCCGGTGTGCGGGACAGCACTGGCCCTGGTCTCCGTTCGAGTCCTCGCGCTCTCGAGGGGGTGACTCCTCCTGCGGCATCTGCAGCCTGAGCCTTCCCAGTGACGAAAGACATCTGGTCCCAAAGCCCCGGACGCGCGGAGGAAGAGATGGAGGCGACTCCGCGCTGGGGGCTTTCCCCTGTGCGGCCTCGCGCTCTCCCTCTCCATCTCGTGTGTCTCTGGGCGAGGAATCGCAACACAGTGACCGGGCTCTCAAGAAGGGCTCTTGCCCGAGGCCGCGCAGGAGTGAACAGCCCCCGTGCCCTGGCCGCCTCGGCAGGCGCTTCAGCTGTAGCACGATCGCAACCCGGCGCCCAGCCGACAGCATGGCAGCCCGCGCAGGCGCCGTCTCTGGCGAGTGACGTAGACCCCCGCCTCCCGCTGCCCGGCGCGCTGACGCAGCCGCCTGGGGGCTCCACAGGCCTCCCCGGAGGAGCTCCGAGGGGACAGCTCCGCTACTGCGCCTGCGTCCAGGTCGGCGCGGGAGGCCGAGCCCTGCGCGTGGGTGCCCGGGGCCTAGCAGGGCAGCTGTGCCAGGAGCGAGTCCCACGCCCGTGCGAGGGTCCGCTTTCCTCTTCGGAGTGTGGGCAGAGGAAAGAGTTGACCGCTGAGAAGTCTCCCCGCGCCTCCCCCGGGGGCAGGAGGATAAGAGAGACAAAGCCTGTCAAAGCGCTGTGTAGACTGAAGTTCCGCACCAGGGGTAGCTCGCCAGTAATCAGGAGCACGAACGTCACCGAATCACCTGCAAGATCTATAAGTAAACTGGGTCTGAGATATGTTTGACAGGCCGTGTTTGGACGGGCCACCCGCTGACCGGCGTTGCTTTCCCAGCTGGCCGCGACATTCATCCCCAGCCCTAGCAAGTCCCTTTTGACTTGGCTCTGGCCACCTGCTTGCCCGCCCCAGGCCCAGAGAGTCCAGGACGGCCGATTAAAGTGTCAGTATTCACTGTGTGCTTCTTTAACAGAGTTGTTTTTAATAACTAAAATATAACAACTAAGTATTTTACCCTTCCCAAAACTACATGGAAGCATCTTAAGGCGGAAAAAGCCGTTGCTAAAACAGGTGGCAGGGTAGAGAGGTGTTACAGGCTAAATTTCATCCCCTCAAAATTCACGTGTTGTCTCAACCCCCAGCACCTCAGAATGTGACTGTACTTGGAGATCCGGTCTTTAAAGAGGTAATTAAGCTAAAATGAGGTCATTAAGGTGGGCCCTAATTCAATATGACTGATGTCCTTAGAGGAGAGGAGATTAAAGGACACAGGCATAGAGGGAAGACCTTATGAGGACACAGGCGGAAGTGGCCATCTGCAAGCCAAGGAGAGCAGCCTCAGAAGAAACCAAACCTGCTACACCTTGATGTTGTACTTCTAGCCTCCAGAACTGTGAGAAAATAAATTTGTTGTTTAAGGCAAGAAAAACAAAAAAGAGAGAGGGAGATCATTGACTGTATTTCCTGATTCCCTTTTATTGAATCTCTTTTGAAATTGATTATTCCCAGATTTTGGCACTCCCAAAAATTAAATAAAAATAAATTTATTTAGGGGGCTGGCCCTGTTGCCGAGTGGTTAAGTTCCTGCACTGCGCTTAGACGGCCCAGGGTTTTGCTCGTTTGGATCCTGGGCAGCAACATGGCATCGCTCATCAAGCCATGCTGAGGCAGCGTCCCACATGCCACAACTAGAAGGACCCACAACTAAAATGTACAACTATGTACTGGGGGGATTTAGGGAGAAAAAGAAAAAAAAAAGATTGGCAAGTTATTAGATCAGGTGCCAATCTTTGAAAAAAATAAAAAATAAAAAAAAATTTATTTAATTCTAAAAACAAAAAAAGGGGAAAAAGTTACCTTTGGAGTCAAAAATCTCAAATAATATTAAATATTACTAACCTATTGGATTAATATTAATTCACTTGGCAAAAGTTTATTGAGGGTCTGACAATACCAGGCACATTAGATATTTATTTCATTTAAGTTTACAACAACCCTGTGTCAGAAATAAGTATTCCTGTTTTACACATAAGAAAAGAGACCCAGGGAGATTAGATGATTTTGGCAACATCCCATAGCTGACAAGCAGCGGGACAGAGTTTCCTGTCTGGGTCAATCTGGTTCAGCAGTCCATGCTCTTTGTACCGTAACACCCTTCTCAAAGACTGGTCAACAGTCAAATGAATTCAGAGATAAAGTCAAAATATGTTCAGAGGGCTATGAATTCAGTTTAAGTTTGATAAGTAAGTCTTGCTATTACTTTCAAAGACGTAAATGAATACTTTCTAACCTGTGCTTTCTAAAACATCAGTCACCATGAACTCCATCATCAGGATTTCTCTCTTTTAATCCTAAAAATGAATAAAGAAACTGCTCTCTCTCTACCCCAATTGCATGTGTCACTTTTGGTTTTGATTTGTTTTTTAAGAAAGGTTTTGATGACCTATCTTTTTATTATGCATGGGCCTAAGTTGGAACCTTCTGAGTCCTGAGCCCTAAAATGGTGTTTGAATTTATCATTCCTACTTTATTATCTCTTAAATATGATTAAATTATATTTGGCTGTTATTTCGAAGGAGTAGGAAGTGGAAAGAAGGTATATTGACAGAATACGGGAAGTAAATTTACATATCTTTGATTTCTGAGATAAACTATAAATAGTAAATGGCATCCCTTTCTATTGTTTTAATAACAGACACAATGTTATAAATATCTTGTCCTACAGACATCTAATTAAATACATTGATACATTTTGAAAAATGGAATTATTCCTTATGTATTCATGATCTTTCAGAGTATTTAAACTCTCAAAAAAAAAGTCACTATGTATGCCTTTCTATTTCTGGCTATACTTTTCATTTCCTTTTGTCTTCCCTATGAAACTGTCAATCTGCACTTTGAAACTGTTCTCTGAAAATACGAGGCGTTATCAACTCATTATGTTTACATTATGATATAAAGCCAGAAAGTCACCATCATCTAGTGGCATTTAGTCAGGCAATTACTTTAAAGTCCAAATAGCTGTCAAGAAACACTATGGCTGATAGCTGACATTTTTGAATCACCAAACTAGACCACTAGTTCTAGTTCCACAAATGTCTTCCTCGAGCTCTTTGCATGTGTTTCTTCCCTCTATTTTGTATAACTTATGCTTGTCCTTCAGGTATCAAGCTCACGTTACCACCAGAACAGTGGCTTGTAATGACTCTAAAAGTCTGGGAGAAGTGCCTCTCCTCTGTGCTCTTGGTGTGTCCTGTCTTTAGAACTATCATGGCACCAGTCATACTGTATGGAAATCGCTGTTTCTTTACCATTTCCCAGGTCAGAGGGTACGACTGTTGAGGGGGCTGTGTCTCACTCATCATTATAATTCCGGTGCCTGTCATAGTTCCTGGCACACAGTATACCCTCAATAAGCATTTGTCATAGGAATGAAGAAAGTAGGAAATGAGAAAAACAGCTTCCCTGGTACCTAGGTCCCTATATTAAATAGTTCAACGTGTAAATATGGTCCAATTATATTTAATAGTTGTATGTTTTGTTCTTTTTCTGTACATGTATTTAACTTTTATTAGAGCTGTTGAAGTTCAAAGATTTTTTCTTACTGACTTTTAATGAAATATAAAGTTTCTAAGTCAGAATATAACTGCTTTTCTTTTGCTTTTTCGTTTTTTGCCTCAGTTGCTGCTGAATTTGAATCTGGATCTTGTAGAACGTCTCTAGGGTTTACTGTTGTATTATTAGAAATTGCAAATCTAAATCCAGAGAAGTTTTAATTTCTCAAATATGTGTACAGGTTTTAAAGAAAAATTGCATGATATTTAGAATTGGAGGATCTTTTTGCTTATCATCACCCGCCGCCACTCACTAAACACCTTCTTCTAGTTCCTAAATTAGAGGATTCTTTGAAGACGACCTCGAGTCATTGTGAGCCATCATTTTAGACTGTCAAGAACTGATCAGTCCTTCTTGGGAGTCCTTGCCTGGAGAGGTTCTTAGATCCTCTTTCCTCTTCCTCAGGGTCCTTCTTTCGGAGAGTGGACTGACTATCACCTCCATCTCCACCCCCCCTTTTGCTAGGCAAGGTCCAGCACTAGTCTGGGCCACAGAGAACCTCCACACTGCACCCCTTCCTTCTGCCCTCCATCTCTTCTTCAGGTGCCACCAACTGACCCGGGTCAACAACCAGTCCTCTGTTTTTAAAGTTAATTGTGAAGCATTTTTATTTATGTACTCTCTCTTTGTTTACGAATGCACATAAGAGAATGAAACTCTTCTAAACTTGAAACTTAAAAGCTTTTATCTTTCCTTTTGCTCCCCAAAGTCCCCCGGTACATAGTTGTGTATTTTTAGTTGTGGGTCCTTCTAGTTGTGGCATGTGGGATGCCGTCCCAGCATGGCTTGATGATCCAGTCCCATGTCTGTGCCCAGGATTCGAACAGGCGAAACCCTGGGCCAATGAAGCAGAGCGCGTGAACTTAACCGCTTGGCCACAAGGCTGGCCCCTTAAAACCTTTTTAAAACTTAAAACTTTGAGCATATCCATCCATCTATCCATTCATCTTCGTTCATTCATTTACTTTGCATAATTGGCTCCTAATCATGCATATCTCACCTCAAGAGGACTCCTCGGAACATCCAAGACAAATACTATTCTAATCTTTCTTCTATGCATTGCTTTTTATATAGTTTTTATAAAATTATAGTCATACTCTAATCTTTTTCTCACATGACTCTTTATATTGTAGATTATGAATGAGTATAAACAGCAGCAAAACCTTAGCAAGACCATGTCCATGTGCCACTGTTGTGAGTTTTCTTACTATAAGCAATTCTGCCTAATTAAGTGACTCTTGTTGGTGCACTTAAATTCAAACAATTTGGTAAGGTTGTGTATTAGTTAGGATACAATTTGGCTGTAAGAGAAGGTAAAAAATTCAGTGCTAAGTGGCACTCTGAAATGTCAGATACTCCTAGGTGTGGTCTCCATTCCAAAGGTTACCTTATACTTCAACATGGCTGCTCAAGCTCCAGCCATTACATCCCATTCCAGTCAGCAAGAAGAGGGAAGAGGGAAAAAGATCCTTCTCTCGTTCCTTAAAAACGCTTCTCTAAAAATGCACATATCACTTCTGCTTACATTTTATTGACCAGGACTCATCACACAGCCAGATCTAGCACAAGGGAAGCTTAGGAATTTAGTCTTTATTACAGCTGAACATGGGCCTAGCTAAAAATCTATTCTATTAATAAATAAATTTAAAAATTCATTTAATAAATGTGTTGTATTCCTAAACTTGTAAACAGAGGATTTGCAATGTGGTGTAAATAGCTATGTCCCCAGATCAGCTCAAAAACCTAGTTATGGATAAAGTAGCTGAAGCAGTGTTCACTATTGAAAAAGACAATGGAGGGGGGCTGGCCCTGTGGCTGAGTGGTTAAGTTCGAGGGCTCCGCTTAGGGGCCCAGGGCTTCACCGGTTCAGATCCTGGGTGCGGACATGGCACCGCTCTAATTAGCCATGTTGAGGCGGCGTCCCACATGCCACAACTAGAAGAACCCACAACTAAAGTGTATAGCTATATACTGGGGGGATTAGGGGAGAAAAAGCAGGAAAAAAACAAACGATTGGCAACAGTTGTTAGCTCAGGTGCCAATCTTTAAAAAAAATAAAAAGGAAACTATAAACAAGCCACTTGTATCTTTTAAACAAAAAATTAAATGTAAAATCCATATTTTCAACTGTCTGCTAGATATACCGTCTCTGGTTGACATGCTGGTACGTCAAACTCAGCATGGCCCAAAGTAAACTAAGTCATCATTTCTGCTTTTCCTCCATTCTTCTATTCTTCCAGTTCCCTGGAACCCTGGTCCTCTTATATTCTCCGTATCAAGTAAAATCACACAATTTCCTATTATTTCTGCACTAGGAAGTTTCAGGTCATCTGTGATTCTTCTCTCTGTAAGTCTCTTCTGATACAGACAGACACATGCTCACAACCTCTGATCAAGTCCTGTGGATTTCCTTTCCATTCCCATTAGCCACCACTGTAGGCACAGTTACTGAAACAGACCATTTCAACCACCACCAAATTTGACTACTTGCCCCTGAAGCCTCCCTAGTCCTATTCCACATTCTTCCATTCAGTTATTTAATAATGCGTGTTGAGCATCTGCTGTGCGCCATGCGTTGTGCCAGGCTGAGGATACAGAGATTGAAGAGGCGGGTGGGAGTAATTCTTGCCCTCAAGGAATTCACAGCCCATTAGGGGAGACACAGTGGCATGCTAAAGTGAGAGTGGTGGGAACTCTCTGCCCAGCATCCAGGCTATAAAGGGGTACACTATCTGTGAAGAATTCAAAAACAATACCAAAACCAGGGAAAAGCCAGTCTGCTTCCTGTTATCACCAGACAACACCCATTCTAAACAATGTCAGCGTAAAATACTTCTCTCCCAAAAAATCTTTTGTTGGCTCATGTTCTAAACAAGTGGTGTGGTTACCAGTGAGTTTTAATTACATGTATGTATACATGTATGTATATAAATGCTTCAAATTAGCACAGTTTTGTTACTTATCCTAAGATAAGGGTTGTAGTGTCTAAGGAAGTTAATTCCAGGAACTCCTAATTATGTAAGTCGGCCCCAACATGTACAGACTCAGTTACAAGAGTTGTTTCTAAGTTCTGAAAGTTTCAGAATCATTCAAGCTTTCTACGGGCACAATTCACACCTCCAGTCCCTGTGGTACTACATACTCCTGTGTTACAACGGGAGATTTAAAATGAACGATGATAGCACAACAATTATAAACAGATGAAGAAGCAGAACTTGAATTACTTCAATCCTGTCATTCTGTGACTACTCGGATTTTTTGTTTGTGTTTAAAATATTTTAGCTGTAGAGACATCTGAAAGCTACGTAGCTACTCAAAGGAACAAAGCCATGGACGGTATTACGATATCTGAAATCTGTTATGGAACAGGATTTTTACAAATCTCTCTGTCATGCTTATCCCAAGTTTGAATCTTTTCTTAACCAGTCGTGTATATGTTGTTTCATGTTAAGAAATGGTTTAAAATTACTACAAAGTGTTGTCTGCAGTGTGAGCAAATATAGATTGACAACTCTAGCAGCACTGACTATTGAACTTGAATGTGTAAAGATCAATTTTGCTGAAGTTATTGACAAATCTGCAGAAGTTAAAGTCTTGAAAACAAAACTAATGTTATTATCCAATTACTTTAACAGACCAATATATAGATATAAGCTCCCCTGTTTAAAAATGTTTTAATGTAATTAAAAATATGAATCTATAACTTTTTCCTTTTTGTACTATAATATTTATTATATAATTTATTTATCTTTTTTAACTGGCAGGATGTGTGAAGTCCAGTAAGAGAAAATTATCAATGTGTCTCTTTTATGCCCTTTATTATTATTTGTTTCATTTCATGATTACTACTAAAAACAATTTTGTCATCTGGAGAAGGGGGTTGTTTTTTAAAAAACGATCCACTCTGCGTGTTAAGTATGCTAGGTATGCCCTGAGGTGATAGACTCTGGAGCACATTATTTTAATTATTTAATTATTTTAAATGAGATGATAGAAATCATCATAGCGGAAACTCAGACACTGATTGTCCAAAGTTGGGTGTTTGACGTTGGGGATCAAGGAAGACTTTTTTTTGGTAACTTTTATGTTGATATAATTTCAAAAGTTGCACAAGGGTCTCCCATTCCTCTTGTCCAGATTTACCAACTGTTTACACGTTAACCCCTTTGCTGTTTCATTTTCTCCTTCTCCCTTTCTGTCTCTCTCCATGCACACAACACACACACACACACACAATTTTTTTTAATGCTTTTTGGTGAGGAAGATTGGCCCTAAGCTAATACCTCTAGTAATACTAATTAGTTGACACTGATAATACTAATACTATAAAAAAGCAACTTAGGAAAGGCTCTTTTTTTTTAAAGCTTCATTGAGGTGTAATTTACATGCCATAAAATTCATCCATTGTAGGTGAACAATTCACTGATCTAAAAAAATTTTTAAAGTACAGTTGTGCAACCATTACCACAATCCAATTTTAGAACATTTCTATCATCCTAAAACATTTCCTCATGCCCATTCGCACTTAATCTCTGTTCCCACCTTTAGCCCCAGGTGACCACTGTATGTTTTCTCTCTACATAAATATTGCTTTTCTGGATATTTCATATAAATGGAGTTGTACATTAAGTAGTCTTTTGCGTCTAAGTAAACTTCTTTTACTTAGCATGATTTTGAGGCTCACTCATATTGTAGCATATATCAATACTTCATTTTTATTGCTGAACAATATTCCATTGTTTGGATATACCATATATTGTTTATCCGTTCACTAGTTGATAGACATTTGTTTATAGTTTGTGGCTATGAATACTACTGCCATGAATATACATGTACAAGTTTTTGTGTGGACGTATGTTTTCATTTCTATGAGTAGGTACCTAGGAGTGGAAATGCTAAGTTGTATGGGCAGTTCATGTTAAATTTTAAGAAACTACCAAATTCCTTTCCAAAGAGGCTATACTGTTTTACATTTCCATGAGAAATATTTCTCCACATCCTCATCCACACTTGTTATTGTCTGTCTTTTTTTTTTTGAGGAAGATTAGCCCTGAGCTAACATGTGCCGCCAATCCTCCTCTTTTTGCTGAGGAAGATTGGCCCTGAGCTAACATCTGTGGCCCTCTTCCTTTATTTTATATGTGGGATGCCACCACAGCATGGCTTGATAAGCGGTGTGTAGGTCTGCGCCTGGGATTCTAACTGGCGAGCGCTGGGGCTGCCGAAGCAGAGCACGAACTTAACCACTCAGCCACTGGGCCGGCCCCTGTTGTCTTTCTTTTTATTATAATTATCTCAGTGGGCATGGGGTGGTATCTTGTTGTTTTAATTTGCATTTCCTTAATGGCTAATGATGTTGAGCATCTTTTCATGTGCTTATTAGCCATTCATTTATCTTATTTGATGAATTGTCTATTCAAGTCTTTTGCCAATTTAAAAGAAAATTTTTTTTTTCTTTTTTAAAGATTGGCACTTGAGCTAACAACTGTTACCAATCTTTTTTTTTTTTTCCTGCTTCATCTTCCCAAACCCCCTGTAGATAGTTGTATATCTTAGCTGCAGGTCCTTCTAGTTGTGGGATGTGGGATGCCGCCACACCATGGCCTGACGAGCAGTGCCATGTCCGCGCCCAGGATCTGAACCCTGGGCCGCCGCAGCGGAGTGTGCGAACTTAACCACTCGGCCACAGAGCCAGCCACTAAAAGAAAATTTTTTTAACTGAATGCATTTTTTTGAGTTCATAATAGTTTACATCATTGAGAAATTTCAGTTGTACCTTATTTCTTGTCCATCACCACATAAGTGCTCTCCTTCACCCCCTGTACCCATGCCCCCACCTCTCTTCCCCTGGTAACCTCTGACCTGTTTTCTTTGTCCATGTGTTTGTTTATTCCACATATGAGTGAAATCATAGGGTGTTTGTCTTTCTCTGTCTGGCTTATTTTGCTTAGCATAATACCCTCCAGGTCCATCCATGTTGTTGCACATGGGATGATTTTGTCTTTTTTATGGCTGAGTAGTATTCCATTGTGTATATATACCACATCTTCTTTAGCCAATCATCAGTTGATGCTTTTGCTGATTTTTCAGTTGTCTTCTTAATTATTCATATATTTTTTGCATGTGGATATCCAGTTGGCCCAGTACTATTTATGAAAAAGACTGTACTTTGCTATTGAATTGTCTTGGCATCTTGTCTATATCAATTGACTTTAAATGTAAAAGTTTATTTTTGTACTCTTGATTTTGTTCCATTGCTCTATATGCCCATATTTGCACCATTATCACACTGCCTTTATTACTGTAGCTTTACAGTTAGTTTTGAAATTAGGCAGTGTGAGTGTACCAACTTTGTTCTTCTTTTTAAAAATTGTTTTCACTATTTTAGGTCCTTTGCATTTCCATATAAATTTTAGAATCAGCTTATCAATTTCTACAATAGTCCTGCTAAGATTTTGATAGGGATTTCATTGAATTGCATTGAATTTATAGAGTGAATTGAGAATTGCCATTTTGACAATATTGAGTTTACCAATTCACGAACATGCAATGTCTTTCCATTTATTTAGGTCTCCTTAATTTTTCTCAGCAATGTTTTGTTCTCTTCAGAGTACAAGTCTTGAGCTTCTTTTGTTAAATTTCTTCTGAAGTATTTTATTCCTTCTAGTGCTATTGGAAATGGAATCATTTTCTTACTTTTCAGATTGTCTATTAATACTGTGTAGAGATACAATTGATTTTTTGTGTATTGATTTTATGTTTTGTGACCTTGCTACATTTATTTACTAGTTTTAGAACTTGTGCATTCCTTGAGATTTTCTGTATGCATCTGTGAATAAAGAAACTTTTACTCCTTCCTCTCCAATTTGGATGCCATAAGCTAGAAGCTTCAGTAGCTAGAACTTTCAGTAAAATACCAAATAGAATTGGTGAGAGTGGACAGGACTGACTTGTTCTCACTCTTAGTAGGAAAGCATCATTCTTTCACCATTAACTATGAAGCGAGCTGTGGATTTTTCGTAGATTCCCTTTATCAGGTTGAGGATGTTCACTTCTATTTCTAGTTTGTTAAGTTTTTTGGTTTTGTTTGTTTGTTTGTTTTTTACAGGGAAAGACTGGCCCTGAGCTAACATCTGTTGCCAATCTTCCTCTTCTTTTTCCCTCCCCAAAGCCCCAGCACATGGTTGTGTATCCTGGTTCTCAGTCATTCTAGTTCTATGTGAGCCACTGCCACAGCACGGCAACTGACAGAGGGGTAAGTTTTTTTTTTTTTTTAATCATGAATGAGTGTTGGATTTTGTTCAGTTCTTTTTCTGTATCTCTTGAGATTATCATGTGTTTTTTATCCCTTATTCTATTAATGTGGTGTATTGCATTTATTGATTTTTGAATGTTAAACCAACTTTTCATTCCTGAGATACATCCCACTTGATCATGGTATATAATCTTTTTTACTAATTGCTGGACTTGACTTGCTAATATTTTGTTAAGGATTAGAGATTGTTAGGATCTATTACTCTTTAGGATTTATAGAAATTAGTTTAGTTACTAAGTTGGATGAAGGGATGGAATTGCAGGCAGAGAGAAGACTGGGAAAGGCTAAATTACAGGCATGAACAAAATGAGCAGAACCCAGAACCGAGGTAGTAAGGGCAGGAAACCAGAAGCCACTCAGGGTCTGGGGTGTGATGTTTGAAGCAAGCCATAGTGAGTGATGATTTTGGGGAGGTCAATAGGGACCAAACTACAGATTGTCCTGTAATCCATATATATTAAGCAGTATAGACTTTCTTCTATAGGTGCCAGCAAGCTTGTGAAGGTTTTTTTTTGTTGCTGTTGTTTTTTGGAGGAAGATCAGCTCTGAGCTAACATCTGCTGTCAATCCTCCTCTTTTTGCTGAGGAAGACTGGCCCTGAGCTAACATCCGTGCCCATCTTCCTCTACTTTATATGTGGGACACCTGCCACAGCATGGCTTGCCAAGCGGTGCCATGTCCGCACTTGGGATCCGAACCAGTGAACCCTGGGCCGCCGAAGCGGAACATGCGCACTTAGCCACTGTGCCACCGGGCCGGTCCCTGTGAAGGGTTTTAAGTAGAGAGGCAGAATGGTTAGATTTATGATTTGCAAAGATCATACCAATGAACAGCCTGGAGAAAGGGAGTCCAAGCAAAGCAGTGGTGGCAGTTCAGGTGAAAGATATAAGGCTCAAATAAGAGCAGAGGTGGTAGAATTGGATGGAGACGAGGAAATTGAGAGGGGAATTATTTAAGAGGTAAAAAGAGTATGATGACTGATCAGATGTGTGTATGTGTTTGGATGGAAGAGAGATATGGGATTGGGTAATAAACAGGGCTAAATTCTGGCTTTTTACGGTGGTTAACTGGATGGCTGCTGGTCTCACCAACTGGGGCAAAGGATATAAAAGAATGAGAACAATTAGGTTCAGCTGCATGTGACACAACTCAAAATACAGTAGTTTAAACAAGAGGGAAGTTTATTTTCCTTTGTATAAAAGACGTTCAGAGGATTTGGTCCAGGGCATATATAATGCTTCAGGGTCTCTAGGTCCTTCTATATTGCTGCTCTGCCATTCTTAGCATGTTATTTTCCCCTCAAAGTCCAACATAGATGCTCCAGTTTGGGCCATGAGATTTGAATGCCAGGGATTAAGAGGAAAAAAGCAAAGATGAATAGCATGCCCTCTCACTTTAAGGATATTTTTGTACTGGCCCATAGTCACATGGCCTCATATTACAAAGAAGGCTGGAAAGTATAGTCTTTATTCTGGAAAGTCATTTGCCCAGGCAAAGAAGTGCCCCAAGGCACCCTGATGTTAGAGAGTGGGACATGAGGAAGAGCCAGGAGAGAAGACTGAGAGGAACAGCCAGAGAAGTCAAAGGAAGCCAGGAGGGTGTGATGTCATGGAAGACAAGCACACTCATGACAAGTCAAGGAAGATTCGGACTTAGAATGGATGCATATTTGGCAGTGTGGAGGTTATTGGTGGCCTTGAGAAGGGTTTTTTGTAGTGGTGGGCGAGAATGAAAGTCCCATTGGAGGAGAGAATTTCAGAAAATTCGACTACTTTTTTTGAGTTTTGTTTTAAAGGAAAGAAAATATTAGGAAAGTAACTAGAGGGGGAAGTCTGGTCAAGAGAATTTTATTTTTTAAGAAGGGAGAAATATTGTTATGTTTCTATGTTGATGAGAAAGATTAAGCTGAGAAGCAAAAATTCATGCTGGTAGAGAGAGGAAAGACTTTTTGAAATAATATTCTTGAATAGGCAAGAGAGGATGGGATCTAGAACTTTTGTGGAGGAGTGGCCTTTGCCGGGAGCATGGACAATTCATTTGTAGCACCAGGAGGGATGGAGGCCGTGTGGGTGGAGTCTGTGGTACTGGGAGCTTGTGGAAGTCCTCTTCTGATTGTTTCTATTTTCTCAGACAACAGGAAGCAAAGTCATCCACTGAGAGCGAGGATGGAGGAGGAGGTTTGAGGTGATAGGGTATAGATTCATGTCTAGGAAAGTGGAAGAGTGAATGAACTAGGGAGCAATTGATAACTTGGTAGCATTGACTTCCCACGTGACACTTGTGACCCTAAATTTAACGTGGGTAAGAGTCATAATAGAGTGGTTGTGGCTTTTCTTTAGTCACATTCGCCTCTTTTGGGTGGAGAGTTAGATTTTACCAGGCTTGCAGTTTTACCAAGGAAGGACTATGACGTGAGAAACAGGCAAGGGAGTTGAGGGTTGCAACGAAAGAGTTTAAGATGAATTAAAAGGGAAGGGCAACCATCAGGAAGGAGGGATGAGGGCTGGTGAAAAGATTGTAGGATCAATGAATTGATGGTCCAGTGGGGTAGAAGGACTGGCTGGAGCCTGGGAGTTAGAGGGAGCAAGCTGAAAACACAGGGTGTTTAGAGGGGGTGGTGGTTAGAGGGCGGTGTATGGAAACTGAGATTATGGAGGGGGTACAGTTATTGTAATGATAAGGTTTGCGATACAATCATGGGAGTGAGCGGCCAGTATAGGGCAGATCCCAATCATTGAAAGGGAGGAGGTCAAGGAATGACATGTTTGGGTACTGGAAGGTCAACTACGTGAACACTAGTCTCATTGGGTCAGGTCATCAGTGCCCAAAGAGGACTTGGGTTAGAAATCCAGTTCCTCCTCCACTGGCCAGCTCCATACCTCAGTTTTCTTATCTGAAAAATGGAGATATTGATAGTTTCGACATCCCAGGGCTGTTGTAAGGACTAAATGAATTAATACATATACAACACTTAGAACCGTTCCTGACATATAGTAAGTGCACAATAAGCTTTTATTTGTATATGTATAACTAACAAATCTATAACTCTAGCTCAGATATTTCTCGACACAGACTCAGTTTGTTCTAACAAAAATCCTTGAAATAGGTGTCTATACTTTTCTGCACTTTCTCACCTTTTTCCCTCTCTACTCTCTAAAATAAATATTTTTCCCCATACCTTTCTACTAAAAATGCTTTTGAAAAGTCACCAATGACCTTGATCTTAGCAAGTCCACTGGTTAACACTGTCTTCATCTTATAGCATTTGACATGGCTTTGATCACATCTTGCTTCTGAAATTCTCATAAAAATTTGGTTTCCAGGGCATCTCATTCTCCTGGACTTTCATCCTGCCTCACTCCTACCTCTTCTTAATCTTCTTTGCTGGATCTTCTTCCTCTTCCTGACCTCTAAAGACTGGCACAGCTTGGGGCTAAGTTTTCTTCTCTATATATACTTACACCCAATACGATCTGACCAGTCCCACAATTTCAAATAGCATCTGTATCCTAACGCACCTACAGTCTATATCTCTGACTGTGATCTTTTCATATACCCAACTTCATACACAACAACTCTATTTGGATGTCTAACAGGCGTATTATATTTCACTGGCCAAAACAGAACTCTTGATTTCCACTCCACTTAAACTTCTTTCCCCACTGAGCTGATGGTATCACCATTCACTTATTTGCTTAGGCCTTAGAGTCATCTTTCACTCATGTCTTTTTCTCACCCTTCACAATCAATCAATTTAGCAAATCTGTTGGCTATAACTTCAGATTATATCTTCTCACCACCTTTACTGTTTTCATCTGAGTCCAACCCACCATTATCCTTCTATCTTGTCTGTCTGCTTTCATGCTTGCCCCTCTACCGGTCTCCACCTAGCATCCAGGCCTTTTAAGAATGTAGATCAATTTATGACATTCCAAATAATCTAAAATGCCCAGCACTCCCTAACTGTAAAAGCTTTAGTCTTCCCATAGCCCTGAGGTTGGTGTTTTTTGTCTTTCTGGCTAGGCAATAAACTCTATCTGGGTTGAACAGTACCTGGCATTTCTTGCATCAGAATGCATAGATTTGGTGAAATATTATGGAGACACTAAAAATTGTCTATTTGATGTAGTAACATGGTATAAATCTTGAAGAAATAAAAGAGAATAGCTGCTGCCACCATTACTTTACACTATTATGACTGAATAAATTGTTATTATGTGCATACATGACAGGCTGGAAGCGGATAGAAAAAAATAGAAACGTGTTACAATCATGGACTTACAAGTGAATATTTCTTTTAAACATTTCGTTCAATCATATTATTCAAATAAAAACCCCACAACCCAAACCCTTTTTTGAAGGTATGGGCCCCGCTCGCCAGGACAGTCACGTTCCTCCACGCGTCCCCTACCGCCCCAGTACAAGTTAGCTTTGGCCCACCCGGCCACCGTCCACACGGTGGGCCCGCCCAACGCTCGCCTGCGTTGTGAAGAGCCACGCCCTCGGCTCTCTGCGCTCCCTCCGCCCCACTTCCTCTCTCCAGACCCCGCCCCGCGCCGGTGCGCCTGCGCACGGGCGAACACGTGGCTGCCGCGGAGCCAGAACAGCAATGGCGGCGGGCGGCGGCGGCGTTGCTGACCCCCTGTCTCCCGCGGGGGTCCCCTGCGCCTTCTCCCCGCAGAGCCAAGCCTACTTCGCTTTGGCGTCTACCGACGGTCACCTGCGAGTGTGGGAGACCGCCAACAACCGGCTGCACCAAGAGTACGTGCCTTCCGCGCACCTCAGTGGTACCTGCACCTGCTTGGCCTGGGCGCCAGCGCGGCTGCAGGCCAAGGTAAAGCGAGCGGGACGGCGGTGGGCGGGCGCTGGTCGGATTCGGCTTCCGCGAGCCCCTGGCCCGGCGGCGCCTGACTCGGCATCGCGCATGGCCCTCGACGGCCCGGGGCGAGGAGGCACGGGGCGCAGCGGCGGCGCAGACTGGGCCCACGCCGCCAGCCCCGTGTGTCGCCTGTCCCAAGGGAACGAGAGAGGGCGCGGCCCGACCCGAGGGGCCGTGGGCCGGAGCCCTGCCGGCGGGCTCCATGCAGTGTGCACCCCGCGCCCGGCAGTCGCCGGGCCGCCATGTTTGCAGAGGTCCCCGGCCCCCCAGGGGCGGCTTCCTGCTGCCTGGCCTTGCTCATCAGCGTGCGCTCTTTAGAGCCCTGGCCCTTGACAGAGCTCCGCTTTGGGGATGTGTTACTCCTCCGACCCCAACCCAGCTCATCGGCTTTGCCCCGGGCAGCTGGAATGGACAAGGCTGTTTCCTTGCTTCCGGACAGCTGCAACCCCGCTTGGGTGCCGGCTCACCACGTGTTCTCTTCCACGTCCAGGATGTGGGACTCACACTCTTCAAACTCTTGACTTTCCCTGGCTCGTTTCCATTTTCAGCCGTTTGAACCCTCTTGCTTTTTCATTTTTAATGTCTGCTCGGCTTCCCTTTTATACACCTCTTTTCCCCCAAGGCTGAAGTCTGCATTAGGATATGGAGGTAGAGTGAAGTTGTAGTTTAGCTTATTGAACATGAGTCCAGGTGAAGTTTCTCTTAGAATGGACACTGCCGAGTTAGGGAAGGCTTTTCACTTAGGGACCCGTCTCATTCACTGTTGAGTCACTCGACTACATCTGCTCTAACTCACACGCACGTGGGAACTGCAGTTACGGGGTAGCCAAACCGAATCAGTCCAGTGTGATTTGGAAGCAACAGGTATTGTGAGATGAGTGGTGTTCAGCTGACAGTATGTGTACAACTTCAAAAGCTAGTGATTAGTATAGATCTTAACTCCATCTGACTGCTCTGGGGAACTTTCTGCTAAATTTTTAGGTTGAAAGTAGAGATACATCTGACTTGTTATACTTTGGATGAGTATGTTTAGGTATTTTCAAATTTTAAGCTAGATTTTCATAGTCTGTAGGTAAAGTGACTCCTGTTGATTAATAAGAGAAGCCTTCTCAGAGCTTGCACTCAAGCACAAAGCTTGGACTTTTTTAAAAAAAATGATAGTTGTCAGTGTTAGAATTAGTGCACTCTGCATATTTTTCCTTCTCAAAGTTGTTTTCTAGTTTGTGTTTTGACATTCCTGTAAAGTGATAATACTAATGAAGAGAGGAAATATGGAGCAGTGATTAGATGCAAGGACCCAAGCTATACTGCCTACATTTGAATCCAGGCTTGGCTTCTTAGTAGTAATTGTGCCTCTAGTTCCCCATTTGTCAGATGGGAATAGTAGTATCCACCTGGTAGAGTGGTTGTGAAGGTTAACATATTTAATAATGCATATGGCATTTAGAATAGTTCTTGGTGGGCAAGTGCTGCAAGTGTTAATTGTTATTGTTAGACATATGTGTATGTGTATACATGTACAAATATGAAGTACTTGTGTATTTCATATTCATGTGGTTAGTCTTGCAAGGTGGATAAAGATTAACTTTTTGCCTTGTTTGAGAAGAGGAAATTGAGGCTCTGGAAAGTTAAGCAACTTGTAAAAAGCCAAAAATGGAACCAGAACTGTATTTAGAACTCAGTTCTCTATTATCTGCAACAAGTAGTTAATATTAGGCTGGCAAAAATTTGTTACCCATTTTGCCTTTCTGTTGACTTACAATTGCATTGTGTGCTTCAGGAATAAAACTTTTGCCTAGTCTTAAATTTTTTGTTAAGAGTCTTAGTTTTAGAATATGTATAACACTCTTGATACAATAGAAAAATACCTGGATTTGGTTTTGTAATCAGGACTCAACTCAAATTTGCTTTGTTACATTGAGCAAATCCCTTTAATTTTGGGGGCCTGAATGAAAAATGAGAGTTGGGCTACATTAAAAAAGTTTTTACAGGTTTCAGTATCTTTTTACCTGTATAGCTCTCATTTTAGCCACACAACTCTGAGATGCCCTGAAATTATTATGTTTTTGAAAACTGAGAATCAGAACTAAAGTGTAAATGACTTCACGCAAGCTTTAATAACCAATAAAGTAGTTGAGGCCTCTAGAGTCGAGGTACCCTGACTCCTGGTCCAGTGCTCTTACACTGTAACCTTAGATCTTGAGTCACAGAATTGAGAGCTGGGAGGAATGTAGAGATATCCAGGCCTCATCATCTTGGGGGTTTATTCTCTTACAGCATCAATTTTACTTGAAAATTAGAGAAGCAGTTTTCCTGTATTAAAACAAATTTGCATATATATTGTGGTGTAAAATTAAAAATTTACATGATTGTTAAAGATACGAAATGAAGAGTGATTTTGAGCAACTGCCACAGTCTCTGCTCTCAGGTCCCCAGGTTCCAATCCTTGGCACTTAGGTTTTAAGATGCTCTCATTTTATTAAGTCCTTTTATTTTACAACTTTGAGGCTTAAGGTATGAGGCATGAAAAGAATGTTATTCTGAAGCCCATGTTCCCAGCACCTTGTTAAGATCTTGGTCCTCTCAAATGGGAAGTGGAGCTTATGCCAACCACCCTTCAGGGTCCTCAGAGGGTTAAATGAAGCAATGTATATGACTGTTATAGTATGGTCTGGCATGGGGTAAATGCTCAATAAATGTTAGTTGTTATTTTTGAATGAATCAATGAGTGTTCTGTATGGCCTCCTTTTATCATTTACGGCTCTGTTCTTCAATGTAAATCAGTTGGTAAGAGTGTCCTGCATCTGGGTCAGTAATTGGCAGTTTGCCATCCAAGGAGAAAGTTTGGTGATGTTACTCTTATCATTGGAGAAATTTGAGTGCTGAATTTCTTGGGTAACAGGAGTTAAAGCAATGGTTCATAAATGTTTAGAAAAAATAGATTGCTGCTGCTTGTTCTTCGTCACAGAATGATTATGATACTTTACATTTATGCCACAATAGTTTTTAGAGGGTTTTCATATATATTCCACAGCTGAGCATTCCATTTGGTTGATGGATCCTGGGGAAGAAGACCTCTAATGATGACAAGAAAAGTGGAAGGAGACAGATTGATGGACTATAGATGGGTGCTGTTTTTAGAGCTCCTCTAAATTTGTGTGTGTAAACTGGAGTAAATGATATGCCCAAGCCACACAGTAAGTGGCTGAACCACCTAGGAACTGACCCTGCTATTTTATTGCCCCCTTAAATCCCTCAAACTTGTCTGCTTTTCCTCTCCTAACTGCTGTAGAGCCCTGGAGAAACAGACCTTGTCTGCTCTTGGCTACCACAGTAAATGCACTTATGCTGCTTTGCTGTCACTGCAGTTAAAATGATCCCACACAGCTTAGTGCTTGTTGAATGAATCACATAGCATTTCAGACATTGGACAGGGCAAGCACAGTAGCATTAAGAATATTTGTAGGAAAAATCTCGGCTGAGTATCCCCAGTACCTTTCCTTAGAGGTGCAGCACAGTCTACTTCCTATACAATGCTGTCTTAAGGTCTCTCCAGTATTTAAACTTTGAAAGAAGGTAAAGTTTGCAGATTAGATCCCATTGGCAGAAATAGAATTATAATTGTTGTTGATATAAATACTGTAGGTAAGTATTGTAAAATGCACGCATTTTGTTCACTGTTATCCGTGAAACTTAAACATTTGCTAGAATAAATGATAGTAAGATAGGCCAAGAGACCGTGGCATAGGAGACTAATTGAGGAATGAAACTTGAGACTTTGGCATAATTTTCAGTGTCTAGAGGTCAGTATTTTTCAAAAACAGGTTTTGATCCATTAGTGGATTGCGAAATAGATTTAGTGAGTTGTAACAACATTAAAAAATAGACGATATCAGAGTGTGTTTTGTGTGGTAAAGGATAAAGTTTTTGTGAAACTTGTTTCAGTTATGTATACATAACGTTTTTGGGAGTGTGTATATTGACTCTCCATGTAAACTCTTTTGTTACTCTGGGATCTCAGTCTAAAAGTCATTGCTTAATTGATCAAATTCAGACTTCTCATCACCTGGGTGTGCTTTTTCTCTCTGTCTTCACCACATCTGCAAACATCTTCTGTACCGTGTCTTGCTTTTATAAATTGTGCACATGTGCCATTCAGACTCTCACTCTGATTGTCAGCCTTCTGGGTCAGATGCTCATCAGCTTTCTTCAGACTGGTTTGGTATTTATTGCTTAACTCAGTCACACCTTCACATTGGAAAAGACTCTTCAGTCTAAGAAATCACATCCTTTGGTCTTCACTCCTGGTACATCCAGGAACTCAGATTTTCCAGTCACAAATATATGAACTAAGTTTTTAGCCTACCCTTTCCATTACTTTATTTGTGCATGTAGTTAATATGCACATGACATTGTGCTAGGCACTTTAGGGGAAACAAAACTGAGTACGACTAAGAAATCAAAGAAGAAATAACGACATTCAGATATACCATGTTTATAATGCAGAGCAGAGTATGGCTTGTGCCTTAAGAGAAAGAAAAGGTTTTTGTGGAGAGATATTTGAGATGGACTTTGAAACATGGATAGATTTTTTAACCAAATGAAAATTGAGGTGAATAGGAAAAGGCCCCTCCAAGTGGAGGGAAAAGCAAAAGCAAAACTGGAAAGCTTATTTGTGATTAGGGAGCGTCATGTAAGGACGGAATTGGAAATAAGCCTGGAATAGGTGGGTTGGAGTTAAATTGTGGATGCTTTTGAATGCCAGAGAGTTGTTTATATTGATTCATTCTTCTCTGGGGAGTCATTGAAGTTTTTGATCACAGGCGTAACAGGTTCAGAGAGAAAAGACCAACAAAAGTCTGACATAATCTAATCATCAGTAGCACTAAACCTTTGGGTTCAGAAATATTTAGTAATGGGGTGATATTTATAATATTAGATTTCACTAAAATGCACATTGCTTATATAAACTTATCTGGTTGATGTGTTACCTGTTTGGGTGTGTTCACCTTGCTGAATGGGAAGTTATTTTTAAAAAGATCATCCAACTTGGAGAAAACTTGGATGAGTCAGTAGTTCTTTGAGATTAATTAATTGGATTATTATTTAAGTTTAGATCAGTGATCCTCAAAATTGGGCAGAGATTCTGTGGATTCTCCTCCTGCTTGACTGCTTGCTTCTTCCTGAAATAGAGATTTTGCTGATGGGGAAATTAGGGTTTTGAATATGTTAATGTTTAATTTCTAAAATTTCTTTGCCCTTCTTAATCCAAATTCATATTTCATATCTGTAGAAAAACATAAATGTTTGGACTAGCCTGTGTTCCACACATTAGAAATCTCAGTGTAGATAATTTCAATTTGATTTGGAAAAAGCAAGAGTAGAAGAAATAATTTCTGGAATCTTTCATAGAAGAGTTTTCTGATGAGATAGTAGTAGGTTGATATACTTTCCCCCACTGTCCTTGCCCAAAACAGGTGTTTGTGTTCATAACCTTATGCAGAAGCACATTCGCTCTCTGGAATCATTCAAAGGTGGCTTTAGAAATTCATTTAACTGAAGGTGGGACCTAGGACAGTCCTTGTGCTAAAGTTTCAATGTTTCAGACAAATTAAATGTTACTGAGGAGACCATCAGACTTTTTAATTTTTATGGCTTTTAATTGTAACTTCTCTTTTGGATTTATTAAGGTAGTACATTTCTCAGGACTTGCAAAATGTGCATTACGTTTTTCTGTATGTAAAAAGTTACCTTATTTTTTTTTTCACTTTTTTGCCTTATAAATTTTTTACTTTTTGTTGACCTGAGTGTGTCCAATGAAATCAAATTCTTCAAATGGAACATCCTCATGACTAAAACAAAAAAAAAGAGAAAGTGCTTTATAAGTCTACTCCTTGATAGTCTTTGTGCACTGGTAAGATTGTAGTTTTCCTTGGTTGTTTTCAAGTTGGGCAGATTTTTATGTATCCTGGGCTGCTTTTTTGTGCTGTAGAGCAAAGATCTTGCACTTGTTGAGAGAAATTCTGAAATTAAATAATTTTTCAGCATTATAAACTCTGATTTAGTACTCTGAAGTTGTGATCATTGATTGTCTTTTTGATGGACAGACAGGAGCTGTTAGTATCATTTTTGAAATAAATCAAAGAAGTCTTGTGGCATTTGACGCTAGATTGAAACTTGTTCCTCTTAAGTCATTAGAATCAGCAAGACCACGTGGAACTTCTCAGACTAGCCCTTAGTCACAGGAGCAACTTCTGTAGAGTGCTCTGTGCTGCTCTACTAGTTACAACTATTTTTTGACTCAAATTGAAGTAAATGCATTCTTGTAAATGTGAAAACACTCGAGTCCCTTTTTCTGCAAATGAAGCTAGAATGCAAGGGAAGGTTAGGGGAGACGCAGGGGAGGCATTGGCTTCTTTGGTAGGGCTCTAATCACTGCTGGGAGTGGAGGCTTCACTTTGGCCTGTTAGGAGTGGTTGGTTTCTGAGAAGTGGAAGCAGCAGTGGGGCTGCTCGGATCTGTTGAGAGCATACCAACAGCATGCCAAATTGTCCCATCTGACACCTTTCTTCCAGGAGGAGATGGGGGACAGAATTAGGAGCTCTCCTTCCCATTGGAGTGATTTTTTTTTTTGTAAGTAGTGAGAAAGAATCATCTGAGAGGGAATCCACCTCCCCTTTTTTTAAAGATTTTATTTTATTTTTTTTACTTTTTCTCCCCAAGGCCCCCCGGTACATAGTTGCATACTTTTACTTGTGGGTCCTTTTAGTTGTGGCATGTAGGATGCTGCCTCAGCATGACCTGATGAGCAGTGCCATGTCCGTGCCCAGGATCTGAATTGGTGAAACCCTGGGCCACAGAAACCGAGCATGCGAACTTAACCACTCGGCTACGGGGCTGGCTCCCTCCCCTTTTTTTAAAGAAGTGTCTTTTAGTAGCAGTCATGTTTCATTTTTTGTCTAGTGGGCGTTTGCATTTATGCATTTATGATGTTTCAGTGTTTGAAATACAAAATAAAACAATTGTTTTTTCTTTTTTCCCAGGAAACTCCTCAGAGGAAAAAAAGAAAATCAGAAGCTATCGGAACGAGTAACCAGACTGACTTGTTGGCTCTTGGTACAGCAGTCGGTAGTATTTTATTATACAGTACAGTAAAAGGAGAATTACACAGTAAATTAATAGTAAGTACATAATGTGTGTGTATGTATATTTTATATAAAAGAGAGATGACAGGGAAACTGATTATTAGAGATTTATTTTCAAAAAACGGGCTGGCCCATTGGTGTAGCAGTTAAGTTCACACGTTCTGCTTCTGCGGCCTGGGGTTCGCAGGTTCAGATCCCGGGTGTTGACCTACACACTGCTTATCAAGCCATGCTGTGGCAGGTGTCCCACATATGAAATAGAGGAAGATGGGCACACATGTTAGCTCAGGGCTAATCTTCCTCAAAAAGTAAAAACCAAAACAGTTCAGCATATGCTGTAGGATCTAGACTGTAGGGGTATTTTTCTGCCCCTTCTGCAATTAAAATTCTGAGTGGGAATATTTGATAATAGCTATGCTAGGTGATATAGTCCTTATTATGGGTTAGAATATGAGGAATTGTTGACTAGGTTTAAAATAAGAAAGGGTAAACACAATTCTAAGTATCAGAAATAGCAACTGCAAGAAGGAGCTCACTACCTCTGGGGCTGGGGAACAAAGGAGGCAGTTGGAGTTATTGCTGAAACTCAGACTTTTGAGGAGCAGGTGTTGCTCTCAGTGCTGCAGTCTCTTGAGGAGGTGTGGCCCCATGGGCTTGGGGTCCAGACCTCTGAGGAGAGGGCTCCAGCTGACTGCTGGTGTCTCTGAAGGGAGGTGATGAAACTGATTCTCCAAGTGTTGGAAAAATTGCATAGTGAGTTCAGCTGCTGCCAAAAGGATTTCCACTGCTAGGGTGAAGAAATGTTGGGGTGGTGCAAACTGGGAGACAGGAAGGAACAAGTCCCTGTTCCTTCTCCGGCCTTGTCTCCTTCTACCACCCCTTATTGGTGGAGCCTACTGGCGATCCAGCTGGCAAAGCAGAGGTGGTTTGCAGAGTGCCAGCCCCAGCATTGCAGAGCAGAGAAGTGAGGGTTTGGTGCTGCAAGACAGTAGCTTAACTGGCATAATTTGTTTCAGGCGATATCTATTATAATGTGTTTTTGGTGTTCACTGAACGGTCTGTATATAGGAATACTTTCTGTATATATGAATAAAACAATGTTTTCTCTTTTACGTAATATCTACGTAGATATTACGTAGAAAGATAATTTGGAACTACATAACGTTGAAAAGGGAAAAAATTTATACCGACATTTATCACTGAGGGATCTTCTGCTTAATAGATTGTGTATTTCTTTGCTTTACGCATGTGTTTGAAAAAACAAAGTTGGGTTTTGTCCATCTATTTTGTATCCTGATATTTTTCATTAAATTACAATGTAAGCAATTTGCATATTTGTCAAGCACTAATTATAAACGTTTTTAATGACTGCCTAAAATCCCATTACATTAGATAGTCCCTTGGTGATTTAACTATTACTGACCATTTAGGTGGTTTCTGATTTTGTTTTTGTTGTTATAAATATTTGTTTTCCTTACGTGGATTCTCAGAATTGCTAACCTCTAATTAGTCAAAGGGTTTGAGTGTTAAGGCTTTTTACACATAGTATAAAAATACTTTCTGGAAGTTTTCCTAATTTGTGCTTATATCCACAATGGAAGGATAGTACCTGTGTTTCAATAGCGTCATTGCCACCATTGAATATTCCCATTAAAACAGCAATAACACTAACAAAAACTTAGCTGATTTGATACATGAAAAATTTTATCTGATTTTAGAAAAGCATTTAAAAATACAGTCATGTGTCCCTTGACAACAGGGAATAGGTTCTGAGAGATGCATCATTAGGTGATTTCGTTGTTGTGTGAACATCGTAGAGCGTAGAGTTACGCAAACCTAGATGATATAGCCTACTATACAACTAGGCTGTATGGTACTAATCTTAGGGGACCGTTGTCATGTGTGCAGTCCGCTATTGACCAAAACAGTGTTGTGTGGTGCATGACTGTTGTTTTCATATTAAAGATCATAAAAATAATACACAGCTGTAAAAAAAAAATTAAAGTATTCAAATGTATGTATAGCAGGAAGGGAATCTCCCTTTATTCCTCTCTCCTCTCCTCCCAAGTTAAGTGTGGTCCTCATATGGGCTTTTTTACTCCACTGTAGTCGGGAGCCCATCCTTTGATTTGGTCAGTCTTTTGTGGTCAGCAGGTATCTGTATCCTGTACAGTGTGATAGCTGCTTCACTCAGCTGCCGTGGTTGCAGACATGATGCTGATGGAGCCTAGAACTTCTTTTTAGATCATTTCAATACCTCACAGGATTGTACTACCTAAATCTTTAACAGAGAGTGAATTTATTAAAAAGGAACCAAGAGGATCAGGGTAAGGAGACTTGGGATCATGTGGCGAAGTGGAAGAGGACTCAGCATTGGAACTTGTCTGCTCGGAGGTTGAATCTTTCTAGTTACGGCATCATGGATGAGTAATTTAACTTCTTACCTCTTAAGTGGATATTGTATAACCTACCTTGCATGACTTTATTGAGATTTAGACATAATGATACAATTGAAAGTGCTGAGTGTAGTGCCTGGCATGTAATTGGTATTGAGTAAATGTTTGTTGAACAAATAAATGAATGAATGAGTGGACAGTTGCTAGATTGCTTTCCAAAAGGATGTACTAGGCCCTAGCAATATATGATAGTGCCATGTTTACTATATAACCTTACCAGCATGGGTTTTAAAATGCTGAACAGGGGCCGGCCCTGTGGCTGAATGGTTAAGTTCCCGTGCTCCACTACGGCGGCCCAGGGTTTCTCTGGTTCGGATCCTGGGCGCAGACATGGCACCACTCATCAGGCCTCGTTGACGCGGCGTCCCACATGCCACAACTGGAAGGACCCACAACTAAAATGTACAACTGTATACTGGGGGCTTTGGGGAGAAAAAGCAAAAAAAAGGAAAAAAAAAGAAGATTGGTAACAGTTGTTAGCTCAGCTGCCAATCTTTAAAAAAAGAAAAGCTAAACAAATTGCCAGATGAATGGACTGAAAATGTTACTTTTTAAAAAATTTGTATCTCTTGGATTACTGACTTTGAAAATTTTTATTTATTTTCTTACGGAATTCTTCCTGTGGAATTTATTTTTGTTCAATTCTTTGTGTGTCTGTAAAAAAGGACTTAGTTCTTTGAATAGATGAATGATAAGGGAGAAGGGAAATAACTGAACTAAACATTTAAAAATATTTTTCTTTTAAGATGGGAGCATTCTATATGATGGAAGTACTGATTTTGAGTTTTAACTTTTATCCTTAGCTTAGATACATGTATAGTGCTGTTTCATTGTATATTTAATTTATGTGAATTCAGGTAGAAAGAGTGAACGTGATAATTGCATGCAGTGTAGGTGATTTAGCACTTTATTCTACTGAATCAAGTTTGTCCTGGAATGTGTGAGAGATGGGAGGCTTGATTTGCCCTTCCACAGTTGATGTCTCCATTCCTATGTGCCTCTGAGTGAGCAAGCATCTTGCTATGCCGAATGTGTTTAAAGTATCATTCGTATGGTATGATCTGTAACACAAGGAAACGTTTAGTGTTTACCTGAAGAAACAGTGATTTCTTTATTGAGAGATAGTTTGGGCACTTTTTAAAAAAAAGGAATTTTCAAGGATAGTTTTGACTAGACATAATTTTCACCTTAAGTGTTGGCTTTAAACTCTTTACAATTTGACTTTACTAGTTCTCTCGTGTCTCAAACTTTGTGCCACTATACATGAAGTATTTTATTATGCTTAGTGCTGGTGTTCATGTCAAAAGCAAGTGGCATTTAGGACTAGTATCCTTTCACTTAAAGATGTGAAAGTATGTTTTTCCAGCAGAGGAGAAGGCAAGGTTAACATTTGATGGCGTTATAGCTGATTTATCATATTTTTGATGTTAGAAATGGATAGATGTAGGTGAAGGCTCTTTTAGATTAAGGCCTAACATTTTAGTTAACTGTTCAGTAACTAAATTTCAGGGTGCATATTATCATATTATACCAGATGAGTTTTATTGTTTTCTTTAATTTTTTTTAATCTGCAGAGTGGTGGACATGACAACAAAGTTAATTGCATACAGTGGCATCAAGACAATGGCTATTTGTATAGTTGTTCAGATGATAAGCATATTGTGGAATGGAATACGCAGACGTGTAAAGTAAAGTGGTGAGTAACATTGATGGTTCTATGGTGTTGGATGGATAACCTGGTTACTGTTTGGAAATGCCTTAGCGTTTGACAAATCAGGACTATATTCTTGCTATAAGTAAAATTTGATATTGGACATGGGGGGAATGTAGACAATAATAAAATTATAGGCTATTCTCAAGGAATTTTTAATCAAAAATAGGGCATGTAAGATTTTAATACATAAAGGTTAAATAATGGTACAAGAGTGAAATAACTGCACAGGAGAGTCATAAGGTAGCATGTGATTACTGGTCAAATGAATAGGGTAGTGTTGGGAAGGCCTGGTGGAAGGGAGGAGATTTCACTTGGGCTTGCTAGGATAGGGTAAGATTTGGATGGAAGAGGATGGGAGGATCCTTTCAAGGGCGGGGAAGGAAGGTGGAGAGGTGGCAAGAGCAAGGCTAGGAGAAAGGGAAGTGAAAGATGTACTTGCAAATGAGTAGAGTAATTTAGATGAGGTGCATACTAGGGGATAATGGCTGGTGGAGGATATGGGCCAAAGTATCTCAAGACTCTGGCCTTAAGGGTCATAGATAAAAATCTCAGACAGGGGCCAGCCTGGTGACATAGTGATTAAGTGTGTGTGCTCCACTTTAGCAGCCCAGGGTTCACAGGTTTGGATCCTGGGCGTGGACCTATACACCGCTCATTGAGCCATCTGTTGTGGCATCCCACATAGAAAGTGGAGGAAGATTGGCACGGATGTTAGCTCAGTGACAATCTTCCTCAAGGAAAAAGAGGAAGATTGGCAACGGATGTTAGCTCAGGGCCAATCTTCCTCAGACACACACAAAAAAATCTCAGACTGCTTTTCTAATTCAAGCCCCTACTTCTGTGATTGTCTATATAGTAGATGTTCAATAAATGTGGACTGTTGAATGAAGTTCAGTTTACTGTGAACTTGTGTAGATGAGGATAATGATGCCCACGGTCCTACAGCTAACAAGTAGCAGAGGAGTTTGAATTCTGGTAGTGTTTTTCTCCCATACTTAAACTGCTTTCTTGGATTCTATTCAAACCATTTCTTTAGATTCTGTCTGGTAAGCAGGAGAGAGCCATTAAAGGTCAGTGTCTTGAGAATAAGCAAAATAATGCTTTGGGAAAAAGTAACCTGTCAGCAATGTGTAGACTATGTGGGAATGGGCTAGTTCAAAGACAGAGAAGCCAGATCCCAGGTGGTGGTTGTAATAGTCCAGGTGTAGGATGGTAAGAGTGGGAAGTAAGAATGGACAAGATACCAACCAAGAAGAATCAGCAACACTTGGGAAGGATGGAGGGGAGTATTGAGTGACAGAAAGGAGTTAAATTGAAGGTAACTACTAAGTTTTCAGCTTTATGAACTTATTGGGTGAGTAGTGGTGCAGTTAATAGAATTATGGTCAAAAGAGGGAAATAGTTTTGGAGTATTTAGACAAGTTGAATTTGAAATGCATGTGAAAGGCAAGACCCAGCAGACAGATTGGTGATAGAGCCTTAGAACTTAAAGGAGGGCTTGGGACTGGAGGTGCAGATGAGTAAGTCATCTGCCTAGAGGTTCTCAGTAAGGGTTTGTACTCCATTTACCTGGAGCAGTAGTTTCCATACTGGTGACTGTCAGAAACCTGTATGGAGATTGTCATTCACTGGGTCTGGGGAGGGACCCATGCAACTGTATTTTTTTTTTTTAATTGAGTTAATGATAGGTTATAATCTTGTGAAATTTCAGTTGTACATTAATGTTTGTCAGTCATGTTGTAGGTGCACCACTTCACCCTTTGTGCCCACCCCCCACCCCACCTTTCCCCCGGTATCCACTAAACTGTTCTTAGTCCATAATTTTAAATTCCTCATATGAGTGGAGTCATACACAGATTATCCTCCTCTCGCTGGCTTGTTTCACTTAACATAATTCCCTCAAGGTCCATCCATGTTATTATGCAACTGTATTTTTAAAATGCTATCTGGATGAGAGTTCACAAAGTCAGGTCCTTCACAGAGGCACTAGTAATGTTCAAGGCACTGTTCCGTTGTACACAGTATCGTATTTAGTCATAACACTGTGAGCTGGGCTCCTATTTTACAGTTGAGAAATAGGTTAAATCAGAGCCTGAGCTCTCATCTAAACTGTGCTGTCTCATAATATTGAGTTCTAGTTGCATTCTTGGCATTCTTATGCTGGTGTTAATTGATTTTGTTTTCTGGTTTAGGTACTATCTCTTTATTTCCTTCTGGAAGGTGAAGATTTAGCTCTCATAACCTCTGCCCCCACGTAACCCTCCCCATTTCCCAATAATGTCACAGTTTTTGATTAAGCAAGTATTCAGTGTTTACATTCTGACTACTTAAATATTGTAATAGATGAGCCTTGGACTGTACTAGGTTTATATTTTTGGCACGTAACGTAACTTTGCTTTTCTTGGGGTTTATAATTGCCTTATTCTTCATTTGCTTAGTTTTGTATATACCTATCACTAGTTCATTCTCCTACAGTAATGTAAATCTTCTCAGTTATTTTTGGACATCAGTTAATCAGTTTTATTTGTTTCTTGGAGGTGTTCCTCCAGTTTCATTTATTTCTTGGAGGACTTCTCTGCCGTCTTCCAGGGTCTGCTGAACAGTGATTGTCCTGGGATTTCCTTTCACCATCATCTTGAAAATTCTCTTGTCAGATGGAGCCTCTATTTCTTGGATCTCATTTTTCTCTTTGTTGGTTTACTCTTTCCTTTTGGTGAAGTACAAGAACTGGTAGCTTCCTGAGAAAGGGTGTGTGGATGGTACATTTATTTATTGCTTGTCTGCCAGTGTCTTTATTCTACCTTCACAATTGATTGGTAGTTTGAGGTTATAGAATTTTAGGTTGGAAATAATTTTCCCTCAGGATTTTGAAGCGTTGGTTCGTTGGTTTTTTAGCTTTTGGTGTTAATTATCCTTAGTATTCTAAAAATATTATGAGTTTTGTTCTTTAATCAATGAACTACATTGGCGTTTGAGGGACCGTTTAGGCTGGAAATTCCTGTTGATTTTTCTTGCACTTTGCGTTTGATAATTTCATCCCCTCTGTTTTCTTTGATCTTTCTCTAGTATTCCTTACTGTTATTTAGATGTTGCATCTCCTGGACTAATCCTTTATGTTTTTTTCTTTTTTCTCTCTTACTTTTCCCTTTTGTCTTTTTCTACTGTTACCTGGGAGATTTCTTCAATTTCATCTTCCAAATCTTCTATTGAATTTTAAAATTTCTCTCAGCATATTTTTAACTCACAGGAAGTGTTTTTTGTTCTCAATATTTTTTTTGTTGCATCATATTCCTTTTATGCATAGAATATTTTCTAATCCTCTGAAGATATTAATTATGGGATTTAAAGTTTTTTTTCATTTGTTCCTTACATCATCTCCCTCTTGAGGATGTGTTTTGATTTTTGTTTGCTTTTAGTCTCTATCTTCCGTCTTAAAGGCATGCTTCAGATGACTGGAGATCCTTGGCTGCCTGTTGCTTTTTGAAAATGAAACACTACAAAGCTGATTAGAAGGCCTGTGTAGGTGTGTGGCTCAACTGTTAGACTTCATCTGTAGAGTGATTGGGAAATGTCAGTATGTGTGGGTCATTTCTCTGGAACCAGTCAGGTTTTCCAGAGAGGGGTCTTCTTATCTAGTGCTTTCAGTGAGCTCTAATGTGGGTGTACGTTACTTGTGCATACAGATAGGATTTAGTAGGTCTAGGCTGGTGCTTGGGAGTCTTTACGTCTAACAAGTTTTCAGGTGATGCTGATGTAGGAGGATTATACTTTGATTCTCAAAGCTCTTTTAGAGGGGGAGGGGGCGGGGACCGTGGTGTTATTAGCTCTGTGCTTACATTTTCACTGCTGAGTGGGAAAGTAGATTCAGGAAGCTTGTGAGGAGGGTGGGGATATGTCTTTTTTTATAAAAATTATCAATTCAGTGAATAGATGTTGAAGAATGTGTATAAATGAGCATCAAAGCTGTGGAAATTAATGCGAAATTGTCAGAAATGTTAGGGACCAATGAGGGTAAAGGAAGAGTTCTCTCCTATGTTGTTGCTGCATTTCCTTGATTAGTAGTGCAGTTGAATGTTTACATGTTTATTAGCAATTGGTGTTTCTTCTATGAATTACCTGTTTATAGCCTTTGTCTATTTTTGAGTTTTTTCTTGAACTCAAGAAGCTATTTCTTGGATATAATGAGCTATTTATGTATTCCAAGTATTAATCCTTCATCTGTAGTATATATCTTTGGTATTTTCTCCTAGCCTTTTGCTTTTATTTTAATTTTATGACTTATTTTATGGTACAGAGTTTTATTTAATTAAATCAGGTCATTTTTTCCTTTATGATTTCTGGTTTGTAATTGCTTTGAAAGGCCTTTCCTGTCCCCAGGATTATAAAAACATTCTGCTATATATTTTTTAATGCTTATTTTTATATCAGTAAGTTTTGTGTGTGTATAGTGTAAAGTAGAAACTTAATTTTGTTTTTCCAAATGAGTAATTTGACATTCCCATGTGACTGGCAGAACAATATATTTTCTTCCACTTGAGAGTTAACCTCTTTTAGTAATAAGATTGCTCCTGTCATTTCTTGATTTTATAAATGAATAGCCAAGCTTCTTGTGGCTCTAATAGCCTTAACATGTGCAACCAACTGCGAGGTCTCATTTGCTAATCATATTTGAGGTGTTAGAAAGGGATCATCTATAACTGATTTATTTTACCCTATCAGATGAGGGCTCATCTGTGTGGATTTGGGATACAAATCACCTTTCTGGACTGTGCTAAGTAAATTAAAGATAGATGGAGAGGATGGAATGGACACTCAGAATTCCAGCCAACATGGAAGTTTCCTGAGCATTAACAAAATCCATCTCATGGATCACAGGATATACAACTACTCATTTTACATTCTTGTAACTCTTACTCACCCATTTTCTGGTACCTCTTAAGAATCTCTCTTAGGGGCCGGCTCTGTGGCCAAGTGGTTAAGTTTGCGCGCTCTGCTGCGGCAGCCCAGGGTTCGGATCCTGGGCTCGGACATGGCACGGCTCGTTAGGCCACGTTGAGGCGGCGTCCCACATCCCACAGCTAGAAGGACCTGCAACTAATGATACACAACTGTGTACAGGGGGGGTTTGGGGAGATAAAGCAGGAAGAAAAAAAAAAAAGATTGGCAACAGTTGTTAGCCCAGGTGCCAATCTTTAAAAAACAAAAAAGAATCTCTCTTACCGTCCCATCAGGGAGGCTTTATCTTAGTGATATGTCCAAGGTTAGTTTACCTGACACAAATTTTTAGGGAATGTAATTTGCCTTAGAACCTTAGGTGGTATTTTTAATGCCTGATTTGTTTTTGTTATTCTTTTGCTCTGAATTAAGGTTTCTCCCTATTCATTCACCTATTTTTGTTTCTCTTCACAATACAGCAAATGGAAAGGTGACAATAGCAGCGTCAGTTCTCTGTGTATCAGCCCAGATGGAAAAATGTTGCTTTCAGCTGGTCGAACAATCAAACTATGGGTTTTGGAGACCAAAGAAATCTACAGAGTGAGTGAATCAAATTAGTTATAAGCGTAGCAGTCATCTAGAGTAAGTCTGAAGAAGGCAGAAGTCTGAGCCGTAGAATATTGGTTTAAGAATACAGTCTGTATTTTCAAGCTTACCAAAGGTAAACTTAATAGACAAAAGTTAGCCTCCAAATCTGCTTGATGTTATATAGGTTAGACATGTCTGCTTAACATGCATTGGAAAAACGAATACAATGAGAGGAATTTGAATTAGAAATCTTTTACTCTGCTATGCAGTGATTATGGTAATTTTGATCTCTATTTTGCATCCAGCATTTGGTGCACAGATAGTATTTAACTATGGAGATTGAGTATCACATTTTGAGTACACTCAAGGGTTACTGAACACTTGGTGCTGTGATGATGCCTTAAAATTGTGGTTTCGACTCACTGAGAGTAAAATGAAGACCTACAATTCCTTGGCTGTGTCTGAGCACCCAAGCACCCCTTTTACAATGGATAGAATTAAGTGATTCTTGAACTCAAAAATTGAAGAAATAGATTGTGGGCGGGGTCATGGGAGTTGAAAGGGACATCTTGATTTTCACTGTTTTCAGATAGAGTTTTTAAGAAGTGAGAAGAATTTAGCAAATAATCTTAGTTACATAGAATTAAATTTAACTGTTACCTTTAGTCTAGAGCTCTAATTTCAGTTATGTATCATATATATCTTGCTTGTGATACATTTGGACTCTTAGTTTTTGTTACTGATCTGTATCCGTCCTCTGCTAAATGAGATTTAACTTTCTCTAGCACTTCACAGGACATGCGACACCGGTTTCGTCACTTCTGTTCACTACTATCAGACCTCCTAATGAGAGCCAACCCTTTGATGGAATTACAGGTCTTTATTTCTTATCTGGAGCAGTGCATGACCGGTTACTTAATGTCTGGTATGTAGTCTTTTGGATTTGGAAGGTAGCTTTGCTTTGAAAAGACAGAATCTGTCACAGCTTACATGGTTAATATAAATGATGAGTATGAGACTTGCTTTATTGTATTTAATGTTAAATTCACACTGACTTGTAATGAAGAATTGAGCCTGCCTAAAAGCAGATCTTTATGAGAAAAAGTTAAGAGCATTCATTATATAATAGAACCTCCTCCTTGCTTGTTGGGAGGTTCAGGAGCCTGGATGTTTTTGTGACTGGGCAATTTAAAAATAACCTTTTTTTTTTTTTTTTAAATTTTAGGAAAATCTATGATTTTGTTGAAGTAGATGGCTCCACTGGGTTAATCTAGTGCAGTAGTGTCTATTTACTGATGATTTGCTGAGGACGTTAAATTCCTTGGCTGTCTCTGAAAATTTGCAGTAGTTGCTGTTACTCATTCCCTTTGAAACTACTTTTAAAAGTGAATAATTTGATGTTAAAGGGCTGTCAAAAAGTTTTTAAATTTAAGAAATATAGGAAATTCCTTGGATTTTATGACATCATCTGTTGGTGAAGTTAACTTTTTTCAAACCAACTATTCATGGACAAAATAAGTAGAGATTTTAAAAATAGAATAGTTTCTCATCTTAGTAATCAATTAGTTGAGCATGTTCTTGGCTATATAAAGTTACTCTGAATTTACACGGAATAATACTCAGAAGTGGGACTCATCAAATGTGTATTCCTTAAAGTAGTTTTGTTGGGAAAGGTTCATGAGGCCTAATGTGGACCTCTGTTCACCTTCAAAACCATCAGCTAAGGCCTGGTTTCTAATTATGCCTCTTGTATCAAATTGAGTTGGTTTTCTGTTCTGTATCTGATTTTTAAGGAGCTCTTGTTGGGATAATTTCTTTCAGTTTTAGAGGATTTAACACTTACTTAAGATATTAGTAATGTCAAGAAGTTAAAATCTGCCACCAAAGGCTCTTGACATTACTGAGGTGCTTCAGTTCTAAATGCTTCACCTTTTTGGCTCCTTAGACCTAGCGGTCTCCAGCTACAAAATTTCTTCTACGAAAGAAAAGTTGATTTCTCTTGTAAGATCCTGAAAATAATATCTGTATGCCTGGGGGCTTCCTAGTAATCGGGGAGTAAACTTAAAAAACAAACAAATTAAAAAGCTGTATTGAAAGGCTGCCTGAAAAGGCCATTTTTGAAGCTGCGGAAGTTTTGTTTTGGTAGGTAGAACAAAGGTAGCAAACACCGTAAGGTCCCATAATTACCTTTGAAAGACAGTTTCTATAAGGAAATAACATTTGAGAGTTTGCCACTGAATGAAAATTAAAAAAGAAAAACAAACCTTTCATATTACTGTAAGGAGACTGCTATCTCCTATTGATGGGCTAAGATAGTTTCTTCTGTATATGGGGGTCTGATGGCAGAGATTTTGAACATGTACGAGTGACTTCATGTTAGACTGAATTTTGTTTTCTTAACACTTTATTGTGCCTGAAATCTTTAGAATTTATCAAATCAACTCTTAATTTTGGTCTCGACACAAAAATATTGGAAGATTGTTCACTGGTAAATGTATAGAGTCTCACGAAAATAAACTGATTTTTCTTTTTTATTGAGATTATGATAGTTTACAACTTTGTGAAATTTCAGTTGTATGTTATTACTTGTCAGTCATACTGTAGGTGCACCACTTCACCCTTTGTGCCCACCCCCCACACCCCCTTTCCCCTGTTAACCACTAATCTGTTCTCTTTGTCCACATGTTTGTTTATCTTCCACATATGAGTGGAGTCATACAAAGATTGTCTTTCTCTATCTGGCTTATTTCACTTAACATAATACCCTCAAGGTCCATCTGTGTTGTTGTGAAATGGGACGATTTTTATCCTTTTTTATGACTGAGTAGTATTCCATTGTGTGTGTGTGTGTGTGTGTGTGTGTGTGTGTGTGTGTGTGTGTACACACCATATCTTCTTTATCCAGTCCTCAGTAGATGGACACTTAGGTTGCTCCAAGTCTTGGCTATTGTGAATAATGCTGCAATGAACGTAGGGGTACATGCGTCTCTTTGAATTGCTGACTTCAAGTTCTTTGGATAGATACCCAGTAGTGGGATGGCTGAGTCATATGGTATTTCTATTTTTAATTTTTTGAGAAATCTCCATACTGTTTGCCATAGTGGCTGCACCAGTTTGCATTCTCACTGGCAGTGTATGAGGGTTCCCTTTTCTCGACAACCTCTCCAACATTTGTTATTTTTTGTTTTGGTTATTTTCGCCATTCTAACAGGTGTAAGGTGGTATCTTAGTGTAGTTTTGATTTGCATTTCCCTGATGATCAGTGATGATGAGCATCTTTTCATGTGACTATTGGCCATCTGTATATCTTCTTTGGAGAAATCATATCCCCTGCCCATTTTTTGATCAGGTTGTTTGATTTTTTGTTGTTGAGTTGTGTGAGTTCTTTATATGTTATGGAGATTAACCCTTTGTCAGATATAATTTGCAGATATTTTTTCCCAGTTGGTGGTTTGTGTTTTTGTTTCAATCCTGTTTTCCCTTGCCTTGTAGAAGCTAAAAAGAAACTGATTTTGAATCGTGTTTGTAAATTGTTTGTTGCTGTTACTCATTGTTTATTTTTTTGTGCCTAGATTTTTTTAGCATCCTTATTGAGGTATAATTGATGTATCATAAACTGCACATCTTTAAAGCATACAATGTGATAAGTTTTGACATATGCGTTCATCCATGAAATCGTTATCACAGTCAAGACAATGACCATGTTTATTGCTCCCAAGAGTTTCCTCATATCTTTGTAATCCCCTTCTCCACCCCCATCTCCAGGCTTGTTGACATGTTTGGGACATTACAAATAAAGTTGTTATGGAAATTTGTGTACAGATCTTTGTACAGGCATATGATTAATTTCTCTGGTAAATACCTAGGAGTGCAATGGCTGGATCATATGATAGGTGTATATTTACTTTTTAAGAAATTGCCCATTTTTTTCCAAAGTGATTGTACCATTTTACATTCCCACTAGCTATAAGAGTGCTAATTTCTTCACATCCTCACCAGCACTTGATATGGTCATTTAATTTTAGCTATTCTAATAGGCATATGGTAGTATCTCAGTGTGGTTTTAATTTGCTTTTCCCTGTTGGCCATTGATGTTGAGAATCTTTCATCTGCTTATTTGCTGTTTGGCCTATTTTTTATTGAGTTGTTTGTTTTCTTATTGTGTTTTGAGAGTTCTGTGTATATTCTGAATACAAGTCCATTATCAGTTTTAGGCTTTGCAAGTATTTTCTCCTAGTCTATGGCTTGTCTTTTTGAAGAAAAGAAGTTATTAATTTTGATGAAGTCTTGATTATGTTTAGAAATCTTTGCTTAACCCAAGATCATGAAGGTTTTCTCCTGGAAGTTTTATGGTTTTAGGTCTTGCATTTGGTTCTGTGATCTGTCTTTTTTTTCCTGAGGAAGATTTGCCCAGCACCCCTTGCCAGTCTTCTCTTTTTGTATGTGAGCCCCCACCACAGCATGGCCACTGACAGATGAGTGGTGTCTGTGCATACCCAGAAGCGAACCCGGGCTGCCGAAGCAGAGTGTGCTGAACTTAACCACTAGGCCACCAAGGCTGGCCCTGTGATCTGTTTTGAGTTAATTTTGTGAATGTGGCACGAGGAATGCATTTAAGTTCATATTTTTGCATTGTGGCTATCCAGTGGTCCCAGTACCATTTGTTGAAAAGACTGTCTCTAGTGTATTGGTTTTGTATATATACCTGTGTATAGACATACAGTCAATTCTCATTATTTGTAGCAGGAATGTTGTATAAAGTCCTCATGAGCACTGACTTAGTGATACTATTACTCTTGTGGGAAAACACAGGGTTAAGTTTCTGCAAGCCTCTCTTGTCACAACATTTTTGTCATCTAATCAATATATAACCTTGTTTTATGTGTGTTTGTATTTAAAGATACCTTATATATATTTATATATGTATATACACATGCACATATGGTTAACTCATGTCAGAACAATGTTTATCTAAAAGAAATATTTTCTTCATAAGGCACGTCACAGCTTTTTTTTTTGTTAGAACGCTAAACAGCACTTCAGCACTACTCTTCGGGGCCGTTTTAAACAGTGAGATCACCAACAAAAAACACAAAAGCAAAAAACATGGCACAAAATAGAGTGCAGAAAGAATACTTGCTCATAGTATGAGAGTTGAAATAAGAAGACAGAGCACAGCCTTGTTTGACCTCGTGCCTGTGGGGTAACCCATACTTTTACTGCTCTGTGCATGCCTGGTAAAGACCATGAAAGCGCCACAAATATTGATTGTGGGGGTTGCAAATAAATTTTGGCAAGTAGATGAATTCTCAAATAAGGAATCAGTGAATAATGAGAATCATTTGTGTATGTGTGTGTATATATATATATATTTGTGTCTATTTCTGGACTCTATTTTCTCAGTATTATTGTGATGTTCTCCTCAAATTAATCTATAGATTCAATGCAAACCCAGTCAAAATTCCAGCAGATTTTTTTTTTTTTGGTAGAAATTGACAATTTGATTTTAAAATTCAAATGGAAGTGCAGAAAACATAGAATAGCCAAAACGACTGTGAAAACAAGAAAACAGTTGGAGGACCAACATTGTCTGATTTGAGGACTTGTTGTCAGGCTACAGTAATCATGATAGTGTGGTATTGGCATCTAGATAGACAAGTCGATTAATGGAAAAGAACAGAAAATGTTAACTCATTGTTTAAATCTTCCATAAACATATCAGTGCTTACTTTTTTCCCATACAACCATGTTATATGGTAGTGACACGAATGCTTTCCTTATTTTGATCTCTAGTCACCTTATTTAGCTTTTAAAAGATGAAAAAGCTTTTCATAATCTAATAATCTAATCTAACAACCTGTAGGTGTTTGCTTTTTTTTTCTTTTTAAATCTGTCTTATTATCTAATCATTGGTTTTGTTATCTAGGCAAGTCCGGTCAGAAAACAAAGAAAAGAATGCAGTGATGTCTTTTACAGTTACGGATGAACCTGTCTATATTGACTTGACTTTGTCAGAAAACAAAGAAGAGGTAAATGGCTCGATTTTTGAGAATTTGTTTTTGGATTTCATAAATATTACTTTTAAAAGCATGGTTTTGATGATTTAATGACTCGGGGAAGAGGGGATGTGGGAGGAAGAATGAAACATAAAATTCTTCCTAGACTGTTTGAAGTAACCATTAAATCACTGTGGTGAGCTCTTAGGAGGGGAAAGGATGGTCACAGTGGCATTTTCAGCAGCCCTGACTGCTCTGACCCGTGGGGCATGCCAGCTCCCTGTCGTCAGCCTCTGCACTTGGTAGTGACTTCGCTCCCTTAACTTCTAGGCTGCATTTAATTTTGATGTTAACAACATAAATTGTTATTTTCATGGCAGTAATTATTTCTAAATGCAAGAGTTGAGCATCATTGCTGTTCTTTTTCTCTGATTATTTAAAGGAGCAGGGAGGAGAGTTGAATTTTCCTAAGTATATCATGCAAGTAATTATCTATTACAGTAGAGTATGTTACCTATTAGAGTAATCAGATAAATGCTTTTTTTTAGCCTGTCAAGTTAGCTGTTGTTTGCAAAGATGGTCAAGTTCATCTTTTTGAACACATATTAAATGGGTAAGTAAGAAATTTTCAAGTCCCTGACTTATTTCTTCATACTTCCACTTTTTCTTTGCATTATATTACTTTTCAGTTAGATTATTTTGAAAGCATTCTTAATTCTTTCTTCATATGACTATATACATTCTCAGGGAGAACTCAAGCTGTTGGAATTGTGGGCCATTTCTTCACTTCATATTTGTGGTTAAGAGGGTGGCTTTTTATGATGTATGCTTAGTAAATGTTGGTAGTTCCAGTGATAAATTTTAAAAGAAAGTGGTCCAGTCGGAGGGCTTTGCTTATGAACTTTGGTGACTTCATTCCTGTTTTTGATAGTGCTTCCCTTTGGCACACAGATGGGGATCAGTGAGGCCGGCCGTGCTAGTGTTTGGGTGGACAGAGGGGAGCAGTGCTGTTGGTAGGTTGTGTAGGAGGCATAGAGCAGGGCCAGCAAAGTGTGGCCTGCAGGCCACATCTAACAGAGAACATGTGTGCCCCTCCTCCAGCATAATGAAATGTTTGCTATCTAGCCCCTTACAGAAAGTTTGCTGGTCCTTGCCATACTTTATAAACATGGTCTGAGACTCAGTTAGGTGCACAGTTATGTTAAACTTTAAAATGGTTTCAACCTTTTATTGTCAATTGCTGTCCTTTCTTTTAAAATCCTAGTATAGGGATTTATTTAAATATAAATTAATTCTGAAAACAGTATACATTTATTTTAAAACATTCAGGATGCATAGACAATTGATTATAAAATCCAAGTCTCCTTCCATTGAGTTCTCTCTAGAGCTGTTAATATTTTAGCGTAAGACAATTGAGCCCTTTATTTACCCAGTTGTATTTGTGGTAATCTGGTGGTTAAGATTCGACACTCTCGCCACCACAGCCCATGTTTGTTTGCTGGTTGGGGAACCACATCACCTGTCTGTCGGTTGTTAAACTGTGGTGGCTGCGTTTTGTTGTGATGCTGAAAGTTATGCCACCGGTATTTCAAATACCAGCAGGGTCACCCGTGGTGAACAGGTTTCAGTGGAGCTTCCAGCCTCAGACAGACTAGGAAGAAGGACCAGGCCACCCATTGCTAAAAAAATTGGCCTTGAAAACCCTATGAAGAGCAGTGGAGCATTGTGTGATATAGTGCTGGAAGAGGAGAGGATGGAGCAAAAGACTGGGCAGGGTTCCGCTCTGCAGTGTACAGGGTCGTTAGGAGCCAGAATTGACTCAATGGCACTAACAACAAAAATGTGTACATGGAATGTATAATTGAAGGTCCAGAAGTAGTGGGCCTTGCTGAGGACTTGACCAGTAGTAAGCCCTTAAAGGATTTTAAGCAGAGAATTGATGGCCTTGACTTAAGTTATTCTTTCTGATGTGTCGAGAATAGCCTACAGAGGGGCAAAGACCAGAGCAGAGAGCAGAAATCCTGGATAGAGATGGTTGTGGAGTCAGGGTACAAGGAGGAGTGTGTTGGAAAGATAGAGGTAGTGGGGTGCTTAGAATGGAGATTATGGGTGTGCACTAACTGGTGATAAGATGTCTGTGGTGTGAGGAGTGAGCGGCTGAGATACAGTGGAAGACAGTGTTGTTGGAGGTAGAAAAGTTAAGGAATTGGGAGGCCAGAATGTCAGAAGGATCATCAGACGCTAAGGAAGGAAGTTCTGGGCCAGCTCTGGTGGCCTAGTGGTTAAGTTCCACGTGCTCTGCTTTGGTGGCCCAGGTTTGGTTCCTGAGTGTGGACCTGCACTACTGTTAGTGGCCATGCTGTGATGGTGGCCTACATACTAAAAAACAGAGGAGGATTGGCACAGATGTTAGCTTAGGGCAAATCTTCCTCAACAAAAAAACACACACAGACATATATATATATAAAAGAAGAAGAAAGGAAGTCCTCAGGAGTAGTGTTGGACAGA
The DNA here is from genome assembly GCF_037783145.1 of Equus przewalskii. Taxonomy (NCBI): domain Eukaryota; kingdom Metazoa; phylum Chordata; class Mammalia; order Perissodactyla; family Equidae; genus Equus; species Equus przewalskii. The sequence continues at coordinate 67,134,010 of NC_091844.1, read as the reverse complement.
ATGACAGTGAGCCACTAAAATCTTTAAAAAATGTGGGAGAGTGACCCAGAGATCATTGGATGATGGCAGGAGGGGAACGTAGCTGGTACCTGGTGACAACAATTTCAAAAGTTGTAGAGGTGAAGGAGAGACTGTTTGTCTTGAAGTGTCAGTGAAGAGCAAAGGAAGGGCACAATTAAATCATGTCCAAGGCCCTGGCACAAAGGGTGTTGGAGAGAAAACAACTATAACTTGGGAGGGCTGAGGGATGAGTCGACATAGAGCAAGAAGTTGATGAGATCCCTTAGGGAAGAAACTGAGAGTATAATTTTGCTGGTTATATTTTGTTGATAATTTTGTTCCTGGAACTATGTGGTAGGGTCGTGGTGAGGCTCTTGAGGGTTGGGAGTGATTGGAGGTGGGGCTTGTTGGAATGGGAAAGTACAGAGCCATTGGGACTGAAGCTCAGGATGGTGAGAGAACACTTGGGAGCTTGAGGCCTCATGTCGGGGTTGACAGTGGGAAATGGATCTCAAGGCAGATTTTGGTGGTGAGTACTTCATGTTGCGGGTGTTGGGGATAGATGAAGTCTTGACAGGAACACTAGTGCTCTGGGGCTCCGATCTCTTCTGATAGTAGTGTGGAGGCGAGAGGAGGGTCACATTTCATCACTTGATGCCAACTTTGGAGAATCAGTATGAAATGTTCTTATTTCAAATTTTCTAATCTAATTTTCTCCCCATTTGTAGATACTGCAAAAAGCCCTTGACTTCAAACTGCACAATTCAGATAGCAACACCTGGGAAAGGCAAGAAATCAACACCAAAACCCATCCCTATTCTAGCAGCTGGTTTTTGCTCAGACAAAATGTCATTGTTGCTTGTATATGGCAATTGGTTTCAGCCCACCATTGAGCGAGTGGTACGTAGATGCTAATTTAGAGTAAAACAATAGAGCATCAACATGTCCAATGGGAAAGAATGATTTTAAAATGATACGTTGGTCTGCTTATAGGAATACTTACAAAAGTCATATTTTCCCTTAACTGAAGGACCTTTCATTGAGTGGTTTATTTTAATTTGTGACAACTTTCTTTGTATAAATTTTACTTAACTCAGTACATCCAAAATATCTTTTTAATGCTTAGTCAATATAAAACATTATTTAAGATATTTTATTCCCTCTCCTCCTTTTTTTGGCATTTTGTCTTTGAAATCTGGTGTATGTTTTACAAGCACATCTCAATTTGGACTAGCCGCATTTCAAGTGCTCAATAGTCACACATTCCTAGTGGCTACCATTTTGGTCAGCATAGGTATGGGTGAATTTTGCCTAATTATGCAAAAGATAAATCTTCAAAAAAGAGCCCTTAGAAATAGCACCCATTGAATTGTCTAAGCAGAGATATAATGGGCAGTGCAATGGGTTAGCGTTTCTGATTACAGAAGTTTCTTTGGAGACTGTCGGTGAGTTATGAACATGTCCAATAGGCGATTTCTTAAACTTGCATTTATAATAGTTTTATTCAGTAAGGCCCTCAGGGGGACTGTGAGTGGAATATTGCATGCCCAAGAAAGCTCTTGTTGAGTTTATTTAAATGCTTTTTACTTTTTAAAAATTTAACACATGGGGGCTGGCCCTGTGGCCGGTGGGTTAAGTTGGCGCGCTCTGCTTTGGTGGCCCAGGGTTTCACAGATTCAGATCCTGGGCACGGACATGGCACCACTCATCAGGCCATATTGAAGTACGTCCCACATGCCACAACTAGAAGCACATGCCACAACTAGAAGGACCCACAACTAAAAATATACAACTATGTACCGGAGGGCTTTGGGGAGAAAAAGGAAAAATAAAATCTTTAAAAAAAAAATATTTAACACATGGATATGGTTTAATAAAAGAAAAGTTTTGAGCTGTAAACGTAAGTCTCCTTGCCACATGGGAACCCCTTAACCTCTTTCTGCAGGTGCAGCCATTGATTCCTGTTTATTTTGTGTCCAGGTATTGATTGATTGTATGGGCATGGAGAATTACATAAAACCTTAAAGCTTTATGGGTACATAGGTACTTTGCTGCAACTGACTTCCCTCCCCTGTTGAATACCATGTCAGAACATGGAGATGCGCCTTGGAGCACTTTGTTTTAATCAGCGGTGCTGTCTTTGACTTGCTTGTACAAGGATAGCAGTAGAAAATTTTAGGGTAGGACTTTTTTTCTTTTAAAGCACAGATTATTCTTTACAAGGGTGATGAACTGATATGTTTTCTTTAAAATCTGTTACATTTTTTAAAAAATCTGTTGATCTTTTGAAACTATATATGTGAAAAATTTGAGTAGTATGTAATTTAAGAAGAAAGTAAACGTTATGCCCAGTATCTTCAGTTTATCCGTTTTCCTCAGCCACTATCAGTCTGAATGGTTATCACTCTGAATGGCTTAACATTTTTGTGTGGAAGCTGTCCATACTTTTTGTATTTTTATAAAAATGTACAACTGGACATGTAGTTTTTCATTTTATTCTTATTCCCGATTGCTTTGTTTGATATTGTCTCTCTCTTTTTTCCCCTTCTCACCCCACTCCCCCTTTAAAATTATATTTCCAGGCATTAAATTCCAAAGAATCTCATGTGTGTTTAGTAAGAGATATTTCAAACTGCTGGGCTCCAAAAGTAGAAACAGCTATAACAAAGGTGAGTGCATTATGTATTAGAAGTTGAGAAAAAAGATTTGGGTGAATTTAATTGTTATGTAATACTGTGTTTAAACTCTTTAATATCCTCTACAATCTTGACTTAAAGTTTGTGGGATTAGGTTTGACGTATTAAGATTGTAAAACTTTCTTCATTTCTTTGCTCTTGATTTGTTGAATGAATGAATGAGTTTCAGGTGACTAGAAGTTGAAAACCTTAGATTTAGTTCTTCCTGACCCCTATGCATGATCATTTGTGCAAGGAAGTATGTAGGAATAAATATCAATATCAAATTTATCAATAAATTATTTTGTCAATCTCAATACTTAAAGGAGCATAACTTCGTTGAGAGGAATGCTGTATTTCAGGGTGGAATAAAACCTAAAATCATAATGGGGCTGGAATTTGATACCATATATAAGAGCATCATCGTGATGCTTTATTTTGTATATAACATTGCGTCTACATGTAGATATCTCATGTTTGGCAGTTACGAGAAAAGGAAAGCCAAGACATGCTGTGATGACATCCCATATGGTTTCGCTTCTGGCTGAGTTTCAGAGATGACACCTTTCTCTTGGCTGTCTGAGCATTTCTGGCAAAGATCGATTATTGGAGATGGTTGTAAAATACACAGCGTCACTCTTCAACATTTTTAAGTCACTGTGTCCTTGTGTGGTAGATTTTGTTTTTCCTGGTTTTTACTCGTAGGTGGTATTAAAAGCTTTAAACCGTGAACTTTCTCGTTATCCTTTAAAAACTTATTTGCCAACATTTCATTAAAATTTATCTTTGTATGACCTCAGTAAAAAAATTTGTCTTTAATTCGTATTACATTGTTTCCAACAGGAAAACCTTTTAAAAGGTGTTAGTGTTCTCATTGGGGATAAATCTTGCAAGGACTAAGGTGTAATTTCCTTGGTCACGCCTCTGGTATTCCTGTTTAACAGGTGAGAACACCAGTGATGAATTCTGAAGCGAAAGTTCTGGTGCCTGGGATACCTGGTCATCAGGCAGCTATCAAGCCTGCTCTTCCACAAACTGAGGAAATAGAGAACAAGAGGAAATTAGGGGAAAATGAGGTAAATACAATCACTCTGACCATTTTTGAGTTTGAAATTTAGGATTGCTTGGGAGATTCTAACAACTATATAGGATAGAGCCAAAGTTGAAACTTCAGAAACTTACTGAGATTGCTGCTGTTTTCCTCTCTCTCATCCCCAGCAATGTTGGTTCCAAAATTCCAGATTGTGACCTTTGTGAGACTTATTTGGCCACTGTTAATGGAGAAGACAGAACTCTTATGAACTCAGGAGGGTGCTGTTTTGGCCATTTGTTGATAGCTCAGTAACTTGATTGAATAGATTAAGCCAGGACTTGCTGTGATGATTTTCATTGGGTTTCGCATGTTGCTGACTTCCGATGATGCCTCTTCTCTTGGCTGTCTGAGCAATCCTGGCTGGTTCAGTGCTAGTTGGACTTTAAAAGTGATTGTCATTATAAGCTCTTAAAGTGCCTATAAACGTCGTTTTTTCTCAACTCCCAGAACCCTTCTATGGTTACTGTACTTCCCCATGTAGCATTCTTTTTCATCTTCCATTTACATTTGTCACTCTTGTCTAAGTGATCGAGAATTTTAACTGTTTTATCGTTAGAGAAAGATCATATTTCTTACCTGATTCTAAATGTCTTACTTTATTGAGTGGGGAGTTGGGAATAATATTGCTGTTCATAAAAATTATTCCTCAATAGTATGATAGCTGTATTTAAAAATAGTGAACCAGCTTTCTTTAGCTTGGCCTAGATCCAACCCTTTAATGTCCTCCTGCCTTTTTTATGTTTTTCCTAAGTTAAGGTAGCCCAAACAAGAGGCTTTACCAAGGTATATCTGTTTGCTTTGGTAGTCATAGAACATCTGTATTTTGATTTAGTTACCAAGGGGCTGGCAGAACATGGTTGTTAGACATGCTTTAGTAAGCGGTCAGTTCTGTACAGTTGAGTTTTTGTGTAGCAAATTGCATCATGTTTATTTACACTTAAATTTTTGGTATTAAAGAAACTTGGTTGTAGGATAGCATCTACTAGAAAATAACTCATCATTTGGAACTTATAAAGAGGAAAATAGGAAGAAATTTCATAAATCTTTTGGGAACATAACTGTCCTTATGCTCTTTTGCTAATATTTGTTTCCTTTTGCAAATCTGAGGTTGATGGCAAGGGATAGTTATAGAGGGTGAAGCTTCTGTGGTAATAGGTCTTGTCTTGTGCTTTAGTAATCAGATGCCAGATTCTTGCTTTCTTTGAATCTTCATGTAAAGGAATTTTTATGAATTACATTTTCAAATCATGGCTTCTTAGGTAGTTGTTTTTTTCACTAGAATCTGGAAACTTGCATAGCAAATGTTTCACTTGTCTCCAACACTGGCTTTATGATAATGAGATTTTTTTGGAATGAGAAAGAGCGTTTTCATGGTTTTTAGGATTGAGGTGTGAATCACTCAGTGCTTGTTGTCTCCTAAGACACAAGCACAAAGTGATTTGACCAAACTACTTTAGACCTTGTCTGGTTTAACATTAACAGGTCATTTCTATTCTGTAGGTTAGCATTGAAGAGCGCCTGGGAGCACTGGATATAGATACAAGAAAAGAAAAGGATGACCTTCCACAGACAAATAGCTTTCCAGTTCTTCTTGCACAGGGTTTAGAGAGTAATGATTTTGAAATGCTAAATGTAAGTATTACAGCAGTTTTTAAGTGAATTTAAGATGGTTAATTTTTCTTAGAAAGTGACTGACATAGCACATTCACAGAGTGAATAGTCATGTAGCCATTTTGAATTTAATATTTTGTGTTGAGTAAAATATATATCACTTGGTGGCACTATACGGACAGTCACCAACCTACAAAGGGATTGTATTGAATTATTTTGAACCTGGAATGCATTTTCTCATAGAAATATTGTTCTGAATTGTTATTAGGTCCTTAGGCTTTAGTTCACAAAAGCCTTTATAAACATAGTGTAGCTGAATTATAACACTCAGCATTCTAGATCACAATTTATATTTTTTTCTGTAGGAAAATGCGTTCCTGAGTTTTTACTCTGGATTCCAGAAACTTATTTCCCCCTGGCCGTGAGAGGGGGCAGTGAGGTGGAACCTTGGCAATGGGTAGGAGGTTTGGGGTAAAAATTCAAGAGGGTTGGGGGTTATGTTGTAAAGTATTTAGAGGTAAAAGTACTAGAAATTTTGTATAAAGGGAGGGATTTATGATTTCTTTGTTTGTAAGTTGGTGACTGTTTGTATGAAGTTTCTTAATTCTGTCCTCTTAATTCCAAAATTTGATAGTAGTCTGTAGAGAAAATTTAAGTGCAAAAAATTGTATTTAAGCACTCCCTGATCAGATTATAGCAATTTACGTTTGTTAAGTGCATTTATTCTTAGTGACTCAGTGATATGGTGCCACTTAGTATAGATGTGACTTTAATATGTAACCTATGAGTTGTGTCTCACTGATTTATATTTTGATCTAAATAGGAGTATCTTGTATTTGTGTCTGAGATGATTTTGCAAAACGAGGGGAAACCAGCATGTCTAAAAACCTAAAATTACTTTTAAAACAGTTTGTGAGTGTATGTATTTTGAAAGGTAGATTTTAGTTTAATATGGCGTGGAAGCTAGGTGAAGATTTGGTGAAAAATAAGAAGCTGTAGAGAACAATTGGCAGTGTTTTTAAAGTGAAATATAACTTATCTGCCATCATTGCCTTACTTAACTATGGTTTGAAACCTTCCTCAGTAACAAGTGAATCAGCTACCAAGTTTTTTTTCTTAAAAATTTTTGAAGAAACATTCCAAAACATGTGAAAATAGTACAGTGGACCACCATGAACCCATTACCCGGATTCAAAAATTATCAACACTATTAGCCAGTCTATCCTTGTTTCATCTGTCTGCCCATATGCCTTCCCAGGTGATAGTGAAGCAAATCTCAGATGTACCATTTTATCCATAAATATATCCCTGTTCAACTCTGATGATGACAACTCCTTTTAAAAATACAACCACATTCCATTATCACACCTATAAAAGTAATAGCAATTCCTTAAAATCATCAAGTATCCAGTTGGTGTATACAATTCCATGATTGTCTCATAAACTTTTTATTTTTCTTTTTACTTTGTTCAAAATAGGATCCCAGTCATGTCCACACTGTATTTAGTGGATCTGCCTCTTTTGTCTCTTGGAATTTGTCTTTTGGAGAAGCTAGGTTATTTGCCCTATAGAGATTCTCACATTCTGGATTTTGCCTCCTGCAAAAATCCATTTTACTGGATCATTTAACCCAATAAATAGTAGCATTTAAAATGTTCCTCTTTCTATCATATTTCCCTTACAGTGGTAGCTGGATCTAGAAGCTTGAAGAGATTCAGATTAGAATCTTTTGGCACTTCAAAGGTGACAGTGTATACTTTTATCAGGTATCATAGAATTGTTGGGAGGACAAATGAAATGATGTTTATGAAAAGCACCTCTTAAATTGTAAAGGGTTGTACATGTAAAGCTCTTTCATTATTAAGGACTTTGAGCTGATATGTTATATTACTTAAGTGGAAATTAGTTGAGTCCTGAAAAACTGTGTGCTGGAAAAGACCTGTGAAAGTTATAGTGAAGGGCTTAAAATAACCCTTAAAAAAAAAGTAAAAGTATGCAAATATTCCCATACTATTGCCTGGGAGATTATGCATTTATGTATTCTGTATGCCACTCTAAGAAGAAAGAGGCAAGTTAAAAAAGAATCAAATATTTTTTCCCCCTAAAAATAGTCTTCCCCATTCCTAAAAGGTACTTTTTGAAGATAGATGAAATACAGTGGGAGGACGTTAAAGAAAGGAATGAAAGAAGAAAGTGAGCAGTGGCAGGCATGCAACATGGGTCCAGAAGTGAGGTTAAGAGAACTTCACATTAAAATTTATACCTTTAGGAAGGTGGAAGTTTGACCTAAAGAAATAGTCTATAGCTTATGCAGAAAGAGAAGCCTAGTCGTTTAGGTAATTCATGGCTCCCATAGGAGATAGATATTTTTAAAAATTTATTTAAATTAAATGTTTTTTAAAAGTTCCATTTATGGTAGTACCAAAAAATACCTAGGATAAATCTACAAAAGATGCCTCTACCTCTACATTGAAAATAACAAAAATTGAGAGAAATTAACAAAGATCTAAGTCATTGATGATGACGGTTTGGAAGATTCAACAACATTGTTAAGATCAGTAGTTCTCCCCAAACTAATCTGTATCTTCAGTGCAATCCCAATTAAATTCCAGCAGCTACCTTTCAGAAAGTCAGAGGGCATGTAATAACCAAAGTAATTATAAGATAAAAAGCCAAATTGGAGGACTTACCCTACCTGATTTCATAGTAAAGCTATAGTAGTCAAGATAGTTTGATATTGATGAAAAAATAAGTACAGATTAAGGAAGCAAAATAGAGTCCAGTAATAGATCACACACAGTTGGTTTTCAGTAAAGGTACTAAGTTGAGTCAATGGGGAAAGCAAAGTCTTTTCAACAAGTGGTGCTGAACCAACTGAATATCCATATGGACGAAAATGGATCTCAACTCTTAGATCGCTTACACAAAAGTGATCATAGACGTAAATGTAAAACCGAAACCTACAGAACTTCTAGAAGAAAACAGGAGAAAATCTGTGCAAACTTGAGTGGAGAATGGCTTCATCACAAAAAGCATGAAACTCTAAAGGAAAGATTGGTCATTTGGACTTCATGGAAATTAAAAACTTTTGCTCTTGAAATGACGCTTAAGAGAATGAAAAGGAATCCTGCAGGCTGGAAAAAATATTCACAACTCATATATCCAGAATATGAAGAAGTCTTAACTCAATAATGAGACTCAACTCAAAAAACAATTGGTAAATGTGTGAACAGATACTTCACAAAAGAAATCAAATGGCCAATAAGTACATGTAAAGGTATTATATAGTCATTAATCATCACAGATGCAGATTAAAATCACAGTGAGATAAGGCTACATACCCTTATAGATTGATTAAAATTAAAAAGACGGTACCATCTGTTGGTGATGATGTAGAACAGCTGGAGCTCTCAGATCGTGCTGGTGGGAATGTAAAAGAATACAACTACTTTGGAAAACAGTTTGGCAGTTTCTTAAAAATTAAGGGTACACCTACCGTATGACCCAGCCATTCTACTCCTAAGTATTTTTACCAAGAGAATCAAAAACAAATGTTCATGCAAAGACTTGTATGTGAATAACCATAGCAACTTTATTTGATTAATAGCAACTTTATTTGTAATAACCAAAAATTGGAAAGAACCTATATGGCCCTCAACGTAACAATGGATAAACAAATTGTTTATCTAGCTCTATAAGGAATGTGTTGATATATCAACAGCATGGATGAATTTCAAACTTTTGCATTGAGAAAGGATCCAGACAAAAAAAAGTACATAGTGTATGATTCCACTTATATAAAAATTCTAGAAAATTCAGACCAATATATAGTTCAGTGGTTGCTTGGGGATGGGCGGAAGGAGGGATAGAATGTAAAGGGGCCCAAGGAGAGTTGAGGGTGATAGAAAAGTTTATCGTAGTCTTTGTTTCATGGCTATTCATTTATATCATATTGATCAAATAGTACACATTAAATGTGCACTATTTATTATGCTTCAGTCATAAAGCAGTAAAACTATAAAAGAAAGATCCTTCAGTATCATTTTGCTAGTTGTAGCTGTGGTTTTATAGGGTTATTTCTTTAAATACATTCTTGGCAAAAGTTTCACTCAACTATCCATTATCATTTTGCTTGATTTGGGATAACTTATTTGCTTATTTTAAATTTGAGAATTGTTATCATAGAGCCTCTGTCTTTAGTGAGCATAAGAATTACCTGAGAGCTTGTTGAAAATTCTTCTGCCCTGCAATTTGGAGTAACTTCTAAATAGCTAGGCCACATCTACTCTTACTTGCCTGTAACAGTTCTGGTTTACACTTCTTGATGTAGTTAATAGTGACTCTTTTTATTCTCAGAAGTGTCCCAGTTTGGAGAAGAAATTAGATGATTACTTTACCTTTAGCACACTAGATTTCACAAACGTATGTGTTTTTCAAAGCTTCAGTTCTACATTATGTTTCTTAACCAAGCTTTTGGTATAAAAAATGTGCAGCAACAAGGTCAAGAGTGTATTGCTTGACCTGAAGTGCTGCTGCTCTATTTGGCCATTTAAGACAGTGAAGCCTGGTGGTTTAGTGAGCATCCTTGAAAGCTGAGGACCTTAACAAGAGCATATCATCTCTCAAAGAGGAATTTGTAGACTAGTTTATATCACTGAAACTTTGTGGTAACTGATATTTATAGTAAAGAGGTGATTTGAGGGATGTTTAGTATCAAGCAGCTTGTGAATTATCGTTAAAGTTCTGATCATATTTTGCTTGAAATCTTGTATTTCGATTATTTGAAAATGAAAATATTATCTTAATTGGGACTACTAAATCAGGACAGTCCATCCCTCAGTTCTCCAGTGATTGTGTCTAAAAAGTTTATTTCTTTTGCGTAAGAAACTATATAATTATTGTCAGTGATAGTTTTTAAGTAGTACTTGATGGATTTGGAAGGGCTTGGTGTAAAAATACTTTTAAAAGCAAATAAAATCCATAGAGAATTCTGAGAGGATATGTTAGGGCTGTTAAAATAGGTTGAAAACTAACTTTCTATATTTTGCCCTTGGGTACTTCTGCTGTTTATATCCTGAGTATGACCTTTGTAGGAACAACTACCACCAAAACGTAGCGTGTGCCAACCATTAGGGAAGTTCCTCTAGGAGTAAACCCTTTTGAAAGGATAAATATTTAAAAGTTTTCAAGAAGAAGGGGGCAATCAGGATTTTGAGACCTGAAAGGATTCTTATTTCCCACCCCCTCCTATAGATGAAGCATCTGGGGTTTGGAGAAGTTGAAAGGCTGCTAGGATTGGGACTAATCTGCTCTGTGTCCTTTTCTACACCCTCGGTGCAGACTGAGTTTTGCCCAGTGATGCGCCCTTGAAGGGTTTTGACTGAGCACGCATGTGATCTTTTGGTTGTCTTAAAATTTTATCAAGAAGTTGACATTTAATATTAAAACGTTTGTTGCTTTCTAAATGTGATTTTAGTATGGTTTGTTTACTTTATGTGGCTACATTGCTAATTTCATAAAATGAAGGTTTGGGAACTTCTTTAAAGTATATGTCTGTATTCAAATGTCTCTAGAGGTGTTCCTTTCTGTTTTATATACAAAAGTTCATAAAAGTTTAGAATTTTTAGAGAAGGAACTGTTTATTGAAGTAAATGTCCTGATACCTGAAGCCTACTTGTCTGATAAGACACAATATGATGTTCTTCGGTCAGTCCCTCTGACCTTTATTTGCTAAAATTGAGTTGGTAGTTTATTGCCTTGGTTTTTAAAATATTTTTACAGACAGTTTTTCCTGTAGTGTTCTTAGCTACTGAGTATATTTATCTTTATATTTATTTTTTTACAGAAAGTACTTCAAACTAGGAATTTAAACCTAATAAAGAGGACTGTGTTAAGGATGCCCCTGCATGCTGTTATTCCATTGTTGCAAGAGGTAACTGAGTCCGCTTTTCATTTTAAAGTCCTAATGCTGTGGGTTAAAGATAAAATCCAGTATTTAGAGAGATGGATTTGCAGTACGTAAGCAAGCAGGGTATCAGGGTGTTTAGAGTGGATGATAGATGACTCGGGGGATCTCTTAACGTACTTGAGAAAGAAAAGTGAAATTGGTGAATTCCTGAGGCAATGAAAGGAGATGTCATTGGCGTTTTTACTTTTATTCCACTAAGGGTGAGTGTGTTTCTGTGTGTCTGAAGGGCACTGGGAACTTTTAAAGTGAACCATTGAAGGCTGTATCTGCATGATGTCATCCGCATGGGACGATTGCTGTAGAAATCCCAAGACAGAGCCACCATATTCTCATTTTGGTTTTTCTCTCTGTGACCTGTTAGATACCCTAACCTAACGTTGAAACCGCTTTTGTACGTTTTGATTTTCTTTATTGTAGAATAGCTGTTAATCGCTAGGCCTGGCAGTGTGGAATTTGAGAGGGCTTTAATTGTCTAGTAGTTGTTCAGCCTTTGGCTTGTACAAGAGTAACTTTCACTGTTTCTGACAAGTGGTCACCCTGGTTTTGCTTTAGTAATTCTGTTGCAGGATTTTAAGAAAGGGATAGGTAGCAGCTAGACAAGAAAAAGCTAATAGGAGTTCTGGGGACAGAAAGCATATGTGCGATCGATGACAGCCTGTTAGTGGCACCAGGGGATAACTCCAACTCAGTGAAACCCCAGGGTCTGGAGCCGTTTGGTGGCCAGTGAAGGTAGTTTACCGAGGTGTGTCATACATGCAATTCAAATAATTTGTAATGATTAGTTATCTAAAGGAAAATCTTTTTTGTCTCTTAAAAGTATACATAGTTTGACTGAAGATTGTCCTAAAAATATGGGTACAAATTGTAAAATAGGCCTAAAGTTAGATTCTTTGTAATTAGAGATTATACTTGGATTACATTTGTTTGACATGCTGAAGTATTTTGAGAGTGTAGTTCTGATGTTAATGTGGGCTGGTTTACCATTATTGATAGGGGAAACCCCTGTATTTAGAAAAGCAGTGTTGTATATTAGAAAAGCCGGTCATATGGCTTTAGAATCTTATCTACTCAAACAAAATTTGCCTGACCTAGATTTTTTTCTGTGTATTTTTTTATTGAGATATGATTCCCATACCGTAAGGTTTACCCTTTTAAAGTGTACAGTTCAGTGCTTTTTAGTGTATTCACAGGTTGTGCAGTTGTCACACGGAAAAGAAACCTCATACCTGTTAGTCACACCCCATTCTCCCTTATCTCCAGTTTCTGGCATCCAATAATCTATTTGCTATTTCTGTGGATTACCTATTCTGGTCATTCATTCATATAAATCCTAGCCTAGATTTTTATCAGATAGTTACTTGTATATTCCTAGATTATGTTATGTTGGTTAAACGTTCAGAGATTGGAAAATGTAGGAATAATGATTTCCTAATACAGTCGTTAGTTTCCTTTGTTCTCATGGATGTGTGTTCCTGGGAGTTGATGGGGATTGCCTCTGAAGTGCTTTTGTTAATGCTGTTTTTCTCCCCCTCAGCTTACAAAGAGATTGCAAGGACATCCTAATAGGTAAGATTTTTAGATGACTTAAATTGTTTGATTTTATGAATATTTTAGAGGTAATTGTTAAAAACAGCAATGTCTTGACAGCATGAGATCACATGGTAGATAGCCCCAAATTCTAACTAATAAAACTCTTTGTGTCAAATATTACTCTACCCATTTATTTGAAGTAAAATGATGCTTATTTCTAAGATTTTTATCGTAGTTTTTTTCTTTCTTTTAGAAAACTCCTGTGTAGTTTTTTCAGCTTTATTATCAGGTCATTTAATGAATTAGTCTTATATAATGATTTGGTGCTAATCGTGATATGTAAAATTGCCATTTGTAGAACTTCCCTAACCTCTGGTAGCTACTAAGACACTGTAAAGAACTATTTTGTAAAAAACTAAATTTTGTGGGTCTTTTTCTTAATGATTTTATGATTAAGTATTTAAATAGGGAGTTATCTTAAAGAACCTAAGCTTCTAGTATAGTGTTATCGGTGTCTACAATTTACAGACTCTTTTCTTTTTCTTTTCTTTTTTTTTATTTTTTGTGGAAGACTGGCCCTGAGCTCACATCTGTGTCCATCCTCCTCTATTTTTATATGTGGGACGCCTACCACAGCATGGCTTGCTGAACGGTGCCACGTCTGCACCCGGGATCTGAACTGGCCAACCCCGGGCCGCCAAAGTGGAACGTGCGCACTTAACCGCTGCGCCACCAGGCAGGCCCCATCAGTCTTTCTTTTCTAAGTTATTATTTCTTGATGGCCTCCATTAACTTTTGGAGCTCACAGAGGAAAGCTAAAGAATCATTAATTAGGGGCCAGCCCCGTGGCTGAGTGGTTATGTTCATGCACTCTGCTGCGACGGCCCAGGGTTTTACCGGTTCAAATCCTGGGCTGGGACACGGCACCATTCATCAGGCTACGCTGAGGCAGCATCCCACATGCCACAACTAGAAGGACCCAAAACTAAAAATACACAGCTGTGTACCGGGGGGCTTTGGGAAAAAGAGGAAAAATAAAATCTTAAAAAAAAAAAGAATCATTTATTAGGCTCAGCTTACACACTTTTGGTCTATATGTGTCTTTTAATGTTGGTGTGGAAATCTTATGCTGTTTGTGCCTGATGATGAGTAGATGATGACCTCAAATAGTCTGAGCATAAAAATGCAAAGTCAGTTGAGCCCAGTTTACTGTCCTGGTATCAGTTAATTATGAACTAAAGCATGAGTTTTATCCTTGAATTGTTTTAGAAGAAGGAATTTTTGTCTTGTTTTCCAGTCCATCCTACTTCCCCTTGCCTCCCCAGAGATTACTATATTACATAGATCTGAAATAAACTCAGTAAAAGAATGAAAGGACTATTACATTCACAGGATTTTTTTTTATTATAGTCATTTTCACAGAGCACAATTTATAGATGTTCACTTTGCCTTTCTGGGTTTTTCTAATTTTATAACTCAGTTGTATTTAATTTTGAATTTGTGTACGTTAGTTTACGTGGATTTTTTCCCCCTTTTTTCAGTGCTGTTTTAATGGTTCAGTGGCTAAAATGTGTGTTAACAGTCCATGCATCATATCTATCCACAGTAAGTCTTTTCATCTACAGTTGCTGAATAATTTGACTTTGATGAGGATTATAAACTGATGGCTTAACAAAACCATCCTCTCTCCATCTTTCCTTTAGCTGTCAGCTGTTGCTTTTAGAGGTTTTGTGTTTCTACAGATACAAGGTCATAATGTCACTGTTATTGCCTTTTATAAATAGGTCTTTTGTCCCCTGGATAAAAGTGACATATGGTATGAGAACTTGGAGAAAAGTTATGTATTGACGTGCTGGCCTTCATGTTTTTTCTTTATATGAACCTGTTCAGCAAAATTATCTTTAAATTGTATGTATCTCACCCCCTCCCCTCTTAAAAACTTAGCAGATTTTTAAAGTTTTGTGTGTATGCTAACATGTTTGTTCTGCCTTCTCCCAGGAGGATAAAAGGTAGCTTGTGATGAAAATGATATAAATTAAAGCTTTACTGCCTGACATTTTGCTCGGGCTATTGTCAGCTCTTGATTTACGTGAACAGAAGGGAGGGAGCATAAGATCTTAAAGGAGTACCAGAAAAAAACAATTTTATATGTCACAACATGAATTAGATTCTTTGCCACATCATTAAGTGAGTTAAATTTTAGGTTAGAAATAAAATTATACAGTTTAATTTTTCTTTTGTTTCATTATCTAGCACCTTACAGTAGATTTTCTTGAAAAGTTATAGTGGATAGTTGAAAAAGTTCTTAATTGCTCTTTAAACTATAGCTCTTCCTTACCTAACACTGTTTCACCCAGCTCCTGCCTTGTCACTGCACCTTGTTCTCTGTCTCAGGCTTCTTTTGCCTTCAGTAGTTTGAAATAGGGAAAACTATTGGATAACTTGCGTTGAAGTCAGCAGTTTGTTCTTTGTATGTCTGTGGAGAACTCTGCCAGCCTATTAGACTGGGGGAAGAGACAAACAGTAAGAATGGATATGGGTTTCCCAGCTTGAAGGAGTCGTGGGAAGTGAGTTGGGGGCAGTGGTGAGTGGAGTGGCCGAGTGGCATGATGATGGGCGTGGAAAGACACCATAAGCCTCAGCTGTTGGGACTGTGTCTGGTAAACAGCACAACACTCATTTTGTGACCTGAGTTACTTGTTTAAATGTGGAAAGAGCCCTAGGAGGTCTTGTTGTAGTGAAATCCCTTCTGGAATCAACTCCTAAGGTGTAAGTACTGGAGTAGTAGTGTAACATTCAAAGTCACGGCAAACAGACTTTCAAGTTTGGGATAGGAAGGACTCCACAGCCCACAGCAATTCTCTCTCCTCAGAAAACAGTGCTTTTCCTCTTGCCTTTCCTTTGTACCTTCCTTCCTTATCAGATATCTTTAAGTACCTTCTCTAGGCTAAGGACTGTGCTAGGCATGGGGCTTTGGTAATGTTCAAGATGCTCTGATCCCCCTCCTCCTGGCACTTGTAGTCTGAATAGGGAGAAATACAAAGGAGATGATGGGAATTGAAGTGCAATCACATTAAACTTTGTTTTATTCATTTTTGTGTCTGTTTACTATTTAAAGTTTAACATTTGAATGAAACACTGTTATTTATGCCAAAGTGTTGGAGATAGAAGGGCAGGTAAAAGCTAATTAAAGGGCAAAAGAGTGAGGGTCCCTTTTTCTGTAGCTCTGAAGGAACAAGTAAAAATTTCCTGCTTTAATTTCCTAAGCATGCTTCAGAGAATTCATTAACAGAATGTATGTTCAAAATACTGTAAGGTCAGCTTTATAACTGTCACTGTCCTGTTGGTCTCTAAAAGCTGTGAAAAGCTTCCTCTAGCTTGCTGGGCTTTATAAGGTAGAGATAATGTGATATCATCAGAGAGTAAGTTTTGGAAGAAAAGCTCCCTTTAGCCTAGAGATATGTGGTGGGGTTATCTTTTATTTAGTGTCTCCTGTATATTGACCTTCTCTGAAATACTGCGATCGATACGAAGTGCCACCCTGCAGTTTTTTCTGCCTTGCAATTTCTCCTTCTGACCTTGTATCTTTTTTAAATGTATTGTTTTTTGCTTTGAAAGCCTCTGAAAGTTTGAGTATTGCTAGGCTGTGTCACAACCAGCCACTGCCACTGGAAATGCAAGCAGATGCTTGTGGTGCACTGCCTAAATACTCAGACATAGCTGAGCGTGATTTCTGTGTGTTATCTATATTGTGTCATAATGATATCAAATGGTCTTTTTTTCCCCTAGTTGCCTGACTTGGTACCCCAGCTGGGGACACTGTATCAGTTAATGGAAAGCAGAGTAAAAACTTTTCAGAAACTCTCCCACCTTCATGGAAAGCTTATCCTTCTAATCACACAAGTAAGTAAATTGTTTTGTCCTGAAACGTTTGGATGTTATAGGAATGGGGGGAGGAGTGAGGATCATTTCCCTGAACTTTGAAAGCTCCCTATTACAGTAAGAAATTGGTAAATCAGGATCTAGTCTTTAACTTGGAAATCTTATGTATTTGACAGTAAGTAAACTTAGTTTGCCTATTTCAACTTTTATTCAAAGGCTCTCACCATTATATCTCAATTGTTAATATAGTTAGGATGGTTGTGGTACTGTGAACAAAAGTTACAGGATATTTATACAGGTAAAAAATTTGGGCACAGAAGGAAATTCTGATTGCCTTGAAAGGTTTTTTCAACTTTTACAGAGTAATTCTTTTCCTCTTGTATTTGACGAATATGTTTTTTGCCCTGAATTTGATCTACATTGTATTAACGTCATCCATTATAGTGATCGAGGGTGAGTTTTCTCTTGGGAAGAATTGGCTGTGGTGGTGGTTGTGATGCTTGAGATTAACTTATGTTCCACTTCATAATAGCACTTTATTGTCTTTCAGGTTACAGCATCAGAAAAAACAAAGGGAACGACTTGTCCTGCACAGAAGGCAAAATTGGTGTATGAAGAAGGTAAAGCTGGGGGTAGGGTAGAGTCTAGAGTTGAAACATTTAGTTTTTCACATTGATTCTGTTCTGTTATCTTATTTGGTAAA
This sequence comes from Equus przewalskii, assembly GCF_037783145.1. Lineage (NCBI taxonomy): Eukaryota > Metazoa > Chordata > Mammalia > Perissodactyla > Equidae > Equus > Equus przewalskii. The sequence continues at coordinate 67,116,548 of NC_091844.1, read as the reverse complement.
AACATCACTGTGAAGAAGATGATGCTTTGGCACACCTCTAAAAAAATGGGCGAGCTTGTGCCAAAAATATGATCAAATAAGAAAAGAGAAGTTAACAGATATAATACAATAACAAAAAAGGGCATTAGGTATGGAAGAGATATAAATAGAAAAACACCGAACAAACTTTTTGCCCGTACGTTAGAAAGCCTAGATGATATAGGTGATTTCTTAGGAAATATCAATGACGAAAATTGACTTGAAAGTAAAAAGAAGTAGAGGAAGCCTTGAGCAAGTCAATAACTTTAAAATTGACTTAATCAACATTTTTCTTCACGAGATTACAGGCAGGTTCTACAGGTGAATTTTATCAGTCTTTCAAGGAAAAAGTCATTTTTGTCATATACAAACCATTTAGGCATTTTATGAATCAAAACCAGAGAAGGACAGTCAATAACATTTTCAGCCATCCTCAAATATCCTGAGTATCAGCAGATTAATTATAGACATGCTTAAGGAAAATAATACGTCATTACCAAGTAGAATTTATTTGAAGATTGAAAGGTGATTTAGCATCAAGAAACCTATCAGTGTAGTCACCATATTAACAGATTAATGGGAAACACTATATATTGTCTTAATAGATATAGAAAAAGAATTTATAAAATTCAGTCTTCACATATCTCATTATTTTATAGTCTAAGCAACCTAGGAATTTAAGGGAATTTCCTCAATAAATTTATATCAAACAAAGTTTAGAAGCATTCCCATAAAGTCAGGAACAGGACAGTAATGTACTTTTCATTGCTTCTGGATATCTTGCCTAGTACTGTATGAAAGAAATGAATTCTAAAACATTGGACTTCTAGAGTCACACCATTATTAATGAGATAATGCAAATAAGCAAGTTGACTGGATACCAAGATCAGCAAAAAGGAATTAGTAGCATTATTATGTCCCAATAATGTGTTTTATGTCAACTAGTTTATATCCCAGTCAGAAAACGTATTAGGAAAAAGATCTCATTTATAGCAGCAATCAAAACTATGAAGTACCTAGATTACCTAGAAATACATCTGAAAAATGAAACAAAATCTTTATAGAGAAAGTTATAAAACATAACTGAAGGACATAAAAGCATACCTGAATTAATTAATTAAACTTCTCGTGAAGTTTTTTCCAGTTTGAATGAGATATAATTGACATATAACACTATATTCATTTTAGATGTACAACACAATGATTTGATATGTGTGTATATTTCAAAATGACCATCAAGATGTATTTCATTAACATTCATCACCACACATAGGTTTACATTTTTTTTTCTTGCAATGAGAACTTCTAAGATCTGCTCTCTTAGCAGCTTTCTAAGACACTGTACCTTATTGTTAACTATGGTCACCACGCTGTATACTATATCCCCAGGAGTCATTTATCTTATAATTGAAAGTTTGTACCCTTTGACCTTCACACATTTCCCCCACTCCCACATCCCCCACCTCTGGCAACCACCAGTCTGTTCTGTGTATCTGTGAGTTTGGTTTTTTAGATTGCACATGTAAGTGGAGGTCATACAGTATCTATCCTTTTCTGTCTGACTTATTTCACTTAGCACAGTGCCCTCAAGGTCCATCCATGTTGTCGCAAATGGTAGGATTTCCTTTTTTTATGGCCAAGTAATATTCTATTTTGTTTAGATATACACACATTTTCTTCATCCATTCATGTATTGATGGACACTTAGATTGTTTCCGTCTTGACTATCTTAAATAATGCCACGTGAACATGGGCTGCAGATAACTCTTTGAGATCCCGATTTCATTTCCTTCATTGTATATCCAGAAGTAAAATTGGTAGATCATACAGTAATTCTATTTTTAGTTTTTTTGAGGAACCTCCATATTGTTTTCCATAGTGGCTGAACCAGTTTACTTTCCCACCAACAGTGCACAAGGGTTCTCTTTTCTCCACTCTCAGCTTTGTTTTTTAAGATGAGATTTTGTTAAGAGTTTTTTGTTTTGTTTTGTTTTTTGTTTGTTTTTTTGAGGAAGATTAGCCCTAAGCTAACATCTGCCGCCAATCCTCCTTTTTGCTGAGGAAGAGTGGCCCTGAGCTCACATCCGTGCCCATCTTCCTCTACTTTATACATGGGACGCCAACCACAGCATGGCTTGCCAAGCGGTGCCGTGTCTGCACCCGGGATCCGAACCTGCGAACCCTGGGCCGCTGAAGTGGAACGTGCGAACTTAACCGCTGCACCACCAGGCTGGCCCAAGATTTTGTTAGAGTTTTATTACTTCGTCCTGCTCAATGAGATTTTGATGGAATGATACCATAAATGTGCTTTTATGTGGATAAGAATATTGTAATTTACTTCTTAGATGGTTGATAGCTGAATATAGTATTTCTAAAGTGAATTCAGGAATCTGATTCTGTTTAGTTTTCAAGGCTATGCCCTCTACTTTGATCACAAAATTAAGGCTGGGCTTTTTCCAACTCTTAACAGAATCTTCTGAAGAGGAGTCTGATGATGAAATAGCAGATAAGGATTCTGATGTGAGTAATTTGTTTCCTGGTACATAGATCTGCCTTTAGATCCTTGTGCTTTGTAAGAATGGGGCCTTCATGAATGCTTTCCTTGCCTTAATATTTCTACTAGGAGAATTGGGATGAGGAAGATGAGGAAGAGAAAGAAAGCATAAAAGATGAGGATGTTGACGAAGAGAATGAAGAGGAAGATGAGGATACTGAAGAAAAAGATGAAGAAAATGGTGAGGACCGAGATGTGGCAAGTGAAAAAGAATTAAATGGAGATTCTGATTTAGATCCTGAAAATGAAAGTGAAGAAGAATGAAGATAGAAAAACAAGCCAGTTGAACTGTATAAACTCTGGCTCTCCTTACCCAGGGCTACCGAGTTCTCCTAGGGAGGGTTATCTCTGTGACAGGTTGCCAAGGACCGTTGCACATTTCCAGATTTCTAATGGTGGCCCCTCGTACCACCTTGCTGTCCTGAGCACCCCAGACTTAACTGTGTAAATAAGAGTGTTTCATTCAAATGTTAATAAACTTTACACAGTAAATAGATACATTTTCTGCTATGTACTGACATGTGTCCAATATATGGTATATTTTTATAATTCCCTAGTATGATTGGTTATACCAAGAATTGACAAAAGTGAAGATAAAGACATTTCCCATTTAGGGATTCAAGAACTGGACTTTTGTGAAGGAGTCAGCTTTTATCTCAGGTTGGTATCTTTCATCAAATCTAGATGTAAAACAGCACTAGTGAAAAAAATTTTTAATTTGGTACATTTGATTTGGTACATTTTCATAAAATATAAAGGGGTAACTAAAAACTGGAGTAAAATGATTGTGATTAAAAAAATAAAATCACCAGTATCCCTAGCTTGTCTGTTAACTGTGGTGGTCTGATTTGAGTCAGATTGAGTATTTGGAGTGCTTGCCAAAAACAACCACTTATTTTTTAAGCTGTCATTTGAAATATTTTTTTAAAACACAAGAAATTATGGTAATTAAAAAACTAAAGAATTAGCCATATTAAGGATTTTTCTTGACTTCTGGTTGCCTGTAAAGAATCATCAGTGTATAGATTTAGAAGTGCTCATTACCTACAACTTTTAAAAAAATTCAGTTATAGCTGCTTTTGAAGAGGTGTTCATTTTTATTTAAATTACTAATGGATCAAAGAACAATTGTTTATTTTTTCTCTTTGGTTTTAGATATTAATGATAACCTCGTTGGAGTTTTTTTCCAAAGAAAATATTTTTATAATTCAGTAATTTAATGTGTTCCTTCTTTTTCATTACCCACCCTTGGCAGTGTTAGGGCATCTATTACCTTTAAAATTATAAATCTGACTGAAGATTTTTTATGTATGTATAGATAGGTATTTTGGTGTGCAACAAAAGCTTTTCAAATTATTGGTAATCTTTTTTTTTAAGAATGAGCCAGTATTTGTTTAGTGCTCTCTAGGGAACTTGCAGATGGAAGCTCAACTCTAAGGAAGAGCTGGGGAGAGGGGTTTATTTTTCCCACCTGTGAATATGTAAAACACAAAATCATTATCTCCGAGGGACTTTTTATCATCAGTGGCAGAACAGAGATGTCTGTGCTCAACTAATGGAGCTGGAGCCGTATAAGCATCGTGGGAAAGCAAGTTTGAGCCAGCTACTGGTGTAATGTACAGTTATATTTGTCTATAAATGGAGCTGTTTATGGCAATTTAATACCATTCTCTTTGTAAAGTGAATAAATATTCATCTTTACCCTGTGCTTGTCTTGTGGTATATGTAGAGGAACAGCTACATATTTGGCCTTGTGGTGTGAAGCTTTCAAAAAAGCAATCTTAACTTCACTAGCGTTAAAATAGGTAAATGCTTTCAAGGCTTGCTGGGTGACCTGGCATTTGTTTGGAAGTGGAAGAAACAAGAACTTTGTCTTAATCTAGTGGTTGTTTCTTGCTGAAGTCCCCCTTGGCCGGGTCGTTCTTCCCCAGCTCAAGGCAGCGGTGACAGGAGGGTGCACGTGCTCATTATTGGAGTCTGTTTTGGGTCTGTGAGTCAGATTTCCCTGCTGCACCTGGTTCTCTAAAGAAGTAAAGAGCTGTGACTGAGTGGTAATTACTTACTAATTATTTTATGGTTTAGACGAATCCAGAGTTAAATTAAACTTGTTAGAGAATTTTCTAGTTTCAGGGTATTTCACCTGGTTATTCCGTTCCTAATCCAGACAAAAAAGTTTTGTTTGTGTGGTGGTGTATTTTCTGAGATTAAGTTTTCTTCCCAACTTTTTATTTTGAAAATTTAACCCTCCATTCATGCTCAAATCCAGGATCACACATTGTAATTGGCTGTCATACTGCTCTATTCCAGAATATTCCCTGTTGTATATGTGTGTGTTTCATGATTTTGATATTTAAATGAGAGTCTTTGTAAATTATGCTGTGTTGCACAATGTCCTACAGTCTGGATTTGTCTGATTGTTTCCTTATGAGTATATTCTGGTTTAAAGTTTTTTTGGCAAGAATACTAAATAGTGGTATTTGAGATTATTTTGTAAAAAGTTCTTTGGGTATAGGTGAGTATACAGTTATGCCTTGTTTAATGATGGGATACATGCTGAGAAATGTGTCACTAGGCGATTTCGTCCTTGTGTGAACTTCATAGAGCGTACTTACACAAATGTAGATGTATAGCCATTTGTACACCCGTCTATAGACACATCTACTACGCACCTAAGCTGTATGGTACTGTTCTTATGAGACCACCATTGTATATGTGCTCCTTCATTGACTGAAAGGTCATTATGCAGCCCATGACTGTATTAGTATGATTTGACCTAAGTAGATGTCCAGGCTGTAGTTTTGGGACTTTTGAAGCCTTAGTGCAGCAGGTTGTTTGAGTGTCAGAAATGGGATCTTGGTAGTGAGAACGTTGGGTACGTTGATGCTGTATAAGGCTGTTATAACAATTCCTGTGAAAGTTAATTCTCAACATTGCACGTTCATTCATTTAACAAGTATTTATTGATTGCCTGCTCTATGCCAGGAATGATTTAATTGCCTGGTATACACCACTGAAAAAAGCAAAAAAAGATGCTTGTCCTGAGGAGCTGACATTCTACCAAAGAGATAGAGGCAATAAACAGTGTGTAATGAGTAAGTAAATTCTATATAGTATGTTAAAAGATGGTAACTGCTATGGGGGAAAAAAGTGGAGTAAAGAGATCGGGGGTTGGGGTAGGGTAGTGCCGGTTGCAGAATTAAATACATGATCAGAGTAGGGCCTGTTGAGAAGGCATGATTTGAACATAGACTAGGAGGAGTGACAGAGGTAGCTAAGTGGGTTATCTGGGAACGAGTGTTCTGGCAGAGGAAACAGCATGAGCAAAGGCCCTACGGCCAGTGTGTGTCTGATGTGTTGAAATATTGAGAAGAGAGAAATACGACCTGAACAGAGAGAAAGAGAGACTGCATCAAGAGATTAGCAGAGAGGTCATGGGCAGTCAGGTTCCATAATGCCTTGTGGGCCGTTGTAGGGACTGGTTTATGCTCTGCCTGAAACGGAGTTGCAGTGTTTGAACAGAGGAATGATGTGGTCTGGCTTCTGTGTTGAGAATTTAGTATCGCCCTGGTGGTGTGTTAAGAAATTGGAGATCTGAATCCTAACAGGCAGAAGCCAGTAGGATGCTTTTGTTGTAATCCAGGTGAGAGGTGATGGTGACTTAGACCAGGGTGGTGGTAGTAATGGAGTTTGGTCGGCTTCTGGGATTGTTTCAAAGTTAGAGCTAGTGGGCTTTCCTGTCAATTGTGAGAAAAAAGGAGTCACGTGGGACTCCCAAGTGTTTTTTGCTGGAGCACCTGGATGATGCTGTGGGTGGAACAGGTTTGGGAAGGGAGATCAGGAATTGAGTTTTGGACATGTTGAGTTATAGATGTTTTTTGGGAATGAAAATACATACCCAGTTAACTTGCGGGGAGAGGGCGAGGTGGAGGTAGAGATTTGGTATTGACCTGTATGTGACAGTAAAGCCACAAGACTGGGTGACCTTCCCACAGGAATAAACGTACATAGGAAAAGCACCCAGGCCTGACCACTCTAGTATTGGAGTACAAGGGAAGAGAAACCCCCAGGGACACCAAGAGAGTGGTGGCACGGTAGGAGGAATTGACGTTTTAGTCTTCCATTCTCTTCAAATCTGAGTTCATGACATCCTTCAGCCATGATTTCTTTCCACGGTAATTGATATTACTGGTGAATCCTCCCAGGCTGCAATGGTTTTTATGATGCCCTTCATATTGACCATTTGTCGATCCCTTCTTTGAAGGCAACTCAGGCATAAAATTTGTTTTTCTTCTAATCTAGCATAGTGATCTTCATCTTTGTGGCATCTCAGCACTGTCCCTTGTGCTGACCCGTTGTGCGTCCACATTGTGCACTGGCTCAGAAAACTGGCGGAACGAAAGGCCACAACAGTGTAAATGAGTGAGCAGGCATCATTCAAACAGGAAGCAATGTGGGAGAAATCATAGGATCCGTGGTGTCCATTCTTCTGTGCAGTGCTGGCTGACTTGGTGTGAGAAAACTAGATTGACAGTGCTCATCAGTACTGTAATGGATTTACATATGTGTATGAGTAATTTTTAATAGGAAGATAGTTCTGAGAAGAACAGGGAGATTATGAATGCACTTTAGGAGGTAAGGAATGTCATGTAAAATCCACAAGTTGAAAATCACCAGTTTAAAAATTGTCTGGCATTTTCTTTCTAGGTAATAATGGCTCAAAGAGGGAGGAAATATACTTTTTGGATGCTACTGTTTAAAAAAAGGATTTCCTAATGGAAATAAATAGGTGTGAAAGCGTGTTGTTATAGGCTTGCCCTCGGCCCTGTTGTAGTTGAATTTGTTCTAGTTTGAAAGGGGCAAGGATGTGCTTGCCTGGTGATGCAGTCACTAAAGTCACAGACAACTTGGCAGCTGCCTTAGCTGGACCTATGTGGTCATGATGTTCCGAAGCTGGTCCAAAGCTTTGCAGGTTCAGAAACTTAATTTTGTCTTTGTCCCTAAAGTTGATGCAATTTCATATAGTTGAACCATTAACTAGGCTTCCAAGAAAAATTGGTATTTCAATGGTGTATTTATTTATAATGAGAAATAGACCTGTCAAGTGGAGCAGAGCGTTCATTTTGGGTGGTGATGTGTCTTTTTCTCCATAAGAAAGTCACACAGTAAGCCAGTTTTACAGTTAGAAGATTGTCTTTGACCCGGAGTGTGGAATTGGAATAAGAGAAATGAATTGGATGGTGGCAGTAGCTCTGTAGTGGACAGTGTGTAGTCTGTACTGAGGGGTTGGAATTCTTGGTTTCCGTATGTGTTGCTCTGGGTCCTTTCACTTCATGTCCTTTTCCTTTCAACAGGACGGTTAACCGTGGTTGGAATGTCGGTGTTTTGCATCTCCTCAGGCACCACTTAGGACTGCTGGTTAGGATGTATTCTGATAATTCAGGGGGCAGCTTGCTCCTGACCGTGGATACCATCACATTATGGTTACACTTAAGAAACACACTTGCTGTTTTCAGGCAAACTTTGACCTTGTTAATTATTCTCAACCTGACAAAGTCTGCCTCCTCCCACTTTTTGTTTTAATTGTGGTAAATATACATAAAATGTACCATTTTAACCATTTCTAAGTGTACAGTTCTGTGGCATTAAGTACATTTACATGGTTGTGCACTGGCAGAGTCTGTTAATTGGTGATTTTTGTGATAGGATCAGGTCCAGGCAATGAAAGGAGGCAAACATGAATACCATCAGTCTGTTGTGGAGAGACCACATTTAGGGCAGAAGCTCTAATTCTGGGTCCACACTGTGGCATGGCGATGATAAATCTACTTAATTTCTTCTTTTTTGGGCCTGTGACAGGAGAGTGATGACAGTGCTGTCTGTCGCAAGGATGCTGTGATAACCAAATGGAACAATGTCTCTGGGACACTAAACAGCAGTGCGCAGCACCTAGCAAAGATTGTTTTCAGCACAATGAATCATTCGACATTTTCCCACTGTGGGAAGGGCGGGTGCGGCACAGGTTCTAAGGGAAGCTCCTTTTTGCGTCTGGCATTTTTAGAAATTCAGAAGAGCCTTATGGGTAAACACAGCCCCCTTTTCCACAGGTGAAAAAGTGAACTTAAATCTTTTTCCTTTTCTTTAATGTGTCTTTTAAATCTATTGTTTTAAAAGTAATAACATTAAGTAAATTTTGGAAAATACCGAAAAGATTAAGAAGGAAAATAAAATCGTAGTAATGAAGATAACCATTTATAATGTTCCAGTGTATTTCCTTTTAATCTTTTTCTCTTTGCATGAGTGCACACATTTTTCTTACAGAAGTGGAATCATAATATGTGTTCATTTTATCCTTTGTCACATATTAAATTGTTAATTGTCCTTTGAAATAATGATGCTGTGGTTCTTAGTATTCCACCCATGTTATACTTTAAACGTTCTCCTGTTATAGTTTGTTAACGTAATGCTACAGTGAACATTCCTACTCGCATTTTGTTTTTTCTTTGTGTGTCCTTATGAGATAGTCCTGGGAGTGCATTACTTAATAAAATACATGAATATTGTATTCTCTTCAGACTTAAGAAATTTGCCAAAATCCTTTTCCACAAAGGTGGCATCAACTTCCAGCCCTACAAGCAGTGCTTGTGTTTCCATATCATCAGGAACCTGAGTTCACCTGCTTTTTTCATTGCCACTTGCATTTCTTTAGTGTCTTTTTGGGCTTGGGTTCTTGTCCATGCTTAAAGGGATTGTCTTATTTACCTGTAAAGGTTTTTGTGTAGGAATGATATTCATCCCTTACCAACCACATGCACCAAATATTTCCCCTAATTTGCCTTTTCATTTTTTTCATGGTGCTATTTTCCTTTATAGTTTTCTTTAAGCTTCAAAGACTTCCCTTTAGGAAGATACTCCTTGTGTTTTGTTCTAGTCGTTTTATATCTTCATTTTTTACACTTACCTCTCTAGTAACTGGTTGTGATTTATCAGTGCATTGTGAAAGGAAGTGGGTTGCAACCACCGTTTTTCAAGGTAGAAATGATCATTAGTATTAATAGAAAATATCAGTGCATTGCATGTACTTAAGGGTGATTGTTTTAGAGGGGCGTATGTATATACCAGGTTGCAATGTAACATGTGTTTCTGTGGGTGAGACATTTGAAAGCTGCTGCTCTAATCTTTTTCTTTTCAGTGGAAAAAGAATTGTTTTTCAGTGTATGGAATTCTTTTTGGTGTATCTGTGAGATGAGGCTCTAACTTATGGTTCCCATACACACACTAGTTTTCTTCACTTTATTTGTTATGGACTGATTTTGTGTCTCCCCAAAATTCATATGTCAGAACCCCCAATGTGATGGTATTTGGAGGTGGGGTCTTTGAGAGGTAAAGTCATGAGAGTGGAGCCCTCATGATGGGATTAGTGTCCTTATAAGAAGAGACACAAGACAGCTTGCTTCCTCTATCTCATGAGGATACCATGAGAAGACGGCCATCTGCAAACCAGGAAGCAGGTTCTCACCAGGTACCAGATCTGCTGGCTGGCACCTTGATCTTGGACTTCTCAGCCTTCAGAACTGTGAGAAATAAATGTTTGTTGCCCAAGCCACCTATTCTATGGTAATTTGTTAGAGCAGCCCAAACAGACTAAGACATACTTTTTCTGTCTATAGATGTTTATCATATGGTATGTCTGTTTCTGTGCTATCCATTCCATTCCATTGATTCTTGTGCTGGTACATTCATTTTAACTATTGTAGCTTTATAATTCATTTTTGTTGTTGATATCTTTATACCTCTTTGAAATATTTTCCTAAATAATTTTTGCCTTTTCATTCTTCCATATTATTAAGTAAAGATTCTTTGGTTGTAAGAAACAAACTTACTAGAGGCATCTTAAGCAAAACAAATGTGTTACAATTTCAAAGAACCTCGATACACAGGCAGAAACAGCTGGGCCCCAGGAAGGAATTACCTGTGGGAGGGGGAAGAACCCTTAGGGCCTTCGTGTGGCCCCTTATCTGCTGCCCTCTGCTGTCTAATAATAGTTCTTTCTCCTTGGCCTTTGGCTGCCTTATAGTCCCAAGTTTATGCTGTTAAAATCCAGCCACTTGCTGATTCTCAGGAGAGCTAGATACTCTTTGTCTCTCCAGGCCCACTCTCCCCCTTTCTCCATCTGCTCTATGCCCTAGGAGGTTGAGTTTTACAAACTGCATCAGCCCAGCTCCCTTCCCTGCCTTCTGGTTGCCATCAGCCAGTGGGCGGTACTGGCAAGAGGTTGGAGGGTGGGAGGTGAGGAGGTCAGAGTATTAATTCCCCTGGTGAGCTCTCTGCTGGCTGCGGTTTGGCAGAGGCTGCTGCCTTCCTCTGCATGTGCCTTAACTCGAGCTGGAGCCCAGGAACAACTCCCTTCCTTTGTGCTTTTGTGGCTCCACGTTAAAGATTGCTTTCCTTTGTTGTCTGTCCCAGGATGCTTCACTTCCCCTTGTTCTCTTCCTGAACTCTACTCACACCTTTGTAAGTAGTCTCCTCAGATACCCTGTTTGAGTGTGTCATCTCTGTTCTGCTGGGAGCCTGAGCCAGTCCAGATTGCCCATTCCTGGGAGAGACTGTCCGGGTGCATCTTGTTTCAGGTGTCCGCCATGTCCAATCCTTCATGGCCGGGGCAGTGACACACCACACTGATGACTCCTGCCAGCCGACCCCTGTGAAGACAGCAGTAGTCCTGCCAAAAGCTGGGTTCATTGTGAACTACGATACTGTCTACCTCACAGATAGCTTAGGCATTTAAAAAAAATACACTTTTTAATTTTTTAAGTTGTAAAATATATATATAATAATAGAATTTATCATTTTAACCATTTTTTTTTTAAAGATTGGCACTTGAGCTAACATCTGTTGTCAATCTTTTTTTTTTTCCCTTCTCTCCAAAGCCCCGCAGTTCATAGCTGTATATTCTAGTTGCAGGTCCTAGTTGTGGCATGTGGGACACCACCTCAGCATGGCCTGCTGAGCGGTGCTAGGTCCACGCCCAGGATCTATCAAGCAGAGTGTGCGAACTTAACCATTCGGCCACAGTTCCAGCCCCCATCTTAACCACTTTTTAAGTGTACAGTTTCGTGGCGTTAAGTACATTCACATTGTTGTGTAACCATCACCACCATCCATCTCCAGAACTTTTTCATCTTCTCAAATTTAAACTCTGTACCCATTAAACACTAACTCATTTCCCCCTCCCTGCAGCCCCTGGCAACCACCATTCTTATTGTTGTCAGTGAATTTGATTACTCTAGGGATCTCATTAAAAAGTAAATTTTAATTAAGTAATACAGAAATGTGTTCCTGTAAAAAAGGATGAAAACATTACATATAAGGCTAAACTAACTTTGCTCACCACTCCTGACCCCTTTCCTGCTTGCAGTGGTTGTATGCAGAGGTCACCATGTTATTTTAGAGTTTAGATTCTTCCAAATCTTTTTCTGTTCATTTGCATACATACAGATCTGTGCTCTCAGGAAATGTTTCTTTTTTCCCATATAAATCGTATACTGTGTGTAGCATTCTGCAACTTGAACTTGCTTTTTATTATCCAGCATATCTTAGAGGACTTTCCAAGTTAGTAATAGAGAACTACCTCATTCTTTTAAACTGCGTCAGGATCAGCTGGAAGGCTGGTTAAGGCAGGTTGCTGGGCCCCGCCCTGGAGTTTCTGAGTCAGCGAGGGTGGGGCCCTTGAACGTGCGTTTATAACCAGCTCCCACATGGCGTTGATGCTGCCATTCTGTGAGCACACTTGCTTTTGAGGACCGCGCCTGCAGTTTCAGGCTGTTGAACCATTCTCTGATTGATTTAGACGTTGAGATTGTTTCCATTTTCTCAGAAAAATAAAATAGTATTGCAGTGACCTTGTCTGTGCTTGTAGTACACGTGTGCCAGGATCTTCCTGGAGCGGATACGGAGAAGGAGAAGTCTAGGTCACAGGATATGTGTACTTTAAGTTTTAGTAGATCCTGACAAATTGCTTAGCAATGTGGCTGTAACAAACTACAGATGAACTTTCAAATGATTTTTCCCCCAAGTTTAAAATAAATCCAATGGGAGTTTTGATTAGGCTTGAGATAAAGCAATAGATTAAGAGAATTGATTTCATCATGGAATATTACAACTTTAAAATTTACTTTTCTCATTTCATAGGAACATAGTATGGTGGTTAATTTTTTTTTTTTAATGATGGCTCTTGCTTCTACCTCATCAGGCTGGGGTAGTTACATTGGAAATAATGATCTAGTTGCTCCTTTAAGACTGTGTGTAGCTGAACCTCCCAGTTTAGGCAAAGTAGATAAGACTCTTACACATTGTATTTAGCAAGCTCTTACCTCTTGAATGAATGATTTTGTGTTTTTATTTAGGACTTCCATAGGATAGGGGAAGCACTGGGGGTCTGCCTAGTTGGGAATCTCTTCAGTGGGAAGGACTATTTTTTGCCTTTCTCTCATAGCTGAGTGCTCAGTGCTTTGCACACAGTTGACTGCATTTGACACACAGCATTGGAGTGTCCCTGGGATGGGAACTGTAGCACTTATAATTTAGGGATGGGGATGAGTAGGGAGATACAGTTAAGTAACTAATTAGAATATAAGGTAGAATGAAGTATATGTCATTTACTTTTAAAGGTGGAGTGCTGTGTAAGCCATGAGACAGGAGAGATTGATGATCTGTTCCCAGCCAGGGATCAGAATGATTAGGGGCCTGAATACATTGACCCAGGCCTTGAAGGAGGGCCTTTTCTAGGAGGCAAGAATGAGTAAAGTGAATGGCAAATATTGTTGCTTAATAGGTGCTTTCTAGAAACTTGCAACTCCAACACTTAGGACTGAGGTCCATCCCTGATTCAGTTAAGTGTGGGAGACTGTTTAATTTTAAGAAACCAAGTTGAGTTCTCATGGATGGAGATATGGCACATTTTTCTCAGTTATCCCCAAATGGTCTTTTCTCCCCACCGGACAGTCCACGTTTGGAGTTTAGAGCACTTGTGTGTCTAGCTTATTGCTCTCATTGAATTTGCTGAATTTAGTGGGTGTTGTCATCACATTTTCTCTCCTCTTCACCAGGCCTATCCAGATTGCCCTCATTAATTTCTCAGCTTGGAAGGACACCGTCAGTATGAAAAACAAACACTAGGTGCCAGCCTTGCTTTGTGCAAATTTCTTATTGCAGACCAGGCGTCCTGAGGAAGAGTTGCTAGTGGTGACCTCAGCCCGTTTAAACTCCCATAGCAGGCGGGGGTGTGTTTTGTGTACGGCATCTTCTGGAGTTGGCCCAGGGAATCTCTGAGGTGCTTCTAGCTCTGTTTCTTTTCTGGTGTCCAGGTCCCAAAGCAGAGCCTGAAGGTCTCTAGCCCAGGAAACACGTGTCATGAGAGGGACCCAGAATGAAGCCCAGTTTAGTGGAAAGTGAGTCTCCACGTGGTGGGCTGGCACCTCCAGATACACTGATTCAGGCAGTGCGTCCGAGCAGACAGCTGGTCTACCTGTACCCATCCTGGACCCGGCCACACCCCAACTGGACTACAAACACCAGCCTGACAAAATGCCCAGCTGACGGACAGCAGCAGCAGCTCTTGGTCTGGAACAGTCCTCGAGCATGGGAAGCTTGAAAGATGTTTCCCTTTCTGCCTTTCCTTCAAAAGTGAAGTAATAATGATAAAGCCAAAATCAGAGAAAAATCACACACACCATACACCAACTGCATTAATTTACCCCAGAGACTTTGTCCTTGAAAACCATGATTTTACATTATGTCAATGATAGTGGGGGGGGGGGGGTAGAATTATTTTTTACTCCTTTTCCTAATTTATGAAAATTTCAAATATACAGAAAAGTTAAAAGACTAGTATAATTATCTGTATGCACACCTCTTAGATTAAGCCACTATGAATATTATGCTGTATTTTGCTTTATCTACATGTGTATACATATATTTATTTTTCCCTATTTTTTTAAAATGTCGCAAACATTCAAGCATACAAAAGAAATAACACAGAATGATATAGAGATGTATGTGAACACTACCCAGATTTGACACATTTACATTTATTTTTCCTTAAAGAAATATAATGTTGCAGATATGGTTGAACACTTTCCCATTCCATTTCCCTCTCCCCCCCCCCACCCCCCCCCCCACCAGAGAACCCTGTGTCTTAAAATTAATTGGTTTGAATCATCCCATCCAGGTTTTAAAATCATACATATTTATCCATCTGGATCCACAATGGATACTATTATTTTGTGTTCTTAAAACTTTCACATAATATCACACTGCAAGGACCGTTTTGCAACTTGCTTTTTCAAAGTTATGCTTTTAAGATTTATCTTTGTTGAAACGTATCTAAGTTTATTCATTTCACCTGCTAGATAGTGTCTCCCTCTCTGTCTGTGCGTATAGATGGACGTATATTACTTAGCTAGTCCCCTGCTGATAAAAATTTACATAACTTTATGTTTTGCTCCATTTCAAAAGATACTGCAATGACCGGTGCATGTATTTATTTTTGCTGATCTTTTAGAAAGTAAATTGGCGATATCATGACATTTTACTCCTAAATACTTCAGTAGGAAGTTCCTAAAGATTATGACATCCTACATGACCGCCATACCAATATGACTCCAAAAAAACAAAAGGTAATTCCCCAATATCAACTAATATCTAGCTCACGTTCAGTTTTTCCTAGTATGTCCCCAAAATGTCTTTTATAGCTGGCTCTTTTCAAACCAGGATCCAGTCAAGTTTCACTCACTGGGTTTGGTGGTGAAGTCTTTTTTTTAGTTACTTTCATTCTGCAACAGTCTCTTCCTCTCTCCCCACTTACTTTTTTCTGTGGCGTTGACACATTGAAGAGACCAGGCCAGCTGTCTTGTAGAATGAGCCATGGACTGGATTTGACTGTTTCCCTCTTGTGGGTTTAACTCATTCCTCCATCCCCTGTGCTTTCTGTAATCTGGAAGTTAGATCTCAGCACTAGCCAATAGAACTTTCTATGATAATGGAAATGCTCTCTGTCATGTCCAATAAGGTAGCCACTAGCCACATGTGGCCATTGAGCACTTAAATTGTAGCCAGTGTCGCCCAGTTACTGAATTTTAAATTTTATTTAATTTTCATTAATTTACATCTAAACAGTCACATGTGGCTGGTGGCTATAGTATGGGATAGCGCAGATCCTAAGGCTTGATTAGATTTAGGTTTAATAGTTTTGACAAGACATCAGAGGTGGCGCTTATACTTCATATTGCAACTCAGCAGGAGGTGAGATAATGGCGCTTTTCCCCACTATTAGTGATGCTAGTTAAAAAAAAAACTTTATTGAGATATAACGTATAGTCAATGAAAACATTATTTTAAGTGTACAGGTCAATGGATTTCAACACTCTTCAACAAGTGTGTATAACCACTACAGAGTCCAGATACAGGAAATTTCTGTCACCCCAAAACGTTCCCTTGTGCGTCTTCCCAGCTAATCCCAAATGTCTCCCCTCCCCACAAGTCCGAGGCAACCACTGATATGCTTTCTATCACTATGGAATAGATACCTTTACAAGAGCTTCATATAAATGTACTCTTTTGATTATGGGTTTCCAACGAAGGAAACTCAATAATGTTTTTGAGATTCGTTCATGTTGTTGCATATATCATATACTTATTGCCAAGTGGTATTCTATTGTATGGATATGCCACAAGTTGTTTATCCCTTTTGTTGATGGAGATTTGGGTTGTTTCCAGTACAGCATTAAAAGCTAAACTTTCCCTCTAAGTACTGCTTTAGCTGTACCCCACAAATTTTGATATGCCATGTTTTATTTTTTTTAAAGGTGTGTGCTTTTTTTTTTTTGGTGAGGAAGATTGGCCCTGAGCTAACATCTGTTGCCAATCTTCCTCTTTTTTTTCCCTCCCCAAAGCTGCCCTGGTACATAGTTGTATATCCTAGCTGCAAGTCATTCTAGTTCTTCTGTGTGGGATGCCTCCACAGCATGGCTTGATGAGTGCTGTGTAGGTCCATGCCCAGGATCCGAACCTGGGAACCCGGGGCTGCCCAAGTGGAGCACATGAACTTAACCACTTGGCCAGCTGCCGTGTTTTAATTTGCATTCAGTTCCAAATATTCTCTAATTTCTCTTTTCTCTTGTGAGTTCTCCTTTGACTCATGGATTATTTAGAAGTGTGATTTTTAAATTTCTAAACAATTTGGGGATTTTCCAAAGATCTTTCTGTTATTAATTTCTAATTTACTTCTGTTGTAGTGGGTGAACATCCTCTATGTCACTTAATTCTTTTGATTTATTGAGACTTGTTTTATGGCCCAGTATATACCTATCTTGGTAAATGTTTCTTATGCACTTGAAAAGAATGTGTACCTGCTATTTTCGGTGGAGCATTCTATAAGTATCAATTAGGTCAAATTGTTTGATAGTGTTAGTCAGGTTTCCTACTTTTTGTGTCTACTTATCAATTATCAAAATAAGTCTTTTGAAGTATTCAGCTATAAACATGGATTTGTCGGTTTTTCCTTCAGTTCTGCCAGTTTTTGCTGCATGTATATTAAGCTTTGTTATTGAGTGTGTACACGTTTAAGACTATTACATCTTCTTGATGAATTGACCTCTTTGTCATTGTGATATGTCTCTCTCTTTTTTTTCTGTGAGGAAGATTGACCCTGCACTAACGTCTGTTGCCAGTCTTCCTCTTTTTGCTTGAGGAAGATTGTTGCTGAGCTAACGTCTGTGCTCATCTTCCTCTATGTGGGACGCCCCTACAGTATGGCTTGATGAGCCGTGCTAGGTCCACACCTGGGATTTGAACCTGTGAACCCTGGGTGGCTGAAGTGAAGCGTGAAAACTTAACCAGTATACCACCGGGCCAGCCCGTGAGATGTCTCTCTTTATAACTGGTAACATCTCTTGTCCTACTGTCTACTTTGTCTGATATTAAATTAGCCATTCCAGTTTTCATATACTTATTGTTTGCATAATATATCTTTTTCCATCCTTTTACTTTTAACCTATCTGTGTTTTTAATTTTAAAGTGTTTTTCTTGTAAGCAGCATGTAATTGGGTCTTGCATTTACCCAGGCTCTCTCTTCCTTGTAATTTGAATGTTTAACTATTTACACTTAATATATTATCAGCATGATTGGGATGAAGAGTACCTTTTTACTATTTGTTTTCTATTTGTCTATCTCTTCTTTCTTCCTTCTTTTCTTGTGACTTTTGGTGGGATATTTTTAAAATTCCACTTTATCTTCGCTATTGGCTTATTTGCCCTACTTCCTTGTCTTGTTTCTTTAGTGATGGCTTTAGGGTTTGCCATATTTGTCACAAGATGCATGGCCCCACTGAGTTTCCCAGTGAGTGCGCTGAGTTATCAGCAAGGACTCTGCTTTCCGGCTGGTTGGAACTTAACTGCCCTGTAAGCTCTGGGAACTGTTCAGCTCACTGTCTCTTGGTAGCTCTTTGTCTGGCCTCCTGGAATTTCACTCTGCACATGAGCATCTTGGTATTCAGTAAAGACTTGAGGGGATTCCTAGGCAGGATTCTTCGAGCCATTTTTCTATGTATCTGTCTCTTCGCCGGAACTCTGTCCTGCAGCTTCCAGCTTCCTCACGTTCTCTGAACCGCGATCTCTTTCTCCTCAACACAGCTGTATGGGGGTTCCCCTTCCCTGCCCGCGGCCTGGAATGTGCCTGTGAGCAGGAAGGCAGGACTGCTGAAGCGCTCACTGCGTCGGTGGCCCTTCTCTCAGGAATCACGGTGCTGCCTGTCGTCCACATCTGAAAATAATTGTTTCATATATTTTGTCTGGTTTTCTAAGTGTTTCTTGAGGGAGGGTAAATCCAGTACATGTTATTCCATCATGTCAGAAGGAAAAGTCTCATTTGACTTTTGGTTATTGAGCTTTTTTATGTGGCTACGTAGTCTTTATTATAGTAATTTTAAAAGGCATATAAATAATCTATGTTCATAGTAGAAAACCTTGAAATACTAATTGAAGTAAAAATCATCTCTAATGCCCCCATCGTGAAGTAAGCAGAAATGATGTTTTAGCGTATATCCTTTCAGACTTTTCTCTGTGCATGTGTATCTATAAATACAAAAATAAGACCATACCATCCATGCCACGGCGATGGTTT
This sequence comes from Equus przewalskii, assembly GCF_037783145.1. NCBI lineage: Eukaryota > Metazoa > Chordata > Mammalia > Perissodactyla > Equidae > Equus > Equus przewalskii. Next base: position 67,097,799 of record NC_091844.1, on the reverse strand, counting down.
ATAACGACTGCCTACTCCCCAAGAACGTGGGGAAGTGGCACCCACTTCTCATCCACATGACAGCTTGTGAGCTTCATGGGAGAGCCTGCTGCGCTTCAGAGACGTTTAAAAGGCTCTAGACTTGAGAAGTTTCATGTGTAAAAGAAGTCCGTGAAGTCTGCAGCTCTGCAAATGCAAGCATTTGCAAAAGGAAGAGTTTTATTTAACCAAAAAAAAAAAGGAAAAAAGGAAAGAGAGAGAAGAAAAGCAGCAGGTTTGACCTTGCATTTTTAGGCCCCCAGGAGGCTTCTCATCAAGGACATTGTTTGAGTGGGAAAGACAGATGGATTTATGGATTGTCAGGTTTCAAGAAATTTATCCAAGGCTGGACTGTTTATTAATTTGCATGTTTTAAAGTTGAGAGGGAAAAAAACCAGATAGGCCACTCTGCTAAAAAAAAAAAATGTACAAATTAAAGCTTTGTAGCTCTTATCATAAAAGGCCCTACAGTGGCCCTATCAGAGGCAGCCGTTGCTGGCCCTGCGTGCTTTTTCCTGTGAAGAAATTGAGTATGGCAGGAGCTTTGGACTTCCAGGATGAGGGCCCAGATGCTAGCACTGCCTCTGTGACCTTTGGCAAGCCGCTTACCTTCTTTGAGTGTCAATTTCCTCATCCACAGAGTGAAGACAAGAGCAACGCAGCGGGTGGCTATGAAGATGAGACAAAATAAAGTGTATGTTGTGTCCAGTGAGCAGCACGACATGGCTGTTCAGTAAAAAACCTCAGATGTTATGAAACTAGCTTAAGACCACGGAGCCTGCAGAGCATCAAGTACAAAATGACTTGTTCCAACCTAAGTACATTTATTCCCTCTATCTTCATCTATTTTCAGTTAGGGCCACTCTTTTCAACAGTTAAATTGGTTGGTTCTTTTTTTTTCATAACACTGCAAATTCTACATGTGACCACCTTGGCTTCTACGCTTGGAGATGTGCTCTGCTGTTATAAGATATTCTCTCCCTCTCTCGGTCTCGCTCCTGTCCCTTCCCCTCCTTTCGCCTCCTCTCTGAGTCTGCTCTTTGCCTCCGTGTGTCTATTTGGTGGAGACCAGGCCATCTTAGTCCTTTATACTTTTGTCCTCCTTCCCCAACCCACACACACCCTAAGAAAACTGTGCATGCTGGATGTGCTTCTGGGGACAGCTCCCCCGTGTTACCCACAGGGTCCTTAGAGAGCCATGGCTTCTGCCATGGTCACAGCCAGTATTTCAGAGGGTCCCCAAGCAGGCTCACCCTGCTTCTAGGATGGATGAGGCCATCTCCAGGCAGCCCTGTGAGCTCCAGGAAGATCAGCATGAGAGGAACACAGGATATTTGCTCTTTGATCTCACCAGAAGAATGTGCCATCGCTATTTATGGCAAGAAGGACAAAGGTCCCTCTGTGCTTTTATGATGAAGCGTCGGGGTCCGCTGTGCACAGAGAGGCTCCAGGAGGATTCTAGCTGGGCGTCAGCAGCTTCACAAGGTTTGCACTGCAGCCCACCTCCGGGGCTCGCGACTTTCCATGGCTATCTTCAGTGCTGGTGTTAGCCCCACTGAAAGATGAGGCTATTGGGTCTGTAACCAGCTGGCAGGATGTGGGACAGAGCAGCAGGTGATACAGAGGACTCGGAGGCAGGGCATCTTGGGCTGGGGCGGGCACCTTGCCCGAGTGCAGAAGTTGGAAGCTGCAGCCTTTCTGTGGCCAGTGAGACAGAGCATGCCTACGCTGATGGGCAAATGTGTATTCCAGAACATCAGAGTGCCAAGGGGACTTGGGTTGCTAATGGGGTTCTTTGTGTACCCGTGACATGTTGGTGTACAAAAACATACAAACACAAAAAATGTAAAAACCAAAAGTTTGGGAATCAGAGAGACCTTTGTTGGAATCCAGACTCTTGGGCTTCCTGACTATGAGGTCCTTGACACAAGGCTTTCCCCTTAGGGTTCTTATTTTTCTGGCAGAATTAAAGATAAGCTATTGTAAGTAACAGTGTAACTGCTTGGCCCAGCAGGTGATTGACGAATATTAATTTCCTTTTTTTTTTTTCTGCTTTTTCTCCCCAAATCCCCCCGGTACACAGTTGTATATCTTAGTTGCAGGTCCCTCTAGTTGTGGCATGTGGGACGCCGCCTCAACGTGGCCTGACGAGCGGTGCCATGTCCGCACCCAGGATCCGAACCCTGGACCGTCGCAGTGGAGCATGCGAACTTAACAACTCGGCCACGGGGCTGGCCCCTCCTTTCTTTTTCTCTTCCCTAAATTTGGATACCTTTGACATGATTCTTATAACAATCCTGGGACATAAGCAGGGGAAATATTTTTATTCCTGTTTTAGAGATGAGAAAATGGGATCCAGGGACATTTAATGATTTTCAGGCACAGAGCTGTATCTGGATTCCAGAGGTCCTGACGGCACGGAAAAACTGCTGTGGAACTAGACAAGCTGGGCTTTGATCCTGGCCCTACAACTGTGAGCTGAGTGACCTCTCTCAGCCTCAGTTTCCTCATCTGTAAAGTGGGAATAATAAGAGTATCTACCCCCAAAGGTTGTTTTGAGGGTAAATGAGCTAATATCTATAAAGCATTTCGACTGGCAAGTAAGTGGTAGCTCTGATTATCAAATGAGCCATTAGCAGGCCCTCCCTCAGGGGCTCCTGTTTGGATGTTTTCTTGGGGTATTCCTGGGACGTGTCTTGTAGAGTGCTGGGTTAATATGAAGGATACTTCTCTACGTTAGGTTACTTCTCCCTGATGAGAGTGTGTGCTGTGTGCCGTGTTAGGAACCCAAGTGGGCTCTCCGGAACCAGGTGCCCACTTGTGTCCACTCTGTCTGCAGACCCGAGCCTGCTCTCAGTCTGTCTCCCGTGTGTCTCCGCATGACCGCGGCTCGGGGAAAGCTCGCTCTTCATGTTCAACCAGCGACTGACAGGTTCCAAAAATTGATTTATATCCATGGTAACTGTCACCCAGGGGAACAGTGAGAAACAAGAGTCTTTTCTTTCCATCCACATCAGGCCGAGCCAGTGCCCAGAGACGGTCGGGCCTGGCTCTCCCTCTGGCCGGCCCTGGCTTGTCTCCGGGAGGATGTGTGTGTCTCTTCCTCGCCTCTCCCTCCCAGGGAGCCCTGGCTGACTGCTCGAGGCTGCTGGGGACCAGCCAGCCTGGAGACTGCAGAACCGCGACTAGGACTGTCCGCTTTGCAAACTCCCCTGAAGCCTGGCTCCTCAGGTAATGGGTGGGAGGCTTGGGGAAGTGGGTGTCAGTCATATTCCAGAGGGGCCTGAAATTGCTCTGAAAAGCTTGCCTTTGGTGGTAGGTAGTGTCTAGTTTCTAGAGCAAAGATTGGCGGTGAGGGGGAGCTCTGTTGACTTTCTGATGGTGGGAAGATGAACTCCTCCCTCTTCTCACCCCTGAGGCTGCTTTTGTATCTTCTCTGAGATATTTTTTTCTCTGAAGGATTTTTATTCCTCTTCCGATTCTGATGACTTTTCTGGGGGGAAGTATGATGTTTTGGTACCAGGTGGAGGGGGAGATACACACCCTGACTGATCTGGGCACCTTTCTTGATCTGATTTGTCTTGACGATCCCAAGAAGTAAAATATGATTTGGATTGAATTATAAATTTGTTATTCATTAGGCTCAAGTTCTGAGCTAGTTGCCTTGGAAACTTTGAGGCAGATCAGAGCACTGTTTTGCCACGTGCGCTCCTAAAAACTCGGGTCCTAAGACGTATTTCATGAACAAATGGATGTATGGTCATGTAGATTTGGAAATTGCTTCACACCTAGCCCTTATTGGAGCATCGCAGTCCATTGAACATATTAAACCCCGAGACGTGGTATAGTTGAGAAACTAGTTCAACATTATTTAAGTTCATGTTTCCCAAACTTTCTTTACCAGATTCTTTTTTTTTTTTTTTTTTTTTTTACATTCACATTTGTTCCAAAAAACACAACTGGGCATTGGCTGGGCTGGAGATCCCCACTGGTCCTGAGGCAGGTCTGGCCAATAGCATGATTCTAGAGTGTAGCTGGAATGAAACATAGGATCAGCTGAAATACAGGGGACTGTATCTCCCATTTCCCCAAACTCCAGAATCACTGAGTGGGGCTGGGGAACAGGAGGCTGGAGGGGAGGGAGCCTGCATCCCTATTAAACATCCTGTAAGGTTGCTGTCTGGCTTCTCCTCGAACATCTCTAAGGATGGGGAGTTTACTGCTTCTTGGGGAAGCCATTTGTTAGAGTGTTGGAAGTTCATCCTCCTATACACCCACAAATTAGTGTCCTGGCCTCTAGGACAGGCAGCCATGCAGCCACGCCCAGTCCATTGTGGCCTGTTACCCCTTCAGTGGCCCAATGGAGCCCTCAGATTCCCCTCTGAGTCCTTTTTCTCTATGTCTTCACTGTTGCTTACATGATGTGGTCTGGAGCCCCTCCCCATTGCATCCTCTTTCTTCTGGATGGGCTGTGGTTTGCTGATATCTTTCCCACAGTGTAGTGAGGGAGAGCAGATCTGAACAGACTGAGCATTTCCCTTCCGAGCCCAGAGCAGCACCTGCCCCCAGGCTGTGGTCCAGAAGGGTCAAGTTGTCCTCATCTGCTTGCCTTTCTCCTAGAGCAGCAGCTCTCACATGATGGGGAAGGTTCTTTGATTAGCCTGTGTGTACCACACAGGTCCACACCAGGGATGCGATTTGTGTTCACAAGGCTTGAATTGGGTATCACCCTAGTGAGGAAGATGTGTTAAGGCTTTCTCTTTTAGTCATTACATTCTTCTCAGCACAAGAGTCTTTGACTGGATAGAAAGTCTCAGTAAAAAAGTTGCCTTGTCAGTTAGGAAGCTGTCAGCTTCAAGTAATAGAAAACCCTGTCAAAATGTCTTCAGCAATAAAGGGCGTTTACAAGCACACTAGCTGCCATCAGCAGTAGGGCTTGAGGGTTGCTTGACTCAAAATGCTTCATATATGCTCCTTCACTCTGTCCTTTGATGGTGTCCAACTGTGTGAGCTGTGCCTGCGGATTTCCAAGCCTGTGGGACACTGTTCCACCCTCTGTGGCTGCCCTTCTCCAGGAAAGAGAAGAAGAGCCTTATATATATATATATATATAATTATATTTACCCATAGTTTTACTTTTTCCTTGTTCTTTCTTCATGTTTCAAGTTTCTTTCTTTTATCGTTTCCTTTCTGTTTGAAGAACTACCCTTACCTATTCTTTTAGGGTAGGTCTAATGGTGACAATGTCTCTTAGTTTCCTTCTTTTAAGGATGTCTTGATTTCCTCTGCATTTCTGAATGATATTTTGCTGGGTATAAAATTCTGGGTTGACAATTTTTTTCTTTCAAAAATTATTTTCTTTGTCTTTAGTTTTCTGAATTTTGGTTATGATATATCTTGATGTGGATTTCTTTGGGTTTATTCCATTTGAGATTTGCTCAGCTTCTTCGATCTGTAGATTAATGTCTTTCACTAACTTTCAGAAGCTTTTAGCCATTATTTCTTTGAATACTTTTTTAGTTTTCTGCACTCTTTCTTCTTTCTACTCCAATAGTACAAATGTTAGATCTTTGTTTATTGTCCTATGAGGCCCCATAGCTCTGTTATTTTCTTTTCAGTCTATTCTCTCTTATTCATATTGGATAATTTTTACTGTTTTATCTTCATGTTTACTGATTCTTTCCTCTGTCATAGTCCTGTTCACATTGAGTGGTTTATTTCAGTTGTCTTTTACGGTTCTAAAATTTCCAGTTGGTTCTTCTTTATATTTTGAATTTCTTTGCTGAGACTTTCCATTTTTTTATGTGTTTCAAGCATGTTCATAATTGCTCATCAAAGCATTTAATGATGACTGTTTTAAAATCTTTGTTAGATAATCCCAACAGCTCTGTCACCTTGGTGTTGCCTCATCGATTGTCTTTTCTCATTTAACCTGAGACTTTCTTTGTTCTTGGTATGATAAGTGATTTTCGGTTGTGTCCTGGACGTTTGGGTATTATGCTGTGAGACTCTAGATCCTATTTAACCTTCTTTTTTTCAGGAAGTCACCCTGCTTAGGTGTAGCCCACAGATCTGGGTGGGGATGGATGTTCAGTTCCTCACTGGGCCCCACTGACACCATCCCAGCAAAATCAGGGCACAGCCTCACACTGCCAAGCTTTGCCTCATTGCCTCATTCCACTCCTCACAGGACCCTGCTGGGTGGAGTCTTTTTAAAAAAGTAACAACTTACATGCAGAAATGTGTACATATCATAGTTCATCATGTATGTGCATCATGAAATTGATGAATTTTTCACAACTGAAAATATGGGAACATTTTAAGAATTTTCTTATTTCTTTGCATGTTCTTATAAAAATATATCAAATCCTTTTTCTCTATTAGCTCCCAGAATTATTCACTCATCTATTGATTCTTTCCCTCCCTCTACCCTTCATCTCTCTTTCTTCACATTCATTCTTTAATTTCATTTATTTATTCATTCATTCATGTATTAGTTTCCCTCCCTCCCTTCTTCCCTCCCTCCCATCCTTTTGCCCATCTGTGCATTTATTGTTGAAGAAACAGATGCCCTGCCTCATGCCCCTTCCTGTGGCTGTGGGGCAGCAAGCTGTTCCCTTCTCCAACACTCCCTTTTGTGGGGGAAAGGGAGGAAGGGCATACTCCCATGTAGGGAAAGGGGTTAGCTCCTTTTGGGAGAAATCCCTGAGGCACAACTGGGGCCAGAAGCAGCATAATCAGAAGGCCGTGGTCTATGTCCTGTTACTACCATTGATTTCCTTTGTGACCTTCTGGGCCTCAGTTTCCCTCGTCTGTAATTTGAAGGATTTGGCATGGTCCTCTCTCTAACTCTGTGGCTTAAGTTGCATATATTATTTTGTAGTTTTCTGGGAACTTCCAGGGAACAAACCAGCCCAGAGGAAATGCCCATTGGGTGGGGCCTGTTCTGTGCCCTTGGCCTGCTCCAACCTGCAATGTAGTCAGCATCTCTGTGGCTCTCCTAGGCTGGGCTCTGAGGGGTGGGCTGGGGTAAGAAGGAACATGAGTGATATTTTGGAAGGATGAGTCAGCCCAAGTGTCTGTCTAGACTCAGTGCCAGCTTGCCTCCATTGTTCTGTTTCTCTGAGTGGGGGGCATGTGGCTTGTGGAGGGGAGGGAGCCTTCCAGCCCTTCTCCTCAGCCTGGGGTGGGACCCAGAATACAGGGTGTCAGAGAGTGAAGGGAGCTGGAGGTCATCCAGTGTCTGATCCTCCTGTTTCACAAATGACAGTTTGGAAACCCAGGGAGGATGGGGACTTGCTGGAAGTCACACAGTAAAGTTGATGAGAGTCAGGATTGGGACCAACTCCCTTGTCTCCTTGTCTGGAACCCTTGGCCTGGTCACATGCTGATCATTGTTAGTCTGGACTCACTTTATCTGGAGAGGCAGGAACCTGAGGCAGAAGCAGGGGGGTGCCCAGCCTGGGCATTTCACCTCCCTGGGGTCCCCACCAGGACGGCTTTGCCCCACATGCTCCACATCACCTAAACTCTAGCTGTGGCTAGGACACTTCTGGTTTTTAATGGGGCAATGCCAGCCAAGGGATCAGAATTCCAATCCCCTCACCCCCACTGCCCTGCTCACTCTGCCATACAGTGTCTGGTGCCCAGATTCTGGTCTGTAGCCTGGAGATAATGTCTGCTCCTGGGAAAAGCAGTGGACGTTGCTGGGAAAGGAGCTCTATGCCACCAACCATCCCCTCGCCCCCACACTGTCGGGGTTTGTGTCACTCACTCCCACCACATGTACTGAGTGTCTACTGTGCACTCTGCTGGCACTAGGTTCTAGGGATCTAAAGACATGGGCCCTTCCCTCAGGGAGCACGCAGCCTAGTGTGTGTGTGGCTGACTGGGGGGCTGGGCCAAGGTGTACAGTTACAGCTCAGTGTGCTGAGTGGAGCTACGACGGGGACATGCAGGGGCTAGAGAAGCAGAGGAGGGCCCCTTTGGAGAGCTCCCCAAAGGGAAGTGGGACTTGGCCAGGGCGATATGTGTACATAAAGGGGTAAGAAGGGTTATGGGAAAGGCTTCCCAGGTCCGGGGAACAGCATAAGCAAAGGCCAGAAGTGAGGAAGAGCATGGCAGCTGCATCCATCTGTGAGGTCCCTACTCGGAGCCGAGCTGTGTATTTAGAAGGCTATTTGCATAATTTAACCAGGACATCCAGGCAGTTTGCAGTGGAAAGTGTGTTCAGGATATCTAGTCCTTCATGCTGCTGGAAAAAGAAGGAGTTTAATTCATTTTACAAATCAACAAGGACCAAGAGGACCCTCAGTGACATTTTTAATGAGGGAATAGTGTCAGACATAATTGTCTTTCACTGATCAAATTCATCAGCATGGAAAGTTACAGATACTGGTCTTTGAGATCTTCCTGAGCTGATTTCTGGGTAGACAAGGGCTGTCCTGTGTGCATGTGGTGGAGGCTGCTTATTTGGGGCTTTTAAGAGCCCTCATCCCGGCCTGTGATTCTGCACGATCTGTTAGTCTGTTTAATTCATTCATTTCAAGTATTTGTTCAATGCCTTCTGGGGCGGGCTGGGCCTTGTGTCCCATGCTGGGTGTATAGAAACATACAAGCACTTGATGGTCCTTGTCTCCAGAGAACTCACTGAATGGTGGGGGCCACAGACGCGGAGTCCCCAAGCTCACCTAAGAGAGTCAGTGTGATGACAGGGAACACAGTTACACTGACATTGGGTGATCAGAGGAAAGTTTCATGACAGGGGTCTATACAGGTGTGGGCAGGTGAGAAACCACAGGGGTAGCACAGCAGCTGGCTGCTCATGCTGGGCACCTCCATCACCCCTAGGCTTTTTTTTTTTTTGAGGAAGATCAGCCCTGAGCTAACTACTGCCAATCTTCCTCTTTTTGTTGAGGAAAACTGGCCCTGAGCTAACCTCCATGCCCATCTTTCTCTACTTTATATGTGGGACGCCTACCACAGCATGGCTTTTGCCAAGTGGTGCCATGTCCGCATCTGAGATCCGAACTGGCGAACCCCGTGGCGAACCGCGGGCCTCCAAGAAGCCAAACCTGCGAACTTAACCGCTGCGCCACTGGGCCGGCCCCGATGACCCCTAGGCTTGAAGGGAGTAGTTGTAGGGTCTCAGAAATGGAGAGGATTGCCTGTCTGGAGGCATGACCTTCAGGTGTAGAGCCGTCACCTTCAGGTGAGGTGTGCAGCCAGCCCAGCAGGACTGAGTGGAGGAAGCTGGGAGAGTAGAACCATGCCCTCTCTCCTCTATTGGTCAAACCCAAGGGATCTGGAGGCAGGAGGGCCTGTTGACATAGCCCAGAGGGGCGGGCCTCTGTCAGCAGATCTGCACAGAGCGGGGTGGAGGGGACGGACAGAGGACTGGAGAGGCATGGGAGGTATCCTACGCTGGACTCCCACAGGGAGCACCAGCTCTACCTGGGGCCTTGGGGGAGGCCTCGCCGAGGACGTGACGCTTGAGCTCCTTGTTAGTTTCCCGGGGCTGTCGTAACAAAGTACCACACCCTGGGCAGCTTAGAGCAGCGGACATTTATTGTCTCACAGGTCTGGAGGCTGGAAGGGCAGGGCCAGGCTCCGTCTGAAGGTGCTAGGGAGGCATGTTCGAGGCCTCTCTCCAGCTTCTGGTTGTTCCTTGGCTGTGGCAGCGTAACTACAGTCTTCACACGACGTTCTCTGTGGGTGTGTGTGTCCACATCTCCCCTTTTTATAAGGACACCAGTCATAGTGGATTAGGGCCCATCCTCCTACAGTAGGGCTTCCTCTTAACTAATTACATCTGCAATGACCCTGTTTCCAAATAAGGTTGCATTCTGACGTTCTGAGGTACTGGGGGCGGAGACTTCAACCATTGAGTTTTTGGGGGACACAATTCAATCCATAACAAGGTGTGTCTTGAAAGATGGGTAAGGATCCCCTAGGCAGACAAGCATGTGTGGGTGGGTGTGCATGTGTGTGTATGTGTGTGGGGGTAGGTGTGCTGTCTAGGTGGGTCTATTAAGCAGACACCCAGAGGTCTAAGAACCACTTGTTTGGGGTCTGTGCATGCACACGCTGCTCTCAGACGCCTTGGAAGGCCTTGCCATCTGGCCGCTCCTCCCTCACCCCTTCCGCCGTTCTCCCTCCCGCCACCCCTGCCCCACAGGCCCTCAGGCCCTGCGATTCCTCCAGAGCCTCCTGGCCTGCCTGTAGGCCTCTCCAGAGAGCCTGCCTGTGTCCTGGACACCTTCCATCAAGGGTCAGTCCAGGCTTTGTGGGGCTTGAAGCTCAAAAAATTTGGGGTCTTCTTCAAGAAAGAAGACAGAATTAGATATGAAAGTGAATATTTATTTAGAACGATAAAAGAAATCACAATGAATTATTGGGGCCAAGAGCTTCAGTCCCTGTCTTTTGAGATCCCTTCAGATGAGTTACCGGAGAGCTTCCAGATGGCAGCCTGCCCTCCCCGCCCCCACCTGGTGCTCTCTCCTGTGGGGTGACGCCCGGCTCACAAGGGCCCCGGGCTGGGGCTTCAGGAGCTTCAGCAGTTTGCACCCCTGCCGTCACCTGGCCAGCTGCTTACCCTTCAGGCTTCAGGTTGATGCCACACCTCACGGTCCCCAGGCTCCCTCTCGTCATCACATCGTGGCAGTAATGGTGAGCACGTGACCTGGCTCAGTGCCTGCTCTGAAAGTTAGTTTCCTGCCTGGGGTCACAGGGTGGCTGGGGGCAAGTCCAGTCTGGCTTCAGGGCTCTAGTTCTCAAGGGCTGTGCAAAATGCACCCCCCTTGTTACAGGTAACGCAGCAATGCACGGGAGTTGCCTGTTGGGGTTTCTCTCCATCACTCGGCTTCTGAGGGCAGACTGTGGTCTCTCCTGTATTCCCAGGATTTGGCACAGAGTGTGGCACAGGCGGCCCTTGGGAAATGCTTAATGCTCGACGGTCCAGCAGGGTCAGGGTGTGAGCCAGGGGAGTGGGAAGAGGCGCGGCTGAAGGAGGACAGAGCAGGGCCCACGGTGGAGGGGCTTGTCGCTGTGGTGCCAAGTGTGGCCTTTGCCCCAAGGACACTGGGAGCCATGGGGCATGTCCAGCTGGAGAGCGACTGTTGGATCTGTGTTTTAGAAGCTCTGACTCTTAGGCTGTGATGTGATGGTGGCTTGTGTGTGGGGGAGGTGCACACTCGCCCTCTCCCAGGCCAAGCCAAGGGACGTGGAGGCCAGCCTCCCTCACCTACACCCTGTCTGGCATTCCCACTGGTGACTCACTCTCACTTACAGGCTATAGCACTTGGGCAAGTGTTGACATTGCTGGGCCTCAGTTTCCCCATCTGTAAACTTGGATTTCTTCATACCTACCTCATACAAAGCACCAGGAGATGCCTCTTTCCTGGAGCCTCTGTTGGGAAGAGTTCAGGAATTCACTTCAACTTGCCAGCTTGCCACCCGGGGGGCCATGGAGGGGAGCAGCCTCCCTGTGGAGCCCAGCAGGCCTTTGGGCTCTGGCTCAGGGCCAGTGTCCACCATGGGGGATCTTGTCCTTGGCCCCTCTTGGAGTTTGGTTAATGAAGCTGCTCCTCCCAGGGACTCAGAGGAGGCTCCCATGGGCCTGTCCTCAGTGGTGTCTCAGAGAAGAGGAGAGAACCTCAGGAAAGTGCTGGGAAGCCCCGGTGTGGGTTCCGTCAGCAAGCCCTGGGCAGTGATTCCATCGGCCAGGCCTTCTGGATGTGTGAACAGCCTCCCGCCAGATCTCCCTGCTCTGTATTTCACACACCTGCCGATTCCTCTGTAAAGAACATGGGGAGGTCTGCCTGGAAAAGTTCTTAGTGTCTTTGGGCGAGTGGCTCTTTGCAAGGCTGCATAAAATCAGTGAGCCTCTGCCTCCCTCTGTGCCCTTTGGATGATGGGGGTTGGAAGGGGGTGGGGTGAGGAGTGGGAGCAGTTGCCATTTGAGGCAGGGAGATACCAGCTTGGGATTTCTATCCAAGAGCCTGGGCGCAATGAGGAAGCACACATCTGCTGCTAGGGTTCACATTTTCCAAAAGTTGGGGCGGTAGAACCTGGTTGGGGAGGAGGCCACAGGCTTCCTGCTATGTGAGTATTTCTGGGGAAGGGTGCTACCAGTGATGGAGGGCCTTCTATGGGCTAGACACAATCACAAGTCTGTCACCTGCCCTATTCAATCCTGACAGCAACCCTATCAAGTCAGTACTATTTTTGCCCTATTTTATAGACAAGGAAAGTGAGGCTGAGAAAGGTTCAGTCCTGGCTGGGGTCACACAGCTACAAGAAGCAGGATCAGGATTCAAACCCAGCTCTGCCAGCTCTGCCTCTAGAAGCAGCTTGAGAACTGAACCGGAACTGGGCCCAGAGACCAACTGCAGCAAAACTGGGGTTAACTGCCGCGGGCCTCCCTGCCCTGAGCCTGCCACTCCCTCCCTTGCCACAGTCGCCACACAGTGGGCCCAGCGCTCTCTCTCCAGTGGCCCCACAGGACAGGATGGCCACTTGGGAGTGCCCAGCGCCCTGGTGAGCCCCAGGGGAAATGAGGCCAAGGGGAACCGTCTCCTGGCTCCCTCTCTCCCCCATGCAGGGAGCTGTGGGCTCCTTCTGAGCAGTGGTTGCTATGCAGCCTTGTTTATTCCAGGAGAGCCTGGCAGGGAGCAGGAGGTGCCAGCAGCAGGGCCAGCAGCCGCCCCAACACCTGCCCAGACAGGAAGCCCGCAGCCGAGGGCTGCAAGGCTGGGCTGGGGCCAGGGCAGGTCAGACGTGGGGCCACCCTGCCCTTGCCTCCCTGGACCCACAGGCAGCATCATCTGTGGAGAGACCATGGAACCTGGATTCCTCTGGTGACGGGGTTTGGCCTCTGGACAGAGAGGTGAGAGGTGATATGTCCACCAAGCTATCTGAGCGGGGAGGGGGGAGGGCAGGGCACCTGAAGTCCTTGCAGGGGCATCAAGGACCCGATCTGGAGTGAGGACAAAAGGCACGTGAGAGGAAAAGCATCATGCCATGAAATGGAGGCTGTGTGACTGCTGGGAGGTCCCTCCCTCTCTCTGGGCCTTCGTGCATCAGCTCTGGAGGAGGTTGCACGGCTGTTCTCTGAGTGCTATGAGCCAAGCAAGGAGGACTGCTGTGGGCTGTCCCCTCCCGGCCATGGCCTCTGTCAGAGCTCTCTCTTTGGGGGTAAACTCCACGTGGCCCAGGCACCCACCCGCCTGGGGCTCCCTGGGAGTGCAGAGGGCAATGTGCCGGGAGGGTTGGGGTGGCATGCTGGCAGGCTCTCTGCTTAGGGGCACGGTGGCGCCCGGGGAACGCACAGGCCTTGGGGGGCTCAGCTCTGGGTTCGAGTTCTGGCTTCACCTCTTACTGGCTGTGTGGACTTAGTCTCTTTTCCTTCTGAGCCTCAGTTTCCTCATAATGCCTCCCTCGGGGGCTGCTCGTGAGGAGTGGAGGTTGTAAGGAGGGTACCGAGCTGTTAGCCCCTGTGCTAAGCGGAAGCTGCTTTTGTTGATGCTATTACTCTTGTGGAGACGATCGTGTTCCTTTCTAGAGCAGATCTGGGGCTCCTGAAACAGGGTTTGTGAACCACGGCTCCAGGACAAGAGCCCATGCTGGCCAGGACCCTGGAAGGGCTGGTATTTCCTCCAGAGCACTGGGCTTATTTCCAGATTTTGGCTGTTATCAGTAGAGCTGCTGTGAACCTTCTCATGCTTCTTTCTCAGTTTCTCCAGGGTGGATACTAGGAGCAGGATTTGCAGGTCTTTAACTTTATCAGATAAAGCCAGACGCCTTCGAGAGACGGTGCCCAGTTACCTCTCACCCGTCACGGATGTGAGTCCCTGGCGCTCTGCGTCTCATCAGAGATGAGGTGGGATCATCTGGAATCCTAATTTTTGCCCATCTCGGCAGACAGGTGGTAGCATTTCATTCTGACTTTAGTTTGCGTTTCCCTGATTCCCAGGAGCCGGGTGCCCGCCCTGGCCTTTCTTGCTCCTCACTGTCCCTCCTCTTGGGTCCCCTCCCCTGGTCTCCTGTCTCTCGGCCCTCTGTTCCGTTTCCCCTCTGTCCCTACCCTCCTGTTCTCCTTCTTGGGAGATAGGACAGCAGGCCGCATTCCTCAGCTGCGTTGGGCATATAACATCCTTTGAGAAGCACTGCTTTGGGCTCTTGACCCCAAGATCCACCCTGTCTTGGGAGGACATGCTATGCAGGCGCTCACTGCCTCCTTAGCAGGCTCTGTTCTGGCAAGACAGGATCTCTTGCAGCGTTTCCCAGCAAGGTGGCACCTGAGCTGCTCTTCTATGTGTCCTGCCTGTTGCCTCCTGCTCACCCCAAAGACGCCTGCCGTGGGAGGACGGCCAGCTCCACCAGGCGGCACCTCCATTTGGCCACCCAGCCTAGGCTCTGTAGCTTCTTGCCCCAAGACTGACTTTTTTTTTTTGAGGAAGGTTAGCCCTCAGCTAACATCTGCCGCCAATCCTCCTCTTTTTGCTGAGGAAGCCTGGCCCTGAGCTAACATCTGTGCCCGTCGTCCTCCACTTTATTTGTGGGACGCCTACCACAGCATGGCTTGCCAAGCAGTGCTATGTCCGCACCCAGGATCCAAACCGGCGAACCCTGGGCCGCCGAAGCAGAATGTGCAAACTTAACTGCTGCCCCATTGGGCCGGCCCTGCCCCAAGACTTTCAAAAAGAACATTTTCCCTCTCCTTGAACACCTGAACACACACAGTAAAATAGTTATTAAACAAACATTAATAATAATAATAGCCAGTGTTTATTGGGTACTTGCTAGAGGCCAGACACGGTATTAAACGCTTTTCATATTTTCATGAATACTCTCAATAACCTTGTGAGACATATTATTATTTCCATTTTCCAGTTAAAGGAGGCTTGGAGGAGTTTAGTGACGTGCTGTGTGCTCAGAGGAGTTTGGCTGTGGGAAGTCACACGGCTGGCAGGCACTGGGACTTGATCCAAGTCTGTTGACTCCTAAGTGCACGCTCTGTTCCACCACCTCCAAGAGCAGAGAACGTCAGCCCTGAGGCTTACACTTAGGAGCTCTGTGGCCTTGATCTGGTTACTTAACCTCTCTGAGCCTCAATCTTATCTATAAAATGGGGACACTGATATCTGCCTTGTTGCTCTAGTTCAAAGGTTAAACGGCATAATAATTGGCAGCACCTGCCCCGTGCCTGGCACGTGGCAGCCTGGAACTGAGGAATGTTAGTTTCCTTCACTTAGTCTCTTCTCAACAAGGTGGTGTGGAACATGTGCTTTGATTTTGATGTCTTCACTCATTCATGCTACGAACAGTTACTGAGTTATTACAGGCACTGTGTTTGGCACTGGTCTGCATTTCTTTAAATTCCCGTGGTCCTCCTGGCTGACCTGCGCCTCGTACTGTCGGGAGGACAGAACAGTGGGGTCACGGGAGTGTTGACCCCACATGATGCCATGGCGGGGACGTGGCATCTGCGGCCAGTGGCTGTCGCTCCAGAGCTGGTGAAGGGCCCAGGAAAGGAGCAGTTATGGTGGGGGGCCGGCTCGTCTGTGCACTGCCCTCCTGCTGGCCCATGTGCCGGTCACAGCTGGAGCCAGCAGCCTGCGTGGAAGGCCATTGGATGCCCCTCCCAGAGAGTCTGGTGAGGTGGGTTTCAGTCTCTCGGTTTTGAGTGGAGGTGGCTCTTGGAACTCCCAGCTCGAGGAGTGGCTGAGTATCTGGAAGACGAGAGTCGTTGTGGACATCAGCCCTGCCCCAGGCTAATGAAGACCAGGCATCTGGCTGGGGTGGGGGTGGGAAAAGGTATAGAATTGTTTGTTTTTTCTGGGGTCAAAATATGCCATGTTGCAGAACTTCACTGATCTGAAAGATCCCTGAGTCCAGCTCTCATGCTCGGCAGTCTTACCTCCTACTTCACGGACAGTCCTCCCAATATGGCCATCCTCGCCTTCCTGCCGCTCCCCCTGGGCTGCCCTGGGCTGCCCTCCTCAGTGCCCGAGGACTGGTGCCGTCCTCCGGCCTGGGCGAGTGCCTCCTGTCCTGCACCCTTCTCTCTGCCCAGTGAGCTCTGGGATGCTGCTCTGTTCTTTCCCCTTCCTCCCTCCACGTCTCCAGCCTGTCCCTTCCCCTGGCTCTGTCCCTCCTGCTATGAATATGCTCCAGTAATGTCTATCCTTAAAAAGACACAGAGAACAAGCAAGCAAGGAAACAGCACAAGCTTCGTCCCTGCTCGCTCCTCCCCAGCTACCACCCAGGCTCCCTCCTCCTTTTCTCATCCAACATTTCCAAAGAGTGGTCTGTGCTGGCTGTCAGCACTCTTGACCTTCCAGCACTCCTTTCTGTGACCTCCAGTTCCCCACATGCTCCCTAACCTTCTGGATATTCCCCAATGGTCACATGGCTTTCCCCAGGCCTTACTGAGTTGACACTTCTGCTCACTCTCCTCTCTCGGCTTTCCTGGCACCCTCTCCCAGCCTCCCTGACTGTCCTTGCTCTGGGCACTTGGCCAGGTCTTCTCACTGTCGAGTCTACTCTCGGGGCTTCAATCGCTGTCTGATTACCGGGGGTTTCCAGGTCTGGAGCTCTAGCCCAGCCCTCCGTCCCTGGAGCCTCAGACCAGCTGCTTTCTGGGTGCCTTCCCCTGGCAGTCCTGGAAGAGCCACAAACCAGCCTGTGCCAACCAGGACTCAGCATCTCTCCCAGGCTGGCACCTCCTCCCGTGTTCACCATCTGGGCAGCCAACGGCACCTGGTCCCCCAGCCCCCACGCCAGAACCTTGCACTCAGGCGAGACTCCCTCCAGCCCCCAATCTATTCAGTCTCATGGTCTGTTGATTTGCCTCCTAAATAGTTCTCAGATCTCCCCCTGTGCCCATTCGAACCACCTCTGCCGCAAGTCAGACTCTTATCCTCTCTCTCCGGGATTATTTCCACAGCCTCCCACCCTGTCCACCCAAACCTGTCCTCCGCCTGCAGCTGCTGCGAGCTTTGTTCAGGGCAACGATACTAATGCCACTGGGTATCGATTACTTGCTGGGGGCTAGACCCAGGACTAAGCGATTTTTGCATTTGATTGAATATACTGTTGAAGCGGGATAGGCAACATCTCCATTTTTGCAGTTAAAGAAACTAGGGTTCAGAGAAGTTTGGTAACATGCCTGTGGTCACACAGCTCATAGGTGCTGGAATTTAGTCTCCTTTCCCGTTGTGTCCTAGTTCCTAGAGTGTGGTTGAATGAGTGAGTGGATCTCAGACTTTCAGTGATAAACTGAACCCAGGAGGTCAGAGTCCCATAGGTCACCTGAGAATGTCTAGAGCTTGCCCTGGAGGTCTAGGGGACGGCTGCCTCCCGTGGGGGGAGGGGGAGGGGTGTGTATGATGAGGGGGGTGGGGTGGGGTGTGGGGGCGTCACTCCTTGCCCTCAGGGAGACAGCCTGGGGCACAGGAAGGGGTGTTCTGCCCAGTCTAAACTCTGTCAATAGCTAGCGGCAAATCTTGACTCATTCGCATATTTTCTCTGTGCCTAGTCCAGAGCCTGGGCTAGTGGTCTCTTGGTTTCAGTCCTAAAATTTGGTCAAAGGCTTCCTTCCCTAGGAAGTCCTTCCCAGGTCTCACTCAAGGGGTCTGCGTGAAAACACAAGTCAGATGACATCATTCCTCTCCTCACCACCCTCTGGAGTTCCCTCTGACTGCAGAAGAGGCCCATGGCCCATCTCCCCATCCCGCCCTCACCCGCCTTCCCAGACTCGGGCCCTCCCTCCAGACCCCAAACTCACAGGTCCGTTTGTTCCCCCAGGCCTCCGCTCAGACCGTTTCCTCAGCCTGCTTGCCCTTCCCATTTCCCTACCCATCTAGATCCCGCTTCCTTCCCGGTCCAGCAAGGACGCTGCTCTTCCGTGGAGCGTCTCCAGAGTCCAGGTCAGCCAGCACTGCTGGTCTCCCTGAGTGCCCATCTCAGCCTAGGACGGACTGCATTCTGCCGGGTACTGCGGGGAGCATTCACGTGGCAGCGTGGGTCCTGGGCAAGAACCGCAGGAGGTTGAGGGCCTGCGTGGTGTGCGCCTCTCACTCTACAGACACGTCTCTCTCCTCCTCGTGAGGGACGCCTCTGTCACTTGGGTCTCTCTTGTAGGAAAGGAGGACTGGCCCATGGTAACTCTGAAGATAGTGTGGGTGTGCTTATGTGTGCATGTGTGTGCATGAGGGTGGGGAGGAAGAGTACAGACCTCACCTTATTGACCATCTACCAGCAGTAGTACTAAACTGGTTTTGCACATGACTTTATTTAATCCTAACAATACCCTTTATTAGGACATTTCTTCAAATGAAGAAATCGAAACTCAGAGGAATTACATAACTTTCCCAAGTTAATACCAGGGGACAAGGGCGGGGATCTAACCCAGCTGTCTGACCCCAGAGCCAGAGTTCTAGGTGTCCCTAGGGGGGCGTTCAGGAGCATCCCCGGGCAGGAGTGTGGGAGGGGAGGGCTGCCCAGATCGGAGGCCTCTCTTCAGAGTGTATTTCAGTGGGGGACACAGTTTTGGGTTCAGTAACTAGGTTTGTTAACTCCCCTGTCTTTCCCCTCCTCCCTTTCTTGATTGTTCCCACTGAACATGCCTGAGGGGCTGAGATCTCTGACTCACTAGGACACGTCTCTCAGAAGCCTCTAAGGGGAGAATGGGTTGTGTCATGGCCATGTGGAGGAAGCTTCTGTAGCCGCAGCCCTGGGGGGGAGGGGAGGCTGCGCCCCAGGATCGGGGCGCATCCCCGCCCTGGTCTCCCTGCTCTGATCCCTCCTCCCACCGCAGAGCCTTTCCCTGCTCTCCTGTCTGAGGGCTGTTCTCTCGGGATTGGTCTCTGCCCAGCTCCCTCGGGACCAGGGTGGACATGAAGCGGGGCACTAGCTCCCTGCGGGCCGTGCGAGGCACATGGAGGTTGGGATTTTGTCCTTGGGGCTGACCTTCTTTATGGGGCAGTCCTAGCTTTTGTTTCCTTCCCACTTGAAACCTGAGTCCCTTCTGTGACCTTCCTTCATTCCTTGGTGCTGGTAACCATGGAACCTCGGTAGCCACAGCTTTAGTGGAAGGAGTGGACAACGGTCAGTTACCTTGGGCCACCCCATTCCTGAGCTGGGAAACTGAGGCTGAGAGGGGAGCAGCTAGCCATCTCGGGCAATCCAGAGCATCAGGGAGTGAGAATGGAACCCTGGTCCCCAGAACCCACTGGCTGTTAGCCCTTTAGTTCAGGGCTGTTCCAATAGGGGACAGTCACTCCTTGGTGTCCAGAAGAATGCTGGGTACGAACAGGGGCTCAGTGAATTGTGCCTTGGGGGTCAGAGGCTAAGTGCTGTCCATGCTAAACCCCAAAGCTTTGTCCACATTCGGGCTGGAATTTCTGATTCTGGTTTTTGTAGTTTGGACATGGATCTTTAAGTTCCCACCATGTCCTGGGCCTAAATGACTTTCCTGGGGAGATTCCACCCATGGTGCTCATGAAAGACTTGAGACATGGTTGTTTGTCCCTATGCAGCTATAGCCACCTCCCCTTGGACAGGAGCCTAGGAGATCCTACCTGTGGACCCTGAGGGCCTGCGGGTCAAAGGTGTAGACACAGGCAGGGGAGGCCTAAAAGGGGCTCTGTCTGCTGGGCTGCCTTGGCAGGCTGTGGAGTGGATCTGGGCTTCCTCTCTGTACTGCTGGTTGTCCTCAGGGCCCGGAGTAATGGGGGCTGTCTTGGCCAGGGCCGTTTGGCCTGCTGAGGAGTCAGTGGTGGGTGGGGCAGGGGATGGTCGGGTTCAGAAGGCCCTTTTCAGTGGAGCTGGCAGCTGAACCCTATGCTATCTGTACTCAGGCAGCTCCCAATCTTTTCTTTAGCCTCCTAGAGAGTGACCACTTTGGGGAAACTGGGGCAGCAATCACCACTTTGACAGCCTCAGGTGAGAAATAAGACTGCACTCTTATTGTGAAGTGAGTCTGAGCTATAGCCCAATGGTCCTCAATGCTGTTGGAACATCAAAATCACTCAGCAGTTAAGGAAAAAACCAGACACATCCTGTGGCCTGCTCCCTAGAAGACTAACTCAGCGGAGGCCTAAGGTGGGCCCTTGGAATCTGTAATTTTAATCAGTTCCCAGGTGATTCTGAGCTGCAGCCGAGATTGAAACAAGGGCTGTAGCTAAATATTGCTTTTCTACGTATAACTAGCATAGAAAGTCTGCGCTCTGGTTAGATATGGGTAGCAGGGGTCTGTGGGGCCCGCAGCCCTCACTGTCCCCAAGGCCTGGGCTCCAGCTTGTTTGCTTTAATTCAGCTGTGGAAGGTCTGTCCCCTCCTGGAACATTCCTTTGCAGGAAACAGCTGCCTTGCCAATCTCTTGTCTCTCTCCCAGCTCAGTGGGGGAGGGATGGGATGCTGGATCCTGTGGAGTCAATCTTCCGCCACCTTGCTCAGGAGGAGTGCTCTGTCTCGTGGACATTCCTGGCTGCTTGTCACTAGCATGTGGCCAAATGCTTATCCTACCAGCCGGCAGACAGGGAGCTGCCTTCTCCCCTGGTTGTGAGGAAAGTTCTCCTCAGACAGAGAACCGAGGGGCTCAAGGTCATAAGCTGGGACAAGGGCTGGCTGGGGCCGGGGCAGCTGGGCTGGGCTGGCATCTCTGTTTGGCCAGGAGGGTTGCCAGGAGCTGCTCTGCCTGCTGGGGCCTGGGTGGGGACGGTGGCGGGCTGGCTTCCAGATGGAAGGCGGGCTTCCTCAGTTCCCGAGTTGGGATTTGTCGCTCAGCAAAAGGAAGTTGGCACTGCATCCTGCCGTGTCCCCAGGTGATATCTCAAGGGAGCTGCTCTCGAGCAGAGATTGGGAGATGTGGCCTTTACCCCCAATTTTATCACTAATTAACATCACCCGTCCACCTCCCTGCCTGTCAGGGTGAAAATGGGTCCCTGTTATCTCAGCAAGGAATTTATAAAATCGTGTGAAGCCACAGAGTCTGTGGTGAGACCCTTGTCACATGGAAAGAGAATGAAGTTAGGTCAAGGGCAAGAGCTGATGACTGACCCCCGAGGTTCACGGGAGGCAGGGAAGGGGCATGGTGAGGTCAAGTGGTCAGCCACAGGACAATGAAATGCTGAGAGGCTCAGAGGATTGGCCTGGTCAGTGAGGTGAGAAACAGGACCAAGAATGTCATGCAGATGGAGGCAGGCGTGTCCTGAAGGAAAACTAGAGAGCTGGTTTCTGGGAGATGTCGCCAGATACTGGAGTGATGAGTGGGGACATAAAGCTCAACGTCCATCCTGAGCCTCCAGGACAGCTGGTAGAGTGCTGGGTTTTTGAAGAGCATAGAAACTGATGGAGAAACATGTCAGATTCCCCGTGATGAATTCCACCATCCCCGAGACCCTAAGGTGCCCACATCAAAACCGCATGGAAGCCAGGTTCGGGATTTCCTGGACACTCTTCATAATGAGCACCACCCAGTCACGCAGCCTTGGCGCCTGGAAACTCTGAGTGTTGAGAGAGTCTAAATGTCAGAGAAGTGTCCTTCGGTCCAGGGACAGATTTTTCATCACGAGAATGCTTCAGCTCCTGATGGGCTTTCTGTGGAGAGTTTAGAAAGCATTTGTTATCTGTGGGTACTGACTTCTCTCTGCCCCTCCACCACAGGTCCCTGCGTGTTGACAGGTTGGGGCCCTCTGGACCTCTGGACGGCTCAAAATAGCTGCTGCCTCTGGACAACCTCCCAGGCCCCTTCTCCATCCAGGGCATGGGCACCCGTGATGCTGTCCCCCCAGGTAAAGGGCACCGAGCGAGACCATGGGGGCGGGGGTCTCCTCGGGTTCTCCGCAGGGCTGTGATCTGCCTGGGAGATGGAGCCAGGTGGCTGTGCCTTCCCATCCCAGCCCAGTGGATGCTGGCCCTCCCTGCGCAGCTGGCTGTCCGGGGGCTCCCTGGCCCAAGGACAGATTTGGAGTGTCCTAGGGACTCGGCCTGAGCTTTGCCTCCACTCTCTGAGCTGGTGCCTGGCTGAGGGGCTGACCGGTTCTGGGGTGGGAGTCTGTGCGTGGGCAGAGGCTGTGGGGCCGGGGCCTGGGGTGGGGCTGTGTCCCCGTCTCCTCAGCTGACGAGGCAGGAGAGTGTGAACTGTGTGGCCAGCTCAGTGTCCAGAGGCGGGGTTCCAGGCCTGGGAGCCGACTGTGTGAGCCTCAGTTTCCTCTGGAGAGTGAGCGGTCGATGGGTCCTGCCCCAGACAGAGCGAGTGCTTGTGAGGTGGAGGGCTGCTTCTCCCCGGAGAGGCTGGAGCAGAGGCCAGGCGAGCATGGGGGAGGAATGTAGAGAACCTGGGATGCTGTTCAGGAAAGAGGTCATTATGCTCAGGGCAGAGCACCCTGGGGCTTTGATGTATTGAGGTGAAGACAACGGCATGATTTAGGGCTGCATCAGAGCCTGCCTGACATTAGATTCTTGTAGGGCAGCGGGAGGTGCTGAAGGCTTAAGAAAAATCTAGAAATCTAGAAATAGAATGCAGGTATGAGTGTATGAGCCCCTGGTCCTGTACAACTCCTTTTTTTTACCAAACTGGGAACCGAGACTCAGAGAGGTTAACTTATTTCCTCAAGGTCACACAGGTGACAGAAACAGGACGAGAATCCAGACTCCTAGTCTAGGGACCTTCCACCCCGGGGGTGGGTGTGCTGGGTTTCCACCTTGGTAGTGGCTTCTCCAGGTGGTGCGTTAGGGCTCCATGGATGGTCCTGAGGTTCAGCTCACAAACATCTAATTGCCTACTAAGAGCAGGTACTACAAAGATGAATAGGATGGTGTCTCTGCCCCAGGATGCACAGGGCCAGACCTGGAGAGGCCAGGACGGGAGAGGAGAAAACAGAGGTGTGCCTGGGGCACCGTGGGAGCGCAGGGCAAGACTTCTCAAAGGCAAGGCTCCCCTTATCCTGACTCTCCCCTCGGGAAGCCTTGCCGGTCCGCCCCTGGCTAGGGCTCATGGCCCCACACCGTTCCTGCTCGCTGTCTCCCCCCCAGACTTCAGGTCCCATTGAGGACGGAGTCAGCCTTGCCCATGACTGTGCCACCCGGGACTGTGAGGGGCAGAGTCCCTGACAGGGCAGCACTTCATATACATCTGCGGTAGGGATCAATGGTGCCGTTTGCTGAGCTGGAGAGCTTAGGAGAGAAGGGGAAGGGTCGGTGCAGGACAGCCGATGAGGTGCTCGAGGGCTCCCAGCAGAGGGGAGCTGAGCAGCTGGTGGGACACTGTCCTGCCCCTGGGGGCCGAAGCCACAGGTTGGGGGTTACCGTGTGAAGGTGGAAATTAAGGTCCTGGCAGTGAGAGGGTGGCCCAGGGAGAGCAGCTAGTGTGAGACGTGCAGGGGACAGAGGCGGGGGGCAGGGGTGGTGGAGGAGCGGAGCCCCAGACTGAGGCATTGTGGTGCTGGGTGTAGAGCAGAGCCGGAGGGAGAAGGACCACAGAGTGTGAGCAGGGAGGGGGCAGCCAGGCCGAGAGGGGACCCTGGTGCCCTGGCAGGTGGGCTTGGGGTGGCAGGCCCACATCTGAGGGCCAGGCTCTAGTGTGGGGGATGGGCCTCAGATGACTCTAAGATGCTGCTCTCCTCGTGGTTCCGTCCCCAGCCAAGGTTCTGGCTCCGGTGGCTGTGTACTGTGGGAGTGTCCCTCGGACCAGTGCTGGGCCCCGCACTCTCCTGGGTGGAAGCAGTGATTCTGGCCCGCAGACCTACAGAGAAGGTGAGATGGGAGGGCCTGGCCTGGTCACTTGATCACACCAACTGGCCTTTGAGTGCTCTGGGCAGTCTCTCTGGGGATTTTGGGTAGAGAATGGGGGATCCCACTTGGCAGCTACCCAATCAGGGCCAGTGGCCTCAGATCAGAGCTTGGGCCTCTTCCTGGAGGGATGAGACGGGTGTGTTTAGATGCCTGGCTGTGTCCTCAGGCTACCAGCATGTGTTATTTTTCTTGTAGTCCCTGCTGAAAATGGCCTTTGGTTTCAGGTGTGTCTTTTCAATTCTGTCTCAGGGGATGGAGGTGTTGTGAGGGTGACCCTCAGAACAGGGAAGCATGTACCTGGCTCGCCTAGAACCCGAGGGGAAGCCCCATGAGCCCTGGGAAGACAGGGTCTGCAGCCCCACACTTCGGGGTCTGGGGGACGTCCAGCATCCAGGGTGGTGGTGGGGAAGTGGGCACCTCTGGAGCCACCGCTGCTGGAGTGGTGATTTTCAGGACACCCCCTCAGCTTCTCCTCCACTTTCTGCTCCGCGACTTCCTGCTTTAGCTTCCAGCTGCAGACGGTCTTCTCTGCATAGCTGCAGTTCCAGTGTTCTGGATGGGGAGTCTGATTGTTCTGGTTACTCGCCCTCTCTCAGGCCAGTCCCCTTACAGGTCTGTGGCTGGCACTGAGTCCGGCTTTCCCTGGGTCTGGTGCCAGGCCCGGTCCAGTGTCTGTGGCCTGGGCATCAGGGTCTCGTGGGTTACATCAAGGCGCTCCAAGAAGTGCTGCCTACGTGTGTGGCAGAGATTCTGAAAGCTGGTCTGTTTGTGTGCTTTCCCCGGCGCCTCCAGGGTCCAGGCTCCTTCAAGGCCCAGTGCAAACACCACGACTTCTTGAAGGTTTTCCAGATCCTCATCCTCCTCCTCGACGTGCACAAAGCATTTTGTTGATATTTCTCTTATGGCACATCTCACATTTTACCTTGTAATGAGCCCATCTAGGGACACAGCTTATTTCTCTAAGAGACTGAAAGTCCTTTAGTGATAAAGACTGTACCTCACACGTCTCTGCCTCTCCAACTGCCTGGACAGTGCTTGGTGCACACTCGATGCTCATCGAATGTTTGTTGAGTGAGTAGTTGGATAAACTGGTGTCTGCATGGGAGCATGCTTTGCTGTGAACAACCTGAACTTCTCTTTTCAATTTGTGTTTGGTGTATGTCAGGGGCCCCATAAAATTGAATGAATTGGTTGGGTCCTGGAGATTGGTGGATGGTGGTCCTGGGTAGAAGGCCTTCCCTGAGTGTTTATGGCCTCTCATCTGTGCTTCTGATAGGGCTGCGTGTTGATTCCCCTTTTCATCCTCTGAGTGCCTCATGACACAGGTCTTGTTCAGGTTGCAGGCCTCATAGATACTGTTGAATGAATGAATGAGACAAGGAGTGATGGAAACATTGAATGACTGGGACTCACCAGGTGAGCGGCCGACTGTTGCAAGGAAGCGACACCAAAGAGTTTGCTGTGCCTGGTGCCACCCTGGGTGCTGTGTGTTAACCCACTCTTGCCTCTGTCTCCCTCAGCTTCCCTCCAGCCAACGCCAAGCATCCTGCCAGAGAAGCCATCGCAGCTCTTGAGTGGGCATGGGGACCCTGGCAGCCTCAAGCTGGATGCTCGCCGGAAGGGCTGGCAGGCCAGAAATGGCCACCCCGGGAACCTCGGGGCCCTGTCTCTGGGGCCCCACCCCCTGGTGCCCCTCCTCTCGCTGGAGTCGGAGGCCAACAGTGTGGCCCGGGACACCACCCAGATCAAGGACAAGCTCAAGAAAAGGAGGCTCTCCGAGGGCTTGGCAGCATCTGCCCGAGGTGAGCCTCGGCCCTGCCTACCCGCCACTCATCCGTTCCAAGGTCAGGGACCCCAGGCCTAATCACTCCTAATCTAGGACTGATTTTGTTTCCCTTTCTACCCGACCTGCCTTTGGATTTTAAATAGGGGACTTTGACTGGCATTTTCCGTCAAATTTTACCGAAGTGGGAAAGGACTCTCAGGACCATCTGCTTGTGCAGTCTAGTGGTGGGGTGGGGGTGGGGCCGGGCGGATCTGTCCTCCTCCCTCACCATCCCAGCCTTGCCCAGGACGTAGGGGCCTATTGCCAGCATCTGAATTAGCCCCCAATTCCTGTGTTCCTGGGACTGACTTATTCCCCATCCCCATCCCATACAGCCTCTCTGGATCCTGGGGGAGGCGCCAAAGGAGTTGCCCTGAGGAGTACCATGCCCCGGGCCACCTCTCAGAGGTTGCTGAGGGTGCCCAGGCCTATGCCTCCCATCCAGAGCATCCCCACCACCCCCGAGGCCAGCGGAGCCAAGGAGAAGAGCCTGGATCCACTTGGGAGCAGTCAGGGTCCTCAGGAGCTGAGACCCGGTGCCCAGGAGGTAAGGTGACTCCACTCGTCTGAGTCTTGTCTCCTTCTTCTTCTGTCTTTCTGTCTATCCTTCCCTAGCCCCTGTTCTTGAGCCCTTAGCTTCCCTAGAGGTATCTCAGGGGCTGTCCTCGTGGATGGGGCCGCACTGGGAAGGGCTTGGGGCCCTCCTCTCATCTTCCCCCACAGCATCCCAAACCTTTGGAGCTGGCCTGGAAGTTCTGGGTGGCTGCCCCACAGGTGCTGAGCTCCTGCTCAAGCAGAGGCTGTGTGACCATCTGTCCTTCATTTGGTGGTCACTAGGCCTTCTCTGGTCGAAATGTTTCAGAATTCCTCATGCTTCTGACCCTCCCCATTTTAGGCGAGGTCATGTGGTGGCGAGGAAAGAATGCTGGGCTAGGATGCAGAAAATTAGAACTCTGGTTTCCAGTCTGCCCCCTCACTGGTTGTGTGACATTGGGCAAGACACTCCTCTCTCTAGGCCCCAGTTTGCATATCTATGAAAAGAGGAGATTGGATCAAATGTTTTTGGAGATCCTTTCCAGTTTTGACATTCTAGGATTTTGGAACTGAGAAGAACATAAAAACCAAATAATAATAACAACCAAAGGGATTGGAGTAGGGGTGAGGGGACCCCCAGTCTTCTCGCCTGGAGTGGAAAGGAAACAATGAGTTTTCCAGGGCTCCCAGGGTTGTGTGGCTAGGAAGACAAACCAGAGGACACTTCTCAGCACCGTCACCCAGGTGGCTCCTGATAGAAAGGGCTGCCCTGTGTGAGGTGCCCGGGAGGTGAGCATCCAGAGTAGGATGTTTCTGTGGACCAGAACCCTCCCTGACCTTGGCTCTCAGGTGCAGATCTCCCGGCAATACCTGCACTGCCATGACGAGAAGATGCACAAGTCACTGGGGGGCATTGTGATCCCACCCATCCCAAAGGCTGGCGTGCCCACTGGGACGTCCTCCTGTGCTGCTGGCTCCCTTCCGAGACTCTTGCCTCCAGGCCAGGCCAGTCTCACGGGCCTGAAGGCCCCCCAAACACAGTAAGTAGTCCTAAATCAAAACTACCGTTCAGTCCTCTCTCCTTCTATCCCCCCAAGATCCTCTTGGGCTCCCCAAGGTTGAACCTCCACCCAGGGCAGAGCTCCGAGGGACTGGGCATGTGAAGGGCAGTGTCCCCTAGCCGTGGGCCACAGACCTGGGGAGGCCGCAGCCTTGTTGCCCTCCTCTGATCCTTGACTCCGGCCAGCTGGGGGTATGGGCTTAATAAACAATGTCTCAGCCTCCATTTTCTACCAGTTTCCTGATATATGTGGTTGCTGCAGTGATAAATAAAATACTAATTATTTTAAAGCTCTATTGAATTCATGGTAGCTCTTTGTTATATATTTTCTTAATGGATACTAAAAATACAAGCATCATCATGAGGCTTTGGGGTGGGAGAAAGGGTAGCCCACAAAACTTTTGGACTTAAAAAGGGGTCTTCATATCCAAAAAAGATTGGGAACCAGTCAGGTAGAGGTCTCAGTGTTGTTTTGAATCTGGGTTTATGGCTTGTAAGTGGGACAGACAGTGCTTTCAAGATGGCCAAGAACAAGATGGCCTTGTGTCAGTCCAGACTAATATCGGAGCAAGTGTGTGCACGGGTGCGTGTGTGTGAGAGAAAGTGTCGTGGGGAAAGAGAGAGAATGAGCTCACGGTCTATGGGCCTGGCTCACCCAGCGTGGGTCACCAGTCAAGTTCCTGCTGTGACTTCCTTCTCTCATTTCGTTGAGGCCTGATGTACTGAATTCTATTTCTCTCAAGCTGCTTCTCTCTCTCTGTCTCCCGTGCTGCCTTCCCTTCTGTCCATACCCATGTCTGCATCTTCCACCAACCCTGCTGACGTGTGGGAACCCATCCGCGGATCTGCTCCTGGATCTGAGCTCTCTGCTTGACTCTTGCCATCAGCCTCCTCAGAGAGTCGCCTGCTCCATCGATCACTCCTTCCTCACCATCGGACACTTCCTCCTCCTTTCCTGCTTGACATGTGCCTCTTCCTCCCCTCTGAGAGGTGTTCTTGATGGCTATAATGACTCTCTGGCCCCAGAACAGTGGCCTTTCCTCCCATCTCATTGCTGTTGACTTCTTTGTGTCGTTTGAGCTGTTGATTCCCTTGAACTCTTCTCCTTCCTCGGCTTCCTGACTTTACGCCTTCTTCTCCACCTTCCAGGCAGTCTCCTGCGCACCTCTTTCATCTGTCTCTCAAATGTGGCTGTTGCTGAAACTGGTTCCAGGGCCCTTTGCTCCCATCTCCTTGTTCTCCCCTGGAATCTTATCTGTACACGTGGCTTCCACCCACCATGTGTGGATGGGTGACTTGTGCATCCCCTGCTCTGCCCTGAGGTCTCCCCAGAGTCAAGCTCCATGCTTCCATCCTCCTGTTGGGCATCCCTAGCATCCTCACGGCTGATGCAGATCCAGCATCAGAGGGAGGAAGTGAGGATGTGCCACCATCACAGCAACGCTGCAGAGCACCTCATGTTCCCCTAAACTGCCTCCCTGCCTTGACCTCCTGATTTCCATCATGGTGCGGGCATTCTCTTTGATCTTCTAATTTTGGCATCATCTTTGACTCTTGCTCCTATTGCCTCCTGTTCCTAACAGATTGCCATACCCCATCAGATTTTTCTTAAACAACAAGAAAAACAACAAAAGCTACCATCCCTTTCTCTTCCCTGCCCTTCCTCTCAGCTTGCACGTACCGGCCCCCTCTTGCCCTCCCCCGATAGCTGCTAGCCTGTCTCCTTGCAGCCCTTGGCTCTGCATTCTAGTCTTTCATTTTCACATCCTCCTTCCCACCCTGCCCCCACCCCCACGGCCTCTTCCATGCACTTCATCTTTATTGACTTCCTGGTGGAAGCAGCTTAAAGACAAGTCTCCTCAGTCTGACATTCAGGGTGTCCCAGCCCACCACTCCACACTCTTCCTCCTGTGCTGACCTGCAAGAGCCTCCCCAACTCCAGACTGTGTGTGGGTGTGCCGACCCTGGACGTCACCTCCCTTCCCCGATCCCTGCAGCCCCAACAAGAGCCTTTCACCTTTGCCTGTTCACCGCCCCCGCCCCCAGTCAGCTCCACGTCTAGCCTACCCTAGCTCTAAGGTCTTCCGTATCCTCCTTGGGGTGGCAAGGAGGGGAACTGCCTTCTCTGCACTGTCCACATGGCACCCAGCCCGTGGACTCCATGACCACCCCTTTCATTGATTTGTTCAACTTTTATTTAAACCTTGTTCTATTCTTTAACTTGGAGAACTACAGGGCAAGGGCCATATCTCGATATCTCTGTGGCTCCCATGCTGTCAAGCTTGGGACCTGGTATGGGTTACTCACACAATCCATATCCACCCACTTGCCATTTGTTGTGACATAGATTTCTCTCCATTGACTCTGGGAGACTTGCTAGCAAATGAGTGGGAAGAAGCCTCTACTGCCACTTCTTTCATTTGGCCATCCATCTCCCCATCCATTTACTCACTTAAAAGCTATTAAGCACCTACTATGTGCCACGTGCTGTAGAAACAAAGCCAGACAAGACACAGTGTCTGTGTTCTAGGTGCTCATGAGAGAGATCTACGAGTAAACCATTGACTTGAGGTCCAGTGAGCTCAGTGCTAAGTTGGAAGGCAGCTGTCATTCTGGGGAGCCCAGTGGAAAATGATCTCAATCTGGCTGGGAAGACTTCTTGAAGGAGGTGAGGGCTGAGCTGAGTTTTGAAGGCTGAGGGAGAGTTTGTGAGACGGAGAAGAGGGAGAGAGGTGGAGGGGGAGTAACTGAGGCATTTAGGGAGTTGCGAGGAGTTTTCACGGCTGCGCCCGTGTTTGTGGAGGCAGACGGGTGAGATAAGCAGGGCTGAAGGGGCCTGTGTGCTGGGCCGAGGAGTGTGAGCTTATCCTGAAGAAATGAGAGGCCCCTGAAGGCTATTTGTTGTGGAGTAACATCAGATCTGATTTAGAAAGGCCACTTTGGCAACCACACAGTGACATGGGGGGTGCACCCTGGGTGGGGGGCTGCTGCAGGAATCAGGGGAGAGGCCATGGTGCCCAGCCAGGCAAAGGCCCAAGTCTGCGGTGGAGCATGCAGAGGACTGGACAGGAGAAGGAAGAATGGCTGGGCTTAGTGACCGCCTGGATGTGGGATGAAGGCGGGGGTGCTGAGGACCATGGAGGAGTTCCTGCCTTCAGCAGCTGGACAGATGGTGGTGTCCTTCATGGAGGAGGGGAACTGGGAGGAGGAGCAGGGGTTGGGGGCAGTGGTGAGGCCACACTTGGATGGGTTCTGCTAGCGCCGCCCAGGGATACAGGTAGATGCTCTGATGTCCAGCCTGGAGCAGGGAGAGGGCTCTTGCTGGAGATGGAGCTTCGCTGTTCCCACGCCTCTCCCTGGGGAAGGACCTCAGGCTGTGGTGGGGTTTCCGTGGGTCAAGCAGAGGGAGGAGGGACTGGGACGCTGTGTGGAGAAGGGCAGAGGCTCTGGTGGGTGTGGATGGCCGCAGCCTCGGTCCTTTCTGCTGAGGGGTCTCTAGAGAAGGGAAGCTGAGAGCCTTCCCAAGGTCCACAGCTTCAAGGAGGCAGAGCCAGGGGCCACATCCTTGCTCAGAGGGGGAGGAAAGGCAGTCCTCAGCTTGAGGCCAAAGGGGCGAAGGTGCAGGCCAGGAGCAGGATGTACCCAGGCCTGGGAGAAGGAAGTGGCTCCAGAGTTTTCAGTGCCCTGCGCCCACCTCAGGCAGTGAGGGTTAACTACAGGGACGACTCAGCTCCGCTTCCTGCCCCCCAACCCTGTTAGAGCAGTTGGGCAGTGGTAGGTCCCAATGGCAAAGACCTGGTGGGTGGGGTCCCTAGGCTGGGTGCCCAAGGGTATTTACCTGCTAATTCCCGTTCATACAAGCCCTCCATGTGGGTCGAGATCCGAGAGGCTTTGCCTGTTCCAGGGTCCAGGCCCAGCCTGAAGCTCTTCTCCTCTTGTGGACCTAGGATCCCCCTGAGCCCTCAGTCTCCTCAGACAGGAGTCCCCTGGACTGGGCAGGCACTGAAGTGGGCCCTCCTGCTGCCTGGCCTCCAGCCACCGCGGCCTGGGTCATTTTGCTGAGTGAATCCTCTGAGGCTAGAGCACAGGACGTTGTGTCCCAGTCCTTTTGTTGTGGCTTGTTACCCTGTCAGGCCCCCAGCAGTTCTGATGTCTGTGCATTTCCACTGAGAAGGGAAAATCCACATTGGATAATGCATAACTGGTATTTATGGGCCTGTAAGCCCCATGAGGCAGCAATTGTTGTATATCTTATTGGTGCTCTATTCCTGGTGTCTAGAACCATGCTTGGCACAGAGGAGGTATTCAACAAATATCTGTTGAATGAGTAAATGGTGCTGCCTATTTAAAAAGTTAAAACCAGTGCGGGACATGCCCTGTCTTCCCTTCCTGTGGGGAGTTTGGGATTGAGTTTCTAGAATACAAGAGTGGGGATTTCCTACCAGCAGCAAAGAGGGTCAATCCCTCTAGACCCAGGGGGCAGGGGGATGGGGATGACTATCATGAGGAGGAGGAATTTAGGGGTCTCTGAGCTCTCACAGGGCTGGGCAGTTTGGAGGACTTGAGCTCAGTCTGCTCTGAGCTGGGAGATTTACCCCATCAGCTGTAGCTGCTCTCCTGAGGGCACAGCAGGGGCCTGGGCTTCCTTTAAGACTGAGCGGTTTCCAGGGCCAGCCCGGTGGTGCAGCGGTTAAGTGCGCACGTTCCACTTCAGCGGCCCGGGGTGGCCCGGTTCGGATCCCGGGTGCAGACATGGCACCGCTTGGCGCACGATGCTGTGGTACGTGTCCCACATATAGAGTAGAGGAAGATAGGCACAGATGTTAGCTCAGGGTCAGCCTTCCTCAGTGAAAAGAGGAGGATTTGCAGCAGTTAGCTCAGGGCTAATCTTCTTAAAAAAGACTGAGCAGTTTCCATGTGGAGGCTGCTTCCTGGGGAATCAGTGGGCTGTACAGCCAGAAAATGGGGCTCAGAGCTGTGTGTGGACACCCAGCCTGGCTGGGTCTGGCCTGCTGCTCAGCCTGCCCTTGAGTTTGCGGAAGGAGCTGCATCCACTGCAGCTTTGAACTCCTGGCCAAGAGCCTCTTACAGGGCCACCCACAGCCCCATCTGCTGTGTCCCCCATTTTGCCATTTTGGCCATCACCCCCTCCTTGAGCCACCTGTGCCGGTTCCTCACAGCAGGAGCTCTTGCTTGCCATCACTCATGGTGCCTTTTTTTCTCCCATTCTTTTAAGATTGGTTCAGGAGAGTGGGCCTCGGGAGAAGACCCCTCAGTCTCTGGGTATGTACTCTCCATGCGCATCCCTGCTTGCTTTTCGACTCCCTGGTTCCTGGGCTGGGTCATGGGATCAGAATTGGGGCCAGAGGATATCTGAGAGCTCTTGTACCCGAACACCTCATTTCATGAACAGGGAGGCTGAAGTTGCCCGGTGCCATGCAGCGGGGCGGCCCCTGCTCTGTGCCTGGCGTGTCGCCATGCACCAGCACCTGTAGCTGCACGACGTCCCAGCTGAGAGAGAAGGCGCTGGCCCCGTTTGACAGAAGAAGGGGTGCACTGAGGCTCAGTGAGCCGGCCCCTCTTCCTGGTCTCACAATGGGGAAGGCAGGCCTGTCACATTTGCACAGGTCCGCACGGCTCCAAAGCCGGCACTTTTGACACATCATGCGGCTGCCCCTGCGCTGTTTCAGCAAGTAGAGGAGAGTGTTCCTCACCAGACCGAGTAAGAAATTAAACCACATCCCACAAACCCTTTAGTCAGCTGGTCCTGGAAGGTTTTGGTGTCAGGGGAATAGCGCCAACCAGGCTGGAAGCGAGGTCGGGCGGGCCGGCAGGAGGACGAGGTGCACAGAGGCTTTAGGAGAGGGAGGAGGGGGCTCTCCAGCCTGATGCCCTAACTCTGGGGAGAGATGGAAGCTGAGCCCTGGGCAGGTTGGGTGAGGGGACCTGGGCAGAGTACCCTGAGCCTGGCCGCAGGCCGTGGGGGTTGGAGGCAGCTGCTGTGCTGACCGGCAGGAGGCGGGGACTCCCAGTCCAGCTTCCTGGCAGGTCACTTGGTAATCCGCTCAGCAGGTGGGGCAGGTGGTGGAAAGGAGGCTGTTGCCCAAGAGGCCCCAGGCTCAGGCTGTGCAGCTGGGCCCGAGAGGCAGGCCGGGCACAGAAACCTCGCAGGCGGCTGCTTCTCCTGTCGCTCCCTGGAGCATCCCTGGCCCCTGGAGTGTCCCTTTAGAGCTAACCCTGAGAATGCTGGCTTGGGGGTTTGGGCCAGGAGATCCCACTCCAAAACTACTCCCTCGTCTGCCTCACCAGCTTGCAGCTTGAGAACCAGGTCCCCAGGGGCTTGGGGGCAGGGGCCAGGTTGCCCAGACAAGGCTTTCCAAGGTGTCTCCTAGAGGTGTGGGTGAGGAGGGGGATACAAAATATGAAGTCCTTAAAGGGCTCTTAAGCCTCCAGCTGTCAGCTAGGGCTAATGTTGCCCAATGCATGTAACCCTCCTAGCATATGCTAGGGTCTCATGTGGTATTGTCTGAAGCTTCCGCAAATCTGGTGGCATTTCTGCAGTCCTTGCCCTGGTCAGCTGGCACCTGGACACCTGTGCCCTCTGCCCTGCCTCTTACTTCTGGGCACATGGAGCCTTCATCCCTCCTTCTTGGCCCTCAATCCGTCTCCCACGTCTTTGAGCACCTCCTGCACCCAGCAGAGGGATCCTTGGCAGAAGGCATGGGTCCAGCAGGGGTCGGCAGTGACCTGGGAGCCCTGCTCCTGTCTCAGCCTCAGGCAGGTGGCCCCCATCCCACTGGGCCTCAGATCTGCAGTTTCACCCAAGGACAGTGAGCTGCAGACTTTGTGAGCAGGAGAACCAGGTTAACACTTCTTTCATTAAAAGAGCTAATGAACCTGCCCCGACCCTGCCTCCAAGATAGGAAATGTCCTTTTAACATCATTTGATTGGGAAAATACAGAATGACAAAGAGATACTGTGGATTTGATGTCATTTGGAAGTGAATGTGTGTTTTATCAATCACAAGGGAATCTGAAGGTTGCTGGCTCTCAGCTTTCCCTGTGAAATGACAGGATGGGACTAGCATAGTGAGTTCTCTGGCCCCTTCATGCTGTGTCACAGTCTCAGATGGGTCCGTGCTGGTATAAAATGGCCACTGGGCTCATTTTATTTTTTCTCTTCCTGAGGTACACGCCTCCCAGGTAGTAGAGACTTCTATTCTCAGGAGCTATCTTATACCTCTTAGATAACTGATCTGCCCCTGTTTCCTGCCCAGCCTCATTCCTCCCTCTCCTTAGACTAAGGTGTGCAGTTGGATGGATGGATGGATGGATAGATGGATGGATGGATGAATGAATGAAAGGAGGAGGTTGTTGGCCCTTGGGCAGCTCTTCTATGCCTGCCAATGCTGCTCTGTAGAGTAAATTTAACTTGTGTCTTCCTCCATCAAGGAAGCATTGGGCAGAAGAATTGAGGGTGGAGGGCTTAGGCAGTAAAGTGTTACACTGACCAGAGCTCAGCGGCAGCCCGAAGGGGCAGCTGCTGCTGCAGGGTGCTGGGTGTCCTCAGCTCCATTCTTATTCTTGACTCCCCAGAGCCAAAGCCTTTGGCCTTGCCCATCAGGGGCAGGTCTACAGCCCCTGAGAAGCCTGCCCTGCCTTCATCTCAGTCTGCTCCTACGCTGACAGCCTTCTCCTTCAGCCATGCCAAAGAAGCCCACCCCTTGCTAAAAGAAGAGGACCAGAAGGAAAGCAGCACCAAGGTATCTGGAAAGCAAGGGGAGGAGGAAGTCAGAGTCTGAGTGGACCACTGGCTGAACACAAGCATGTTTCTGAAATATACAAATGTGGGACCAGCTTGAGGAAAGCAAGGAAGAGCCCCAAGGCAGCTGCCCCTAGTAGTGAAGGCTAGAACGTGCAGGTGGGTTTGGGGTGAGGGCTGAAGAAAGGATGAAAAACAAGAGAGAGGAGAAGGATGTGGGTGGGAAACTAGGGGAAGGGAAGAGTACAACAGGAGCTGAGGGGCAGGGATGAGGGAGGAAGGGAGGGCAGAAGGAGGTCACACGTGGCTCGGAAGGAAGCAGGATGTGGGGGAGAGCACAGAGGGGCTTAGGTGAACCAAGCTGAGTAATTTGAACCAACACCCAAGATAGCAACCGAGAGGCCGCTGACTCAGAGGCAGATCTGCCAAAGGCTGTGCTTGACAGGCTGACAAATACCTTGCACTTCTAAGGTGACCTTGGTCCAGATGATTCATCCAGATCCTAGGCTTGATGGATTTAGCAGAACTTGGAGAGTCGCTACTTTGGGGGACCGTGCTCATTCTTTTAAGCGGAGATGTAAAAGTGCAATAAACTTATCCTGAAGGCCTGCTATGTGCGTGTACTGCTATGTTAGGACTAGGGTCCAGCGATGATGGTGATAAGGTGCAGGCACCACAGTGCTCCCACTCCAATGAGGGCAACAGAACGTGAAACAAAGGAAGAATAATTCAGTGCCATGAAATGATCTCACCCCCCACCCCACCTGAGCCGCTGGCTCCCATGGTCGTACCGTAGACCGTGGCACTGACAGTCCCTTCACTCCCACTGTCATCTCAATTTCAAGCATCCCAGTCCCTTACCACCTTCTCCTGTTCTGATTCACTCCATCTAATACCCCAACTCCAGCATTTGTTCCTGCTCTTGGTCGACAATATTCTCCTTGACACTGGATCACGCCTGTCAGGATCTTAGCTTTCTGCTATTTCTTTCATTTTAAGAAAACAGAACTGCCTCATTCTCTCCTGACTCCACTCGGGTGGGCCTTAGTCCCCACCTCCCCCCTGAAACTGCCCGCCTTGAGGTCACCGATGGCTGTCACCTTCCCGTGTACAGCGCCTTTCAGTCCTCTTCTAACTTGCCCCGTCAGCAGCTTTTCTGGCTCATCCTTCTTGAAACCCCCTCCTAGGGATGGAGGTGAGGGGGTGGTTTTTTCTTGGTTCTCTGCCTACATCAAAGTGAGCTCCTTCCCAGGCCCTCTTTGCTGGCTCCTCCTCATCTTCCTGACCTCTCCATGCTGGAGGTACCCGAGCTCAGACCTCTGGCCT
Source organism: Equus przewalskii (assembly GCF_037783145.1). Classification (NCBI taxonomy): domain Eukaryota; kingdom Metazoa; phylum Chordata; class Mammalia; order Perissodactyla; family Equidae; genus Equus; species Equus przewalskii. Next base: position 67,061,475 of record NC_091844.1, on the reverse strand, counting down.
CTTGTCTATTTATACTGACCCCCTGTGAACTGATCCGGTCATGGCATTAAGCACCATCTACATGCTGAGGACTCCCAAATTTCCCTTTCCAGCCCAGACCTTCCCCGACTCCAGTAGCAGTTAAATTATATGATCTATATATATATATTAACTGATGCTCAACATCTTCATTCAGATATTTACAGTTCAAACTTACCTTGTGCAAAACTCAACTATTGAATGCTCACCTCCAAAACCTCCTCTTTTCCCAGCATCCCCGCTCAGTGAACGGCGGTAAAAAGCAACTCCAGCCTTCAGCTGCTCCAGCCCAAAATCTTAGACCCCTCCTTGCCTCTTCTTTCTCTCTCATCCCACATCTCATATTATCAGCAAAAGCGGTGGGCTCTGCTTTTGAAATGTGTTCAGAATCTGGCCATTCTACCATCCCCATTCCTGTTATTCTAGTCCAAGCCCCACCACATGGGAACTCTTGGTTCTATTTTTGCAACTTCTTGTCAGTCTTAAGTTATTTCAAAATAAAAAGCTATAAAAAACAACACAGAGAATCCCCCCACCAAAAAAAAAGAAAAAAAAGAAGAAAGTCAGATCATGTCATTCTTCTGCTCAAAACCTCCAGTGGCTTGCTGTGTCCTTCAGAGGAAAAGCCCAAATCCTCACCATGGACCACAGGGCCCAGCGTGCTATGGCTCTACTTCGTGCACCCCCCTCCATGTTCTACCATCCTCTGACTCAGGGTGCTCCAGCCAGGGTTCTCCTCCCTGCTCCCAACCACGCCCAGCACACTCCAGCCTCAGGGCCTTTGCATTGCCCGCTCTCTCGCTTAGAACACTTCTCTCCTAGAAATCTGCACAGCCTGCTCCCTCACTTCATTTATGCTTCTGCTTAAATTTCGTCTCCTCAGAGAGTCCCCCTGGGCCTTCCTACCTAAAACAGAAGCCCTGTCCCCATCTGTCCATTACTTTCCTTAGGCTCTTATTGCCTGACATTAGAGACTGGTCTGTTTGCTGTCTCCCCCTCCAGGAAAGCTCTTTGGGAGCAAGGCCGTTGTCATTTTGTTCACTCACGGAACAGCGATTGGCACAAAGGAGCCACTCATACTTGTGATGATTGAATGAATGAAGGTATAGAAAGCACAGTTGGGTCCCCAAGGGTAATGGAGTTTGACTTGACCTTGCACCAGATCCAGGTCACCATCTCTAAGTCTGCCCAGGAGAAGATGCGGCTGAAGCAGATGAAGGAGATGGAGTTGTTCCGGAGGGTGAAGGACCCGGAGAGGGAGAGGGAGCTTGCTTCCCAGAGCCTGGGCCCCCGGAGGACCTTGATGAAGGAAGGTACTGGGGGCTGAGGCGGGATTCCCTCAGGCCAGGGAATTTCTTGGCAAACACTTTTGTGAAGAGAGAAAATATCCACAACTCCCCACCCTCCCCACCCTGGGGCTGGACCGTGAGCTGTCTACCTCTCATAGTCTGCTCATGAGCCCATTTCCAGAGGAGGACACTGGGTTTGGGGGACAGGCAGGGTTAGCTCCGTCTAGAACTTTCTCTGCCTCCACAGGCCTCCTTCCCCTCCGGGGCAGCGGGACCCTGTCTGTGCCCACTGGGCTGAGCAGCCCACGCAGAAACAACATCGGCGTCATCCTGAGGAAGAGGGCCAACCGGGCCTCACTGCCCAGCATCCCTGTCAGCAAGCAGGAGCCCAGCTTCGCCCGGCATGCTTCAGGTGGGGCCCAGATCCCATGGACAGGGAGCACGTGTCCCTCTGGTTGTGCTGCCTTGGGATTCTTTGGGGTGTGGCAAAGGTGACCTCAGCTGTTCTGCTTCTTCCCATTGCCCATGTTAGAGTAAGGGGCACCCTAGGGTGTTGTCACCTTGCCAGAGAAAGAGGAACAGTGTCTGGGAGTCAAAAGCATCTATGAGCCTGGTTGGGGACCCAGGGAATTGCAGCTGGAATTGTGGATGGCTGGGCGAGTGTGCCCAGCCTGCGTGAGATGTCCTAGAGGGCACGCCTGTGCACCAGGACCACAGATGCTGGGAAACAGCATCCATGGAAGTAGGTAGAAACACCAGGAAGGGCAAGAGAGGGTTCTGGGAAGACCTTGGTTTCCTGCATCTTGTCTCATAAAATGTCAGGGCTGGTTTCAGCCCGGGATCCCAGGATCCAAACATTCTACAGGACACTCAGGAAGGTGCTAAGGGACAAGGGGGTGCTCTGTCCCCATTCTACCAGAGGAGCGCCTATTTCGCCTCACCTTTTTTATACTAGGCGTCCACATGAGATTTCCTTTGAAAACAATTTGCTGCTAAAGAACATTTGAAAACAACCAGCCAGGTTCAGAGTTTCTTTAAGCGGGACCATGATGGTAGAATAGAGCATCATTTTGGTGCCAGAAATAATATTGATTCACCACCCTTTTCAATTGTCTGTCTGTCCTTTTGCTTCCATCAAGCAGAAAGTCTTAATTTGGTGCTGGTCTTTAGTACCTCTCTAAGACTTGCAAATTTCCTTTTCAAAGAAAGAGACCTTTCTGGCTCAAAGACATCAGAAGTTGGCTGTAATTTTTATAGCTAGAGTTTACAACATTTTATTTTTACTGTCAATATTTATCATGTTCTGTGACAAGTAGTATTAGTTTACCAATTATGGTAGTGACACAAATTTCCCTTTAAAATAAACTTATTTAGGATTTGATATATGATTGATTTGAAGAAAAATACTATATAAATAAAAGTATGGAGGCCGGCCCCATGGTGAGTAGTTAAGTTTGTGCGCTCCTCGGTGGCCCAGGGTTTTGCCACTTAGGATCCTGGGCATGGACCTAGCACAGCTCATCAAGCCAGGCTGAGGCAGCGTCCCACACAGCACAACCAGAAGGACCTACAACTAGAATATACAACTATGTACTGGGGGGCTTTGGGGAGAAGAAGAAGAAGAAAAAAAATATTGGCAACAGATGTTAGCTCAGGGCCAGTCTTTTTTTTTTTTTTTTTAGGAAGATTAGCCCTGAGCTAACTACTGCCAGTCCTCCTCTTTTTTGCTGAGGAAGCCAGGCCCTGAGCTAACATCTGTGCCCATCTTCCTCTACTTTATACGTGGGACGCCTACCACATCATAGTGTGCCAAGCGGTGCCATGTCCACACCTGGGATCCGAACTGGTGAACCCTGGGCTGCTGAGAAGCGGAACGTGTGAACTTAACCACTGCACCACTGGGCCGGCCCCTCAGGGCCAGTCTTAAAAAAAAAACCAACCCCAAAACCTATTAAGGATAAAAGTATAGGTAATTAAAAGATATGATAAAAATCATGAAAGTATTAATCGAATGGTTGATACTTGGGAAATATTGATCTGTCTAACCCACCCCACTTATTTTATAGACAGCAGAATTGAGACCCAGAGACCCAAGGTCACCCAAGGTCACTCAAGGTGATGGTGCCCCATAGGGACTAAGACTTTAGCTAATGACTCATGATCCACTGGCAGAGCTGAGAAGAGGGTCCAGGAATGAGGTCTTTGTGTCTTGGCCTTAAGTGAAGTATAGCCCCTCTACTCCGATTGGAACTCCTGGATATGCCACAGTGAAAATCATGCCAGTGGAGATGAACCTCTGAAGAACACTAGCCAGGAGGTGAGAGGTGGCAGAGAGAATGCTGGTGACCTCCTTTGTCCTGGCTCTGCTGATAGAGGAGCTGGGGGACTGCAGCTGGGGACCCCAGCCTTTCTGGGCCTCTGATGCCTCAACTCTGTGACTCAGGCATGGGACCTAATAGATGGCTCTAAACTTCCTTCCTGTTCTTCTGGGATTTTATGATTCTAGTATCTGTCCCCAACGAAGGAGAGCATAGAAAACGTGATCTGATTTTTAAACAACATTCCTGCTTATTGTCAGTCCCTGCAATGGTGGCCACATCTTGACCACGTGGGTGCTGGTTAGCTACATTGCCTTTGGGGTGCTTTCACTGTCCTCTGCTTCCTCCGGCCAGCTGCCTTTGGACCACTTCCCTGCCCACGAGCAACTTCACAAAAGGATGGAGAGTGGGGGGAAGGAGGAGAAGCTGATAACACGGGCTCCTGGCGGGGAACGAGGTTAGAACACCACCAAAGAGAGTAGGGAGTCATCCTTGACAAACCTGTGGGTCTCACCCCAACCACAGATAGGGCAGGATTGGGGGTGAATCACTGGTTTCATGGGCTTGGCCACATGACATTAAGCTGTATATCACAGGCCAGTTTGTTTCTAATAATCAGGTTGGCAATGGCAGGAATGGAGAAAGTCAACAGGAGGTAAAGAGGCTCCCTGGTGAATGAAGGCCAGGCACTGGCTTCTCAGCACCCCCAGCCCCTTGTCCCTGCGTGCCCCTCCCCTCCTGTCCTCCTGGTGAAACTGTCCTCTTCCTTTCCTCTTTCTGTGAGTACAGCTAACTCGTTACCTGCGGTGCTGACGCTGGGGTCTCCTGAATGGGAAGAGGAGGAGGAGGAGGCGCATCTTCGAGCCTTTAAGGAGTTGAGGCCCTTCTCGAACCCAGAGGTGGGGTTGATGGATGCCCTCCAGTGCCTCGACAGCAGTGACTGGTGAGGAGACACCGTCCCATTTGTGTGCTGTCGCTGGGGGAGAGCGGCAGAATAGCTCCTGCCCCCAGCTGCCCTCCTCCCCTGCTGCCAGGTCCTGGTCCCATGGAAGAGGGAGTGCATGTGTGCGTGTGTGTGCATGTGAGTCTCGCCTCCTGTGTCTGCCCTGGGACTTCCAAGCAGCCCTGTGCTCTGCTCTATGGCACACCAGAGCCAGGTGTGGCAAGTATTAAATTTGACTCCACAACACTTCCTTAAGGTCACAGGCTTTTATTTCTCTAAATCAAGCTTAATCTGCTCCCAGTGTTCCTCCCACTGCCCTGGCAGGACACACAATCTTAGTCATGAGCTGAGTGATGAGCGACTTGTGGTCCAGAACACTTTCCGGAAGCCCTCTCTCTCTTCAGTCCTCATGTTCAAGCACCTTCTCTTGAAGGTGCTGGTTTTGTGTCAGGCGTGGGTTGGAGTTCTGGGGGTGGGTTTCCATCCTGGTCTGGGTGAGCCAGAGGTCCCTTAAAATGGCTTTTTCGGGACTTTAGGATTTCAGCCTGGGTGTTCCATCAGGAAACCCTACCTTCGAGGCCATCAAATCCCAACCTGCAGTGGTGCTGGGAGGGGTGGTGACATGGGTGCCCGTGGTCTGCAGAGGGAGGGGGCTCCTCCCTCCCACCTGCTTGTGACAGAGTCTGGACTTGCTTCTCAGGAAGATGAAGGAGAAGGGCCTGGTGAGCATCCAGCGCCTGGCCGCCTGTCACTCAGAGGTCCTCGCCGGGAGGTTGCATGACGTGTCCTTGGCCGTGAGTGGGGAGGTGAGGCCTCCCAGACAGTCTGCGTACTGTGCACTTGCACGCACTCCCCCACCCCCCAAACCCCTCTGCCCAAGCCAGTCCCTCTTCACCGGTGCTGCTGCTCAGTGCTGGTCACACAGCAGCCACGGAGGGACTCCCGGAACATGGGCATCCCCTGCTTACTTCTCAGCCCTCAGCCGCTGAGATGGGAGGTAGCCATCCATTTCTGATCGAGGAACTGACACCTGGGTTTCCTGACGTCTAATCTCTGGGTATTGAAACAATCAGTCTTGTATGCCCATTTGTCACAGCCCTGCGTTGTCCTCTGTACTCAAAATGTCAGAGGAGGGATGGAGTGTTCTGGGCCCGATCTCCAACTTCAAGGCAGTTGTAGCATTTCCCAAGGCCTTTCTCCCATGGGGCTGGGGCTTGGCCAAGGCTGGACCCAAAGGGGCAGTAAGATGCATCTTATCACGTGTGGAGGCCATGTCCCTCCCTTGGGGATGGACTGTCTCAGCTGGGGGACCTTGTGAAGATCAAATTGGACATTATTTGCAAAAGTGTTTTGAAGACTAAGTGTTGTACGAATTTCAGATGATAGTGATAATAGTGGAATTAGCAATTATGATGGTAACAACAATAATAGTATTTTTAAAATATGGGACTATTTTGCTCAGAGCTGCTGTAGGATTTCCCTTTCCAGCCTGGTGAGGCCTAGGCCTTGGGTGAGGGTGGAGGCGGCGGGAGGGGTGGTGCAGTGCCCCATTCTTGGTATGTTCTGGAACCGTTGTCAGGGTCCAGCAGCCCAGGAGGCTCCCTCTCCTGTCTCTCTCCAAGGTCACCAACCTCCGCTCCAAGGTGTCTCGCCTGGCCATCAGCACCCTGGGAGACCTCTTCCGGGCCTTGAAGAAAAGTATGGACCAGGAGGCTGAGGAGATCGCCCGCTGCCTGCTCCAGAAGATGGGGAACACCAGCGAGTTCATCCAGAGAGCAGCCAACCGGTCCCTGGGGGCCATGGTGGAGAACGTGACCCCTGCCCGATCCCTGGTGGCCCTCACCTCGGCGGGCGTCTAGTACGTGGAGGCCCGTTGTCTGAGGGGTGAGGGTGGTCTGGGAAGATGAGGCAAGAGGAGAGGCCCAGGGAGAGGGGGAGGGAGATGGGGGCGCGGGAAGGAAGGATGGAAAGACACAGGGAGGGAGGGAGGCAGAAATTGAGGCTGTAGCAGGGTCCTTCAGGATGTCAGAGGATCAGGTGAAGGGTCAGAGAGTCAGGGTGAAGGATGGGCCCACCTCAGGCTTCAAGTGAATGCCTCATGCATTTAGCTGGGGAAAGAAGACCCCTGCTTCCTGGTGGGCTTCCTCCCACCTCTCATGGGCCAGGCTGGGGATAATGAAGTGAGCTCAGGGCAGCCCTGAGCCCCAGCTGGAAGGGGAGAGGTGCTGTTCTGCTCAAGACTGGGGAGCTCATACTGGCTGTGGTAATGTCCTGGGGAGACTGGGCTGCCTCTGCAGCCTGAGCCCTGTGCCTAAGGAGCTCCAGCCCCCTCCCAGGGGAGGATGTTTCATTCTGATGAAATCTGGGCGGTGAGGAGAGCAAGGCACAGCATCTCATACTTTACTTGGCATCACTGGACCTTCTCCTGGGGAGGGGGAGGGGCTGGCTGCTCTTGGAGCCTTTCTGCCCCAGATTTGCTTTTCCCTTAAGTACAAACCCAAACCAAAAGCAAAACCAAAAGCGTTTTCCAAGCCCTTTCTCCCACAAGGTAGACAACTCTCAACTCCAAAAAGCCAGTCATGACACTTGGGCTAGGAGCCTTCTCAGACGGAACCCAGGGCGTTGTAGAAGTCAGCAGGCCTTTGCTGATGGCACCACAGCCCAGTGTAAAGGGTGAGGGGCTCTGGAGCCACATTGCCTGGGTTCATATCCTAGACTGTGACTTAACTTCTCTTTGCCTCAGTTTCCCTATCTGTAAAATGGGGATGATAAAATTGTTGTGAGGAGTAAATGAATTGATTCATGAAAGAGTACTTAGGACAGTGCCTGCCTCTACTAACATGTATTCAGTGCTTACTGTCGCTGACATTAACATGGGGGAAATTAATTGTACTTTTTCCTGGATTCCTTCCTTTGCCTCAGCCTCTTCACCTGCAAAATGACAGTCATAGTAGCTTATGGAGTTGATGGGAGATAAGGGATGGAAGGTGCTGGCCACAGTGCCTGGCGCAGAGGGTACACTCACTACAAACTGGGGCAATTGAGCATCGTCAGCACGAACCAGGGGCAGGTGCTCAGGGGAGCCTGGAACAGAGCTGTGCATTTGAATTCCTGGGGATCTTGCTAAAATGCAGATTCTGATTCAGATACTAACAGTGCTGGCCTATGGACCACACTGAGTAGGGAAAGCCCAGAAGTCTCTCTTTGTGTTCCACTGCGATGGGACCTTGGGGGAAAAAGGCATTAGTGTCACCTAGTGGACTGAGGACATCTAGAGTCTGCTTGAAAAGGGTGAAAAAAAAAGAGGTCACATCCCGATGGGTTTCTTTTATAAGAATTCAGGTTCCCCTTGTTACGGTTACCAAATTCCCCATCCCCCCATCTCAATTCAGCTCAACGACTGTGCAGTGTGCAGTAAGCTCCCACTAAGTGTCAGCTGGGCACTGGGGATGTGACTGAGAGGGCGCTGGGTGTCCACTCCCAGGAGCTCCCAGCCTGGCTGGGGAGTCACGGGGATGCAACTGTACCGCCCAGTGGAGCAGGACAGTGCTACCCCCAGGGAGCATCCAGTTCTGCCTGGGAGGCTGGGGAAGGCAGAGGTAGGATCTTTGTAGGTGGGGAAAGGATGGGCAAGAGCATTTAGACAAAGGCAGGTTAAGAACTCAGGAGGGCACAGAGAACCGTAGGCACATGGTGTGGAAGGGAACATCACGTGGCTTCACAGCACCATTATTCCCTCCCCCTTGTTGCTGTCCTCGTCCTTGTTTCTCTCGTCAGGAAATGATTGCACTTTCCTTGAAGAGTCCCTTTAGCCCACATGGACAGAATTTGGAGCCCACTGCGGCGTGAATCATGGATGCGCAGTTGTAGGTCCATGTGTGCTAGTGTGAGGACCCCCACACCTCATTCCTTGACTGAGCCCTTAACGGTGATTGTGTTTCCTTTCAGCCACCGAAACCCCTTAGTCCGGAAATGCACTGCCGAGCACCTCTCGACTGTCCTGGAGCAGATAGGCGCCGAGAAGCTTCTCTCAGGCACCAGGGACAGCACAGACATACTGGTGCACAACCTGGTGAGGCTGGCCCAGGACTCCAACCAGGACACCAGGTAAGGCAGGGCCAGGGGCCTGAGGCTGCTGACCCAGCCAGCCCAGAGCAGATAAGGCAAACAGCCAGCCCTGAGGGCCCTGGCCTGTGCAGCTCAGCTTCCCTGGGATCATGTGGAGGCACAGTCGAAAGGACAGATGGAGGGACTGTGTCCTTTCCTCACAGCTGCCATGCCCTCTCTCTCCACCGGCTTAGCCAGGCCTGGTCAGGGAATGGTCAGACTCCCCGCCTCCACTTCCTCACATTCCATTCCCTCGCTAGCCTTGCAGTCTTGCTCTTGTTCCTGTCCCACCCCAGCTCCATTCTCTGCAAGACCATTCATTCATTTTTTTCAAGAGATATTCAATAAGCATTCTTGTCATTATTATGGGTACAGAAGTGAATAAGAAAAATTAGGTCCCCTGCTGTCTTGGAGTTTACCTGGTGGTCAGGGTTAATGGATAATAAACAAATAATGATAATTTTAGATATAGATTATGGATATAGAAGAAAACCCAAAATGTGATGGAGAATGGGATGGGGGCTCCTGTACACCGAGAGTCGGGAGAGATTTTTCTAAAGAGTGACATTTGAGTTGACAACTGATTGGCTAGTAGGAGCCAGCTCTTTGAGGGTCTGGGGTGTGAGCGTCCCAGGCAAAGAAAATGGTGCCAAGGCACCCAGGATGGGAATAAGCTTGTGTTCAAGGAAGAGAAAGGCTGGGCTTGTGGAGCATCGTGAGTGAGGGGGAGTGGCAGGCAGTGAGGCAGAGAGTGGGCAGGGCTAGGCTGGGGAGGACCTCCCAGGCCATGGTTGGGAGTTGGGATTTTGGTTTGCATGTGATTAGAAGACATCGGAAGATTGTTTAGTAGGAGCATGAGGAAGTATTAGATGGTTTAAGCAGGACAGTGATAACATTTGATGGATTATCTTCAAAGGGTTGGGGTTCAGTTAATCACAGTGCTCAGTTCACTGCATATCATCACCATAGCAGTACAGCATCCCAAGCGATGCCTTCACATGGATGGTCTGAGGGTGCAGCCTGGAGTGATGCAAGGCATGCTTTTCTTCCCAGCCTCCTCACTGCAACAGTGTGCATGTAACATCTTCCTATGTGCCCTGGTGGAGCCCAGGGAGAATGTCTTTGGGAGTATGCCCAGGAGCAGGGCTGTGGTCAGGGGCACATGTCCACTTAAGCAGCCCAGGCATTGCCGGGAGCTCTCCTGCATGCCGCCCTCCTGCATGCCATGTCTCTCTGTCCCCCTCCTGCATGCTTTTCCCCTCTGCCCCCTCCTGCATGCCATGCCACTCTGTCCCCCTCCTGTGTGCTGTTCCTCTCTGCCCCCTCCTGCATGCTGTTCCCCTCTGTCCCCTCCTGCCTGCTGCCCCCCTCCTGCAGTGCCCGAAGTGCCTACATCCTCACCACCTTGCAGTCTCTGGATTTCTAATTTTTATTGATATAATGGGTAAAGTGCCAGCTCATTGTTGTCTCAGAGTGCATTTTTTCCTGATTACTAATGAGTTTGAATGTTTCTTTATATGCTTGCTAGCCTTTTTTTTAATTCTTTTGATTTAAAAAATAAAATCCCTCTGGCCACTCATTGGAGGATTGCTAGTGGGGAGAGGGGCCAGGATGGAGGAGGGACACCAGGTAGATGGCTGCCCCACAGTCCAGGCGAGAGGTGCTGGAGGCTAGCAGCAGGGAGAGAAGGGGGCGGATTGGGGTATATCTGAAGGCACAGCCAACAGGGTGTGGGTGGTGAGGCTTTCAAAGAGGAATCAAAGATGACTCAACTTTTAAACTGAACAACTGGATGAATGATAGTGCCATTTACCAAGATGAGGAATATTGGGGGAGGAAGCAGAGGGTTTGCTTTGTTGGTTTTGAATTGTTGGTGGGGGATGGAAATCGAGATCGAACCTCTCTCCACATCTAATATTCCTCTCCATTCTGACCCCTCTCTCACACTGGATGGCGTTGGCTACGCTTCATTTTCTTTCTGGGAACCCTCTGCTTCCCGGTTTCCATGGCACTGCACTCCCTGGTTCTCCCCATCCCTCTGTGGCCATTTGTCCACCCTGCCTGCCCTCGGAGAGTCATGAGACTTTCCCTAAGGGGTCTCATCACTTCCCATGGTTCCAGTCACAGCAGACTCTGGTGCTTCCCAGTGTCTCCCTCCAGACCAACCCTTCTCTGAGCATCAGTCCCCTATCTCTTTCTACAGGACCATCACCGGGATGTTCCACTGTCATCTTCTGTGCAGTGTCCCTAAATGAACTCATTACCTTCTCCCAAGCCTGCTTCTCTGGCTGTGTTCCTTCTATTGTTAACAGTAGCTATTATTTACTGAGTTGTCTAAGATACATATGGGGAATTTCATACTTCATCCATTCTAAGACACATATTTCCCCCCAGCTTTTACTATCTTACAGTCAGAGGCATCTCACAGTTGCTGTTGGCCAGGCAGCAGTTATGATGAGGATTTTACTATCTGCATGTTTGCAAACTTGGTCATGGTTGCTCAGAGTATAAACCTTTGAATTAAAGTTTGCATTGTAGGAACTACACCATGAGCTTCTCTTTGCTTGTTAGCCTTTTATGTTTATTTTAAGAAGTCACTGTGGATGCTCTGTGGAGAATTGTTGAGTTTAATTGCTGCTTAAAATGTCTTAGAAATATTACACTATTATTTGGCATTGAAATGAAAAGTTATTGTGTATGAGAAAAGGCATGGAAATAGAGTGATGGGGCATAAATTAGATAATAATGCAAATATTCATCATTGAAGGAATGACTGAAATTCCACATTTTGTTGCAAAGCAACCACCAAGTGCTTTCCCAACCTAAGGAAGGACAATACCCACAAGTAACATTACCTCTGTTTCTTTTTTTTCTTTAAAGTAAGATTTGTACTTTTTTCTCTTTTTTGAATTTCTTTTTTCTTTTTTTATTACAGTAACATTGGTTTATAACATTATATAAATTTCAGGTGTACATCATTATATTTTGTTTTCTGTGTAGATTACGTCATGTTGACCACTCAAAGACCAATTACAATCCATCACCACACACATGTGTCTAATCACCCCTGTCGCCCTCCTCCCTCCCCACTTCCCCTCTGGTAAGCACGGATCCAATCTCTGTCTCTATGTGATTGTTGTTGTTTTTGTCTTTTACTTATGAGTGAGATCATACGGTATTTGACTTTTGCCTTCTGACTTATTTCACTTAGTAAAGTACCCTCAATGTCCATCCATGTTGTTACAAATGGCCTATTTCATCATTTCTTATGGCTGAGTAGTATTCCATTGTGTATATATGCCACATCTTCTTTATCCATTCGTCCCTTGATGGGCACCTATGTTGCCTCCAAGTCTTGGTTTACATTCAGTTGTGAATAACGCTGCAGTAAACATAGGGGTGCATGTATCTTTATGCATTCGTGTTTTCATGTTCCTTGGATAAATATCCAGCAATGGAATAGCTGGATGGTATGGTAGTTCTATTCTTAATTTTTTGAGAAGTCTCCATGTTGTTTTCCATAGTGGCTGCACCAGTTTGCACTCTCACCAGCAGTGTGCAAGAGTTCCCTTTTCTCCACATCCTCTCCAACGCTGATTATTTCCTGTCTTGTTAATTATAGCCATTCTGATGGGAGTGAGGTGATATCTCATTGTAGTTTTGATTTGCGTTTCCCTGATAAATAGTGATGTTGAACATTTTTTCATATGTCTGTTGGCCATCTGTATATCTTCTTTGGAGAAATGTCTGTTCAGATCTTTTGTCCATTTTCTAACTGGGTTGTTAGTTTTTTTGTTGTTGAGATGTGTGAGTTCTTTATATATTTTGAATATTAAGCCCTTATCAGATATATTGTTTGCAAATATCTTCTTCCGAATTGTTAGGTTGTCTTTTCGTTTTGTTAATGATTTCCTTTGCTATGCAGAAGCTTTTAAGTTTGATGTAGTCTCATTTTTAAATTTTTTCTATTGTTTCTCTTGCCCAGACAGACATAGTACTTGAAAACAGAGTGCACTGCCTGTGTTTTCTTCTAGAAGTTTTATGGTTTCAGGTCTTACATTCAAGTCTTTAATCCATTTTGAGTTAATTTTTTGTGTGTGGTGTAAGATAATGGTCTACTTTCATTCTTTTGCGTGTGGCAGTCCAGTTTTCCCAACACCAATTATTGAAGAGACTTTCCTTTCTCAATTTTTGGCTTCTTTGTTGAAAATCAGCTGTCCATAGATTTGTGGGTTGTTACCTTTGTTTCTGAGATAACATGTCAAAGGGCTGCCTTCACACATGGGGCAGGGTCATTGAAGGCAGTTGAAGTTGCCAGTGTTTTCTTTTTATATTTTTCCTAAGTGGAAAATAAACTATGTTCATTTTATAATCAGTGGAGTCTTAGGTTGGGTGAAATATGATCGTTCTAGATGCTTCGTGCTCCACCTCCAGTCAGCCACCAAGTCCTGCAGTTACAACCTCCTTAGCAGCTCTTGGATCCGAGCACCCCTTCCTGTCCCCACTCTACTGCTGTGTTTCAGGCTTTCATCGTCTCGTGCCAGGACTATTATGATGGCCTCCTAACAGGTCCCCTGGCCCCTTGCTTGTCCCCAAAGATCCATTCTCCACACTGCCACCAGAGACATTTTGACTATAGCGCACATCTGATCCTTCCTCAGCTTCCCATTGTCTACATGTTAAAGCCCAACTCATTCACGTCTCCCTAAACAGGGTCCTACCTTCCTCTCCAGCCTATTCTCTTCCTGCGTCCAGTCCCTGCCCCCTATTCTCCAAGCACATGCCTGCTGACATGTCAGCCTGTCTTATGGACCCTGGAATGGCCTCCATCCTCTCACTTACTCCCTAATCCTGTCCCACTTGTGAACTCCTACTCATCTTTTGAGTTCCAACCCAAGGGTCACCTCTTCTATGAAGCCCTCCTTGATTCCCTCCCTAGACCACCACTGTTCACCAGATAGAGTTGACCACTCCCTCCTATACTGCCCCCTGTACCCTTCCTCAGACTTCTAAATGTCCCATGCTAGAAAAAAGTGAAGTACATTTTGGAATAGCCACCAAACAGAATATTATGTAGCCATTAAAAAGGATGACATGGGAAGATAATTAATGATAAAGTGAAAAAAGCTGGGTGAAAGTTGTATATACATTCTGATATCAACTAAAATGTAAATGCATTGAAAAAAGACTAAAAGAAAATATGTAAAAATTTAATAGTGGATTTCTCTTGGGATTATGGATGATGTTTATTCTTTTATGAATCTAGTTTTTAACTAGGTAGGTATTACTGTCCTAATTAGAAAAAGTATTAAAAACTCTCTTACCATAATTGGAAAAATTATGTAAAGCTTTATGCAAGGTATGTTTTTGATGCATTTCTGTGGCTGTTTCTTCAGCTTGCTCTTTCTCCCATGGCAGGTTTTATGGCCGGAAGATGGTGAATATCTTGATGTCCAACACGAAGTTTGATGCGTTTCTGAAGCAGTCCCTCCCATCTCACGACTTGCGGAAGGTCATGGCAGCCATTAAACAGCGGGTGAGTGGCGAGGTGTGGGTGGGTCTGGGTGGGGTCACAGCTGAGCCTGGCAGCCCTTGCTCCACTCGGGGAGGGGGGAGCGTGTACCAGAGGCTTTCATTTCCTCCTTGACTCCTGACAGGTGGGATCTCCTTCCCCCTGTGCTCGACCTGGTTCTGCCCCTCACTACCTGTGTCGCTCAAGCATCCCTGGGCCTCTGCGCCTTCATCTGTTAAATGGGGATCTTGACCCCTGACCCTACTACCACTGCTCTGGAAGGCTCTGAAGCTCTCCCAGGAGGGAGTAGAGATTTCTCTTGTTATGATCTAGGCTGGAGTGTCTGGCAGGTCCCCAGAGGCCACCCATTTTGGCTCATCTTCTGTGTGTATTTTTCAAGGGACTAGAAGATGGTGAGGACCTTCCATCTGCCAAGGGCCGCAAGGTGTCAAGGAGCCTGGTGGTGTGTGAGAATGGGCTGCCCGGCGAGCTCGGGTATGGCTGCTCTTGTCTCTCTGGGGCTCCACCTCCAAGACTGTGACAGAGATGTTCTGCTTGCTGTGGGCCAGGAGTGGCTCTGGGAGGGCGTGTGGGTCTGGGCTACAGCTGAGACCTAGTTGCGTCTGCAGAACTCATGAATGAACATTCATTTCTGGAATGTGTTCCCCCACCCAAATCTGGAGAGACCAAATGCCGGGATCTGGAGCATCTGCCAGTGGAAGTGGGTTCCTGCAGTCTCGCCTGAGTGGGTGCCATTCCACTGGTACAGGTGGGGCATGTTGTTGGTCAGGCTAACTGTGTGAGCTCAGTGTTTCTCCGCTCACTTAAGGCAGCAGATCCTTTCACCATCAGAGAGGCCAGCCTGGGACTAATTTAGATACAGAGCTGGGACCAAGGCAGATGAGAAGGAATGGGCTGAGGGGCTGGATGGGGGCAGCTCGGAGCTTGAAACCAAGCCAGAATCTGATGGTCGCTCCTGTGCCTAAAACTTAAAACTCTTCCACAGTGTCCCTGGAGGTCCACATCTGAACTCCTTAGCAGGGCACCCACGGAACTCCCCGCCCCCACCTCTTCAAGGGTAACTTCCTGCCTCTCTCCCATGCAGCCTCTCTCAGCTAGACCAGGGCGACTCCCGTTCCCTGCCTCTCCATGCACTCTCTACCTACTGAGCCTTTGCTCATGCTGTGCCTTTGCCTTGTGCTGTGCCATCTGAACCTAGAATGTGCCTGTTTATTTTGTAAAATTGGGATCACCCGTCACCCTCTTTCAGAAGCTCTGTCTCTGACACTCTGTGTCCCCATGTCCTCCGGGTGGACAAGTTGCCCCTGTTCTTCAGTCCTCTCTCAGCCCCTTGACTTACCCTTCTCCCATTGGTTTGTGAGTGCCTTAGAGCAGAGACTGTGTCTCTCATCTCATTGTTCTCGGTGCCCAGCACAGCTCTTGGCGCTCAGTTGGCAAAGAGCGTGGAATGTGGGAATGAAGGACAGAATGAATGATGTTTGGGCTCTGTGGTGTGGGACCCAGGTGTAGGGCATGAGCTCATAGACCCAGGCTCTGAGCTAGGTTGGGGGATAGGATTTCTGTGTCGATCTGCCCTCATGCTGGTTGGAAGGGGCCAGGGGGACACAACGGGCATGTGATCCTGGCACAAGAGAACAGTGCTTCTTAACATTTCCCTAGTTACTAGAGGAGTGTGAGCAGGTCCTGGACAACCAGGGGTCAAGATGCAGGCACCTAGCAGGATCTTCCCTACTCCTAGATCTTTTTGTGGATTCCCTACTTCCTCACTGCAAGCTTTTTCTCCTATGTTTCACATGTCTTCTGAAAAGAGAAAAAAAGGCAGGAAGAGAGAGCCCTGCCCCCTGACAAGGGGATGGGGCTCTAGGCAGCCGTATTCCATATTCCTCTAGGCAACCCTGAGGAAAAGGGAATTCCAGAGTCCCCAGGGCCAGTGTTCCCAAGCAGCAAGTGAAGAAGCTGGGGGTGGGCTAAGCTGCAGGTGACACTCCCGTCTCAGGCCCACCTGTCTGTGTGAGGGGGCATGGGACAAGAGATGTGCCCACCCCTTGGGGCTGCCTGGATCAGATGCTCCTTCCACATAGGCTCAGTTCCAATGGCCCGCGGCTGGCTGGGCTGCGCTCCTCCATGCGAGGTGGCTTGGAGATGGTAGAGCAGCTGCGGGAGCTGACACGGCTGCTGGAGGCCAAGGAGTACCAGTCACGGATGGAAGGTGTGGGACGGCTCCTGGAGCACTGCAAGGCCAAGCCAGAGCTCATCACCGCCAACCTGGTCCAGGTGAGCACTGCCCCACGGCTGCCTTCCTGCCTGTCTGTCCCTGGGGGTGCAACTTCAGTTTGGAAAACTCGGAACAGGGTTAGACCTTGTGTCAGACCCCTCAGGGTAAAGGGAGCCCAACCAGCACTTGCTGTCCAGTTGCCTTGGTAATGCCACAAGACTACTGGGAAGTGGCCAAAGGGGCGAGGGCACTGCCTCTGCCAGAGATGGCTCAGGGATGTCCTGGGCATCTCTCGCCCCTCTAGCAGATTTATGGGGAGGAGGGCAGAGGTGGAAGATGCTGGGGCTGGGGGCCGCTCCTGGTCTAGCTATGCACATTTTGTTTGGGAGGCAGAGCGTGTGGTTGACAAGACAACTGGGTCAGTATGGCTGGACAGGCAGGTTAGGAGCGGGCACAGGCCTTTCACAGGCTGGAAGCAGGGCAGATGTCTGCTCCTTCCAGGAGCGAGGCTGCTGACAGTCAAGCCACATAGCAGAGTAGTCAAGACACAGGCTTAAAGTCAGCAAACCTGGGTTTCCATCCAAATTTCTTACTAGCTGTGTGATCTGGGGCAAGTCATTTAACCTCTTTCAGCCTCCGTTTTTCTTTTGTTTTCTTTTGTTTTTAATGTGAAGTGAGCATGAGAACACCTGCCTCTCGGGTTGTTAAGATCACCTCACGAAACAGAGAGGGCAGAGTATCCAGCATGATACTCTAGGGCTGTGCACACAATGGGTGCCCAATATGTGCTCATTCCTCCCTCTTACCCCCTCCTCTTTTGAGAGGGGAGCTCTTCATCATTGGGAATATTTGGGCATAGGTTGGATGACCCCTGTCACAACGCAGGAGGAATCCTTGCCCAGGATGGATGGTTGATCTGTGGGACTCCTGCCCAGCCTGGGTTCCCATGGGCTCTTGGTTTCTGTTCCCTCAATAGGTCTTTGATGCTTTCACCCCAAGGCTTCAGGATTCCAACAAGAAAGTGAACCAATGGGCTCTGGAGTCCCTCGCCAAGATGATTCCCCTCCTGAAAGAGAGCTTACAACCTATGCTGCTCTCCATCATCGTCGCTGTTGCAGACAACCTCAACTCCAAGAACTCAGGGATTTACGCTGCCGCGGCGACTGCCCTGGATGCAATGATTGAGAGTCTGGGTGAGCCTCCCGCCGCGGCCCTCTCTTGGCACTGGGAGGCAGCTGGCTCCCTTCCTAGTTCTTCCCTAGCGTGGGCCCACCCTTCCTGCCTGGGACTCAGCAGCGCAGTGAAAGGCACTGGTTGGCTGTCAGGCTGAAGGTTACCTGAGAGGCTGCATAGGGCAGGGGTCGGCAGCCCAGGGCCTCTGAGGTTCTTGGTTTGCAGGCTTTTCCACGTCACATTGACCCATGTGTCTTAGATGGTAAGAAGTGGAGGAGATGTGGAGATGATCTAGTCTTTCCTCCTCATAGTACATGTGACAGAGATGACTCACCCAGGGTGACACAGCACCATGGTGAGTGAGCCAACAGGGCACTGACGGAAAAACAGGTCAGGATTGCCAGGAAGGACTGGGGAAGAGTTGTCAGCAATTTTTTCAGTTGCAGAGATGGTAGCAGTGGATGTGGCTTGTATGGGGATCAGGCAGGATGCTGGGGAGACCGCAGGGCCAGCCTGTTGGAGAGGACAAGGCTAATGGGCTGGCTACCTTGATTGTCTGGCACAGGAGTCTGGCCAGGACCCCATTGTCTTTTTTGAGCATTGGATGGATGAGAGTTCCCTTTTAGGAAGATTGTTTGGGGCCAGGGCTTGGGGTGGAAGGGATTTGGGGTGAGGAGTGGGGAGTGAGCATGGAGTGGAGATTGGGGGAGGAATGAAAAGAAAAAAAGGAGGGAGCTATGGGGGAGACATCAGGAAAGGCAAGAGCTCCTCAGATCCTCATGTGCTTTGCAGCATCACACCTTGGTTCTTGAACGTTAGGTGGAATTTTTGGTGCATCTACTTCTGTTCTCCATTCCTTTCATAGATGATGAGGAAGTGATATTTGCTGTATCTAGTACATAGACTGAAGTGCAAGTTCAAAACCTCAGGTGTGAGTGAGAATGTAGTACATGAGTAGACTTATGTCCAGACCAGTAGAACCATGAGTTTTCACAAACCAGTCTTGCCTCAACATGAGAAACTTATGATCTGAGACCCGCCCTTGCTTGCCTTGTCACCGTATGGACCAATGAGCACAGAGCAGCGTCCTGCCTTTAGGATGCACAGAGCTTCCCCATGGTGAGGCTGAAAACACCGCCTGGCACACATCCCTCCTCCCCATCCCTGTACCCTGGCCTGAGCCCAGCTGCCTGGGGCTGGGACGGCAGCTGTGTCCTTGGCTGGAGCCTCTAGGAGAAGTTTCAGTTACAAATCAAAGGCCTGGTCAGGCCCTTCTCCGCCTCTTGAGTTCATAAATATTGTCAATTTCCTCTCTTCATCTCAGAGGGGATTTATGATTTGCTGAGTGTGTTGCTGTAGAACAAACAATATAAATCCAGCTCTAAATGACGGCTTGTTCTCAGTGCGGCTCTGGGTAAGTGAGATTGCTGTTGCCAGTAACCAAGGCTCTTGGTAAATCACCAGTGGCCCTGGATTTATTGGGAAAACCTGCACCAAGCAAAATAGTCCTTAGATATTTGAAGAGGATAAACACCCTTGTCTGGGAGAGAGCTTTTAACTCTTCCCTCTCCAGGAGTTTCAGGTCCCCTTCGTGCCGTTGCGCCGGCCTCCTTGAGTATGCTGGAGCTCTGGGGCTTTGGGCTCCAGAATCTGCTGTCTCACGTTGTTCCAAGACTCAGGACCCCTCTACTTGGGGCCCTGTTGTACCCACCTGGGCTGGACACCCTGGAAAGCAGGCCTGGAGATGGCCTGCTTTTGTGATCTGCCCACACCTAGAGGCAGGTTGCAGCTTACAAGAAGATGCCTATAGTTCTCCTTCCTCCTGGGACACGGCCCCCTCTGGTCCCTCAGCTGGAGGATCTGGTGCGGGGAGAATGGAGACAGGTGTGAGGGGTACTGTCCTCCTCTCTGATCCTAGGGTCAGCGCTGGCCTGGAATAGAATGCGATTGGTCTCACAGGGATGGATAGAGCCCAGAAATCCCCTGGCAAACGGCCCCTCTGGGGTCCCAAGTGTGAATAACGGGGTCTTGGCTCCAGGTCATTTTGAGCAGGTGTGTCAGGGGGCTCTCGAGGCCACGTGGCTTTGCCGTGAGCCATACCCTCTCGGTCCAACCAGCAACATCGGTTTTGGAAGTTTTCTTAACTATGAAGTAACGAGCTGATTTCTATATCCACAAAGAACACAACTGGAGGGATTCCATTTGCCAACAAGAATCCATCACTGCCAGGGGGAGCCAAGGGTAGAATCACGCTCTCTCTGAGAATGGTTCTCATCTGCCTGGAATGGTGTGAGCCTGGCCTGCAGAGGGAAACATGGATGCAAGTAACTACACTTCCCACTGTCCCAGGGGAGTGGGTGGTAGAAGCAGAGGCTGGGACAGGTGTGACAGAAGAGAAGGGGTGTCAATCTTCCTTCCCATATCACCCAGGCTGAGCCTGGTGGCTTTAGTCAACCCTTAGCACCCTGAGGCCCCTTCTGGAAGTGGTGTGGAGCCACTGAGCAGAGAGAGCTTTCTCCCAAGCCTACTTCTTCATGCCCCACCGGGGAGTCTGGGCTCCAGGATGGAGAGGAACTGTGAAGTGCTGTGAAGCACTTAAAGGTGGAGAGTCACAAAGCAATGGCTCAACATGTTACTGTTTGTTTCATGCTCGATTGGGGTGGGGGGCAAGTGGATCAAGAACACAGCCAGGACATCTGCTGGCACGAAGTCCAGATCACACAGCCAAACTGGGAAGTTGGTCTTCTTAGGCGATCTCTTAAGAGCCCTCTTGATTCTGGAACTCATGATAAAGTTGACTCATCAGCCACCACATCTCTTCTAGCTCCTTGGTTTTCCCTAGGGCGAGTGGGGCAGGTGGTGTGTTGGGTGAGAGAGCAGGTGGGGATTTCTGCCCACGTCCCCGTTTTAGGAGGCGGTGAGGAAGGAGACATGTTGGCCACCTTGCTCCCTGACCTCTGCCCTTTGTCACTGCCTGCCTCAGGGCCTCTCCAGGGCTGAGCCTGGAGTGGTATCCTTTCTACTCAGCACCAAGACCTTCTGATTTCAGGGGAGTTATTCTGGGGTTCAAGGCAGTTCCTGAGCAGACTGGCTGGTTCTGACTCTGGGCTCTGTTACTGGGTCAGTTACAGAAGAAACTTCACTAATGAAAACATCAGGCTGCTGACAGCTCACCCACTCCTGGCCAGACTGTGTGCCAAAAGGAGTTCTCTTAATTTAGCGCAGCCCCTGGCCGGTGCTGGAGAGAGCAGATAAGCTTGGAAATGGGCGGCTTCGCATCTACTTTTGACTTTAAATTCATTACCTTATATAAATCTTAGGACCAACATTATATTGTTAACGGAATTTAAAAATTCATCTTCGGTGCCCCTCTCATATACCAACTGCTTAAAAATGTCTCTGTCTTCCATTTTCTGTCTGCATGAATACAAATTTCCCTGGTTAAAAAGCATAATGTAAATACTTTTTTGACTTTGCTTCTTTCATTTAAAACTCCTCAGTTTCTCATGCTATTATGCAGTCTTTCTAATTAACTTGAAAATATCAAGTTTACTTTCCACCACTGTAAAAGTCATACTTATTAATTATTGAGAAAATGGAAAATACAAAGCATTTGGAAGGGGAAAAAAACTCATTTATAAAGAAAAACCTCCCAACTCCTGAAAGAAATTATTAACATTTGGCATTTTTCATTTTAGATATTTTTTCTGTGCATGTTGGTGTACAGAGTCATGGTTATATCACACATTTAAATTTGCATCCTGCTCTTAAACAAAGCAGAGCATGCTGGGCCAGCTCCCGTGGCCTAGTGGTTAAGTTTGGTGCACTCTGCTTTGGTGGCCTGGGTTTGGTTCCCAGGCATGGACCTACACCACTCATCTCCCAGTGGCCATGCTGTGGTGGCAGCTCACAAACAAACAACAAAAAGAGGGAAGATTGGCAATGGATGTGAGCTCAGATGAGTCTTCCTCTGCAAAAAAAAAAAAAAAAAAAAATGCAGAGCATGAGTATTTGCATATAATTACACACAAGTCACTTGCGACAGCTCTGCCCCACGCTATACCATAGCTTGCATTTTTCTGCTGAGGTGGGTCATTCCTGGTTTTCCTGTGATGAACAGACCTAGTTTTGGTGGCCGCGGAGAATTCGGCTGTGTGACATCGTAACTTACTGAGTCCTGAGGTTGTTCTTGGGAGTCCAGTTTGACTCCAGTTTCTTTGCTGTCACTGTCCCCACTACCGTAGTTTTTATGCTTTCTGAAAAGCTCTTCTCTGGCTTCCCAGTAGCTTGGGATGATGTGGCCTGGTGGGCTCAGGGCTTGGCTGAATGGGACGGGTGCAGCCCCCTAGACCTCTGCCTCATTGTAGAGGGGGAGGCGAGGCCCGAGGAGGACAGGCTGCCTGGCCTGCCAGCTGGTGGCTGTTTTCTCTCCACTGCACGGCTTTGCTCACCTTTGGCGTGGCAGCGCCGTGGCCAGCCGGGGCTTCCTTGTGCTGCAGCCTGTGAAGAGGAGGCTTTGCATGCCCTAGACGAGGCTCATGGAGCATGGGTGTCAAGGTTTCAAAAGTTAGATCCCAGCCTCTTATTTGATCTCTCCACTGTGAAGCTTGCTGGGCTTTCAGAGCATTTTAGGGTGATAATAATAATAGTAGCAATAATAGCTGATACTGACATCATAATTATATGTTTGAGGCACTTTCCTGAGCATTATGTCAACTCGCTTAATTCTCACAGCAGCTCTGTGAGGAAGGTCCCAGTTTTATCTCCATTTTATAGATGAGGAAACTGAGGCTGAGAGGATAAGTGACATTCACACTAAGATGTGGAAGAGCCAGGATTCAATCTAGGCGATTCAGTCCTTCCATCCGGGACCCCGAGTGCACACCCTTAACCACCGTACGATACCGCCTTCCATGAATCCTGGGTGAGACCTGGAAGGTGAGCCTTCACTGTGAAAGTGGTCAGAGGAAGGGAAGCCAGCTCCCTGGGGCATGTGCCCGGGTGTGTAAACCAGCATGGGCAACCACTGTCTCTGCTTTAATGTTACCCTGTGCCCTGCAAACATTTACTGAGCACCTGTGGTGTGCCAGGCAGTGTGGGAACATGGTCTGGCCCAAAAGTCGGCTAGATGTGCATTTTCAAATATTCTCCAAGTTCTTCACCTCTCTCTGCATCCAAGAGGCCGTGTCAGTGGCCAGGAGTGGGGAGGTCCGGCTGCGTCCAAAGAATGTCCTGGATTGAGTATTGTGGGGGAGACCAAGCAGAGAAAAGTCCTCATTCTCAGAGGCAAGCTCATGGCTAATGATGGGCATGGGACAAATAGAAGCACCTGGAAACAATAATGCATAAAACCTCTTCTTATACAACTACAGCTTTACCAAGACACTCTGAGACTGATTCTTGCTAACTGCAGTATTCTAGAGGCTGGCACCTCTTCTATCTTCCAGAGCAAATTACTTTATAGACTCTTGCCTTATGGATGGAGCTGTTGCAAGCAGCAGAGATGTACGTGTGTACATGTTCCTGTCTATATCCTTCCAGGCCTCAGGAAGAGAGCAGGAGGAGCAGGAATTAGCTTTTAGCTAGAACGGTCGGCTGATGGGAGAAGCAAAGCTTTGATTGCACATCTATGGGGATGCTGGCACTCTGTGCTGGGCGATTGAAGGAACTTGGAAAAAGTGGAACCTGTCTAAAAAGACTGGTGTCACCTCCCAGGGCCCCAGGGGCTGGCTGTGGTAACGCCCCTCACCTCGCTGACAGGTGCAAGCAGGCCCCAAGCCACGGCCCTGAAAAATGCATTTTCTTACTTGTCCCGCCTCCCACTGAATTATGCTGTGATTGCTGTGGTTGCAAACTGTTGAGAGCTGGGTGTGCCGGGTGCCTTCACAGGCCACGGCAGAGGCCACCTGGAGGTCAGAGGAGAGCAATCCGACCTCAGGTGTATTTCCCAGGTTAGCGCACTTTTCCCAGGTGAGGGGTCGCTTTCCTTGCCTCGCATGTCTGTGTGAGGAATGCGGGACTTCCAGTTTAATGGTTTGAGAAACCAGGAGATGTCAGCTGGACTGGGGAGGAATGAGCACGTTCTAAATTCAGTACCTGTGGGATCCTGCTGGAGTCGACTTTAGAAATACAGTCAAAAAATGCCAGAGAGCCTCTTTATCCCGAAACATCACCTGTGATTTCACCTTTAGTGGTTCGTCGCTGATAAATGCTCCTTCAGAATCCAAGTGGGGAGCGCTCATCCCCAGGCTTCACCATGGGTGTGGCTGGGAGCAGGGAGAGCTGGAGTGCGGGGCGCGTATGGGGGAGCTGGGACAATAAACAAAGATGAAAACTCCCTCTTTTCCCTAAGCCTCGTGAAAGGTGAATGGGGGCATGTGGGGGATCAACTTTGCTGTCTTTATTTGTGTGTCATCTGGGCCTGGGTCTCACACAGTGGGGTTGTATATAAACTATTGAGAGATGATATGTGCCCCCCAACCTGCAAGCTCCTTCCTCTGACCCTACCAGAACCAGCCAGGTACTTCTGCTCCTGATAGGGAGACAGCCATCCTGGTTTGCCAGGGCCTGAGAGGTTTCCCGGGAAGTGGACTCAGTGCTGAAACGGGGAAGGTCTGGGCAGACCGAGACGAGTTGGTCAGGCTCGCTCCTGAACCCCAGGCTCTTGGTTACAGGAGCATGGCACTTCCCACCCTGGGTTAGGGTTCACTTTTAAGTGTCTGTCTCCTCATGAAAGGAGTCCCTTAGAGGGGAAGAGGAGGAGGAGGAGCGGGTCTTATTTGGTTTCTAGCTGCATGCCTATTACAAAGAGATATCAGCAAATGTTCAGTGTAGAAATAGCTGGCCATCTGGCTGTGGGGAATTCTATTGCTTAGAGCATAAGTTCAGGCTTTGAGGAGAGCCATAGTTTCTGAATCCTGACCCCAGCCCTTTACTGACCTTTGGTGTGACCATGGCTCAGTGCCTCAGCTTCCCCTAAAAATGTATCTACATATCCACATCTATATTCATGTATCTATCTATCTCTTTCATCCATCTATCTGTCTATCTAGCTATCAATCATCTATCATCAATCACCTATCTATCAATCATCTATCTATCTACCTATCTATCTGTCATTAATCACCTGTCTCTATCTATTTATCTGTCTACCCTCTTTTGCCCCAAAGCTCACAGCAATTTTGAGGAAGCACAGACAGTATGAACCAGATCTGTGGGAGTAAATGAGGTCCATTTGGAAGCCAGTTTAACTATGCTAAGCCACTCGATCTTCCCCAAACACCCCATGTACATTCACTTTTTAAGTAGCCCAATTGTGACCTGGAAAAATTAATTCAGCTCCCAGAAGGGCCTCCTCACATAGGTGTTGTGGGTACCTGGCACAGCATCACGGCCACTGATGCTCTCCATCTCTTCCAGACAACCTTTGCCTCCTACAAGCATTTGCTGGGCGGGTGCGTTTCCTGAGTGGCCGTGCGGTGCTTGATGTCACAGAACGCCTGTCAGGTGAGCACCCCCACACCCCGCCCCCACCCCTGCCTCCTAGTCAATCTCGGTTCCTCTCTCCTGGCATGTGGTTGAACTACCCACTTATCTTAGACCAGAAATAATCACAGACCATTTAAAAATTTTGATAATCTGCTTTTTAAAGATAATCCTCACATTGCTAGAATACAGTCTTGGTTTTTGGTCAAAATAAGGCATGTTCATACATAACCAAAATAGTATGGATTTCTTCGTCTTTGCAAACAGGACTTCCACTAGACCAGAGGGCACTTTTGTGTGAATCAGAAAAAGCTGCTCTTCCGGACAGATGCTGCCTTGTGGGTGCCTGGCTTGGTCAGCAGCAGTACTGTCTTAAGAATTAGATAAAGTTGCCCCTTCTTCGACTTGCACAGCCTGGCAAGAGAGCATGCCCTGGATTTCAACCCCGCTTAAGCCCTCGGCCAGGTGCCTGGGACTGCGTTACGTGGAGATGGGGCCTCACCCTGAATCTGTTCTGCCTTGTTCAAGCTTCAGCCAAGGAAAGCTTGCTCCAGGACTGTGTCTTAAGGATGAGGCTCAAGTGATTTCATTCCGGGGCTGAGCGGCTCTTGAGGTGGCAGCATGGAAAGGACACAGGCTTTTGGGTGGACGGAGCCATTTGCTACCTGTCGACTGTGACCTTGGGCAGGTTACTTAACTTGGTTTTATCATTTTTCTTACTTGCTAAAAGCCTTCTCCCCTGTCTTAGGAAGGTCCTGTCCAGGAAGGAGGCAGAAAGACTCAGTTCGTTCTCTAGACTCCCAGAGGCCCTCCTAAAATGCGGGTGGATCATGCCACCCCCCTGCTTAAATCCTTGCACAGCCCCCAAGCAGTCTTCAGGATGGCGTCCAGGCTCCTTGGAGTGGCCCACGAGGCCCGTTGCTGCCTGGACCTCTAGGCTCTGCCCTGTAACCTCCGTCCCCTATTATATGCACTGGATCATTTAATGCTCATAACAACCCCACAAGGAGGGTGTGGGTTCCATGATTATCCCTTTTGTACAAAGAAGGAAAATGGAGGTCAGAAAGGTTAAGTGCCCAAGGTCCCTTGGCAAGTAATCCAGGATCTGTCCCCAGGAGACTGCTGCAGAGGCACGCCCTCACGCTCTGTGCTAAGCTGCCTCTCCCTGAGCGGCCCTGCCTTTGCTTCTGGGTGCCAGTGTGCTGCCCTCCTCACCTCCTCACAGCGGCTAAGGCTAATCTCCCATCCTCTCACCTTCCCCTACCCACAGGCTCCCGGCCTGCACAGCCCTTCTCCACCCTCCTTCCTCCACCTGGTGGGTGCCCACTTGGTTCTGACATCACCTCCTCTGTCTCTGTTCTCCCAGCCCTCTGGCCTGAGGTCCCACATGGTGCCAGCCTCAGTCCATTGGCCCACCCAGGGCCTCGCGGTGTCGGCCCTCAGAGGGTGCTCAGCACACGTTGTCTGGCTGGGAGCATCATTCCCGCTCCCCCGCCACCCCGTCTCTTGCTCCTGGCCTTGCCTCTGTGTCCTGGTTCTCTTACCGAAACCAAAGTGGGTTCCCTCCTGGCGAGTTAAATCAGACTCTCCAGCAGAAGTAGTTGTCTCACAAAGTAAAGTATATTTGCAACAAATAGGAGACCATGAGGACTCATTTCCAAAGTCATGGCGACCCCGAACAAAGGGAAGCAGGGACCTTTTATTTCGGATGGGGAATAATGAATATTCAAAAGGGAGAGGTGGGTATTCGCTTGTGCAGGCTCAGTTGGAAAACATGCTTCCACATACACTGCAGGTTATGGTGATAAGGCCTAAGCTCCTCCTGGAGAGGTGATCTTAGCATTAAAAATAAGGCAAAGGTCACAGGTGTAGCTCTCTGGTGAGGCTTGGTCTGGTTCAGGGTGGTTGGTGATAGCATCTCCTTAACATAACAAAAGGAAAACACTTTGGAAAAACAATTAAATGCTTCCAAACACCCGCTTGAGTTCCTGGGGGCGGGGGCAACTTGTGGGTGACAGTTCCATCCTCCCAGCGTCCCTGGAATGACCCCTTACCTCCCATCCAGGTGCCAGGCCTTCCCCAAGAAGTTGGGGCAAGTGAGGCGGGGCTGGGGGCCGTGATGCAGCCACAGTGCCGTGACGTGGGTGCCCTGGGATGGGAATGGGCCCACATAACTGAGACCCTCCTGGGTACCAGACAAGAACACTTTCTATTGCTCAAAATTAGCATTTTCTGGGTGAAACCCTTACCTGTCCTAGTATAGGTAATTTATGGGGCCCAGAGGCGGGCGGGTACTTCATTTTAGATTATCCATTTGCTGTAAATACTTTCCATCTATTTCCAAGAGATCCCAAAGCAAGAGTTTCTACATAGTTCTTCTGTTAATTTGGTGTCAGCCAGGAACAGAGAAGAAAATTTCAATTGACACAAGCTGGGAACTAATCATAGCACAGCTTAACAGGAGCAAATCTTGGCTAATTACTTCAGCTGCCTTTTAAGCTTGCGTTTAATGGGGTTTTCTTCCTCATGATGACTCCCAGGAGGGCCACTGCTGCTTCTGCCAGTTTGAAAGGCCCACCGCTGTCAGCCAGGTGACGGCCCCCTCCCTGGCCCTGGGGGCTGGGCAGCTGATGCCTCACTGATGGGAGGGAGAGCGTTCAGGTGCCAAATGTGGTGTCTCTGGAGGAGAAGTGGGCAGGGTCAGGTGAAACCCTTGCCCTTTGCTGGGGGCAGGGGAGCCCTGCCAGGGCCCGGTTTTTGAGAAAGTTCTTCCCTTTGTTTGCAGCTGAGTTTCCATGGAGATTTAGGAAAACTCTGAGTTGCAGTTGTTCGGCATAGGTGGCTAATCAGAGTTATTGGTTTTCTTTAGGTTCCTTCTGACTGTCTCCCTCTTATCTCCACTTCTCCTTCCCTCTCTCTCCCCCTCCCCACTCCCTCCCGCCTCTTTTGGAGCTCACTGGGTGGCTTTCCTGTGATGGTGCCCTCCCTTTGCAGCCTGTTTCCAGCACAAGGAAGTAACTCTCACCTCTTTGTCCCACTTCATGAAGCTGCTGAGGCGGCTGGGTTGGGTGTAGTCCTGCCCTCCCCAGTAACAAGGACTGCCTTTATTTCTGAGGGCTGTGTGACACTTGGGCAGCCTCAAGGGAAGCCCCACAGTGTGGGGTGCAGGCACCCTGAGGCCTGAAAGACAACGTACACCTTCTGCAGGAAATGGCACTGAGAGCATCAGGCTGAGCTGGAGGGGGGGGGAGGTCATCTTCTCTGGTTCTCTATCGTCCTCAACTGGCTCTGAAATCAGAGGGGCCCCGTGGGGCTCCTGCTGGAAGATATCCTGGGGGAATGGATGATGTTAAGCTAATGAGGGAAGGACAAATTGGGGGTTTCACTAAAAATAAAACAAAACTTCAGACTAGCCTCTGAAATGCGGAACCCCTAGAGGTTTGGGACAGCGAGAGGTGGAGAGAGCATGGGTTTCGGAGGCAGGCATGGCCTCTGACCTCTGCCGTTGTTGGCTGTGCGGTCTTGGGCAAGCTCCGTGATCCCTGAGAATTGGTTTCCTCCTCTGTGAAGTGGACGAGTGTCCGCCTCTCAGGTGCTGTGAGAATGAAATGGAGTCACGCTGCAAAGCTCTGAGCCCCAGACTCAGGGCGCAGGCAATGCTGGTTTCCTGGGGGTGTCTCGGCCCAGGGAACCTTCCAGTTTCTTGGCCCCATAAATAAATACAGCGCTGCTCTCAGCGTCATTTGCCTTCAGCAGCACTTATCCTTTGGCAAGATGACAGCAGAGTGCAAGGGTTACACAGCAGGCCTCGTTAGCACAAAGGCACTTAGAGTAACACAGCCATGGCTGGAGGCAGGAGCAGCCCCTCCGAAGCGACTTGGGATAGCCTTGATGTGGCTTTGACATTGGGGGCAACCCCGGTGTCTACCCTGCGGTGGAGGGCTGGCTGGCAGATTTAGCCTACTTCTGGCTGTTCTGGGGTTTGGAGAAGATGGGGGCCTTGTGACCAGATTTGGGGGCTTCATCACTGGGAGGAAGGGTCTGTGCAGAGCTCGACGCTTTACAAAGCACGTCCTCGCCTCCTGGATTCCTGCTGGTCTTCTTGTGAGCTTTGGCATCCAGACACTGGGGAGGCCACGGGTCTCTCATCTCCTGTTGGCTGTTTATTTTCCAGAATGCTCATTTGAGAGAGTCTTGACTTCTCTCCCTAGTAGGTTTTCTCCTTGTGAACTCTCATAGGTGGTAATGTGGATTAAATCAATGCTAGTACTGGCTACCTAAATAGTCACTTCATGTACATTTATTATCTAATCTCTAACAATCTCTAAAGTTTGGTTCGGGATTATCATCCTTACTTAACAGATTAGGGAACAGGCTCAGAAAGGTTGGGTGGCTTTCTCAAGCTCACACAGCTAGTAAATAGCAGAGGCAGGATTGAAATCCAGGTGTGTGTCCCTCTTTCCTCTCCCCTGGGCTGCAGGGACTGCTTATGACTGTCACGGGCCTTCAGCACTCTTGCCTTTCTTCCATTAAAAAAAAAATTAAAAATTATAGGTTTTTTTATGACTGGTTGGCATAAACATGAATATAAACCAGGCTGGATATCTTCATATTTTCTTCTTCTGATGTTAAAAGAAATTAAAACATTTCCAAGGGCTCCTAAACATGTCGTGAGCCCTAGGGAGTGTGTCTAATGGATTAGTCAGCACTGCTGGGCTGCTTTCCCTTTGAGGGACAGAGTCGGTGTCCAAAGAGAGGGCAGTGGGAGAGGGAGAGTGCCTGACTCAAGTATCTCTCCCCTTTTTCTGCCCCATAGTGCTGGTGGCCTCGGTTTACCCCCGAAAGCCCCAGGCCGTGGAGCGCCACGTGCTTCCGGTCCTCTGGTACTTCCTGAACAACATGCTCGGGAGCCGCATCCTGCCTGGGCTCGGTGGCAACGTCCGCACTGTGGTGTGCCGGCTGGCCAGGAGCCTCCGGGGGCAGATGGGCTCCCGGCTGCAGGACTTGGCCGCCGGCCAGCCAAAGCAAGTCCTCAAAACACTCCAGGACCTCTTACACACGGAATCCCTGTGAGGCAGCTCCGAGATCGCCGACCAAGGGCTGGAACCTGACAGCAAGAAGACTGGCAGCTCTCGCCCGTTTCGGCTGGATTCGAGATGGATCTGCAGTGGGCAATCACTATTTCTAATCTTATTTTATTTTTATGATGGAATAATCTCCTGGTCTACTTTCCCTTAGAGTTCCAGATGTACATAGTATATTTTGAAGTAGAAATAAAAGAATTACTTATTTTTCTAAGGTTTTATTATCTTGTACTTTTTTAACCTCAGAGAATTTTCCAGTAAATAGGTTTGTGACAAAGAAAACAAAACATGACAACAGCAAAACCAGCTGCAGATGATACTGAGATGAAAACTTAGGGAGAAACAGCGTAGCCCAGAGCCGCGGGTGGCAGACCATTTTGGGGCTGAAGCTCCCAGCTGTGAGCAACTCAACAAGCCCCTCTTGACCCAGAGTCCCTGAGTTGGTCATTCAGATCCAGTCCATTTGCTACGAGCCTGATTTGAGGTACGTGTAGCAGACGTCCCCGGGGGCATGGCGCTTCTGCCTTACAAAATCTTCAGTGAAGTGTCTGTTGGTCCCACGGGAACCTTCTAAGGGGATCTGTCTGGCTTATCAAAAGGCAAGGAGAGTTTGACATTTGCATTACTAAAAACCTTCTCTGGAAGCTGGCTTTTTGGCTAGCTCTGAAGAGGACTAGGCGACGTTTCACACTTGAAATAGCAGAAATGAAAGCGCGTGGTAGAGCAGAAAGTGCTACACGCATGCAGCCATCAAGCGGCAGGGGGGCTCTGAAGTTGCATGGTTACTCTGGCTGGGCCGATCATGGAGCTGGAGAGCTGTGTTGGATGCAGGATGGGCCAGGACCTGAGGAAGCTGAGAGAAGGCCTTGCCCACTGATAGAGCAGCCAGAGAAATGGGGCCCTGGCAGTGAGAAGGGGACATCTGGGGCTTGGGCTATGGACACCATAGGGGTGGCTCTGTTTTGCCTGGGGCCAGTGGCAGGTTGACAATGGTGTGACCAGAAAGAATGAGAACTCAGGTCATTACCTCAAACACCCGGGTAAGGTGAAGGCTGAAAGGGCAACATCCCAGTCCCGGCTGAGGAGGCCAGACCCACAGCAACACTCGGGAGCAGATCCAGGTAGCCGAGGCTTCATGCCAGCAAGTTTCTGGCAGCCCCACCAGTGGGCCGCTCTCCACCGTCACCCACCCCCTGGTATCACGTGAGTTGCACATCACTGTTCTGAGCTTCTGGGGAGTTCCGCCCACAGCAGGCTAGGAAGCCCCAAATCGACTCACTTATATATTTCCAAACCCCTTGGGTGCCCCTGGCTGAAGTAGCCGCTTTTCCATCCTGCCTGTGTTGCCAGGTGTAACTAGGTCACCCGCCCCCAATGCCCTGGCATGAGGTTGGGCATGGCACAATTATCTTGGGACCTGGGCTTTTAATAGGTGGCTTAAGTGTGACTTTGGGTAATTCCAGCCCCGGTGTGAGCTGCTTCTCACCTAATTGTGACCCCAGCAGGGGCTTCTCCACTGCTACCCTGTCCTGTGTTGATTCTGACTGAACCAGGTTAAAGGCCTCTTGATGGGAGCCGTCAAAGATCCCCAAAAAGCTGATTGTAAACATTCGTAAAGTTTTACACAGTTTAATTAATTGGTTTTGCTTGGAGTCTGAGCAGACTTCTCGGGTTTGGTCGGGACACTGGCATTTTCTGCTTGTCAAGTTCCTGGAACCTATCAGAAGATTTCAGGAGTTTTAAGAACTGTCGGAGCCCAGGGACGTGGAGTCTGGCAGGGATTTTGAAGGTAGAAATTAAGCTCAAAAGCCTTATCCTGTCTTCCTGCATCCAGGTCCCGACTTCCAAGAACACCTGCACGGCAGAAGCTTCCTGTTCCCTGTGCTCTGTCCCCATCCTCATAGGCGGAGGTGTTTAAAACAACCGAAAACAGCTGAAAAGCAAAGGATAAATTTTGCATGGTCCTCTTTTCCTTCCCTATTTCAGGTTTTAATCTAGCCTCTGGGCAGCTGGGCTCTGGGGTGACCCCTTGGCACCCCACTGGGGAGGGGCTGGGTGGTTCTGGTACCGCAGGAAATTTCAGCCTCAAAAGGTTTCCCACATCATTATTCTTAAAACAAAAGGAAGACAGCACGTTAGTAACCTGGGCCTGGGCCTGTTGGGAGGGCCCGCAGGAAGGAGTCCCAGTGGAAGGCTGGTCACGGGAAATGAAGATTGTCCTGAGAGCCAGGGGGCTGAACCGAGCCCAACCCGTGCATTGCTTGACTGTGTGTGTGTGTGTGTGTGTGTGTGTGCGCGCGCGCACACGTGTGGCCAGAAACTCCACTTGCTGAAGATGCCCTTGGGTGTGGGAATATAGCCTCTAGCTATGGAAGAGCTCTCTCTCTCTCTCTTTCTCCAATGTGACTGGTCTGAGGAATTCCTTGCTTAGGAATTTTTCATATTTTAGGAAAACTTTCCTAGAGGCCCCGCTTCTTGCCTTGTTTTCTCTTTCCTTTTTTGTCTCTTACCTTCATAGCGAAGTGTTTCTCTACTCTCACTATGCTTCAGAATCACCTGGTGAGATTTAAAACATACTCATGTCTGGGCCCCACCCCAGGAATTTTGGATTCAGTTGGTGTTGGGTGGGGCCCAGGCAGCTGTCTTGTCCTTTCTCCCTGCCCGCCACCCCCAGCTTTACTGAG
Organism: Equus przewalskii; assembly: GCF_037783145.1. Taxonomy (NCBI): domain Eukaryota; kingdom Metazoa; phylum Chordata; class Mammalia; order Perissodactyla; family Equidae; genus Equus; species Equus przewalskii. Next base: position 67,028,626 of record NC_091844.1, on the reverse strand, counting down.
ATATAATCAACAGAATAACATTATACTATTATAATAACATTAAGTTTAAAGTGTACGTGCTGATTTGATACATTTATATATTGCAAAATGATTCCCACCACAGCGTTAGCTAACACTTCCATCCTATCACATAATTACCATTTCTTTTTGTGTTGAGAACATTTAACAGATGCTTGAGGAGCTACCTCCGCCAGTGCATGGAAATCACTGGGAATCTTGTGAAAGTGCAGATTTTGATTCAGCAGGTCTGGTGTGGGGCTCAAGATTCAGCATTTCCAACAAGCCCCCAGGTGAGGTTGATGCTCCTGGTCTGGCAGGGGCCACATTGTGGGGGCCAGGCCCTAATTCACAGCTAGGAAGTGGCTGGAGCTTGGATCTGTGCTCAGGTCTGTTTGACTCCAAAGCTCCTGACCTGCTCCAGGATAATCTATGGCTCCAGGACATTTACCGCCCCTTGGGTCGGTCTGAGCCTGTTGAGAGGACCAGTTGAAATTCCATGGTCTCCTGGAATTAGGCTGGCCCCAGAGTTTTGCCGTTAAAAACTTCAGGGCACAGAGGGTCTGCTTGGTCTGCTCTGCTCATCAGGGCATGCTGTAAACTCTTGGCTATCCAACCATGGCCTTGGTGGGGACAGGGTTTGTGGAAATAACCAAAGACCAGCCAAATGAAAAAAGCAAAGACTATTTATTCAGGGCTTGCCGTAGCAAGGGAGTCAGCCACGATAGCTTATGTTTTGGCAGAGACTCAAGGGCAGGAGAGAAGAGGAAAAGTTTTATAGTACAAAAAAGTGAAGACTTGAGGTATGCCGTGATTGGAGGCTGCTAGCGTGGGGAAGATGTGGGCACAGTGTGGACTGTGGCCTGCTAGCAACAGCAGGACCTGTAGTGCTCGTTGAAGTGAGGACCCCTGGCTCTCGACAGTGCATCTACTACAGTCCCAGTGCTCTCAGTGGTTGTTAGGTTCCCAGGCTAGCCCACACCTGGGAGTCAGCATTCCTAAGCCAGTATTTCCCAAACATGGTTGATGAAAACAATTGCTTGGGAGAGGGAGGAGGGAGACGGGGATGGGGTGCTTGTTAGAAATTCAGATTCCTAGTCTCAGCTGTAGATCTGGCCCTCCAGCAAGGGGCGTGGGAGTCTGCAAATGATGGAGCAGCTGAGTGATTCCTAGGATCAGGCAGGCTGGAGAAGCAGTGCCCTGACTGTCTCGTCCCAGCTGGGCTCCAGGGGTCCCTTGGGCAGGCAGACCAGGCAGCATCACCATGTGCAAGGGGCCGCTCACCAGGTGGGTGTTTCTGAGGCGGGGACCACTTGGGGTTCCAGTGTGGTCTTTATCATTACTGGGCTTTATTCAAGGGGCATTATGGCTTCTCTGTATCCTGTCACCTGGTGTTTCAGGGATGAAGGCTATAATATGTGAAGGTTTTGTTTTGTTTGAATCATGGCTTTATAATTACCTCTCTGTGGGATGACAGCCGTTATTAGCATCACCTTGGGTTCTCCTTGAGAACTTTTACATCCAGAAAGTGATCCAGCATCCCTGAGGCTGGTGTCAGAAGTTGTTAACTAAACAATAGCTTTCAAAGGTCACCAGGTCTTATAAACACAGCCAATCCTGCCCCCTTGCAAAGGAGAAAAAAAAACCCAGATAAATAATTTTCATGAAGGCAATTTGTTTCCCAGGGTCTATATTTCCTTTCTGTCTCTTGCACTGGTTTTTACCACTTTGGGGCCCTGAAGATGAAGTGTCAGAGCTGTCTCCTGAAGTGCCATTTGCTCCTGCTGGGGGGTTTCACCCTGAAGCACACTTCAGGGGTTTGTGGCGATGAGGAACAAAGATTTTTTGGAAAAACTCTTTTTTTCTTGATGCCAGTACATGCATGGGAGGGATGGGGAGTGGTTGAGGTACATAGAGAGGATTATCATTTTTAAAAATTCTTTTGGAAATTTTGTTTTGAGTTTCCATGCAAGCTAGTTTAAGAGAAATGGCTAAAATTACAACCGGACTTTGGCTGCATATGGAAAATAATTTCCTATTTGTAAATCTTAGCGAAAACTCAGATTTTTTTCCAAAGAAGGTTGTGGTATCGTTTTCTAGGGCTGTCCTCCCCCACCCTCCCGCCCCCAGAATAATCTAAACACGGCTCACAGTAGGCATAGAACCAAGGCTGGCCAGAGGCTGGGGGACCTAGATCTGCCTCTAGCTGGCAATGTGTCTTTGGAGCAAGACATTTGACATCTCTCAGCCTCTTTTTTCTCGTTTGTAAAAACTATTGAAAAAATACTTCCTTTGTTCATCTCATAGGATTTTTTAAAGATCTAATAAAACAGTGTGGATAATTGTATTTTGAAAAAGTAGAGTGTTATACACAAAGAAAAGGTATAATTATTATTAACTCTAGTCTCATCCCAGGAAAACCTGCTGTTCAGAAGGCACGAAAGTCATTCCCACTGTCTGACTGACAGATCACCCACGACTCAGCACGGGAATAAACGGGAGGTTCTGAAGCTTAATTTGTTTTTTTCTGTTTGGTATATTTGACATATGTAGTTGTGATTGCAAGCAAAATGTTTTAAAGCCTTTTCACTTTGAAAGACATGGAATCCTTGAACGAAGGAAGTCAATTCTAGCTGGGTTTGACAGCTGTTTTTAACTTTCTTCAAGGATCAAAGCAGATTGGGAAGGAGGGGGAAATGGTCCTGAATTCTTTTCTTAATCAGAATCTTAAAGTGAAGAGATGGCAGAGATGAACATTAAAAACAAAAATGGAGAGGCCAGCCCAGTGGCATAATAAAGTTCCAAGTGGTCCACTTTGGTGGCCCGAGTTCATGGCTTCGGATCACAGGTGTGGGCCAACACTACTCATCAAGCCATGCTGTGGTGGGGTTCCACATGTAAAATAGAGGAAGATGGGCACAGATGTTAGCTCAGGGCCAATCTTCCTCACCAAAAGAAAGAAAAGAAATGAAAAGAAAAGAAAGAGAGATTGAATTCACTTCCCCCCGGTGGCTCAAAAGATGGCTTAGGAACAAAGCCAGGTCACAGGGTGGAGTGATAGAGGCGTTGGGCCTCAGCTCCTGTGTCCTAATTCCTCACCATCAACTCTGGGATCAACTCTGGCTCCCCCAGGTGACTGACACATTTGTCATATCCCTCCTTCTTTCTCCTCCTCTTCCTTGTTTCATTCTTCTTCCTCTAATTCAGGACTATCAGGTTTGTCCATGGGCACTACCTGAGTCCTGCTAGTGCCACCATTCCAGCCAAAACAGATGGTTTTCTCGTGTGCTAGATATCAGGGGTGTCTAGAATTACAGCATTCAGATCTTGGGCTACTAGATCAGTTGAATTCTATAGTCACTGATGTAGGGCCCACAGACTATCTGCAAAGTTACTTTCCGAAGTCCGTGAGCGTAATCAAGCCAGCAGTGTCCGGGGTCCTCCATAAAATTGAATTAGAGTGCTGAGTGAATTAACTGTTCGCTCCTGTGCGTGTGCAGCACATCTTTAATTACATTTCATAAAAACGTCTGGATGGATTGATGAAACTTTATTTAAACTTCAGGTAGGCACAGGGAGTAAACCACAGTGCAGTATAACATCTACTGTTAATATAGGCTCCGGCCACATTTATTTTATAGCAGTTCAACAGAATCTTTGATGTGGGGCTACTTAAAAATATATTACCTTTGAAAAGCTTTCCTTTGGAAGACAGAGTGGGTGTTGGCAGCCTGTAAGCAGTCAACCAGATGATCAATTGACAAACATGTTGACACTTATAATTCACTGCACCAGCTCCCCTGATACCTGCAAAATACTGGTTTATTTTAGAAAAAAGAATATATTTATCAAAATCTCTTTCATTCACATTGTAGGGTTTATGAGGCAAGCTCTTCACAATGAAAGAAAGGTCTCTTTGCTTTGTCTGCCCTGCATTTTCTCTCAACATGGCTTATTTTAGGTTCTCAACCACCTGTAAGATGTAAGGCAGGAAAATAGACACTGTTTATAGTAAACAACCACACAGACCCAAGCTTCGGAGGGAAGTTACATTTCACCTTGAAGATTGTATTTACACTTGCAAAAAGCTATCACTTTTCCACCAGAATATTATATTTGCTTTTTTTCCTCTATGAATCCTTTTGATGGAGCCAGAAAATTGTGGTTTTCCCCTGGGGCAGAACTATTTGCTCTGTTACTAATGTGTTGGGTAAAGAGCTGGCCGGGCGTCTCCCTCCGCGCGGCTCTGGGGGTCTCTGTGGGTGTGGAGGATGAAGGCCATACCCTCCCCAGAACGGAGTTGGCCCAAATAAACACTTGTGGATAATATGCACCCCTTAAATTGATCTCCTGTGGTGGACTCCCTCTGTTTTTATACCCAACATTTCTTCTTGATGGGCTGGATCCATTGGCTTACTTGATTTAAAAAGAAAAAATGATACAAAACCTGCCCCTCTTCTCCCTTGAGCACAGGAAGGGGATTGGGCCCAGCGAGGATGAGGTTCTGGGGAGGAGGGGAGGCGGGTAAGAGTGACCACTGAGAAGCCGTGGAGCTGGGATGCCCCTCCCGCCACCAGCAGCATGCTGTCCAAGGAAGGACCAAAGGCCTGGGCTGAGGAAAGGTCTGGTCTCCAGAGGGGTGAGATGGAGTTGACACCACACAGGTGGCCTGTTGTGGTGGATTTAACTTCTTTTGTACAAAGTCTAATTCACATGTTATTTGGGCTAAGTCTGCTGGTTGGGATGGTAGCCAGAAACACATCTTTGACCTATGCCGGCTGGGAGTTGCTTTACCTTTGACCTTGACTACCTCTGAGACTCTTGGCCTTGGTGACTCCTCCCCTTTTCCCTTGGGGAAGCTGACTTGGGATTCTTGAAGCCTTTGGGGACTTGGGCAACAGGATGGCTATACCAGCTCATTGTACCTGTTGCCTGGGCCTAGAGGCAGCGGGGGCCTCTCATTATATAATATCAAGTAGGGAGATATGCCGCAGGAGCCTAGCCCTGTCCTGGCCTGAGTAGGTGCTCAGCAAATGTAGAGGGATGAGGAGGAGTCATGAACTGCTCCCGGGCTGATGGCGGGAGGAGCCATGTACGCCTTCACTGCTGCCTGCAGTGTGGGGGCGGGCAAGGGGGGGGGCGCGCGGTGTTGGCTGCTGCCTACCAGCCTAGCTTGGGGGAGGGGACAACCTCTCGTCTCAGAGAGCCTCCTGCCAGGCACGCTCATGGAGAGCAGCAAGGGTTCATTCTAGACTCTTCCAGGGCATTCTCTCTCATGCTGTCCTCTCCATGATATAAGGTGCTGTCTGGCCTCCCACCTCTAGCTCTCATTACCCCAGCTGGGTGCACTCAGCCCCCACCTACACACTCAAGTCAGCCCCAGACCTCTAAGATGCGACCCTTTAAGGAGGCCCTGGGCTGGAGACTCAGCCTCACTCCCGCTTCCTGCAGATCTGGCTCCCACGTCGTATCCTGGTTCAGGTAACTAGACTTTTTATTTCTCCTGTGGTTAGGCCCCATGTTGTATCCCAGTTTCATCAGCTGTGTCCCTGTCCAGTCTCCCTGTAGCTGGGGTTCTGCTTTGTTTCTTCAGACCTCCGGGAAGCCTGCCCCCACCCTGGCACAGGGTGGGGTTCACTTTCTGACTAGCCTTCTTCCTCATGATCTGGATCCCTCCACACTGCTTGCTTCCTGCCTGTTCAGCTCTGTGCCCAGTCTCCCCAGGGCCCACCCCGCTTCCGCATGCTGCCAGCTTAACCCTGCAGGGAGACTGCCCAGATCTATATCAAGCAAGTTTCCTAAACCTGGCTGTTCTCACTCTTACCTCAGCCCTGCCCTGCCTGGGTAGCTGGACTTCCTCCCATTGTCGGCAGCCCAGGGGGTTCCCAGGGCCCACGCCTGTGGTGAGTGTGGCTCGGCCCCAGAACCAGCTCTGCTGCTGCCTGGGCTCTGCTCTGACGACCAGTGAGGCTACACAGCTAATGTGAGCATACAGCTGGCTGCGTGCATTTCCCAACAGAGGGGCGGGTTGTGGCCCCTCTTTGTAGAGTTTAATCAACTGTTCCTTGAATGCCTTTGAAGGGATTATTCCTATTTTAATAACTGGACACGTCAGAGTGGGATTCATTGACTCGGAGTCATGGCCTATCCCTGGGAGAGGTAGCTGTGGTCCCTGGGACCCAGTTTAACATGTTCTGGAGTCATGATCTATTGCAACATAAAGGAGTTGAAGTCTATAATTTTCTCAAACTTAAAAAATCAGCTTTGCAGCAGATCTGGAGCATTGTCCCTTAGTTGTACCCCGTGGGTGAGAATTCTTGCCTTTTGACAACCCACTGAGCCAGCACTGAATCACCCAATTACTGCAAATTCTTTTCTGAATAGAAAGTACTCCACAGCCTCCAGTGGAAAAGTTCCAAGACCTGCAGCCAGTCTAGCTCATCAGCAGAGCAGGTTTTTGGCATGAATGGCCATTCTTTGCTTCAATTTCAACTCCAGCAGAAGGTCAGCAGGTGACCTGGGAACAAAGTTGGCTGAAGAGCCCGTGGGGGAGACTGGTGTGTGTGTGTGTGCGTGTGCACCGTACCCACACGTCCTCCGGAGCCCCAGCCCCCATGGACACAGAGAATGGGCTGCTTGTCCATGCTTGTTGGGGAGCCTTGTTGTACCCACTCAGGCTGTGAGGCACGTGGATGCGTGGGGCAGAGCATTTGAGACATGCCTCTGAGACGCACTTCCGCTGAGAGGCAGCCGGCTGCTCTAGTGGGCTGGCAGCTTCATGTTTGGGCTTTGGAGCTGAGCTTGGGAAGGAGGAAAGGAAGGAGGGTGGATGGGGCTGTATCTTGATTCCACCTCAGTCTCCTTATCCTTGAAACAATCAGCTTCTAAACAAAGCTTGTAATGGGGACTTCAATGCTGTGCCACTATTTAACCTTAAAAAGCCAAAGCTTTCCAACCATTTGTGCAACTACGAATGCTTTAGGCAGATGCAGTGATGGAGTGGTCCCGGGTGATGAAATGTAATGAAAGACAATAGATTCCAGTGCCAGGCACACCTGTTCCAATTTTTGCTCTGTTCTCTTCCTAGCTGTGTGACCTCAGGCAAGACACTCGGCGGGTGGGATCTTTGGTTTGCTTATCTGCAAAACCAGAAGAATGCTATCACTTCACTCACTGTTGTGGGGATTAAATGATATCGGGGAGCTAACCCAGGTAAAACACCTGGCCCATCAAGCACGCGGTAAACACATTTTCCCCCTAAATTAAGGCCAGTACTTGAAGGATTAAAGAGTGTCGTTGCAGGGTCCAAAGTTATAGTGAACCTTTGAACCTGAAGGCCAAGCAGGATCTGGGACTGAAAATGGTGAATGTTTAGAATGGAGCAGACGCTCTGGGTAGTGTTCCTTCCAGGCCTTTCCAGGACACCTCAGTAGGACTTGGGCTAGCCCACCATCTGTGGGTTATCCTGATGCTTAGCTGTCACCCTTTGCCTTCTGGGGTGACTGGCATCAGTGCGACCCCGTTGGCCAGCCTGTCAAGCCGCTTCCTTCTGCTGGGGCTTGTCCTGGCTGAAGCCAGTGCTGGCCTCCCGTTGCAGCCCGTGGCCCAGCACGCAGAGCTCCGGGGGAGATGCGCCCCTGCCGCTGCCCTTCAGCTCTGGGGCACAGGGGCTGCTCCACGGCTCTGCATCCTTCTTAGGGCTCTCCTCACCGCTGCTGCCGAGAGAAAGAACAGGTGCAGATCAAACACTCACCCGGTGTTCCTCCCGGTGACCTCCCTTGCTCTCCACTCTGCCTCTCTCTGTCAATCCCTGTCTGTCTCAGCCACAGGCCAAGGGGACCCTTGGTGCCAGGCCTCTGCCTTTCCATGTCAGGTTTGCCTGCAGGCGTCCTTGTGCGTTCCTCTGTGCTCAGGCACTGTGGGAGCCAAGCTTCTGGGGTTTCGGCTGACAAGTTGAGTCTTGTTCTTTCCCTTGATGCCCAGGATCCTGCTGCTTTGAACAAAGCAACTCCCTCAGGAGTTCTGGGAGCCGGGCTTTCATTTTGTTTTTGTTTTCAAAGCACTTCTTGTTTAATAAAGGGCTAGATTTAGTTAGTTGAATTAAAAACACCACCAACAATAACAGTAAAAACCCCCCTGCCTTGCTCAGCTGCCACCCTTTTCCTGAATGGAGTAAAATGGAGACTGGTTGGCCCAGGCTGGCATTTGGGTATAACAGAGTTTCCCCACTGCTGAGTGATACAGCAAGAGGGGCTTTGAACGGGGAGGGACACCCAGTGTGCTCAGGGAGTGCAGAACAGAGGGCGGTCCCAAGCATAGAGCAGTCTAGGCCAGAAGGAGGATCAGCTCAGAAAGCCACATGCTAGCATGCTCACCTCACAATTACCGCGTGGAGGGTGGAGTCTGGCTGCCTGGGTTCAAGTCCTGGGTCTTCCTCTTACCAACTGTGTGACCTGTAGCGTGTTAATTAATCTCTCCGATTCTGTTTCCTTCTTTGTAAAATGGAGATAATAATGGTACCCATCTCATAGGGCACTCAAAGTTATCAATATTGGTTGAAGCATGTAAAACCATTAGCGTACCAACTAGCATGTGACAATTGCTCAGTAAATGGCCAGCAGTCACTCTGGTGCTGATTCGTAGTGTGAGTAGGAAGCCACACCTGGAAAGGACCCCAGGACAGCCCTGTCATGCTGCAGGTGGGCACCTGATGGTCAGGGCCTCTCCATCAGTCGCTTCAGGGCCAGGACTAGACACAGCTGCCCACATGCACCAGCAGAAGCCCTGCTCTCCGCCTGTGACAGCACATTCTTGACTATTCTTGAGCTTGTGTGGTTAGGCTTACATGGGATGTCAAGCCAATGGAGGACAAATTTGAGTTTGGATCCTACAAGATCAGGTGGCATGAGTCGGGGGTGAGGTGGGGCAGGCACTAAGACGGCCACACAGACATGATTTTCAGGCAGTGGGGAGCCATTGTGTTCCTTAGACCAGTCTCACCCATGTCAGCCTCCGGCCCCATTACAGGTCCCTGCAGGACCCAGTGTGGTTTGTGGGTCACAGCTTCCACCTTCCTTCCTTCTTCTCCCTGTGCCCCTTTTGGAGCAGGGGAAGGCATATACAGGATGCACTTCACCTATGACCCCTTCTGCTCTCCAGCTGGAGCTGCTGGCAGGACTGGGAGGGGCGTGTCTAGAGGACAGGCTGTGGCATGCAGTGTCAGTGGTGCTGACACCGAGGTCTGACCAATGATTTGGTCCTAGAACTGTGTCTTCCTCAACCCCAATCAGCTTCCACATCTGCACGAGGCTCAGGCTGGAAGGTTGATTTTCCTGGCTGCCATGATGTGGCTGTGTTTCTACTGGTTCTGGAACTGCTGGGAAGGCAGCCTGCCCAAGCAGTCTGATCCAGGAAACGAGGTGAGGGCTGCAGAGATCGCCTGCCTGGGCCGTCCAGTTCAGGCAAAAACTAAAAGTGCCGCATTTAGGGGAGAAGGTCTGGACCTTCTTGATGCTCACAGTGCCCCAGCACGCTGAGACGTAGAGACTGACACCTCCACAGGGGATTCAACGCATAAATAACAGTTGAAGCTCCGTAACTGAGCTTCCTGGGTAAGCCTCCAAGGACTGTTGCCAATCCCCTGGGCTCCAAGATCAGGAGGATAGAAACATCATCATTTTTTCTATAAAAGGGGCTCGTGCCTAGCACAGGATGACCGGGGGGCGGGGGGGGGGGGTGGTGGTCAACGCTGGACGCAGGCCAGTTCCTTCTGCAAGCCTGCCTCAGCTGCAAGATATGATGGGTGTGGTTGTGTCCCTGCCAGTCTCTGTTTGGGGAAACGGCCTGTTCTGAGCAGTTTCTGGCTCTCTGTACTGGCTTGTTGGCTCGTTGAACGATCTTGGAGAAATCACGCTCAGTTCCCTGGCGTGCAGGCTGGCAGAAAAAAAATGCTTGTCCTCTACTGAGCAGCAAATGCTTGGTGCTCTTAGAGCTGGTGTGCTTCAGCTCACAGACGCCAACTTGACAGGGCTGGGTAGGTGGTGAGGGGGCTGGGAGCCAGCATTTTCCCATCACATGCTCACAGTTTCACACTTTGGAACGGCTTAGAGATGTGGTCTTCCCAGGAGACAGGGGAATGGGTGCAAACATTATGGGACCTTCCGTGCGACCTTGGGAAGGCTCCTGTTGATGCATCCTCCTCTCTCTTTTAAGCTACAAGCAATTCTCCACCTCCCCCCGTCTCTCCAAGTATTTAGATTCAGGACATAAAACAACCTTTTAGGCTGCTCTATTCCAAGGAGAAGCCTGCGAGAAGGGCATTATTTTCTTCTTGAACAATTTTATGTTGTTTTATTATTGCTCCTGCTGTTTTTAAATGTTAGTGTTTTTAATTAATGCCATTTTATTGTCCCTGTTCTCTCAAGCTCTTCTCCTGAAGGGCACAGTTTTAGAAATCTAATAACTGAGTAAGTGGCTAGTGTGAGGAATAATCCATTAACATTTACAGAGGTTCTCAGATGAAATGCTCTGTGCTATAGGAGGCTTGTTTTAGATTTAAGAAAAGAGCAATGTTACATTAAGATTCTTGCAAGAATAATCAATATTTCATTTCCTTCAAGCGGCTGGGGAAGTTTATATAACTATAATAAGGCCCAACTTTCCAGAGATAACATCTTTATTTAAAACTGACTGCCGACTACTTTGTAAAAGATTACCATTTATGCCTTGACAGGTTGTGAAGTCTGTAACACGCATCACTCTGGCAGAAATTAACTGCTGATTTACACAACCGTGGGCAGTGCAAAGACAGCAAGGACTGGGGCTGGTTGAACTTTGTCTGATCTGGTATCAAGAAATATTGATAAGAGTCCCTCTCTAATACGCCTCAGATTTACATTTTTTCCCCATGCCACTATTCTGGAAAAGATGTGTATTCTATAAAATAACCACTTGAACATACGAGTCCTTCTTTCAACACTCATGCTATGGCTATACTTTGACTCAGGGCCCATTGCAGCCACATGCCCAGGCCCATCTGCATGGCTGGGCCAATGACATGACCCTCATGAAAAAGGCACACTTGGAACTCACTCTGCCAAGGTGGGGATGGCAGCCCTTCGGCCTGGGGTCTGGTGCTCAGCACTCATGAAGAGTCTTTTTCTTACTCTACACACCTCTGAAGGGGGAGGTGGACATGAGGCTAGAATGGAGAAGTGGGGACAGGTCCTTGGGGGAATGGGGAAGCCAACCATTTATACTCCATATCTCCAGGATCAGCCGTTCTTAAAGCGGGTCCCCTGGGTGTCCCCAAGACCCTTTCAGGGGGGTCCATGAGTTCCAAACTATCTTCATTATAATACTAAGATGTTATTTTCCCTTTTCACTCATTCTTTCATGAATGTAGAGTGGAATTTTCCAGTCTACACGATGTGTGAGATCCCAAAAGATTGACTGCAGAACAAGATCTGAAAATCCAGCTGTCTTTCTGTGAAGCCACACACTCAAGAGATTTGCAAAAATTTAAGACAGTGCCACTCTTTTCACTAATTTTTTTTTTTGTGGAAAATATAGTTAAATTTCACAAGAAGGAATTATTTACGTTAACCTAACGGGGGTCATTTTTGTTTTTTTAAATTTAATAAGTATTTCAAACATTTCTTAATTTTAATTTATCATATAGTAAAAAGCGATAGATACAACCGATATATGCAAAGGCTGTTTTGGGTTCTTGAGGACCCGAGGACTCTCCTTACCTGCTCTGGCCGAGGTGGGAGTCACAAGTGTTGCTGGTGGTGCCGGCGACAGGCAGATGAAGGCGGACGCCTGGCCGGCGGTCAGAGGCTGTCCTTCTGATGAAGGGCTGGGGGTTGAGGGCACACAGGGCCATTCCCCGCTGTGCGTCCCCCCTCAGTCGTGGCCCTGAGCTGCTCCTCCAGCATCCTGTGGGGGTCCCACCATGGTCCCCAACTTCAGGTGGCAGTGATGGTGGGGTGAGTGGGCGGGCTGTTGAGAATGGTGATTTCGCTTCAAACAGAGAGGAGGTGGCTGGGCAGAATATGGAACACGTGTTCCCAGGTGCTTTGGCTGGGGCCTCCCAACTGTCTTCAGAATCTCTTGTTTCCTTGAGTCCCTGACTAGGGGACGCTGGGGGGGATAGGGAGGGGCCAGAGGCAGGAGAACGTGCTTCTGTGCGCTGGGTAGGGGGGGTGGAGACCTTGTGCTGAGCAGGTGAGCTCACCAGGGGAGGGCCTGGCAGCTTGTGCTGGGGTGGTGGGGAAGCTCCTTTCTTCACTGTTGGGGGACTTAGCACCCTGGGGCTTGCCAGAGGGCTGAGTGGTGGGCTGGGGGAGCCATGCGTGGAGGGGACACTTGGCTGGGCATGTCTGTGACAGGAGGGCAGGCTGGGGTGACTCTTGTCTGCTCGGGGTGTCCAGTGTGCCCTTGTGGGAGAGGCCTTTCTGATCACTGGGGGGCTTCTCTCTTGGCTGTGTCTTAGAGCCTCCGGAGAACGTGGCCCTTGCGTTGATCTGGCCAGGCTGGGTTCCGAGGTCCTGGTCTGCCCAGATGCGTGGCTGGAGTGCTGCCAGGGGACTGCCTTCCGGGGATGCTTGGAGAGGCTTGCAGCCCTGTCCGCTCGTGCCTGACTTGGAGCCCTGCTACCCTCCACTTCTGGGTTTTGGCTGGTTGCTGGCAGATGGTTCAGGTCCAAGGTGAGCTTTCCAGTATTGCACCCACTCTTGCCGCTCCCTGGCCCTGCACTGCGGGGCCCGGTGAGGGTGGCAGTTCTCCTGCTGGGAAGCAGGTCAGTGGGGCTCATGGAGGCTCTGAGCTTTGAGGAAGCCCACGTTCTCCCGGAAGGGCCAGCCCTTCCCAGCCCCGGCACGTGGGTTCCTTCAAGGGAGCTCCTCCTCAGATTGCTGCTTTCTGGGGTATCCAGAGAAGCAAAAGATTTGTCCATCAGGATTTCCAGAGGTGGTGGAGGGAGATGCTCTGGGTCCTCCTGCATTTCACAGTTAAGGTCCTCACTCTTGGATGCTTCTGCTGTGAGCAGAGGGGGAAAGACTGGAGCTAAGCACCTCCAGCCTGTGCCCAACTTGAGAGAGTCTCTGCCTGCTGCTGGAGAAATCTGGGGCTTTGGATACATAGGAGCAAGCCCCCTGTAAATGGGAAATCTGGGAGGCATGATGGGGACCCCCCACTTCCTGAGGCAGTTCAACCCAGAGTCCTTAGAATCCCCCAGTGTTGTCAGTTTCTCAGGGGGACTGAAAGTTTCAATGAGTTTCTTGACTGATGTTCTAGTGGGATGGCCCCTGATGTTCCCGTCCTTGGCCCCGGGAGCCTCACTAGCCCTCTCGCCTGATGGGATGGCATTTGGAAGCCCCTCAGCTTTTGGCGGCCAGGGCTGTTCACCTTCCGGGGGGGTACTGCATTTCTGCAAAATGCTCTTGTCCTGACTTGGCAAAATGCTGAACTTCTTGGTGAAGGATGCCTTCAGCTTGCTGATGGTGTTGCTCGGGGGGACCCTGTAGTTGTTGTCAGGCCTCCTAGCTGCTGCTCTGGGGTGCAGAACCTGCTCCTTGCCCTGCCCCTGCCGCTGGGTGCCCAGGGTGTAAAACGCCTCCAGCCTCTGGCTGAGGTCTCTCTGGACCCTCCGCAGCTCCTGGAGAGTGGCGTCCTCCATGTGGCTCTTCAGACACCCCTCTGACTGGGACCTCCTCTGCCTCTCGGGCTCCCTCCTGCTGCCACTGACCGTGCTGGGTCTTGGTGGGACTGCTGTCCTCCTCTCCTCCTCCTCAGCCCAGTCCTGGTGCCCAGAGGGCAAAGGGACAAACTTGATCCTTTCACTGATGGCTTCCTTCATCTTCAGAATCATTTCCTGGGCCTGGGGGCTCCTGAGTCTCCCGGGATGTAGCTGAAATGTGCTTTCTGGGCCAGCAGGTGAAGACCTTGGCCTTGGGTAAGAAGTGTCTTCCTCCTCCTCTAGGCTGCTGTCCTCACCTTCGCTGAGGGATGGTGTGTCCATCAACCTGGAGCTTTTAGGAAGATGTGCTTCCACAGAGATCTCCATCCCAAGGGATTCATGTGGATTGCTTTTGCCCATCCCCAGAGGCCTGGAGGTGGTATTTTCTGGGCTGGTGCTGGAGGGGCCTGGGCTCCCTGTTCCACCCTGTGCTGCTGGCTGAACCTTTGCTGTAAGAGGCCTTGAGAGTGGGCAGTCCTGGGGTCTGTCTGAACCCATCTGGAAAGGACTTTGCTGCCAGGCATGTCCCAACAGCCTGGACTCCACTGGGGGTAAAATCCCCGACTTCCAGTCTGCAGGCTCCAGCCCTAAGTCCAAGCTAGCTTGCTTGCCCAGCTTGTCCGCCAGCAGCACGGAGTCATTGTCGGCACCAATGCCGCTGTCCTCAGAGCACAAGGGTAGACCTTGTACTCCAGGGTCGCTGTGGTCGCTTGCTAAGCTCTCCAGTTGCCCCAGAGCCCTTAGAAGGCGTTCATCCGCACCCCTCTTTGTGCTCAGCTTTTTTCCCAAGTGGCTTGCGGTAGTGTGGAGGTAGCTGCTGGAGCCCTCCAGGAAGCTGCCAGTGAGTGAGGCCACTGCGCCACTGAGCACCTGCAGCTTGCTGACTGTGTACTGCAGAAGCTGTTGCAGGAGATCTGGCTGCCCCTGGGGCTCTCCTTTCTTCAACGGCCAAGCCAGATCCTCCCTGACTTCCTGGAGGAGCACTTCTCCGTCCTTGGAGATCTCCCCCAGGAGCTGGTTGACCTCATCAAAGCACAGCAGCAGGAAGCTGACCATGGGCTGCAGCAGCTCCTGGGTCTGGGTGGCCTGATGGGTGATGTGCAGAACTGCTTCATATTTGCAGAGGCAGGAGTGCAGATAGGTGTAAGCGTGCTGGTGGGCCTTTACCAGGGGCTCAGGGAAGTCCACTTTGACTTCAGACCCGTGAGCAGGAAAGATAGTTTGGCAGCAATGGCCCTGTTTGCCTGACTTGTGGCATTTTGGCTTCCTTTCCCATTTGGAGGTCTCCTGGGAATTGCTTTCTTCACTCTCTTCCCCAGAAAAGGCTGCCCCTTGTGACTCATGGGTCTGTGTCTTGAATGAAATGTCCTTAGCCATGTGACTTTTTGATTTGTTCAGCTGCAATGGGGAGGTTCTGGTTTCTGGGATCAGTCCTTCCACATCTTTCTTTTTGCCTGTAGTGGGATCTCTCATGAGCTGAGAAAGACCTTCAGCTCTGGTTTGAGTCCATCTGGAACTTGGCTGGTCCTCCGCCGGCCTCTGTCCCTGGGACAAGCCCCTCCCAGAGTCAGAGCAGGCGGAGCTTTGAGCCAGCAACGGGATAGAGCATTTCTCACTGTCCCCCTGACATCCTGGCAAAATTGCTTTGGGCTTTTTAAAAAACTGGATGCCACTCTTAGCGACGCTGTTAACAATTTCACTGTGGGAAGGTGTGCACCCCATGATCTCACCTTGTAGTCATCTCCCACCCACAACAGTCACAATCTTCAGAGAGCAGTATTTGAAATAGGAACAAAAGGCAGTCTTACTAATCCATCCAGGCAATTTCCAGGCCAGAATCCTGTGAAGTCCAAGGTGCAGCGTCCTGAACTCGGAACCAGCTTTCTTCACTGCCTTGACCCCGCCGCGTGGAGGTAACGGTGCCTGTTGTCCTGTCGTTGTCGCAAGTTTTGAACCCTCCGCTGTTAGTGAGCAGCAGGGCAATTCTGAGAGACCTCAGTCTCGTGGATTACAGGCCTGCATTTCGCTCATGTCCTGACAGATGTGGATGGCAAGTGGAACTTTAAGCCTATTAGGTTAATCACGCCCTAGCCAGTCAGCACTCCCAGTGTGTTCTAATATAGAACTCCTCAGCATTTGCTATCTTGGGAAGCGGATTATTTCTGCACGTGCTCATGCTTATAATTCTGTTCAGGCGCCTGCCACATGAAACCTAGAGAAATGAGCCATAATTGCAAAAGGCGCTGGAAGAGACACATTTGTGGAAGAGAAGCAAGGACTTGCCGACTATAGATCCTGGCAGAGAAGCGACCTTCACGGCTTAATAAGGGCAAACCAGCGAGTGTGCTCCAACCTGCTATTGTCAAGACCCCAAAAGACACAACAGACAGTAGCTGAAGAAATACATTCTGGTTTGTGTGGCTTACAGAAACACCACAACTCTAGTGCTGGAGAACTTCCTTAAATCAGACAGTGAACAGAGAAGGCAGGGCGGCTTTCCTCTGTATTAGAAAAGTGAGTTAGACAGCAGGGAAGCCATCCTCCCTGGTTTGGAGGAGGAAAGCGGAAAACCTCACCGCCATCTAAAGCTCAAGGTTGGTCAGTGTGGACCGCAGGGGCTCAGGGAGGCGATGCTCTTATAGGAAGAGGTTTCTCGTTAGACCATTCTCACAGGAAAATAAACTAACACTGGGGGGTGGAGAACCATTTGGTCATTATGAGCAGAACACAAGGGAAGTTTTCCTTTTCCTTTTCAAGCACAGATTCTATTCAGTCTGAGCATAGTGCTCTTGCCCATGGCTAAGGGTAGCAGCCGCCCATTTTTAAACTCCTTTTAAACCTTATTTGCTGTCAGTAAAGTCTAGAGCAAGGGCTTGGCGTAGGGAGACTTGGGTTTCCGTCCTGACTCCTTCTTTTAGGTGGGGGAACTTCCACAAGTTATTTAACTTCCCCGAGGCAGAGCTCATCTTTGAAATGGGGATAATGGTACCTCCTTCATGGAGCTGTGATGGGGATCTAGCCAATTAATGCTTGTTAAGTGTTGGGTGCAGAGCCTGGCAAAAAAAAAAATGAAGAAAGAAAAGAAATTCTTTATTCCTTTCCCCCTGGTATCTAGGCCAATTATAATAATAAGAGTCATTAGAAAATGCATTACTTTGTCAGGAACCAAGCCCCAATTCTTTCCTGAATTGTCTGGAAATAATTGCCAGCTGGTGGGCTTGGAGCTCCCCGCATCCAGGTCTTTGGCCATTCTGTGTCTGTGCCCTCTGCCCAGCACACTGCTGCCTCAGGATAGTTCTAAGGCCTCAGTGTGTCATTTCTCAGCTCTTAAACACGCAACAATTCCCACCCACTGCAGGAGGAGGAGGGGCTTTTATTAAAACATTTCCCATTTTTTGACAGTTAACTTGTGGCCAATTTTTAAGTTTCCTAATAGAAAAAATATTTCATTGAGTGTCTCCTGAAGTTGCTGAGGTTGGAGTTGATATTCTGGCTTTTTAGTTTCCATTTTCTCTTTGTGCCCCGTATAACCAATGAACATAGCACTGTGGGTGTCAGGACAGGTTCAGCAATGGAAAGGACTTAGAGACACCTCCTCTGCCGTGAGCTAGCTGGAGACGAGCGACTGGGGCCGAGTGTGGAGCCTGAAGCCAGTCACAGCCCTGCGCCCCAGAGTGCATAATTAATACAGTTCTCCGGTCTGTTTATTTGAAGTAGAACTCATGGGAAACACAAAGCTGACTCAGTGCCTGGGGGCGAGCTGTGTTGGGCATCAAGAAGTTGTTCCATTTGTCACAGCCCAGAGCTGGCTAAGTAAACAAGCACGCCATGTGAGAAGATTCTTCTCTCTTCCATTTAACAGAGTGGAAAGCTCATGGGAAGAGTTCTTTATGTAAATTCTTCTCCTCTCGGGATTTGGGCCCCTGCTCAAATCATCTTTGTGAAAACCTTTGATCTAGGTGGCTAAAATTATTTCCAAACCGACGATTAAAATAAAAGTATTTGCCTGAAGGATCAGCTGTCAGATAGCTCTGTGCCTTGTAGACTGGTTTTCTTAACTATTCCAAATAATTTACGATGCTCTTTATTCATTGCCACTCATTTTTCATTAAGACTCACTTTAGTTTTTCTTTCTTTTCAAACTGGGGTTGCTTCAAATGAAAAAAAAAAAATCAAACTAAATTACTTTGAGTGAGAATGTAACATGACCCAATTACCTTGAAAAATTGTTTGACAGTTAAACATACACCCACCTTATGACACACCAATTCCACTCCTAAGAATTATCCAAGAGTATTGAATGCAAAGGTCCACAAAAGGGACAGGCACAAGAATATTCATGTTGGCTTTACTCATAATAGCCTCGAATTGGAAATGATCCAAATGTCTGTCAATAGAGAAATAAATAAATTTGGCATAATTGTCTAATGGAATACTACCTAACAGTAAAAGGAACAAACTATTGGAACATGGAACAACATAAATTTAAAAAGTATTATGCTGAGCGAAAGAAGCCAGACATAAAAGAGCACACACTTCACAAATGATTCCATTTATATGAAGTTCAGGAACATACAAAACGAATCAATAATACAACTCAGAAAAGTGGTTACTTCTGGGGAGAATTATTAACTGGATATGGACGTGAGGGAATTTCTTAGGGTAATGGAAATGTTCTCTATCTTGACCTGGGGAGTGGTTACATGGGTATATACATAGGTAAAAAGTCCTTGAGTTGTACACTTCAATTGTGCACTTTACTCTATTTATGTTAAAACACACACACACACACAAACTCACACACACCCCTAACTAAAATGCAGTATTGTATGCTTGACTTTATGCCTAAGAGAGTCCCACTTATAATGCTCTCAATCTTGGAAAAGAGTCCCTGTATTAGTTGTCTATTGTTGCGTAACAAATTACCCCCAAATTTAGCAGCTTAAAACAGCAACCATTATCTCATTATGAAGCACTATGTTTCTGTGGGCCTAGACTTTGAGAGCAACTCACTGGGCAGTTCTGGCTAAGGGTCTCTCATAGAGATTGCAGTCAAGACATCAGCCAGGGTTGCAGTCATCTGAAGGCTTGACTGGGGCTGGTCGATTTACTTCCAAGGTAGCTCATTCACATGACAGTTGACAGAAGGCCTCAGTTCTTTGCTGGATCTTTGCAGGAGGTCTCAGCTTCTTGTCATGTGGAGCTCTCCATGGGGCTGTTTGATCATCCTCACAACATGGTGGCTGGCTTCCTCCAGAGCAAAGGGTCCAAGAGAGAACAAGGAGGAGGCTATTATGTCCTTATCTCAGAAGTCATACACCTTCACTTTCTCCACATTCTATTCTTTAGAAGCCAATGACTAAGTACAGTTCCCACTCAAGGAGAGAAAAACTAGGCACCATGTTCAAAGGTCATTAAAAAAAACAGATCTGGACATATCATAGGTCAAACCATGTCGTCCAAAACATAACTATGCACAGTGAACATTAATTTACTAAAGGGTCGTCCTTGCCCTTCAGCATGTTAAATAAATTCCACCCCATTTTTTTCCCCATGTGGATTTGAACTAATTCATTGCCAAAAGATGGTTCTAATGTGGCATCAATTTTTAGCCAAGACTGAAGGTCATTTAAGCAATCTGAAAAAATGTCTTATTTTTTAAATTCTACCAGCTTCAGCAGTGAGCTCTCCTACACCTTAAAAGCTAAGAAAAATTTTCCAGTAGCCAAGGCCTAGGGCATACCTGGTACTTCAGCTCTGAAGGGATGCTCTTTATGACACAATTCCCTGGTCCAGATGCGGATGAAGAGGCAACAAGCAAGCAACCACTGTAGTGAGCTGGCAGGAAAATGGGGCTAATGCTTGTGTTCTAGGCATCGTGTCAGGCGCTGTACATACATTGTTTTACTAGCTTGCCTCCCCTGCTTTGCTGACGAGAATCATTAAGCATCATTAAAAAATTAATCTGGCTGCCGTTATATACCTTAGAGCAGTCCATCCAGAGTGGCTCATGTGATAAGCAATTCTAACAGAGATCAGTGAGACATTCAGATGTCTGCCCTAAGTGACTTCTGAATTAGTGATCACATTTGAAACTCCTATTTGTTCTCACCAAATGTTTGTATATGTGGCTTATTGTCTGAATCAGTCATCGCACAGATCTCTCGTTGTACCTCTGGAAGTTGACTGCTTAACTCTTTGAGGTGCTTCCAAGGAGCCATCAAAAGGAAATTCGTCTGCATGATACAGACTGTGTTTGGAATCAAAGTATCCTAAATGTACTCTCCAAATTTGGCAAAAACTCATCCAGTTTTTTCTTTTTTTCCCTTGCATGATAAGCTGATTAATTGAAATAGATTCAATTTTTACCTATAAATTAGGTATTTACCTTACAGTAGGCTAAGTGCTGTAACAAACAACCCCCAAATCTCAATGACAACACACTAAGAGTTATTGTGGTCCACACAATGCCAGTGTAGACATTCTTTGATTGGATTGGTCTCTTAAACAGCTTTCCTCCAAGTGGTGACTCAGGGATCTGGGCCCTTCCATTCTGAAACATCAATATCTTCAAAATATGACTTCCAAGGCAGAAGAGGAAGAGAGTATGGGGAAGGCATAGTGGATACTCAACTGTCTTTGCTCAGTTGACACCCATCCTTTCCGCTCACATTTTAATGTCCAGGACTTGTCACATGGCCCCACTTAGATGCAAAAGAACTGAGAACTGTAATGGAGCCCTGGCAGGACAGCTACTTTCTAGCAATAGCTCTATACCACGGAAGGGGCGCCCAAGCTTTGGTGGCCAAGTAGTCTCCCCTACCACATCCATGTTTTCAGATGAGGAAACTGAGGCTGAAAAGTTTGGATCATTTACTCAAGTCACATAACTAGCATGTAGTTGATCTGGGATTAGAACCCTAGTCTCTCCCGCTCCAAAATCTGTGTCGTTCCTACTATGTTTTTTTTTTTTTCATAAGATATCTGTATTTCAAGCTTCCCTGGGCCTTGGCTGTCCACCTCATGTTGGACTTTTCAGTCACGTGCCCAGATTCTGGCCCCACCAGGAGGAAGCTTATGGAAGCCTAGGAGAAGCAACTTCAGGTTTGCTCTGCAGCACAAAGAAGTCCCCTAAGTTGCCCTTCCAAACTTTCTCTGTCTCTAACCAGTCCCTTTGGATTGCTGACTCAGCTGGATGGTCATTGGTTTTAATTTTGTCCTCGGATAGGGACTTTCAGATAACCCTTAGCCCTGAATTCTTGGTCCCACCGGAAGCCCCACGCTCCACAGCCTCTGACAGCAGCCCAGCCTCCTGGGTCTCTGGCCCTCAGCTGGCCCACCTCCCAGGACTCTAGCTTGCCAGGTTGGGGCCAGAGAATTGAACATGTAAAGTGGCTTCATATTGGCCACAGATTTAAAGTCTCTCCCAGGGGAAGATAAGGAATATAATTCTATCCCAGAGAGATTTTAAAGTAGGAGATGTTGATTTCAGTAAAAATGTTTGCATTCCATAAACACAGTTGAATTTTACAAGCATTGTAATTTTTATTTTTGCTTATTACTTTCCACCCTTTTCTTCTATTTGTATATATATTTTACACAGCTGCTAATCATGTTGTACATACCATTGTATCATCCTTGTTCACTTCAACACACTGTTAACATTTTCCACGTTATGCTCCTTCAAAGCACTTAAGGAAAAAATTGTGATGTGTATAATCAAGGCAGCAGTCTCTGACTTTAACAAAAAGATAAACAGCAGAGTCTCCAAAGCTGTAAATCAAAGCACAATTCGTGAATTTGCTAACTCTTCTTCCAAGGCAGATGTTTCTCAGAGAGAAGTCCTGTGCAGAAATGCATATAGACACAACCACACACCTACCCTGTGCCATAGGTGGATGGAGAAAAGGGTGACCAAATGGACAGGATTTATTTGAGAAGCCAATGTCTGTGGCAGAGCAAACATCTTGAAAGCGGGCAAGCCAGGACTTAACCTCAGGTCTGGCTGATTCTCAGGCTCCCGCTCTCTTCACTGTGTGAGGCTGTCTGCTGTGACAACTGCAAAAGAGGAGGTTGAAGTGCGTTAATGATTTTCACACTCTGTTCTAAGGAATCCTGGTAGGCCTATGAGGGGTCCAAGGGACACCTCAACTCGATCCAAGCACTTCCACTTTTCTCTGTTTAATATATTGGGTTTTCCTGTAAAATATCTTGTGAGGAGATTTAGCAAAGATCTACTGGGACCTAGCATGTGCCCGATTCTGGGCTGTCATAGTCCCTGTGCCATTGAATATATGATTTCCAAGGCCCTTCAGCTTCTAACATCCCCATACTTAAGACTGTGGTTCTGTAATCGTTTGTCCCTAACAGAGACAGAGCGATAGAGTAGAAGTCTGATTGCCATCCGCTCCTCACTAGTGATTGTTAGAGGGACCCAATTCTCAAACCCAGTAACATGGAATCCTCTCCTCTTATTGGTCAAGATTTATTGATCTGATTTTAATTAAAATAATATAGACATTCATCAGATTGTACAACAGCTTCATGGTCTTCCAACTTTCTTTTATTTTTTTGAGGAAGATTAGCCCTGAGCTAACATCTGCTGCCAATCCTCCTCTTTTTGCTGAGGAAGACTGGCCCTGAGCCAACATCCATGCCCGTCTTCCTCTGCTTTATATGTGGGATGCCCACCACAGCATGGCTTGACAAGCGGTGCGAACGTCTGCACCTGGGATCCGAACGGTGAATCCCGGGCCGCCAAAGCGAACGTGCGCACTTAACTGCTGCACTACCGGGCCGGCCCCTCTTCCAACTTTCTTAATGCCACTGTTTTCATCATCATATTTTTAAAATTGAAAAAAGTTCTTACTATTTTTCCTCAATGTGAAGACAATCCCTGCACCTACGTAAGTCAGAAAATAAAGAAAAAAACTAAAATGTGAATAATCTTATTGATTCGGAGATGATGATGATGTTAATATTTATCATCATGAGTGTGCCAGGCTCTGTTGCAAACACTTTATATATCTTATTTAATTGCACTGTCTGTAGCTCATACTGCATGAGGAGTGGGTTGTGAAACTGAACATCTGAAAATGGAATTTCACGTTGTTTTTAGACAAGACCCCACCCTAGGAAGAGAGGAAAGATAAAATTAAGCCTAGGTTTTCCCGGAGCTGGTCGCTGAGGTGTTGTAAGGAAGACTCTGAACTGAAGAGACCCTGGCTCCATGGGTGAGTGGAGTCCCGTGCTTTCTTCACTCCTGCCCTTTCTTCCCCTCCCCATGCCCATGAACATCCCTAGCTCTTTGCCTTCGCCCTCCAGGTCTCGGTCTCTCCATCTGTAACGCAGGGAAGATAAGATGGTGCAGGCAAAGGACTGCTGGCCTTGGAGTCGGAACACAGCACACGGGAGAGGAATTAACTGAGAATTCATCCAAACTGTTAGGTCACTGCTCAGCCAAGTGTCATCAGAAGGACCCATGGGAAAATTCCTAGTCCCCAGCAGGGAAGTAACAACAGAATCTAATTCCTGGACTTCTGACTGGGTGTTTATTTGTGTACTTGCTTTTAAACATATGTACCCTGGGCTTTGGAAGGAGGATAGCTGTTAGCAGTACAAACTTCTCAAAATAGACTCTCTACTCTTGCTGTTTATGGTTTTGCATGTGTGCAGCCACTTTGGGGAAAGACATCGGGCGATGATATGAATTCGTGGTGGAATATAAGCGAGGACCAAGTCTCATAATTTCCCAGGGTTAGCAACAGGGTAAGAGAGAGACTGGACAAGAGTCTTTGTAATACTGCAGACAACTTTGTGCATTTTTCCTTATATTTAAATACTGTAACTTTTTCTGAGAGTCCAACAAAACTGCCTTTGGGTTGAAGAGCAGAGAGCAGGCTCAGTTCTCCTTAGCCTTTACATCCGTAGGAGTGGTTTGTCCATGCTGAATGGGGGATGGGACACCTACTACCGTTTATAACCTTATCTGGGAAATTTCATTCCTGCTTACTCACAACTCTTTTGAATACATCCTGTTTATAAATTTAGGATTACTGAGACAAAAATAGTCATCTTCCCCCCAAGCCCCTAAGTATTCATAATAATATTTAAGAGAGATTAATTATCCAGGACTGACTCTGAAGAACAACTCAGGCAGGTGATGATTAAAATACTTGAACTGAATCAGCCAGAACTTTGATCCTGGATTTCCAGCCTCCAGAACTGGGAGAAAATAAATTTCTGCTGTATAAGCCACCCAGTCTATGGTATTTTGTTATGGCAGCCCGAGAAGACAAAGATAGATATTAATTTTTAAGACAGGATATTTTTCTTTATTACGGAAGTAATATGTTTAAACAGAAACTTGTATATGAATGTCTATAGCAGTATTATGCACTACAGATAAAGGTGGAAAGAACTCGAATGTCCATCAACTGATGAATGGGTTGACAAAATGTGTTATATCCATACAATGGAATATTATTCAGCCACAAAAAAGAATGAAGTATTGATACATGCTACGACATCGTTGACCTTTGAAAAATTATGCCAAGCGAAAGAAGCTAGATACAAAAGGTCACAATATTATATGAGTCCATTTATATGGAATATCCAGAATATGCAAATCCATAGAGACAGAAAGCAGAGTAATGATTGTCAGGGGCTGGGGTGATGGGGGAATGGAAGTGACTGATAATGGGTAAGAGGTTTCCTTTTGTGGTGATGAAAAGGTTCTGGAAATAGATAGTGGTGATAGTTGCATAACAATGTGAATGTACTAAATGTCACTGAAGTGTGTGCTTTGAAGTGGTTAAAATGGTAAATTTTGGGGCCAGCCAGGTGGCGCAACGGTTAAGTTTGCACGTTTTGCCTCGGTGGCCCAGGGTTCGCTGGTTCGGATCCCGGGTGTGGATCTGGCACCACTTGGCAAGCCATGCTGTGGTAGGCGTCCCACATATAAAGCAGAGGAAGATGGGCATGGATGTTGGCTCAGGGCCAGTCTTCCTCAGCAAAAAGAGGAGGATTGGCAGCAGATGTTAGCTCAGGGCTAATCTTCCTAAAAAAAAAGGTAAACTTTATGTTATATGTATTTTTTTTTTAAGATTTTATTTTTTCCTTTTTCTCCCCAAAGCCCCCCAGTACATAGTTGTATATTCTTCGTTGTGGGTCCTTCTAGTTGTAGCATGTGGGACGCTGCCTCAGCGTGGTTTGATGAGCAGTGCCATGTCCGTGCCCAGGATTCGAACCAACAAAACACTGGGCCGCCTGCAGCAGAGCGCACAGACTTAACCACTCGGCCACGGGGCCAGCCCCTATATGTATTTTATTAGAATATAAAAGCAATATATGCAATGTAAAAATTTAGAAAATACAGATAGCTCAAAGAGAAATAAAAATTAATATCTATCTATCATCTATCTATCCTGTCTCAGTAAAG
This sequence comes from Equus przewalskii, assembly GCF_037783145.1. Classification (NCBI taxonomy): domain Eukaryota; kingdom Metazoa; phylum Chordata; class Mammalia; order Perissodactyla; family Equidae; genus Equus; species Equus przewalskii. The sequence continues at coordinate 67,003,448 of NC_091844.1, read as the reverse complement.
ACAGGATCTTGCTATACTTCCAATTTGGAACCTAGTTTTTCTCTTACTATATCATAAAAAGATTTATATTCATATCACCAAATATGCTTTACAGCACTTATAATGGCTACACAGTATTCCATTGAATAGAGGAAAAATAGTTTCTTTGGCCAGACTCTAATCATTGAACATTTAGGTTATTTCTATTTTGAATAATACTAAAATATCCTTGTAGGTAAATCTTTGCTCACATTTGTGATTATTTTCTAGGATAAATTCTGAGACATGGAATTACTTAGCCAAAGGATGTAAACGTTAAAAAAAATTGACTTTATTTTTCTAGAATAGTCTTAAGTTTACAGAAAAATTGAGCAGAGAGTTGCCATATAACCTCGCTCTACAGTTTCCCCTATTATTAACATCTTACATTAGTGTGATACATTTGTTACAATTATTGAACCAATATGGATACATAATTATTAACTAAAGTCCATACGTTAGTCAGATTTGCTTAGTTTTAGCCTAATGTTATTTTTCTGTTTCAGGATTCCATCCAGAACACCACATCACATTTAATTGTCAGGACTTCTTAGGTCCCTCTTGGCTACGACAGTTTCTTAGACTTGCCTTATTTTTGGTGACCCTGACAGTTTTGAGAAGTACTGGTCATATTGTAGGATGTCCCTCAATTGGGATTTGTCCAATGTTTTTCTTGTGATTAGATGGGAATTATGGGCTTTTGAGAGGAAGATCACAGAGGTATTGTGCCATTTTTATTACATCACATCAAAAGTACATGCTGTCAACATGATTTATGACTGCTGATGTTGACCTTGATCACCTGGCTGACGCCATGCGTGTCCGGTTACTCAACTGTGAAGTTATTCCCCCCTTCTCTACTTCTCTACTACTCTCTTTCTTTGGAAATATGATGAGCAGCCACACCAAGGGAGTGGGGAGTTTTGCTCCCTCCAAATATAAACGTTTTTAAGGCTTTTGGTACAAACTGTGAAATTAGTCTGCAGAAAGATTTTACCAGTTTACATTCCCAGCAGCAGTGTGAATATGTGTCTACTTTATTGCAAACTTGCCAGCATTGGATATCATCTTTTCAAAAAATCTACTGATTTTAAAGAGGAAAGATGGCATCTCATTTTAATTTACATTTATGGGTTTGTTAGAGAGTTTTTATATTTTAAAAATTATGTATTTTGTTGGCTATTGGCATATTTTCTTTCAGGGATTACTTGTACACCCTTTGTTCATTTTTGAAAATTGGGGTGTTTATTTTTGTTTTGTTAATTTTCAGGATATTAACATTTTAACTGGTCATATATGTTGCCATGTTGCCCGTATTTTTTTTTAAAGTTTTCCTTTTGACTTCTAAGTTTACTTATGATATTTTTGGAGTACACAAGTTTTCTTTTCACATAATCAACTCTATCAGTCTTTTTCTTTATCATTTCTACCTTTATTCTCATGTTTAGGAAGGCTAAATTCATACTTTGTAAAGTACCTGGACAGATTTAGATTCAGGAAGCCATTATTATTGTTTTTTGGGATGTTATTATTTCTAAAAGTTGGGTTCTGGTGAAATGGGAGGACATGACTAGACTGAGCTTTGTCTCTGAAACAGTTAACAGTGAACTCGTTTCAAGAAGGATGACTGTAAATTATGGCCTCTCTTAGGGATTTCTGCGACTGGTTTTAATGTTTTAAAGAATTTTCAAAATGGAAGTGAACTGGCTGATATATGGTACTAAGTTCTTGGGAGCCACAAAATGGCAAACTAATATGATGACTGGAAAATGTGAGAGGTGAGCTTTAAAGTGAATGAGGATAAGAAGTGTGATTATTAAGTAAAGAGACTAATTTGATCCCCATTCCTCAGTAATTTACATATCCAAATGAGCAGCCAGAAATGGGGAGGTGGAGACTTGGGGGTGGTATGGTGGCAGGGTGGCCATTAGCGTGTATTTCAAAAACTAACTGTTTCCCAAAAATATTTTTAGAACAATCTCATTTAGAATATTTTTGAGCCAATTTCAGTAGTGAAATAAAATTAGTCTAATTACTGTTTGTTGTACTTTACAAGGTAAAATAGTAAATGGAAATAAACCAGATGATACTGCGGCAGACTCTGAAGTGGAAGGCTGATGGATGTGATTTTCTCTCTCCTTACACTCATCAGATTTCCTCAGGGCATCTCGAGCCCCTTTCCTCACGGCCGTGTTGGGGAAGCCTTTCAGTGAAGAACGAGAGCAGGTCAATGAATCATTGACTTCTAAGTTCAAAGGCTCCCCTTCAGGCGTAAGAAAACATCTGCACGGGGATTGGAGGAGACAGAATAGAACAGTCTCCACCCCACACCACTGCCCCAATAGTTAAAAAATACCTCCTGGGCTAGGAATGGGAAAGAGTTTAGAGAGAAGGCACAGGGTCACGTGTGAGTGTGGGACTCTCTGTGCCTCCCCTCTGATCTCAAGGCCTCAAGTCCTGAGAGAAGAGGTGCCCGTGTCCCCTTCCTGGGTTACAGCCTGAGTTGGGGAGAGAGCAAGCCAGCAAGCCTTGGGGAGAATGCCTCAGGTCATCTTAATGTGGCAGAGTCGGACAGGTGGTGTGGCGTGTCTAAGTTCAAAAGGATGAGAGACTTGCCAGCCCCAGTCTCCCGCAGGTCAGAGTGGCATAAGAAGATACCCACAATGTCCTGAAGGCCACCGTGTAGAACACATTTAGCAGAGACAGAGAGCAGGCGGTCAGCCCAGGATAAGATGCGAGAACCAGGTGAGGATGGAGCTGCCCTCTCAATGGAAAGAACTAATGGGAACCCCTTGTGTCCCATGGACCACCCCGGTCTCCTCTCATGGGAACACATGTCATCTGCTATACCCAGAGCCAGGCGGGACAGATCAAGACCAATAAGTGGGCCCCTCAGATAAGCCCTTGAGAGCTAAATTCCAAGGAAGAGAAGGAGGGGAGGGGGAGAGTAGGGAAGTTTTAAACCCAAGTGTGGTAGAATTATGCCCTTGACTTGACTAAGAAATGACTGAATTTGAGTGAGTTGATCCGAGAGTGACAAGATTAAATTTTCTCTACTTTGAAGGAGAATGGAGGCTCAAGGCAGAAATTACACTCAATTATAGGACAATAGAGAAAATTACGTTTTTGCACATTTGAGTCAGTGACTGTGAAATTTGTACTGGCTTCAATAATTGCAGGCAGCCAGGTGTCAGTAAAATCTTACTATTAGACCAGAGAATCATTACGGGCTGCACTTCCGAGTGTTATCTGATCTCTGGCTGCAGCTCATATGGCCAGAGCAATGTCTTATCATCAGAAATCACGAAGAAATACATTCAAATTTCTGTTCAAAATGTTCTCTTTCTAGGGGCCGGCCTGGTGGTGTAGCAGTTAAGTTCCTGTACTCCACTTCCGCTGCCCGGGGTTCGCCGGTTTGGATCCTGGGTGCGGACCTTTGCACAGCTTATCCAGCCATGCTGTACGGGCTGGTGTCCCACATATAAAATGGAGGAAGACGGGCACAGATGTTAGCTCAGGGCAAATCTTCCCCAAAACACAAAAAAGTTCTCTGTATATCAGAAAGCAGCGCTAATGCTTATAGGTAGAAAAAGTATATTTTTTGGAGTTCTGAGGAGGCCCGGTCCAGATTATAACCCTCTGACCAAAAGGGGAAGGATATGAAACTGCAGGTTGTGCTGGATAGCTTCTGTTTGCCCCACTCTGCAAGCCGCTCCACCCCCATCCCTAGGCAGAGCATCACCAGGGCTCCTGCCCTTGAGAGGCATTGGCGGGAGCTGGGAGGGAGCGAGAAGAGTGAGTGGGAGTATTGATTCCCCCATCTCCCTTTGGGAGAGTCTCTTCAGCTTCTGGGACTTCTTCCTTTCTGTGAGGTGAAGGGCCAGGCCCCAATAAGGATTCTTCTTCCTCTGCCATTGCTGCTGGCAGCCTAAGAGGTAGGTTAAGGGCCCTAACTGATGGTTCTGGCCCTTTAAATCTGGTATCCATAGCACCACAGGCAATGTCATTGTGATGTATTTGCTGCCTGTTAGGAAAGCAGGCTGGTGCACTCAAAGGAGGACTCCACCAGAGGAAGGCAAGTCAAAGCCTGCCACCACCACCCTGGCTTCCTGTAATCCGCATCTGCACCTGGGTCCAAGGAAGCCCATTATGAAAACACTTATTTCCATACACTCCCAACCCACATGCTAAACAATTTGTGCTCTTGCTGAGGAAGACTCACGAAAAACTGAAAGGTTTTTTTCTGGGTGACATTGAGAAGACAGTGACATGATTTGGGTAAGTTTCATTGTAAAATGAATCTCATGCTTACCCAGGCCTCCGATGAAACCTCATTTCTGCTAAGGCACAGGTGAGCATCCTGAACAAAGCATAATATTATTTTAGACAAATAAATTGGACATATATTGTGAAGCAATTTAAACATTTTACAGAAATGCATCCTTTTGTACATAATAACATCAAAAAGTCAGTTCAGTGCAAAAAACTTGAATGGAGTATCAAAAATGCTTCACGATCCACTTTTTTTTTTTCCTTTTACAATCAGTGAACCAATCTTGATATGTTACTATTAACTAAATGCTGTAGTTTAGGTCAGGGTTCACTCTTTGTGTTGTACATTCTATGGGTTTTGACAAATGCATAATGTCATGTATTCACCATTACATAGTTAGTTTAGTTTCACATAGAATAGTTTTACTGACCTTAAAAATCCCTTGTGCTCCACTGTTCACCCTTCTCTTCCTCCCTCCCAGACTCTGGCAACCACTGATCTTTTTACTGTCTCTATAGCTTCTTCTTTTCCAGAATGTCATACAGTTGGAATCATATAGTATGTACCCTTTCCAGACTGGCTACTTGCACTTAATGTTATATATTTAATGTTCCTCTAAGTCTTTTTGTGGCTTGATAGCTCATTACTTTTTAAACACTGAATAATATTCCATTGTATAGATGAACCACAATTTGTTTATCCATTCACTTGTAGAAGGACATCTTGATTGTTTCCAATTTTTGGCAATTATGAGTAAAGCTGCTATAAACATTCATGTAGAGGTTTTTTTATGGACATACCTTTTCAAATCGCTTGGGTAAATATCTAGGAGTGTAATTGCTGGATCATGTGGTAAGACTGTACTTAGCTTTATAAGAAATTGCCAAACTGTTTTCCAAAGTGGCTGTACCATTTTTCACTCCCACCAGCAATGAATGAGAGTTGCTCTTGCTCCACATTCTTGCCAGAATTTGATATTGTCAGTATTTAGGATTTTAGCCATTTTAAGAGGTTTGTAGTGGTATCTTATTGTTTTTTTAACTCTTTAATAACATACAATGTTGAGCATCTTTTCATATACTTACTTGCCACCTGTATATCTTCTTTGTTGAGTTTTGTTCAGATCTTTTACTGGTTTTTCTAGTTGAGTGTTTTCTCATTGTTGAGTTTTAGGAGTTCTTTGTATATTTTGGGTGTAAGACCTTTATCAGACGTTTTGCAAAGATTTTCTTCCTGTCTGTGGCTGTCTTTTCATTCTCTAAACAGGGCATTTTGCAGAGCAGAAGTTTTTAGTTCTAATGAAGTTCAACTTGTTAATTTTTTCTATAAAACAACTGGATCATGTATTTGGTGTTGTATCCAGAAAGTCATTACCAACATCTAGGGTCCCCTAGATCTTCTCCTGTGTTATCTTCTAGATGTTTTATGGTTTTGCATTTTACATTTATGTCTATGATCCATTTTGAGTTAATTTTTGTGAAAGATGTAAGGTCTGTGTCTAGATTAATTTTTTTGTATGTGAATGTCCAGTGGTTCCAGCACCATTTGTTGAAAACACTGTCCTTTCCCCATTGAATTATCTTTTCTCCTTTGTCAGAGGCTGGTTGACTATATTTGTGTGGGTATATTTTTGGGCTCTCTATTCTTTTCCATTGATCTATTTGTCTTTTCTTTTGCCAATACCATACTGTCTTGATTACTGTAGTTTTATAGTAAGTCTTTAAATCGAGTCTTGCCAGTCCTTTGACTTTGTTCTTCAACATTGTGTTGCTTATTCTAGGTCTTTTGCCTTTTGATATAAACTTTAGAATCATTTTGTCAGTATCCACAAAATAATTTACTGTGATTTTGCTTGGGATAGCAGTGAATGTATGGATCAATTTGTGAAGAACTGACATCTTAATAATATTGAGTCTTCTTATCCATGAACAGGACTATCTTCCCATTTATTTAGATATCCTTTAATCGCTTTCATCAGAGTTTTCTAGTTTTCCTTATATAGCTGTTGTACATATTTTGTTAAATTTATACCTGAGTATCTCTCTCTGTCTCTTTTTTTTGATACTAATGTTTATGATGTTGTGTTTATAATTTCAAATTCCAATTGTTCATTGCTGGTATATGAGAAAGCAACTGATTTTTCTATATTGGTCCACTTTTTAAACGTATTCTTTGTCCTTTTCTCTCTTTGCTTCTTTCTGTCTCTTGAAAGAGAGGAAGGAACTCAAGATTTGGAGAAAGATATTAAATTAAACATTTAAAAAAATTAATAGAGGGTGGGAACAGGGGCTGAAGGGAGCACTTGTGTGGTGACAGACAAGAAATAATGTACAACTGAAATTTCACAATAATGTGAACTATTATGAATCTCAATTTAAAAAAAGAGAAAAAAATTAACAGATTTTATTTTTTAAGAGCAGTTTCGGGTTTTCAGAAAATTCAGCAGACAATATAGAGAATTCCTACATGCCCCATTTGCCCCCCACAGTTCCCCCTATTATTAATATCTTGCATTAGTGTGATACATTTGTTACAACGTTCAATTTTAAGTTTAATACAGCATTAGATATTGAGTGCTTTTAGGCATACAAAAGAAATGTTCCCCGCCCTCATGGAGTTTACAACCTCACTGGGAAGGAAGGGAAAATTGCTTCCACCTGAGCAAGTAATAAAAAATAGTATACAACTAGATTTTAAAATGTGTCTTTCCTTAGCAAAAGGAAGAAATTAGCGTAGTTTGTAGTAGTTAGGGAGTTAGCTCTCCAGGGAAGAGGTGAGAAGTAGGAAGGCCCTGGAAGGGTAGTAGCATTTGGGTAGGTGGAGGTAGATTAGAGTCAAGGTCTAAGCAGGAAAGTGGCCTGCAGAAGGATGCAGAGGTGGGGATGTTGGAGGAGTGGGCTTTATTACATCAGACAGAGGTGGGAAACAACATTAAAGAGCGAAAAAGACAGAGGTCCTGAATGTCAATGTGAGTAGTAACCAGAACTTGATAAAGCGCTTAGAGTTGAGCTTCTAAGCAGATCCTTTGGGTCTGGTTCTTTCAGGACTATTGGGTTTTGGTTTCACATGCACCTCAAGGCAGGTATTCTGAACCATTTTCTTCTTTGAATCAGAATTACAGGCTCATGCCAGGGAGTGTTTCTAAAGAGAAGCACTGCCCTTCTGGGAAAAGCCACCAAATGGAACTGCAGATTGTTCATTTGCCACAAGAGGAGCATCCCATGTACACACATCAGGAAGAAGGCAACCTGCTTGGGAAGTCAAAAATAGCCACGCATACCCGAAGGGAATTTTCCCTCAGTTCTCCAGGCCTCTCTGACTGGCTGCATTGAACTCACTCTTTGAAGAGCTCTGCCATTTCTGATGAGCAGGAGAACTTCCTCTCACGGGGGAGGAAAGCCATGGGGCAAATGTACGAATCCCATAGCTTTGATCTCTTCTCACTACTAAGGGAAGAACAAAGAGGGCATTAAATGCCCCATTTTTGTTTTCTTAGTCTGAGTTAACTTACCTCAAGAGGCCTCTCCAGAGTTACACGCAATTGCTTCTTCAGGTCCCAGAAATGACACTGCAAGGATTCAAGAGAGTTTTTGTAGTGAAGGGACACATCCATATTCAGAACTTCAGTCACTGCCTTCTCCACAGACATTACCTTCCCTCATAGTATCTCTCTTTTTTTTCCCCCACTCCTACTGCCACCGCCTAAGTTCAGGCCACCACCTGACTATAAGAACAGCCACACACTTGATCTCCTTGACTATAGAGCCCCTCATAGTGACTTGAGTTCAAAACATTGGATCCGTTCCTTTCCTTCCTGAAGTCTCTCATTCTTTCTCTGAAACATCTCTTCCTTTTGGTTCCCATCTTATCCCAGGACCTTACCTTTAACTCTCCTGTACATTGTGCATCAAACGTAAGCTCTTTGGCCTGGATCTCGAGGTGTTCCCCCTAAACACTTACAAGGCTCTCCCTTGCATTGCTCCTGTCTTTGTTCACTGCTGCTCATGTTTATCCCTCTGTCTGGCATTTTTTTCTTCCCTCATCCTTCAAAGAAAAATTTAAGTTTTACCTCCTTATGTAGGGTTGCCATTTTAAGCAAATAAAATACCTAGATATCCAGTTAAATTTGAATTTCAGATAAACAACAAATAATTTTTTAAAAATACGGTGCATACTTATACTAAAAGATTATTAGTTGTTTATCTGAAATTCAAATTTAATTGGGCCCCTATATTTTATCTGTGAACCTACCACTATGCAACATTTTCTTGTTCCAATTCTCCCTTATCTCATTCTTTCAGTTCTTAAAGCATCTAATTCAGTCTTTCATTATATGCTATATTGTACTTATTGATTATATATACAGTATTAACACTTATCGAGCAATTATTCAGCATCAGGTATGGGGCTTAGTTCTTTTTATAAAACAGATTATTGAATTCTTACAAGAAACATGTGATAAAGTAGGTACAACTATTATACCTACTTTATAAATGAAGAAGCTGAGTATTTGAAAGGTTATTCTATTTGTTCAAGGTCCCAAAGCTAATTAAACTTGATCTTTGGTCTATCTATGGGGTGACCATCTTGTTCTGGTTTTCCTGCACTGTTCTGGTTTTAAAGCTAAAAGTGCCATATTCTGGGAACCTTCTCAGTGCCAGGCAAACTCTATATGTCTGACTTCAAAGGCTGGAATTCTATCACGTTTTCCATTTTTTTGAGAGTTTCACTTTTTTTTCTTTCAGTTGGATTATAAAATCCATAAAGACAAGGTGATATCTGTTCGTATTTACTATCCTAAGAATTACTTAGTAAGTGCTTGACAAATAAGGACTGGGAGCTCCCCTCACAGGCCACAGCTCTTTTCTTGGGCTCTTTGGGTTGCAGGAGCTGAGGACTGGGTCCTTGGGGGTGACCGATCTTAGATGCAGCTGGGACTTGAGCACGGCCAGTGGCCTTTGCAACAGAGGTGCACAAGTGTCTGTGATGTCACTGGTCATTGCTTGAGAAGATGCTATGCTATTGTTACTCGCAACAATGCCTCTAAATTGGTGAAAATGAAGCTCCTCGGTAAGTGTGTGGTGCCTCACACTAGAAAAGCTGAACTTTGAGAGATGCACTGCTATGAAATGTGAGTTAGGGCGTGGGTGAGGCTGGAGAAACAGAAACCCTGGTGCCAAGAAGAGTGGAGTGCCTAGGGTGGGCAATAAGTCTGTCAGCACCTTGTTGAATGGACAGCACCCAAGGAAGCTGAGTGGCTGGTCTTTTTTTTGCTGGAAATGTGCTTTCGTGCAATGGGCATATGTTCGAAAGATGATTATATTACATTATTATAGAATATCCTGTTAAAATGATGATATGTATGTTATTGCTATGCAACAAAGTGGTTAACGAGGTGTGAGGGGAAATGCAGAAACAATAGATTTCCATCCCCCAAGGGCATCCGTATAACTTGTCTCAACTTTGTTTTGAATGCAGGTCATTATTGAGCACACATTAAACATAAAAACTAAGCTGTCTGTGGAGAAAGCATTTGTAAAAATCATTTGCTATTTTTAAAAGATCTATTTGAATTAAGACTCTCAAGGCAACTTATTTTTAGTCACTAAATTTCACTTCAAAATGCTTGAATTTGAAAATATGCTTTTGTTTCAGGCGTTTTATTAAGAGAGCATAACAGATATGGGGCAGAAAGGTTAGGCAGGAGTTTCCATTTTGAACAGTGCTGACAGATTCCTTAGTCTTTCCCTTTTTGGAAACTCATAGTGGCTTTTCCTCATCCCCACGGGGTAATCCCTCAGCCTCTCAGTGTGACATTCAAGGCCATTCCTGGTCTAGCCCCAACCCATCTTTCAGCTCATCTCCTACCCACCTGTACCATAGGCTCTACCCCAGCTAGATTCTTCGTTTTCTTCTAAACACACGGTTAGCTTTTTTGTCTCCAAGACTTTCTCTTGCAAAGGGTCATGGTTAAGTTTAATTTCTTGAACTAGACTGTCTGGGTTCAAATCCTGGTTTTTCTACTTACTGTGTGATCTTGGGCAAGTTACTGAAGTATTCTATGCCATGAGTTCTCTGACTGAAAAGTGAAGTTAAAATGGTATTTCTCCTTCAGGAGCAAAATAATTCATAAAAGTCCTTAGAACAACGCACAGTAAATGCTAGCTCCTCATTTATAGAACTGGATCTCATTATCCTCCCCACTTAGCTCAAAAGCTCTGTCTTCCTTAGAGCCTTTCCTGACCACCCCACCCTGCCACGTGCTCTTCCTCCTGGGAAATCCTGAGTACTGACACTGTTCCTTTGGCACGTGGTTGGTGTTCTTTGCTCATGCTTGTGTTTTCATTGATTGAGCACTCACTCAGAGTCAGGTCTTGTGCTCATGACAACACTTGGAGGCAGGTATTCTTCTTTACCTCACTTTGTAAAGGAGCAAACTAAGGCTCAGAGAGGTTAAGCGATTTGCTAAGCTTATAGAGCTAGGATGAGATGATTCTGGAGTTCCAACTCGGGTTGCCCACAGTTGCAGCCATGACACTCTCCCTCCTTTCCTAGAAAACAAGGAGTGGATCTTACACCATGGTTGCCTTCATTCTGCCCTTCAGGTGGGAGGCACTCAGTGTACTTCTGGTGATTTGATGGACAAATGTGTGATTTGGCTGCTTTTCCAAGTGTCATTCAGTGCCTTATGGTTGTGATTATCTTAATGATGATAAAGATACTGCATGATGTATCTTGACGGGCTTTAAAAAGATAGATTAGGAGCCGGGCCCGTGGCCTAGTGGTTAAGTTCAGTGCACTCTGCTTCAGCAGCCTGGGTTTGTAGGTTCAGATCCTGGGTGCAATACATGTCAGCCACGCTGCAGTAGCATCCCACATATAAAGTGGAGGAAGATTGGCACAGATGTTAGCTCAGTGACAACCTTCCTCAAGCGAAAAAAGAGGAAGACTGGCAATGGATGTTAGCTCAGGGCTAATCTTCCTCAGCAAAAAAAAAAAAAAAAAAAAAAAAGACTATAACTTATTCTTCTTGGGTTGAATCCCATGTAAATCTAAAAAAGCAATTCACATTTATTTTTCCCTTAACTGTTCCCTCCTGTTGCAAATATGGCTACATGAGAAATGTCAAAATAGTCTTATTATCAATGCTGTTTTTGTCACAAAGGAGAATTTCTCATGACTCAGTACCAGCTAATTGGTCTGTCAATGGCTTTCTTTGTTAGGTGAGTTATTTGATCCGTTGTTGACAAGGTGCAAGCTGCTTTCCACCCACTCTGGGGAAGCTCCAATAGGTCTGACATTCTTTCACCCTCTAATCAAGATGCTATTAAAGCAGCCGACAGTTTACAGTGAAGGAGGATAAAGCTGTATTGGTTTTGTAAACAGCTGCTGGAAAGACAACTTGATGGAGCTTTCATGATGTACGAATGGTTCTCACTTTAGAGTGGGTGCAGGCATGTGATACAAAGACAACTTCTGTGATTTCTAAATTCATCAAACATAATAGTCTATCTCTACTGAGGCTGAAATCTTAAAAAACCAGGCCCATTCAGTCAACACATGCTTATTGAATTTGTACTAGGTGCCAGATACTATTCTAGGTATGAGGATATAGCAGTGACAGAAATAGACTAAAATTTCTGCCCTCTTGGTGCTTTTTCTTTTAAAACTTTTTATTATGGAAAAATTTCAGATTTATGCAAAAGAAGAAAGAATAATATACCCATCACTCAGTTTTAATAATTATCAATATTTTGTCATTCTTTTTTCATCTATCCCTCCCATCGTACACTTTTTTTATTGAATAAATTTGACATGTAACATTGCATAAGTTTAAGATGTACCTTGTGTTACTCTGAGAACTTTATATGTTGTAATCTGATTGCCGATGTAGTGAGATTTACCACATTACATAATTATAGTACAATATTATTGTTTATATTCATTATACTGTGCGTTAGATCTCCATGGCTTATTTACTACTGGTTACAAGTTTGTACCCTTAAACACCATCATTCTCATCTCCCCTCCCCCACCCCCTGCTAACTACCATTTTACTTTCTGTTTTTTATAGGTTTAATTATCTTAGATCCTACATATAAGCGACATCATACAGTACTAGTCTTTCTCTGACTTATCTTGCTTAGCATAATGTGCTCGAGGTCCATCCATGTTGTTGTAAATGGGAGGATATCCCTCTTTCTCATGGCTGAATAATATTCCATTGCGTATATGTACCACATCTTTTTTATCCATTCATCCACTGATGGACATTTGGGTTGTTTCCATATCTTGGTTATTGTGACTAATGCTGTGATAAACATGGGAGTGATACATCTTGTTGAAATTCTGCTTTCATTTCCTTTGGGTATATACCCAGATGTGGAATTGCTGGATCGTATGGTAGATCTATTTTAAATCTTTTGAGGAAACTCCAGATTGTTTTCCATAGTGGTTGGACCAATTTACATTCCTACCACAGATTTATTTTTAATGGAGCACTTGAAAGCAAATCTCAGATATTAAATATTTTATCATACATACTTCACTATGAATCTCTAACAGATAAAGACTTTTAATAAAGACATAATTGCAATGTCATCATCATACCTAACAAAAATGATAAATTATAAATATCATTTAATATCCAATTCAAGTTCAATTTCCCTCAATTGTCTGAAGAATTTTTTTACATTTCTTTGTTTGAATCCAGATCCAAACAGGGTCTGCACATTATAGCTTGTGGAGAGAGCTCTTAGATCTCTTTTGATGTATACCAGGTCTCTTAGCTATTTTTTGGTTATAGGAATTGGATTGTTTACCCTGCATAAGTTCCCACATTTTGGATTTGGCTGACTGCATCCTCATAGTGTTGTTTATGATATTCCTTTATGCTTCACGTTTTGTATAAAATGATAGTTATATCTAGAGACTTGGTTAGATTCAGCTTCAATTGGGGAGAGAGTGCATTGGAACCAACATTCTAGTGGAAACTGGCTTGATGCCATTTTTGTGTGTCAGAGATGTTTCTGGAGGTGTCTTGGTGGCCAGAAATTTGGGTAGCCAGTATGAAAAACTTAGTTCTTGCACAATGTGGCAATTTTGATCCTCATGCCGTGAAACACTCCCTTTGTTCTTTCTTCCTTTATGTTGGCCTGTAAAGAAGACTTTTAAAAGTGGTTGTGTTACATGATGTTTGGGAGTGGCACCAACTGGAGGACCTAGGAAGATATTCCCCACATAAGAACAAGTTGGGTTTGAAACCCTCATTTGTCTGTGTCTTATGGGAACCAGGCTAACAAAAGAGAGAATAAGCTTGTAGAATAGCATGAATCTAAATTAGAACAAATAGTTGAATTAGAATATTTGAGGGGGTCTTTAGGGTTTATTTTGTGAAAGATTCCCAGGTGATTCAAATGTGCAACCAGGAATGAGAACCATAGATTCAGACAATAAGGCTTGTGAGGTCTTCAGTTTGCGGCACTCTTCAGCAGGCAGTCCTCCCTTGAAGCCTTGAGAAAGAAGCAGAGATGGTCAGAGGAAAGCAAGCTCAAGTAACAGTAGTAGGAAGTCTCCAATGACTATTGATTTGTAGGGATTTCAGTGGTATTGATGAATTTCTTCATCAATAAATGATGTCATAAACTTTTTTTAAGAATGGAGAATGGGACTTTGATTTGGGGAATCCAGAAATATCAAAGAAAGAAAGGATAACTCCAGAGAGCAAACAGAAGAATCGAGTTGTCATTTATTGACATGGGGAAGGGTTCTATTTCGAACATGTTATATTTGAGATGCTTATTATACACTATAGACTAAATGCTGAGTAGGCAGTTGGATATATGTCTGAAGTTCAGGGCTGAAAATAGAAATTTTGGAATCATGAAAATAGAGATGGTATTTAAAGCCATGGACTGGATGAAATCACTTCGTAAATGAGAGAATGGCTTCCTGGAAGCCACATGAAAAAGGTCCTTATAGGACCATTGTAAGGGTTTCTCTGAGGCATATCTAGGAGGGTGACTGCCAAGTCATAAAGCATGCTAATAAGATTTTCATGAAATACCGCCAGTCTGCTCTACACTACGTATTTACCAGTTATACACTGCGCATACACTATGCACTTACCATTCCCATCAACAGTGCACGAGGATTCCCATTTCCCCACATCTTTGCCAATATTTGAGATTATCTTTCTAATTTTTGCCAAGCCGATGGGTAAAGCAGTTGTGTGTTGGAGCCGGCTCATGAGAGCAGATTGAGCACACTCCTTCCCAACTTCTTCTTCAGTAACTTCACACTAGTAGTTTAAAATTGGCAGGTGTGAGAGTAATCACACCACGGAAATTGGCAAATGTTACAAATTAGGACTTTCTCCCCTCAACCCTGAGAGCTGGTTTTTAAACATATATCAGCATACCAGGGGCTATAGGTAGTATCATACTGTTTGTATTTCTATTCTCTCATCACTAGTGAGTTTGAGCATCTCTTCTACGCTTGCTTGACATTCTGGCTTTCCCTTCTGTGAATTGCCTATCCTTATTCTTTTCTCATTTTTATGTTGGATTTTCTGACTTCTTTTTGTTGGTTTACAAAAACTTCTTATATATTTTAGATATTAATCCCTAGCTGCTTTTGAACATACCATACATCTTCTCCCAATGTGTCAGCTGTCTGTCAATTTTTTCTTATTCTTCAATGAAGATGTAGCCAATTAACTGAGATGTAGGTAAATCTCCCAGTCTTTTAAGATTTGTGCTATTGTAGTCTAGTTTTATGAAGTAAATCCTTACTTCATATTCATAAGGATATTCTTCTACATTTTCTTTTCCACCTTTCAAATGTAGGCCTTTAATCTATCTGGAGTTCACCTTTGTATATGGTGCACATGGGGCATCCAACTTTATTTTTTCTTCATAAACTGTCTGTTTCACCAACACCATCTTCCAAATAATTTATATTTTTCTCACTGATTTTTAGTACCAACTTTACATATATTGAGGTCCCATGGGTCTGCTTCTGAGCTCTCCATTCTGCTTCACCGTTTTATTTGTTCCTGTAGTAGCCCCATACTATTTTTATCACTATGTGGTAATGTATAATATCTTTCTTTGCTCTTGCTTTTCAAAATTGATTTAACTATTGAAAATTTTATTTTTCCTTATATATTTTATAAGTTTATTGAAATTCCTTAAAATTTGAGTTCCCTCTGGAATTTTGGTTGATATAACATTGAATTTAGAGATTAAATGGACATTTTTACAATGTAAAGTCATCTTATCCATGGCATATCTTCATTTGTTCAAGCTTCTCTTATGTCCTTACACAGAGTTTTAAAATTTTCTCCATAAAGTTCTTGCGAATTGTTAGGTTAATTTCCGGATATTATGCTGTAGAGTTTCATTGCTGTTGTCAGTGATCTCTTATTGTCCATTATATTTTCTGGTTGCTTACTGCAGACGTAGAGGAAGCTATTGATTTTTAGAAATTGATCTCGTACTTGGCAATCTTATTGAACTCATTTATTACTTGTAATAGTTGATTGTGTTGGGTCTTCTATGCTGATGATCATATCATCCGCAAACATGACAGGAGGATTTTAGGGGTTCTACCCAGTGCTCTGTTATTCTATATTTAACTACCTCTGCTAGTTGGGTTCCAATCTGGCAGCCCAATTCTGACAGCCGGATGACTCTTGTGGTCCTCATGCCCTGTACGTTCAGATTCTGGAAATGAGCCCTTGTATTCTTCCACTGTGAATGGTATCCTGCCCAATACCTCAGTCCGTGTAAGAGCTGTGGCCCTGTCTTCTTTTGTCTCTTTCCCCTAACCGTTTTCTCATGGTTTAGGGTCCCGTTAGCCACTGACAGACCTTCCTGATGCTGACTATCTGGTGGTCTGCCTGAATTTCTCAATGATCCCTGCTGCTCAATGCTGCATTTCTGTGTCTTGAATGCCTTAAAGGACACCCTGTGTAGGTAATGCAAAATGAGGATCAACATAGGCCTTCACATCAGACAGACTTAAATTTAAATCTTATTTCTGCCCCAGGGTACGTCAAACAAGTTTTACAGCCTCCTGGAGTCTGTTTCTTCATTTGTGAAGTGAAGGAAGTAAGGGCTCATAGGTAGGGATCATGCAGGTGTCGCTTAGTAATGCCCCTTTCTCCACACTGATGCTGACTACTGATGCTGAGCACCTCCTGGGATTGTGGTTTGTTGCTTCTTTGTCCAGGAACCTTCATGTGCCTTCAGATATAGTCGAATCTGAGCAGCTGTGGCTGGACCATATCCCCATGTGCCTTCCCATCCCAGCAGATGGTTCAAGTTCCAACTTCTGGCCCCATATCATTGCCCCATCCAACTCTTGTTAACTGGGCAGTACCTGGTTCTAAGACTTGTATGGTGTTCCAGGAAGCATGACTCCAGTGAGTACTTGCATTCTTGATGGTGGTCTAGGGAGTAACTTCAGTATTTTGGACTAAGGCCACCAAACGAGTAGAGAATTTGCCCATATACTGAATGGTGTTGGGTGTAGCAGAAAAGGCCAGTAGTCTGGCTGGTTCTAACAGAGACTTCTATTATAGTTAAGAACAATTCAGCTAGCCACACCCTAACACCTACTAACAGTAGTGTCTCTGAGGGATAGCTTAAATCAGCAATAAAAGTGAACTGTATACCTTGGGAATGTCACTAGCAGCACCTTCTATTAAACACAGATCTTTATGAGTTTCTATGACTTACTAACAATAGGGGCTCATTTACAATTGCTGAAAGCCAACCAAGGGCAGATTACCTTCCTCCTTTTAACCAGTTTAAAGAGGTGGGCGAGGTCAGACAAGAACAGGGTGTGATGAGAGCAGGGAGAGTGAGGTGGAATCCCCAAAGGGAGGAGGAAGCATCTGTGTCACATTAGCATCCCTGAGAGCACACGAAGATGATGAACCGGCAGGGGCAGAGATACTGGCAGCTGACCAGGGACTGTAGGGTGGTCATGGTGCTTAACTATTGCATAAGTGCCATGGATTTTAGTTGACAGGATGCTGCACCTGATGCAACAATGTGACGTGACTGTTGCAAACAACTGTTTTGATATTTTGAGCTATGCTAATAGAAGCAGAGGACCTAGAAAGAGGCGGCAGTTTCTCTCCTCTGCACTCAATGGGACACCCCATTCATTCCTGAGCGTCACATTCAAGAAGGCTCTGGATAAGCTGGGATGCATCATGAAGAGTTCCTCAACACACTGGTGAGTGGGAGGGCAACCATGTCACATAAGGAGCAGCTTAAGGGATAGAGAATGCTTGTCCTGAATACCCTGGAGTCAGAAGCGATCTGGAAGTCTCTGGGGTAGAAACAGCCCAGTAAGGAGACGCAGGGAACCAGATTTTAGCTCCCAAGGTAGGAAGAACTTTTCAACAAGGCTGGTCAAAGATAAAACGCCTGCTCTCAAAGGAAGTGAGTCCCTGGTTACTGGAGGTGTTCAGCTATGGCCACTCGGTGGGAGGATATTGTACAGGGGGCTCAAGAAACGGGAGGGGGGCCATTTCTAGTGCCTGGAATCAATGATTCAAACAGGAAAAGGTGCTCTGGTGTGCGCCCGACACTTAGCTCTGCTCTTGACGAGTCTCCGACAGACATTCATTCGTTTAACACCTGCTATTGCCTGGTACCGTGCGTGGTGAACATGGAAGTACAGTGTGGTAGTTTGTCTATCAGAGCCAGAACAAAAAGGCCTCGGAGAGAGTTGTTCAGATGTAACACTGCTGACTCAGTGTTACAAACTTCAGTCTTGGGGAAACAAGGGACTCATTAAGTCCCTTCGTTAAGGGGACTCATTAAGTGTCAAGTAACACCTTTCCTGCCATATGGATGACAGATGAAGGAAAACCAGGACGTCAGCATTCATCACCACTTTCCGGTTTTTGGCGGATGGAGAAGGGGACCAGGAGAGAAGAGGGTGAGAAGGGGGCCAAGCACCAAGGGAAATAAACTTCTGGGATGGCTACTTACTTCTCCCGTTCTGCCGCTACACTGACACCCATGGGTGTAATTATTCAGCTTGGGTATAGCATTGACTAGGATTTTTACAGCAAGACCTGGAAACAGGTAATTGACTGATGGACCTACTTTGGGCCATGCACAAGGCTAGACACTGGGTAGCCCACAAAGGTAAGACTCAGTCCCTGCTCCTAAGAAGGTGGTAGGAGGGCTTCTAGCCTAGGCATGGGGGACAGGGAGGCAGGCCAGATTCGGTTAGCTAAGTACACTAATGGAGGAATGTCTGCACCCTGTGTCATGGGGTGCTTCCCACATTCACTGGGCCAGGAGGTGTTCCGAGAGCCTGCCTTGGGCTGCGGTGGAAATATCACAGCGGCACCACCTCCACGCAAGGTTAACCAGGGTACCCCCAGACAGTCCTAACCTCGAGGCCCAACCTTCAGTCGGTGGAGGGGCTGCGGGGTCACAGGCAGCAGGCAAGCGGAGGCAAGCGGAGGCAAGCACGCGCTCCTCGCCTCCGTGCCCCCTTCCCGGCGCGTGCGCGGGACCGCCGCCGAGGCCTGTGCGCAGTCCGGGCGCCCGCACTGCGCGCGCGCGCCGACCCCGCGTGGGTCCGGCTCGGGCTCGGGCGCGCTCAGACGGCAGGCGGGAGGGCCGGGCGAGGGCGGGAGCGGCGCGGCGGGAGGCTCCGCAGCCGGGCTCCGCAGACAGGCGCCGGGCGGAGGAGCGCGCCCCTCGGCCTTTCCTCTGCGCCCGCGCCTTCCCAGCCGGCCGCCCCGAGAGGACCGGAGGAGGCAGGTGGGGCAGGAGCGCGCGGGGGCTCCGGGCCGGCCGGGCGGGCGGGGCGGTTGGCAGTTCGGGGAGGGCGGCGCGGAGGCGCTGGGGGCGCCGGCAGCCTCGCGGCCGCCTCCACTGGGCGCCAGTGTCGCCGGCTCCGGGAGGCCTCCCCGGGGCGGCTGCGGGGATGGGGGCGGCGCGGCCCACCGGCGAGGATGTGGGTTCTCGTTTCCGTTCCTCGCGGACGGTTTACCTTAGGATGAGACGCGGCGGGGTGGGTAGGATGGGCCGGACTCCGGGGCGGAGGAGCTGGGTTTGGCCCCGGCTCTGCCGCCCCAGCCTTGACCGCCCTGCGCCCGGGGACTGCCTCCCGCGGGCATCCGTGTGCTGCGCGCTGTGCGCGGCCCTGGTCGTTTTCCTGGAACGGGCCTCTTCAGATCTCTCGCGTCTCCCTTTGCTTAAACTGTTTAAGAAACCTTTTGCCAGTGGGAATTCAAAGCTAAAGCAAATGACTTTGCTTCCAGTCTTTTGCTTCCCCGAGATTCCTTAATTTTAAGTCGTGGGAATTGGGAAGGGAAGTTGGCGGAAATACTTGCGCTGAAACCTGTCCTACACAGAGACGCGGTTTAGAGACGCATCCTTGTGGATTAGATGGATGGGTTTATATTGTCAGCTTTCTTTTGAATTACACCTCGGGTTGCTCATTCATCCAGCGACTACTTACTCAATTGGGATTTAAACTGTTTGAGACAATGTTTTGATATGTATCAGAGGATGATATTCTCCAGGGGTAACAACTGGCTCTATGTTGCAGGCTAGACTGTGGTTCGTATTGCAGCAATGCCATGGTGTAAATCGGTGCCTTTGAAATATTTCAATAAAGAAACACTCTCCTTCTTAGAAACACCCCCCAAATACTTTGTACTTCACTTTCACATTGACATTTGTCCTTTATGAATCTTCTGCACAATTTAAAGGAAGTCGTCTGAATGTCAGAAGATCACGTGGTACAGGACATGTAGCAACTGTGGAGGGAAAGCACACAACTGAAAATGGCAGCAGTCTCCCTTTCTACATTTTTATGATGCAAAACCATCCCGGTGCTAACTTTGTTCACATAAATATGCATCTTTAAATACTTTGATTTGAGATGAACTACCTGGGCTTCAAGATAGGATCTTGAAATGTAATGAATATGTTTCTATTTTATAGGAGACTTGGCACATGGTATGTTTGTAGGATTTATGTCAGACATTTCAGGTTTAACAAATACGTTTCCCGCCAGCAAGATTTTTTAAAAAAGGGATATTTATATGGTGTCTTTGTTTGCTTATGACAACTCCAATTTTGAAACATATCCTAGTGATCTTTATTTTATAGAAGCAGCTTAACTCTTTCCCCCTGTTTAAACCTCCGAATATCTGGTTACTTTTAGGCTTACTGTTCCCTTGTTCATTATGTATAATTATCTTGCTATGGGTTCGCTTCGTTTGTTAGTTTTTGTTTCTTGTTGTTTGAGGCATCTGTATATTGTTTTCTCATCTGGAGTTTGAGCAGCACTGTTTTCCTTCAGTGATGCTTAAGAGAACTTTCTGTGACAAGGGAAGTGTTCTTTGCACTGTTTAGTATGGCAGCCACTAGCCACATATGGCTTTTGAGCACTTGTCTGGGGCCAGAGCAATGGAGGAGCTGAATTTTTAATTTAACTTACATAGCCACATGTGGCCAGTAGCTACCTGGTTGGGCACTGCAACTTTAAATTGTTAGTCCCTCAGTAAGCCTCCCCTGGCCCTCTGGAATCGAGCATTTATTACAGTTATACTGTAGTTACGGCTTTCTTATAGGAATCCTACAGCAGGCTGTAATCTACATGAGGGCAAGGGCATATCTGTTTTCTTTACCTTTGCTATGCCCAGCCTAGGACTTAGTAAGAAGCTCTGGATAAATATTTGTTGCATGACTAAACAAACTTCTTGAGGGCAGGTATCTTTTATATTCTCTCTAGGGCCTAGAGCTGACTAAGTATCTAGTACTGCAAATACCTGCTTAATGATTGAACAAATTTCATGTAGGTGGCAAATAAATAGATAACTGGAGATATGTTTTAGATGCTTATTTTGGTTAATTACTTTTTGGAATGTGAAAATAAAGACTCATGAAAATGAAGACTCACGACAAAATACTTATGAGGCTGAACAAAAGGACCTCATGATGGCAACTCGTGGGGACACAGCTTGGGCCTCCTAGCTGAATAGCTCAAGGATGCCGCCCTTGAACCATATTCCAAATAAATTTGCGGCAGTCTCTCGCCCTCAGTGAGATTCCTTAATGAGGCCCTAACAGCCTTGAATCACTCTGAACTTAGCGGGCAGCCTACTCACCACCATTCTGTGTTAGGGCATGGACAAGGAATCCTTGAAAAGTCATGAGATAGCATAGGCACGTTACGAGATGCTTTTGCCCAGAGCTGATGTGTGGTGATGGTATAGGATGGGATTCCTGTATACATCAAAGATTGGGGAATTTGATTCTAGTTATTGCATCTGTTAGGTACACAGTTAATTAGGGCTGACTTTTATAGGCTTACCTATATCACCTGTCATCACCAGTTAACCATAGCAGGATTTGAAAGTATGTACGCAGTTCAGATCAGTACCTCTCTAAGTTTGACCAAGATTCCCAGGTGTCATGCATCTCAAAATCCAGAAATGGCTTTTAGGGAAGGATTCTAAGACTATCCAAAAGTCTGTAGAATGCGTAATTTTTTTTGGTGGGACAAAAGGTAGAATGTTGGGTTTTTCATGAAGGAAAGGAAATGGGACTAGGGAAAAATGCCATGAAGACGCAAAATACAAAGAATGTTCCCTATACTGGTGAGGTAATGTTGTAGCTTCTCTGGGCTTCAAGTAGCTAACCGACAATGATGAAGTTGATTACATCTTTTTGAGTGAATCAGCTTTCTACCTGGAATCTAGGATTTGAATATTTATTAAATATGTGTAAGACACTAATCTAGCTCCTGTGGCAAGTGATAGTTGTGTAGGATACAGGTCTTATCCTAAGGATCTCAACAGTCTACAAGGAAATGAAAAGTGCTCTGGGGATGACTTTCAAGAAGCATTTTTGAGTGGGAAACCCTACTCGCTCTTTGAACAGGAGAGTTGGAAAGCTGGCCTCTCTTAACCGACTCAGAAAGACACCACTTAACCACTCTGCTGAAGAAGTGAGAGTATAAACAACGTGACTGAGTCCTGAAGTGTGATTGTAGTCAGATTACTCTCCCTAAAACACAGCTTGAATCGGGACACCCTCCTTTAAAAAAAAAAATCGGCGATTTCCTGGTCCTCATGGAATTGAGTGGTTTGGTGTTTGATCAGGTATTTAAAGTCCCTAAAAATCCATTACAGCCTTACCTCTTACTGTTTTCCTAGATGTACCCTGAGTTCCAGCCTGCTGTTCCTTTAAAGTGCTCCCCTTTAAGTTTCTGCCCCAGTTTCTGCCGACTCATCTTTCAGGACCCATCTCAGGTGCTGCCTTCTTCACTGCACCCTTTCTGATTCTCAGGAGCTCCCATAGCAGATATTGCTTGTACTCACATTATGGAACATATCCCATTCTGTTTCATCATCTATAGTTATTAGTGCTATTTTATTCACCCTAGTAGGTTGTAAGCTACCGACATGCATGGACCATCTCTTACTCCTTTTCGTATTTTCGGAATCGTCTAAAATAGTGCAGTACCTTGTACATAGTGATTAGATGTTTATTAAATTTTATTTCTGTTCTTTGACTTTAAAGGAAGCTTCACACCCTGCGTGGGATATTTTGTCCACACTGGCTGCCAAGCAAGTAGAGGCCCACAAGTAGAAATCCTGAGTTACTTCAGCCCTGAGAAGCTAGAGTTTTGAGGAGCGCTGTCTTTGTGCTGTGTGTTACATTTTGGAATTGATAGTGTTTAAAGAAGATCCCCATGCTATGTGACACCAATTCCTTGTTATTTTCCTATCTATGTGGTTAATAATAGTTATTAACTATTAGTTAATGGTAACTAATAGTCAATGTGAAAATGATTCAAAGTATTGGGTGGCAAGTAATTTTAGCATTCAAGAAAACTTGAGTACCTTTAACGTGGTAACTCTGGATTAGGTTAACATACAATATCCGTGTCCATGTAAACATGCACCTTATGAGAAAAAAGGAAATATCTTACTCTTTACTGGTTCCTACTAGTATTCAGAAAACCTGCGAGTCAAGTTGGAAAGGAACTAGTTAGCTCAGAGAGGTGACTATTTCCTTGGAGAAGGGTGGTGATAGTAAAGATGACTAAGTTAGATGTAGGGTTGGTTACCCAAGGACTATAGAGCACACATTGAGTAAGATCTAGCATGTATTATATGCTAGAGGAAACCGTCAGTTAACCATTTTTGCTTATTCTATTCTTTCTACTGAAATAATCTAAAATAATTTTATTTGGTTTTGTAATATGGTTTTCTGCTTATATTTAAAAACATATAGAGATTCTTAATATTTCAGACTTTAAAGAATTGATGCAAAAGAAACTGGAAGGTTTTTAGCCTCATAGTTCAGTTTTACTAACATTTTCTCTGCTTTCTATGTCATTTCTTATATGTGGGCTAAGAGTGCGGCACCCGTCTAATTTAGAGCAAATTTATTCTAAGTGCTCATATTTTCTGGGAAAAAGGGCTGATATAAGCGATGTGGTCTAAAAGGCATGGCCTTCCATCTTCTAGAATAGAATGAAGAACTCCTGTACATTGTTAGGAGGTGAAACAGTGTCGGTGAGCTCTTCAGTTGGTACGAGTGATGTGATTAATTTTCAGTAAAGTTTTCTGGGCTTTCAGAAAATAATGAGAACATTCCTAACTAGGTTATTTTCATGTGATGAGTGCATGGCTTGAGCTATTGGGTGACAGATGATCTAACATGTCAGATGCCGTGAGAAGTTAACAGATCCATCAGCAAGGAATAATGTTCTCGTTTGTTATTGTGAGTAAAGAGAACACCACCCATTTAGATTAGCTCAGCATTGAAAAAATGTCTTCACCTATTGTTGGGAAATAATATTACTCCTGAGTTGATATTACCCCTGAGCTTTGTCTGAAAGGATTGCCTGTGCTGCTGACTCAGTGAGAGGGAGCGTGCAGCAACATACATTCTTTAACAGCAGTTTGCTAAAACCAGGTTTTTTCCTTCCCCTCTAAAAGAGATTCTTGAAGGTTGAAGTTAAAAATGTCAGTAGGTTAGATATTAAAGAATGTAGGCTTTTTGTGACTGAAAGCAGTCATTCTAAGTTGCATACAAATATAATAGATATGCTGTTTTTTCCCTCTCATTAAAGGTGGCTTTCTAGAAGATGACCATAGAAGACCTTCCAGATTTTCCATTAGAAGGAAGTTCTTTGATTGGAAGATACCCATTTTTGTTTCCAGGTTCTGATACGCCGGTTATCTTTTCCATTTCTGCAGCGCCAATGCCTTCAGACTGTGGTATGTTAAGTAGCTGTGTTTGTTTCTATGAACTGGTAGCTTAACGTCTGTCTTATGCCCTTTTTGCACTCATAATTTTTCCTAAAACCACTTGTTACGGTTTTGATGAAATTCCGAAAGTTTTCCTTTTTCAAAAATATAATTGCTTATTGCTTTTTCTGCCTCTTAAGTTAAATGTTTTATTTCTGCTGTCAGCATTTTTACTATGTAAAAATGTTCATTTTAAGTACCATGGTGGATTTAGAGGATTTTATTTTTAGAATGCAATAGTGCTTAGACATCTAGCATTGTTCTGCTATTGATGTATTTTGTTTAAATATACTGACTTGCTTAAAAAGCCATATACTAAAAAAAATGATTTAAAAGCACTGTGAAATAGCCATCTCTAAGGGCCCTGTTGTCTCTGAAATGCTAGGATTCTAATTAACAAGCCAGATAATCACTGCCGAAACGATTCAAGCTTGGGTGACATGTAAGGACAAGTTAGTGTTTCAATACGCAAGCAAGCCTTGTTAGGATCCTGTCTCTGTGGTCGCCAGTGTGATTATCAATGGATACACAGATAGCATATAGTAAAACAAACAAACGAAAAAGCCATGTTTTCTGGGCTTCTGCTTATGCAGAAGGTGAGACCTTTCCCTGGGATACGGAGTGAAATTGGTTCATATTTAAATTGGTTCATTTAAATTTCCTCTGTAAAATGTAAATTTGGAAGTATTCTAGTTTTTATCTATTTAGACTTATTTCCCCAGGACCATATTTTATCAGATAGTTGGTAGGGGAATGAAAGAAAACCAGGAGATAAATTTGATACATTTGTTACATTTGTAATCTAGTTACAGTTTTTCAAGTAAAATATTGGCTCACTGTTTCAAATTGTCTTCAGAGGTAGAGATGACGCAGTTTTTAAATATTAGTAGGTATACAGTTACTGGATTGGGAATTTTTCTTTTTAGTCATATCTATTCTAATAACTGCTCATCTCCAAGTACGCTGTTTTTATGTGTTCAGATTCTGTAGCAGCTTATCTTGCAATCTTCAAAAATATTATGTAAAACCTGTGCCTAGATCCTAGGAATTATTTGCAGCTTTTCAAAAATTGACTGGGTTTATTTTCAGTTGGAACAAAATCAGTTATGCGGGGAAAACCTTGAACTAAGGCCCTTTGTACCCAGCTTGTGACCCTTACCTCACTGTGTCTTTGGTTATAGTTGTCGTATTTCCTTTCCTAGCCTAAAGCTCTTTGGAATGGGGTAGCAGTCATGTTTTATTTTTGTTTGTCTCATTAGGGTTAATATAGTCATTTGTTGATATTAGTTGCTCAGTCAGTGTTTGTTGAATAGGTACATTGAATGAAAGGTGACAGTGGATATTGACCCCTTTGTATAACTGAAATTAAACATTGCCTATCTTCTTAGAATTAGAGATTCTTAGAATCTGAATGGTCCTATAGCTCAACTTTCCCTGCTCAGTTCCCAGTAGAGAAATTATATTTTTTCAGGATCTCTGACAGGTAACCATTCAGCCACTTGGATGTCTTTGATAGTGGGAAACTAATGAAGTAGTCCATTTCATTGTTAAAAAAGCTTCAGTTGTGATAAAATTGTTTTTGTATATGGACTCAAAATATGTCTCCTTGAAACTTTGGCCAACTGGTACTACTTTGATATGTGGAACAAACACTTCTTTATATGATAGCCTTCAAATATTTGGAGGTAATTTTCATATTTTTATTTAGTCTGTATTTCCTTCGGCTACACATTTCTAGTTCCTTCACCAGGCCCTCATTATCAGGATTTCTAAACCCTTTTCATTCTAGATGTTTTCTTCTTAGTATACTCTACTCAGTGTCCCCTTAAAAAGTGGCATCCAGAATTGTTGTTATTAAGTATTTATTGAGGGCCTGCTATGTGCTAGGTGCTGTCCTAGATGCTGGGGATAGCACAGTGACCAAGACAGACAGACATTCTAGTAGGGGAAACAGACAATAAACAAATGAATAAACAAAACATAATATTATAGACTATAATGAGTTCTGTGGAAAAAAGAGACAGGGTGCTGTGAGAGAGGATGGTAGAAGAGGGGCTGTTCTAGACAGGTAGACGCTGAAGGAACAGGAGAGTCGGCCATGAGAAGAGCCTGGAGACAGGTGTTCCAGGCAGAATAGGAAGTTGAAGACACAGACTCGGGGAAAAACTGTTTTTTTTCTTTCTTAATCCCTAAGGATGATAGATAGCGATTGTGGCTGAGAAGTGACGTGACTGAGGGGCAGAATGGTAGGGGATGATGTTGGAGAGGACGACAGGGCTAGATGATGCAGGCTCACTTAAGCCTCAGCGAATGGGAGCCACTGAATGTGAGAATGAGATTAAAACCAAGAAACAAAGAAAAACAAACCAAACTACACAAACCAGAGCTTAGACATGCAGCTCAGCGTTGACTCTCAAGGTGGTTCCCTGGAAGACTAAAGGTTTTTGGAATCCTTTGCTTTGAATGCCATCGGAACCAGTTTACACAGAACACACATTACATGTGCTATAAACCCCACAATGCATTGTTATTATTTTTGCTTAAACAGTGAATTATCTCTTAAAGAGATTTAAATAATAACAGAAAGTCTTATTTACCCATGAAGTTACCAAAACAGTGCTCTTCATTCCATTGTGTAGATCCAGATTTCCGTTTGACCATTTTCCTTCTGCCTAAAGGACTTCCTTTAACATTTCTTGTGGTGCAGGTCTGCTGGTGAGGAATGCTTTCAGCTCTTAACGTGTTTGAAAACACCTTTATTTTACCTTCTTTTTTGAAAAATATATTTGCTGGGTGTAGAATTCTAGGTTGATAGTTTTTTCTTTCAGTACTTAATGTTGCTCCGCTCTCTTCCATCTTGCATTGTTTCTGACAAGAAATCTGCTGTCATTGTTGTTTCTCTGTATGTAACATGTCTTTTTTTCCCCTTGGCTGCTTTTAAGATTTTCTCTTTATCATTGGTTTTGAGCAGTTTTATTATGATGTACATTGGTATAATTTTCTTTATGTTCTGTGCTTAGGGTCTGTTAAGCTTCTTGGATCTGTGGGTTTCAGGTTTATCAAGTTTGGGTAATCATTTCTTCATATATTTTTTTTCTGCCCTGCCACCTTTTAGAAACTCTAGTTACATGTATGTTAGACCACTCCAAGTTGTCCCACATCTCACTGATGCTTTTCATATTTTATTTTATTTTTGAGGAAGATTAGCCCTGAGCTAACATCTGCTGCTAGTTCTCCCCTTTTTGCTGAGGAAGACTGGCCCTGAGCTAACATCCATGCCCATCTTCCTCTGCTTTATATGTAGGACACCTGCCACATCATGGCTTGACAAGTAGTGTGTAGGTCCACACCCAGGATCTGAACCCGCAAAATCCGGGCTGCTGAAGCAGAACGTGCAAACTTAACTGCTGTGCCACTGGGCTGGCCCCCTTTTTTTCATATTTTAAAAATTTCTTTTCTTTCTGTGTTCCATTTCAGATAGTTTCTATTGCTATGTGTTCAAGTTCATTAATCTTTTCTTATGCAGTGTCTAATCAGCTGATGATCTTATCCAGTGGAGTTTTCATCTCAGATGTAGTTTTTATCTCTAAAGTTTGGTTTGCATTTTTTATATATAGTCCATGTATTTACTTAACCTTTTGGAAATTTAGAAAACAGGTATAATCACTGTTTTAATGTCCCTTTCTGTTAATTATAATATTTTGTCAACTCTGCGTCTGTTTCAGTTGATTTTTCCAATGATTATGGGTTGTATTTCCTGCTTTCTTTGCATGCCTGGTGGACTTTGATTGGATGCCAGACATTGTGAGTTTTACATTGTTGAGTGCTGGATATTTTTGTATTCCTATGAACGTTCTTGAGTTTTGTTCTCGGAGGCAGTTAAGTTACTTAGAAATGGTTTGATCCTCTCAGGTCTTGCTTTTAGGATTTGTTAGGTGGTTCTGGAGCAGAGGTCCTCTGGGGCTAATTATTCTTCACTATTCCTCTACCCAATGCCATGTGAATTTTTTTCCAGCCCTTTTGGTGGGAACAGGCACTGTTCCCGGCCCTTATAAGCACTGGGCACTAACCCCTCTAATCCTTTTGAATGGTTCTTTCCCTTGCCTCAGGTACCTCCTCACAAGCATACGTTAAATGCTCAGGTGGGAACCTCCGCAGAACTCGGTGGTTCTCTTGTTGTGCATCTCTCTCTGGTACTCTGCCCTGTGAACTCTAGCTGCCTTGATTTCCTTGGCTGTCAGCATTGTCTCTTCAACTCAGGGAGTCTGCTAGGTATTTTCTTGGTTTCCCTTTCTCTGCTCTGGAGCCTGGAAACTCAAGACAGAAACCTGGGGCAATTCTAAGACTCACCTTGTTTGTATCCTGTCTCTGAGGGATCACTGTCTTTCATTGCCTGATGTCCAGTGTCTTGAAAACTGTTTCATCTGTTTCCTTTGGCTGTTTGGTTGTTTCAGATGGAGGGGCAAATTTGGTCCCCATTATGCCATCTTGACTTGAAGTGGGACATCCTCTCCCCTCACTTTCTTTTGATTAATATTTTTTTGCCCTATGGGAGCTTAAAATTTGGATGTAGTTAGATTTGTTAATATGCGATATAGTATAGAGGTTAAGATTATAGGTCAGTCTGGCTTTAATCCTGACTGAACCACTTACCAGTTGTGTGATCTTGGACAAATTATATATTTTCTTTATCCCTTTGTTTCTTCTTTGATAAAATGAGAATAGTATAGTACCTACCTCATATGGTTGTTATCAGGATTAAATAAGTTAATATATGTAAAGTGCATAGAACAGCCTGGCATTTATTAAGCACTTGATAAGCATAACATTTTATCGTTAATATTTAAATGAGGTGACTGCTGTTTGCCATTACCTCAGTGTATAATTACTGAAGCATTGTTATACACTTTAGTATTTATTGGGCTAGTCCCCCCTGACTCCCAAACATTATTCTTCTTGGTTCAAGTGTTCTTGCTTATTTATAACTCTTACATTTACTTTCTAGATCTTTGCTACTCAAAGCATGTTCCTTAGTCTAGTAGCATTGGCATCACTGGGAACTTGTTAGAAATGTAATCCCAGGCCCCGCCTGAGACCTGCTAGATCAGAATCTATATTGTGACAAGATCCCTAGGTGATTCCTATGTATGCTAATGTTTGAGAAGCTCTGGCACAGACGAACTGTAGAATAATTTTGTCTCTCTCCTCCCACGAATAAATCAGTTTTCTGATTTCTTTTGCTATTCTAATCAATGCTAGAATAAGCATTCTTGTACATGTCTCCTTAGGACGCATATAAAAGAGTCTGTTTAGGTATATATTCAGAAATTTCTCTACTGGAAATGCCCAATGCCTAGTAAAGTGACTGATCCATAAATATTTAGTGAATGGATGAATCAATTAGACCAAAAAAAAAATCCAGTCAACTGAAATTTATAAGAAACACACCCAAATCTATGAAGAAACTATGCAAGGTGCTTTTCCACACTGGATACCGATCCTTTTCTGAGCACAGAGGACCATTTTGCTGTCTGAGATTTTGGATAGTATCTCCTTCTAGTTTTAGTCTTTCTGATTCTCTTCTAGTGGACTCCTAGTCCACTTTTCTGCATGTCCTTGGTTTTGGCCTCTCCTTTTATCTTTTCGTTATCCTGATTCTAAAAGTAAGAATTATATGTACATGATATCATTTTGGAAAATATATAAAAGTACAAAGAAGAAAATTTAAAAAAAACCACCAGCCCTGCTGCTCATGCGTGCTGTTAAGATCTGAGCTCAATCGTGGGTTCTCTTAGGGGCAGCATAGTAGAGGCAGGAAGAGAGACCTGGTTCTCTGCCCCGCATTTGCCACTTGCTAGCTGTGTCACTTTGAGCAGGTGTTATTTAGTCTGAGCTCTGGTTTCCTCATCTGCAAGAGGAGAATAATAATATTGCCAGATAGGGTGTTTGTGAGGACTTGTAAGGTGTTTGGTGTAAATGGTAAGCACTCGGCAAATGTTGGCTTTCTAATGCTTCCCTTCTTCAGATGCCTCTAGTTTTTTAGATTCCCTGTCTTTTTAAGGATTGTTCAAGGTAGTAGAATTTGATTTTCTTTCATTCTCTTTTATTCTCTAACCATAGGTCAATCTAACTTTTCTCTGAATTTTAAGGAAGTGAGTTTTTTTTTGGTGAGAAAGATTGGCCCTGAGGTAACATCTGTAGCCAATCTTCCTCTTTTTGCTTGAGGAAGACTGTCACTGAGCTAACATCTGTGCCAATCTTCCTCTCTTTTGTGTGTGGGATGCCACCACAGCATAGCTTGATGAGTGGTGTGTATGTCCACACCCAGGATCCGAACCTGCGAACCCTGGGCCACTGAAGTGGAGTCCACGAACTTAACCACTATGCCACCAGGCCAGCCCCTTAAGAAAGAAGTTTTAGGAGATATTTGGATCATGTTGAATTTTTTCTAGTATTCCATGTTTTTTGTTTCGTTTTGTTTTGCTGAGGAATGTTTGCCCTGAGCTAACATGTATGCCAGGCTTTCTCTATTTGGTATGTGGGTTGCCGCCATAGCATAGCTGCCGACAAGTGGTGTAGGTCCACAGCCAGGAACTGAACCCAGGCTGCTGAAGTGGAGTGTGCTGAACTTAACCACTAGGCCATGGGGTCAGCCCAGTATTCCATGTTTTTACTGATACATGTTCCAAAACAACCCCGTCACTTTGTCCCAAGGTTTCACTTCTGCATTGTCAGATATCGTTTCCTTATGGGTTGGCATAGCTGTTCCCCTCATGCTTCTTCAGTGGGTAAAATAATGCCTGTTTATTATAGAAGATTAGGAAAATGCAGAGAAATAAAAAGAATATTTTAAATTACACATTGTTCTAGTACACTGTTGATATTTTGCCATTTTTCTTTCCTTATATGTATGTTTCAATTATAGATGTGGATCTACTGTTTATGACATATTTCTGTTTGAGAGGTGAAAATATTGGTAAAATTTGACAGATTTTCTGTGCCTTAGAAATAGTTCTTGGAAAGTTGAGTGTTTGAGATTAGGGTTTGTACACTCACATTTTTGTTCCATCTATAATGAAATGTGGTATGATAAATGGAAATCTCATTCTCACAACAGTTCAGGAGTGCCTCATACTTTTTGGTGATCCTGACTTTGGTTGTGAGAATTGCTTAAAGTAAACCTACTTTTATTAGCATCTAAAAATATTTGTATCATTTGAGCCCTGGTCATATTGTCTGTTATTTTCAATGTATTCATTTGGAACTTTGAATAAATTTAATTTTCACCTTTTTAATTTCAGAGTTTTCTTTCTTTGATCCTAATGATACATCATGCCAGGAAATTCTCTTTGATCCCAAAACTTCTGTATCTGAATTATTTGCCATTTTAAGACAATGGGTTCCTCAGGTCCAGCAAAACATCGACATTATTGGAAATGAGGTAAGGAATTCTTAGATTTTAAGTTTTGCATTGTTAGCATGTTAATGGTATAGATTTTCTTTTTCCCCAATATGAATGGTGATAAAGGAGAAAGCTTTTAAAGACCCTGATGTATATTTGTATTTCTAGGTTTTTCTTGGAGCAGTGAGTGAGGACCGTACGTTCTTTCCCTTGTTCCCCCTGCTCCTCACTTTCTAACAGCTGCATCTGTGACATTATATAGACTCTTGGTGGGAGCAGACATTTTCCATGTTTATTTTCTTTGTACGAATTAATTTTGTAAAGTTTAAAAAGTACATTTCATGAGGGGATTTGATTACCATCGGGTTTTATCTGGGTGGCCTGATAAAGATCTAGGCTTAAATATGATTTTTAAAAACATTTTATTTTTCTGAAGGAGGGATGAAAGAATAATTGGGCTCCCTGGCCAGCATGTTGTCATGTCGTAGGAGGAGGGAGCTTATACTTTTTTCGAATACCATTGCATCCATTAGAAAGAATACTTTGCTTATTCCTTGAGAGGTTAGAAACATGTTTGTAGTGCCGGATTATCTTGAAATATTCTTAAGAATTTCCTTCAGTCTGATGACAAGTTCGGTTTTCATTATTGTTGTTGGGTTCAGATTTAAAATATATCCTCAAGTGAAGCCAGTTCTATCCACACATTTTGTTGAGAACTAATTCAGATAAGCGTTAACTTGATTAATAATGTGGTTCCCAGCATTGGTTTGAAATCAGTTGACTTCAGGAGCCAGGTTGTAATCGTGTCTTCCTTGGTTTCCACAGATTCTTAAGAGAGGTTGCAATGTGAATGACAGAGATGGGTTGACAGATATGACTCTCTTACATTATACTTGCAAGTCAGGAGCTCATGGAATTGGTAAGTATGTGTAAAACTATTAATTGCTCAGAACATTTGTATTTGTGCTTGTGTAAAAGCTATGTTTATGCCAGCCAGAGGCCCTGTGAGGACACCTAGCTGATGATAATAGTATTCCCTGAATAGGCAAGGATTCAGTTAGGTCCTTGCAAAAACCTTGTTCCCTTTTCTCCCATTTCTCAAGGGGGTCTTTATAGCCTCCTGGCACCTCCCAGCTTTTCTGGAATAAGCTTCATGCTTGCGTGCTCTCTAGGTGAGAGTAACTGGTAACACCCTATAATCTTCCTGAGAGTTTACGGAAGGTTTGACAATCCAGGCATCCCAATCCCCTCAGACCCCGGTCTTTAGGCTTGTCTCAGGTCTGCTCCTATTCACTTAACATGTGTTCATATTTTCCCAAATTGGTATTCTCCTGTGCTTTATGCGTGTAAACCTGCCTCTCTTACTTGACTGTGTATTGTAAACATCTGTCCCTGTTTCAGTAATCTGATATAAGGCTTCTTAAACTATGGATGGTGAAGGACTCTTTTGTTTTTTTTTTTTGCAGTATCATGGACTGATACATTTGTAAAATAAAAATGAATTTTAATATAAAAATGAAATAAAGACATATAAAATATAAGCCAAAATGTTTTTCAAAGGCGTAAAATTACAGTTTTATTGAGATATTCAGAAGAAATGATTATATAGAGAAAAAGAAATGAGTTATCAAAACTACAGACAAATTGTAGCTTCGAGCTGGCAGTGGTCCACGGAGCACACTTTGAGTGGCGCTGGACTAGCGCATTCTTTTTAATGGCTCTATAGTATTCCATTATGGATGTCTCACAATTTATTTAACCAGTTTCTTGTTATTGTACTTGTAGGTTGTTTCAGAATTTTATTCATAATAAAAAAGTGCTGTGATGAACATCTTTCCAGTTAAGTGTTTATTCGTATCCCTGAGTATGATTATTTTCTTAGAATAAATTTCTTGTAAGTGAAACTTTTGAGGTGTAAGTGTGTATTCAGTATGCTGTTTGCTTTGGCTTTTTAAATGAGGTCATAGATAGCCATCCATTGGAACTTAAAATTGTACTGAAGAAAAATAATTTAGAAAACCTTCTTTAGGTGATGTTGATACAGCTGTAAAATTTGCAACTCAACTTATTGATCTGGGAGCAGATGTTAGTTTGCGGAGTCGCTGGACAAATATGAATGCTTTGCATTATGCTGCTTATTTTGATGTCCCTGAGCTTATAAGAGTGATTTTGAAGACATCAAAACCAAAAGGCAAGTACTATGAGATCACCAACAGATGTTACTAATTGAACATTTTATTAGTGGCATAAAGATGATAATTCAAAGAGGTTTTCCCTTCTAATCCATCTTGTTCCACGTGACCTCCTTTCTAATTTCTTTTTCCAGAAATAGTTTAAAATTTCTTTATTGAAGATTAATTACTATCCTTTCACAAAAAGGCTTTACAATGAATAACGAAATAAAAACATGTTCTCTGGGTTTTTATATCTCTCCAAAGTCCTCAGTATAACCTGGATTTTATAAAGTGTAATTGAATCTTTGTGCTTTATAATTCTTTTTTCTTATTTGAGTAGCCAGAAATAGAGCAGTAAAGCCTTCAGAGCTAAGCATTGAAATCATAAAGAATATGTATTTAGGTGGCATCCAGTTCTGAAATTCTGTGATTCCATTAGAGGATGAAATTTGGGGGTAATTTTTTTCTCTTCCTCTCTTGATGGTGATATCCTAAAATTGAACATCATAATGTCTAAATTACAGCCCTGGCATTTTGACCTTCTCTCTGGTCTTCTCAGTGGGTCAGTTTTCTTTGGAGAAAAATATGAGAGCAAGTGCAGTAGTATTGCTTTAAGTTAAAGGCAGCATGCAGTGTTTTCTCCATTTGTGGAAGACTCAATGGGTAAATTCCCCAGAATGTTTGTTTCTAACCTTTGCTTTGTTTACTTGTCCATTTGCTCTTTAACTTTTACCTTTTCACTTTTTGAATGACATTAGGAAGAAAGCCTCTCTTGACAGTTCAGTGTCTTTAATAACTCAGGAGAGTTTGTCCTGAGCGTGTCTTGGTTGTTTGCAGTTGTGGGTAGGGCATGTGGAGTGGTGTGGTTTAGATTAAGGTGGGATTAGCGGAACCCAGAGGTCTATGGAACCCTTGTAGAAAACATTCTAAATGGGATCTCCAAGTCTGGAGGATTTCCTCTGTCTAAGTATAGCATCATGATGATTTATGGGAAGTTATTAAAATGTCCTCAGAGTCGCAAGATTCCTTTTCTTACTGTGAAGTCCCAATTCATTTGTTCAATAAAGTGTTATGAATGAGTACATATGTAAGCATTTGTATGTTTATTAGTCTTTAACGTATTCCTAGTTTGAAAATTCTCCTTTGTTTTACCTACCCCTTTTTCGGTAAAGGGCTAGATAGTAAATATTTTAGGCTTTTTTTGGTCTCTGTTGCAACTACTTGCTTCTGCAGTTGTGGCATGAAAGTAGCCATAGAGAATATGTAAATGAATGCATGTGGCTGTGTTCCAATAAAACTTTATTTACCAAAACAGATGGTGAGTTTGATTTGGCCTGTGGGCCATAGTTTACTGGTCCCTGACCTAAACCCTACTACCTCACTGTAGTTGTCATGGCAAATATACAAGAGGTTTAACAGGAGATTGTATTGATAGTTACTTTTGCTAATGTAGTTATTTGCCTTTAATTGCTTTTAAGTATAGTTTAGTTTGTGATAGTTGGAAAACCCATGATAACGTCAGTCCATTTTATAATGAAATTTCATTGTACTAAGAATATAATTGGTTAACCGGATTGTAATATGAAGATTTTGTTCCATTGTGAAATGGTGCACCTGGTGGGTTGGTTTAAATCTCATAAATGGCTAAGAAATCTCCTCTGCCAACTCCCCCTCAAAAACTCAGCCTGTCTCCTTTTACATTATAAGAGCTAAATTTAAAGTTTTAGTTAATACGCTTGTGATGTTTAATTGCAGATGTGGATGCCACTTGCAGTGACTTTAATTTTGGAACAGCTCTGCATATTGCCGCGTATAACTTGTGCGCAGGTACTGTGAAATGCTTATTGGAGCTTGGAGCAAATCCTGCGTTTAGGGTAAGTGGTTAAATTAAAAGTGAAAAATATTAAAAGAATTAAAATGTCTAACATTATCTCCCAGTAAAGAGAATTTGGATGTTGCTGTGGAACTCTTATATGAGCAAAGAATTTATGATTTTGTGCCCCGTATAAAAGGTAATAAATAAATAAATAAATTTAAAGCATAATAAATAAATAAATAAATTTAAAGCATAGCAGTGACTTTCAGTCTCCTTATTTTGTTAAGCTCTACAAAACTCATTTCATTCAGCAAAGTAAAAAGCTCCTTAAAGTGTCATCATCTTTGAGTTTAAGCATCTTTCATTTGGGCTTTTGATATATTTATAAAAAGTTAGCTGTTAAATAAAAATGCACATATTAAAGTTGTATTTCTGTATTAAATGATATTTTAAATTCTTTTGGAAAGAAATTTTATTCCAGGCAATTTAAAAAATTGCATATTTAAGAATGGAGTAAACCTTTAAAAATCAAATTAAAGGAAAAATTTATTTTTTCATGGTAATGTCACTGATTAACAAAGTTAACACTCAGGGTGGAATTTCATAATCTTTAAATCCTTTGGTGTTTTATTGTCTTCACAGAAGCGGCTTCCAGTGTTCTTTTCCCTTGTGTTAATGACAGTGACTGGCTCTGGCAGGGTTATTAGCTGGGTCTCTGCCTTCCCGTGAAGGGGCCGAATGGGCAGTCCTCCTGCCCGTTTTCCTCTTGTCTCCCCGCCTTCTTGTTTCCCCTCTCCTCCCTACTTGTTTGCCACTTTTCTTTCTGTTTAACCCCATCAATTAGTTAGTTAACCTCACCCTTCATCCTTCCTTCTCTCCTTCCTTCATACCCTATTGTTTATTGGGCACTGGGAGAATACAGCAATAAATAAGATGAAAGTTGTCCTCGAGGAGACTAATCTGCAGGGGATGATGGACGAGTAAGCCGTCAGTTTTACTGTAGTGTGTTAAGTTCGGTGTGTTACGATACGGGGTCAGGCGGTGTCTACACAGAGCACCATGGGGTCACATAGGAGGGGCGTCTGTTCTAGCCTTAGGAAGGCTTCCTGGCACAAGTGACATTGAGTGCTTAAACATAGTTAAGAATTGACCAGACAGAGGAGGGAGGTGAGAAAAGAACTTTAGGTGGAGAGAGTAGCCTGCACAAAGGCCAGGAGATGATAATTTAGTTTGGCTGCAATGTGAAGGTGGTATGTGTCTGCTTTTGCTAGTACAACCGTTGACACAGCCCCATTGGTGGAGAGAATATTTTGAATTTAGTAAGGTGTAGTAAGGTACATCATTGAGGTAAATTACCAATTCAGGCCATAAACAATTAATTATAGATTACCATATTTTGAAGGTTAATACTTAAAAAAAAAAAAGTGGTCACATGTGGTCAGCAGTAGCCCATGGATACTACTCTGATAACCACTATTTTAGAAGAAAATAGAATTCTAAATTAATCATGAACAAGCCTTCTTATGTTAGCATATCATCGTTATTTTTTTATTATTTAGTGTTTTTTTTAACAAAAGTTTTCGTTGCTAAATTTTATAGGAATTGACAGAAGTGTGTGACTTATTCTAGAAAAGTGAGGACTTAAAATCTGAAGTAAAATATTTATTGTAAACACTGCTTACAATTTATCAGTACAGATTTTTTAAAAACAATTTTTCCCTCTCTCTCCTTTTATCCATAGTACATATTAGTGTTGTACATATCTTCATTATGTTTTGTATTTTTTCTTTGAAATCTGGGATTAAAATAGTTCACCATCATCTCAGAAATTTGACAACATGTCTTCCTACTGTATTTGGACTTAGGGCCAAACCAATTTGGATTTTAAAACAAAAAATGTGAGGTACATACTTGCAAACTAAGTGTGTTCTAACAGCCCCATTCTTTTAACCATATGGATCATTTGAAGATAATTATTGCGAGAAGAAAAGGGAGAATAGTTTCTCAGCCAAAAGAATCTTGATTTATTATATTAAAGAGATTATAATCTAGAAACTTCCTCATGAAATCTGAGTTTTTTGGTTAGGGAACATAGAGGAAAGATAAGTTGTTTGAGGGGAGGATAGCGTGGAGGAGAAAGGCTGGGAGTCTGGAGGGTCCTAGACGTGGACTATAATGTCATCTCTGCCAGTCATCGTGTAAATGGCTTTGAGCGAGTCATTAATCTCTAATGCCTAATTTTCCTAATTGGCAAACTGAAAATGTTAGTAATATTTTACTTGTTTAGTTGGTGATTGTCTCTCCTACTGCAATATAAATTCTTAATGGACAAGGATTTTTAGCTGTTTTATTCACAAGCTTTTTCTTGATGTGAGAACCAAATGAGATAATTTATATGATAGGGTTTTGATTAATAAACACCATGCAAATGTGAGCGGGCATACAACTGACCGTTTTATCTTGTTGCAGGATAAATCTGAGGATACAGCCTCTCCTTTCTAGTGAGAACAGGGCTGTTTTCTTGATTATAGCCCAAATTTTAGAAGTATCAAAACTCTAGTTTCTGTTCCTGAAATCTGAGTCACTCCGTGAGTGGGCAGGATGGGTCAAGGTCACAGAGCTGAGGTGGCGGCTGTGGGCTGGTGGAGAGGGGCTCAGATCTGGAGCGGGGGAGCCAGTCAGTCCTGTGACTTCTGTCTCTCACTTGCCTTCTCTAAACCTGTGCAGCCAGGCATGCTGTGCCTCATGGCGGCCTTAGCACTTGCTC
This sequence comes from Equus przewalskii, assembly GCF_037783145.1. NCBI lineage: Eukaryota > Metazoa > Chordata > Mammalia > Perissodactyla > Equidae > Equus > Equus przewalskii. The sequence goes on along the minus strand of NC_091844.1, from coordinate 66,964,684 downwards.
TTTTCCAGGTGTGGCATGCATTTCCCTACCAGCTAACCTGCGTGGTACCCCCTCATCTCCTTCAGGCCTCTTTGTCAATGCATTTTAGCAGTGAGGCCTCCCCTGACCCACTGCATGAACAGCCACCTCTGTCCAAGGGTCCCCTATTCCCCTTCCCTGGGTTGTTTTTTCTCTCTTCACTTTTTCCCATTAATATACCATATATTTTACTTGTTTGAGTCTTTGTAGTCTGTCTCTCCCGCCAGAATGTGTGCTCTTCGAGGGCAGGGCTTTTGTTTTCTTCCCTGTGGTACCTTTAGCACTGAGAATGGTCTCTGGCGTATAGCAGATGTTAAATGTGTTTGAATAAAGAAGTGGTGAATGAACGTAACTTTTTACATTTAAAACATCCAAGAACAACTTTGCATGACTGTGTGGAGCTCTAAGTGGGTATGCATTGCAGTTTTCCTCTTCTCTTTGTTTGCAGAATGACAAAGGACAGGTCCCTGCTGATGTTGTCCCAGACCCAGTCGAAATGCCGTTAGAAATGGCCGATGCCGCAGCAACCGCTAAAGAAATCAAGCAGATGCTGTTGGATGCGGTGCCTCTGCCGTGTGATGTCTCGAAGCCTGCCCTGCCAAATTATGATCGTGTTACCAGCAAGACAATGCTTACGTCCCTTGGCCTGAAGTTGGGGGATCGTGTTGTTATTGCAGGACAGAAGGTATCTTAAGTAACTACAGTCTCTAAAGCTCTGTCCCAGGTTGTTATGTCCGCGGCCTGTGCGCCAAGGGTGCAAGCAGTGTGGGCAGAGTTTTGAGTTCTTTTTAAAAAAATTCAATATGTATGTAGAAAGATACTCAATAGAAAATGTGAAACTTAGCTGCACATTTACTTTAAAGTATGATTTAAGAATGTAAACTATTTGAACTTAATAACGAAGACATCTTTATTGGAATGGGAAAAGAACAGGGAGAGCTGCTGGGTGCATTTAGCCGGTGAGCTGAGAAATCGTCTGGCCTGGAGGCTTTTCCTTGCAGCCGCCCTGCCATCCTCATGGTGTTTCTCCCACTGCTACCACCTCACAGAAATAAATGGGGCAAAGGAGAGACTCGCCATTCAGGGGCGTTTGGCTTTGAGATCCCACAAATAGAGAAATCTTAGGTCTTATTTTAACCTGATAATAAAAACGGATGTGGAGAATAGGGCTCCCCACAGACACCTCTTTTCCTTCAAAGCCTCGGTGTCCTATGGCGCTCACTTGTTGCTTTCTCCCTCTTTTAATACCTCATATGGGAGGGGTGTTTCTCTCTCTCTCTCTCTTTTTTTTTTTTTTTTTTAATTTTGGCGTTAATAGGGGGCTCACTATGGAGAATGGAACAGAGAATTCCTGCTTGGGTATTCAGTTTCCTAACATAGTTAAATTTAAATATTTGGGTGGGCTTGTGGGAAAGGTGATGCAGGTGTCTCAGAAAACACTGAAATCCGGCAGTTTGATTTACTGAGAAAATTACTTTTAAAAGGGAAGTAAGCTACAAACTATTACATTGAGAATGACATTTACCAACTTCCAAAAGCATACATTCATAGGACTTTCGTTAGTTTTTCGTTGTCCTAACTGTGGAGCTAAAATATCAAGAAGTCAGGATTGCATAGCATTTTTGTTTTTTTATTTAGGATTAATATTCAGCTTCTTTGGTATTCCTACCCTGTGTCTGAGAATGGACTTTTAGAAGAGTTATTCTGTTGCTTCATTTTACTTTTTATTTGGGATAATTTTGAGCTATATAAAAGCAGCGGCACAGGATGAATATGCATGTACCAGTCAGCTGGGTTTAACGTGACGGTCTCCTGGCCAGGCTCATTACATTTATGCTTCTCTCAGTCTGTTGCTCATCTTTTCATTGTCTTGGGAGTGTCTGTCAAAGAGCAGAAGTTTTAAATTTTGATGAGGTCCATTTTATCACCTTTTTCTTTTACGAATTATATGTTTAGTATATCTAAGAAATTTTCTATGTTTTCTTCTATAAGTTTATAGTTTTTAGGTTTTACATTTAGCTTTATATCTAATTTTGAGTTAAATTTTATAGTGTACTAGGTATAGATAGAGTTTGTTTCTCTCTCGCTCTCTCTTGAATTGCCCTCTCACCTTGTTTGGTTGACCATACATGTGTGGGTATGTTTCTGGATTCTCTTCTGCTCTGTTGATCTCACGGTTACACTTTCTTTAATACTGTCCTGTCAAGATTGCTGTAGCTTTGTAGGAAGTCTTGCAATCATATGTTTCAGGCCTTCAACTTTTTTTCTTTTCTCTTTTGTTTAGTTCCTTTGCTTTACCATGTACATTTTAGAATCGGCTTATAGATTTTTATTAAAAAATCCTGCTGGGATTTTAAATAGAGTTGTTTTAAACATAGATGAGTTGAGGAAAATTGACATCTTAAAATATTGAGCCTTTCAATCACAAACATAACATCTCTCTCTATTTAATAGGTCTTTGATTTATTTCATTAGAGGTTTGTTGTTTTAAGCATGTAGATGTTGCACAAACTTTGTTAGATTCGTGCCTAAGTTTTTCATGATCTTTGGTGCTATTGTAAATGGTGGTGTGTTTGAAATTTCATTTTCCAGTTGTTCATTGCTAGAATAGAGAAATAAAATTGATATTTGTATATTGACCCGTATCCTTTAACCTTGCTATATTTATTAGTTCTATTGGGCTTTTTTTGTGTGGATTCTTTGAGATATCCTATGTGAACAATCATGTTGTCTGCGAATAGTGACAGTTTTAATTCTTTCTAATCTGTATATCTTTTATTTATTTTTCTTTCCTTATTTCATTGCCTGGGACTTTCAGTATATTGATGGATAGCAATGGAAAGAGCCAACATCCTTGCCCTGTTCCCAGTCGTAAGGGAAAAGCACTGTCTTTCATCATTTAGTGTGTTAATTGTTAGCTGTAGGTTTTGTATAGAGGTCTTTTATTAAGTTGAGGAAGTTTCCATCTATTCTTAGTTTGCTGAGAGGTTTTTTTAAAAATTATTATTATCATGAAAGGATGTTGAAATTTGCTCAGGGTTTTTCTGCATATGTCCAGAGAACAAGGTCCTCCTTGCCCTTTAGTCTGTGGGTATGATGAACTTTGTTGACTAATTCTCAAATGTTGACCTAGCTTTGCATTCTCATGATAAACCTCACTTGGTTATGATGTTTTATCCTTTCTGTGTATCACTGGATTTGATTTGCTATCATTTGGTTGAGGATTCTTGTGTCTGTGTACATTTGGGATATTGGTCTACAGTTTTCTTTTCTTGTAATATCTTTGTCTGGTTTTGGTGTCAAGGTAATGCTGGCTTCATAAAATGAGTTGGTAATTGGTCCCTCCACTTTCATATTCTAGAAGAGTTTGTATAGAACTGATAGTATTTTTTCCTTAAATTCTTTGGTGAAATTCACGAGGGAGGCCATCTGGGTCTGCAGGTTTTCTTTTTTGAAGATTTTTCGCTACAAATTCAGGTGTGAGCTTTGACAATTTTTGCCTTTCCAGGAATTGGAACATTTCATGTCATTTGTTACATTTATAGGCTTAGAGTTATTCATAGTATTTTCTTACTATTCTTTATGTGATTGACAGAATTTAATGATGTCTCTCTTTCATTCATGATGTTTGTAATTTGTATCTTTTTTTTTCTTTGACCTCCAGCTACAAGTTTATTTTATTTATCTTTCCAAAGAACCAACTTTTGGTTTCGTTGATTTGCTCTGTTGTTTTTCTGTTCTTAATTTCTTATCTTTATTACTTCCTTTCTTTTGCTTGCCAAATTTGAGTTTTCACTTTCTAGTTATTAAGGTGGAAGTTTGTATCGTTGATTTGAGACCTTTTTTAATGTAAGCATTTTAGTGCTATAAATATCTAAGCACTGCTTTTGCAGCACCCCACAAATTTTGATATATTGTGTTATCATTTTCATTCAATTCAAAATATTTTCTTATTTCCCTTATGCTTTTCTCTTTCACCATGGGTTATTTAGGAATATGTTGTTTAATTTCCAAATATTTGGAGTTTTTCCATATATCTTTCTGTTAGTGAATTTCGGTTTAATTGCATTATGGTCTGAGAACTATTTTGTATGATTTCTATTCTTTTGCATTTGTATTCTGCCGTTTTGGGTGGAGCGTTTTACAAATGTCACTTAGGTCAAGTTGGCTTACAGCTAGTGTCAGCTTTCAGTTTTTCTGTACCCTTACTATTTTTTGCCTCCTTGGCCTATTGATTACAGAGAGAGTTGTGTTGAAGTCTCCACCTGTAATTGTGGTTTTGTCTATTTCTCTTTTCAGTTTTATCAGTTCCTGTTTTACTTGAAGCTCAGTTGTTAGGTGTGTACAGATTTAGGATTCTTATGTCTTCTTGGTGAACTGACTCTTTTTATCATTATTTAATGTCTCTTTATATTTAATGTCATTAATATTCATTGTTCTGATGTCTACTTTGAGAGAATGGTTTTTAAAAATTTCCGTGGTAAAGTTTCAAGAGTAGCACTCTTAGAATTACTAGTAATACTCAAAAGTATTCTGATTTATATTTTCTTTAGGTTGGAACATTAAGATTTTGTGGAACAACTGAATTTGCAAGTGGGCAGTGGGCTGGCATTGAGTTGGATGAACCAGAAGGAAAAAACAATGGAAGTGTTGGAAAAGTCCAGTACTTTAAATGTGCTCCCAAATATGGTAAGGTAGATACTACCTAACTTAATGGGAATTAATTTAAAATAATCAAATTTTACTCTTTCCTTGTTTTTAAATAAAACTTTCCTCCTGGTTACTTACATGCTAAATGAAGGGGCTACCCTTTTTTTACTGTAAGCAGTAGAGTGATTGGGAGGAGGTGTCTCGCTAGGAGTACACCCTGCTCTGTAGACCTCCCTAAATCCTCCTCATGGTGGGATCATAACTGAGGGGGGGGATTTTATTATCAAGGTGCTACAGAGCTCTGGAGGGTGAAAAACTTGAAAAATTGGAAAAGCAAGTGAGGCCAACTTCATTACTGTACTCCTCAGTTGGGATGCTTCTTTCTCTTTCTGACAAAGGTTTGTTTAATTAAATTCATGTTCTCTCTCTGTGTCTCTTACGGATGGACACACACACATACACACACACACACTGACACATTGATTTCAATTTGCTTTTGTCGCTTACTATGTTGTGAATATTTTCCCTTGGTTGCATGGTATTTCATCTTCTAGCTTGACAGGGAGGCAGTGGGGTACAATGCTGAGGAGTGTGCACTGTGGACTCGGACTGCTCGGGTATGAATCAGCTGCCCTACCTACCAGCTATTTGACCTTTCTCTTCTTTGCCTTGGTTTGTCTTTGATACACTGGGGATAACAATACCTCAGGAATTTATATGAGGACTATAAATGTGTTGATAAATACATAAAGCACTTAGAATAGCGCTTGGTTCCCTGTAAGCACTCAAAAAATATTAGCTATTTGCTAGCTCTGATAAATTTGTCAAAATTACCAGTTTCCTTTTATCATACCCTTAAGAGGGAGTTGGTCTGTTATTAAAGATTTTTTTTGTTTATAAAAAATACTCATTGTATAAGATTTGAAAAGCATAAAAAAGAAGAAAATAAAATCACCTGTATATTCTTTCTGTTTAAATTTTTTCACAAAATTTGGATTATATGTAGTTATATATTTTGCATTTTTACTTGACATCCTATTGTAATTTCACCAAATCTTTAAATATTGTTTGAAAAATATGATTTTTAATGGCTTCATTTCCTTTAATTTTTCTAGTTTGATGGGTGAAAATTTCTATGTTTGAATTCAAATTTCTTTGATTGTGGTGAAATGAAACATTTAAAATGTTTTGTTGTAGTAGATGGACTCTGTGTTATCTTGGCAATTGCCAACAAATAGTTGTTCATATTATTTATCCATTAAAAAGGTGGGATATTAGTGGTTTTTAAAAAACTGATAAGAGTTTCAAAAAATACCAATATGTATTTAAGATATGAAGCTTTATATTTATTGCAAATATTTTGCCCAGTTTGTCATTTGCCTTTGAACTTCATTTACAATGTTTTGGACATATAGGTTTATGTAGTTAAAAGACTTTTCATTTATAATTTCCTACATTGCTTTTATGCTTAGAAAGAGAATTCTTCCTAATTTAAGGATCAGTTATGTTATGTATTTTATTTTTTTGAATCTTTCAATTTTTTATACTACATTACTTAATCCATTTGGAATTTATTTGGTTGGTTGTGAGAGATTAAGAATTTAATTTTAATTTTCCTCTATTAGCTAATTTTGGCAGCTGTCAAGCAGACTAAAGGCAAGATCAAAAACCGTTAGCAACATACAAGGCAGCTGTAGATCAGATTTGTGAGAAATGCTTAGATTGTAACAGAATGCATGTGGCCTCCCCAAATCTCATCATCCTAAGGAGAGGCATGCCTGATTGGGATAAAGCTGGATACCCAAGAACGTTGTCTCTGTCCCCCGTATATACTTAAAGGCAAGTTGGGGGCAAGCATCATGTGGTGGATGATGTGAAAATGGGCATTGCCTTCCTGCTGAGCCAGCTCGGTGCTGAGCCCGGGCATTGCTAAACTGCTTGAGGCTGGAGGGGGCAGGAGAGGTGGACATCCCCTGACTAAGCAGAAGCCAAAGATTTATGTCTTCTCAGCAATGGTTTTTTCCCTCTCTCTTTCTAAATCTATCATTTTTCCTTTGGCTTGTTGTATTTCCTTTATTATAAATTAAATTCTTATAAATGCTAGTCAGTTTCAGGATTGTTTTGCTCCATTGATCTTTAATTCTAGCATATATTAGATTTTTTAAAATTGTAGAAATTTTGTAATTTTTTAAGACTTTTTTTTCAGGATAGTTTTGGGTCCACAGCAAAATTGAGAGGAAGGTACAGAGGTTTCCCATATACCCCCTGCTCCCACACGTGCATAGCCTTCCATGTTGTCAACATCCCTTCACCAGAAGGTACATTTTTTACAATTGATGAACCTACACTGACACATCATAGTTACTCAAAGTTCATAGTTTACCGTAGGGTTCACTCTTCGTGTTGTACATTCTATGGGTTTAGACAAACGTGTAATGACATGTATCCATCATTATAGTATTATACATGGTATTTTTACTGCCCTAAAAATCCTTCATGCTTTGCCTATTCATCCTTCCTTTCCCCCCTCAATCCCTGGCAACCACTGATCTTGTAACTGTCTCCATAGTTTTGCCTTTTCCAGAATGTCGTATCATTGGAATCCTACAGTGTGTCTGTAGCCTTTTCACTACTAAGTTTCATTACTAAGTTGGCCTCTTTCACTTGGTAATATGCATTTAAGTTTCCTCCATGTCCTTTTAGCACCGAGTACTATGTCATTGTCTAGCTGCACCACAGTTTGTTTATCCATTCACCTACTGGAAGGTATCTCAGGTCCTGCCAAGTTTGGCAATTATGAAAATTTCATAATGAATTTTAATATTGTAATAGAGTTTTTATGTCTTTCAGTAATTACCAAAGTAACTACATGTACCTAGTTTAGTAAGTCCAACTGTATTGTAAGGTTTATTAATAACAACAACTCAACCCTCCCCTGGCTTGTCCTTACCTGACCCCGAGTCCTGCTCTTTAGAGGCAAGAACTTTTTCAACCCCTTTAGCTTTATCTTCTGATATTAATATCCATATTTGTAAATAATATATTTATATGGATCTTTCTTGATTTTTCCAATTTTAGACATCTATTGACTTCGTACTATGAAGAGAAAGATTTGGTGCTCTTACTATTCTAAGTCAGTTTTTTTCTTTGTTTTGGTGGAACTCATCCTTCAGTAGATTTTTGACAAAGGACTCGTGGGAGGTAAATTTTTTGAGACCTTCCATTTAAAAAATATGTTTATTTCTCCCCTCATACTTCTTGTGATAGTTTGGTGGGATAAGGAATGTTAGATTGGGATTCATATTCTCTCAGTATTTTGAAGGTAATACTCTATTAATGCAGTTTGGCAAACTTTTTCTGTAAACCACCAGGTAGTAAGTATTTTAGGCTTTATGGGCCATACAGTCTCTTGTTGCAGCTATTCAGCTCTCCAGTTGTAGTGAAGAAGCAGCCACAGACAGTATGTAAGCAAGTGGGCGTGGCTGTGTTCCAGTAGAGCTTCGGAAAAATAGCCAGTTGGCAGGATGTGGCTCCGGGCCATAGTTTGCCAACTGCTATCTTGAGCTTCCAATGTTGCTGTTTAGAAGTTTCAGAGTCTTTCTGTCTTCTGTCTTTGACCTTTCCCCTTCTCTGCAAAACCTTCTTTGGAAGCTGTTAGTATTTTTTCTCCTCCTCGTCATTTTCTTTAGAGTTTATACCATTTTTATTCCTTACTAATATTCTAGAAGAGTTTTGGGAGGAATTGGAGTTAAACAAAATGGGCCATGTTTATCTGGAAATTTATTACTCTTCTATTTTAAAATAATTCTTCCTTATGTGTTTATTTTTAGTTAAGCCATACAATTATATGTCCCATCAGTACTGGATACGTGGATACAATGAAAAATCCCGTCAGTACTGGATTAGCATGAGTTACCGAGCAGGAAGGTTGCCTGTGTGCTGCACACACTCTGGGCTTCGATTATATCCAGTCATTGCTTTAAATTTAGTTTTAGTTTTCCCAAATGACTTAGTTAATTTAAAAAACAAGAAGAATTGAGAATTACATAGGTGAGGTTTTCTATGCTACAGAAATCTTTTAAAGCCATAGAAGTAAATATTTAATCCTTTTTTTAAAAAGAAACAAATATGTTTTATGATGTGGAAATTTTCTATTAAGACCTTGAAGGAAAAACCACATAATTTTCCTCAAATTAAGAAAAAAAATCATTCATTGAGCAACATTATTATGACATTAATGACACAAATAAATTTGAAAAGTAATTCATAGTCTTTCATAAATATGTTTTAGTTTTCAATTTTTTAGTCTTTCCTACATCCACACATACGGTTTTCACAGATGTTATCATAATGTAATCAAATATATAACAAGTTTTATTTTCTTGATTTTTCATATTTTTCTTATTCTATGTAATCTTTATTGTTTGACTTAATGATGATGTAATAGTTCATAGATATAGTAAATTCATTCATCCTATTGCCAAATAATTGTTTGCTCCTACTTATGAATAATATTGCAGTGATGACATATTCAGATATATGGCCTATCCCTCCTTTTTGGATTATTTTCTCATGATTAATTTCCAAAAGTGTGATTGTGTAATAGTAGTAAACTAGAAATTATTTTGGCTCTGGAAATCTATCTTCTCCTTATAATATACAAATGTAACCTTATAACCTTTCTGCCCACCTCTAAATATAAATATTTCCTTATAATTAATGCTATAAAGTGGATTAGGTCAGAATTTTTAACTTCCAATAAGACTATGCAAATTTATATTCCCAGAGTATAAAATAATATTTTTCTTCCAACCCTTGGCAACACTGAATGTAATCATCATCAAGGTCGTGTGTGTGCATGCGTGCGTGTGTGTGTGTGTGTGTGTGTGTGTATTTGTCAAGGAAAAGAATTTAGAGAAAAGAATAAAAGTCAGGGAAAATCTGATAGGCAGGAGACAGGAGAGAGAACATTGTGCATAAGTCAAAAGCAGTGGGAAAATCAGGATAAAGTATTGCCGAATCCAAGGGAGGAAAGAATTTCAAGATTAGCAGAAGAGTAGTATAGTTGGCACCTGTTAGCTATTAACAAAGCACTCACTTTTTGTAGAGTCCTGAGCATTTCTGCAAACCTATTTTAAAACAATTTGTTTTTAATACATTACATTTTAGTCATAATGTGTCTTTGTTAGGTTGTTAACACTCAATGGAAGAGTGTAACATACAATTATGGCTTTATTTTGTCTTTTAAAATGTCTTAGTGAGATAATCTTGGTGTTTATAGTCCATATTTACCATCTCTAATGTCTTTGCCTACTTATTTATACTGAATATTGTATTGCCAGGATGAACTTTTTTAATGGAATTTTATACTTTCAGTGGCAGCAAATAGGCCCCGCCCGCCCCCCCTCCCCCCGCTCCCCCTCCCCCCGCTCCCCCGTCCATGCATTGCTCCCCCCTAACACCCTGTGGTTTCTGATTGTCAGGAGCTGAGGGCTAGGCCTTTTGGGAAGATTCTATTTCATACTCAAAAGGATCTTTTATATCCCTACGGTGTGTAAGGCACCGTGATTGTTAGGTGCAGTGGGGCAATGCAGAGGGGAGTAACATTGAATTTTGTCTTCTAAAGATATACAGTATGGAAGACAGAGACAACATGGACATAAAAAGCTATTGTGTGGGAAAAATATGTCTTAAAAAAGATACAGATAAAGTGATACAGAAGAATACTTTCTATACTATATAGTGCACTATTATTTGCCGATAGCTTAGTCAGAAATAATTATAATGGCAAACTGTTGCCTTTACTCCTTTCTCTTTTCCCTGAATTTCTCTTCATAACCAATTATGTATCTTTTATGTGATTCTTAAATTATTGTGCATGTTGTTAGTCTTGACAACTAGATTGTAAGCTCTTTGAGGGCAGGTGCTGTGTCTTTTTTTCTGTCTCTCACTACAGGCCACATAGTTGGCTCTAAAAAAGAACTTAAAAATTTATATCACCAAATAACAGTACTTACCCCTTTATTTGAAATTCTTTTAATGGCTTAACACTAAAATTCTACATTCTCCCTTAGGTATTTTTGCACCTCTTTCAAAGATAAGTAAAGCAAAAGATCGCAGGAAGAATATAGTACACACTCCTGCAAAAGCTGTGCCTTTCATCAGGTCCCAGAAAATAGATGTCGCTCACGTAACGTCGAAAGTAAATACTGGTAGGTCAAACCAGAACGTTAAATATCTTGAGCATTTTTATTTTATGTGTGGAATGCCTCATATTTAGATTGTTTCACACTTTTTTGTTAGCTAATTGTGAAACCTGAATTTAATGAAATCTGCGTCTTACTTGTTTTAAACCTTAGTCATGATTTATGCTTTTAGTACCTGACCAGAATATTTCGGATTTGTTCTTTCCTACTACCTCTGTACTTTTATCACCCCCTAATCTCACCTTTTGAGGCTAGATTTTATACTTCCAATAAATCTTTATACAACTCAGCTAGCTTTATATTTCTCACTTGTTCAAGAATTTTAGTGACTTTTTTTTTTATCAGAAAACACCCTGACTCTTGAAAGCAGCAGAGTCCTTGCTCTGTTTGATGGAGTCTCTTCCTGCGTCCGTGGTTGGACTGTGTTTGTCACATCTCACTGCCTTTTGTGTACATTGTTCTCCCTCTGTCCTTCATGCTTTGTCTCATGCTATTTCTCTGGGTGCAGGAATTTGACGTCTGCCTTTTGAGGTCCTAGCCATTCTTTACCTCCTTTTTCAGATCTTGTTTCTCCTTGAAAATTTCCCTGATGACCCCAGTTCACTTTGATCTCTTTCATTCACTAACTTCATAAACACTTTTATCCATACCACCCACTTGTTCCTTGTTATCTTGGATTTTGTCCTCTGATTGCTTTATTTGTACAGAGCTTTTATTCCCTCAGCAAAATCTTAAACTTTAAGTGGACTGTGAGAGTATTTTATACTTTCGTGTTCACTGCAGTACATAAAATAAAATAGGTGCTTGATAAATATTTGCTAACTGATCAATAACTGAAGTGGAAGGGCTTTCTACCGTGATTGAAGGGTTTTGTCCCAGAGTTTACTTGGCTTTTCTTCTCTGTTCCATTGGGCTGTTTGAATATCCCTGTGTCAATACTGCACTTCGTAATTACTGTAGTTTTTAAAAAAGAAATCTGATATTGAGTAGAGGAAATTCTCCTACCTTATTCTCGAATAGTGTCTTGCTTGTTTGGGCCCTTGCAAATCACATTTCCATATACGGTTTTGAATAAGCTGTTGAGTTTCTTTTAAAAAAATATTTGTCAAAGTTTTAGTTGGTATTGCATTTAAACCTTAAATCAATTTGGGAAGAACTGATATCTTTACAATATTCAGCGTTTTAATTATGAGCTTTGGCTCTCTCTATTTAATTAGTTCCTTTAAAAATATCTCAATAACATTTTATAATTTTCTCTATAGACGATTTGTACCTGTTTAGTTAGATCTGTTTCTAGATACTTTGTGCTTTTTGATGATGTCATAAATGGTATCCTTTAAACCTGAAACCCAGAAGTACACAGCAGACATGGAAAGAAAGCTCAAAGAAAAACCCTCTATTTCTGGTCTGAGGAGTAGAAAAGGGGCTGCCCACTAGACAGAAAGAGGAGGGAATCCCCTGATTGCATTTTTCTCCCTTTGGCTCTTTTCCACCCCAGTCCCTAGGCAATCCTGCATGGTATGACAGCAGCAGAGGATGGCCAGGCACCTAAAACTCCGCAGGAGGGGAACTCTGTCTCTGACCAGAGAAATTGTGGTCCCAAGGACATGCATGGAATCCTCGTTAGTCTTTTTCCTTTTTCCTCACCACTTGCTCCAGAGACAGAGTCGGAGTCTCAGGAGATTGTATGGCAGAGCGGGGAAGCTAAAGCCAGGCAGTCTACCCAGAATACCAGGAAGGGGTGCCCCTGGGAACAGGAAAGTGTCAGGGAGACCACGGAGAGGAGGGAGCTCAAGAAAGTGATCTCAAAAAACTTCTGGGCTTACTCCCAAGCTGTGTGTGCATGAATCTGACCCCAGGCTTTGGTCTCCTGAGTAGACCACTGCCCAGGTCCCAGGCTGAGTACTGAGTGGCACAACACATGAGAAAGATCCCAAAAAGGCTTTGGCAACTGAACTGACATTGGACCCACAGTGCACAGATGGTGGATAGGAACTTCCAGCCTGCGCTTAACTGGGTGGACCTCAAAACAAAATAATCAACATTCTCCAAAGGATTTGAACAAGACCTAGAGTCCTGGCACATAATATTCAAAATGTACAGGATACAATCCAAAATGGCTGAAAATATGAAAAACCAGCAACATCTCAACATCTCTCAAGGAAAAAGACAAAGAATGCCAACCTCGAGATGACATAGACATCTATCAGATAAAGACTGTAAAGAATATATTGTAACTATGTTCTAAGAATTAAGGGTGAACACTCTTGAAACAAATGGAAAAAAGTTTCAGCAGAGGAATGAAGATACAAAGAAGAAACAAATGACGTGTGTGCACGCGCACACACACACACAAATGAGCACAAGTAAAACTGGAGTAATCTAAGATGAGTGGATGGCATCAGCGTCAGTATCTTGGTTGTGATGTTATACTATCGGTTTGTAAAATGTCATCTTTGGGGAAAACTGGGCAAAATGTAGAACACATCTCCCTGTACTGTTTTTTTACAACTGTGTGTGAAGCTCTAGTTATCTCAATAAAAGATTCAAATACAAAGAGAACCAAAGGAGTATTTTAGAACTGAAAAACAAGAAATTCTCTCTGTGGTTTGCCTTCACAAAGTCTCTCTGGTCCCTGCTCCATTCAGTTGCTGCTGTTGTGGTTCTGGCCCTCATCCTGGGCCTCCTGTAACAAACTTCTAACCAGTGTAAACCTCCAGTCTCTTCTCCTCGAGTTTCCTTCTAAACTTTGCTGTCAGGGTAATGTTATTCACCTACAACTCTGTTCACGCCAGTCTTCCTTTTTACAGCCCATCAGAGCCTCATTCTTTACAGAAGAGTTACAGTTCCTTAGCTGGCACTGTCACCCTCAGATTTTGCTGTGACCTATATGCAGGTTACTTATCCTACATCTCAAAAGTGCTCTCTATTCCAGCCAAGCTCCTCATCCTCTGATCCTGTCTTTAAGACATTTCTTTCCTTTTGTCCATCCGGAATGCCTACCCTCCGTTCTTTCTGACCACACCTCCAATATTCTCTGGAAGAAATCTGCCCTGTCCCTCAAGACCCGTCTCAGAATGTGATCTTCTTGATGAGCCATTAATTTGTCTTCGTGGCCGTGATTATAGTCTCCTCTTTCTGTGCTAGTGCTTGTATACCAGTGTCCGCAGATTTTAGTTATCCGTGTCCATGTCTCTCTACCACACGGAACTGAAAAGTCCTCCTTTGGGACTCGGACCATGGTTGGTTCATGTTTGTGATGCTCAGAGTGCCGAGCACAGTTTTTTACCCAAAATGCTTAATTCTGAGTAGAAGTAGAAGGGATGCTTGATGGAATTTAAAACTGAGTGTAGCCCATTAGGTTTCTTATTTAAATAATTTGGTTCTGTAGAATTGAAACAGAAGTCTTCATGAGGTAGAGTATTATTGATGAGCTTTTTCTTTTTCAAAATGAGTTTTTTGTGGGAGTGGGTGTGGTGACAATGGCGTAGTCATTTTCAGAATATCAGAATTCGGTGGCAGAGAGTACAGGATTTCTCGCTCTCTGACTCTCACTTACATGAATAGTTGCTACAATGATTGGCGAAATTTTTTACCGAAAATTCGCTCTCTAAATAGAAAATCTTCTGTAATGAATTGGTGTGCATACACCAGGGAAATTGTGTGAGTTGTTTGCAAGTGCCAGGAAGCCTGCAGCAGACCTGTCTCAGCTGTGCTAGGTTTGCTTTACCTGCTCGCATTGTGCAGACACGCTGATGAGCACATTCAGTGTCAAACCACTAGGTAACTATGTTTTAAATGGTTTATGTTACCTAGAATTCCTTAGTGGATTGTTAAATGAGTTTGAAAGATACTTTAGAGATATTTGGGGAAATTGATTGGGGTTTTCAGATGGGCTAGGCATGCATGCTTTTCTTTCCCCTTTAAATAATGAAATATTGGCCCCTGCCGTCTGTGAATTTGTTATTCAACATGTTTTCAGAAGTGGCTAAGATGTAGATAATGAGGGATGTCTGTGCTTTAAAAAGCAAACACATTTTTATGTTTAACATTAAACAAAATTCTTTTTGGTTGAAAGCGTACTGTTTCTGTGTCCTAGGATTAATGACATCAAAAAAAGATAGCGCTTCTGGATCAACACTTTCATTGCCTCCTGGTGAAGAATCGAAAACTGTAACTGAGAAAGATGGTAATGTAATTTAGAACTCTGTTCTCAAATTTTAATTTATTGGTGGAACTTTAAAATAATATAGTGATATAGCTTATGTGCGGCTAAGTTTTCAATTTTGTAAGGGAAAAATTATTATAGTAAAAATTACCCTTGAACACCCCTTAAACAGCTCATAATAAAGTCTATACATGGCTTTTGTATAAAATCCTGTACCATGACCTTTAAGTACACTTAAATCAGAGAACTACTGGATTAGATTAAAAGAGAGAGCAAAGGAAATTCCACCGTGTAGATGGCTTGATGATAATGTTTCCGGTTGCCTTTAGCTGTCAAATCACTGGGTGACTAGAACACGAGTGGGAAATTCACAGGTGTTCACGCTTCCTTCTGGTTAACGCGCAACATTTTCATGTTAAGCTTTGTTACCTTAAAACATATTAATAGCATTTTTTATATAAATAAGATGGGATTCTACTAACTCCTCTGAAGTGAGAGGTGAGAGAGAGTGGCGGTTGGAATAGGTAGTCAGTTTAAATTAATGAGGTGACAACACTCTGCTACCTAAGATTGTCATCATAGAATGTGAATTTCTAAAATGCAATTGCTTGGGTCATAAAATCTTGTATGTATGAACTATGATATATTTGGATGAAACCAGGCATTTAATTCAACGCTAGATAATCCACAATTGAAGAAACTACATGGAGAGTTTCAGAAGGGTTTACCTGGAAAAGCATCTCATTGGTTCACTTCTTTTCCATCCGTTGCTACATTCTCTTCCTTTGCTGTTTTAGCTGCCCTGCTTGGATCCATCAGCAGCTCCTCCTCTACGTCTTCTCTGGAGCACAAGCAGAGCTGCCCCAGGAAACCGAGCGCACGTGGCCATAACAAGAAGACAATGAGCAAAAGCCCGTCTGTCTCATCTAGAGCCAGTGCTGGTATCTATGGCTTTTTCAACCAGGCTTGCTTGGTGTTTTTTATCTTGGTTTGTTTGTAAGTAGATTTGCTCTTTTTAAATGTGTAGAAGGAACCCTTCACTTCAGTTAGACTGAGCTACTTGCGCTCTTCCCTGTCTCCTCCTTAGCCCTCCGCCTCCCTCCCCTTTGTAAGCATACTCTGGAGTTCTCGGCCTTTCTCCCAGTGCTCACACCATTTTCCTTGTCTGGACTGACTTCTCCTCCCTATGTGTCTAAGGCCTCCAACCCTTCAAGGTTCACTTTAAAACTTTATGATAGATCCTCAGAAGCTCTATGGTTTATTATCTTTCTTATCTCTTTTCTAATCCAAACTTAATAACTAACATATATTGTATGCTTATTATTTCAGATACTATTCTAGGCTCTTTACATACCTTATTTCATGTAATTCTCAAAATAAACCTATGGGGTAGGTACTATTATTGCCGTCCTCATTTATTGAATGAGGAAACCAAGGCTTAGGGAGGTAAGTCCTTGGTGCATGATGGTAGTTTCTAAGTGCACAGCTGGGCTCTACCCTCTGGTCTGTGTGATGCTTTCTCTGCTGCTGTTACCGTCCCCGCTCCATCCCAAGTACCTTCAGCTCTTCCTCATGCTGCAGGGTCTCCAGACCCCTCACAGCCGACCGTGAAGAACTGAACTATTGCCTCTCAGTGTGAGCACAGTTGAAGGTCGCTCCCACAGGCGTGGTGACCATCAGTCCACATTTCTTCAGTTATGTATAAGGATGTATATGAAACACTTTATCAGACTTCTTGATGAAAATCAACATGTGTTGAATTTATTGCAGTTCCCTTACCTACCTATATGGCAAACTTGTCCAGAAAGCAGGGGCCCACCTCTTCTCTGTTGTCATTGAACAGCTTTCTAGCTGGTATTTCCCTAGGACTTCTCACGTTTAATAGTGGGCCTTTCAGGGTTTAGGTTTGAATCAAGGGCGGGGGAGGGGAGTGGTTTTGTTCTATTAGGAGGAAGTCAATTTGGGGTAATTGGAACTTTATAGCAATTTCACTTTCAGATCACATTCCTGTATATTTCATTTACTCTGAGACTTGGTGGCCACTGTAATTCCAGCATTTTCCTAGAACAGGGATTGGCACACTAGAGCCCATGGGCCAAATCCACCCCACCACCTGTTTTTGTAAACGAAGTTTTATTACAGCACTCCATGCCCATTTGTCTGTGTCTGCTCTTGTGCTCCAACAGCAGAGGTGAGTGGTTGTGACAGAGATGGTATAGCTTGCAAAGCCTAAAATATTTACTATCCAGCCCCTTCCTCTCTGTTCTAGCAGAGAGTGCCCGGGCAGTGCGGGTGGAGCCGATGCTTTACCAGGGATCCAGTGTGAATTTCCCATGGCAGTAATTTTCTCAGGAGACCCTTCAAACTTCCTTTGAGTAGCTTGACTGAACATGTGAGAAACACAGCTGTCAAGGATGTGTATAATGAAAGGCGTCATATATTGAAATCTCCAACTAACTAGACTGGTTAGAATAGACAGTGACTTTTTTGGCTAATGTGCATTTTGAGGGTTTTTTTCCCTTTTGTTTTTTCTCCTGTTTTCTTGCCCTGTCCCCTTCCCCCACCAACCGATTAAACAGGTTTGAATTCCTCAGCAACTTCTATAGCGAATAACACCCGCTGCGAAGGCGAGCTCCACCTCGGAGACAGAGTGTTGGTGGTAGGCCAGAGAATTGGTACCATCAAGTTCTTTGGGACAACAAACTTTGCTCCAGGTAACTCATCGGTATAGTCTTTGCTCAATTTAAGTTCTTTAGAATACAAAAGGTTTAAACTTTTATAAGTAAATAAAATTTAATTATAGAGAATTCTTGGTTAACAGTTCCTGTAGGTGGTGGCTGCGGTACATAAATGCAAAACAGTGGTTAAAACGCAGACTGTTTTTACGCAGGTTGACTATTAAGCATAAGTTTTTCTTGCCAATTGTGTTTTAAATTGTCTAATGTTAAAATTAGTTATAACTCTTCAATTTTACTCTCACTGATTGCCGAGTGTGCTACAAGACAGAGAAAACATCTTAGGATTCAATTTTTGCTAAGAATAATCTTTAAAATGAGTAGATAATGAGTTCACTGAATATAGCTTTTATCAGAGTGGGTTGGAGAGAAAAGCAAACAAAAGGGTTCAAAGGAAAATGAGAAAGCTTTTGGGTACCCTGGGACCCTAAAAATGCACATTTGTGTGCGCATATATTCATACAAGTCTAGACTTACTGTTGTGTTTCCAAAAGTAACGATTTTCTTTCTTTTGCATTTTCAGTGATTGTAATTTCAAATAGAAGCCGGTTGAATGAAACCATATTTGTATGTTTTAAATAGCAATATGCTATTTTGACACATGGTGGCATTGCGGCATTTTGGGATAAGGTTACCTAAAACTGATTTTTTAAAAAGTTTGTGGTAGTCTGTGAAGAACTGTGAAGGGTCTGAGGTGCTACCTTATTTGCAAGGCAACAAGTTAGATTGCCACGGTTTCATAGATGCTGGCAGAAGATGTTGGGCTCCTGGGTCCTCTGAGACAGGGGACTTCAGTGCTCACAGCAATAGCAGTAGCCAGAGAGTTAGCATTTTCTTGCG
Organism: Equus przewalskii; assembly: GCF_037783145.1. NCBI lineage: Eukaryota > Metazoa > Chordata > Mammalia > Perissodactyla > Equidae > Equus > Equus przewalskii. The sequence goes on along the minus strand of NC_091844.1, from coordinate 66,946,067 downwards.
TTTGTTCCCAGAGCCCCAATTCTCAGAGGATGAGCTAGAGAGTTCCAGGTGACACCAGTATACCCAGTGGTTTGTGCTACAGGAGAGGACCCTGAGCTTAGAGAATCTGACCTGTTATGCTCGGCAGTAAGCATGCCTGGCTTTTGCAATGGGGAGACTCTGTCTGTATCCTCCAAGGCTGTCCACTGTACAGACATCCATGAGAAGAGGGTAATGCCTCTGTCCGTAAGATGTGCAGAAACCTGACAGCGCCAAGGAGAACTGTCTCCCAGCATGTTCTTGTTTCATTAATACCACTTATAATTGCAATCCAACTAATTGGTTTGAGATGGACTATATGTTTTATAATTCATGTCTCTTGTAGTCCAGGTAGTAACTGAGATTAGTTAGGATGTTCTTAATATAATTCTTAAATGAAAATGGAGGAATCCCAGAGGTAGGTTTATTTTCCACAAGCACCATATATCTTTTAAAAGAGTTCCCTTTCTCTGATTATGTTAAGCAAAGCTAGAGTGTTTTGATTTGTTGCATATAATTCATTATTGTAGGTTGACTTTTAATTTTTAACTTCCTAATGTAAAGCATTTAGAAATTTGGGAAGTAATAAGCAAAGATAATAAGAGTTGGAAACTTTTATGTTAAAATCTTCTGCCCTTTTAGAAAGTAGTAGCATGTATGTTTTGTGGCATCAAAATTTAGATCAGTCAGTTCTATAGAACAGTGGTGGTAGGCTTCTTAAAGATGATAAGATCTAAACCTGAGAGAGCTCGTCTTTAGCCTCTTCAGCATTTTCCATCAGTCCCACCTCTGAAAGAGAATTACCATTTAAATGGGAAGACATCCATATCTCCCCACTACCAGACAATGCGCAGTCACTGCTGTTAATACTCCTTGTAATGTCTTTCTGCTGTGTGTTCACATTTTCAAGAGTTATGTGGTAAACATGTAGCAGTGATATGGTATATTAAAATAGGAAAATGCAAAAATTATAGAGGAAAGCGTCAAAGGCAGAAGGAAATAAAACTTGGAAAATTGTAACTGTGTTACTCAGGGAAATAACAATGGCACCAGACTAGGCTGGTTCATGACCTTCAGCAAGGGGATGACCTCTCTTCAGAGCCTTAATATAGCTCAGCAGTAGGCTGGCGTGCGTTACTCTGTGCTTGTGTGTGGTAGGACTGTTTAAGTATCAAAGACAACGGTCACGCATTAGTCTTTTCAACCCAGACTCCAATAGCTGGAAATGGGTTTAAGTGTCATCTTTTTGGATATTACAGGAAAAAAATTAAGAACTACTCGTTTGTGATTTTAGAGGTTATATACTAAGTTGAACTAGTAATCTGAAAGAAACAGCAATCTGAAAGAAAAAGCAGTTTTGTATTTTGTAATTTGCAATAAGTTTCTCAGTATCTATATTCTTATTTTTTCTTTTTTTTGATACTGATGGTAGGAGACCGAAATCATTTACTACTTTTAAACAAAAATTGAATGGACTATTAGGTGCTCTTAACTGGTCTTGAGACACCCTCAATCAAGAACTCTTACTGCAGGAGTATATGTATATTTACCACGTATTTACCACACTAAGAGCAACCTTTCTACTTTCCTTTCGGGCTCTCTAGAAAAGGAAATCCTTTTACTTTCCTCCAAGTGGGCCCTTTTAAATACGTAAAAGGCTTTTAGAAAATTCTTCCTATTAGCTAACCTAAATCTTTTCATTTAGGTTAAAAATGATTTTTTTTTTCATTCTGGTTGGGAAAAAAAGAAAAAGAAGAGTCACCATGAAGTCTAGTTATATTTTCCATATTATTTTTATCCTTTAATTATTTAAGAACTGTTGTGGTGTTCTAATATTGGGAGAGTAAAATAAAAGATTGCATATTCATGTTATGATTTATACATCTCCATATTATGCTCTACTTCTCTCATTTAAACACACCATATTACCGAGGCAAGGGCAGTTCTTTATTCGTTAGAGCTTTTAGATATATTTTGGTCATTCGCTACTTGCATAATAGCTAATCCTTGCCAAATTTGTGTTTATGTATGTTATCTTTCTCCCTTAATGTACAGCTCTGCAATTATGCTTGTAAAATGTTTTTCCTGTTCAATTTTTAAATTTTTGAATTTTATTTTATAATTTTATCATTTGAAAGCTTAATCGTCGTGGTGCTCTTCCATCATTTCGGTCATTTGTGGAAATGTTAAACCATCTAGACTATGTGTTTGTAGAATAGCATAACAATTTTAGATACAGTGCAGCTGCTTTAAAAATCCAATGTTTTTGTTCTAGGATATTGGTATGGAATAGAACTTGAGAAACCCCATGGCAAGAATGATGGTTCAGTTGGAGGTGTGCAATATTTTAGTTGTTCTCCAAGATATGGAATATTTGCTCCCCCATCCAGGGTGCAAAGGTGAGAAAAATGGAATTTATGTTTATTCACAAGAACATCTTGTAATTTCAATGGTTTGTAGTTTGAATCTCTAATTTCATATTAAAGACACGTACTGCTTCCAGCTCGTGTCTTCTTTTAAGGGGTTAACCGACCACCTTCTTCAGAGAGGAGGCTCATGGAAAGCTAAATTTGCTTTGCTGAGGATTTGCAATTTTAAAAACCTCCTTTATTCCTCATTTGCAAACCCTATGAGTACGTGTAGGCTATTAGAAGTGGCGTTTGCGGCTAAGAACAGTGAGAGCAGCAAGCTTAATCTGTCATGCACACAAAAGGGAAAATGCGCTCTGATTGCTTCAGTCACATCCTAACTACGTTAAATTTCCTGCCAGCAGGCACCCCATTCATTCTCCTACAAACCTAATGGAACCAAAATGGCTTTTTCCTCTGATTTCTTTAGTTTTCAAAAATAGATAGGCAGTAGATCTTTGGAGAAGTGAAGCTTCGAGGGTTTATATATAATATACCTCCTGGATGTTTCTTCTTAAGATAGTACGCTTTTGTATCAGCTTACTCTGGTCTTAAAAAAATAAGTTGAGGGGCTGGCCTGGTGGTGTAATGGTTAAGTTCACGTACTCTGCTTTGGCTGCCTGGGGTTCGTGGGTTCAGATCCCAGGCACAGACCTACACACCACTCATCAAGCCATGCTGTGGCAGCATCCCACATACAAAATAGAGGAAGATGGGCACAGATGTTAGCTCAGGGACAATCTTCCTCGGCAATAAATAAATAAATAAATAAATAAATAAATAAAAGTTGAGCAGAAGTAAGTCCTCATGAAATTCCAGGTACTATCATGTGAAATGACTTACGTGCTGAAAGAAGTTTGCTTGGCGTGCTTTTTGGCGGTTGGGAAATGTGAAATAACATGTATGGTATAATCACATCCGAGAGACGAGATCTACAGTCACAACCTGGGAGTCTCATTGAGTTCCTTCCCAGCTGGACTGTGTGACTGCCTCCTGGCAAATTCAATAGTTTTTATATCCGTTTTCTTCCTCACTTTGTTTTCCTTATTGAAAAATTACACACAATTTTTGTATTCATTTCTTTCTATGATGTACTTGAAATAATTCTTTCCTATTATTTATGATAACATGGCATATGTTATATAATTCTTTGTAGTTTATAAAATATCTGCAATTAAATGTTGTTTCATTTGATCCTATTAAGTATGTGGTCAGGTGTGCTGGAAAAGAACAGTAACTATTACAAACATATATTGAGCTGTTCGTAAGTGGCAGGCTCTGTCCAGTGCACTTGCCGTGCGTCTCTCGACAGCCCCCCAGACCCAGTGAGGTGTCAGGTATTATGATCATTTTCATCTTGTGGGAGAAGAAAAGTTGCAAGAGATAAAGTAACTTAGCTAAAGTCATATAGTTAGTGTAGGGGGAAAGCTTTCCCTCTACCCTCTTAGCTTCAGTCCTTGGTTGGGGGAGGTCTTTGAATTAAACTGACAACAGATAGATTAACAGGGGAAAAAAGCATATGCATTTATTAAATTTTAATTTGACATGCACTGGGGCATCACAGAAAGAAGTGAATATGCAAAGGAGTGGTGAGACTGGAGTGTTTACAGGCCATCTTAATTAATAGGGGAAGGGGAGGAGGAGAAAGGCCCCTCGTGGGAAAGTAAATGATATTTAGGAAAGATGATTGGGCCCTTGAAAAATGGTTGGGAGATGTGATAGTTTGTGACAATGTCTGTCTGGGTGTGGTGTTAACTTCTCATCTCCCCTCCTTCTCTGTGTGATGAAACTCCTGGGCACGGATTTCAGACGATTGAGTTCTTTCTTTTGGAGGATCTGTTTGAGGCAGATAAGGGGAGTTCAGAAAGAGCCTCTCCCTGCTTCTTGATTCTCAGATGTCTTCAGCTCAAAATTATCCTTATGCCAGAGCAGCAGGTTTTGGGGTGGCGTATTTTGATCTCCTATGCTAGTTAATGATGGAGCTGGCCTGGCCCAGGTGTATTTTGTTGTTTTTTTCCTAAGCCCTTGCTTTTTTTTGGCAGTCCTTTTATAAACGAAGAAAAAGAGGTAATAGCTAATGACTACACTTACATGACCAGCCCTGTTTTTAGTGCTCTACGTGTGTTTAGTCCTCTGCAGCAGCCCTGAGGGTCAGGGGCTATAATTATCCCTATTTCCCAGGTGAGGAAAGTAAGGCACAGAGAGGTTAAGTGAGTTGTGCAGTTGTGCACAGCTCCGAAGTGGGTTTTTGGACCCGGGTAGTCTAGCATCAGGATGTGTTGTGCTCTTAACCATGACCCTATAGTGGTTAAAAGAGGCTCAGTGCCTTTCTTCAAGGCTCGTATCTTATAAGTGATTGATTTGGGAGTAAAATCCGTGCTGAATCACCAGTCTTCTGGGTTCTCGTATTGCTTTGGACGGATCTTCATTGACACGTTGCTCCAGTCTCTGAGCAGTTTGATTTGTCTGCTAGTCGTGAGGGCCCTGCTCCCAAGTTTGATTACCCAGAGAACACGGTGTGGTGCATTCGTAGGCACAGTAAATATTGATCAAATCTTGTGCAGTGTGTTTTATGCTGTAACAGCTTTTCTTCTCTTTCAGATTGTGGAGGCACTTTCTTTCATGTGGTTTCATCTTTTTCTTGCTTTGTTTATGGAACCCATGTTTTCTACTTTATTTTTTTTCCCTCTTTCTATTTGGCCTTCTTTAAGGTGTTTCATTTAAAAGCAGCCCCTCTTCTTAAAAGAAACAGGGCTGTCTCTCTAAATGAACTGCCGTCTCCTTCCAGCTGTCTTCCTGTCATCTTCTGATTGTCTCATTCATCATCATCAAATACTATTAAGTGTCTTTAGCACTTTGTGCTGTGCTAGGCATTCTATAAGCAAATAAAACAGACATGGTCCCTGATTTTGAGGAGTTTCTAATTTAACCCAGCTTTGGAGCTCTTTAAAGACACCACAGATCTTCAGGAAGGAAGGGTTTTAAACTGGGGGCTGTTGGAGGGCTGTCTGCATCAGTAGTGGCCAGGCTCACCTTGCACCTGACTCCTTCCCGGATCGAAGCTGGCCTCGTCGTTTCTCCTTTTTAAAAATGGGCCTTCTGTCTCAGAATCTTTGCACAGGTTATTTCCTCTGCTTAGATGACTTTCTAGACCCACCTGCTGTCACCAGACTTGCACCTAATTAATGTCTTTTCTTCTATTAACATATAAATCAACCAATATTTCTTTAGAGAAATTTTAAGAAAACTCACTGACTAGATCTAATCTCTATCTACTTTATCTATCTATCTATCTATCTGCCTATCTACCTACCTATCTGCCTACCTACCTACCTACCTATCTGTCTGGCTTTTTGCCCCAGTGGTCTGTATCAGCATAGTATTCATTTTCTTATTCTTAGTTCTTGCCATTAAGTACTTATTAACAGTGAACTGGTTACTTTTAGACTTAAGTTCTTCACATCTATCCGTCACCACTTAATTCAAGTGTCTGTCTTCCTCATCAAGTCATATTCTTTGTGTGCATTAGTCTCTCATTGATTGCTTTATGTTGTAGATCATGTAAAAATGATGCATATGAATTGTAAGATGAAATGGAAAATATTGCGAGAGTTGCAGGATTTCTTGATGTTACCAAAGTATGCTGGAGGAAGTGAGTGACAGAAGGAAGGCTTTGCAGAGTTGAGTCAGTAAACAATTGAAAGAAATGAGACTGTTAGGATTGGCTTTTAAAAATAAGGAATGATTTGAATATGAAAAAATAAAGACAAATCTGTTAGGAAAGTGACCTTTATGATTGTGCTTAGAGTTAGACATAAAGTAAGAGATGTTGAATTGTATTAGGCATACAAGTTTTTCAGAAAAATTGCACACATATACAGACTCAGGCAATATCTTTTTTCAATTTAAGAATGTGATGTTTTTACAATTATAATCTAACATTTGTTAAATTTAATATATAAAATAAATTTATTTTCACAGTTTTTAGTTTCATCTTTGAAGATGAAGTTCCAAAGAAATGAAGTTAGGTCCCTATTTTAAGTGAATTCACTTTAAGTTGATTTTTTCTGGACTAATTATCCTTGGATAATGAGGACTTCTTCCCTTTGATTATTGCCTGTCTCCCATGCTAAAGTTCATTCCTTGTGCATAATAGATGTCCAATAAATGTTTGTCAAATAAGTGAAATAAATGACCATTGGTGTGAAAACCTCAGCTGAGAGCCAGTCGTAAATCTGAAGACCAGCTGCTTCTAATGAGGTCTGCATTCCTTGCTTTATTCACAGAGTGACAGATTCCATGGACGCTCTTTCGGAAATTTCTTCCAATAAACAGAATCATTCTTATCCTGGTAAGATTATGTAGTTTTATGTTCCTAATAATTATTCCTTTGCTTTTATTTATTGAGAAATTTTTTAATGTAAAGTATATATGTATACCAAAGAGTGTATAAAGTGTTTTGTGTAGTTCATGTCCTCATAAAGCAAACATCTATGACCCACCCCTAGAGGAAGAGGATCACCTCCACCCTAGACACCCTTGAGGAGCCCCCGGCTCCTCTGCCTCTTGAATTTTTTCTTAATTCTTCCCTTGATTGTCTTTATAGCTTTATCACTCCTATACAGATAGATCAATAATATATGTTTAGTTTTGATTGTCGTTTGCTATTTTGTTGTTTAGTATTCCATTAAAATATATTATTCATTCTTTATTTGATGGATATGTGGGTCATATCCTGGTTTTTAGTATTACAAACTATGCTATTGTGCACGTTTACCAAAGTTACTCTGGAATTTCCAGGCATAGGGTATCGTGTCTTCAGCCTTCCTGGGTAGTGCCAGACTGGCTGCAGGCACCTTCTCCTGAGCAGGGCGTGAGAGGCTCTGTTGCTCCTCACCTCACCAACACAGTCTTGTTTGATTCAGAAATCTTTGCCAATCTGATTTAAATGGTATCTTGTTGTGGTTTTCATTTGCATTTTCCAGATTACAGATACGGTTAAGCCTGTTTTTGTGTTTATGGGTTATATGTATTTCCTATTTCATGATGAACCTGTTAAGTCTCTTGCCCATTTTTCTTTTGGTTGGTATGTCTTTATTTTATTAATTTGTAGGTTTCTTTATGTTTTTGAACACTAATTTTTTTCAGTTTTGTGTGTTGCAGATATCTTGCCCAGTTTTTGACTTGTCTTTTGCCTTTTTTTTTTTTTGGTGTATTAATGAGCAGAAGTTCTTAATTTTTAAGTAGTCAAAATAGCAAACAATTATGTTTTGCATGTTTTGTCTTAAGAAATCTTTTCCCAAAACACACCATGAAGATATTTTCCCATATAGATTTCTAAAAGTTTTATATTTTTGCTTTTCGTATTTGTCAGTTCACCTGGAACTGATTTAGTGTATAGTAAGGATCTAATTTCTTTTTTTTCCCATATGGATAACCATCTGTGAAAGAATGATTTGTATAGTACCAATCCTTAAATATTTGTTGAGGTTAATTTTACGGTCTGTGGATTTTCGCCATTCTAATTGGTGTGTTAGTAGTATCTCATTGTTATTTTAATTTGGAATTCCCTCATGACGTATGAGGGTGTATTAGTTCGCTGGGGCTAGCATAACGAAGTACCACAGGTCGGGTGGCTTAAACAAGAGGAATTTGTTTTCTTGGAGGCTTAGAAGTCCAAGATCAAGGTGTTGGCAGGGTTGGTTTCTTCTAAGGCCTCTTTCCTTGCCTTGTAGTTGGCCGTCTAACTTAATTACCACTTTAAAGGCCCTATCTCCAAGTACAGTGACATTCTGAAGTACGAGGGGTATGGTCACCTTCAACATATGAATTTAGGGGGACACAGTTCAGCCCATGATACATGTTGAGGATCTTTGCGTATGCTTATTTGTCATCTGTACATTTTCTGTGGTGAGTTGTCCGTTTTTTAATTGTGTTCGTTGTTTTCTTGTCATTGAGTTTTAAGAGTTCTTTGTATATTTTGGATACTAGACTTTTATCAGAATGAATTTTACAAATATTTTCTCTCAGTCTGTGGCTTGTCTTTTCACTGTCCTAACAGTGTCTATCATAGAGCAGACTTTTTTTTTTTTTTTAAGATTTTATTTTTCCTTTTTCTTCCCAAAGCCCCCTGGTACATAGTTGTATATTTTCAGTTGTGAGTCCTTCTAGTTGTGGCATATGGGATGCTGCCTCAGCATGGCCTGATGAGCGGTGCCATGTCCGTGCCCAGGATTTGAACCGGCGAAACCCTGGGCCGCCAAAGCGGAGCGTGTGAACTTAACCACTCGGCCATGGGGCCGGCCCCAAGCAGGCTTTTTAATTTTAATGAAGTCCAAGTTATCAGTTTTTTCTTTCATGGATGTGCTTTTGGTGTTGTATCTAAAATGTCATCCCCAAACCCAAGGTCACCCTGATATTTTCCTGTGTTATCTTCCAGGAGTTTTATAATTTTGTGTTATACATTTAGATCCATGATTCGTTGAGGTAAATTTTGTGAAATGTGTAAGGTTTGTGTCTAGATTCTCTTTTTTTGCATGTGAATGTCTAGTTGTTCCAGCGCTATTCGTTAAAAAGACTGTCTCTTCTCCAGTGAATTAATTGCCTTTGCTCTTTTGTGAAAGATCAGTTGCCTGTATTTGTGTGGGTCTGTTTCTGGGTACCCTGTTCGGTTCCATTGATCTGTTTGTCTTTTCTTTCACTAACACCACACTGTCAGGATTTCTGTGGCTTTGTCGTAAATCTTCACGTTTGGTAGTGTCAGTCCTCTGACTTTGATCTTCTCCCTCAACATTGTGCTGGTTATTCTGGGTCTTTGCCTTTCCATATAAACTTTTTATAATCAGTTTGTTGATGTCCACAAAATAATTTATTCAGATTTTGACTGGAATTGCGTTGAATGTATAGATAAAATTGGGAAGAACTGACGTTTTCACAATATTGAGTCTTTCTATCCATGAGCACCAAGTACCTCTCCATTTTTTTGGATCTTCTTTGATTTCTTTCATCAGAGATTTATGGTTTTCCTCATATAGATTTTGTACATATTTTGTTAGATTTATTCATATATTTCATTTTTTGGTGTCAATATAAATGGTATTGCTTTTGTAATAATTTTTTTTTACCTATATTAGCTTTCTTTTGGTTATTTGCCTCATATATCTTTTTCTATCCATTACCTTTTAACCTTTCCATGTCCTTATGTTTTTGGAATATTTTGTAAATAGAATATAGTTGGGTGTTACTTTTTAAAATAAAATATGATCTGACAATCTTTGTGTTTTAACCTGAGGGTTTCACCTGTTTGCATTTATTGTAATTACTCATATATTTGGATTTATTTATGCTATTTTATTTGTTTTCTATTTTTTCAACATTTTTATACTTCCATGTTTTTTGCTCTTGACTTCATTCTGGTTATATTCATAGCCACCTCTTTTTTTCCATTCCATTCTCTACTTGTGTAAAAGTTATACTCTATGAATATGCTTTTTGGTGATTACTCTGGGTACATTGAGATACAAACTTAGCAAAGTTGAAAGTTAATCATTATGTTTACCCTTTCCCAAATAATAGAAAATCCTTAAAAACTGAGTTATTCAGTTATTTCCCCACAATTTTCATATTAGTATAATAGTTTATATATAATCAATATTTATTTAACTTGCTCACATATTTACTAATATCTTTAGTCATTAATTCTCAGAACTTCCACTTGGGAGCATTTTGTTTCTGCCTCAGGTATCTTCTTCAGTTCTTTTAGAAAAGGTCCGTTGGTAGCAAACTCTTTCAGTTTTTGTCTTTTCTAATGATAGTTTTACTGGGTCAAACTAAAAATTGGTGAACATTTTAGTTTGAAAGATATTTTCTCCCCTGCACACTGGCAATATAATTGTGCTGTTTTCTGTCTTCTGTCATTCCTGTCATTTTTTTTGAGAAGTCATCTGTGAGTCTGTCTCATCCATACTGTAGTAGGTAACTTTTCCTTTTTTGCTTGCTTTTTGAGGTCTCCTCTATTTCCTTTGTGCTGTACGGGTTCACTATGCTGTGTCTCGGTGGAGACTTCCCTTAGTTTATCCTGTTTGGCATCATGGGTCTTCCTGGATCTGGGATTAGTATCTTTGATCAGTTCACTAAAATTCTTGTTTGTACACTTGTCCTTCATTCTCTTTGTCATCTCCTTCTGAAACTCTGATGAGGGTGCAATACACTTTCTCATGTCTCTGTCATAGTTTTCACAACTTTGTCTCTGGACTGCCTTCTGGATGTCTTCAGATCTTACTTTCTGTTTCCTGATTCTTTCTTCAGCTGTGTTTATTCTGCTGCTGAATCCAGAAGGTTTTTTTTTTCCTGCTTTTTCTCCCCAAATCCCCCCAATATATAGTCGTATATTTTTTTAGTTGTGGGTCCTTCTAGTTGTGGCATGTGGGATGCTGCCTCAACGTGGCCTAATGAGTGGTGCCATGTCCACGCCAAGGATCCGAACTGGCGAAACCCTGGGGCGCCAAAGCGGAGTGTGCAAACTTAACCACTTGGCTGTGGCATTGGCCCCCAGAAGTTTTTAATTATAAAATTTTCATTTCTTTTTTTCTGTTTGTGAATCTGTTTGGTTGTTACTTTGTCACTTTATTCTTTCCCCATGTTTTCAAGTTTATCTTTTATGTCTTTAAACATTTTAAATATTATCTTTTATGTGAAATAATTTAACATCTGAATTCTTTGTGAGTCTGGTTCTGCCATCTGCTTCTGTTGAGCCTAACTTATGGTGACTTCTTTCCTTGTGAGTCTTGTAATTTCCTATCATGAGATGCTCATTTTACTAAGAATTTGATGATGGGAGTTCTTTGAGACCTGATTTGATGCCTCCAGATAAGATTATAGTTACTTCTGCCAGTTACTTAGAGGCACTGTCAACTTGGGACTACTTTAATTTACATTCTCTGCAATGTTTTTTTACATTACACAGACAAAGTGAATTTGGCTTGTGATCAAAAATTTTGAGGGGAGAAAATTCTACTTCTTCTGAGCATTAAGGTTGACACAAGCCACTTTCCTTTGTTTTTGCCTGAACAATGTTTCATATTGTTTCTCATTTAACTTTACCCTGAGGGTGAACTGTTTGGGATCCTCACTTAACCAGGAGTCTTTCGTTAGAATCCCCATCTTGACAGGCCCCAGGCTTTCTTTCCTTGCCCATCTCCTGTGTGGCCAGTGAGGCAGAAGCCCAAGTTCCCTGGAGTTCAGTGGCAGCCCTGTGGCACAAGATGGCAGTCCCGTGGTGCACGATGGCAATCCTCTGGTACAGAATGGCAGTCGTGTGGTACAAGATGGCAGTCCTCTGGTGCAAGATGGCAGTCGTGTGGTGCACGATGGCAATCCTCTGGTACAGAATGGCAGTCGTGTGGTACAAGATGGCAGTCCTCTGGTGCAAGATGGCAGTCCTATGGTACAGGATGGCAGTCCTCTGGTACACGATGGCAAATTGCTTTGGTGCTTGGTTATCTCTCGTGGTTTCTCTTTTTGGTTTTTGGCCTCTTTGAAATTGTGCCTTTTGTGTCAGCTTAACAGTAGTTTTAACAAAATTATAGTTGCTTTAAATTATAATCACTTCAATCAAGAGATTCATTCAGCACATCAGGTCTGTCATTAGTGCCAGAACTGGAAATCCCATTCTTTTTTTAAAAACATCTTTTTAAAAATTTACCTTTCGTGAGGTCTTTTTTTTTTAATGACTGTTATTTGGGGATGACAACAACCATAAGCTCTGAAATTTATTGTTCAGTATTTTATAAATGGGATATCTTTAGTGATTTTTTAAAGCTATTTTTCAATATGATTTATCAAGATTATAATATTTGAGACTAGAAAGATTCAGCTTTACAAATGTATAATTCAGTTATTTGGTTTTCAGGAAATTTTATAATAAAAACCTCCAAAATAATGTCACGATCTTAACTTATTCATATATGTGTGTAGTTTGATGAGAAAGATAAGATAAAAAATTTGTCAAGAAATCTAAACTACTGTTATATTCTGTATGTACTTATTTTCTTTGCTTTCTATTTCCAAAGAAACATTTGATATCATAGAACATCTGTAGAAGAAATGATAACAGATAAGTTTTAATAAGGACTGAAATTTGTGATTTATTTTCCCTCTTTTGACCTTAACTTTCATATTTAGGTTTTAGGAGAAGTTTTAGTACAACTTCTGCTTCTTCCCAAAAAGAGATTAACAGAAGAAATGCTTTTGCCAAGTGAGTATTAAGAAGATTTAGAAAAATACCTTTTGAGATGAACATGAGAGGATTCTGTGAAGAAAAAAAGTGGAATTTTGCATCTTTTACGTTGCTTGGTGGGATTTTAACACTTAGGAGCAAAGGCGTGATGAGTGTATTGAGAAGAGTTCTTCCTCCCTCCTTTGCAAACTCAATTAAAAATGTCGCCAGTGACTAAAAGTAGTGTACTGCATGTGTTCTCAAAGAGGCTTAGTACTGAGGAATTTAAATTTTGTGTTATCATTGAATAGGGTGAGTTGATTTTCAACTGTTGACTAATTAGTCAGCTTTGAGTTAGTATTTTCAGCAATACGTGAAAGAAATGTCAGACCTATTTGCGTAAGGTAATCTTATTATTATTTTAAAAATACTCCCATTTCCTCTTGTGGAGTATACTGCTCAAAATGCCATTTTTTTGTTGTTTCTTTTTTTTTTTTTCCTGCTTTATTTCCAAAGCCCCCCCCGCCCCCCCTCCCCCCCGACAGTACACAGTTGTATATCTTAGTTGCACGTCCTTCTAGTTGTGGGATGTGGGACGCTGCCTCAACGTGGCCTGATGAGCGGTGCCATGTCCGCGCCCAAGATTCGAACCCAGGGCCGCCGGAGCGGAGCGCGTGAACTTAACCACTTTATACAGAAATTCTTTTTTTCTTTTATAAATATTTATTTCTCCCAGACCTGCTTTAGTCTCCTGTGGTTTTCTGAGACTTTTAGAAACTTTGTTGCTTTTAGAGGAATGTGAGGCCCTTCGAGACTGATTGGGTTAAGGAGGTTTTTTAAATCCTTTCTTTACTCTATAGAATAACGCCCTGGGGGAGGAGAGAGGCTAGCTGAGTGGGCAGTGTACGTCCCTGCGGAAGTAGCGGCTGAGAAGCCGCCAGGAATTGGAGCCTGAGCGCTGGGACTGGAGGCTGCGCTGGGCGGCAGGCAGGCCATTTATCTCAGAATCTGGTGGGAAGCTATTGGGAGGCTTCGCGAAGATCTGGAATTCACCTGAGCACCCTGGTGGGACCTGAGGCACTGGTGCTGCTGCTTGGCAGGCTCGGGTGGCAATTTTCCTCCCCTTCCTCAAAACCTTCACCAATTTTGAGAACTTTGAAATTGGTCTCCTCACTTGAGTAGCTTGAGTTTAAGGGCAGTAACTTTATGCTCCAGTTTATTGAAGATATTGGAGAGTTCTTAGGTAGAATGGAAGAAAACTAAGAAGAGACAACCAGGATATAAGGATTCTGAAGGGGGAGAGGTGTCAAAGTCAGTGTTGAGAAGTTGGTGACTGGAAGAGCATGATACAGAGGAACGAGGGAAGGAGGAAACGTCTGGTCCGTGAGGATTATACGGCAGGTATGGTTGTGCGCAGATGACCTGTTGACCTGAGGAGAAAACATCAGTGCTTCTATTTGTTTCTACAAAAATAAAAAGAAATGAAGCTTTATGGTACTTCTACAGATTGAGACTAGTACCTATTTAAGAAAAGGAATAAATATACTTTTATTGAGGATATATAATCAATTTTAAAATTATTTATTTTTACTGTAGAATATGTGACCAGAATGTTTGGTGATCAGTGTTGAAAGGAACAAAAGACAGAGTGTAGGTGCTGGGAGATCTTAGGGTTAAGAGACATGGTCGTGTTTGGGTGACAAGCTTTCTGCTGTTCAGTAAAAGAGTCGTGCGTCTGTACATTTTGCTCCCTGTCTGCTTCCCTGTTCTGCCTGCTCATCTGTCAAGTAACCTCAAGACGGGAGGCGAGGTTCTTTCTTCCTTTGTGCTCCTTCTGCACCGGGCACAGTATTCCTTGCAGGATCTGTAGTATTTTCCTGGTTATTATACACAGATCCTAGGACCTCGCCCCCAGCCTGCCATTTCATAGGTGGTCAGATAATGTTTTTGAATGTGGAAACACAGCTCTCAGGTGTCCTCTAATTCTAAATGGCTCACTCCCCTGGGCTTTTAGAGCTTTGACATGACTTGAATCAAATCATTCCTATTAGAATGTTAAGTCTTTACCCAAACCATTAATTTTTGGTTTAGACATTGAATGCATTTATTACTTGTTTCTTTCTTTAACAATTTTTTTGTTAATTATGAAAGTTGATTGTACAGAGCTTGAAAAATTACAAAAACGAAATGCAGATAAAGATCACCTGTAATTTTATCACCTGGATGAGGTTATCACATGAACGTTTCGGTCGATACTTTTCCAGTTTTTTTCTAAAGCATGTATCTGAATTTTTAAGCAAAATTGGACAAGTCATACTCTAGATACTCTTTGAAAGCTTTTCCTCTTAATATATCCCATATTCTTTCATAGTTTTCCTCAGTGTGACTTTTGAAATCTTTATAAAGACTGTGCTGTGATATGGAAAAAATTTTTAAGGCATAATAATAAGTGAAAATATCATAATTTAACTAATAGTAGATACTAAACTTTTAAATTATGTATGTTTCCCTCCTTCCCCACCTCTGTTTGTGTGTGTTGTGTGTGTCTGTGTGAGATTAGATAAATGTCCAGCTTTATTTTCTTCTAGTTCTTTCTTTTTTTCAATTTATTCATTTAACTCTTTAATCTATTTGGAATGTATTTTAACATACAGTGAGTGGTAAGAATTGTATTCTTTTCCCCAGAATAATCAGTTTTTACAGCATCCCTAACTGAATGTTCACTCCTTTCCTGCTGATTTGAAGTTTTACTTTTTATCATGTAAGAAATAGTTGTGTGTATTTTCTAAGATATCTTTTCTGTGTCATTTAAAAGTACATTCTTGTGCCAGAGCCACATTGTTTTAATTATCGTAACTTTATAATCTAACATAATGGCAGTGTAAATCTCGCTGCTTATTTTTCAACCTTTTCTTAGTTACTGATACCCATTGTGGTTATCAGAGCCTGGGCTTCGGACGCGGACAGCCTTGGGCCTGAGTCGCTTTCTCCTCTTTACCATCTCTCTGACCTCAGGGAATGGCTTACTTTTTTTGAGCCTCACGTTTCTCTTGCATTAGAAGGAGATAATATCTATGTCACTGGTTTGGGTGAGGTGGAGTGAGATAGCGTGTGGGAAGTGTCTGGGGGTAGTGAGTGCTCAGGACATGATAGATATTGTCATTATTTATATGACAGAGTAATTTTGTGAGGTTTCAAAAAATATCCTTTAGGGGTGAATTTGGGGAGAATCGACATGTATATGTTTCTATCCACAAACAAAGCTCTTTCATTTTTCATTTGTATGTTCTTCAGTAAAGATTTATACTTTTTCCTACGGGTATTAGGTCTTTCTTTGTTAATCTGTCATTGTATTTGTGCATTTGACGTGGTAAATAATTTTTTTCCATTATACTTTCTAATTAGAATTCTATCACTTGGCAAATGTGGCTTACGATAAGTCTGTGGGCCTCAGTTTTCCTACCCGTAAAATTAGAGTGTGCTTCCTTTCTTCCAGGGTTGTTAAGGGGAGGAAATGAGATGCTGTGTGTGATAGTGTGTTAAAAAATATAGAAAGTGAAATAAAATAGAAAATAAGCAGGCCCCAGATTCTGTTCACAATCAGGTACCGTGCAGCTGTGGTGACAGGTTCTGCGTTTTCTCTGCTGTGGGGACGGGGAGAAGGGCTTCTTCTGGAGGAGAGGCGGCGTGGATGTGATGCGGGTCGGTGAGCCAAGGGTCGAAAGAAGGATTTCGTAGACTCTCAAGACCTGGCAGTAGTGCTCTTTTATTTAGAGAATAGTGTGGAATAGCATGGGGACAGGACCCATGGGCAGGCAGAGCTGGTGTGTGGGGACAGGACCCACGGGCAGTCAGAGCTTCTGCTGCCGCCGCTTCTGCTGCCCCCGCTGGCATGGGGACAGGTCCCATGGGCAGGCAGAGCAGCTGCTGCTGCCCCCGCTGGCATGGGGACAGGACCCATGGGCAGGCAGAGCTGGTGCGTGGGGACAAGACCCACAGGCAGTCAGAGCTCCTGCTGCTGCCGCATGGGGACAGGACCCATGGGCAGTCAGAGCTCCTGCTGCTGCTCCCACTGGCATGGGGACAGGACCCATGGGCAGGCAGAGCTGGTGCGTGGGGACAGGACCCACAGGCAGTCAGAGCTCCTGCTGCTGCCCCGAGTTGAGGGTTAGGGCTAATTTTATAAGTCATGGGTACGTGACTTATTTTTACTGGAGAAAAGAAAAGATGATGTAAAAAGTCATTAAATGATTTCAGTGCAGATGGGGTCTGGTTATTGTGCGGTCATATAACTTTAGATACGAATCTGGCCATATAGATCGGCATGTAGGTGAGGATGCCCTGGGCTTCTCTCCCTGGGGCGGTCCTAATTCATACCATAAAAAAAAGTCCACTGGGTCGTATAGTTTGGCATGTAGGCCAGGTCACCTTGGGCTTCTCTAGCTGGGGCAGCCTTATTCCACATCAGATGGAGGGCGGAAGGCTCCACTGCTGGTGGTTTCTGGATAAGCATTTCGAGATGTCTCAGGTCAGGACAGCAAGATCCTCGTAATGTTTCTCTCGAGGGAGAGTTTCAGGGTCAGCTACTTCCCGGTGACAGTGGAGGAGGCTCTGGGGCAGAACTGGCTTGAGGTCTTGGATGAGTCTCAGGTTGTATCAGGTCAGGCTGGTGGCAAGTGCGAGGAGGCAGGCGATACATCCTTAAGTGAAACTGGAGTTCATTCATAGAACATATATATATATAAATTCATTTTCCAAAGTTGTAGATTAACAATTTTTAAAAATTGTTTTCATATAAAGAAGTATTTAAGAAGTGAACAAGCATAACCAGAAGGATCTACAACTAGAATGTACAACTATGTAGTGGGGGGCTTTGGGGAGAAGAAGAAGAAGGAAGAAAAAGATAAGATTGGCAACAGATGTTAGTGCAGGTGCCAATCTTTAAAAACAAAAAGTGAACAAAAGGCGATTTTAATTTACCACAATCAAAAGACTGTGTTCTTTTCTACCTGAAATCAGAAATCCCAAGAGTCCCTTGCACCCCTATGTTCATCGCAGCATTATTTACAATAGCCAAGACGTGGAACCAACCTACATGCCCAGAAACTGATGATTGGATAAAGAAGATATGGTATATATACACAATGGAATACTACTCAGCCATAAAAAAAGACAAAATTGGCCCATTCGCAGCAACGTGGATGGACCTTGAGGGTATTATGTTAAGCGAAATAAGCCAGTCAGAGAAAGACGAACTCTATATGACTCCACTCATAGGTGGAAGTTAACATATTGACAAGGAGATCTGATCGGTGGTTACCAGGGAAAAGGGGGAGTGGGGGGAGGGCACAAAGGGGGAAGAGGTGTACCCACAACATGACTAACAATAACGTACAACTGAAATCTCACAAGGTTGTAATCTATCATAACATTAATAAAAAAATAAAGTGTTCATTTCTTTTTGCTTTATTTGGTAATATTGACAGCAGTTAAACAGTATAAGTGTTTTTTTCTAATTGTTATTTTACTGAAAGCATATATATATTTAGAAATTGCTAGTGAAATCTTAAATCCAGATTAGGGTAGTATTAAAATAGCCAAAAGAGGAAAAACTTCTTAAATGTTAAACTAAAGTATATTCTAATGTTGCTATTTAGAATAAAAAAGCCAAGCTGTGAACATGCAGTATCCTCCTTTGTGAATGAACTGTGAGTCTGGCCGTGGGAGTGAGTGACTGATTGCATCCTGTCGCTTTCACTCTTACGGGTTTTCCTTCCTCTGCCCCGTGAACAGGTCCAAGCCTGCTCTGCGGCGCAGCTGGAGCAGCACGGCCACGGCGGGCGGCGGGGACGGGGCCGTGAAGCTGCACGAGGGCTCCCAGGTCCTCCTCACCAGCTCTAATGAGATGGGCACCGTGAGGTACGTGGGCCCCACGGACTTCGCTTCAGGGATCTGGCTTGGACTTGAGCTTCGAAGCGCCAAGGGAAAAAACGATGGAGCGGTGGGTGACAAGCGCTATTTCACCTGTAAGCCAAACCACGGCGTCCTAGTAAGACCAAGCAGAGTAACCTATCGGGGAATAAATGGGTCAAAGCTTGTGGATGAGAATTGTTGAGTTAAACTTCTAAAATATTAAATGAGCTCATACGTACATATATATATATATATGGTATAAAATAGTCCATGGAGAATGGTTTGCTTTATTTAGCCGTTATTTAAAATTTGAAAGTATAGCTATCTTCATAAAAACTATTATAACAATTCAGAGAGACTCCTTTAAAAAGCTAGAAATATGAACTATGGGAATCATGGTCCTCTTAAAATAATTTCAAAATAAGCCTTTTTTAAAGCTTTATACCCAGGAACATTCTGAGACTTGGGGAAAACGTGCCATTAGGTGGCCACCTGCCGTTGCTTACTCTGTTCACTTTTGCGCATAGTAGTGGATTTTTCAGATGCCATAATTCTGAAGGTTTTCACTAGTTTTGGTTAACGTATGATGTTCACATGACCTTTTTCTGTCAAGTATTTTTGGAGTTTTTCTTTCTTTCAGTACTAATAAGTACAATAAGAGAATAGGAGCTATATGACTAGTGTATTTTTCATATTTTTTGGTAAAATTGTTCATCCTTTCCGGAATGCCTCATCTAAACATCAGGTAGACCTGTGGGGTTGCATGGGCCTCGGGGGCTCCAGCTCAGCCTCTCGCCCATTGGCAAATACGGACGTGGAATCTCCAGTGGGTCTTCTCTTCCCCGGAGTCTCCAACTGGTTGGTTAACAGAGCTGAGAACAGGCTGTGGGTCTCCTGACCTGTGGCTCATGCTCTTTCCTCTATACAAAGTGTGTAATCTCCGATTTTTCCTCCATGTTGGTGACTGCTGCATTTGGATGAACTACAAAAACCCATGATTAGGTTTATGAATTCAAGCCATCATTAGAATTCTTTGCACGTACTTACTTAACTTCCCTATTGGACATATCTATAAAACACACATCCATACATGAAGCACTTTTAAAACATGATGCACTTTCATCTTTGTGGAGAATTTGCCATCAATTCCTCCTGGGATGTGAAAAACATTTTAAAAAGTTATATTTAAGAGAGGAGAGCAAATTAAGATGTGTTAGGAAGAATGTAGTAGTTATTCATTTAAATGTTTATGATTTCTTGATTCTTTTGTTTCATTATTCATAAGACTGGTGTTCTCTGCTATCATTGCTGTTCTTGTATTTTCGGTTGTTGCAGAATTCAGTCTGTTAGAAAGCTAGAGAACTGCATCGTGTTTTCGTTTTCCTTTTTGAGCACATGTTAACAAACTAAGCTTCACAATAGAGTCCTGTAATAATGCAGAATGTTTACGTCGTGGATATGTATTGAAGTTTATGTCCTGTATGTATAAAGCTTTATCTTTGATTGTCGATATTTAGACTTTACCACAGAAATATCGGAACAGTTTGCTTTATAAAATTAAAAGTCTCCTTCAGACTGGAGCTTGCTTTGTGCTTAGGAATAATATGTTGAACTATTTTGCAATATACTAGTTAAAATCTAAATTCCGGTGCTTTGCTGCCTTTTTAAAAATATTGTGGTATTTCAGATATTGCTAGAGCTATTTTCCTGAAATGCATTTGCAAAATAAGGCTGCTTTATAATCAAGGAATATTTTTATTGATTGAAGAAAATAACTGTACTGCGATTCAAAAGTAAACTTATTTTATTATATAGCTTATTTCTTAAAAACTCTATTTATACCTTAATGTGCAATTCATGGCTACACTGAACTTGGGTGTCCGTAATTCTCCCTGTTAAATATGAAATGCTGTAAGTCAGAACCAGTAATGCCAGCACTGAATTTATTTTGAGGTTGGAGAAACATTTGTTCTCATCTTTAGGTTAGGATGACTAAATCCATTTAATGTGTATGTTTCCATATACTATACGTAGAGATTAGGCGTTTTCATTTGTGTTTTGCTGATTAATTGTCATTCAGAGTTCTTGAGCATCAATAAAAAGGGACGCTCTTTCGGTTTGGGAACGGCGTCTGGTCATTTTCCCCGTCGGCAGCTTCTTGTCTCAGTCGCTTGGAGTGCGTGTCCTATGGACTCAACTTTTTTTTTTC
Source organism: Equus przewalskii (assembly GCF_037783145.1). NCBI lineage: Eukaryota > Metazoa > Chordata > Mammalia > Perissodactyla > Equidae > Equus > Equus przewalskii. The sequence goes on along the minus strand of NC_091844.1, from coordinate 66,925,303 downwards.
TTACAGTGCTGACTTGAATTTGTCCTGTCTCTATAAAGAGGCTTGAAAAGTATCATGCTTTCTTCTGGACAAGTAAAGTTATGTTGGTAGCCACCCTCCTGTTATATTGTTTTGATGGACAGAGAGCCATTTAAGAAAAGAAGGTTTTTCTACAGTTTTCTAAAATTACTTAACTTTCTTTTGTACTAGTGGGTTTTCATTTGTTTATTTAGGGTGGGATAGAACACTTGGAATTTAGATTAATAAAATTTATAAGTAATTATCTACTTTATACTAAAAAGCTTTGTTTCTGCATTTTAGGCTAATTTGGTGGGAATGTTTTTAAGTGCTTACAAGCGTTCGGACGCAGACGGCTGCTGACCCTGAGCTGGGGCGCTGTGGCGTTGCTGTGAGGCCCCATCCTCTCCCCGCCTCCTCATCCCCATCTCACGTTTTTCTTTTCTCCTCAGCGTTTACCACCCTTGGTCATGCTGAACTTTTTCCTTATTATGTTTCTTTTTCCTCCCTAGACTGAGGGGTGGGATGCTACACTGTTTCATTGGTCGCTTCATCTCTCACACCCGGGATGCTCCTTGGTACCTAGTAGATGTTGGGTAAACGTTTGTTGAATGAACAGGGGCAGTGAAGGCGTCGATTATGTAAAGTGGAGAGATCATCTAGCTGGCTTCAGACAGGTGGCCTTGAGAGCCCAGGCCAAGGACTTGGTAAATTTTGCTAGATAAGGGAGGAAAGAGGACAGGAAATATTTGAATCATGGTAGCCCAAGTTTACCCCAAAGTAGCGACATGAAGGAGAGAGAAAGATGTTTGGTGTTGGGGTAGAAAAGGGGGGAGGAAAGAAGAACAGGGCCACCAAAGCCACTGCCCTAGTGTTTGCCCTGGGGCTGGCTTTGAATTTCTGTTTTGCTGTGATGACAGTTTAGAGAATATAGTAACATGTGTGGTCTAATCTAGAGCAAATGAACCGGACCTTACTCACGAGTGCACGGCATTGGTCTCTGGTGTCAAGTATTTTTATTTCAGTTTTATTTTGGACCTACCTACTTAGAATATCTGATAATGTTATTTAAGCCATGTTGACCCATGGCTAGAGACCTAATGTGTTAAGAATCATTCTTAATTAAGAAAGAGATCTAGTAATTTTAACTACTCACCAGACATTTGTTATGTAAATGATTGACTCAGAGATGTATGATGCGTATCACCACACTGCAAGCCAGGAAGAGAGTTTTTTATTTTTCTTCATGCCCTTTGCTTCACTACACTTATTTATGATACGAATACAGTAGTTAATACAAAACTCACATTATCACATTTTTTTAGTAATTGTTTAATAGTATCCCTTGGTACACAGGCCCTTATTTACAATCAATGTCACATAAGCCGCTTGAATCCACAGCAGACATTCCTAATGAAGCTTGTGTGTAGCTGAATAAGTTAACTAGGACCCGTTAAGATTTTATTACAAGCAGAATATGATGCCTTTGCATAGGCAAAAAGAATTTTTTCTACCAAAATTTTTGCTAATGCTCCTTTTTAGAGGAGGGGACAAGAAGTATATGTGGAGGAATTAGAGTGGATGGGCACATCTTACTGACGGTGATATATTTTCACTAAGCTTGGTAGAAATGAAACTGGCTTTCTGCTCGCAGCCTTTCCCTTGAGGAGGAAGGCACCAAGGAGTGTGGGAACCTTTTTCCTCTTATCCCTTTCGAGCATCTTATAATGAATAGAATTTTCATGGTGAAGCAGCAGCAAGTTTTGTCATTTACCGTACAGCTAAGATGGGAAGTGTGGTGGATGTGGTGGTGCTGGGGAGCAGGCAGTAAGTTCGGAATTATGTTGGTAAAGATATCTTAGGTGTTTAAATTGAGGCTATTAGCTTAAAATATAACCCGTTCCCAGTCATCACTGGTGTCATTTAAAAAATGCTCTCAAATCTGGCTTAAGTCCAGCTCTAAAATCCTAAATGAACCCCGACATACAAGTTTGTCTCTACTGTAGCTATTTTGGTATTTACACACGTGCACAGCCCTGGGGCTTCCTTGTCAGGAGGAATTTGGTCTCAGAATTGGATACTTAGATTTGTTTGAATTGAATAAATGAAACTAATAGGGAGTCTCAGAAATTTACTTGTACTGTGCTGAATTTGAATTGTAAACTTTTCTGAAGTGTAGACAGTGTAAGTATCCACATGCTGTGTGCTCCTTGACCTGTGTCAATCTCAGAGAAGTTTCCTTTCAACTCCAGCCTGATAGAGTTCGTCATAGCTTTACTCGGAGTAGACTCACCTTCTGGAAGACTGAACTAATTATTTTTCACATAACAAATCAAATCAGACTGACATGGAAATGAATCATGTTAAAGCTCTTCACACAGCTTCAAGCCATTCTTTTTATTACGTCTCTAATATGACCTCCGAGATTCAGCTTAATCTCAGTCAACAGTTTTGCTATTGACTGTCCCTGACAGTTCTTGTTATGAAGGGTAGGTGTTACTATCCAATATCTTTGGAAGAAATATCCTAAAATGGGTTTTAAAATGAATTTCAATAGTCATAAAAAGTCCCATATTGATGGCAGGGGAAAGTGGATTTTGCACTGTAGACAACAGAGAAGAAGAGTAAAGTGAAAAATTTCAGTCCCTTTTATTGAACTGGCCAATGAAAATGGATTTCTAATAAGAATTCCAGTAGATTATACATATCAGTTAAAAATATTGTTATTTTCTCAAATGATCTTTTCTCTTTCTTGACGGGAGTAGAGCTTAGGGAATTAAGAAATAGCATGAGATTTCTTGAGGTCTCACTTCACACTCCCTGGTGTGTGACAAAGGAAAATCCAGTGTAATGTTCTGCTTTAGTTTCTTTTATAAAACATCACAGCTGCTTACTGGTACATACATGAGGAAAAAGAATTTCTGTCTTTAATATTACTTTAGTTCTTCTGAGAACTATGAAATACTATATAAATATTACTTTGAAATAATGCAAAAAGATTTAAATTGGTTTGTTTCTTGACTGTTAGATGCTCTAAAATGTAGAAAATTTGTGTGCAGTCTTCACAGTCTTATCTTTTGGTGAGATATTTGAATTGAGTATCTTTTTGGGATTCCCTGTTTCTAGAGCTCTGTAAAGCTATATTATTCACAACCAGTTTCCAAAAATTGCCATCCACTGGCAGTGGTTCTCTCTATAAACCTGAAAAGGAGGGATTCTGCCCAATCCTATGGTACTTGGGAGAGAGCGCTCCTGTTATGAATGAATTCCTCATCACAATGGCACCACGACGCTTATTTAGGGATGCCTGACTCCACAGACCACTCCTGGTCTCAAATATGTGGCTTGCTCTGGGCTTTGCTCCCTCACTTTGGGAATGAGCACTGGGAGGTGTGAATTGACAACTGACAGAAAGTGCATCGGATATATCATCAAATAGTAGGAGTGGTAAAAGATAGCCTTTAAAAGATAAATTTTATGAGTTTACTTTGCTAATAAGGCTGCAGTTGTAGTAAATGTAACAAAAGAGAAATAAGTGGTGCGACACTGAAGGCATGAAGGGCATTTAACGGACATGATTCTCATAGTCCTGTCAGCTTTGCTTTTTTCAAGAAACCATCCCTGATGGACCTCATTTTGCTATGTTAATGATTTTATGATTTGTTAAAAGAGCTTTGAATAGAAAGAATAAACGTAACTGATACTGAACTTCTTTCTGCTCTACTTCTGTATAAAGCTTAAATGTGGCTCAGTGGCGTCGTGCACTGAATTAATTGGCTTTGGTTCTAAATGAATTAAGAGTCAGGGTCAAGGAATAGCCCTTCCCCTCCCCCCTCCCCCCACCCCCCCACCGTCCCCGCCAATACCAGTCGTGTCCTACCCATTGTGGGCCAGGTGTTGGGATTTGCCTCATAGAGCGGTGAAGTCTTAAAGAATCATGGACTTCAGAGTTGGAAGGAGCCTTTGAGACCAAACTCACTGCTCACGTTTTTAAATGAGAAAGTGTGAGTTTAAGTAACTTGCTTGAGTCGCATAGGTAGATAATTGCAGTCTAATACCTGGGTCTTTTAACTCCTGCCCAATCTGCTTGCTATCTCTCATGTAACTGATGAGTACTAAGCCATGCAAGGTCAGCCTGGTGGTGTAGTGGTTAAGATTTGGCTCTCTCACCACTGCAGCCCCAGTTCATTTCCCTGTCAGGGAACCGCACCACCATCTGCACTTATAACAGAAACCATCCAAGATATTATAATCATGTGAAGTTTTATCAATGTGATATTCGTCTGTATTGGCAAATAACTGCTCTTAAAATGTAAATATTCTAGGGAACGTTAATATACTCGTTGCTAAGGCTTAGTGAGAGTTCATTTAATAAGATTACCTTTCAACTAATACCAGCTGAAATGTGCCTACTGAACGAGCATTTTAGTGATGGTGGGATAAATAATTGTGAGTAATTGTTTTCAAGGAGGCAAGAGGCCTTAGCAAATTGGTGGAGTGAGGGGATAGCCTGAGGGTGTGTCAAGCAGAGGGATCTGAGCCTGGCACTGCAGCAGCCCTTGGTGCCTGCAGTTCTTGTGAGGTTAGCCTGGTGGCGCCATCTTTACCTGGAAGGGTAACGTACTTGTTTTACTTTGAGAGGAAAGTCATTGCTTTAGTGTTGTGGCTATAGCTCATCTCCCTCCCCCAATTACAGGTAATAGTCTGTTCTTACACTGAGCTTTTCAAATGTTTTAAAGTTAAGCTAGAGCTAAAAATAGCTTTGTACTTGAGTAGTGCATTAAAAATTAAATACACTTACTCAGGATATCACATGAAATCAGAATCTTAATAGAAGCCTCACTGTTTGTTCTCAGTAATTATCTTTTATTTCAGGGCATCTTGTGGGGGATTATGGGAGTGCTGGTTTGGGTTTTGTATGTTCACACAACATGGGGAACCATCTGCTGCAATGAAATTAGCAAAGTCAAATTGTATGTTCTTTGGGGACCTATTTAAAAAGTCATTAGCTAAAGACAGATTGACAGCTCACTTCATAGAATTGTATGAATCTTGTCATGGGGAGTCTGGTATTCAGAGTAGTCTGAATTCATATGCATCTTGTTTTAGGTCTATAAGCCAATATGAATTTTAATCCTGCTATTATTGGAGAAAATCTTTGAAAACATCCTGATCATTTAGAATTTCTTAGTGGAATAAACTTTAGTCTGAAGTTACGTAATATAATACAGCGATAGAGTTTACCAGGTATTATATGGAGATGGCAGAAATTTAAAAAAAAGAATTACTCAAATTGATTACATATCTTCCTTTCTGTAATGCTTATCTTTAACACTTAGAACCCAGTTCTTAGTGTGCTAAGCGTCTTCACATTCTTCTTTTGGGATGCAAAGGACTTGGTTTCTGGTAGGGTTCTTGCTACTGTCACTACACAAGTGACAGATGAAATTAAATATGATACAAATGGGAGGGCCAAGTGGGCCAGAGGGGCGTAGAGTGGGCAGACGTGTGTGGACACAGTCTGACTTTTGCACTTCTCCCTGCGCCAAACTCCAGATCACTTGGGAATTCAAGAAGTGTAAGAGGGAGTGCCTGTGCTCTCACACAGGTTCTGAGTCCCCTGAGGGGCAGCGAGAAAGAGGTTATTAGCTTTGTTTTGTATTTGGAGACACCAAGGTACAGACAGGTCCCATAACCCAGAGAGAGCCGGGCCCCACACCCTAACTGATGGAAGAGAATCCGGTCTGTTGACTAAGTAGGTCATACGCTTCGGAAAAAATAAAGTGTATTCCTGCAATTTTGATTCTGAGGTGCCACGTACTAACAAAATGGTCATTCCTCACAAATTGCTAATTTCCCAATGGAACGGTTGTGAACTTTTGATGGGCTTCTTTATAGACACGGAATATAAATAATTATACTAGCTTATGATTTAATTAGCATAGCTTCTTCAAACTTTAATTGTCCCTGTCCATGTTCTAGGTGGATTTTTCTATCATAGTTAATAAATATGAGAGTCCACAGCTTCTGTGTGAGTTGCCGTAGCCATATGGTGGGAGCAATATTGAGTGGACGACAGTCCAGATTAATATCATGCCAATACCTAGGGCTTACAGCGAGTTAAATGAAACATCTTGAGGTCATCATATCTCAGTGTGCAGGTGTTTATTTACTTATCCACGTATACAGGCTTTTAAGACTTGACTATCATTTACATGAAAATTGATACAGGTAAGGACGATCAGAGACAATCAACAACCAATCTCTGTGGTAGTAAGGCACAACCTGAAAATGTAATGGATTTGTAGTTTTTAAGAAGAGAAAAGGATAAGATTTTTTCTCTGTTAATAACAATAAAGAATTGTCTATTTAACCATTTAGCATGCTCCCTGTTTAATTGGTTACTGGTGTTACAAATAGAAAATGAAATTGTTCTTAGTTTTGACAGTTCCTCTGTTATTATGCTTTAGGAGAGTGTTTCTCAGAGAGTCATTCTGGGGCCCCTGCAGGTGGTTTATGAGTTAGATTGATGTTTATATGATTATACTATATACTTTTGTGCCTGGCAGGAGTCCAAACTGTCTTGATAAAGTTATTTAGAGATGGGTTCATTGATGTTTCATCTTCATGTATGTCTGATGAAAATATTTTTGGCAGTTAAGAAGATCAGGAAATGTGGCGTCCAGGGTATCAGGGCCCCTACAGATGTGCAGAAGCGCCCACTAGGATGTGGCATCTGCCATCGGAGGAAGGAAACTTCTCTACTGTTGGCTTAGAACAGAATGGCTTTCCCAAGTCCAAAGTGGTCCTCTGCTGTAGGTGAAGCTGAGAAGGTAGGGACATGTCCAGTCCTTTTGCTTAGTGCCTAGCAAGTACCACAAAATGCTCTCCTCCCAAAGCGATGCTTTGGCATAGCTCCCACCAGGAAGGAAACTGGGCGGGAGATGGAAGAGCAGCAGAAAGTAAGGATGAAAGGACAATTTACCGACAAAGTGAAGCGTTATTGCATAAGTACGTGTGTAAAATTTAACAGATTCCCAGTTCATTTTCAGGGAAATAAATCTCACCCGTGAAAACCAAGTTCCGCACTCGCCCTATAACGTCAGCATTAACCTCAGCGCTCCGTCTTCCTAATTCCTTCACTCATTGCCACCCAGAGGGAAATCCCTCGTTTTAATCTGCATTTGGTAGCTAAACAAATTCTGCTGTGTATATTTTAGCAGATTTGTGTGCCCATGTATATTATGATCACATGATGAAGGAGAGAAAGCTCAGGTGAACACTGGAAGGAAGGATACTGCATTGCTACCTCTCCCCAGGGCCACCAGCGGCCTGTTACTCGAATGACCTATCAGTACAAGTAGAAACTCCAACTTGGTAACTAACCTTCATGATTGAATCGTTAGAAGGTTTTCCTCTAAGATCTATTGACACTTATGCCCACGAATGGATATGTTTCTATGCTTGGATGTTCACTGCTGCTTAAAATTTTTGTTTTTAAATTATCAGAGTTTATTTTAATTAGTGGAAAGTTTTAAAATAAGTAATTAATAATTTAAATCTCGAGTTTTCAGTCCAGTAGGAAACCTCACACTCAGTTGTTCACTTTCAGTGGGCAGGTTTTCTTAAGGCATGAGGTGTATTAATAGGATGTTTGCCTCTCTGGAGCTGTCCTGGGTTGCAGCATGCCAAAGCACTTGCAATGTCTGCAGTTCATTTAGATGAGTATATATACACTTTCTCTATACCACGTAACTATTCACCACATTTTTACCATCACCGATGAAACAGGAGAATTGACAGGACCTAACCGTCATCTAACGGGACTTTTCAGTTAGTTGTCTAGGATTTTTCTTTTCCAAGTAAAGAATGCCTTTCCCATGCTGATGCATTACAAATAACTCTTTTATTTCTAGTCTCTCTCCCCACAAGTGGTCCATGTCCACATCAACAAGGTAAGGAAACCCCTACGACTCCAACTATGAAACATGTAAGCAGCTAATTCTGACCGCACTGAGCAGAGCACACACAGTTTGAAAGAAGCGTGAGGAAGTGTACACCAACCATGCACGAAAACCTGATGCAACCAAATCTGGGCCTTGTATTTATCACTGGTCTCTATGATATTTTCTTCTTTTGAAAGAATGGGATGAACCCGTGCTCAAAACTAAAGCATTTTGAAAATACAGCTTTTATGTGGCACTTCAAAACAAGTTGGCACAAAATGAAAAGTGACGTTTGGTCTCTGGTTTATGGAGGAGCCATTACCTGTCCCTCCTCCATGGGCTCACGGTTTCCAAGAAAGAGAAATGAGTGCCAGCAGGCTCAGGGCCCAGGCTGGGTTTTCAGAATGGCGTCCTCATAATGACTAGTTCCAGGGGCAGGGGTGGCCTCTAAAGGTAAGCCCTGTTGCTGGTAGCCATAGTTGACATTTCCACACGGGAAGTGACGCAGCCTAAACAGGGGAACTTCCTTCATGTTGGCAGTCAGCGAAGATGGTTCTAGGAGCAGAGAGGCGCCTGGAAGTCTGCCAGCTGCCATGTTAGGGGGGACAGTACAGCTTCCCTCACGTCCCAAGTTTCCCCTCTCCTGTTGCTCCATCTTTGCTGGAGGATTGTTCTTTTTGGCGGGTTTCTCTGTAAACCATGAGCCATAAGTTGGATTCCATAGGCTGGTTGGTTTGTTTCTGGATCCCTGGACTTTGTGCAGCTCTGATGGTGGGTTGGACTGAGAGAATGCCATATTAACATGTCCCCCTTCCACGGCTGGCGCTCTAGTGACTCGAACAGAGATCTCTGCAGCTGTTGGTTTCTTCATGGCTTTGCTAGACGAAGTGGAAGGCAGAGGGAGCGGGGCAGCTGGACCCTGTCCTTCCTCACGTTTAGCTTGGGGAGGAGAGACTAGCAGAGGAGGCATTCCCTCGGGGTCTTTGGGCCTCATAGGCACTTTCTCTTCCTCCTCCACGAGTGGGCCATATTCTATTGGCAAAGCTGTGTTGATCACATCTGGGTCCTACAGGTAGGAGAAACGAACTGATTAAAACTTTGAACCACAATAAAAAATGTTGGATCTGGAAGACACTTTAGCAATGATCTCATCCAAACTTATTTCACAGATGAGGAAACCATTCAGTGTTTATTGGGAGTATGTTAATTTACAGGCCCTGGGGAAGAAGAAACGAACGGGAAATCATCTGCATCCTTGAAGAGCCTAGAGGATAAGTGCTACAGGAGAAGTGTGTGTGGGTGCTGGGAAGCAGCCACCTGCCTGGGGCAGGGAGTGGGGTCAGGAAAGGCTTTGCAGAGACCACCTTTGGGCAAATCTTACAGATTCATGGATTTTTAAAAAATTATAAATTAGTTTAAAAAATTATTCCAGTCTATTTCTAATAAAATCATTCCAACTAAAAAGAAAAGTCTATGTGTTTGACTTCAAGTGTGTGTATGTGTGTGTGTGCATGTGAGTGGGTGCAAGGGGTGGGGGAGGAGAGGAGAGAGAGAGACACTCGTGTTGGCTTATGAAAGGTGTGTCTCTTGTTCTCTTCCTAGCTACCTCCCAGTTGATGATATGTGGATGGGTTGCAGTGGATTGTAACTCCTTCTGTGTCATGGCATCATGTCACTACATGTGCAGACAGCACAATGCAGTGGCTCTTTAACTAGCGTGGATATAATGAGGCCCTTAGTGAGACCCAGGAAATACTGAAGTGCTGGGAGGGAAACCATTTACAAAACCAACTTTGTGCTGTGCTAGATCATTTTACAGCAATAGACTATAACATAGAAAAGCAAAAGCAGTTGCCAGAGATTTAAGGGAAATTTGTGGAAGGAAACTTAAACTTGGGGAAGTTTAATCTTTTAATATTTTATGCAAATTGGGAAAACTGTTACTTCAGTTTAACAGAAAAGCACATTGGTCCAGTCAGTAAAGAGTTTAAGAATAAAAAAAAAAAAACCTACATGCTGATTCTCTTTTATTCTTTAGTTCCTTCCCTGTTAATTATTAATTTCTATAGTGAGTCATTCATTAGAACGATCTGTTTTTATTATTTTTTTTGAGGAAGATCAGCCCTGAGCTAACTACTGCCAACACTCCTCTTTTTGCTGAGGAAGACTGGCCCTGAGCTAACATCCATGCCCATCTTCCTTTACTTTATATGTGGGACGCCTATCACAGCATGGCATGCTAAGCGGTGCCATGTCCGCATCTGAGATCAGAACCAGCGAACCCCGGGCCGCTGAAGCGGAATGTGCGCACTTAACCGCTGCGCCACCGGGCTGGCCCCACGATCTGCTTTTAAAAAGAGGAATATTATATACGTTGGAGAACAATTACTCCAACATATATATAATTAAGTGGGTATATTCCATTAATATTACAACATAATAAACCTAAAATGCCACTGAACACCAAGTTCTCTGAAAGAACCCCAAATAACTTGATAAAAGTCGTCCATCCAGATAAATGCCAGTCCATCTACTTCTAAGCTAAAAGGACCTGAAAGGATGGAACCGTGAGGCCAGGAAATGACTGTAGTTTGAAATGTATACGTCTTTTGTCACAACTAAGATGAAGGAATTTAGAGAGGCAGTGGCTTATTGTCTGACTGCTGAAATATTCTGCAAAATTAGATCTCCTGGCGGAATGAGAGCCGAGAGAGGGAAAGGACGCAGACGCATCGGAGGCGGGGTGACTGGTGGAATGACGGGCCCAAGGGGCGGTTGGCGGTGCAGGTAGGGAGGTTCCTCGTGGAGGGGAGGACGGACACCGCTTGCACCGACTCGGGAAGGAAGGTGGTGAGAATGGGCGAGATGCAAAGACGGAGAAACCGAGGAGATTCTCACTTAGCCTCTCCGCTCTTGAGGAGGTACGAGGCATGGTTGTCTGCTGAAAGGGGAGTAGAAAAGGGAAAATTGAGAGTCACTGCGGAAGGAAACGGAAGAAGGATCTGCACACGAACCAGCGGAATTGCTAGGAAACTGTGCTTGGACAGCCTCCAAGCCTCAGCTCCTCGCCTGGAGACTGGGGACGTTTCCTGTGCCTCAGTGAGGATAAAATGAGATACATAAACAGTGATGTGTGTATTACAGACACTAATGCTATTGGTGATGTCAAAGTTTCTCCAGATTCCTTCGACCTTCCCTTCCTTTAATCCAACAGTCATACACTGTTATTTACTTTTGCTATTGTTTATTGTTTCTGCAGCCAGGCTAGGACCTCTTTGAGAGCAGGTGTTTTCCATCCTTTGAAGCTCCAGTTTTGTCTAACAAAACATCAGGTGCCCAGTAGGGATTTAGTTAATACTTGTGAATTTAATTGATTCCCCAATATTACTGAGTTTCTGCCACTTTGTCATGTGCTGGTGAAGAAAGTGGCAGTTACTAGTATTTATTTACAAACCAGGCAAACTGAGATAACAATCGTTTTACTTTATAGATAATTAACATTCATTCTCAGGATCATAACTCATTTTCTGGCTGGTTTAACTTTTATTTCACATTTTGGTGTTTGCCATCTTTAAGACTTCTCCATATAAATACTGGTCAAGGGGAAAAAAATGTTCATACCTGGGTGCAGTATTCAATCCTCTCCAAAATTATGGCAAAGTTGGGCCTGTCTTCAGGCTGGTGTTGCCAGCACTGGGTCATTATCCGGTATCTAAAAGAAGAATAAGCACATTAATTAAAATCAGGAGAAACAAGGATGAAAAATACATTTTTTTCTTTCCCAGCAGTTTTCTAAATGGGACTAAAGGTGGCACTGTCTTCAAGGGTGGCAAATCATCTAGGTCCCATGTGGTTGGCATATGCTGCCCTCTGCTGATGGGCCAAGGAATTGTGCCCAGGTGTAAAGTTATTATAATACCAAAGCTCATTAACACAGACATCCTGGTGTTTACATTAAATCTGGCTCCTCTCATTCCATTCCTGAATTAAAGTCACCTCTGGGGCAGAGCGCTCTGATTACATTCCCTGTGTGCCCTGCTTGTGGGAAGGAGGTGAGGGATGCCAGACAGGACAGCAGAAAATGCCTGCCATGGAAAAACGGAAGGGGGACTCAGAGTTGGTGCGGGGCAGCAGATGTGGAGGCCGGGACACAGATTCCAGGAGGCGTGAGGAGTGTGGGCCTGGTGAGTCCATGGCCTCCAGCCAGACAGTGGACATATTTTCAGGCATGACCTTATTGCTTTCGAGGAGCCAGAAGACTAACCCATCTCATTGAAGTCACAGACACGTTACCATCTTGGGGCATATTAAATGAGGTCAGCCATCTGCCCCTTCATCTAAAAACAAAAAAGCACATGTGGCTGCAGACATTTTCAGAAAAGGAAAACTGTGCTTAATAACTTGTAGAAATGTTCCTAAAAGAGTCGTACACAGGCCCAGGGCAGTTCTTAGGTGGGTCCATCCGTCCTCCGCTGGTGACGAACTCCAGAACTTCCTGGTTGCTTTTGCTAGGGTACGGCATATATCCGAGAGAAAATATTTCCCACAGCAGCACTCCGAAGGACCTGCACACGACACAGAAGACACAGAAGATGGATACACATCCCCACATGCGTGCGCACACACACAGACACATACACAGATACATACACATACACATGGGGACACACACCGATGTAAAATTTAAATTTTTTTATTACACACTTTTCTACAGTAGAGAGTTCTTAATATGGAAAAAAATAAAAGAATGACAAAGTAGCCACATGCAGTGCTCCATAAAAAGGTAACCACTGTTAGCATGTTATCTTTTTGTTCTACTTAAGTTTCTGTGCTTAGATTTTTTTTTTTACCTTAATTGCAGTGATATTCAATATGCAATTTTGAACCTTGATTTTTTTGCACATTTCATTATAGCATAAACATTTTCCATGCTAATACAAATGGAATTTTATATGGCTGTAAAACATTCCACTGGATAGTTGAGCCATAATTTGCCTTATCATTTCCATATTGTTTTCAATTTTTGAAATATTTACAAAACTATGATGAACACCTTTGTGCAGTTTTTAAAATGACAATTTCCTTAGGATAAATTCTCCAAATTTAGGATTAGGATAATCTAGGAAAATCTAGGGTAATTCTAATGGAATTACTAGGTCAAAAGTACACGAACACTGAAAAATTCTTGACACATATTGTCCATTTGACTTCCAAATGTGTCCCTCTGCTTATCAGTCAGCACTGGGCAAGAATGCATCAGGTACTCTCACCACCATTGAGTGTTCTTACTAAAAATGAGAACTTTTGCTGATTATAAGGTAAAAAATGGTAGAAGATAAAATTTTTTTGACGTGATAATTGACATGGTTGAGTGTTTTCTCAAATATTTATTAGTTCACTTTATTTTTTTCTCCTATGAATTGTTCATATCTTTTCCCCATCTTTATCCACATATTGTTTTGGTACCAATTTTCCTTTTTGTTTTGAGACATACTTTATATATCAGAGATGGTAACTTTTTATCTAAAATTCAAACACTTCTATTAGTTGCTTTCTAATTCTACTTTTTATTTGTAAAAATACCAAAGATTTTTATTTTTAGGTAGTCAAATCTCTTTTTTGGAAAATGCATGATTTCCTGCATCTGTTTTATAGGTTATACAATCCTCCCTTTACCCAAATTAGATGAATATTTGCTATTTTATTCCAGTTGTATTTGTTTTTTCTCTCTTCTCCAATCCAGTTAGAATTTAGTTTGGTGTATAGTGTGAGGTAAGGATCTAAATTGATTTGTTTTTCCAAACAACCACTCTTCTAATACTATTCATAAAGTAATTTTCCCCTTACCCACTGACTCATGAGTAGAAACAGGTCTGTTTCTGGGCTATCCATTCACTTAATCTATTTGTCTGCTTCTTACATTGATACCATTTTGTTTTACTTTTTGTGTATTTATGATTTGATATCTGGTAGGGCATTTTTTTCTTAGTTCTCTCTATTTAAAGAAATGTATTTGATTTCTCTCTATTTAAAGAAATGATTTGATTTGATTTGATTTGAAAATGTATTTGATTTGTTACTCATTTTAAATGAACCTTAAAATGATTTTTATCATATTCCAGAATCATCTCCTTGATATTTTGACTAAAATTTCTATTTTAAACTTTTAATTTTATAACTAGCTTTTTGACAAAAAAAGCTTCTCTTTGTTTTTGTATCTGGTTGTAGTTTTCTGAAGTTAATAAATATTACCTCCACAATTGTAGAGAACAATGGCTCCCCATCTCCTGAGGAACACAAAGGACATTTATTGACATCATCTTGGTGAAATTTCAGAGACTCTCGTGGGGAGGGCTGGACAAAGAGGTTTTCTGTATTTTCAGATGAGGAGGCTGAAGCAGAGGTTACCATACAACTAATCCAAGACAGACTGGAGTACGTTATTAGCTCTCTTGATTCTGCTACCTACAGATTGCCTGGCGCATATGTTATTCCTCTCTGTTTGGCGGTCTTTTTGCCTCCAAGGCAAAACAAAATAAGCAAAATCATGCAAGAAACTGGCAACAAGGCCTAAAGAATACCAGCTGTATGTTGAGAGAGGAGAGAGAGAGAAAAGGAGAAAGAGAGGGAGAGAGAGAGAGAGAGATTGTAGTATCCTTTGAGACAACCAGTATATAGACTGCAAATAGATGTTTATATCCTTGGTTTAGAGTGTGGAAATTAATAAAAGAAACCTTAACTAAATTGGAATCAGAAGGCCTGTAGGGGCGGCTCTATCATCAATTACACCAAACAGGAAGAGAGGGTCACTTGCATCTTGGACATGAAGTAGAACTACTTTACTACTCAAGGAAGATTTCTCTCTCCACCTGGCAACAGTCCAGCCAATGGGAACACCGCAGCTCAGCCAACGAGAAGCTGTTGCTGCCCTGAACTGTTACTAACCCCCAATGGATTTCCCCTGTTCCCCCCTCTTCTCTATAAAAGCAGCTCCCCTCCTTTGTTTGTTGGATTTGCCTATGGTTTACCATAGCATGCACATCCCAAATTGCAGTTCTTTTGGCTATTCCTGAATAAACTCATTTTGAGATAAAATAACAGGCAAACTTGCCTTTTAAGTTGACAAGAGTTCAAGGGAGCAAAAAGTAGTGTTGATTATAGAACTTTGATAATTTCAGGTAAGTACAGTTGTCAGATTTAGCAAATAACCATACAGGACAACCAATTAATTTTGAATTTCAGATAAATAAGAAATACATTTTTAGTATAAGTATGTCCCAAATATTGCATGGAATATACTTAAACTAAAAAATTGTTTGTTGTTCATCTGAAATTCAATTTTAAATTGCCATTTTGTATTTTATCTAGCAAGGCTACAGATAAGGTAAATCTATATTTTGTATGCCAGATGGTTCTTTAATCACTGATAAGCTAAGATTGTCCTAAATAGGAGCAACCCTTTTGATAAGGTAAATCTATATTTTGTACCAGATGGTTCTTTAGTCATCTATAAGCCTGTCCTAAGGAGGAACAACAAGGCTCAAAGCTTTGCACCAAAGCATTCAAAATCAAATAAAAACAAATATTTAAGAAAATCCCACTCTGCTTCTCTTGGTATTAAATTTGTTCTACCGGAAATTACAGAAATAGCTTAAGTGCTGATTAAATTGTTATTTTTAAAATTTGAATCAGTGAAGATAATCTGATGGAAAAGTTTTAAAATCATGCATTATGCTGTGCTTATCAGTCTTTTAAAGCTAAATTTTATTTTCCTTTATTCATAACCTGAAAGTGGAATATTGTCACCAGATGTGGTAGAAGGTGGGGCACACTTTTATAAAAATAGGAACAAAAGTTACCGTATTGTATTTAAATATCCAGCCAGCTGTTTCCACTGCATTTTGCAGTTCTCTGAGCTTCAGATTCATATATGAGAAGTCTGCTCAACATCTTCACTGGCCTAGTTTATTTTTTTAAAGATTGGCACCTGAGCTAACAACTGTTGTCAATCTTTTTTTTTTCTTTCTTCCTGCTTTTTCTCCCTAAATCCCCCCAGTACAGAGTTGTATATTATAGTTGTGGGTCCTTCTAGTTGTGGCACGTGGGGCGCCACCTCAGCATGACCTGATGAGTGGTGCCATGTCCGCGCCCAGGATCCGAACCAGCGAAACCCTGGACCGCTTCAGGGGAACGCACAAACTTAACCACTCGGCCGTGGGGCCGGCCCCGTCACTGTCCTATTTTAATAGGCAACTCAGACTTGACATGTACAAACACAACTCTTTCTGCATCCAAACCATCTCCTTCTTCATTCTTTCCGGTTGAGTGGTACCACTCAAGCTGCAAACTTCGGAGTTGTCCTTGATCTCACTCATTCTCACACCTCCCATTCCATATCCAACTCTCAGCAGTCCTCTTAACTCCTGTCAAGACAGAGCTTCAATATGACCACATTTAACTTCTTCCGTTGCCACGACTGTGCCTAGCTCCTCTCATCTGTTATCTAGAGATGTGCAGTATTTTCCTAATTGGTTTCCCATCTCCACCTGCCCCACCCCATTCCAGTCTATTTCCAATGGCAGCCAGAGTGAAGTTTTTATTTAAAGATCACATTGAATCTGTAGATTGCTTTAGGAAGTATGGACATTTTAACCATGTTAATTCTTCAAATCCAAGAGCACGGAGTATCTTTCCATTTTTTTGTGTCTTCTTCAATTTCTTTCAACAACGTTTTATAGTTTTCAGTATATAGGTCTTTCACCTCTTTGGTTAAATTTATTCCCAGGTATTTTAATCTTTTTGTTGCAATTGTAAATGGTATTGTATTCTTAATTTCTCTTTCTACTACTTTGTTGTTAGCGTATAGAATCGCAACTGATTTTTGTATATTGATTTGGTATCACATTTTTCACAGAAATAGAACAAAGAATCCTAAAATTTATATGGAACAACAAAAGACCCTGAATAGCCAAAGGAACCCTGAGAAAAAGAACAAAGCTGGAAGTATCACACTCCCTGCTTTCAACACATACTACAAAGCTATAGTAATCAAAACAGCATGGTAGTGGCACAAAAACAGACGCACAGATTGATGGAACAGAGTTGAGAGCCCAGAAAGAAACCCACACATCTATGGACAGCTAATTTTCAACAAAGGAGCCAAGAACATACAGTGAAGAAAGGGAAGTCTCTTCAACAAATGGTGTTGGGAAAACTGAACAGCCACATGCAAAAGAATGAAAGTAGACTATTATCTTACACCATACACAAAAAATTAACTCAAAATGGATTAAAGACTTGAATGTAAGACCTGAAACCATAAAACTTCTAGAAGAAAACGTAGGCAGTACACTCTTTCACATGGGTCTTAATAGCGTATTTTCAAATACCATGTCTGACCAGGCAAGGGAAACAATAGAAAAAACAAACAAATGAGACTACATCTGCACAGCAAAGGAAACCATCAACAAAAGAAAAGACAACCCAACAAGTGGGAGAAGATATTTACAAACCATATATCAGATAAGGGGTTAATATCCAAAATATATAAAGAACTCATACATCTTGACAACAAAAAAACTAACAACCCAATTAAAAAATGGGCAAAAGATCTGAACAGACATTTTTCCAAAGAAGATATACAGATGACCAACAGATACATGAAAAGATGTTCAACATTACTAATTATTAGGGAAATGCAAATCAAAAGTACGAGATATCACCTCACTCGTCAGAATGGCTATAATTAACAAGACAAGAAATAGCAAGTGTTGGAGAGGATGTGGAATATTCCACTGCTGGGTATTTACCCAAAGATCATGAAAACATGAATGCGTAAAGACATATGCACCCCACTGTTCATTGCAGCATTATTCACAATAGCCAAGACTTGATATCCTACCCCTTTTTGGAACTTGCCTTATTTCCACTAAATGTCGTCTTGAGATTTATTCATGTTGATATACGTAGGTTTAGCATGTTCTTTTATTCTGCTGAATCCTTTTCCATCATGTAAGTAAACCACAGTTGATTTTTCCATCCCCCACTTGAGGGATAGTTAGGTTGTTTTTGCTTTTTCTCTATTGTAAACAATGTTGCAAATGGACATCCTTGCCCAAGTCTGTTTGTGCCAACCTGTCTCTATTGTAGACACTTAGAAGGAGAATTGCCGGGTCATAGGATATGCACGTGTTCAGAACAGTTCCCTAATTATGTAAACTGCTATCTGTATCTGGATAGGGTAGATTGATGGTGCTCTAACCCTGGTGCACCTGGAGGGCTCCTTCAAACACAGATTGCTGGGCTCCACCCCTAGAGTTTCTATTTCCTTAGGCCTGAGGTGGGGATTTCAGAGAATTTGCATTTCTAACAAGTTCCCGGGTGATGCTGATGCTGTTGATCTGAGGTCCTCACTTTGGGATTTACTGGGTTTGGGTAAGTCAAACCTGGTGGCTTAAAGTAACAAAGGCTTTTGCTCACATTATCAAACATGCATCAGAAAGGGGGCTCTGATCATTGTGGCTCCACCATCTTATAACATTCTCTCAACACAAGGCTTTGAGAATTTGCAGGACTTGTGCCCATTGTCTTCTTGATTTCCTGTGTTGCTGTTGAGAAATTCTATGCCATTTGGATTCCCTATCTTTTATCTCTGACCGTTTTTTACTATTATTTTATTTTTCTCCTTGGCAGCTTAGAGAATCTTAATTACCACTGGTCTGAAATTTCACGATGATGTGCTCTTGCGTGGCTCTTTTCATCCACGGTGCTTGGCACTTGGTGGATGGCTTCATTCTGGAAATGTGTGTCCTTCTGTTTTGGGAAAAATTCATGAATTATTTCTTTGATATTTTTATTGCCTTCATTTCCTCTGTTCATTCTTTCTGGGACCTGTCAGGTAATTGGATCTTATGGTCTAATCCTCTTAATTTTCTTTTCTTTTCTTTCCAATATATCCCATGTGTTTATAGTTGTTTTATTTTCTAGAAGATGAACTTTCTTTTCTTTTCTTTTTTTTTTAAGGAAGATTAGCCTTGAGCTAACATCTGCTGCCAATCCTCCTCTTTTTGCTGAGGAAGACTGGCCCTGAGCTAGCATCCGTGCCCATCTTCCTCTACTTTATATGTGGGATGCCTGCCACAGCATGGCTTGCCAAGTGGTGCCATGTCCGCACCCGGGATCCGAACTGGCGAACCCCGGGCCGCTGAAGCGGAATGTGCGAACTTAACTGCTGCACCACTGGGCTGGCCCCGAACTTTATTTTCTTAAGAACAGCTTGAGATTGTAAAGAAATTATGAAGATAGAGAATTCCCACATACCCCACACTCAGTTGCCTCTCTTTTTAGCATCTTATATTAGTACGGTACATTTGTTACAATTAATGAGCCAATGTTAAGGCATTATTATGAACTAAAACCCATAGTTTATGCAGATTTCCTTAGTTTTTGCTGAATTTCCTTTTTCTGTTCCGGGACATCCTGTTCTGTTCATTAGAATGTCACTTGAGATCAGGTTTCCTTAGGCTACTCTTGACTTTGGCAACTTCTCAGACTTTTCCTGTTTTTCATGACCTTGACAGTTTTGAGGAGAACTGGTCAGGGACTTTTTAGAATGTCCAATTGGGATTTGTCTTTTTTTTTTTTTATGGTTAGACTGGAGTTGTTGGGTCTGGGGAGAAAGATCACAGAGGTTAAGTGCCATTTGCATCATATCATATCAGGGGTGCATGCTATCAACATGAGCTGTCACTGTCGAAGCTGGCCTTGATCTCCTGGCTGAGGTCGAGGTTGTAAGGCTTCTTTCTTCCCCTCTTCCTCTCTCCCTGTGCTCTCTGAAAGGATGCGCTGTATGCAGCCCACACAAGCTTCAGGGGACTAATGCTCCATCTCCTTGAGGGCTCTGTCATCATATTTTCATTTCTAAGAACTTTATTTCCTGAAAACATTGTTTTAAGTAATCTTTTGTCCATAGATTATGGTCACAATCATTTACGTTTCTGAGGACATTATAGTTTTTAAAAGTTTTTCTAGGCCTTCTGCATTTTTTTTCGCACAAGTTGCTTTCTATACGTTTGTCTCCTTAAGACTACAATCTTTTCTCAAATGTTTGTTGATTCTTGGCTGTCTGTTCATATTTTAAGACTGGGACATCACAAAGCCATGGGGCAGCTCAGTGTAGATGAGGCTTGTCGACTGGTGGGCGACTGGCTGGCTTGTTTCACTGGCTGTATTAGTTTCCTGTGACTGCTGTAACAAATTACCACATACATATTGGTGGCTGAAAATAACAGAAGTTTATCCTCTCACAGTTCTGAAGACCAGACATCAGAAATCAGTATCGTCGGCTGACATCAAAGTGATGGAAGGGCCACACGCCCTCCAAAGGCTCTAGGAGAAGACCTGTTCCTTGTGTCTTCCGGCTTCTGGTGGCTGCCAGAATTCCTTGACTTGTGGCCACATCTCTTCAACCTCTACCTCTGTGTTCATATTGCCTCCTCCTCTCTGTGTGTGAAATCTCCCTCTGCCTTTCTCCTATGAGGACACATGTGATGGCATTTAGGGCCCATCCAGATAATCCAGGATAATTGTCCCACCTCAAGATCCTCACTCACATCTGCACAGACTCTTTTTCCTAGAAGGTAACAATTACAGGTTTCTGGGATTACAACTTGATACCTTTGGATGGCCATTATTCAGCCTACAACCACTTTCAGTATCTGGAATTTTTTCTTCTTTGGTCAGTTCCTCCAATGAGGAATTCTCTAACCTACTCCTGCCTGGTGCTGCGTTCTTGGCACCGAGGAGAGGAAGGGGGCACACAGCTTTAAGTAGGTGGATTTAAAAAAAATATCCCTGCTTATAGTATTCACCCTTGATGATGTCTAATGTCCCCAAGACAAGAAAGACTTTAGTTCAGTCTCTTCAGAGAAGGAGCTCCTAGTCTTGCGTGATGGAAGGGGAAGGACGGGGCGGGGGGGGGGGGGGGGTTGGGGGGGGTGGAGGGGGGTGGTGGTGGCGTGAGGGGATGGGCTAGAGGATCGAGTTACGTCTTAAACGTCTGTAACTAATTTTCTTACCTGCTGTGCTTCTACTTCAGAGAGGCCCGGGGCCTTCAATTCCTGGGCCTTCCTGGGGCTCTCACGCAGAGCGGACCAGGCTGTTTCTGAACTTAGATATCAACTTTCTAGTCTCCTCAGAAAGGTACCACTTGTCCATAAACTTTCCAGTTTCCAAAATTTTGTCATTGTTGTTGTCTTGTGAATTTTTATGAACGAAAAAGACTCCCTTTAGTGGTTTGTGTGTGTGTGTGTGTGTGTGTGTATTTTGGGAGGAAGCATGGGTTCAATCTGCCATTTAAAATTATGTGTTGCTCTTACAGTCATTAGGTAAAACGGTATGGAGATTCCTCAAAAGTCAAAAATAGAACTACCTTAAGATCCAGCAATCCCACTTCTAGGTGTATATCCAAAGGAAATGAAATCAGTATCTCAAATATGTGCATTCCCAAGTTCATTGTAGTATTATTCATAATAGCCAAGATATGGAAACAACTTAAATATCCACTGACAGATGAATGGATAAAGAAAATGTGGCATGTATATATACAACGGAATATCATTCAGCCTTAAAAAAGAAAAAAATCCTGCCATTTGGAACAGCATGGATGAACTTGGGGGACGTTATGTTCAGTGAAATAAGCCACACACAGGAAGACAAATACTGCACGATCTCACTTAGATGTGGACTCATAGAAGCAGAGACTAGAATGATGGCTGTCAGGGGCTGGGGGTGGGGGGGAAGTGAGGAGATGTTGGTCAAGGAGGACAAAGTTGTACTTATGCAGGGTGAATATGTTCTGGGGATCTAATCTACAGACAGTATTTTCCAAACTTATTGTTAACTGTAGCGTAGGTCTGACCACCACGATCACCGGCAGCACTTTTGTACTGATAATTATTTCCTCTTCTCCTTTATTATGTTAATGTGGAGAATTTCATCAATCAATTTTTCTAATGTTAATTCAATGTTGCATTCTTGGAATGAACCCAACCTTGTTGTTAGATATAGAAAAAAATTACATGTGGCTCTCAGTCTGTGGTCCTCTGGCCAACATCATCAGCATCACCTGGGAACTTGTTAGAAAGGCAAATTCTCAGCAACCCCAGACTTTCTAAATCATAAGCTCTCAGGGTGGGGTCTAGTAACCCGCGTTTTACTAAGGCTTTCTGATGACTCTGACATATGCCAATGTTTGAGAGCCCCTGTTGTAGAGGTAGGTTGAGTCTTTTCTTCTTACCCTTCCCTGTAAGAGTCTGGGATCATTTGGCCAAAGAGCACCATCTTAAGGCCCATGGTGAGACCTGGGGGAGGGCAGCAGAAAGACTCACCACGTGTCTGTTTTAGAAGTAAATATTCCTTCCATGAAGGCCTCTGGGGGCATCCATTTGACTGGCAGCATTGCACAGCCTCCCTTTCGGTAGTAGCTTGCTCTGTGGGAGAGAAGAGGAAAACTGAACTAGGTTCCAGAGACGGCTCTGAGTGGAAGCTCCAGGCAACTTGAGAAAGTGGCAAAACAGGGTTTATCCATTAAAAGACTGAAATTAATGAGGGGTTCTTGTGGTTCAGGAGGAGAGAAGGGGAACACAGATCATTTAGTTAAGAACTTTGGGGTCATTTAATAGGAGAGAAAACAGCCCACTGGAGGCATGAAAGAAAAAATCTGTGCAATGACTAAAATATCTACTAGCAGATGGTTAGATTTCCCCGATGGGTTTTGTTTGTTGTAACTCACAATGAATAACACTACTGCAACCTTGTAAGGACAGCGTGTTCCTTATGATCCACAGTAACGCAAGATCCAACATGGGAGAACTGAGAGCAGGGCTTGTGTCTTAGTCACTTTGGATCCTCCATGACACTCACACTGCGTTTAGTTCGATACAAGCACTCAACGAATAATCTAGGAGCTGGCGGGAAGCTGCCTCCCAGAGCACACGCTGGGAGGAGAACACAGGGCCAGGGGCGGAGGTGGCTTCAAAGATACAGGTTAATTTATTAGTTTTTATCAGTGAGTTGCATTAATGACATCACTGACAAAAACTAATAAATTAACTCATGCCTTTGAAGACCTCCACCCCTAGCCCCATATTCTCCTGTCATGGTGTGCTATGGGAGGCAGCTCCCCGCCAGCTGCCTAGATTAATTAATTACTCCATTAAACATATACTGAGTATTTAGCCTGTATCAGGTACCCTGGCAGGTGCTGAAGATATAAATAAGTCATAGCCTCTCTCTTCCAAGGATATGGTTTAGTAGAAGAGACAGACATTTGCAGTACAGAACAACACAAATAATGATGTAGGTATGTACCAAGCTCAGTGACACAAATGGAGAATCAATTTGTTCTACTGAAGCGGGGGGTATGGTGTAGGAAAGGTGTCATAGAGGGGTCTGATGGGGCTGAGTGGTGACGAAGTTCTTCCAGAAGATCACTCCTGACACGCGCAATTGCACAGGGTGTGTGGGAACAGTGGCTCTGCGGTAAGTTAGGGCGGTGAAGCCTGGTGTTGGAGAGCTGTCAGAATCAAGGATGGAGAGAAAGGGCCAGATCGCCGAGGGCTCCCTGAGTCATGCTGCAGCATTTGTATCTGAAACCACAGGCACTCCCAGGGTATTCTGAGAAAGGGGGGAAGGAACACTGAGATGCTGGGTGGCAAAGGAAGGTCGAGTGGAGCAGACAGACACACTGGGTGGGGACCAGTGGTGGATGACTGTAGTTCAAAACATTCCTAACCCATAATCCTCATGTGCTGCTACCCTGTGTAACAGGATGCCATCAGCATTCTCACCCCACAGAGATTGTTACTACTTCTGTTGGAGGCCTTCAGGGGGTCTTCCTTATTCTCCAAAGAGAGAAAACTCTAAAGGACCATCTCGGCTCACTCCACTCCTGAATCAGGGAAGGTGTCATTAGTGACCATGCAAAAGAGTGACTTGCTCAGCTCAAGAAACAAATCACTGCTGTAAATAATTAGACAAAGAAGAAACTGGGGTTAGGAAGAGCAAGTGAAATAAAGCACAATAGAAGTGTTCTTTTTTTCTCTTTTTAAAAATTGTTTTTTTTAATGTAGTCTTGAGAATATGACAGGAAAAAAGAAACGAAGCTAAGCTAGGTACCCATGGGCTTTGACCTTCACTCCTGCGTCTCCTGTGGGTAAAGAAGACCAACGAGCTGGGCCCAGTACCTTGGCAGTTCTGGGGTGCTCTTGCCTGGGATGATGGAGGCTAAGTCTTTTTAGAATTCCTGAGTACTGAGGAGAGGAGTTGAGTAAGTTAAAGTTCGCTTAGAAGCTTTTTCCATATCAAGTATCGAGGTGATTCGGTGCCTCAGAGCATGCTAGGATTAGAGTCGGAACCAGAAAGACAACCCAGTTAAGGACCTGGTGTCAATTACTGCAGGCAGTGTGGTCCTAGGATTAGACCTCAGGCAGGGGTACTAGTTAAGGTTTCCCATATCCTGAAAAGGAACTTAGTGGAACTTTAGGTGGCAAGTTGAGGAGGTGCCAGAGATGATTTAAGGCACAAGTGGCCGCATCCCATTCATTCGAGGAGATGAGGTTGAGGAGGCGGCTTTGATGGGTGATGGCAGTCTTCACCCACCTGTAGATATCTCGGGCCATTCCAAAGTCCCCAATCTTGGCCACTCTTCCAGGGCCTGGACAGGTCAGGAGGCAGTTTCTGGCAGCAATGTCCCTGAAAAGAAAAAAAAATGCGAAAATGCATTTCCCAATTTTATCCCTGGGAAGATAAGTGTATGATATTCATCACAAGGATTTTCACCTCCAATCCAAAGTACAAATAGTTTCCTTCTCTGCCCTATAGTTCCTTTACTTCATTATACTTCAGTTTGAAAGACATAGCTAGACCAATTCTAGGCCTCAGCATTAACTGGGAAATGGAAAAAGATTAGGGAGATGATTGGAAATGTTTAATGGGATAATAATAATGAAAATAACTATAATAGAAACTGGAATTTATTGGCTTTTTACTATAAACTAAGCATTGTTCTAATCTAATTGTTCACTGTTCATATCTAATTCTCACCACAACCCTGTAAGATACAGGGTACTATTTTTATTTAAAAAATTAAGCTAAAAGCAGATAATATAGAGACATAAGAAATGCCATTTGGCTTTAGGCTACTGGTTTTTGTTTTTGGGTTTTTTTTTGGTGAGGAAGATTGGCCCTGAGCTAATATCTGCTGCCAATCTTCCTCTTTTTTTCCTCCACAAAGCCCCAGTACATAGTTGTATATCTTAGTTGTAAGTCCTTCTAGTTCTTCTATGTGGGATGCAACCACAGCATGGCTTGATGAGTGGTGTGTAGGTCCACGCCCAGGATCTGAACCAGGGAACCCCATGCTACCAAAACGGAGCACGTGAACCCAACCACTACGCCACTGAGCTGGCCCCAAGTTTTATACATTTTGCTGATTGTTTTTCTGCCAGCTGTTTGAAGGAGTGTTCTGGGACAGACAGCATAACTTCCATGATCTCAAATTCAAGTAGATCCAGGTATTCCCAAATATTTCTAGTTTCCTTTTTTAATAAGCCATTATGGTTTTTACATCCATGATTTTATCTAAAACCTTTACTAAGCCGTGTGCATGATCACTACATGGCTGAAGAACCACTTCTTTCAAGTTATAAAGTTATCTCGTCTTGTTTGTTGTTCTACTCCGTTTGGCCTATTTTCCTACAACATGCCTCTAAGGCATGATCTGAAGCTTTCCAAGACTCATCAACTTCTACTCACTGACTGCTTATCCATTCTTGACATGTATGTGGGAATGAAGGATGCAGCCAGAAAAAGTCTGGAGTGCGTCTCTAATGATATTAAAGTCCTGGACAGAAAAACGGAAGTACTTCTTAGTGGGCATAGGTGGTGTTTTCATTTTTTCAACTGGTTTCATGAAGGTCCTGATCTTTGGTTGAGAGAGAAGGACATGGAAAATAAACAACTGGTTAGTATTAAAAAAAAAAATAGGATCTGGATTGAGGCTCATCACTTAGGGTACCAAAACAATGGGCCAGGATGGGAGACAGTGTGGTTGATGCCCCTGACCTGATCCAGAAGGTTTAAGTTGAATTTTGAGGAGCAATGGTGAATAAAATGCCCCAATAAAACTATAAAAGCATAAAATGTATGACATCAAAAAGAAGAAAAATAGTGGGATATATAGCCATTACATCTCAAGAGAAATATAGTGAAGTAGACCAGGAACAATATTTATGGCTCCAGACAGGTCTTTACCACTATGTGCATGAAATGGTTGCTTAAAAAAGTAATCTTGAACTTAATGGCAAGAAAATAAATGCAGTATCATAGAACACACCAAGAATTGATAGAATGACACATAATTCTTGAAATGGCGATAAACCATGTCCAAAGGAAACAATCTAATAGAAAAATGGGAGCGTGTAGATCTGGTGAAGGAGTTCCCCTCAGAATTCAGGAGGTGTACATGCACGGGTGTCTGTGGCTCTTAAGGAAGATATAGGGTGGAGGAGAGAGAGAATTAGAGGTAATATTATTGTGGGAATGTGCCACAGACCTCCTAGAATATGTAAAAGATGCTTTCCCAATACCAGTTACCCCAGAAGACAAGTTTTTTTGAGATGCACAATCTCTGCTAGAAGTCGCCTTTTGCTTATAAAGCAGATCATCTGATATGTTCTTGATTTGATCTTTGACAACTTCATTTCTCAAAAAAGATAAAAGGAGCGACAAACTATTACTGTGAGATCTAATTCCGACCTTCAGGAACTACGTACAGCTATGAAAGTGATAGGAATCTTGAGAAAATGTGATCCTATTATCTTATTATCTATAGTAACAGAGCACTGGATATAGTCAAAATCTATCACGGCTCTAGAGAAGCAGATTTCAAAATATCAGAGGAAAGATGGATATGATCCCTGAGCCAGAGAATCTGTGTGCTTGGTGACCAACGTGGGGCAGAGATG
This sequence comes from Equus przewalskii, assembly GCF_037783145.1. Lineage (NCBI taxonomy): Eukaryota > Metazoa > Chordata > Mammalia > Perissodactyla > Equidae > Equus > Equus przewalskii. Next base: position 66,898,335 of record NC_091844.1, on the reverse strand, counting down.
AAAACGCAGAAACGATCTCAGTGAGAAAGCAAAAGGCTCTGACACCTGAAGTCACCAAGGTGACTGCACACGTTGCTCTCGGATGAGTCCAGACTTAAAGGACAAAGACAAAAGGTGGAAAGGTGGCTCTAACCAAGGATGAATTCCAAAACGAGCACAGCCTCGGCATGTCTGAGCAACAATAAAACCCAGAGCTGAGATTTATGGAAAGTTCTGAGCACAAGTCAAAGGGCAAAAACGACAATAGCAGGGCTGACCTGAGCTCTGAGGCAGAGGGTGAGCTAGGGACGAGGACATCAAGGACTGGCCCCAGCAACTCTCGTGCTTCTATTATTTCGATCACACACAATGATCTACAAGTTGGAAAGGTTTAGAATCAAGAGGAAGATCTGAAGACTAAAATCATGAAGTGACAGTAAAATGATAAGCCAACGGGAGAGTTTATCACCTTGTTTTAGGAATGACTTTGGGAACTTACGTGAGTGTATTACTTGATCTTTAATTTCCCCATTTTTATTAGGGAAGAAAGCATAGCTTGTTATCGACTTACGTGCTTTTCCATTTCTAAACTCATCCAGTGCCTCTCATTTCCCACTTTGTACTTACATATTCTACTTTTTAGGAACACGACCTACCCTCTTTGAAGACGTGGGTTAGACTTTAGTTCACCAGGTTGTTATTTACTAAATTAGAAGCAAATCAGTAGGAAGAGCTTTGAAAAGAGCCTAACAATCTATCTGACTTTTCAGGTTTCTGAATCATGCTGTCAGCTGAGAAAGTCATCAATATCCATGATGAGTCTGGACTCATGGAAAGAAACTCGTGTGATCTATGATGTCTACAGCGTTACGTGTGGACTTGATCTCCCACTCCAAACACGATTCAAACACAAGGGTCATATAGAGTAGAAGAAATGAAGTAGAGAAGTAAAGAAAATAATCATTATGCTTCATCTCGGAGTATTTTAGGAAAAAATTCTCTAACATCATGGTGCCCCACTACATGCCAGGGATACAAATATGAATAAAACAGAGTCCTCACCTTTGAGTTACCCATAGTCAAATACATGAAAATACGGACTCCTTTAACTTCCCCTTGGGAGCCCAGTTTTCTAGATGGGGGAGACATTAAGGTGACATAGGACTTGAATGCACCACTGCAAGACAGAGGCAAGAGTCCCCAAAGGAGGTCAGGAATAGCTCATGTCCAGCACTGGGATGGGTAATTTATGATACCCATTTTATATATGGGGCAAATGAAGCCCTGAGAGCGTAAGTAATCATCTTAAACAAAGCTGAATCATCCAAACAACTTTGGAGAGAGGTCTAGTATTCTACTCTGAGGGGGAGATCTGGGCCCTTGGGATAGGGAAGCACACAGAAGGTGGAGGGAAGAGCAGGGTCACTGACTCACCGGTGGATGAAGTGATTTTCCTCTAGATACTGACAACCACAGGCGATGTCCTGAGCCACGTGCAGAAGGTCCAGCATGGCCAGGGAGGAGGGCTGATTCTGTGGGGAGACAGAAGCGATCCACTTAGGAGAAGCTCTTGGAGGAGAGAAAGTCTGAAACACTAGCTTCCAGTGCTCGCAGGAGGCCAAGCGTGGACACGCTGTCCACTTGGGGCCCTGGCCCTGGCTGCAGAGAAGCAATCACCTGGCAGCTTTAAACAAATGCAGAGGCCTGGGCCTCCACCCCGACCCATGAATCCCTCTCCGGTGGGCGTGGTGTTTGTAGGTTTCACAGCTCACCGGGCGAGTTAACGTGCAGCCAGGCTGAGAACCCCAAACCACAGGAGCCCGGGGGCGGGGGGAGGCAGAAGACTTTCCCTTTTCATTTATTCTGCACATTCTTCCACCCCAATCTTCACAAACATTTGAATCCCTCAAGCTTACAAACAAGCCTGTGAGAAAATCAAGGGGGATAATATGCTTTTCTTTAACTCCAGTATTTAAATGTTTAAAAATTCATTTTCTTCAAGAAGATCTAGACCTAAAGGGGATTGAAAAAGAAAAGCTTTTGGAAAATTCTGGGGAGCTGAAGAGCCAGCTCAAGCTTTTTCTGTATGAAGATGAAGTCTCCTTCGTGCAAAAGGAGACGTCACCCTCTCTGGGCTGCAGCCTGTCTTGGCTTCTCAGACAGCCTGTTGAGAGCTGCGAAGTCTCTTCTGAAGGCTGCATCTCGTCTTGGCTTTCATTCCTAAATCCCCAAAGTCTGCAGGAGCATGTCGTCATGCAGGGCCTTATTCACTTTGTTCTGTGTTTAATTTTCCACGTCTCCAAGTTAACTCCGAGGTCCCGAGGCAGGGACGTCAGGGTCTGTGCCTGCGGTACCCAGCACAATGCCTGGTAGCTGCAGTGGCTCCATGGATATTGGGGGCTGGTTGATTACAGTTGAACTAGGATTTACTTAGATGCCGGCAGGGGGTTCTCTGCCACAGATCGGGGCCTCCCCAGGACTCCTTGGAGCAATTGCGTGGGTCTGGAGGAGGCAGAGAGGAGCCGTGCTTCTTGAGGGCACACTTCACTTCTGGAGCAGACAACTTAGGGAGGGGAATGGTCTCTGCCCATGGAACATCAGGCAGTGCCTTATATCCAACAGAGCAAGTCCAAGTACACAATCTCTGTGCAACTTCCTGTGTGATCGGTAGGAAAGAGACATTACCTCCATGTTAAAGATGAGAAGGCTGAGGCCTCAGAGAGGCTAAGTGACTCACTCCAGGTCACACAGCTAATTAGGTGGAGCCGAAACTGCCCTGAGCTGGGCTTTAAGAATCTGGGTTGGGGAAGGCGTGATTCTAGGATTTAAAGTTGAGCTTCTCTGAAGAGCGTGTCAGAGAAGGGAGGCAGTCTACATGGTTACCGTGCCCAGTACACCAATGAGTACAGAATACAGCACACAAATGCAGCATGTGGCGTATTTCGGAGGTGAGTTGAGCTGACCTGGGCTTCACCCCGTTTTACCCTTACTAGCTGTGTGACCTGGAGCTAAGTGCTCTGCCTCTTTCCAAGCCCCGGTACCCTTGTCTGTGAAAGCGGCATGACACTATTGAGCTCACTGGATTGTTCTGAGGACCCACAGAAAGGGGCACAGAGTGAATGCTTCATGGAGGGGTCTGTGGTTATGCATGGGCTACAGTGTGGAGGGCCGTGGGGGTCTCAGGAAATGGTCCTTGTGTTTGGCTTCTCCAGGGGCCTTGTTAGGGTCAGAAGTACTGGGCACTGTGAGAGAGACAGTCCCCATTTCCTAGGGGAAAGAAAAGTAATATACTTCCAAGGGAAATATTCATCTATGTTGCTATTATAAGCATTAGAAATACCTTTCCTCTCTTCAGGAAAAGGCTTTTTGTTCCTACCAAAGGAGGACCTAGTCCTAGCTTCCCCAAGTCTCTTTGTGTCTTAGCCCCCGTCACTCAGAATTCGAGTACCATTGCTCAAATGCTCTGTGAGCCTGGCACTGCAGGGGCTAAATCTTCCTAGGCATTAACCTAGGACCAGGTTTATCTGGGCGCCCTGTCTCTGGCTGCTCAGAGCAGATTAACTGCTCTGCTAATCGGTCTGCACAGAAGCATATAGTTGGCAATCCGTGGCACATGGGTGCATGCGTGTGTGTGCCCGTGTGTGTGTGTGTGTGTGTGTGTGTGTGTGTAGCGGGGCCAGGGGAGGTGTGGACATTGTGGCAAAACCAATACTTAAACTAGCAGTGAGCACGTAGCCAGTGTGCCTAATGCCATTTGTGTCCATCCTGGGCAAGGAAGGAGCTGCAATTAGCCTTCCCCCACTCCCAGCCCAATCTGCCACTGACTGTGGCACTTCCTTTGGCAACTAGACATCCTTCAAGCAGTCGCGGTTATGGATGTAGCCCGTCCAGTACTCAGAGAGATCTTGTCCAGTATTTCCAGAAGCAGGCTTATGGGATGGCATTCGATCAAACAGGCGTGGGAATTCCCGGGTTAAATAGGCTTCTTTATCACAAAAATGATCAGAGTCTTGGCTACGCACGAATGTGTATTGAGAATCAGTGAGAGTGGAGCCTGCAGTGGCTCTGGAATTTGTTGGCCACAGAATTCTTTTGAGCATACATGTGCATATGCAGCACTTCAGGGCACCGGCTTCCTTTCTGGGACACTGTTTAGACCAATATTCTATTTTTACAGGTGCGAAAACAGGCCCAGTGAAGCGGAATGATTTCCTCAGTCACAGCTCCTGAGAGGCTATTCCCAAAGGGTGATACGTACTAATAAAAGACAGAATAATACCGATGTTTATCCTTTCCTTAAGTAGCTTCTCCATAACCATTGAGAGACGGAGAACCACAGGCCACGGGATAGGAACTGTTTCACCAAGTGAAAAACAGAATAGGGATATATTTAAAAATGGATGCGTGTAAGGGTAAGAGAGAAAGATGAAAGGAAGAAGCAAATGCAGACAGGGGACACAAAATAGAAAAAGCAGCAAAACTCCATTTTGAAGGGTGATGAGAAGTTATTGCTGCTGGGGCCCTTATATTTCCTGGCTTCTGATGTGGGCGACTTTTCACTGGCACCAAATGCCTCTTCATGTATTGCAAAATGAGAGCCAAAGATCTAAACCTTAGCATTAGTCCATCAGAGGTTCTCACCTCTACGCTGTGTCCTCTGGGATCCAAAGAGCCACCTACGTACTGAGCATCTTCTCTAGAGGCATTACCTACAGGCATCGTCACATTCCGAATAGGTACAGACACTACTGTAGTTAATGACTGCCACCTTTAATAAAGAGATTACCAACTCCTTAATGGCTTTTGTCATTCTTGATTGAATCAACAGATAGTAAAAGACAGCCATTAGCCTATATCTGGCCTATGTTAAACCCTCAATAAATACTTGTCGAATAGACAGTCTGCAAATTTCTTTTGGCCTTTAAAAAAGGTCCTTTCTTCTTGAAGAGCTGGGGTCCTGGGACCAAATGATGTTTTCATCTGTACTCATGACTTTCCTTTCCATGACAGACATGGTTGGCCAGAGCATCTATTCTGTCCACCGTGTCTGTGCATTTATTTTGTCACTTCATGTCCATACATATGTTATCTGAATCCAGAGCCTCTTAGCCCATCTCCGAAGTCCTTTGATCCTGATAATCTATGGACTACTGAGCCCCACAGAGGTGGGAAGTGAGGAGAGAGATCTCCTCTGATTCTGAATGCCCAAATGAGTGCCTGCACACAGCATGGCATCAGGTAAGCGCTCACAGTGTCAGGGGACGCAAGCAAATGAATCAGGTGGCATTCAGGACTTTGAATGCAGTGAGTTCCACAGTCTGGAGGCACGACTCTGCCCACCCTCTCTTCAGCCTGTATATTTCTCCAGCCCTGATGTCCATTAGCCAGTTCCTTCCTCATTACGTGTGGGATTTACTGATATTAGCCCCCTCTGTCCACTCGAAATCGCATTCCTTTCCCACAGTCAACCTGGTCCTCACCCTGCTAAGCTGAATTTTGCGGCCCTGAGAATCCATGTAGGATGCCCAGCAAATGTCCTAGCCCCGCCTAGAGAAGCTGCTGCCACAAACACATTTACATGGGGTCGCCTGAAGGGCTGTAATCTGACATTTAAAATCACTCCTTGTGGGCAGGTATCTCAGGAAGGACCAGCTCACCTGGGATGGGTGGGTGTGTATGGGGGTGAGGAGAAGGATGATTGGGGTGCTCCGAGACTTGGAGGCATGGTTGGCAAGGGGAGCCACACAAAGGAAGAGCAGGATCAGGGATCAAAAGAGCAAATTTAGTGGGTGGAATCCTGACCCTTAGAAGTGGCTCTCCCAAGGGAAGTAGACTGTTTCTCAGCTGTGGGAGTGCCCCGGGCAGCGCGTGCTGGTAGAGGTCAGAACTTGGCAGCAGGCTCCTGCTCTGAGCCTCCTTGGGGTGGCACTGGGGTGGGAGGTGGTGGGAGATATCAATGATTTGTCCTTCCTTGCTGGTGCTTTGAGACAATATTCAAGTCGTCTTTCATCATCAAGGGAGTGAGATAACTTTGCCTCCAAGAAAGAGAAGCCCCTCCACCCCCAAGGTCCTTGGACTTGCCCAGTGGGTTCCCGGAGCCCCCTGGATAAGGAGGTCTCTCTTCTGCATGCACAATATTTCCTTCTCCTCAAGCCTCAGGAATGTCCAGTGGGAAAACCAGGGCTATGGCTCCTCCCAAGTTCTGACGTCATGAGTCCCCCATTTGACCTCTGCCAGAAGCACTGCTGAGAATCTCAGGGCATGAGGGCTGAAGGCTCTCCCTGGCTGGGTGCTGGTGGGAAAGCCATTGAGGATGGTGCTCAGACCCTGGCACAGCCGCCTGCATAGCGGGCAGTGTTGGTTCTCGACCCAACCTCACATTGACACTCCCTGGCTTCCCAAAGAGGATCACTGGGATAAACAGCATAGCAGGTTGGAGGCAGTACTGAATCAGGAGTCTCAAATCCTGAGTTCTAGACCACCTCGTCCACTTCCTGTGTGGCCTCGGCAAGTCACATAACCTCTCTGAGCCACAGTTTTCTCGTCTGTAAAATGGGGGCGAGATCTGTTTATTTCACAAGGTTTTGAGAAATGTGAAAACTATGAGGAAGATGATAATAATGGTGATGAGAATTATTATAAGGTGGGGTTAGTTCCCCCCCTGCATCCTCCCGCCACGTGTGCTCAGGTGCACACACGCTCATCTTTTCAAAGAGTTAGCAGGATTTCCTCTTAGATGCCGAGACAGGTCACCCGGGAGCTTGCAGGAACAGTGTGGACGCTCCTAAGGCTAAGGCATTCTAAATTGGGCCTGACTGAAGGTGGGACTGGGGCAGGCGTGGCCTGTCAAGGGTTCTGCCACCACCTGGGTCCTTGTGAACAGTGTGTCCGGTTCTGGGCTTCTGTAGCAGGGTGGCTTTCGGTCTTTCTCTGCTTTCCTGGGAGTAGGGAGGGTGTAAGTCTTCCCTGTGGTCCTCACAGTCCAGCGGCAACTCAAGGAAGCCAGGTCCTAACTCAGGGGTCTGCTCCGCTCCAGTCCATGGTGCGAGGGCCCTCTGAAGACCCCAGCAGTGACAGGAGGGGGTAGCTGGACTGTGGGTTTGCCCAGTGTGCTGCGTTTTATAATTTAGAACCACCTTTGAGACGTTCTGGTCCACCTCTCGGACTTCACATTGCAGACACTGAGGTCAGAGGGGGTAAACTGCCCCAAGTCACATGGTTGTGTAATGGCCAAGCAGACCTCGGCGTGGCATTCCCGGGTCCACCTAGGTTTCTTCACTCCTCCAAGCTCTAGCCCCTTCGCCATGACACATAGGCAGCGCCTTCCTAAATATTTCAGCACTTTATTTTGCTAGTAAAACTACAAGGTCAGGACGTCCCCATTTGTGAGATGAGGACGTGGGGTCCAGAGTGAGTGGATATGGAGTCATCTGCCCCAGGTCAGTTGGTTTAATGACACGGCTGGCATGAAAGATCCCCCTCTGTGCTTGTCTCTATCCCAGAACAGCAGGCTGTAAAAATGGATTCAGGCCAGAGAATCCACAGCATGAGCCTTGCATAAGCCCCCCAGCACTGTTGTCCACCTTCTGTCCGCTCTCTCTCAGCCCTGCCCCCAGATCCAAGCCCGGGGACTGGCTCCCTTGATCTCTCTGAGTATGTTGCTTCCCAGGCTGCCCCCTCTTGCTCCTTCCACTCCTTGCTCTGTTCCCTGGCACAACTGGGGAAAGACTGCTTCTCACTCACCGGGCGAGGGCGGGTCTCCCGGAGGAAGGACTTGAGGTCTCCTCCCGCCATGAGCTCCAGCAGGATAAACCGGGGCAAGGCTTGCAGACTCACCCCAATACAGCGCACGATGTTCTGGTGGTTGAATTTGCTGCAGAGCAGAGGGGAATAACCAAATTTAATGGAACTGAGTCTGGGAAGCTCTTAAGTGGGGAAAACAGGGCACAGTTATGTTTTCAGCAGCCGCATTATGTGAATGCATCCTGTAAATGTGAGTAGCAGGGGTCCCATGCTGAGCCTAAGCCAAGAAACTCACTGCTGAGCAGGTGGAAGCAGCAGAGGGTGGGCCCTGCAGGAGTCCAGTTTGCACAAGAATACTTGGTTGGAGGCCCAGGACGCTGCACAGGCACTTGGGTGAGGAAGTGGGGTTTGGGGACAGGGGAGTTGAGTGTCTTTCTCAGAGGTTGGTGCCTGGACTACTTGCTGGGATGCACATTTGAGTTCTCCAAGGAAGGGCTCAGGAGGAAGCTGGAGGACCTGCTTCCACGAGGGACTGTGTGAGACCTGCCAGGTGGTTGCATGAAAGAGAGCGAGAAAGAGGCGTACTGGATCCCACTGTGGATCCCTCACAGGGCCCTGAGATTTGGGTTTCTTTGTTAATGTGATCCTATTAGGACACAGGGCAGTGGCGCGGGGGATCTCCACATGGGCACACACAGAGCTGAAAGACTAGGTGATTAGACACTGAAATATAAGAGGGGTTAGTTATTGGCAAGTAATGAGACTGAATGATTTGGGCCTCCTTCCACAAAATCTTATCCTTTCCAAGTTTTATTCAATAATCACATTTTACATGTATAATCAGAAAATAAGTTATTTTTAAAGCAAGATGCTGAGCCCACTGTGTGTCCTCCTGTGGCTCCTGACCACACAGGCATGTCATACACTGCCCTGGCCTCAGTTCCCTGCCACTCCACCAAAGGGAGACCCCAGGCCTCCCCAACCTATCGGGGTGTTCGAGGTTCCCTAGGGCAACAGGAAGCCATGAGCCTGGCCAGATCTCCAGGTCAAACATCTGTGTTTTTAAGGTGATCTGCTGTCAGAGCCCCAGGCGCTGAGATTCCCAGTTAGGGGCCCCAGAGCCACAAGTTGAAGGGTGCGGGCCAGTCGGTGGACCAGGGTGGGGCAGCCTCCGACGTGCTAGGGGTGCATTTCCTTTATGTGAGATCTAAGAGCTGGGATTGGTGAAGGGCCTGATGGAAGAGTTACCTACAAGGAGATGATATCTTCTACTGTCAAACACTAGGACGCTCTATTTCTTAAGCAAAAGGGGAAAAAAACGAATGGATGGCACAGGATGCTGGTTGAAGGTAGAGTGATATTGGTTGGATTCTTAGGCCACAGACATCTTTTTTCTGAGATAACCGTCTGGGGCAGTTCCACTCTGGTCAGACGTGTTAAGAATTTTGGAGAGAAACGGGTATGCTGGAGGACAGCACAATTTCTCTCGGAGACATCCATCTGTTAGGAATGTGTCCATGTTCCTTATAGGGGTGGGGAGGTGCAGGGGTGAGTGTCTCTCTGTGGCTTTACCTGATGATCAGGGCTTCCATGAGGAAATCCAGTTCATCCTGTTCGGAACATACCTCAGGCAGCGTCTGGGCACAGAAGGCAAGTGGGGGGGGGAAAGAGGAGAAGCCCGTGAGCAGCAGGAGTGAGAGGCTGTCAGCTGAGAGCTGTGGCCTGCAGAGACCACCACTCAAGGTCAGGCCCACGAGGGAGCCCCTCTTACCTTTACAGCCACTTGCAGGGGGCTTGGGTCGTTGGGCATTCCAGACACCTGGCCTTCATACACCTCCCCAAATGCGCCATGGCCCAGACCCCTGTGCAAAGGAGAAGGCAAGATGAGGCAGAGTTGGGTGGGCCATGAGAAAGAGGCCAGGGGCTTGTTTAGTGGACACACACAGGCGGCAGGGGTCATGCACACACTCAAGAGTAACTGCCTCACCCTGGCTTTGCTATGCACTCCTGGGCCTCCACTGCTTTATCTGAAAACTGGCAAGAAAGACTCCAACCAGGGATTTGGGACACTGGTTGAACATTCATTCAATGAACACTTATGGGGTCTCAGGTGTTTGCCTGGGACACAGACGGGACTAAGACCTGGTCCTCGCCCTGGGGAGGCTCACACTCCCTGGGGAGGGACAGATCGTTGGCGGATACTTCTGTGGAGTGTGGTCAGTGAGTGAGAGAGGAATGCGCAGGGCGCTTGGAGCAGGTGGTGGGGGGCCTGGGAGGGGCACAGAAGTGGATTTTGAGGAGTGCCCCAGTTCTTTCCGTCTAGTCCTCCTCTCGTACAAACCCCATGAATATACGAGGGGTTAAAACGATTAAATGCCCACCAAATGGCCTTAAACAGTAAATGTTCTCCCCTTGGGAGCACTGGAGGTGCCCAGAGGGGTGGCTTTGCTGGTCTCTTGAGGTGAGAGGAATGCATGGTTCAGGGATGACATCTAGCCCCTGGAGCTCCCCCCACCAACGCACCCCACAGCCCCAGAAGACAGCAGCGGGGCACTCACCGAATGAGGGTGATGTTTTTCCGCGGCACCTCCTTCAGGTCACTGATGGAGGAGGTCTTGCCAGCAAAGCAGTAGTTGGGGTTGTAGTCGGTCATGATGGTTGAAGTGCGGAGCTTGCTCAGCTTGTACTCGGGACTCTGCAGCTCCATCTGCATGGCTTGCAGCTCCTGGTGCTTCCGGCGGTACACTGCAGACAGACAGAGGTCAGTCACAATGTGGCTTGGACCAGGTAGTCTGGCCCTTGAAGCCCAGCACAGGCCACCTCCTCCAAGAAGCCTTCCTGGATCTCTATCTCCTCCTCTGAGATCGAAACCTTTCCATCACACTCAGTAATACTAACAAAATGATTATAGATGCAAAAGTGTACTTTTAATTGAAGGGTTATTTAAAGTAAATGCTTATAAATGGAAACAATTTTATTGTATCATACAGGGGCACAGATACATTAGTTTGGGTCCTCTGAGAAGCCGACCCAAGACAGGATTAAATGTGCAAGAATTTTATTAGGGAAAATATCTATGAGAAAAAATTGTGAGCGAGCCTAGGAAGGCTGGGAGAGCCATCAGACTGTGTTGAAAGTCTAACCGCATGAGCAGGAGAGAGCAAGGGACGGTTGAGTAAAGACCCTAGGTGGCCATGCAGGCTGAAGAGTTTTCAGCAAGACCGTTGGGAAGTTCTGGAGCCAAAGTTGGCCATTAGAGGAACCCCACGTCTCCCAGGAATGGGCCTGCCTTAGTATTTCTGTAGGGCCCAGTTGCTGGGTGGGGCAGCCTTGGTGCAAACATGAAAATGGTTGTGAGACAGCAGCTGGGGCTCCGGGACACCGGTGCTTCCTGCAGTTGGAGAGCTGCCAAGAGTGAAAGGTCTCTAAACTGGTGCCTGAGGACCTGCATTCTAATTGCACCTTCACTACTTACCAGCTGAGGGACCCCGACCAGGTCATGCGACCTCTTTGGACCTCAGTCTCCTTCCCTGTAAGCAGAGACAGTAACTCCTGCCTTGTCCCTCTAGGCTTGTGATAATGAAATGAATCTCCAACATAAAATGGCTTTGAGACTTCTAAAGAACTCTACCAGTGCAAGTGACCACCACCACCGTTATTGCTATAGGTGAGAACGTCTGTAAGGCAGGATGCACGGAGGCGGACGACACTGTGATTCACCTCTGGATTCTGTGTTTACCCACCGCCCACGGGCCAGGGCACGCAAGCCAACTGCTGTGAAATGTACCAATCACGATCACAGGGTCATCTGAGGATTTAGTGAACTAAAATGTGTGAATCACCTGGCAGGAGGAAAGTGTGTAGCAAGTGTTAGCTCTAATCATCCTGTCCCCTTGAAGGATGGCATCGTATGGGAATAACACATGCTGCCATCTCCCTGTGCACCCCCAGATTCCCTCGCCCCCAGGGGGCTGGTCTGAAAGTGCTGTCTGGAGCTGAGCCTTTCCCTTTGCCTTCCCTCATGTCCCTGCCCATCTGCCCTGGGCATTTCCAGCAATAAGAGCTTGGCTGGACCCTGCTGCACCCTTTCTGTCCTCAGCTCACCTTGGCTTATGGACCTAACTGAAAACACTCAGAAACCAACCTTGCATTCCTGCCTAGAGTGGGGAAGGGTGGGGCTGGAGGCCTTACACAGGGAGTGAGTGAGACCAGGAGCCATGCCCACTGAAGCGCACGTCTGATGAGAGACTTGAAAGTGAAATCTGGGGTGGCGGTGAGCTTTAGCTGTTGTGTCTGCCTCTGCTGAGTGCCCCCCACCCCTGTCACACACCTTAAGCAGCCAAGAGACATACATGGGGCTGAGGTTTGGAATTAGGAGCTCCTGCAGGTAACTGCAGCTATGCTGGGCAGTGGAGGGCTGGGGCTTCTATGCTGATTTGGCTTGGGCTGCCCGAATCACCACCCACTCAGAGCGACATCTTGGCATCTGTGGCACAGCCTGGGATGCTGTTCTGTTCTGCCAGATCTGCCTTCCCTGCCCCTCTGGAACCATTTGGGCTCTAGCACACTCACCGATCATGATGCCAGAGAAAGCCAGGACGAGGGCGGCCACGAGGGCAGAGGTCACGACAGAGAGGATCAGCGAGAGTGGCAGGTGGGGCTCCGGGGTGGGTGAGACTGGAAGACAGGTCCCCAGGGGGCACTGATGACCATGCCGATTCTCCTTTGAGCTGGCCCCAAGTCAGACACACCCTCCCCAGCCAGGACAAAGTCTGCCCACTCCTCCTCGTGCCTGGAGACCTCGTCCACCTTCCTTTTCAGTGGACTCGGGGCGTGAAGCAGGTTTGTCCTAGTTTACAGGTTTCAACAGTACTTTTGGGTGGAGGGAACATGTAACAGGAAGAAATATCAAACTCTGGATATTGATCCACAATATCAAGTGCACGATGACAGGATGAGGATGAAAGGTGAGCCAATTGTGGCTACAGAAGAGACGCAAGGGCCTTAGGTGACAGCAAACTCAATATGCCCTCATGGTAAGTGTGTCCATCAGTAACACTCTGAGGCTGAATTACTTCCTGAGGCCCTGGGAGCACTGGGCCCAGAGCACTGGAGGGAGGGTCCTGGGGGCACATGGCACAGACCACACTGAAGCATCATGCCTGGTACCAGACACTACATTTCAAAAGGGACACTGACAGTGGGAACACCTGCAGACGTAGGATACCAGGATGCGGGGGAGACATACAGCTGTGTCCTGTATGAACGGGTTGAAATAAACAGGTTATTTAGTCTGGAGAAGACTTGCAGGAGGAGGATGCAAGCACTGAGTTCACGTACAGCCCTGAAAGACTGTTTGTTACCAGTAGGGGGCTGAGGAGCAGCAGAAGTCGAAAGGAATAGGATCCCAGCTCTGTAACCCCCCGATGGAATAGCGTGCCTTAGGAGTCTCAAGGTCCCTGTCACCGGGGGTGCTGCAGTGAAGACATGGGGATGGCCCCTTGGTGGGGCTGTGAGGGTTCACACCCTGGGTTAGGGGTGGAACTAGATGGCTTAGGACTCCTTCAGGAGCCATGACTCAACTTTCACACACAGTCCCTCTGCCCAGCCCTCAAAGCACCCACGCTGGGGGGAGAGAGATGGGGGTCAGGAAGCTGCATCTGAGATGTCCTGGGACCATGGAACCCAGCTGCAGCTACCGTGGGCCAAAGCTCAAGCTCTGGGCGCCGCCCCCATCACTCCTTCCCCATCCCCTTACCGATGCAGGAGACGCCATCCTCTGCCAGCACTGTCCCATGGTCACAGAAGCAGATGATCTTGTGGCTCTCGGGGTCCATGTGGCACTCATCTACCTCACAGTGGCTGCAGTTTAGGTAATGCTTAATATTTACTTCCCCGTGGCCCTCCATCACTGGTGACAAGGAGGGAGGGTAAGCTTCAGGCTAAGCTGCAAAGACCGCCCTGCACCCCATTCCCAGCCTCTGTACTTTTTCTCCAGCTGATCAGTGTGGCTTCTTGGGTCCCTGTTCCTACGACCTACTGCCACTGGAAGTGGAGAACGTGTGGGTGCATGTTTGCAGGTGAGTGGGAGGGTCCACAGGCATGGCCGGTAGGTTGGCTGCTACAGGTAAGGGCGCTATTACTGCTGCGTTTTCCAGGACCAGCCTGCCTGGTAGTCAGTATTCTGCCACCGCGTGCACATTAGACCACACATCCTGACTTCCAGAAAACTTGGTAAGATGAGCACTAGGAAGACTTGCCTGCAAGGGACCCATAATCATGCCTTTGTATCCTGGACGCATGTCAGTAGCCCGAGGTTTTAGCTGGGAGGGAGAACTGGCCTTAGGAAGTTGGTTCTGCCACCTGGCAGAGGCGGGTACCTTTTAAAGCCGGGGTGTACAGGATGCCCAGTGGACTGATGAAGGAGACCCCATCCTCTCCGTCCATCTCGGGGTCATTGTCTGAGGCTGCGTTGCCGCCTGTGGCAAACCAGAGAAGAGTTTAACGCAGAGAGGTGGGTGCCCAGTCTCAACACATGTGCGCATCAGCGGGGCATGCAGTGGGGGTCAGTGAGGGGCCTCGGGGGCAGGGGCAATGGGGAGGGGAGGGAAGGGAGGCTCAGGGCACAGAGGCTGCACTTGTGCTTGGCTCAGTAGACGCCAGGTGTGTGGGCCACTTTCCCCTCCAGGTCCAGGCCAGCTCCCAATGGGAAGTCTTCAGCACTCTGTTGGGGCCCCACTAGGAAGCAGTCCATGTGAACAAGGGTCAGAAATGTTCTAGTCTCCCCAGGCTGGGTTAGCCCCTTGGGGCCTCTTCCAAGACTGACCAGGGCAATATCACTGAGGAGTTGCTCTCCAGTCTCATGCGGTCAGGGTTGGACATGGGGGATGGGCCCCTGTGCCTTTAGGCTCCTGTCCCTCCTTTCAGCTGGGGCTGGGTTATCTTTGGGCTCTGCCCGGGGGCTCCTCCCACCCACCCAGGGCTTGGAAAAGAAGAGCATCTGGTTAACACAAGCAAAGCATCTTACACAGAGCATAAAGCAAAACACAGACGGAACATCACAGTGCATGCATGCATTGTGTCCTAATCTGTGGGGACAGTGGAGCCATCAACTCCCAGCCTCTCAGCTTCAGAAGGCTCTTCTGCTCTGCTCTGAAGCCCAGAGGAGAGCTGGGGCCAGTGGCCAGCTGGGCTGGGGCTGCCTGAAGCTGCCCTAAAGAGTAGCGCCCATCAGCATGGAGAGTGACGCCATTCTGGAAGCTGGTGGGCTGGGGCAGGGAAGGGAGAGTGAGAAGTCCATGAGACCAGAAGCCACAAACCAGGTCCTTAGGGAGCTGGCTTGGCAAGGACTCAGGCTAGGCCATCCAAAGGGAGGCACGGGGCTGGGGAGTCTGGCCTCCAAGGTTCTCATGCCAGTGCGACCTTGAGGGTGGCTCAGAGAATAGCTCTGGAAATCAAAGCCCCTTTGTCATTGTGTTTGGGGTGGGGAGATCAAGAATCACACAGGATCTTGATGCTGTCATTATTGAAGCCTCAAGGCAGGATGCTGGCTCGCAAGCCAGCATCCTGCCTCTGGCTGGTCCGGGGCTGAGAGGAAGGCGTGCACAGTTACATCGGAGTCCACACTTGGGGCAGCCAGGGGAGGACAGGGGAGGGCCAGGGAGAGGACAGGGAGGTGAGGGACCTAGGACTAAGGGGAGGGGAGTGACACCTTGAACACGAATCATCTTTACCTATATATCCTCCGCCTCCTCCACCTGAGGAGCACCCCCCGCCACCCCCTCCGAAACCCCCTCTTGTCTCCCACCCCCACTTCTTCATGGCCTGGGGGCAGGAATGTCCTCCGGTGGCACCCTCCAGCAAAGATTTTCCAGACCAGAGCAAGGAAGTGTTATCATTCCAGCCACCTCCACCACCTGCAGGCAGAGATGGAGAAAACTCCAAGTGAGGATGCTGGCAAGCTTCCATCAGCCGCTGGTAAAGGAAGCAGGACATGGAGTGCTTTGAGGGGTGCTGCTTCAGCCCCAGCACCCAGGGGGCCTGTCTTCAGAGGGGCCTGGGGGCTTCAGAGTCCACAGCTGGAAAACCAGGAGTGTGCCCTTTGCCCTGGGGGACCTGTTTGGCCACAGTCACGAACGTCCAGATGGGAGCGTGCCTTGAACCTCTGCTTCCCATCAGGCCTCTGGCTCAAAAGCCAGGGAGTGTGCTTGGTTCAGGATGGGGGCAGGTGAGGGCACAGGCAGCATGCCAGCTAAACTTGTTCCTCTGCCTTGTCTCCATGCCTGCCAAGTTCAGAAGTGCTGGGCCTTCCTTCATTAACTGCTTCCCATCCCAACAAGAACCCGGACCCGCCAGTCTTTGGGCAGCCAACTGTCAAACCCTGCCAGGTCACTGCAGTGAAGTTCCTTGCAGGAATCCTGGACCAGGCACCACATAGTCCAATGGGCTTTAGTGTTTACTGGCTGTGAAACCTTGGGCAAGACCTTCCCCATTCTGAGTCTCAGTTTTCTCACTTGTAACTTGTGGGGGTTGATGTTAGGATCAAAGGTGACAATGAGTGTATGAAATGGTCCATAAACCACCACATGTGGGATCCTTGGGCATTTGTGAGGCAGAACACACTCGAGCAGAAGGTCTCACACTGTGAAGCTCAATCTGCTTTGGGGGCTGAAACTCAGGCAGTGTCTTGCCTGCCTGATTCTAAGGAGCTGCTCCAAGGTCAGGTGCAGAGAGGCCTGGGGGCATTGGTTGGTGATATCTTGGTGACAACGGCAGCAGCTAGAGCTGTGCTCCCCAATGCCTGGGGCTGCTTTGAATTCTTGCAAAAGAAATGCTTTTACAGAGCTGAGGGTGAATGCAACTTTATCTTAAGGCCACCGGCTGACCACAATAAATCTCTCCTGCTGGCCCTTGAGATTCCAGGACCCCAGCCTCTCCTACCACATTGTTTTGTATGACATTTCAGCCAGCTGTCTCCTCCAAAAGACCCCAAAGGCCTTTCTGCTCCAGCAGATGATGGGGGGTGGGGACCTGGAGAAACAGAGTGTGTGGGTCTGCTGGAACCACGAGGCTTAACAGGCCTGGAAGGGTTGTCTGGAAGAACTTGTGGCCAAGGTTCTTCTGAACCCAGAATGGGCAGCAGAGGGATGTCTAGGTGGGGGTAGAGATGACTACTGTGCTAGAAAGAGCGAGCCAGGTTTCAGGAAATGAGGCCAATTTCAGGAACGAGCTTGGGTCTTGCAGACAGGGACAAGCAGAGCTGAATCGAGGCCCCCAGGCAAGTCATGGGGACCTTCTGTCAGCTTTGGGAACCGCAGGGCTGAGTTGCTCCTGAATTTCAAGCGGCTGGCCTCCCTTCTGCCAGCCAGAGGGTGGGGTTTGGGCTTGTCAAGGCTGATGTGGCGTGTCAGAGGGAAGGCCTCTCAGCTCCATTAGGGAGCAGAAGTGGGCTCTGGAGGCCGCCAGGGCCATGAGCATAGTAAATAAATTAGGAAGAGATGGGCCTGATACCATGTCTGCCCTCCCTCCCCTGCCCCCAACTCCCTGCACCCTTGCGTCCTGCACAGTCCCCAGCTGAGGTGGTTTCTAACCCCCTAACCCCACCTTGCAGCCTTTAAGCAAATACATGGAAAAGAAACCAATGGACATAAAAATAAAAACAAATCAATAACAACAAAGTTTTAAAAAATGGATTGAGTATAAAACAGTTTGGCCAAATTAAGGAAAAAATTCACCCAATCTCTATGAGCTTATTGACTGTTCTGTAAAATGGGAATAATAATATCTTTCTGGAAAACCCTACAGGATTGTTTTGAAAAGCACATGAACAATAGATGTGGAAGTGCTCTGTAATTCAGTAAATGCTGTACCGGTGTAAGGAGCGCTGTAAATATTGCTGGAGGTAATTCCCCACCGTGGACCTGACAACTACTTCTGCTCTTTCTTCTATCTCTAGCCATCTCTCGACTGAAGAGAAAGTTTGAATACTTGTTTTAATTAACCTCAAATCTTAAATACCTTCAAAATTCCTCCTGCAGTCTGATTGTGGAGAAAAGAAGATGCAAAAATAAATTGCATTTTCTCTCTTTAGAGATGGCTGGCTTCAGAGGAATCAGAGAAGTCACATCTGTCCCCTATTTCTGAGTGGTTGGCTCTCACCAACGAGAACAGAGAGCCCAGTTGTGGAGATTCCAGAAAGATTTCCCAGCAAGGAGATGTGTGAGCTGGCAGCCCAGGGCCTGGAGGTGTGAACACAGGGGCCTGGGAGGCCCGACCCTGACAAGGTTTCTTTTACCTGCTCACATCCAGTTGCATTTGGTAAAACCCAGGGACGGTCGGGCTGGCCGTCCGAATGCTGCCGCCTGTCTCATTTTTCTTGCTGACCTTCTGCAAGCCTGAACCCGGTGTCAGCATGGTGGCCTCCAGGTCCCAAGGTGCTGCCTGCCCTTCCTCCCTTGGTACCAATATCCAGAGCTCCCAGCATCTCAAGTACCAGTGACTATGATGCCCACAGGTGTGTGATGGCACCTGGCTGAGCTGAAGCTCACACAGTCCTGGGAGAATGTTTTGGAAGAGGGCGGGCTTGCAGTGCTTTACCTGCGGCTCCGGAATTGCCGTTGAGCCCCAGAACCGAGGAGTTATTCTCCAGTCTCTCTGGGTGGAATGTGTCTGTCTTGGCCCCGTAGGCCCGGCCGCCACCGCCGGCTGCAATGATCAGGGGCACGGGCACGCCATCCTTCATCTGCCCGGAGACATTCAGAGACTGAGAAACCGAGCTGGGCTTCCACTCCGGAGACCCCGAGCCCTGGTTTAAATGTTTAAATGTGTCTGAGTGTTTGCAGGGCACTGGGGGGCATCTCGGTGGTCTGAGGGCTCTGAACTCATGTTACAACAGCCCATCGGCTTCCCACCCCCACCTCATCCAGCTCCTGTATCAGCCAGTGTTCAATCAGAGAAACAAAAGCACCAGGAGATAGAAGCAGACATATGAATTCCAGGAGGCGGGCATCCACCTCAGAGGCTGCTTACACACTCGCTTCCCTGGAGCTTCGCGGACTAGCATCAGAGGTCTGGGTGCCAGTGGTTAGGAGCAGGTCTCTCTGCTCTCACCTTCCTCTCTGCTCTCAGGGGTCTCTGGCTCTGACCCCCACAACTTCAAGATTAAGTCCTCAGCATCACCGTCCATGGGGAAGGACCCAGCAGGGAGCCTTTGCCTAGTTACAATAATGTCAAAAAGTCCACTTTAGGACAGAGAAAGGCACAGGGCACTCTCTGGAACTCTGAAGCAGGGCTGGCAAAGGCCTCCATGGTGATATTGGGCTGGTAATCAGCAAGAGAAGAGCCTGCCTTTCTTGGACAGACAGGGAACCCTACACCCCTCTGGGCCTCGGTTCCGTCATCTCTAAATGGGACTAAGAGCACCTGAGGGGTTTCGTTCCCCTGGTTGTCGTGAGGATCCAACACCAGGACCCACAGAAGTCACTGCCCGTGGGGAGCTGGCAAGCTGGCCTTACCTTAAACACGTAGGTGGCTCCGCCTCCTCCTCCGCCGCCTCCTGCCCACTCATGCACGCTTCTGTTCACGCGGATTTCTTCTTCTATCACGTTGTTCTCTCCAATGCAGACTTTCTGGATTAATCGGTTTGTCTGTAGAAACAGATAGCACCTCAGGTTGTGCCCAGGGTTCTCTACCTCCCAGCAGATAGACCTTCCAAGCTTAAAGATAGGGTCTGGCAATCTCTCAATGGCTTACAGTTAAATTGAGGAGACAAAAAATACATACATATAACAGTCACTCTGGGGCAGCGTTGAAGAAGGACCAAGGGTAGCTTTGATGGCAAATGCCTGGGAAGTCAGCAGAGGGAGAGCCAGCCTTTGTTACCGACTGGTGATCAAGGAGGACTGCCTACAGGAGGTGACATTTAGTTGGGCCTTGAAGGGTAGGGAGATTTTAAACACAGAGAGTAGGGGAAAGTTAGGACATTCTGGGAGGAGAGAGCAGCATGAGCCCAGAGGGAAGGAGGTGAGTGGGGTAGTTGGAGAAAAGCACAAGGAGACTCCTGGGCTCAGAAAAGTCCATCTTAGGACAGAGAGTCAGTCCAGGAGGACCTGTTAGGATCCTCTGGACTCTAAGGAGAGGATGATAAGGGCCCTAGGTGGTGAGATAGGGCTGGAAGGAGTGTAAATGGGCACAGGTAGAGGGAATTAAACTGGACAGCCAGATTGTGGCCAGAGGCCTTGAATATAATCAGACAAAGAGTCGGACTTCATTCTCTAGGCAGTGGGGAGCCACTGAGGTTTTTTGAGAAGTTGCAGTTCTGAAGCCTCATGGGAAGAGAAAAAGAAGAGGGAGGCCAGACTTGGATCTTCTTCCCAGCTCATCTTTAGGAACGTCATTTCTCCCCCTTGGACATCTCATTCCTCCCAGCTAATGTCCCATTTCTTGCCTCCAGAAGTCCCCTGGCACAGCCGTAAAGAGAGCTCTCTGTGTGCACCATGGAGAACAGGTGAGAATGTGGATCACACAGATACCCCTGGACGGCTGTGGAGGAGGCGCTCAATGTCTCTGAGCCGCAGTGCAGGACGGGAATAAAGAAACTGTAGGAAAGTACAGGAAGTTATCTAGGATGGTGTCACATGCGTCAGGGACTGTATAAGCGGCCACTGTTACTTTCTTTGGATTCACTTCTGGGCTCACACGTGGTCTTAGTGTGGGTCCAGGCATCTGGGAGTCCTTGGGGATGTGCCAGAAATTCCCTGAATCCTGGAATCCCTGAGTAAAGAGGGCAATGCCTCAAGAACAGCCGCCCTGCTTGTTGGTTACAGCAGCTAAGATGAACTCTCCAAACATCGGCCTGATCTCAGAGGAAAATGACTTTTCTTTCACTTAATAGAAAAAGGGCCAATAAAACATCAAATTTCCATTGAATGCTGCTGTGTAACCAGCCAGTGGACATGGCACTTCATCTTGAGCCACTCTTTATGCTAACGCACTGAGGGGTGCCTGCAATGAGTACTACAGAAATTTCCAGATAAATAGCTGAGATGCAATTTGTTTTATGGCATTTTGGATTTAATGATGGAAATAATTTGATATTTCTTAGAGTGGATTTAGTATGGATGGAAGGCTCTGAATTGGTCTTATGAGAGCTGACATTCCTCCTGTGTATGTGCAGTGCTGTCCAGGGCAGGGGGTGGGGGCAGGGTGGGACTGCTGGAAGAAAACTCTGCTAACTGCTGCCTGGGAAGGGCATGAGATGCAAGGGGCATGCCCCGAGTGAGGGCCAAGCCTGGGGGGTAGGCGACGGAAGTGTGGGCTGTCAGGAGGCAAGAGCAGAGCACAGAACACAGGGTCCACTCTGGCTTCCTGACCTGCTCTGCCAGAGATTCGCTGGGCCACATTGGTGAGGCACCTCACCTGCAAGGATCTGCCTCCTCCTCTGTAAATCAGGGAGCTGCCCAGTCTGAACTAGTGGTTCTAAGATGGTCCATCCCCTCAGACCCTGCTCCCGGGCCTTTTCTCCTCTGCCCAGCAGCAGCGGGGCTCCGTCCCTTGGGGAAGCCCTTTTCCCGTGAACAGAATCTAAGATGCCTGGAGACTGCAGGAGTGGAGAGGAGGGAGCAGTCGGGCTGGAGGATGGTCTTTCCTCTAACTAGAGCCTGGACTCATGCCCATCCCCCACTGACCCTGCTCGGGTGTCTCCTTTAAATCAGGTGGGGGGGCAGGGAATCATTCTCAGTCTGCATCTTGCTGCAGCTTTTGGCAGAGTTGATCACTTCTCCCTGACAGACTTTCTTCACCTGTCTTCCAGGAGGCCACACCCTCTGGAATCTCCTCCTACCTCCTGGCTCCTCCTCCTCCTCAGCCTCTTTTGCTGGCTCCTCTTCTTTTCCCTAATTTCTAGATGTTGAGGTTCCCCAGGGCTCAGTCTTTGGTCTTCTTCTCAATCTGTGATGCCCCCTAGGCGATCTCATCCTGTTATCCTGTCTTAACTTTATGCCGATTTCTCTCAAATTAGTATCTTCCCTCTAGACTTCTCTCCTGAACTCCAGTGGCACATCTCCCGTTGTCGACCAAAGTCCCCACTTGGCTGTATACCAGACCTGTACAAGTCAGCATGTCCAACACTGAACTCCTGATCTTGCCCCCAAACCTGCTCCTTCTGCAGCATTCCCCAACTCAGGTGAGAGCAGCTCCCACGTTCCAGTAGCTCAGGCACAATTTTTGGAGCCCTCCTGGACCCTTTCTTTCTCTCAGTCCTTCACCTAATTGGACACAAATCTTTTTCGATTTTACATTCCAAATATGGCCAGAATTCAACCACTTTTCACCACCTCTACCGTTACCATTCTGGTCCAAGCTGCCATCATCTCTTGTCCAGATTAATGCAATGGCCATTGAGTTCATTGCCCTGACTCCTCCCTTGGGCCTATGGGGTCTATTCTCCACCTTGCAGCCAGAGTGGGCCTTTTAGTATGCAAATCACATCAGGTCAGTATTCTCAAAACCCTCTGATGGTCTAAATATGTCCTGATCAGGTCCCCGTTACTCCTGGCCTCATCTCTCACCTACTCTCCTTGCTCCCTCCACTCATCCTGGCTGTTCTTGAGTACACCAAGTGCGCTCCTACCTCAGGGGCTCGGCCTCTGCTCTCCCGGAGTCCCCAAACTTCTGGTTACACCCTCCACCTCTTTCAGGACTCTGCTCAGCTGTCATTTCTTGAATAGGCTTCTCTTGACCACCTTATTTAAAATTGCAACCTGCCTTGCACACTTGACTCCCTTTACCCTGTTTCTACTCCCCCAACACCTTCACTTTTGGACAGTCTGATTAATTTATGTTTACTAGTTATTGTCTGCTCATCCCTCCTTCCCCAGCATGAACGGAAGCTCCTTGAGAGCAAAGATCTTTTGTCCATGGATGTAGCCCAAGTTCTTAGAACAGTGACTGCCATGTAGTAGGTACTCAATAAATATTTGCAGAATACATTTGAATGAATTGGGAGCTGTCTGGGTGTGGGCTGGCCCCTCACAATTATTTGTCCTTTTTGTTTTTTTTTGAGGAAGATTAGCCCTGAGCTAACTACTGCCAATCCTCCTCTTTTTGCTGAGGAAGACTGGCCCTGAGCCAACATCCATGCCCATCTTCCTCTACTTTATACGTGGGACGCCTACCACAGGATGGTTTTTGCTGAGCAGTTCCATGTCCGCATCTGGGATCCGAACCAGCGAACCCTGGGCCGCTGAGAAGCGGAACGTGTGCACTTAACCGCTGCGCCACCGGGCCAGCCCCTTATTTGCCTTTTGAGTGATGGTAATGGTAAGATTTAACATTCAGACAAGTGATTTTGCTCCCTCAGCGATATTGGAAATGTCTAGATACATTTTTGATTGTCGTTATTGGAGGATGCTGCTGGCATCTGGTGGGCAGAGGCCAGGGATGCTGCTAAACAGCATACAGTGCACAGGACAGCCCCACCACAAAGAATTATCTGCTCCGGAAAGTCAATAGCGCTGATGTGGAGAAGTCCTGAGTCATGCCACAAGATGAAGCTAGGAAGGAACTGGAGAAATGGGCTGAGGGGGATGTGTGTGGGGTTTCTAGCAGCTGGAACCTGCTCTAGGCTCAGATGTGGCCAGGCGCAAAGGAAGAGTGACTGCATAGATGTGCAGTTGAACCAGCAAAGCTGCCAAATCCTGCAGTTTAATTCTTAGAGTCTACTTCATTCTATAGAGGATCCTCTCTAAACACGGTTCTTCTGCTCAGGGAGGAGTAGAGATTGAGGTAGTGCCTGCAAATGGGCTTTCTTTCTCCCTCTCCCAGTGACTCCTGCGAGATGGAGGTGTGGAGCAACCTGGAAGACCAGTTACGTTTCCCCCATGTCCATGCTATGCCGGGCCTGACCAGCAGAGAGGGCTGCCCTCCATCCCCGGCTGAGAATCAGCTTCTTTGGAACTCTCCCTGCGCATCGATAAAGTTCGAGAGCAAGTAGGTTGATTAATAAAATGATAAAGTGCAACAACCCAGGGGAACAAGTAGATTACAATTGAATTAAAAAAAAAAAAAGGATGCAGTCCTGTGAAAAGACATAACTGATTACAATCCAATCAAGTAAAAGTCCCTTGCAGAAGTCAATGCAATTTTTCTGCTTAGATGAAAGAATTACATTAGCACTCAATAAATTCCTGCGAAAATTACAGTAGTCTGTAATTTAATGATTTAATATATTATATCAGGTTGGAAAATCCTGACTATAGTTGCTAAATAAAAGTTGGAGTCCAGACATTTCTCATGCCGAGGCTGCACCTGCAGAGCTTACTGCTGTTGCTTTGTTTTAACCCCGTAAGTGGGGGTGGGGGATCCGTCTGCTTTACTGCTTGCTCCCAGCCTGAGACCCAGCTCTTAGGAGCCCTGAGTTTATTTTGTGGAACTGAACTGCTTTCTCAGTAGCCCTCGTTCCCACATCTGTCCTCCAAAGCTGCTCTCGAATAATTTCCTGGAGAAGAAGCCCTGGGTCCTGGGCACTAGAACGCAGCTCCCTGTTCCAGCGCTGCCCACTGGGCCAGAAACCAGGCTTCAGGTGAGGGTGGGGCCTGGCCCGATGGGGAGACACATCCTGCAGGTGCTGAGTTCCTGCCAGGGTCCTGCCTCCTCCCAACATAGGCAAGAAGCAAAAAACCGGGGTGCTTGGAGTTTGCACGGCTCCTGCTTTATTAGTCTTCACTATCTCATTCTCCTGGGAATTTTAAACCACTATGGGCTTTCTTAAGTCCTGCTATTGGAACTGTCCCTCTTTGACAGCTGGACACCCAAGTGGGGTCAGGAACCAATGACAGGCTATCTCTGGGGTTGCAAAGGATGGTAGTCTGGCTTGTGAAGTGATGGGCTATAAGTGGAAAAGGGAAAAAAAGCTGTAGAAACCAAGGTCCAAGCAAGTGTCGGGCAGTGAAATCAGGGGCCAGAATCCCTACCAGTGACTTTGGACAAGTCCCTTCATCTCAGCGGTCTCCCTCTTCTCATCTGTAAAACGGGGAACGTGCATTACATGGTCTCCCAGCTCTGAGTCTGTGCTTTACAAGTTTTTCTTTTTACTTTTAATCATACAAACAACAAATAATATATGAATGCATTCTTTTGGTAACAGTATCAGACATAACCGACAAAGCCCCCTCAACTCTAGTCCCCTCCCCGAAGAAATCACTGTTATCTGTACCTCTCAGAACTTTTTCTATGCATTTATGTACATATATGTGGCTATGAGTCTGTGACTTTGAGCTGAATGAGAAATGTTTGACACGGTGCTTTCCTGGTTGTAACAATATGGCTGAAGACAACGGTGCCCTAGCAGGAAAGTTTAGGAAGTGGGCTTCAGCTCCTACTTCTGCTGAGAACTATCATTTGCCCATTCAAGTAGGATTCAGTTCCTCAGTTTTAAGGATTGCTTATGAGACCCATGCCTTGGCCTTGTTCCCTGTGGGGATGTGAGATCCCAACAGCCACACCGCCTGCTTTCCCATGCACCCGAACGGCCCTGGAAAGGGCAGGGCAAGGGGCGAGTCCTGCCGTCTTTGATGTGAGCTCTCAGAAGGAGTGTGTCCAGCGTTGGTGCCCTCCGAGGGGCCTGCCTGGGTCCTGCTGAGTGTGGAGGAGAGACCCCCGCTCTGGGCACTTACGCTGGGGCAGGCGTCTTCCCCCTGTTGCCCGACCAGGATGTACAGCATGTCGTCCTTCTCCAGGTTGAAGATGCCCAGCACAGACACGCCGTGGGACCGCATCATGGTGTTCTTCCCGCCTTTCCCGCCAGCAGCTCCATAGCCCGAGATGCTGCAATGGAACAAAGCACATGGGCTCCTGCCCTGGTACAAAAACTGACCCCTTCCTGCCAACCCAGCAGCATCCAGTGGGCCAAGTGTACCACCGTCCCCATCCTGAGGGTTCCCACCCACATCAGCCCATGACGTCCCCAAGGAGGGTTCCTTTCCCCACTATCAGGAGAGGAAAGTGAAGTTTAGAGAAGAGGGCCAGGGAATTGCCTCACTCACAGAGCTAGGAAGATAAAGAACTAGTAAGGGGTGCAAGAGAGAAAGAGAGAGAGAAGAATGCGGGGGGCAGGGGGCAGGGAGGAGAGAGAGAGCAAGAGAGAGGAGGAGGACAGAGAGAGTCTATTAATGTGGGGTGTTGGGGTGATGGGGTCCTGGATACCTGGGATTTCCCAATATGGATTACTCTCCCTGTCCAAGATCAAAGACTCATGTGACCTTAGACAAGTAACTTAACATTCTGGTTCCACATCTGTCAAATGGGGATAAGAGAATGTATCTTCTAGCCCATGTGTGTTGTGAGGATTAAAGGAACTAAGACCCCAAATCTTAGAATTGTGGCTGGCACATGATAAGCACTCAATAAATATTTATGATTATTATTATTAATGGTGGAAGTAGCAGCAATTGACTTGATACAAAGTCTTAAAGTCTCCCCACGAGGTCTAGACACACAGTGGTCCCATGTAGAATGATAGAGGAGAGTGGTGTCTATGAGCACAGACTGTTTATTCCCACCCTGCCAGTAACTCCTTCTGGAGCAATATGTGTGCAGACAACAAACAACAAATCATGAGGAAAATAAAAACAGACTGTGAGGACACGGGATTATTTCTGCTGCCTCTTAGGTTGCTGAGATGAAGTCAAGCAAGGATGGGAAAAAAGAACTCAATTTGGTGAACTGTATCAGAAGAGCTATGTATCTGGAAGACAGCAAGGGGACCAACTGCAAATGCCACACCAGAGACCGGCTGCCAGGGAAAGGGAGTCAGGAGGTTTCCATGTCCCTGTGTATTCAGATCCAAGGTCCTTTACGAAAAGCTTCCAGGAAGAGATATAAGGCAGCTTTGCTCATGTGCACACAGGTGGCTTTTCCACCTATAATTCTAGGAAATATCCCACATTCCCAATGTGCGAGCGGCCTCCTGGGGGCTCTCCTAAGGTGGAGCTCAGGCCCTTTCTATAGAGACAAGCCTGGAGGGCTGGCTGACTGCTAACACGGAAGGTGAGGAACGGAGGTCTCCGTGGAGCGCAAAGGAGAGTCTGGTGCCCATCTCCCTGTCGGTGGCCAGGCACTGATTGGAGCCCCCTGCGAGCTGGCTGTGGCAGAAGGCTGTGTGCATAAGAGGAGACCTGAGATGTCTCCAGGCCCTCAAGGGGCTTACAAAGAAAGTGGGGTGACGGTCACAGTTATGAAATGAGAAATCTCGCCATAAGGGCGGCTATACTGGGGAGGCAAGGTGGAGGGACCAAAGGGCTCTGGGCTTCCATGATCAGAGCAGACCATTTCCTAGGTGTGTCCTCTCATAGTCCCAGCTTCTTTCTAGTCAAATAGAACCATGTCTGCTTTTATGAACCCACAGGGTAGTGGGGAGGTTCAACATCAAGAGATAATGGGGCAAAAGCTCCAAGAAAGTGGCAAATCTCTGCACAAACTCAGGGCCGTCAGGTGCTCAGGGCCCCTGAGGGAGATGGATGACTGACAGGAATGGGAGGCAGCGGCACACTGCAGGTCTTGGTTGGTTGTGGGGCTGGGGGGTGGAGTTTTGAAGTTGATTTCACTGTGGAGATGCTGGATGGGTTTGGACTCTCAGACGAGCAGAAAGAGGTGGAGGGCAGGAGTCTGGCTGTGTGAATGGAAGCGAAGAGGCAGTGGTGTGTCTGACTGCAGCAGGTGGCTGAAGTGGGGAGGCGGGGGTTGTGGGTCCACAGAGGGAAGTAGAGGTCAATTCCTGAGTATCCTATAGTGTGCCAGGCATGAACGCATATGGCATCCCCCAACAGCCATAAACAGAAGACGTTAGTCATCTCATTCGACAGGTGAGGAAACTGAGGCTCAGAGGGATTAAGTGACTCATCTGAGGCCACAAAGCTGATCAGTGGCAGCGGATCAGCTGGTCCAAACGCCCTACATTTCCTCTCCAATATGCTGCTGTGAGGCTCACATGGACGCACAATAAGCGTGGTTGTCTGAGAAGCTATTGTCCATCCTAATTCCTTCTGCCCCTCAGCCAAACACTTGCTCCTGACCCATTAGAAATGGAGAAGATGATAAGGACAATTAAAAAGCTGAGGAAAAAGAAAAGCTTATTGGTAAAAGGAAAGAAGGCAGAATTATTTAGCTCAGAGAAGGGAAGCCCGGGGTGAGGGGTGGTGAGAATGGTGGGGGTCTTAGAGACGGTGTAGAGTCCAGAGACAGCAAAGTGGACAGGCCCACCTCTGTTGTGCTCATGGCTCCGGGTTTCTGGGGCTTTGTCAGGTTGCATAAGAAAGTCTTTTCAACCTGAAGGTGTGTAGCTTGGAAAACTGCTGCCCGAGACGGAGTCCTTGTTCTGCCTACTCCAGCTTATGGCTGAGGGGTAAGTGGTACCCTTCTCATCCCTTTTTGCATCATTTGCATAGTCATCTGCATCAATCTGCATGCATTATGAATCATTCTGAACTCTTTCACATGTTTAAATTTAGCCAAATTATTATATTTCAGAAGTTGTTTGTTCCTGCCTAAGCCTTCTTTCCTATTTCTCCTGCCCCCAACCAAATCTGAATGCCAGCCCCATTGAGGTCTTGACCTAATTGTTGGCTGTGAGGTGGGGTGGAAAGAGCCCTGAGCTCTGAGTCATACGCTGGGTGCTCTGCTGGCTGTGTGACTTGGGGCAACTTTGGTTAACTTCTTGGAGCCTTAGCCTCACCTACTAAGAAAAAAAGAGAGGACAAGGACCCCTGGCCTCATGGGGATAAGTAGTGTATTTGAAAAGACTGCAAACCAATGCCAAGTGCAAGGTCAGACTCTGTGGGAGTCAGCACTCAGTAGAGAGTAGAGCTTGGCAACCAGGTGTCAGCAGCCGATTTTGCTTTCCTGTGCAGTGGCCTCAGGCCCACATTTCCAGCCTGGACTAGGGACTGCTTAAAGTCATGGGGAGCAGGCAACTGCCTGCCTGGACTAAGTGTGGGAAGCAGTCCTCTGTCATCAGCCCTCTGAGGCCTGAGGTCCCACCACAGAGCTTCACTCCTTTGGAAGCTTCTAGTTGCTACTACAAGGCTGATCTCCTCTGAAGTGGGCTGTGCCACAGTGAAAAAAGCATGGGCTTGAATGCAGATAGACCTGGATCCAGATTCCAGCTCTGTTACTCAGGGCCAGGAGCTGGGTGAGGCACCTCCGTCTCAGGTGCTGATCCTGTAACCCATCCACCCTGAGAGCCAGTGCCTTCTTAAATTTTCTATTTGAAGCACCTTGCTTACCTCCCCTGGTCCTGGCCCTGCTGGTGTTACTCACTAGCTGTGTGACCTTGGGTAGGTTATTTACCCTCTCTGAGCTCCAGTTTCCTCACCTATAAAAGGGGGATAACAATGTCTACCATGAAGGTTGTTGTGAGAATTAAATGAGATAATGTCTATAAAGGACCTAATTTAGTACCTAGAGGGTTGTCAGGGAGCAATAAATAGTGGCTGCTGTCCTGATGTACCCTGGTGAGCCTGGTGTCCATTCCTCTCCTAGCGGTGACTTCTGTGAAGCAGAAAGGGGTGAGTGAATGAGGCTTTGATTCCTAGAAAGAAGGACAGTAAGTGGAGCAGGGTGTGGCCAAGGGGGCCTGGGGTCAAGGCTGTTCAGTTTCACCAGGGACCCACCTCTCTGGGGAGCCAGTGGGAACACAGGCCAGCCTTGGCACTTCTGAAGACCCTGGAACCATATGAATCATGTTACACAAACTCGTGCCAGAATAATCACCTCAGTCTGAATCTCTGAAGCTTTCTCTCAATGCCTTGTAAACAATTTATTTTTGATGGTTGACAAATGACAACAAATTAATATACCTGCCACTCAAATGGGGACAATGACACGCAGTGGTTCCAATATACTGGAAATTACAAGATACTCTTCTCAACGAGCTGATGCTGTAATTTTTTTGTTTTTCCTCATCTAAATCCATGTCCCCTGGTCAGAATGGATGTTTATTGGATTTGTGTTTTGTATTATTGACTGTGAGCTATTGTTACCTGATGTAATTGAGTCGTGAATCTTTTTAAAACAAAGAATTAGCAGCAAATCAAAGTGGCTGCCTGCCGGATCATGAAATGAGAGCACAGCTGGTGTGCTGCACAACGGCGGTGTCGGCACCACACCTGCGAGAGGATGCTGGTGGGTGGTGGAGGGGAAGGAGCGAGTGGACACCACTTGGAGAAGCGTGGAGCACCTCATTTCTCTCCTGCACCCTGCTCTGGGCTCTGCCTCTAATTTCCAGTGGAACCTTGAGCCAGTTTTTTCCCTCCTCTGAGTCTCTGTTTCCTCCTCTGTGAAATCAGGTTAGTAAGATCCGCCCTGCTTATCCTAGCTGACAGGTTATCGTGAGAGCACAGGAGACGTGTGAGCGTGTACAGGGCTTGGTCAGTGGGAAATTACTGTTCAGATGTATAGTCGTATTATCCAGGTGGGACATTAGAGCCATCAGGAGACACCCTGGGGGTCAGTGGTGAAGGGCCAGCTGTGGAGGCATGTGCTCCTTGCTGCCCAAGTTCCATTCTGGATTGCACCAATGAGCAAGGCTCATCGTCCACTTCTTCCCTACAACTTTTTGACCAGCACAGCCCTAAGCACCTGGGAATATCAGAGCTGGAAGAGATCTCAGTGACCTCTCTCTACAAACCCTCCCTCTCCAGAGGGGGCTCCTGTAGAGGGGGAAAGCACACTTTAAGGTCACGTGACATGGTGGTGGTAGAAGTTGGACCCAACTCCATTCTGCCTGCAGCCCATCTTAGCACAATCACTCATGCCTCTGACTTTCCTGCTCTGTGCTCTTCATGGCCATGGCTATCTGCACAATTACTTGGGCCACTGTTCATGCCCTGTGACTCTCTTCTACAAGTGTCTAGAACTTTATTGGCATTGTACACTGTTATCTAACTATTCTTCCCTGTGGTCTTTCCAAAGACTGTGAGGTTCCAGAGTCTCAGTCTTCTCTACAAGTCCTGCAGCACTTACTCAGAGCCCGGCACACAGTAGGAGCTCCATGGCTCAGTGCTCAGCACACAGTAGGAGCTCCATGGCTGTGGGTTGGGTTGAATGATGGTATCATACAGCTGCACACCCGGGTCCCTGGAGCCAGGTGGGGAAATGAGTGTCAGTGCTAGAGACTATCAGAAACAGCTGTAGCCCAGGTCAGCTGGCAGGATTTCCTGGCTCCAGCTGGGATCTGGGGCCTCTTGTACGTAATGTCTAAGGAATAAGTGAACCATGAGAGAACCGCCAACAGGAGCTGTGGGCTGTGCTTGACAAATGTTTTTATAGACGATCTGTATGTATGTGCGTGTATGTGGGAAAAGGGGAAAGGACTGGGAGGGCTAGGAAAGATGCTGAGCCCTAGAGAAGTAGGAAGGAAAGAAGGAAAGCTGAAGGGAGAGAGAGAGGGATAAAGAGGAGAAGTTAGGAACAACGAGAAATGGCCCCCGACGTCTTCTGAGTGTGGACTTTGTGAGGATGTCACCTAGAGAATTGCACTAAATCCCCAGCAGTCCTGGGAGCTGGGTTCTGTCAGTGGCTGTCTCTATTTTATGGTGAGGCTGAGGATCTTGTCCAGCCCAGCACATACCCCACAATCCACGCTTTTTGTGCTCCACTTCAGCCACTCACCTGCACGGCACACTCTAGATGTCATCAGTCAGAACTGTGACCCAGAAATCTCCCTTAATCAGGTGCCCCTCTCACCATTATCCTAATCCCCACCTGTCCTCCTCAATCAAGCTCCTTGAGATGGTAGCTGTCACTCATTGTCCTGGCTTCCTTAGACCCCAGGTATGGCTGTCATTCTGGGCATTGCCTCCTCCCCATCCTCCAATCATGCTGATTCTACCTCCCAAACACTTCTTGGCCCTACCCCTCCCCTCCATCCATGTTTTCCCTGCCCCGGTTTAGCCCTTTCTGACTCTTGCCTGCGTGACAGCAGCAGCCTTCCCTCTGCTCTCCCTGCCTCCAGGCTTGTTTCTCTCACAATCACACTCCAGCCATCACCTCAGGGAGCTAAAGGCACTTCGGAAGTGAGGTTCTAGCCCCAGGGCCAGGTCCTGCCTTGGCTCCTGCTGGATAGGCCTTGGCCCTGGTGCTCCTTGCGCCAGGAAGGCCCTCTCCTCTTCTTTGTAGACAGCTCCATCACCTGCAAGACTTAACTCCGGCGTCTGTCTTTGTGGAAGCCGTTCATGAGTTCATCCTTTCCCCTGGCCTCTGACAGCAGTGCCTGGTGTAAACCTCCCTCGTAGGCCTCTGCACCTCACACTGAAATGCTTTGTTCTTCCATCCACCACCCCCATTGGCTCGAGCTCCTCTTTGGCAGGGAGTGGATCTTGTTCATCTTTACATACTTTGTGTCAGGCCCAGTGTACTAAATAGGTGCTTACTATGGTCCACTGAGATTTGCAAGGCAGGAGAGGAGCAGTTCTGGACACCAGGACATAGGTACTTGGACAGAGTGACTGCATCACTTCTCCTGTTTTGACAGAGGAAGTGATGAATCCAGGGGAAGGGGAAGCCCAGGAAAGGAGGTGGGAAAGATGGGATTTAGGTGTTGCTCCTGAACCCCCACCCCAGCCTGTGGTCTCCTTCTCTGCAGCCTCTTCTTTCTCTCCCTCTTTCTGGGCTTCTACCTTCATGGTGGTGGGCAACGCAGTAGAGGGTGGGAGATGGGCCCAGGGTAAATGATCAGTTAAGAGTGCGGGTGCTTTCACCTGTATGCTTCCCTGAGGAAGCCCCAGGCAATCAGGGCCCCACCTTGGCATACTGTAGGTGCTTGATAAGTGTGAGCTCCCTTTCCTTCACCTCTCTAACCAGCAGGTAGAAGTCAGCTGGAGCAATAATAGAGCCAGGCCTTGGGCAGCAGCCAGACAGCACTAGCTGAGTGCCCACACTCATCAAGGAATAGATGGACTCCCTAAGAAATGCTCCCAACCTTTCTGTTTCCAAGAAGGTTTTTCGCACGTCCTCTAGTGTGTCCCATATTTATCTCACTAGATTAGCTGCACTTACTAAATAAGAATCAGTTAATATGGAGAAAATGTCTTCCAGAGAAAGGGCACTTGACTTAATATGGATAGTCCCACTTGGGGACATTTTGATGGGGTCTGAAAAGCAAGTCATTAAATGGTCTGCTTCTTTGATTACTAAGCTATGTGACCAGTAGACATTATTGCCCAAGCCCTGGGCCTCACCCAAGGTCAAGGGTAAGGTGAGGGTCAGGAATATCTGTTATAGCCTTTATTGGGTTAAAAAACAAGGACTCGACAACAACAACAACAATAAAAAACCCAAACTAATGTTTTTCCATTTTGCTTCTCCCATTTTGATATGGTGCTATCTCAGGCCAGTTCAACACAGTCTCATAGATCAAAATGTCCCCATTACCAATTTGGACACTTCAAAGTATCCTGCTTTAACATAAAAATGGCTCCTCGTGTATGTTTTCAGTGAGTATTCACCAGGCAACGCTGGGGTCTGTGAGCTAGTCTCAATATTCCAAAGAGAGAAATGGAGACAGTTCGCCTATTTGGGCTGGGATTATATCAATGCAGTGTGGCAATATTCATGGAGGTCAGAAACCCGGCTAGACTTAGATATGGCTGTGATTAATTTAAAAAATGGGAAAATGAATTAATTATTATTTAATAAGTGCAGTTTGGCAGGCAAAATCTTTCACACCCTGGGGCCCATTTGAAGAAGTCAGAAAAAAAGCACTTTGAAGCAGAGAAGTTAAGTACTACTGTCTGTGGGATCAATCTGTTCCTGGAATGCCGTCTGGCTGCTGCCTGCTGCCTGCCACTGTCGTTGCTCTAGCCCCACAGGCCAGGGAGCAGGCAGCACGTGCAGCGTTGTGTGAGGCACTTGTATATGATCTTCACAACCCGCTGAGCTGGTGTTAGTAACCCCCCAACCCCCTTTACAGATGGGAAAACAGAGTCTCAAGAAATTACATAACCTGCCCAAGTTTAGAAGTGAGTCTGATCCACACTGTCTCAGGGGAATGCAGCCCAATAGGACCTCCAAACGTGGTACCTCCTGTTTATCAATCTTTCTGAGAGAGACAGCAAGGGACTTCTAGCCAGGCTGGCTTGGGAGTTGCCCTGAGCAGGGATAGGACAATGGGTCTTGTTGGGGATTACTGTTGACATCGCTGTCTGCCTTACAGCTCCTCTGCTTTCTTCTTCACGTTGTTTTTGTGTATGGGCATCTGCACCCAGGGCTTGGCTGACCACTATCCCTTCGGGTGGTGGGGCCTCCCCTCCCAGGCTCTCATTTCCAGATGCTCCTGGGGTGGGTGGTGCGTGATTCCTATGCCTACCCCGCTTCCCATTCCTCCTGTCCCCTGCATGACTCTCAGAATCCAGGTGTGAGTTTCAGTGGAAAGAACACACAGACTTTGATCCAGAGGGCCCTGGGTTCAAATTCCAGCTCTGTCACTGATTGATTGGCCTTAGATTTGTTGCTAAGCTTCTCTGACTCCAGTTTCCTCATATGGAAACAAGGGACTATTAATAATAACAATAATAACGACATCTGCCTCACTGCTGAAAGGAGGAGAATTACCCGGTGGGTCCTCAGCAAACATTCATCCCCTTCTCTCTGGGACAGTGGATCAGTGGATGGCCCAGACAGGAAGGGAGGCCTGACCCGCTCAGTGTGGCGGGGCCAGGGGTGCTGGTGTCTTCAGCCATTTACTGGGGATGTGTGGGATCTAGAACAGCTAATCTGATTGCAGCCAAACCTTGTTACTCCATTCCTGCCTAGAATGTCATTTAAAAAGCACTTAGGGCTGTCCCTGAAATGCGAAGCGTGTTTACACTGAGGTCCCAGGGGTGAGGCTGCACAGAAAACAGGGCAGCTGGAGAGGCCCCTTTCCTTCCCAGGAGGCTGAGGATGTGCTGGGGGCTGGGGACTGCAGGAAGGGAAGGAGAGCTCACTCCCCACTGTGTTCAGCCTCTGGGGGGCGTTCACACCAACATCATAATTATGATGCTTCCTGTTTAAACAGCCTGGCTGCGTTCAGTGGAAGGAGCCGCAGGGAGGCTGCATCTCAGAAGTCTGGGGTTGGAGGTGATTTCTGGACTGTGTGACATGGGGAGGCTCCTGATTCTCTGGGCTTCAGTTTCCTCATTTGTCAAATGAGGATTGCAGCACTGGCCTTGCCTACGCCATCGAGCTGTGTGAGGACTATAGTCAAGGGTTTGACGGAACTCGACGGTTCTCAGGGGCTGCATCAGCAGCATCGGGGAACTTGTTAGAAATTCATGTTCTTGGACCCTACTCCAGACCTACAAAACCAGATGCTCTGCGAGTGGGGCCAGCAATCTGTGTTCCAACCAGCCCCTCACTCATTCCAATGCCTTCTCAAGGTTGAGAAGCACTGGTCTAAGCCTTGCCATTAGCTTTGCTTAGCTACATGGCCTGGAAGAGTTGGGCCTCCTCTAGCCTGGCCTTGCTCTAGCAGAATACTGCAGGGTTGGGGTTGGGTATGGGAGAAGAGTTCGAGAATAGTTGCTTTACTTGCTCACAATGAACGCTCAGGAAAGGAGGATCAAACATAAGAATATCACTTTTTACATGCATCATACTTCTGTTTCCCAAACATTTTTACATGCCCTGCCTCATTTGAACAGCATCAAGTAATACTCAAAGAACAGCCCACCATAACTATAATTATTAATAATAAAGACAAAGAGTGTTCTGAAGCTATCTCATGTATGCATATCATCTCCACAAATAGTCTGTGGGCTCCTTGAGGATGGAGAACACATCTTCCTTTGTTGCCATATTTCATTACCCGAAATCTCCGCATTACCAGCCCTTACATCCCACTGTGAGCCAGAGTCTGTGGCCTCTGAGCCTTGGCGTGCTGGGTACCCTGGGGGCATGCACCCACAGGCAGGACCCTAGTCCTCTTCAGGAGGGTTGCATCTGCCCCTTGGCCTCCCCCTCCCCCATACGCACCTGTAGGTGTCGGTGGCTGGCACCTTCCAGGTCTGGATGCCCTTCAGGGGGCCCTCGCTCCCCACCACCACGCTCAGGTTGGAGTTCCGGTAGGCGTTGTTGCACTGGGCCTGCGTGGGGCCATGGGGCCCGCTGGCCCCGCACGTGGTGAAGAGCCAGTGAACTGCAGCACAAGAGGAAAGGCAGTCACTCTCTTGGCCTGGATGTCCCTCCTTCCAGATTCTCCCTGGGCTGCCTCTGAGCTGTCCGCCCCATGGCCCCAAACCCACATTCCAAGACGGCAAGATCGGGGCAAGAAATACTGAACAGTCATTAAAACTGGAAACTTCTGTCGAAGATCTACTATGCACTGGGCCCTGGGGCAGATATGAGGGGAGAGTACAGATGGAGTAGACTTGGATCCTGGCTGTAAGAAGCTTACAGCCTGCTAAGGGAGACCAACAGGGATGCAACCCGCCACGATGCAGGGCAGTAAAAAAAGCCCTAGGATGGCCTGGCTAATACTGCACTGTGAGAGTTCTGAGGAGGGAGAGATGACCCCCTTCAGGTGAGACAGACATGGGCAGCAACTGGGTCCTCTCCTGCTTTCTCACTGAGTCCAGCACAGTGCTGGACAAAGAAGAGGCACTCCATCTGAGCTACTGTGACTGCATCTAACCTGCTCTCAAGGTCTGACATCTGCATACAGGATCCTCTTAGCTTGGAGAAGATCAAAAGAGTAACCCGGATGCAGAGTCAGCTCCGTGACCCTCCGGTGGCCCGGGGACCCAGGACAGTGTGGGAACATGAAGTCTTGTACTCTTGGCTAGTGTCTTTGTCTACCTGTCAGGCCCTCAAAAGGGCTCAGCCTCTGTATTCAGCAGCATTAGGGTATCAAAATGCAATGAAAGCAATTTTCAGGCTCTCAGTGTAACAGAGAGTGTAAAAAATGGGGAAGCAGGGCACATTCGTCTTTGGTGCATGCCACCACTTCCTGGTGCTCTGTCCTCACCTGGAGGACCCAACGTCCTTAGGTGGTCTTCAAAGGGTGCCTCAGGAACACTCAGCACACTCCACCCCTCCACCACCACTGGGCCATTTCCTTTCAAACTTTCTGTCTTTGAGCTGGGCTAGACCTTGGGGAGTTGTCTGATTTCATGCTGGCCAGAATTCTAATAGTTTTACAATCTATAAAAACTTTGAGAAAATGTTCTTGATAAGTTACTTTTACTTAAGGTACAAAAATCTCATTATAAGGTTGCAGAAATTATTTCTCTTTAAAGAGATTAAGTCAAATTCTATCTACAGAAAATTATGGAGAAATTAATTTGGGTGTACATAGCTCTATTCACTAAAATATTGAAGCAAACATTTTTTGAAAACTTTCAACTAATTTAGTGATGCAAATATGAAAGATTGTTGAGTTGCTAATTATAAGCAATCAGACTGAAATTATGCTAGGCAGTTTGATAATCTGAAAACTGGGCCAGTTGTGATGGGCTTTTGTGACACTTCCCTGGCCCCGAGGCCAGGAGACTGAAGTTCTAATTGGGGTTCCAACACACACGGCTACTCAACACGGAGTACTCAACTCTTTTCTCAGCTTTATTTTTTCCAAATGAAGATGTTGATTTCTATTTGGTTTCTGAAGGTCATTTCAAAGGCAAGAAGATGATGAATCCATTCGTCTTTGGTGTGAATGGCTGACTGTTAATTTTCTGATCTACGTATTTTAAAGAGTTAACCCGTTAATTTAAAGGACTAACTGTAGTGAGGGCATCGTAGCAGAGCTCTCTTGGCCTGTTGCCCTTTTACCCTCCCCAGTGCCCGAATCACATGTGTGGGCTGTGCCAGAGGGATGAAGTGGAAAGGACACAGGCTTTGAAGTCAGCCAGAACACCAGGGAGTGGGGGCAGCTTCATCACGTGTTGGTTGTGGGACCTTGATAGAGTTCCTTTGTCTATAAAAAGGGTTGGATTAGCATGAGTATTAAAGGAAGCACGTGGTATGAATGGTCACTGTAAAGTCCAAAACTCTAAAAATATGAGTGTGTCAATGACTCCTGCTTACACCCAAGATGTGCTGTTCCTGACAATGGGAAATGTGGCCAGGGGAGTTTTTATCAAATAGGTCCCTTGCCAGCAGCACCTATAAATTTAAACTTGGTGAGTTGGGGATGAGGATGGGGACAAGGAAAAAAAGAAGAGCTCAGAAAGGGAGTTGAAAAATCTACTCCTTCCATGATCTTGAGCTCCTTGAAGCCTATTCTGCAGATCCTGTCTGTGCCTGCAGCAAAGAGCCTGGATTTGGGGGCAGCCTCGTCAATCTGGGGCAGAAGCATGGTAGTTTATTTACTTAATTCAGTCCTGGAAATGAAGGAAAAAAATACATGTACACACACATACACACACATATATTTTTCTCAAGAATGTGCTGAGGAAGAAAGCTGACTGTATGGGCTTTGCACCCTCACTGAACATCCTACCCTCAGCCTAGGTTAACGTTGCTCTGAGGGTTCTCAGACATTCCCAGAGATGCTGGGCTTCTACTTCTTGGCCAGGTGGGGCATTTGGTGAGGTAGGAAGAGGAGCATGAGCTTTGGATCCAGATGGGTCAACCTTTCTCTTCCTGGATTTTGCCCCTGACTAGCTGTGTAGACCTCAGCATTAGTTTAGAAAGTGCGTAACTTCCTGTTCAATTTCTCACTCTTGGAAGCAGAGACACCCAATCTCAAGATTTATGTTCTTCATTCCATAAAGGAGGGACTCTAGGGCTGTTTTTTAATAAAGGGACTAGTGTTTTCCCAACTCAGTGGACATATATTAGTCTCAGGTGGTTTCTACACACAAAATTTGGTTTTTATTTTCAACAATTTCTGATGGAAAGTCCAGAGAGGGAATTCTTTCTGAAGTGGATTCCGTGGGAACAGAGGATTTGCCATTCCAGGTCAGACCCATGATTCATTCAGCCAGAATTCTGTTGCTCCCAGCAGCCTTCAAGGCATAGTGGTCCTCCCTGCTCCCTCGGATGGCGTTGACCCTCATAAATCTGCTCAGAGTTGTTTGGAATCAATTTATGTGTCCAGCCAGCACCACCTCTCAGGGGTAGGGGTTTCTGAGTTTATTGCCCATTGTGCAAAGGTTGTCTTGCCTCTTATGTGTGTGGGATTGTCTTGCTCAAACTTCGTCCCATTGTTTTCCTCTGTTCTTTCTGTCTGGAATCTCATAGATATCACGGAACGTCACAGCAAGCTGGGACCTTGGAGATCATTGAATTGGGTGTTTCCCAAATCACCTGAGGACTTTTAAAAATACAGATTTCAGGGCTTGGAGCTTCAGATTCAATAGATCCTAGGTTGGGGTGAGGGTGGAGGCAATACTTGCATCATGTAAAAACCTTCCCAGATGAATCAACCAAATTTGTGAACTAGTCCCACCTACTTCACTATCCAGATGGAGAGAAAACATTCCAGAGAATGGAAGTGACTTTTCTGAGTAAGTCAGCATTGAAGAAGAAACCAAAACTGGGGGTTCCTCCTTCTCTGTCCAAGGATCCTTCGGTGGTGATCAAACCCTTCCCAGCTTTCTGCCCTGAAGACTTCTAGACTTTTCAAGTTGTCCCTACATGAGTTCCTGATCCCCGTGTCCTTCTCAGGACCTTCTTTAATGCAAGAATCTGCTTTTCTGAGTTGAGGTCACCAGAACTGTGGGTTCCTGTGGCTTTGTATAAGGGGACAATGGCTCTTCTGCCTTATTGCTAGTGTGTCTCTGAAGGGACACTGTCTAACACAGTGTTGGCCTCCCTCAGCTGAACCTGGGTTGAGGCTTGCTGGGAACAGATTATAATAATTTCCAGATCCTTACCTGAGGGGCGAACTATTGCTCTGTGCCTGGAATTGCTCTGGGCCTAGGAGGGCCCCATAGGAGGCCCCTGGAACAGGGAACCCTGGGAGCAGGAAGGGTCTGGCAGGTACTTCAGGCAGCGTAGGCATGAGATCAGTTCTAAGCTAAGGCAGATAGAGTTAGAACCTACCATTTGCAGAAGTGTCTGTGGGTAGAAGGCATTGGGTACAACTTTGTAGATAAAGCAGTCAGGTTCAACACCTGAGAGGCAAGAGAATTAGTGACAGTGGTTCCAGAGGGCAGGAGAAGCCAAGAGGAGATTTGATCCCCAGGTAGAAGCTATTTGTTTCCTGACTTGTCTTACGCCTCCTTCTGGGTGTGGGCAGCCCGGAACCTTAGACCCCTGAGAGGTAAATTCTACCCACAAAGGGGGCAACCTCTCAATATTTATTGTGCACCTAATACAAGCCAGACACTGCGTTTTTACATATGTATTAAGTGTCTTCACACTTGCTTCTCAGTCCTGAAGGTACCCCCTTTATAAACCAGCAAATTCAAGTTTAGAGAAGCTAAGTGAGTAGCTTGCAGCGCAGAGTGGATAACTGGTCAAGCCAGGAATTAAACGTAGATCTTCTGAGCCGAAGCTCAAGGCTTGACAATGTGCCAGGATCACCAGGAAATCCTCATGGAAACTTTCTGCGAGTCTGGGTTTTTTTCTTCTAAATCCTTGAGCCTAGGGCTCATTTACAGCCAGGACAGACCATACCAAGGTGGCTCAGAGTCTGGGCAGGCCAC
This sequence comes from Equus przewalskii, assembly GCF_037783145.1. Lineage (NCBI taxonomy): Eukaryota > Metazoa > Chordata > Mammalia > Perissodactyla > Equidae > Equus > Equus przewalskii. The sequence continues at coordinate 66,857,992 of NC_091844.1, read as the reverse complement.
CGTGAGGGAACAGGTGAAGGCCTGGTCAGGGTACTGTGGTAGGTGGACCCTCAGCCCCGAAAGCCCCACAGTGGTACCAATAGTAGCTTAGCCTATCAGTGAGTGGGCTTTAGGGGGTCACAGGCACAAGCCAGGGAAAGCAGGTGCTCAGCTTCAGGATCTGGTCCCCAGAGAGGCCATGGGGAGCCAGGAGGTGTCAAATGGGAAGTCCAGTAACTGGAATGTTTACAAGGTCAGGAAGCAGAGATATAAGAGAAAGGGATTGGGTCATTGGTAACAAGGCAAACGCTTGGTTTCTGAAGAGAAGATCAAGGTCACAGTGAGACCAGCAGTGAGTAAGGCTTGATGCTAAACTGCCAATCTGAGAGTACAAGGGTCCTCATATTTCCCCAGTGGAGAGTCTACACTGGTCCCCGAGGCTCTGTGGAGCTGTAGGAGGATCAAATGTCCTTCAAGGAGGAACCTGGATTGGAGGCAGGGGAGGGAGGAAGCCTGGCTCTTTCCTCCTCTCTTACTTAAGAAATGATTGCATTAAAACTCATTTATGAAAGAAAATATATAAGAGAACTACTTTATCTTGTTCTTATACCATACACTGGAAACCTAGTTTAATACTCATTCACATCTAAATTGTATAAAGAACCCCCAAACATCAAAATACTGATTGCTTATAGGCATCTGAGTGAAGAAAAATCCATTAAGCCGTGGGTTTCATTTTAAGTATATTGCAGCACCCTCCAAGAAGAAACAAATCAATTAGTAATACACAGCACAATGCTAAAAAAAAATAGGCTAGACAGCGATTGTACTGGTTTTATTACTGTTGCTAAGCCATCTCATCTGCTCAATTGAATGCAAAGAAATAAAGCGTGATACAAAGGAAAATAAGTTCTCAACTATCACTATTAATCACAATAATAAGGATCTGCCTCACGCTGAAGGCCTGTGTGGTTATACCACAGAAAAGACTCAATGGCTTATGTGAATCTTTTGTGCATTTTGATTCTGATCCATGGAATTGAATTTTATCCATATCTATTGAATGAGCTGAACTTTGTGGAAGCTGTGGGATATTGAACCATTTTGATGGCCATCATGGATCCCATTAAAAAAATCACGATCAAAATCCAAGTAAACATAATCATTCCATCCATAGATGTATATGATGCCATTTTTTATTACGAATTGGAAAAAGTAACTTTTTTTGAGTACATGATGAAAATTAACAAATTGTTCTCCTTATTAAGGTGAAATGAAAATAATATAATAATGTAGCCATTGTGAGGTTAAAACATTTCTACCAACTGTTTCGACTCCTTAAAAACAGAGCAGTGTCCCCTAGATATGTGATCAATGTCTGATCATTGCTTTCTTTTTTTGATTTTAGCAGGTGTTGAAGTTTAATGTCTAGGTCCATTTATTTATTGAGAGCTGCAAAATAATGATATTCAAATTATATTATTTTTACTTCTTAGTTGGAATATACAGCATTTATAAAGAGATGTTTCCTCTCATCTACTATTGGTTACCCAGTGGTATAGTTCATATAGGAAAGGCAGGATAAATGCTCAATTCTTTCTCCTTATTTGCAGTTTTCAAGATAATGACTTGGTTCTCTATCATCCTCTGAGGTTGACCAATTAGTTCTTCTTATGTTATGAATCCATGAATTTAAATATATTTTTGAGTTTTAACTAATCACAATTATTATGCTTTATAAGCTCAAATTGTCACATTTTTGGTCAGTGATAGCTTCCTGAGTTGTTTTGCTTCCGTGCTATCTGGTGTGATGAAATGTTCCTTCCCCACACCTGGACTCAGACATTTTCTCAAAAGCCTTTTCTTTTAGTGGAAAAAGGTATTTTAATTACACAATCTAGGTGCTATAGACACATTGCTACTGGCTTGGGGATAGTTTCTAGGCTTCTTTAGTGGACAGAGCTAGGAAATATATATGTATGGGTATATATGTATTTCAGTACAAACATATATATATGAAATACACACAGGTATATGACAAAATACCTCATGAGCTCACATTGATACCTCAAATTCAGGACTACAGGGTTTTTAATTTAACCTCTTCTATATTACATCTGTATTTCTTTTTCCACAAATCCTTGATAATCTTGGTTCTCAAGAACACAGGTGATAATAGAATTAGAATATTCTGTAATTATTTATTTACTTTTTATCCTTCATTATATACACAATAGTATCAGAGTAACAACACTACTACCATACGATCATCAATATAAAAACTGAGATCTGTTAAAAATTTTTTTGGTATATGTGCTCTCCATTTTCCTGTAATTCATTGAAGTTGAACTCTATCTGCACTGTTGGGGCATACTGCCATTACATATGACTCTCTTTCCTATTTAGTCCTTAGTTAGTCTTACTTCTGTAAGTATTATATGTTTAGTGCTCTTATCAGACATGTTGATGTATCTTTAGTCATTTTGATTGTCTGAAGCTTGTTTTCAACTAGATTCCTTAGGAAAGTCTCACGGGAGCAATATTGCTTGAGTTCTTGGATGTTGACAATATTTTTTTCCTTTGAGTATATTAAATATGTTACTCCATTTTCTTCTGGTATAAAGTATTACTGTCAAAAACTCTGACGATAATCTAAATTACGTTCTCTAATAAATAATTTGCTGTTTTTGCTTAGGTGCCTAAAGTTTTTTTTTTTTTCTTTAAGGTTCAGCAATTTTACTAGAGTATCCTTTGGCATTGCTCACCCTGGGTCAACATTCTCAGATTCACAGTGTGCTCTTCCATAAGTAGTTTCAATCAGAAAAATTTTCTTGAATTACAGCTTTCCGTATCTGTTTTGTTTCTCTTGGTTTTCTTCCTCAGGCGCTCCTCTTATCTAGATGTTCGATCTTCTTTGCCTATCTTTGATGTATGTCATCTTTAAAAAAATTTTCTCTTTTCACCTTGTATTTCTTGTAAGGCATTAACTATTGTGTTTATTAGCTCATGTTCTTTTTAATTTAGTCTTCATTTCTGAAATTATTTTTTCCTTTTATTTCATATTATTTTCTGAGTTCTACCGCTTAGTTTTTGATCTTTTGTTATACTGATTCATGTTATTTTTCATGTCTTGTATCATTGTTTTACTGTCTTTTAGCTCACTTTGAGATAGAATGCTACAATTTTGATCTATTCTGGGCACGCCTTTTTGGTATGTTTTCATTTTTCTGGGGTGTTAATTCTGTCCTCTATGCTCTTCTTAAAATTCTTATTGTAATTTTGGATGGGATTTGATTTTAATACTTCTCCATTATGCATTTTTATATGAAATTAGCTTTCTAGAAGTTTTAGGGCTCAGGAGATTTCTAATTTCACAGGGCTCCCTCTACACATTTTTCCATATGGTGTTTAAAAAAAAGTCAGTTTGCGTTCTGATGTTTCTGGCTCTGTTTGTTTCCCCAACTTTTATCAGGACACCCTCTTATTTTGTCTCTATGATCCCTGTCCTACTCAATATTGATTTCACTCCCAGAAGTTTCTTCTCAGTGTGGGCCCTTCCCTGGAAAGGAGGCACGGTGGCCAGGCTGCTCCACTCCCTCGGGTCACCTGTGGGCCCCTGGCACTCACACGCTACTGGATTGGGCAAGACTCCCCAGTTAGCTATTCTCAGCTTGGTCTTCTGTCATTTCTAGCAAACAGCTGCCAGCTCTTTTAGGGTTCTTCTGTTCTCAGGTTTGGAAGACAGCCTGACACGTTCCTCTTCTTTCTCTTGTTCAGATGCTGACGCTATGCAGGTCTTGTGGCTGTTGGTGGTCTGCCTCCAATACTTGTATTTTGGGGTTTGAGGGGAATATCTTATCAAAAATTTTGTTGTAAATGTCACGGGTTTTCAGTTTTGATACACGGTTGCTTGGTTTTTACATTTAGAGAGGTCAAAAAAACTATGCTGCTACCGCCATCACTGCCACCTTCCCAGAATCCCTCAAAAATTTTTCAATGTAGGTATCACTTGAGGTCATTTGCTGTGATCAGCCCCTTTGTACCATCTATCTGGTCAGGTCCCTCACCTGTATTTCTACTCCCAGAGCTGCAGGGTTTTCAGATTTCATGTCAGGGACATCTCCAATGACCATTGCCTAGAACCTGCTGTTACACTATGTTTTGCCTTTTTTTTTTTTTGATACTGCCCCTAAATATAATTTAACTTTTTCTTGATAATGCCACCCAGACTTAACAGGTTGTTTAGGGCTATTTCACCTTTCATTAAATGGCCCCAGATATATATATATAATTTTGGTGAGGAAGATTGGCCCTGAGCTAACATCTATTGTCAATCTTCCCCTTTTTGCTTCAGGATGACTGTCACTGAGCTAACATCTGTGCCAATCTTCCTCTGTTTTGTATGTGGGACATCTCCACAGCATGGCTTGATGAGCAGTGTGTACGTCTGCACCTGGGATCCAAACCTGTGAACCCTGGGCCACCAAGCATGGCACGTGAACTTAACCGCTACACGATCAGTCCGGCCCCAGAAGTATTTTACATGGATTCACTTTCTTCTCTCTCTACTGTCAGGTGCACTTTCTTAGTACGTCAGCATGTCCTCCTGTGTTTAATCTTATTTTATGTCCAGTGTTGGGTGAGTGTGTGAGAATGGCCGTAGGCTTCTCTGTGCATCAGGCCGAGGGGCAGCTAAATGCAGGAAGACTTTATTTCACAGTTTGGTAATGTATCTCTATTTTGGTACTCATATTTGCTGGATGGCGGAAGGTACTGGAATACCTTATATAAAAGGATGTTACTATGATTCCGAATGAACAGGGCTGGGAATCTTTAGGCCTTCAATTTCAGTGTGCTTAATTACGGTACATTTATGTAACACCTCTATTCTCCAGTAAGTTTAGCTCCGTAAATGTGACATTGGTAGATAGGCAAAGGGGAAGAATTGTTACTTTTATCTCATAAGATATGCAACATGTAGAAAAGTTTAACAATTGGCCTGTGATCACAGAACAAACTTGAGGCTAAGTGAGGAGGCGCATGTCACATTTACTCTTTCTACAGTACAGTTTCAGTTGATGAATTTTTCCTTGTTGTTCTAATTTGTTTATCAGACTGAATTTGTATACATGCAATACACTCACCCACCCACACACCCACACACACCCACATACCCTGTTCATTCATGCAAAGCTTTCTGGTCATTTCTCTCTTGTTCTTTTTTTTTTTTTTTAAAGTCATTTTATTGTAGAGTGATTCTTTTTTTGTTGTTTGTTAAATATTGGCACCTGAGCTAACATCTGTTGACAATATTCTTCTTTTTTTTATTCTTCTCCCTAAAGCCCCCCAGTCCATAGTGGTATATTATAGTTATAGATCCTTCTGGCTCTGCTATGTGGGACGCCGCCTCAGTGTGGCCTGATGAGCAGTGCTAAGTCCACGCTCAGGATCCAATCTGGTGACACCCTAGACCACCAAAGTGGAGCATGTGAGCTTAACCACTTGGCCACGGGGCCGGCCCCTCTGGTTCCTTTCGATGATGAGAAGTTAGGAGGTAGTAACAATAAAATTACAACACCAACCCTGTCTTTTGTGCTCTTTTTATTTTACATCTTTTCTCCTTTGCCCCTCGCACAGTTCCTCTAGACAGGCAGGATGCCTGATAAAGCTGCCGTCTCCCTGGGAACAAAGACCAGAGGCCCACGTCCCTCTCTGCTGGGAGGCAGACACCCTTTGCTGAGAGGAACCTCCAAGTGGACCAGATTCCCATCAACAGGGCAGCAAGTCAGGGCTGTGGAGATAAAAGCTGCTTTCAGGCCTGAATTACCCTAAACAGCTCTGACACCCCGCAATCAGAGGCTCCTGTGACGGCTGCTGTGCTGTGTTCTCAGCCATCCTCTGCTCCCTGAGGGAAAGTTAGTAACACGCGAGAGAAGAGAAAGGTCACGGGAAAAACACTATCCTGAAAGCAGAGCTGCAAAAATTAAATTAAGGGAGGCCTCGGGGCTAATTTAGTTATTTCCAGTTGGCTCCAGGCCAGAGTTGTGTTAATAAAGTATTTGATATTGAGATGGGTGCTGTGGACTCACCCATCTAGTGGTTACACATAATGGATTTGGTTTTGAGGCTTAAGTGGGAAATGGTGGTGGTTCAATACCAGCCTTGCCACACTCAGGCCCAAAGCGCCACTGATTTCTGCTGTCATCTGCTCTCGTCTGCAGACTAGGGAGAGAAACCCTTGCTCTGGTGCTCAGTCATAGGGGTTATGTTATTAGGACTTGCTGCCTCCTGTTGTAAGGTTCACTGGTTCCTGAGAGGGAGGCAACAGTGTGGGAGGCCAGAACCCCTCACTGCTTTATTCTTAGTAGTTCTTGCTATTGTTTGGTTGGAAGTCATGAAGGGTGAACTCCTTAAAAGGCCCTTGGGACTGTAACACCTCTGACAGATGGGCAGATGGAGGTACAGGCAGCCCAACTGGCCAAGTGATCTGGGACTAGAAAGAACAAATGTCCTGACACGTAGGTCTGGGTTCTGGACCCTCTAAGATAAATTGGAGAAGAGGGACACATGAGAAGGTGGGAAATCCAAATGTCAAGGGCAGAAACAAAAGTAGTTGGGGAGCAAGTAGGACCAAACCATGGATCAAGAAGAGAAGACAAAGTATATAAGCCTAAAGGACTAGAGACAAGAAGGCAAGAGACACTTCTCTCTTATTCCTGCCTGCAGTGCAGCCATGGTGGCTGCAGATGTAGCAGCCATCAGGCAACAAGCAGAAGAAAAGGCTGAGATCTCAGACATGTGAGTCTTGACATCATCAGTCATTGAACTAACGACAGTAGTCATGTATAGGGCCACTGAACTAACATCATCAGTCATCTAGAAAATGATTTTTCTTATGGCACTGGACGCTTTCTTGGGCTCCCAGCCATTGGCTGGGTCCTACTTCAATCTGAATGGAGCCTCCTAGAATTAAGATATTCCACTTGCAATGAAAACACCACTGACCAGAGACTTCTGCCGCTATCCCTCAAACAGCAATGCCAGCCTGGATTGGGACCAGGTTTCCAATGCTTCTTTAGACACTGTTCGTGGCCTTCAGCCTGCTTTCCTTGGTGGAGAGCCAGGCATCTGGGTCACTCCCCTGGCCCAGCCTGCTCTCCTTTCTTCACCCACCCTCTGCTGTGACTCCACACACTTTGTTTCGTGGTCAAGGCCGTTAGAGCTTATGAGAGTTGTAGCTATGTTGTGGAGGGCCTTGGAGGTCTCCCCAGGCCACACAAGCTTAAGAGTGAAAAGTAGGATCTTAATATTAGTAATGAATAGTATTATCCTGGTTTTGCTCTGATGCACACTTGAAGGAACCTAAAGTTTTCTCCCTCAACACCCCATCATTATAGCATACGTGCTCTGTCACTATCATCTCTGTCCCCTTAAATTGCTTTATTGTTCACAACACATCACTATCTGAAACTATATCATCTGTACACTTGTTTGTTGTCTGGCCTGTTGTCACTAGCATGTAAACTCTACAGGAGTGGGGCTTAGTCGATTTTGTTCACTGCTTCGTCTCTATGACCTAAAACAGTGCCCATCACAAAGAAGGTGGTTAATAAACCATTGTTTAACGAAAAACAAAACAAAACAAAACAAAACAGAAAGAAGAGAATAGGCCAACACCAGCCCTCAAAGCCACTTGAGTGGTCAGAAGGGGAAGCTCATGTGTGCTGGGGTGCCTGTGTGTGGCTCAGTGGGAGCATCTTTGGCCCTTCAGAGTTCTGGCATTAGAATTAGAGCAATATAGGATGGAGTGAACCAGAAGAGTTCCGGCAGGATACATGTATCTTTATGGAAAGGTATTTTGTCTCTTACCCGTGACTGCACAGAAGAAACGGGGTAGGCTCCCGAGGAGCTGGCATATGTCTTCACACACTCATTCGCACACACACCAGCACACACTCATACTTGCACACCCACACTCACGTAACAAGTGTAGGGAGCCCTTCAGTCTTTAAGAAAATGCTCAAGTCCTACTCCTTAGTAGTGCGAACACTCCACTGACCCAATGGTTGATGGAACCCACCAGCTAATAGACTGAATGGACTGGCTAGTAGGATCAAATTCATAAAGCTGGTTGAGGGAAAAGAAATAGTCTTCTTTATCAGGGAGCTATTCTGAAGCTTGGGGAGTTTTCCTGATTCTCAGTTAGGCTGCTGGACAAGCCCAAGCTATGCCTTAGTGTCCTTACTGCTTCACATTAATCGTGGAACAGGATCACTCAATCTGTCAGTCACTTAATAAATAATAATTAAATGAATAAAATGTGCTCTCACATTATTATAACGTCACTGTCAAAATTCACTACAAAAACCAAATCAGGCCTCTCAGATCCGGTCACCTTGAATTTGTTTGAAAACATGTTTCTGGAGAAAGTTCTGAGGTCTCCTTTATTTCTGAGATCTCGACAAGCTTTAAAAGACTAAAATCTCTCTTTCAATTTATATTGATGAGTGGGTCTTTTGGGGCAATTCTCTATGCCCCCAAACAATTCGTTTATTTCCTCCAAGTGGAGTTCAAGGGTTTTACCTACAAATTGATGATCAATTTGCTTGGGGGACTTGACAGACCAAGAGGACCCAAAATACTGCCCCTCCTTAACATACTAGCTTTAAGTGGTCAAAAATAGGAAACTGCTTGAAACTTTTGCAAAAAAATTTGAGGAAAACTATACCCAGAACACACACTTACGTGTATATACAAAAGAGTGCACAGCTCATAGGTTGGGGAGAAGGAGGATTATGAATACACTGAACATTTATAGAAGGCAACATATGAGGGAGGAGCAAATTGGCCCAATCGTTTTGGTTATATATTTTAATAACAATGTTAATAACAATATCATAACATCATTTTATATTAGTATATTCTCTTGTACGTTTCAAAGCCTGTTGGAAATTATTTCATTTGCTCACTACAATAGCCAGCTCTGAGAAAGAACTGTGGCAGGTAATTGTTATCCCTACTTTATGGATGAAGAAAAAACTGGGATCCAGAATGCTTGACTCTCCTGAAGATGCACAGCTAGAACCTTGGTCTCCAGGATCCTTTGCTGATCCACTTACCATCTTACTATGGACTGGCACTCAGTAGGTACTTTGTGAATATTTAAGTGTCTGTGCAATGTTGAACAGATAGGCTTGAGATTGCTGCCAGGAATTCTGCCCATCAGAATCCACAATGAACTCTCAAAGCTTCCTGGTGATTGGTTGATCTCTAGCATACAAAAGCCACTGCAGGTAGGGTCTAAGGTGGTCCCCAATGATCTCCACCTCCTGGTAGTCACACCCTTGCTTAACCCCCTCCCTTTGAGTATGGGTGAGACCTGTGAATTGCTTCTAACCAATAGAATATGGCAAAGGTGAGGGGGTGTCATTTTCATGGTTATGTTACATAAGATTGTAACTTCCATCTTGCTAGCACTCTCTCTCTCTCTCTCCCTCCCTCTCTCTCTTCACTGGCTTCTCCAGGAACCGCCAACAACCATGTGAGCTAGGGAGTGATTCCTTTCTCAGTCAAACTTTCAAATGAGACTTCAGCTCTGGAAAACACCTTGATCACAACCTTACGAGAAACTGAAGCAGAGGACCCAACTGAGCTGTGCCTGCTTTCTTAACCCACAGAAACAGATATAACAAATGTGTGTTGTACAATTTAAGCCACTATGTTTATGGTAGTTCGTTACAAAGCAATAGATAACTATCCAGCCGCCCTAAAGCTCTCCCAGCAGTCAATACTGTCTTTGGCCTCCTCATCTTTTGTGTAAACACCCAGTGTGGAGGGTGCTGGCTGGGCTGAGTTCTTCCCTGTGCCTTCTCTCTCCTTCTTGACTCAGTGATGGTCAAGGCAATTCCACTTCTTGTCCCTTTTCCTCTTGTCAGTAGAGGGGCAAGCAGGGGGGACCCTCTTTTGTTATCTATAGTTAGCATTTCAGCCTTTCTCCTCTTAATTCCTCTGTCTAGCTCTGGGTTTAGATGAATTAAAAAAATAATAACATTTCTTTGTCCAGGACCACTGAAGCTTTGCTGCAACAAGCAGAGAGCCGAATAGGCTCTGAGGGGATGCAGGGTTGTTTTGTAGGTAGAAGCAGCAAGTCTGGGAGAAGGATGGTAATTAAAAGTGGTCTTCCCAAACGACATGCACTTAATGCACTTGCACCGATGGAGGGGCATTCTGCATTCTGCTGGTCTTGGAGCTAAATGGTCTTAATCAAGGCGTGCTGAGCCCAGAGTTCCTGGATCATTTATTGTCTCCCGCTTATGTAACCTTTCACTGAAACAAATGGCAAAAAACAATATGTTATTTTTGGAGAGGCAATGAGTCTTCTCCACTGCTGAGCGGAGCCACAGTGCGCCGTTAAGGCATTTTATCTGTAGCTTTGCCATAATTCCAACTACCAGTGTTAGACCAGAGGTTCGTGAGGTGTTTTTGAGTGAATCAGAGCTGGATGACGCTATTCTATTTTTCCAGTGGGGCCTAGGGTTGGGAAGTTCTGAAGTAACACTACTGAGTTCCTGCTTTCTCAAAGGACACTAGATTTTTTTTCATAAATGATGATCAGTTCAGTCTAATTTGCAATGCACCAATCTTGGATGAAGACCTTCTCACCATCCAGGGCAAGATGAAGTCAGAGCTGTGGAGTAGGGGGACCTGTCCTAATTCCAGATGTGATCAGAATTGGAAATTGGAAAGGGAACCAGAGTCTCTCTTGTGCTGGGACAACAGTGGCTTCCTATTAGGTTTTGTTGACCCAGCTTTGGGGGGTGCATTTTCAAGAGTGGCACTTTGGTCCCTTGCCAGCTGCAGGCCCCGAGGCACCCGCACGGTGCCTGGCACAGAGCAGGCACCCAGCACATACTTGTTAAATTGAACTTAGCTCTATATGATTTTTTTTTCTAGGATTGGGATCCAGGGAATTGTGAAAACATTTACTAAAAAGCAATGATGTTTTCTGCATGGAATGATGAGTTGAATCTCCTGAGAGGAGAGCAGACAGGCCAGGCTGGATGCAGCAGGAGCCTCTCCCTGGCCACAGTCAACAGCTGGGCAGTGGTGGGGTTAGAGCGGGAAGAATTTGGAGTGAGCCAGCCTGAGTGGGAACCCTGACCCTGCACTGATTGGTGGGCAAGTCACATAAGCCTCTGATTCTGTTTCCTCAATTCTAAAGCAGGGAAAACAGCGCAGGCTCAAGTAGCTCACTGTGCGTCAAGCACCTCTCTAAGCCCTTGACACATATTGAGTCATGTGATTCTTTCATCAAACCTATGAGATGTAAGCATGAAGAATAGAAACACCATTTTTTTGACGTGAGGAAACAAAGGCACAGAAAGGAGAAAGCAGTCATTTAAAGGAAGTGGCATAGCTGGGACCTGAGCACAGGTAGTCTGTGCTCTTAAAAACTATGCCATATCGCTTCTTGATAGTGATGCCTATCCTGGGTGAGGGGAGTCTGCAAGGATCAAACGAGAGACACTGAATGTGCTTAGTAACTGTAGACCGGTGTGCAGACGACAGGAGGCAGCCTGCAAATGGTGGAACATACACCCAGGAAGCCCTGTTGCTGGTGGGCGCTCTGCCTGGGGAGCAGGGCCTCCTACGCAGCCTTCAGTTCCACCCCGTCATCGTCACCAGATCCCTGTGGAAGTGCTTTCTCTCCCTTGGCAACCAAGCTGCCTGCAGGCCTCGACGTTGTTGCTTACCTCTTGGGGATGCTAGCTGGCTCTCCCGCGCGCAAGTCTCTTGCACTGGAAGAGACTTGTTAATGTCAGTAATGGGGATCATGAATCACGCATTAGTTCCACACCACCTCTCTTTCTGGAGCACAGCCATGCTAGCTCCCAGAGAAGGGAGACATACCCAAATGAAGAGTGACATTCTAATTGGGAGAGCGCCGAACCTGCTGCAGTGACTGGGGGCCCAGGAGTCTTGTTAAGGCTGGTGCTTCATGCGTCATCGCTAGCTCACTTGCTATAAATAGGTGATAATCTAAAATTAGTAGAATAAGAGAGAACACGCAGCACTTGGTTAAATAGCAGGCCAGCTGAACGGGGACATGGCCAGTGCCCAAAGGGGTTCCAAGGATTGTATCTATGGCCCCGTGCCTGCTCAACTCTTAAAGAGTTGCTCCCCTCAGTTGAATGGGCGCTGAGAGAAACAACCTCCATGTGCACCACTGAAGGCTGGGGTGCATTCAGGGATGCCAGTTAGCTGCAATTATCAGCTTTCTTACGCGTGTGTGGGTGCATGGTGTGCCTGGTGCGCTGTTTTGAATATTAGTGAAGATGCATGTGTGCTCTGTTTAAGCGAAGACTGACACTAGAAAAAGAGTTTTTCAGAGAAAAGAGAGTCCTCTAGAAGACTTATTCAACAGTGGGATTCCTTTAAGGTTTCTTGATCACAACTTTGCCCTTCCAAATGTGATCTGGCTTAGAAAACTTTATTTTTTATGTGATTTCTAAAGAAACATATTCTTTAGCCTTTTACACAAGTTGTATAACTTAGGGCAAGTTACTTCACCTCTGTGGGCCTTGGTTTCCTTGTCTGTAAAAGGGGGATAATATTACAACACCAACAAATGAGATAATTCTTCTGAAAGAGCCCAGCACAATGCCTGGCACTCAGCAATACTCAGTGACTAATGGTTATTATGGCTGTGTAAAGAGGCAACAACATAACACAAGGCTTTTGGTGTCTGAGAGATGAAGCCTTAAAAGGATGCTGTGTGGGGGGCCGGCCCTGTGGCTGAGTGGTTAGGTTCGCACGCTCTGCTTTGGTGGCCCAGGGTTTCACCAGTTTGGATCCTGGATGTGGACATGGCACCACTCATCAAGCCATGCTGAGGCGGCATCCCACATGCCACAACTGGAAGGACCCAAAACTAAAAATATACAATGACGTACCAGGGGGGGTTTGGGGAGAAAAAGGAAAAACAAAGTCTTTAAAAAAAAAAAAAAAAAAGGATGCTGTGTGGCTCTGAGCTGCCTCTCACCTTCCCAAGGCCCAGGCTTATTGATATTGAAGAGGTCAGGCTGCAGCCTGGGGTCCCTAAACTTTGTTTTGAATCAGGCTTTCCTTGAGAGTTTGTTAAAAATGCAGTTTGACCTCTCATTCCCAGACATTCAGATTCCACAGGTCTGCTGGGCCCAGGAATCTGCATTTTTAATGAGTAGCACTTGCAGGTCCCCCCTCCCCTAACCAGGTGACCAGAAGCAGATGATATGAGGACATACTTGGAGAAACCCTGGTGCCTGATCTAGGTGCCTGACAGGCAACCTGCTCGATCTGTGCTCACAAAGTCCCAGATTCTGTCCCTGGGGGCTTCTGGGGAAAGCTGTTAGTGACACAATGAATAAGAGTCTAATCTGAGACCACTGGAGTAAGCAGGGCTCCCTGGCTCTCCTATCCTCACTTGTTTCCTGTCTCTTAATGCCTTTGGGGACTCCTGCCTCCAAAACTGGCACATAGTAAAGAGTTATGGGATCCCAGGTTCCTCTCTGCCCCCAACCTGCCATGAGGTGGTCTGCAATGCCAACAGGTGATAAGATGACAGGACTTTTTGGAACTGGATTAGGATACATTTATTTATTTAGGAACTGGGTGAGTCCTCACTATTGGGCCTACAGGGCCTGAGCACAGAAGGCTTTCATGGAGACAAAGACCCCCAGTGAGTGCGAAGAAAGGTTCTGAGTGAGGGGGGCCAGGCCCTGCGAAGCCTGCCTCCCAACAATGCCGTCATCCCCAGAAGGGCGTGCTTGGAACATAATGGCTCTAGCTACAAATTCTATTAACTCTAATAGTTGTTCTGTGGTGAATGGATAATGCATTTAGCTGAAATAGACCCAATCAATTTATATGAAACACATAAAACTTTCCCATGGAATTGGCATCTGTTCTTGAATCATAGGAGTGCGTGTGGAAATGGACAGTCAGTCACCCTTACTTCTGGGCACATTAGCTGTGCTATGGGTTAATTAGAGAGATGGGCCAAATAAAGCTCTGGCTCCCTTATGCCATATCCCTTCAGCACTTAGGACCATGAAGCTGGGATGGAGAGGCACCTGGAGACTGTCTACTTCAAACCTTGACTTTTAAAAATAGCAATTTTTCCATCCTTGCCTGTGTTCATGTTAGCTCCTCTCACACGAGCTCCATACAGGGGATGCAAGATATAAAGGACCTGTCCCAGGACCACAGCTTGCTAGTGCAGGCCAGCAAGGGCTGTGCACAGGGGTTCTGACTCCTGGTCCAGTGCTCTTTTCGTGAGCCTATGCATTTTTCATTGTCCTCCACTCTTTGGCAAGAGATGTGTTCTCAGAAAACAGCAAACCAGCTGTCACCAACCAACTCAGAGGCAAGACTGTGGTTTGATGCCAGGGCCCCTTGAGTTGCAGACACTGTGGCTTGGGCCCAAGGTTTGGATTGGTCCTTAGGTAAACTGAGCTGATTCCCTTGCACTCTACTTACACATGTGGGTGTAGGAGAAGGGGAGAGGGATAAGGAAACTGAGGCAGGGCACTGGGACCTGGGGGTCCTGCCTGACCTTACCTGGGCTGTTAGAGACAGAAAGGGTGGCAGAGCCTGCTTACACATCCTCATGTCTAACGTTCATTGCTGCCAGAGAGAGAGACAGAAAGAGAGAGAGAGAGAAAGAGAAAGAGAGAGAGAGTAGGAGAGAGAGAGAAAGAGAGAGGCAGAGAGAGAGAGAGGGGGAGAGAGAGGGGAATAGAGCTCTGCAGTCCCGTGATTGCATTATCCCAACCATGTGGTTAGCGTAATTGTATGTGCAAAGCTGACAAATGTAATTTCCCCAGACTTAATACTTGCCCCATTTTCTCTCTTAGTATCTTCATATGATTAGCTTAAGTGACTCAGAGCCTTCCGAGAATGCTTCCTGAAGCACCTGGATAGGCGTCTCCCTGCCTGGATGCTCCAGGGGCTCAGCTCTGCCCTGTGGGCTGGGGGGTGAGGGAACCATCCTCAGCCACTGTTCAGAGGGTCAGGCCCTCGTCAACAGGCAGACCTGGCTTGGGGGACATGAGGAGTGTTTAGGGAAACTTGGGAGCTTTGTGAGTGACTGTTTTCAGAAGACTCCATGTGGCCTTTGCATTTCTAGGAGTTGCTGTAATGCCTGCCAGGAGAAGAGCTGAAATGCCACCAGCTGCCCTTGTTCCAGCCCAGCAGAAACTGACAGCACTGAACTTTGGGAAGAAAATCTTATTATCTTGTCTTCTCCATCCTTCGTCGGAGGGCTGGAGCTGATCTGTTTACTGGTCACGCAGGGGCCCCTGTCTAGGACGCTCTCCCTGCTCTTTCCCATTTTTAGTGTTGAGCTCTGACTAGACTTGGATACCTAGAAGTAGCTTAGTTGGCTGAAAGAATGTAGACTTCTGGGCCACATCCTGGCCCCTGTCATAGCCACACAATGCTGGGGCTGTGGGAGGTGCCAGGCAAATGTCCGCTGGGTGATTATTTCTGAGTGGGTGTGGCCTTGACCTGGGCTTTCCCATGAGCCTGCTGGACCTCTCCTCATCCAGGAGCCCCCTCCCCACAGCACTTCTCTGGCTGTAGGCATGTTGCTCGGCCTTAACCATTTGTCTATTTGCGGTCTCCGCTCCTAGACCATGAGATCTTTGAGCTTCTAACCTGGGTCTTGTTCTGCTCAGCATCTCTGAGCACTGAACCAGCCACAGGGGAAGTGCACGAGAACTGTGGTTGGGTCTAGATTAAAGCCAGGTGAGGGTGGGCCTCAGCATGGGCCCAGGATCTGGCCTGTTCTCCCTGATCATGAGGCTGAGTCCTGGCCAATGCTGCCTCAAGGGCCCAGTGGACGTTGTCCTGTGAATGATGGGGAAAGGAGGCCCTGCTCCCCCTGCCCCCTATAAATGCTCCCTATGAAGACAAAGACACCCCCACCCTGCTCTGCTAGAGATCTGCAGCAAGGCGGGACTGGGAGATCCCTCAGGATAGGGGAGAGATGCATCCTGCTACTGGAACACAGCAGGAGAAGGGGTGTTGGGAGCCTGCCTCGGCTTCTGCCTCTGCTGAGCTGCTCCCCGATGTGGCAGTGGGTTCCTGGGAAAGCACTGGCTCTTTATTCAGTGCTCTGAAGCCTTTCTGAGGAGCCTACTAAGGCCTCCTGGGGATGTACTGGCTCTGTGTCTTCTTCCCTTTGAGCTGAGGTCACTCTGAAAGGGGGTCTAGAGACAGAATGCTGACCCATAGCCACTTGCCTGTCATGGCTGCTCTGAGGCTGGGGCAGGGCAGGGTGGAGGCCTGTGTTCCAGCCATTGTCATCTTCAGCCTCTCAAGCAGCTACTCGCTTCTAACTTTATTTGGAGGTGGTAGGGGAGCATCTCTGCTTTCGAGCAGCGGTGTGATTTCGTTAGTCTGAGTAGCCATTGGGCAGGCCCTTATTGATTAGACTTTTAGGGACAGTGGGAGTTCTATGGCGATAAACTCGAGAGTCAGGCAGGATGGATGGCTGTTTCCTACATGCTGGCTGCAGGGGAGCTGGCTACCAACATCTGAGAATTGAGCTCAAGCATCAAGCACCCGCCAGTCAACCGATAAGTGTCTCTGAAGCCCCTGCTATGTAATCAGTGCTGGTGGTTAGGTGGGCAGGGGCTTGCCATGATGTTCACTTATCAGGTCCTGAATTTATCATGGGGAGGCAGTGGTTGACCAAGGGCCAGGAAGTAACGGAGGGGAATCGCTGAGGGTGGGAGGGCACACTGAACAATTCACATAGAAGGCTGCCTCCCTCACATTAGACGTTTTCACGGACCACGAGGCTGAGTGGGGAAACAGAGAGAGAGAGCAGCTCTGGAGGCCATTATCCCTCTTGTGTGGAAAAATGAAAAGGTTTTTCTGAGGCTCTGGTTAAGGTGAAGGGAAGAAAGGGGAGAGGCGATGGAAAAAGCAACTCTTTCCCCTGGTTTGGCAGCAGATTAGATCAGGCATGGATAGCGAAGGGATAAGAATTAGTCCTGGGGTGGCTTTTTACGAGGGAGAAAGGAAAAGATTTCTTCAAAGGCTAAGCAAAGCTAATATTTACCTAATAAGTTGACAGTTAATTTAGTGGAGAAGGCATAAGCCTCTACTTTTTTTTATATTTTGCACTAAACAAAGATTTCACATAAGTAGAAATGAGAGATTTGCCATTTATTGTTATTTTAATAAAGAATTATCTTTTAGAGAAAAAAGAGCGTGGGTAGGTGGATTGTGTGCTGTCTACCTTCGTCTCCAGGTTACTCATGTTGGAAGAAGCCTCTCTTGTGCCTGGGTACCAACGCCCACGCACGGGACCCCTTGATTTGCTAGTGTCAGGCCTGGGTGGCCTTAGTCAGCTTCTCTGGGGCTAGGCTCTCAGCCTCTGAGCAAATAACTCCCGAGGAACATCATACTGGGTTTGGAGACTGATTCCAAGGGATTTCCTCCTGGTACAAAGAGGAGCTAAGAAGTCACACCCATGCTTTAGGGTCAGAGGCTGAAGAGGCTGAAGTTTGAAGCAGCAAGAGGCCCCGTGAGAAGTCTTTCAGCTGGGGGATGCTGAATCGAACAGCTTTGGAGGGGAGCCAAGCTTTGGGGGAAATGTGTTGAAACAGAAGCTTTTCGGGCTTTACCCTTGGTGGGGCATCCTGCCTTTGTGTAACAGATAACCTTGGTCTTGGGCCCAACCCTGTTTATGAGGAGAAGAAATCTGAGGGAAGGTTCTCTTCGTTCAGTAAATGGGGAGTGGTTTCAGGGGACTGAGTGGAGGAAAGGCTACCAGCTTGGTTCTTCCCATGGGGATCGGGGCCTGGGTATTCCCCAGGCACAGAGGAGAGCTGTTCCTTTGCACAATTTCCAGAAGCTCCATTTGCCCAGGCAAAAAGAGAACCAAGCAGCTTCCTCTTGGCACCCGATAGCCAGTGGGTAGGTGATGTTCCTTCTAAAGGCTGACTATTTTATTCTTCAAACACATCTCCCCATCCCAATCACAGCACACATCTTTCTTCTGCCTTTGGCAACAAAAAATTACTTTGATCAAATTTGTAAGTTGAACTCTTACCTGTAGGGTCAAAGATGGGGGTCTCTCCTGGTGTATTTTCCCAGGGTTTCGACTCCTTGTTTGAATTTCTTTCAAACAGATTTCTTGATTTGGGTGCTGTATTCTGTGGCATCTTGTCCTCCCCACTGACTGGAATAGAGAAGACACGTGGGCTGAGTTAGATGAGACTCAGTTTAAGGGAGAAAGGTGAGTTTGCCCCAGGGAAAGTGGGAGAGACACTTGGGCTTGGGTTAAGGAGGGATAGTGAGGCCCAGGGTAGTCTGGGTTGGGGACAAGTGCCAGGGAAAGGGTGAACTCACTGGTGAGGTAGCAGTCCAGGCTGATGGAGATATTGTCAAAAGCCACGGTGGCTCTGGATCCTTGTCCCCACCAAGCGACAATCTGCAGCCAGAACCTGTACGTGTGTTAAGAGGAGTGTGTGTGAGGTACAACCTGGGTTGGTCATGTCTTAGGATTCAGCACCCAGCAAACGTGTGCTGATACCTGGCTCATGACTGTAGCTTTTATCAGCCTCACCTAATCTCAGAGCAGCTGCAATAGGGGAGCAGTCACCATCTCCTCCCACTTCTCCAGCAGCAAGCACTTCCCTTTCTGAGGGATGGCTCCATACGTTAATCAAATTTGGAGTTTGGGGCTTGGCTCCAGGACTCCCTGAAACTCTGAGAATACCTCTTTCACCTTCTAGGTGGGCAGAGTAGGCTGAAATGGGCCTGATGTTCAGCTAGTGCTCCCCAGTGGAGTTGAAGTCATTATTAAAACATTGAAATGCTTCTGGCCCAACTGATAAAAAGCCACTGTCCCCAGAGTGTTCCCTTCTTGTTGCCTCAGGCAGCCTGGCTCCTTGCCTGGTGGCCCTGGTTCTCCTCATTATCCAGCAACCAAAAGGATAACCCTCACATGGTAGGGATCTCAAAGATCTATGTCTTGTCCAGCATCAGTTCTGATTGGGGTCGGTCTGTGCAGTGCCTGACTGGTCGTTAAATATTAAATGATTTGAATATGATCCTCAGGGGTATCTGGAACCAACACAGAGTGGGCCATAAGTGTTAACAGTAAAACCCACGGAGACATTGACACTTTCCACCTCTTTCATAGCTTTGGAGGGTCAGGTCCTGGACTGTGGCCAGGGAAGGCTGTAGAGTAGGATAAATAGAAAACATCTTCGGTTCATTTGTTTCCTGAGAAGTCATCCTCCCAGAAGGCTGGATGAATTCCTTACTCCTGGGAGAATTTTTAAAACCTTCCTTTAAAAACCAAACTTTCAGAAAGTCAATCCAGAATGACCTGCAGAAGAGTGTGCAGTCTCTAGTGTGGATGTTAAAACACCCTCAAGAGAGGGAAGCTGTGCCTATCAATTGGTGACTGGATAAACCACATGTGGGATGGCCACATGACGGAATGCTACTCCCTGATAAAAAAGAATGGACCAGGAGGCAGGCCATAAAATGGATGGACCTCCAAAACATTATGCTAAGTTAAAGAAGCCAGACAATAAGTTAAAGACCTCATGATTCCATGTGTATAAATGATTCCATTTATATGAAACGTTTAGAATAGGCAAATCTAGAGTGACAGAAAGCAGATTAGGGGTTGCCTGGGGCTGGGAGTGGGAACAGTATCAACTGTAAAATAGCACAAGAACTCTTTTTGAGGTGATGGAAATATTCTAAAATTGGTTTGTGGTGCTCTTTTCATAGTTCTATAAATTTGGTAGAAGTCATTGACATGTACACCTAAAACAGGTGAATTCTGTGGTATGTAAATTATAGCTTGATAAAACTGTTAGAAAGAAGGAGAGAGAGAGGCAACCTAGACAATAGAGTGTTGGCAGCAAGGGGTAGCAAGAGCAGAAAACAGGAGCGTGGGCAGCAGTAGGAGACTGACGTGCGGAGGAGACAGGGCAGGGAGGGCATAGGAAGCAAAATGTTAAGAAAGGGAGGAAGGGCACATAGGAAAGGAAGATTAAGCAGAAAGAATGTTTGCTCAGAATCTGCAGTGAGGACAGCAAAGCTTTATAGTCAACGAGTGAATTGCCGCAGAGGCTGGAAGTCCCCGTCACGCCCATGAGCACATGACCTCCGATCAACACGTACAAGAGTTAGATGCTGGCTTGGTTACTCCTGGCCAGAGAACAATTGCTGCCTCCTGTGGGGGGAAGACTTGAAATCAAAAGCAAACTTTTATCTAAATAGTACATTTGTGACTGATTATTCTTAACTAAACTACTCAGTAAATCCATCACTGCCTTCACCCATCTTGTGCAATCTGGTCATTCACAAATAATCCTTCCTGTTTGAAAGTCATAATTAGAGGGCCCAAATCTGGTTCAATTCTAAAGAGGAAATGTCTGACTCTGTTGTACCATGGCCAACCCCACTGGTGCCCTTCAGGCCTCACTCCCTACGGTGGGGTCTACATGCCCCCCTTAATCAGGATGGACCAGCAAGGAGGGCTGGTGGTTGGTTGGGCATAGAAGGACGAGTGCCCAGTGGAGAATCCCCAAATATTCCTTCAAGACACCTGGGCACGCTGGTTGAGTGTGTATGAGGGACAGGAAACACAAGAACCTACCCGCTTGTCCAGCCAGCTCTCAGCACTTAGGCATACGCCTCTGAGAGGCGTCTTTCATTATGACCTTGATAAGCATAATGACCTTGATTATGACCTATTGAACTGATTTTCATTCCACACGCACCTATCAAGTATTGGGCCCTATTTTAGGCCTATGGGGGATTCTAAGAGAAATCAGATGAGAATGCTATATTCAAGTTGCTTACTGTCCAACGGAGAGATGAAGGGTATATACATTAGTACAGAATAAGATAGAAGGAGGTAAAAGCTACAGAAGAGATGCAGATAAAATGCTCTGAGAGCTCAGAGGAAGGAGAAGTTCCACCAGGCTGGGGAGATGGGGAGCACTTCACAGGGGAGGTGGTATTTCAGTTGGTTCTGAAGGAAGGAGAGGAATCAGAGATGTGGGTGTGGCAATGGAGAGTGCTGAGGAGAGGGTGTCTCCGGTAGAGGAACTGGAGTGAGGGGTCTGTCAGAGCAGGAACGGACCCCTCTGGCTCTAGTGTGAGGGCTGTGGAAGGAGGTAAGATGGTGAGAGGCATGTGTTGTCACACACCTGCATTGGGGTTTTCCGTGAGTCTTGGCAAATCACAGCCACAGTTTCTCCAGATCTCCATGGGGACACAGTCCACAGATGGGCTCCTGGCTTGAGCCTGTGTAACTTTGGACAAAGTTAGGCCTGGGATTCTCAAGTGGCAAATAGGGGCCTTGATACTGCTGCCTCGTTCTCTTTACAGCCAGGGTTGCCAGGGTTAGGGAGATGCTGTTCCCAGGCAGCAAGAGAACAGGCACTTAGAGCTACTTGGAGATAGTGACTAGAAAGAAATCATGTTCCTGAGTGGAACAGAAGTGGGTAAGGGCCACACAGCCCACCTTTACAGCTCTCTATTCCAGGTCACCATCTCCTAATCTGTCATCCACAGCAGAGGGGCCAGGCCAGGTGCTGATCTTAGTGCTGAACACATGAATGTACCTTCCAGGAGGGCCTGGGGTGCCTGAGCAAGTAAACTACATGTGCATACCTATCGAGTGTGGGGGAGGGGGACAAAAAAACTCCCTGTTTTCTGGTACATGGGCCTTGCAGGGAAGTTGCACGTCTCCCCTCCCCTCTCTGTTCTCCTGCCCCTCTCTCTGCCTTCCTTCTTTATTACTGAAAGATTAGAGCTGCAAAGTTCTCAACCAGCCACGGGGCCTCTTAGCATGGATGGCATGATGCAAGCTGGGGCTGGAATGGTTTCTAAATAGAAGAGTTTCTAAAGTGCTCTGCAAGGCAACGGCAGTGGCAGCTGCTGTTTAAAAGAGTTTGATTGGCACTGGGAATTGCACATATTTTGAGTCAGGAACACTCACAACAATTGGGGAAGACTCAATCAGATGTCGAATCAGATGTAAACATGTAATGCGGCCTCCGTCCACCCAGGAGACCACACTGCCAACCCTTCTCCAAATGCTCCAGGCTCGAGAGGCTGCAGGGAAGGGACAGGGGGGATAAAGAGGGGTCATGCTGGGGTGCGGGGAGGGCAGGGGTGAAGCAGAGGCAGTCTGGGAATGGGGTCCGGGGATGGTAGGTGTTGAGGCAGGGAGGGGACAGAAGAACCAATCTAGGAGTTTCTTTTCTGTGGGAGCACTGACCAGGAGATCAGGTGGCCATCAGGGCCACCCGGATTCAGGCTTCTCTGCTTTGAATGGTACCTGGTTGTGTGTCTTTACCTGAATCTTAGGTGAAGAAGAGATTTCTCCTGGATCTGCTCACTCCCTCCCTGTTGCAGATGGGCAAGACTTCCTCAAAGCTTTCAGAGTCTTTCTGGTCTAATCAATCTCTCCTATTGAGCCACACTAAGTATAGATACAAAGTCACTCTCCAGAGTCAGTCACAGCCTCAGGTCTTGAGTTCTAGTATGTACCAGACAGACTGCTCTGAGATGGAGAGGAAGTTCTAGCATGTAACTGGTGGAATGCTCCGGGTCTGAGGGAAAGTTCTAGCACGTACCAGGTGGACTGCTCTGGGACTGAGGGAAAGTTCTAGCACGTACCAGGTGGATTGCTCTGGGTCTGAGGGAAAGCAAGGCCCATGCCACATTACTGCCACGACTGTAGGGGCCAGGTGGTTCTAAAAAACATGGAGGTTACTCTACTGCCCCTTATCCCAAAGCCTCAGCTCTCTGTGGGGAAAGGAAGCTTGAGCCACCATGGCTAGAAGAGTCTTGCCCTCCCTCTCTGTGGGCAGCCTGGTCAAGGACAAGGGAAGAGCCAGGTCTTTGGGGTTCCTCCAGCTCCCTCACTGATCTGTGCTATTTAAGAACATGGCAGCTGAGCTCCCCTCTTTCTATCCCCTAGCAGTGGAGATTTCACTTCCTGCCCCTCAATAGTTCACACCTGCTCAGCTCTTTTGGTTTCTCCAAAGAAGACACTTTTGATTGCATGGGTTGTTGTTGCTTTTTCTCTTTTTTTCCAGCCGCTGGGGTTTAGAGCTTGTAGCTAAAACAGACTTGGCTAGAGATCTTGGTTGGAGCTTGGCTTTGCATAAAGAATGCACCCCTTGACTCTGTTTTGCTCAGCTTTACAGAGAGGCCTGTTGAAAATTGGCCCTGGGGGGATTCTGGGAGGCGGCCATTGGGGCAGTGGGTCAGGCTTAGAGGGGGCAGCCTTGGAACTGGGTGTCTCCCAGACTCATTGAGCAGATCTCTGCGTAGGATATGCTGATGCTGCTCATGCACAGCTTGGAAAATGCACAATCTCATTCAGGCAACAGACTGTTAATGGACAGTGAATATAATGGCTTATTTGCC
Organism: Equus przewalskii; assembly: GCF_037783145.1. NCBI lineage: Eukaryota > Metazoa > Chordata > Mammalia > Perissodactyla > Equidae > Equus > Equus przewalskii. The sequence goes on along the minus strand of NC_091844.1, from coordinate 66,834,550 downwards.
ACCCTGCCAGCCTTAGGGATTGACAAACCTAATTAAGTTCACTTAATGATTTTAAGTAGCTGACAAAAAGGTATGTGTCTGAATGTGGACTGAGGGAATAGGAACGCTTTGGAGAGAGAGCAAGAAAGAACGGCCAGACTGGGTAAAAGGCATTTAAAGGATGAACAGATTCCTCCATCCACCATTTAGTGGGCTAGGAAGGAGGGAGTGTTCTGCATCCCTTTTCGCAGCTGGGGCTTATCTGGGGTCGGGCTGCTTGGTATAGAACTGGCAGATACTGCCGAGGAAAAATGCTTTCTTCAATTTCTCACTGTGCAGTTGATTTGCTCGGCAAAAATCTTCTAAAATGGACTGTCACAAAGCTCGGGTCGCAGTATGCATTTCTATTAGAATAATGTATGTGATGAAAAAGCCCTGCTGCATCCATCCTATTATCTGCGTAATTGACTTCAGTTACTGATTGAAGAGGAGGGGCCGATGGCCAGCTTTGGGTTCCTGGGACCAGCCTTGGCTGGGATCAACATGGCTAGGGCTGGACATGTGCATCCTGACTCTAGGAGACTTTGGCTCCAGCACAGTAAAATGGGCATGGGCTGGACATTCAAGGCCAGACTCAGCAGTGGGAGCACCCCCTCTCCCTGCTCAGTCTCATCTCAGAAGTAATTTACCATCTCCTGACTTGGTTTCCCCTCTGGGTATAACGACCCCACTGAGCAGTGAGAGGAAGTCAATACAGAGCGATTCCAGGGCTGCCAAGGGCCATAGAGATCTTTTACAATGAACCTGGCTTCTGTGAGGGAGCTTTTTGGGGTGGAATAGGGGAGAAAAGGACATTTCAGTCAGGCTGACCAAGCATGGAGAATAACTCAGACTCTTCAACATTCTCAGTCCCAGACTTCCAGGCATCAGCTCACTTTTGGAGGTTGAGATTAAAGGATATGGTTCCCACATTTGCTCTGCATGCCACCAATGGTTCTGACTTTGCCCCACATGCCACCAATCGGAAAGGTCATCACAGGGATGTCCCACTAGCCTGCAGGTGGGGAGAAGCCCTTCTCCAGCAAGTTCCCGTTCTGCTCTTTCATGCTCTCATTCTGCATCACCTACATGGAGCTCTTCCAAGGTCCCAAGCTTTGAGGGGGAAAGGCCAAGGATGGATCTTGCTTCCTGGAGCCCTGGTCCAGCAGAGGACGTGCCTGTGCACAAAAATACCTGCTCCACAGGCTGGAATGTGTCAAGTGCCCTGAGGGAGGAGAAGTAATCCACTTCCTCTGGTGGGAAGAGGGAGAGGGAGAAGAAGAGAGAGAGAGACAGAGAGAGAGAGAGATGGAGCAAGAGCCTGTGAGCCCGTGAATCTTTTCTTTGGGATGGATGTCCCTGTCAGAGTTACTTAGGCTAGATTATCTCTGGGAGGGTCAGCATAAGAAGAGAGCCAAAGAAGGAAGAGCAGGGACCTCTTGGGAGTATCATCTGACTTGCCAGGTCACACAGGGAGACAGCAGCAGATTTCAAGGTGGGACCTCAGTCCTCTAGCATCCTAGGCCACTTCTTTTACCTTCCCTTGCTGAACTATCGAAATTCTTTAATCTCATTTAGTCTCCTATGTACTCCATGCTACTGGTGAAGTAAAATAAGCCCCTTGGAGCAACTAGGGGCCTGGTGGGCTGTCCAGAGTTAGAAACTGCCTGCATCCATTCTTCCCAGAGAGACTGGGATGTCTGCTCCACCTTTCTTGGGACACACAGACATTTCCAACAGTGGCTTCCTCTGTTGCTGTGCCGGCTTATGGCTTGGAGGGCTGAGATGGTGCCAGAGATGGCGGTACTCCCCATGGTGAGAAGACCCAGGAAAAGGGTGGTTGCTGGTTTCCTTCTCCCCTGACAAAAATATCTTTATGAAGGTGAATTAGTAGCCTTCTCTGTTTGGTGGAGGCTGAGTTTCAAAAGGCAGAGTGGAGTGAAGACTGGGCTATATACTTGGTGGGACTCTGGGCAAGTCACTGAAATTTGTTAGGCGCCATGTTGGTTTTAAAAAATCTATGTCACGAGGGTATTTTCACAGTGGAAGTCTTTCTTTAGCATGGGAGATTCTGGTTGATTGTTCTTGTTTTATATTACATTTTTATTAGGAATCTGTGTTTCTTCAGACAGTATTACAAGTTACATATCTCCCCCTCTGCCTTTGAACAAAGATTATTTGAGCACCTACTGTGAGTCAGGCACTGTGTCTACAGCTGGGAGTATAGGGATGCATAAGACATGGACCTTGGCCTTGAGGAACTCATATTATTCACTGACTAGGGGATTTCCAAAGTCCCTTTTACTTATGCCTCCATAGAGCTAGAATCTACACAACTTGGGAAAATATTGAATCTGGGTAGTGAGAGAAGAAGTCAAGAAAGACTTTGAAGAACTGAGTGCCAGGAGAATGGTAGAGCCATGGACAGAAGAATCACTCAGGAGTGAGGTGTTGTGGTGGGGTCATGTTGAAGGTGTGGGCAGGATGCCAATCAGGCAGCTGGAAAAGCAGGTATGGAACTTGGGTGGAAACAAAGACTATGAGTCATCTGCATGGAGGTGAGGGTAGAGGCCATGAACATCAATGAGGTTCTTGGAGAATAGCAAATATGGAATTAGATTCTGCTGTGCTTCAAATGTCAGAAGCCCAGTTATCCCCTAATTCTAGTCTTCATGCCTGGGGAGAGAAGGAGCTGAGAATGCAGAGCTACATTTTCAGAGGCACTAAGAGTTATGAAAAACATATGCACCTGTTAACTTGTAAACTGAGCTATGGATATTACCAAGAAAATCTGGAGCAGATCTGAACACGCTGTTATTCTAAAGGTGTTCACTTATTGCCTTTTTGAGTGACTACTTCTTGAACCAGGCTCACAGGCCGTATCTGTCTCACTGCTTTGCACTCTTGATTGTGGAAGCTTAGCAATCAAAAGCAACAACTTGTCCCTAACATCACAGTAAATCAGTGTTAGAAACAGGATTTAAAGCTCAGAATTGCTAATCTACTCCTTGCTCCAATGATCTGGGATATTTTCTGAGAAAGAAACAGGGCCAGATCCTTCCAGAGTTATGAATGTTTGATTTGTATATATCAATGCTTGGTTGCACATTGTATTGCTGAACCACCAGCCATGTCTCTCCCCCTCTTTTCAGAGGGCTGACCTAAAATTAAGGCTGTCCTGGGCCAATAGTGTCATTTGGAAGGCAGCAGCAGAAGGGGCCTCTTCTCCTTCAGTTCCTCTTCCCTCTTTCTGAGCTCCACTTTGAGGCTGAGATCATTTCACATTCGGTTCCTTACAAGAGCCTCTAACAGTCTCCTTGCTCTGGTTTCCTCCAGCCCATCTCTATGCTCAATGGCTCTCTATTCCCCAGAGCTCAGAGTCCAAAATACTTGGCCTAATATCCACATTCACCCCAAGGAGATTGCTCAGGATTCTCTGATACAACCTTGAACCCACATATAACATTCCTGTCTCTAAGCCTCTGCTCATCCTGATGACCCTCTCTGGAATGCCTGTGTCTCGTTCCCATTTCCTTGAGACTTAAATTTTCCTCGAGGTCCATCTTATAATAATCTCATTTTCTCCGTGAAGGCTCCCCTGACACATGGAGATCACTGCGCCGTCAGAACACCAGCCATGCTCTGTGGCACCCTGCACAAGGCTCCACGTGTTACTGTTTGCCTCTCAATGCATATGCTTTTTGTCACCCCCCCCAAGTATGTAAGCCTGGGACCCAGCAAGAGGCTGGGTCATACAACCCTTTCCATCCTCTGTACTTGACTGGGGCTTAGTATATGTTTGCTGACAATATGACAGCCAATGACACTTCTCCAGTCACTTGATTCCCTGTCTTGCCCATAAGACATGTGCATCTGACATTTTATGCCAGTGACTTCTAAACGTGGTCAAACATCAAAATCATTTAAGAACCTTAAGTTCATTAAGGTTAAGGAACTTTTAAAAAAATATACATTCCCAGGCCCAATATGTGATCTATTGAATTAGAAACTCTGTGCATGGGGCCCAGACTCTGCATTAAAAAAAAGTTTTCCAGGTGATCATAATGTTCAGCCAAGTTTGTAAACCATTATCTTATGCTGTCTACTAGTTTTAAGCCTTTTCAAAATACTTTTTTCTGTTAATTTACATTTTTGGTTTTAGAAAATTTAGTGAGAGAAATTGTGGGGTGATTTCTGTCAAAAGGTGAGGTTTTGCTACATCCTAAAGTTTGGGGAATGAAACATTCATACCTTAGAATAGATCCTGGAATTGATTTCAGCCTTGAATTATGAAGGTTCTTGGAGAAGACTGATCAATGCTCAGAGTAGCTAAATAAGGAATCAGTATTCTCAAGTGACACTCTGATATATGCCCAGAGATGGAGGTTGTATTCCTTGGCTTATTCCATGACATAGCATATTTTTTTTTTCATCAAACTCATTTCCCCTTCTTCTGGGCACACAGCTAGACGACATTCACCAATATCCCTTGCAGTTAAGTATGGCCATGTGAGTTCTAGCCAATGGAAAGTGAGCTGAAGTGATAATTCATAAAAATTTTCCTATGTGAGAGTCCCTATGCTCTTTCCCCACTGGCTGTCTGAATGCAAAGGATTATAAAATTGAAGAAAAGAGTAGAGCCACAGGGAGAAGGAGTCTGGATCCCTGAATGACCAGATGGAAGGCCACCCACCAACTAGCACGTTCACTTTGGATTTCACATGAGCAAGAAATACATTTCTTTTTGTACAGCCCTGAGAATTGGAGGTTTAATGTTACTTTGGGTAGTGTTACCCCAACTAATTTATCACATAGCACAAGCCTAGTTACTCAGGTTGTTCAACACACCTGATGTGGTTGGGTTGATAACTAACCCACTCCTGGGGATGGGGTGATGCGTAAAGCTAGCCCTTGGCTGGCTGTAGCCAATGTGAGGTACCCTTCTCTCACATTACAGCCTTCCCCACTGCACACTCAGCACCACTCTAGGATTAAGGACACGCCTGAGTGAGGCAGAATGGACTTAAGGACCATGGTCTAGTGCTCTGGGATGCTAGATTCCTGCCTCCCTCTGGGAAAGTAAGGAGAGCAAAGCCAAGTTTCTTGCAAAGGGCTTTGAGCTTGATGGGTTTAGTTAGTGCAATTCACTCTGCTTGGCATAAAATTGCCCTGGAGCCCATCATTTTCTCTCAGTTCAAAGAACTGATTCAGCCTAATGTTAATAAGCATGTCGAGGCCCAGCCCCAGCAGCATCAGGAAGCGACAGAGCTGGGTAGGGGGAAGAGCACCTTCTGTTTTCTTCACCCGCCGTGAGGAGGGCCCTGGAAGGGCTACCTTTTACCGGCGTTAATGGGCTCAGGGCAGTCAGACTCACCTCAGGAGGGGTAGGGACCACCCTGGAAAGTAGAGCCTTGAGATTTTCCCCTGCCCTCTGCTTCCACTTCCGACTTTGGAACCTGTGGGGATGCTCCAGAGTGAGTCCCTGCTGCGTGTTTGTTGATAGTGAGAGAATGAACAAACGCAGACCCATCCAGAGCAACAGTCATTGCCCTCTGCTTCTGTTGGCATGGGCATATTTGGTGAGGGAGAACCCCAAGCTGACTACTCGAGAGGTGCCTGTTTGGACGTGAGGAGCCCCACCAGCTGTGGCTTTACTGGGCCTCATGCTGTTCTTCCTCTCTGTGCCTCCCTCTAACCCCCAGCCCTTACTGCCCTGTGATGCAACAGTCTTGTTTTGCTGCCAGCCTCCCCTAATAGATGACGTTTCTAGGGGGCTGGGGCTGTATTGCTTTTCAAGTAAGCCCATCACCTGGCACTGAGTAGGACAGTCAGTGTTGGCTGGATAAATGAACACATAATAGCTGGATGACTTTGGAGGTTAGTATCATTTCACACTTGAGCATCTTCACAGAGTGCTCTCTGGTGAAGTGGAAGGAGATGAAGCAGGAGCTCTAAGGAGGAGCCTCTACGTTTAACTACCTGTAGGACCTTGATTTAACCCCTCTCTGCCTGTCTTCTCAATTGGGGATGACACCTGCCCTAGCTACCCAGAGGTGTAGCACGGAGTGGGCACCTCACATTGTGAAGGAGTCAAGCACCGGGAAAGGGAGGTTCATGGCTGCTGAGGGTGGGGAGAACCCAGGGACAGAGTGTGGGGAGGTTCAGGAGCTGCTGTAACAGTCAGAGCACCCTGTCCAGCAGAGGAGCAGCAGGCGCTTGATTGCAGGGGCTTGTAGGGTGTGACATACACTCCTCCCAGGCATCCCTCCTCCCTGGGTAAGGACAGGTGGAGACAAAGCAGTTACAAATGGAAACTTCTGGAGAAGGGGAGGCAGGCAGAAGGCAAAGAATGCATGAGGGGCCTGACCCCCTGCCGACTTCTTCTAGGGACAGGAGGAGCTACTGTATGACCTGGATTTTCTGTGTCAGTCCTTAGGGAAGTGAACTTCACTCTCGACTAAAGCATGATTTGTTAAATGTATAACTAGATGTGTTTTATTTTTGTGCTTTTTTTAGACATAGAACATTAATATGTTTTCAAATAAAAGATGCCTATCAGAACCTATTCTCTAGTTTTGGAGTAGAGATAGTCAAAGGTATACTAGAGTGGTGACCTGCAAAGGCATGTGGAGGGGACCATTGCGCCCTGTGAGGAAAAGGGAAGACTCTCCCTGTGCCAGTGATACTGCCTGGCTGCAGGTGAGAGAGAAGGGGGGTAGGGTGGGGCTGGGTGGGGAGTGGTCTTTAGCAGAAGCTGGTGGTGGCGAATTAAGATGACGGATTCTAGGGGGTGGATGAAGCAAAGAAAAAAACAGTAAAGTAACTCAAAATGATTAAGAGCTGTGGCCTAAAAAACATACAAACCCAAAATATTTTGTTATAACAATGGCTACCATTTATCAAGTTGTCTACTGCATGCCAAGCACTGTGCATTCATTTCCTCAGGCATGTACATGGGAAGCAGACTAGCCTGAGGGTTAAGGGAAAATTATTTCACCTCTTTAGACCTCAGATTACTCTCATTAAAAAGGGGATTAATTATAGTGCCTACCCCAAGGGAGCTGTTTTAAGGATGAAATGAGATAATGCATGTTAAGTACTTGTTGTAGTGACTGGCATGCAGTTAAGTACTCAACAAATGCTCTAATCATCATCATTCACAACTCTTCCCATGGCTCTATGAGGAGTTGGGATTCAACTTACAAAAATCTTAATGGAACACAACTTTTTCATGCATGTGTCTAGGCCTGGAAACTAAGGTTCATTGAAAATTTCTGGATTTCCACTCACTGGAATTTACTACTTTTCTACTCAGGTAAGAATAAGTAATGAAAATGTTTCTCTAATGCCTTTCTCATCACAGAAAGATGCTACACAAAGGAAGGGTATTGTTATTGATAGGAACCCATATAAAATGCAAATTCTGAGGATGAGAAACAAGAATGGCATAGAAGAAAAATCTTGGGTCTGTGGAGCTTCTGGTCTAAGTACATGAAGACATAACTCTGAGTTTAACCAATCCCACTTGAAAGATGCACTTGTGAAACACACTACTTGTCGTTTAGGACAAAGCATGCAAAGGAAACAGGGAATCTAAATATCTCTAGAGGGAATATTTTTTCTTGTTAGACTATGTATATAGTGAACAGCTAAAAGCCTTTATAATGATAATGCTGGGGAATGGAGCCTACACACATGCGATAAGTTATGTACTTTCTATTTGGCTGTACAATTGCAGTGATTTGTGGGACACAATTTGACCCATGATGTTTCCAAATCCATCTCATAATGAGTTGAACTTAGCACTCGTGTCTACTCTGTAAGCATGTCAAAGCTTTGGATGGTCTGGGAACACTGTGCTTAATTTAGCAGGATATGTGATTATAAAAAGGAAGACTCGGGGTATGTCCCTGCAAAAGACCAACATTTAGAATAATCGGGGAGAACTTACCTTTCATCCATTTTGAGAAAGGTAGAATTAATTCTGACAGAAAAAGTACCAATTGAATGGAGGGGGAGGAGCGGATGAAGTGGGGCGAGAATGAAGAAAGCTAGTTATATGAGGTGGATGTAAACTAACGAGATGACTTTTAAGCACACGTCAAGCCAATGTTTGAAGTGGTGCTGTCCTTCAAAATTACTTTGAGAGCACATATCTGTATTCCAGGGATGTTGCCACTGCTCAAAACATCTTGGGCACTGCTCCTGGAGATGTTTCCTGTTACCCTTTATAGTGTGGCTGTACAGTTAATATCATTTCATAATGATGACAGACTATGGCATTATTTCTATCACTTTTCCTGTTTGTAAATGTGCAGAAGAAATATCATTCCATGGATCAATGTCTCCCTGTCATCAGCCTTTATATACCTGTGGTATATTCTCTGAGCCTTCGCAGAAGGACTACTGTGTGGTGGGAGCAATCTGAATATAGCTCTTTGCTCTCAAGTGTCCAGCTCTTCATCTTCCTACTCACAAGGACCAAGGCACACAATTAAGATCAAAGTCTTTCTTATAAAGTGATTCTGACAGGACAGTGACCAGAGACAAAGAAAGCACAGGTGCCAGGCAAATCTCTAAAGGGAATTCCTTGTCACAAGAGTGACAAATGCTGTTTGGGTTCATCTTATGGGACACAGGTGTTGCTTTGATGTACAGAACACTTCGCAGTAGTATTTATCATAATGTGATTTTATCTGTTTTGTTAGACACAGGTTGAACAGAGGAGAAATGTTAGATAGATTCCAACAAGTGAAACTCTCAATTACTTCAGCTGGAATTTGGAAATATATGCAATTTCCATCAGTTCATCATTCTGTCAACACATATTTATTGGACATACTATGTGTTAGGCATGGTACTAAATGTTCAGGTAATAGTGATATATGATAGATCTGATCCCTGCCTTGTTGGTGTGTATATTCAGATATTTAAAAAACAGGTAGTAAAGAGTGGCAAGTTATTACAGGGATGTTTCAAGAGCCATGAGACTGTGTTGTGGGAATATATAGTCTGGGGGTCTGGAGAGGTTTCTTCAAAAAGTGAAAGAAGAGTGGTAGAGATGAAAAGTACAAGGAGAACATTTCAGGTGGAGACAATGGCAGGTGCAAAAGCCTGGAAGTAAGGATTTAGCACGGTACAGCTGAGTTGAAGGAAGGTCAGTGAGGTTACTGGGTAGAATAATAGAGGAATAATGATATGAAAAGGGGCTGGTGAAGTTAGGGTTGGACAGACCACACATGGCCTAAATAAAGGTCTTATTAAAGGAGTTTGAAAGGCACCCTAAAACCCCACAGGAAGCCATGAAAGTATTTTTAAAATGGGAAAATGATTATATTTACATTTCAAGAATTTTATTCTAGCTGCCTTGTGTAGACTGGACTGGGCGGGGACAAAAAATGGAGGCAAAGAGACAAGTTGGGAGATCCCTGCCATATGCAGGCAAGAGTAAATGACTTAGGCTAGTTTCATGTAATGCCCAGGGGCTATGACCAGTGTCTAGAGCCTGGGAGAACCTTAGGGCCAACCTGTAAGCCCTAATGAAGTTGCTTTTAAAAACTTGGTAATGTGTGGAGGTTGGGTAAGCTGGGAGCAGAGGTGATTTGGAACATCACAGGGAATAAAGTTCCTGCCTCTTCCAGGTCCACGGTTGGGGAGCTGTCCAGGAGGCGGGTGCTGAAGTGCTGAAGCCAGGACCTGCCTAAGGAAGCTTCATGGGATGTGGGCAGGTGGTGCAAGGTGCTAAAGCCTACCTCAGGGTCAGGAGGAAGGGAGTTGGTCTTTCTTTGTCTTTTATCCATTTCCTTTTTCTCTTTCCCTTATTTATTTCCTTCCTCTACCTTCTCTCTTCTCCCATTTTCATTTTCTGGCAATCTGGGCAGCTATAGCTCACTCTCCCTGGAAGAAAGAGGGAAGAGTGTGCCTCTTGCTCCTCCTCCATCAGTGACTTCACTTTATAAGAAGTCTACAGAGTATTGATGATAGCAAACTCATAAGAATCCTCACTCCATCTTAGGGTTGGATGACTGGTTGTTATTGTTAAATTGGCCATCCCAGCCTCTTCTGAGGCATTAGGTGGGAAGATATTGTTATTACACATTATAGATATTATTAGTAGTTATTACTCACTAAGCATTTACTGCGGGCCAGGCAGTTCACCAAACACTTTACTTCCCCAAGCTGCTAAGAGGTAGACTTTATTATGTTTGTTTTATAAATATGGCTTGACTTAGAAGATCAGTGGTTGTGATTTGTGCTATTTATTCAATAAATTATCTAAGGCTATATAACTGAGACATGAGGATGGAGAATGTGGGAAATAAGATTTATTAATATCTGCTATAAATAGATGCTTCTGATAGTCATTTTATTTAGTCTCATAACAATCCTGTGAAATCATACTGTTAGAGTCATTTTACAGATGCAGATGCTGAGGCTCAGAGAGGTTCAGCAATTGGCTGAGGTCACACAATTAGTAAGTGGCTGAGCCAGTTTTTAAACTTGATACTCTATGATTCTAAAGTCTATGCTCTGTTGTCCACAGTGCTACTTTAGTTTTATGGGCCAGTTATATCTACAGTCTAGTTGGATTTTAGCAAGGGAAAACTGCTGTGCCTCATTCTCCTGCAGTTCCATTTACCTCTGGGTCTTGAGGCCTCCTATATTGTCTCGATTCTGAGGGGGCATCTTCCCACGTCAGAGCATAGCAGTGGTGTGCAGGCTTCCAGTGAATGGGTGCATCTGTGTGTTCTGTAATTGCACACTTATTAGGTCATAAGGTATCATCAGACCAAACTTGCCTTTGTCTGAATCCCCATTGGACAGTTTGGTCTCAGTATCAATATTGGATATATCAGTCTGGTAAACAGCCTTTAACAGGAAGGAGGGAAGCCGAGAACAAAGTCTCCTTCCAAATGAAACTCTAGCAGATGGGAGTGAACAGAGTCAACACCTTAGTTGCTTTAAATCCCCTGGAGTGGCTACAAAAGAGAGAGGATTTGCTGGAGTGAGGAGAAAAAATCCCTTTGATTCATCCACATTAATTTAGCATCTCCCAGGAGGGAGGGCTCTGGCATCACCTTTTGTTCTCCATCCCCCGCACACAGCCTCCACAATCCCAAAGGACAAAGACTAGTCTATGGTGGGGAGCGCCTACACTGCCCCTTCCTTCACTTTAATTAAATCCATTTGTCCTGGGGGCAGCACTGAGGCTCAGCATGTCCCAGGGCTTTGATCTTTAACCCACACACATCTGAAGGAGTGGGAAGCCAGTGCCCAGAGTGAGGACAATGGTTTCTTCCTATGACAGCACAGCTCGAGTTATGAGCTCTTGAAAACAGCAGACTCTCTGAAGTTTAGGTGAAGAATCTTAGACCTAGCTTTATATTACAAAGCTGTGTGCCAATTGAAATACCCTCCTCCTTGACTTAAGCCCTTTGCCCTCACTTTTTGAAGGTGGATCCACCAGGATGGCAATTTGAATTTGTTTTAGCAGTTTAATGCAGAGGCTTCTCTGGATTATGGGGTTTGACATTTAGCCCCTTCCAGATCCACTTATTTACCCCCTTTATAGAAATGACCCTCCTCCCACCTCCAGCCCTTTTGGTCTGGAACAGATCATCACCAACCATCTAGGGTTCAGCATGACACAGCAGAGTGTCACATGAGCTGCTGTGCTGGGCCAACTTTACTCAAGCACTGCTTGCTCAAGGCTGACTGCAGGTGGCAGACTGGTGCCATCCTGGGAGACAAGTGGCAGCTGAACTCAGCGGTTACTGCTTTATATCAGAGCCACATGGAGTTAATGATCTTCTAATCCAACCCTCTCAGTGTAAAGATGAGGAAACTGATGCCCAGAGAAGTTCAAGGTCACAAAGGTCATTAGTGATAGAACCCAAATAGGAAGCAGGGCCTCTGGTAGAAGTACTCCTCTGTTTACTGAAGAATTTGTCATCCATCTCATCCACCTGCCTCAGAGACCTGACTCCACAGAGAACTGGACTTGGACTGGCCTGAGCGTCAGTCCTCACTCTGATAGCAACTTGCTGGTGCTTCATCTCTTTGGTTCTCAGCAGATAAGGACATTGTAAAAGGGCAGAAATAGCGAACATGATAAGGCATGTCCTACCTACGTTGCTGGTTCTGTTGTGGTTAATAAGGAATAAATAAGATGTCAAATGGGAAAGCAAGGTAAAAGTCCATTAAGAGAAAGTGCTATAAACATAGGAAGGCTGATTATTATTTGGGAGTAATATGAGTTGTTCAATTTTGTTTTTTCCTACAGACACTGGAGGCAGCCAATCAGGCCAGGCCAGAGATGCAAGAAATGAATGCTCATTAGCATAGAAATCCCTTGGAGAAACTCAGTGATCCCTGTAAGTCTGCAGAAAGTGTGTGTGTGTGTGTGTGGTCTGTGTGTGTGGTGTAGGTGGGTGCTTGTGCATGCATGCACGTGTGTGTGCACATTTGTATGTGTGCACATCTGGATGTGTGTCTTGGGTAGAGGGGACACGGGGAGGGAAGCCATGGACCCCTTCTGCATTTTGGCTGATAGAGGAAAAGGGAGTGATGGGGATGGGTAGAGACCCACCTGTCGGCCACATCCAGGAGAGGTAGCACCGTCCACTGCCACAGGCTCAAGCCTTCATTGGTGGCCACATGCCAGACCATCCTGCTTTGCTCCTTCCCAGTTTTGTTTTCCACCAGCACCAAGGAGACGTTTCCCTGCAAGACTCCACGGATGAGCCAGGACATTCGGAGCTGCAAGGGAGAGAAGAGCCCAAAGGACAAGGTGTTAATGTTGAAAGGAAATCTTAGGTGTCCTTCCTGGAATTCTCAGCTGAAGCCTACAGGATTTTGCTGGAGACTCAGCTGAGGTTTGCTCAGTGAGGAGAGCTGGACACCCACTGCCTGATCTCGCTCACTGTCTCCCAAAATGGCTTTCATTAAGGTTCAAAGAGCTGTGAGGGGCAACTGATGGCCAGTTTCGGAACTTTGTTCAGATTGATATCATCATCCTAAATTTCACAAGATTCTGCCTCTGAGGTGAGATCAAGATCAAGATCTCAAGATACCCTGAGGGTTATTAAATGAACTTCCTAAAGAGGACCCAAAGATTCTTTTCTGTGGCTCCAATTCACTTTGTGACTCAATTTCTTTCAGTGATTTAAGTGTCATAGATTTTTATTCCTTCCCCAAAGACTGTAATAATTTCATTTGAATGGTACCATGTTATATGTTAGTTAACTGGAGACCTTATGACTTGATACCTATAGCCACTGGTAAGCAAAGGTGAGACAAAAATCTACATATCAAGATCTTTTAACAAGGTTATCTTTCAGAATGAAGATGCCCACTTTGCCAAAAGGAAGCCACAACTATATATTTCCATTGTGTCTTTTTGGTTTTTAAGATTGGCACCTGCACTAACATCTGTTGCCTATCTTCTTCTTTTTTCTCCTTCTTCTTCTTCTCCCCAAAGCCCCCCAGTACATAGTTGTATATTCTAGTTGTAGGTCCTTCTGGCTCTGCTATGTGGGACGCCACCTCAGCATGGCTTGATGAGCAGTGCTGGGTCCGCGCCTAGGATCCCAACCAGCGAAACCCTGGGCCGCTGAAGCAGAGCTCATGAACTTAACCACTTGGCCATGGGGCCGGCCCTGTCATTATGTCTTTATTAAAGGCTTCTTTGTCACTGTTCCCTGGACATATGAAAGGCAATCGTAGCTAATATTTCTAAGAAAGTTGAGTATGATTATGCTCAGAGGTAGTATATACTATAAACAGGGCCTCTGGTCTTTGTGTTGAAAATAATAGAGGTTGTATGTTTGATAGAAACAATCAATAAACAACATTTAAAACTTAGGACAACTACAGCATATCATTGCTCCAAATATTCCTGTTCAGATCCTGTAGTAAAAAACGGCTATTGTAGAGAGGAAGGTAAAATATGTCCTGTGGTAAGCTGGAGTTTTCATTAGCTATGGTGTCCCTTTTTCTTTGATTCTCATTGTTTGAAGACATGCTTCTCTGTAAATTCCTGCTTCTTTGTCTTCTACTTCCTGAGCTCATGGTTGCCTCACAATTTGATCAGAGAGGTTATGTACCGTGAGGTGCTGAAGCCAACGGCTTCCCACTCTGTTGCATATAACCCCTTCACTACAAGGCCACACCTACGTTGGGGTGCCCAGGTGCTGTTCTACTTCTGAGAGCCTGAGTCAGGTAAGCCTGGTCTATAACCATAAACCTCTTCGCTTACACCTTTCCTATTTCCAAATCCACTGTAGCGATTACTTGTCTCCATTGAGAACTCCTAGGATAATTTAACAAAGCTGTTGACTTTTTTCTGGTCCCATTTGGCTTTCTTGTGCTGTCTGGATGCCATGACTGGAAATTTTAATCCTACTCTTGCTAACTAAACCCTCTCAGGCCTCAGCCCAGGCGTTACAGTGCCCAGCTTGGGATAACGCTCACCACATGCTTTCTCTTCTTTTGCTCTTTGGACACAGAATGTTGTTGATTTGGATGCCGTGAAACATTCCGTGAAATGTTGAACCTCAGTGCCCTGGACAGTTGGTGGTACTTATTCATCCACTGTTGATTTCCACAGTTGATTTCTGAACACACATAGCACAATAGGTGTTTCAAACTCTTCCTCAAACACTGATGCTGTCACCTCCTGGTCCCCAAATCCTGATCCATTATTTTGATTCCTACTTTACTGACAAAGATTTACTCTATCAGGTGCAATCTCCTTCAGCCTCTTTTCTTTTTTTCTTTTCTTTTGCAGCATAAGTGTCTATTTACCCAGCTTCTCTCTTCATTTCCTGTCTTAGAGGAAGACGTATCCTTCATCTTCTTCTGTGTTAACCTCTTCTCATTTCACCTCCCCTTAGTCCTTGCTCTCAGTAATTGTCCCTCCTTTCTCCAGCACCTTCAGAGTCTCTCTACCTTCTGGCTCTTCTGTCTAAAAATAAGATCAGGTTTCACCTATCCTGGAAAAATATCCTTTATTTGATCCTGTCAGCTCCTCTGGCTTGCCACCTATTTCTGTACCTCCATTCAGATGTGAACATCTTGGCTAACTGGTATGTAACTGCTGCTTCTATTTCCTTGGCCCTCCTTCTCTCTTTAATTTCTTTCAACCTGATTTCTATCCTCCTTAGTAACAAAGCAGTACTCACTATGTCTTTTATAACTTACTCTTTGAGCTCTTTCCACAGCCTCCTAAAGTGCGTCTCCCTCTCCACTCTTTCTCCCTTCTACACTCTTTTGTCTATTTCTGTCATGTTTTCCTGTTTTTCACTGCCGTCTGTGAGTCTTCAATAGTTTTTCACTCTCTATCAATTAAAATCATGGTGTTCGCATTCCTCTATAATGTAAGCAAATCAGCTTTTTAGGCATTCAATGAATATTTATCCAGTACTTATGCTGATCCACATGTATCCTCCATTCTAGAATGGTCTAAGAGCTCTAGAGTCAGAGAGATCTACATTCAAAACCTATTCTTGCCCCTTTGGTCATTTTGAAGCTCAGTTCTCTATTCTCTAAGATGGGAATAGTTTTATCTATCTTATAAGATTATAGTATAATTAAAGGAAATAATAAATAAAGCAACAAAGTATTAAAAAGGAATTTTGGCTAAAACTCTGTTAGAATAGAAACTGCATTTAAAAGGGAAGCCTGAGAACACAATGATGCAGGACTTTCAAGAGAGGTAGATGAAAATGAGTTACATAATTCTTAATTCCTCAACTACACTTTGGAAATAAAAAAGTTGGTGGTTGACTATTAGGAGAGAGTTTTTGGAATGTACTTTTGGTATATCATGGGTTCTACCTCACTTCACCCTCCTGCAAAGAAGGTTCCCTCTCCATCCCAAGTCAAGAGTAGTGTTAGTGATACTACACTGAGCACTTGAAATTTACTCCCATTTTGGGTGAGCACAGTGGATTAGTGTCCGTCTCATAACTGGAAAATCTGAAGTATGAACAAGTGGCTGGTTAGCTGGTCTGATGGCGGAACAAAGGTGAAGTGGCAGTATTGAGTAGCCTGTACTCTCAGAGTTTGCTGGGGCAAAAATGCCTGAGCGTTGCACATAGACTAGAGTGAGCTATATATGAGGGAGTCCATGTAGATCATTTTAGATCTTGTCCTAGAGGGCTGCTTGGAGGAGTAAATAGAACTCAGCAGAAAGAAGCTGCAGGTACCTCAAGGTGCTCGAGGGCAGAGAAAGGAGTAAGTGACCACCTGGAATGGAGATACGTATATCCTAGTCAAGATAAAAGATTCCCAGCCATAGTGGAGGGGGTGGGGAGAAAGGTAGATCTCCAAAGAGCCTACAAAAGTGTCTCCTGTGAGAGATATTAAGCCTTAAACATTTGTCACATCCAGAAAATACCAAAGCCAGGTCACCACAACAGTCCTGGTCAAGAAAGAACTCTCCTGCACTCCTTACCTCTTCTCCCTCTATGTACTTAAGAACTTGAAGGGTCAGAAGTTAGCAAGACAAGAAGAAGAGAAGAGTTGAGTGAAGGAGGAGAGAGATCAATGACCAGTCTTTTCTTGATTTCAGGCAATAGGGCCAAATGTGGTAGGTGGAGGGGAGGGAAAGAAGCCCTAACTTTAAAGCAAGATTGATGTTTTGACTGGATGGGCATTTTGATTTCTACATAAGCCTTTATTTTATGTTTTGAAGTGACTGAAGAACTGTCTATACTACCTTAGAGCAACCAGATAAGTAGTGAGGTCTGCCAGAGTTCTCACCCAGTCGTCCACACATGGGGGCTCAATGAATATTGGTTCCTCAACTCCCTCATACCAGTCCACATGCCAGTTTTGCACCTGCCATGAATTTTTCTTCTTCTGTGCTTTTGATCTTTCCATTTCCTCTACGTGCTCTTTCCTTCCTGACACTTAAAAAAGTTAAATCCATTTTCTTTCTAAGGAGCCATTTCTAATCATTTAGCTCAGAAATGACCTCTCCCTCCTCTGAAATCTTATAACTGATGCTATTGGGACCACCACAGGGCACAGCTATGCTGCCTTATCTTCCCTCCATACTCTCTATCCCCCTTGGATTATAAGTTCCTTCAAGGCAGAGACTGTCTTGTTCATCTTGAATTCACAGTGGTAGTCAAGGGAGGGCACAGGCTGGGAGCCGATCAATATCAGAAGGAATCAAAATGTATCCGTATACAAGAAGACTCTCCTGTCTTACCAGGTCCCCCTCTTAGGGACAGAAATCAACTTTCCATCCTGTGAAGCTCCTTAGCACTTTCTTGCATTCTAGGGGTCAGTTTACAGGAAAGAGGAGAGGATCCAACCGCTTTGCAGCCAACTGGCTATAGTCAAAACTGCCCAGTTCTCAGCTGCTCTTAGGAAACTTTCAGTTTGAAGTAGAGTCTGCTAGCGGCTTAAGCATGTTGCTGAGATGTAGCCCTGTGATATCAATGCTGGGGCCATTGGCCAGCCAACTACTGAGCTTTCTCCATCTTCCTGTACTATGTTTTAGGACAATTGGCCTGGGCAAGAGAGAACTGGGCTGGCTGCCAAGGGATGGTGCCAAGAATGGCATCCTTAGCTCCTGAGGTGGTCCACCAGGATCCCTCTTGGTATCAGTCCTTGAGGGAGATGATCATCCATTCATTCAATGAATATTTACTGCCTGTCTACTATGTGCTGCACATTATGCATATCTTCCCTGCCTTCATGGACCTTATCACCTAGTTGGGAAATTTGAATTTAAATGAGTAATTGTAATTGTGCTGAGTGTAGCAAAAGAGGAAGTAACTGGAGCTACCTGACAGTGAAGACATAATACACAAGACAGCCGAAACACTTGACATTGACAGTCAGGACTTGGGTCAAATTGGCCACTTGACCCAACGGTTCAAAGCTATGGATAAAGAGAAGAATTAAAAATTTGAATTTCCTTTCACCTTATAATACCACCACCTATGTTTATAGCAGAAAACATATACCTACACCCAGACTCATACCAAGGCATGCACTGTCTGAGTTTTAGCAAGGTCTAGTTCTAGAAACAGATACAAAAGATTTGGACTAAGATTGCAAACTGCCAGCCAGTGATGGCTGGCAAAGTGTGTTGTTTGGCTATTTATTTTTTCGTCCACTGAAGGTTTGGTAAGGTGACATATCCAGGCAGATGTTATTCTTCCTCAAGATGCAAGCAGTCCAGAACCTGTGGTCTTTCACTTGGCCTACTTCTTACCTACAGTTATCCCTAGTGATTCCAGATCCCGCCTCTAAGAGTTGGTCAGTGCTTTGCTACTCATAGTGTCATCTTTGGGCTGGTATGTTACCTGGGAACTCATTTAGACATGTGGAATCTCTGGCCCTACCCCAGACCTACTGCATTAGAATGTGCAGAGAAACATGAAGCTAGAGAGCAGCCTCTGGGACCCTGTCCCTGTGCTCCTACGACTCATCGCACTTCCTTTCTAGGTGGCACCAAAAGCTACTGCCATTTGTATCAACATTCATTCTTTGGTGGCTTGTCAAACTATCCTTGTTTCCTTGCCTGTTGACAGGGGATAAGTTGGAGTTTGGGCTTCAAGGCCAAAGTGAAATAACTGTGTGACTTTAAGCCAATCACTTATCCACCCTAAGCCTATTTTTCTTACAGACAAGCTTGTGATAATAACCATGCCTTCCTTGCCTGCCTTAAAAGGTGGTTATAAAGTTTAAGTGAGATAAAGAATGTGGAAGTAGACCTCACATGTTGTGAATGAAATGGTTAAACCAGCGGTTTTTAACCCGGGCTGCAAATTAGAATCACCTGGGGGGCTGTCAAGACTATCCATGTCTGGGCTTCACCCCAGAGATCTGACTTAATTGGGCTTGGGTAGGTCCTAGGCATCAGCAGTTTTTCAGATCTCTCCAGGTGATTCTTAAGTACAGCCTAGGTTGTAACTGGGGAGATGAGGCTACTTAGAGCAGGAAGTAGCCTGGCTTTCTCAGTGAGGGGTCCATTTTCATCTTGGACTTTGAGTAAGAGGCAATTCTTCATAACTAAAAAATGGCTCAAAATGTGCCCACCATCACCAAGGTGTAGAAGGATTGTTTTTCCTGGAGGAGGGAGGACATGGCCTTCAGCACAAGGCCTTCATGTGGCTGCCACATCACTCCTGGGCAAAGACTGAGAATGACCCTGGGAGTGAGAGATCCCTGGGCTGAGGGTGAGCGGGGATGACCTGAGGATGCAAATAGGGCCAGAACTATCCTCTTGGATTGACCGGGAGAGGTTGTCACTAATTTCTTAACTGGAAGAACTGGAGGACTGATGTCAATTCTTACTGAATATCCTTTATTAATTACTTGAATCTAAGTATACAGAGCAACTATATTTGGTTCCTAGAGCAGATCACAGGTTCAAGTCCCTCTCAAAGACTTCCATGTTCCTTACGCAGTCCTAGATAGAAGACTCCTTTGTTATTGTTCTATATAGATACCCATGCCAGGTCCAGCTCAATCTTGACAGTTAAGGTTCAGGTGCCCAGAGAGGGCAAAAAACATTCTTTGAATTTGATGTTAGTAAGACCAATTTCTATCCGGGTGGCCTATAGAATTAAGTAATTTGCTAGTTGACTATTTATTGAATACTAGAGAGCTGCACTAGCATTTGTACATATGCTGTCTCATTTTATACCCACAACATTCCTTCCTGTAGGATCATACCCATTTATCATTTTGACGAAGACTACCCCTGAGCTAACATCTGTCACAAATCCTTCTCTTTTTGCTGAGCAAGATTGTCCCTGAGCTACCATCCGTGCCCATCCTCCTCTATTTTATATGTGGGACGCCTGCCACAGCATGGCTTGATAAGCAGTGCCATGTCCGCACCTGGGATCTGAAACGCCGAACCCCGGGCCACTGAAGCAGAGTGCATGAACCTAACCACTACGTCACCAGACCAGCCCTGTCATACCCCTTTTTAAGATGTGGAATCTGAGGCTTAGAGAGGTTGAGCAAGTCACCCATGGTCATTAAGCCCATATGCTGCAGACCTGGATTCCACACTAGTTTCTGTGCTCTTTCTACCATATCTATAGTGCTGTATACCTGTAATATATCATGGTAATACTTAAATCTTTTGGGGTGTATTGTGAAGGTTTTCTAGATCCTTGTTGCTTAAAGTGTGGTCTGAGGACCAGCAGTGTCAGCATGACCTGGGAGCTTATTAGAAATGCAGAGTCTCAGGCCCCACCCTAAACCTACTGAATCAGAGTTTATATTTTAACGAGATCTTACCACAGAAATATCTTCACATTAAGGGAATAAGGGAAATAGTGGATTTTAAACAACTTACAACCTTTGTCTCTGCCAGACAATTAATAGTTACAAGTATATGTACGCATGTATCGATATCTATATCTCTCTCTACATAAAATGCATTCGCACAAATATGGGAAAACTCGTACAAATCCAAAATAATATTTATAGGAAATAACACTTGCTGGATCTTGTAACAATAACCGTTTTGATCCTTCTAGCCACATCCTAATAGATACAGGTTATAAATGACAGCCTTTAACTAATAAACTCTTTTATATGCAGACAGCAAATGAGACAATTGAAAAGAGACAACGCCAGAAGCACACCACCAGCAATTATAGCTACTGGCTCTGGCCAGCCCTTTCACGAGGGCCTTTATTTCCTCCCTCTTGGTGGGGCCCGATAGGCTTTCCAATTATGTGCTACCAGTGTTTGTCATTTTATTAATTAAAGTCCTGTATGTAAAGCAGGAGCAGCATTGTGGCTAGGCCTAACACTATTATTTCTCTCATGGCCCTTTCCTCCTTCAGAGGTAATTACTGCAATTTTACGTCTAGAATATGCCCCGTGTTTGCTATGCATACCTCGTGGCAACTTCATAACAATCTTTTGAACCCATTAAAAAAAATCAGCATGGAATTTAGGCTGAAGTTGGACAAAAGAGACTCAATGGTATCAAATAATGTTCATTCTGCATGCAGTGCCACCTAAGGTAGGAAATACTATGAGAGGGAATGATTATCTTTCTTTGAATTTCTGAAGGGCTGCATGGATACCAGCAGTAGAGACAAAACCAAGGATGGACACTCTAGTGTGCATTTCACTTCAACAGAAGGAAGTTCTTTTTAACAGACAGATATGCTCAAAGATGAGCTTGTTTCGGGGTGTGGGTGCTCCCTGGATATTCCCCATGCTGGAGGTTGTCCAGCAGCGACAGGATAACCAGGATTGGGGTTGTTGTCAGGGGCACCTGAGCTTTAAATGGAGGTTAAGTCTCCTTCCCAACCAAGACACCATAGGGCTGTGATTCTGGGTGTGAACTCATAATTTTAAGAGTTTCTTGGTTTCAATATGGTCTCATTAAGTTTAACTGAGAGTATTGACTCACTGCAAAGCCCTGTGTTTTTGTACACCATCTCCTAATTCACCTGGAAAAAATAAACACCAATTCTCTAGCTATAAATAGCCTAATGAACATCAACCCAACACAGCAAGAAGCAGGCCAGATGCAGACTTCTGATAAGAAGCAAGTAAAATATGCTGGCAAATTCTTGCAATTATGGAGGCTTAAGAAATGCTGGATTTCTGGCCATGTAGGAAACTTGAAAGACTGAGATTTTTGAGAATTTTATATATGAGGATTACATATAAAAATAATAACCATAGGATCCCTGGCTGGTGAGGTTGTGGAGTTACAGGTATTTTTTCTTCTTTGGTCTTTTCTACATTTTTTACAATGAACATCTATTACCTTTGATAACTAGAACAAAAAAAAAAAAAGAAGTTTAGAGTATGTAGCTATTAGAAGCATGTTTATGAAGAATAATATTGATACAGGAAAATATAATATTAAATAAGGAAAGAGGACACAAAATGCTTATATGGTATGATACCAAATTTGTATAAACTATCTATCACTCTGCTCAAATCTACATTTATCTGTCTGGAAGGAAATGGACCCACATGGTAATAGGAGTTATCTTTGCGGGGGGTAAGACTACGGGCAATTTCAATTTTCTTCTTCACACTTTCTTTTATTTTCCTAATATTCTACAATGAACATAGAGACTTTTGTAATCAGAAAAAACAATAAATGCTGTATTAGAAAAGGCAGCGAGGGGGATTCTGATGTCGTTGGAAAGTGGGAAAAGAGAGTGTTGTGCTTTTACTCACTTCAGGGAGGATCAGGTTCTCTAGCCTGAACCTTTGAGAGAAAGACCGAGGGAAGGTGGAAGCCTCTGGGGAATGAGGCGGGATCATGCTGTGGAGAGAGCAAGGGCTTTGAAATCAGAAAGAGAGGGGCTGTCTTTCCTTAGGACACACTATCTCAGGGCCTCACTCTTCATCTGCAGAATGGGGCTCATCGTACTCTCCAAATAGAGTTACTGGGGGACTTTAATAAGATTATGTGAGCCCCGTGCTCAGCTTACCAAACACATCCGATCAATGTTAGTTCCTTCCTCCTGTACTGGAAAGAGCGGGCAGGGGACACCATATCAGAGATAAACAGCTCACACAAACAAGAATAGGACAGGGTGAAGGCTGTATTAAAAATTTCAGTCCAGTGTTTTATCTTCCAGGTTCTCCAGAGAATTGTCTTTCCAGTCTTATGGGAAGACAAGGCTGACATTTTCTTTTGAGTTACATTATAATGGGGTGATCTTGAGCACACAATCTCCTCTGTGCCTCAGTTTCTCTGTGTGTGATGGGGACACTGCTGAGAAATAGCTTTGTAATCCTCTGGCTGGGGAACAGGATCAACTCTTTGCAGTGAAACTCCTACAACCTTCACAGAAACCATCGGAAAAAGAATGGACTCCGGGCACACGAGTGTCTACAGGGCCCATAGCCACCCAGGCAGTAATTATTCTCCGACAGCTGGGGAGAGTCTGTGCTTTCAACAGGGTGTCCTCCCATATATGAGCCGCCCAAACGTGTTATAGTGATCACCACCAGTGGGAGCCACGGGGGTCCATGATTAACATGTGGATTTTGAACGTGACCCAAATCTCTGCCAAGCGCCCAGTAGGGTTTTATTCACACCCCTGAGCTTTGACAGTAAATCTTCATATGCCTCAGTTTCATCATGTAATGGCAGAGGTATTAATTTTGAATGGCTCAAAGGTATTAAATTAATTATGTCTGACTGTAATTACAATTGCTGTTGATTACTTTAGCCCATTAGCATGTGTCCGGGCAGCATCAACTACATCACAGTAAGTGGTGACAGAATGCGAGATGCCAGGGGCTTCTCAGCTCTAGGTACTGAGGTAAAAATTATTTTGGCTCAGAAATCTCAGTAGGGTTGTGTTCATTGGATCCTTGAGAATCAATGAGAAATCTCCTTGTTAGCTCTTATCCTGGACCAGGGTTATGCTTACAATTAAGGGGCTGCCCAACTAATTAATTAATTATTGATTAAGCGGGTTCATTGGGCATGTCCTCCTGGACATTAATGCTAGGCACCATGCAAAACAGTGCTTCCGTCCTGCCCACATGTTGCTGATTGAGAGGAGAAGCAAGAGCACACCCAGTGTCTGAAATTACATTGGCAGTGACATCTTTATGCCTGTGCAAAGAAGAGGGATAATAACAATGTGTTGTCATTCATAAAATCTTGTAGAGATTACAAAGAGTTTTTGTATTTTCATCTGATCCTTGAAACAGCCTCACGTAGCAAGTAAAACAGGTGTTTTTATCCCGGTTATGGAGAGTGACTTGCTTGAGTTCTTATGGCTCATAAGTGGCAGAGTTGGGATTCAAACTTGGGTGACCTAAGTCAGCTCTAGTGACCCTAGAGTGTTTGCAGCTTTGGCTGTGGAGTTGGACAGACCTAGTTTGAGTCCTGGCTCTGCCCCTCACTAGCAGGATGACCTTGGGCATGTCACTTGAGCTCTCTGAGTCCCAGGTTCTGCATCGGTAAGTGGGGGTAACAATTCCTCACAAGCCTGTTTTGGTAACGAGATCGTGGATGTGAACTGCTTAGCAGAGTGCCAGCTACACAGAAGGGATTTGGTATTTTAAAAATACTCTCTTAGTTGGCTTTACAATTACAAAGGGTCCCTTCCCTCAGCCCCAGACTAAGGGAAGGTTTCTTGCTCCCAGGAGTGCGGAGTTAGGGTGTTTGAGGGCTCTAGTTAGGAATCTTGGCTTGCTTTTTAACGCAATGCAGCTGAGCACTCTATAAGTAACTTGGAGACCAGGACCTGTAGTACTGAAAATAAGTTTTCTTAACTTTTCTGTTGAATAAATTCCCTAAAGAGATCCCAGATTCCTGCAGTCTGTCTCCGGCAAGGCTGGCCACATGGTGGGTTTGAAATGAGTACTTGCTGGCTCACCGCCTAACTGAGGCCCACTGTACTCTTCCCTCCCTCACCTCTCCTGCCAGGCCAGGCATCTGCATGCCTGCTCAGCCAAGTTTCATCCTGCCTCTCTGGTCCCTACCCGGCAGCTGCCCACCCTTCACATCCTAGGGTGCCACCCCTGACTCCCCTGAGGGAGTGGCTGAGTAGCTACCTATTAAGTCAGGAGACCAGGATTTGAATCCTGGTTTCTACATGCCTTAACTTGTGACCTTGGGGCATCTCCTAGCCCTCTGAGGCTCTTTCTTCCTCTGCAGAACAGGAAAGATTTCATTTACCTCACAGGGTGACTGTGGGGAGGTGCATAGGCGCTGCAATCTTTGACATATGTATAGGGGATTCTAATTATGGTGACGTTATTATAGGTGTGCAGGATGGGCGTCATTAGGGACTGAAAGTGGGGCCCCAAATCTCTTACTCATCCAGTGGGTCTTTGGAAAAGGCACTTGGAAATGCCTCAGGAACCACTTCCAGCCTCCTCCTCCTTCCCCTCCCATGTGAAGTAGCACATGCTTAGGCCCCAGGCAAAGGCTTTCTGAGATTACTGTCTCCATCACCGGGGTGTTAGTGGCTGCCGGAGCTAAGGCCCTCTTGGGGCTTCAGATACAAGCCTCAGAGTCAGAGTGACTCACAGGGTGGGGAGGGCAGCCATAGTTGAGGCTGGCTTTAGGGGTGACCAAGGCAGGGCAAATACTCTTCAAAATGCATCATCTAGGGGCCTAATGATGACCACGGGGGATGGAGTGAGATCACACAAGCTGGGGAAGATTTGGGTTTCAGAGAAAGGCAGTGAGGGCTGGAGCTCTTCTCTGGGCTTCTTAAACTAGGGTGCCTACTCCTAGATCCTCCTGGGGGTACCCAAAGCCACAGGGTAAATGGGGTGTATCTTCCTGGAACATTAGCCACTCAAAATTAAGTCAAGTCATCCCTTGGTATCTGCAGGGTGATTGGTTCTAGGACTGCCTGAGGTTACCAAAATGTGCAGAAGCTCAAGCCCCTCACATAAAACGGCCCAGTACAGGGAATACGGTCGGCCCTCAGAATCTGCAGTTGGCCGTCAGTATCTGTGGATTCAACCAACCGTGGATTGAAATTTCGTGGATATAGAGGGATGACGGTAATAAGTTGTGTTTTTGTATTCAAACAAACACGGATGTTAGGGAATAAAATACATAATTGGCATTCATTTTAAAGTTACAAAAAGGGCTTTTAAAAGAAAAGTCAGGCTTGTGATGTTCTGCTGTGGGTCATTTCGCCAGACTCCACCCGCCTCAGTTCCCTTCATCTGGCCTTCCTCTCCTTTCTCCGGTCGTCCCCTCATTTACTGCCACTGTTCCATTCACAGGAGTTCTCCTGAAGAGATGCTTTCGTGTCTTAAGGACACTCCGCTGCACCGCTGGCCAGCTGCGCGTGATCGCAGGCTCCCCCGAGCCTTACTCTCCCCATTTATAAAAGGGTGACAATATCATTTCTTTAGGTGTCTGCTGCTGGGACACAAGTGGGAATGGAAGAGGAGCTGGTGGGGATGGGAGGGCCATGACAGGGGCCCATCTGCTGCTGGTAGAGCATTAGCTTTCTCAGACCCCAGTCATTGAGCTGGGCAGTATTGCCCATCCCCCTACTGCTGGGTCATCCAGGGCAGAGCAGAGGCCAAATTTCCAGATTCAGGATGCTTGGATAGGGCAGGCTCCATTAGCCTTTGATCCTGGAATCATCACAAAAGTCAGATAATAATAGTAACAGTGGCAGTAGATCATTATGTCTTCCTGGGCAGAGAGTGGACAACCCAGCTGGATGTCACACAGTTAGCCTGGGGTCCTGCTCCTGGTTCTTAGAAGGTCCCCAAAGCAGGAAGAGGGGCGGTGCAGAGGACAGAGTGTGAAAACAACCTCTGGAAAGTCTAGCTGGATTTACTCCTAATTCAGGCATGCACTGAAGCCTGGAGTTATTGAAGGTGAGCTGGACTACCTTGAGAGTCAGTGAGCATTCTGTCACTGCAGTGGATGCCATGGCATTCAATGAGATAGGGTTAGATGTCCTGTCCTGAAATATCTGAGCAAAGGTGCTCAGGCTTTTGGCGGGGAGCTAGGGATGATGGGACCCTGGAATCCTCCCTAGCTTGGCACTCGCCCCTAACTATTTATAAGAGGGTTTCTACAGCCACTCAAGGTGTTTGTGCAGCATTGCTTGGTCATACTAGGGCAGAGGCTCCCAGGTGGACCCTGGTAGGGACTGCTTGTTCTTCTACTGGTCAGAGGTTGGCTGTGACACAGGGGAGAAAGGGTGAGTAGGGAGAGAGGAAGGGTGCAGTTTCCTTCTCCACAGATGGGCACATGTTCTACACAGAAGGTGGACTGGATCCAGGAAACAACAACCCTATTCAGGATCAAGGCCACGAGGCCTCTTGAAATAGCATTTCCTGCCTGATTTGCTGAAATAAGTGAGAGCACTGGGAGCTTAGAATAAGGTTCACACAAGGCACAAATAACATTTGAGTCCGTAGGTGAGGAGCACTGTCCCCTCAGCTGCTCAGGAATTAGACCCAGTGACTAGTCCTGGCCTGAGGAGAGACTAAGTGGGCAACTGGTCTGTTACAAAATGGGGCGGTATTTCTTTCCTGCCTCCTGAGATGAAGAATCTGAGGTGGGGTGAGGTGGGGGCTCTGGGTTAGGTGAGAGCAATGTCAGGACTCAGGGATGCTTTTGTGGCCCACATCGACTCCCCTGAAGCTGAGGAGGTACCCTCTGTTGTGTCGCCTGTGTCAGCTCCCCCCACCCCGCTAGCAGGGGCAGGCCAGTGTGATAGAAAGAGCATGAGGCTCGGAGTCATAAGGTCTAAGTTTGATCTTGATTTTATGTTTAGTGGTTGTGCATTTCTGCGACATTTCTTTCCTGCTCTGCCCAGATGGGCTGCTCCCATCCCCTGGGCAGCCCAGCATGCTCCTCGACCTGCCCCCCTATCCCATCGTGGGCACGGAAGCCTATGACATGTAGGATCTGCTCCCTAAAGTGAGCTGAATAGAAGATTCTAGCTCTACCGCCTTGGCCCCCCCTTATCAAGGGTTTGGTGGCGGCTGATAAAGCAAGAACTTTCTGCTTTTGTTTTCTCCTCTACCTCAAGCCATCCTGTAATAATTACTATTACTCTTATCCTCCTTTTCTTAAGAAATTTTGCCACTGAGTGTAATAAACTGTTAAAACACAGCAGTCATAAAAGTTCCTCCTTCTTTCTTATCTTGAAAGCCCTATTTGTCTGCCCACAGGGAGGGAGCGGGGCCAGCTGGAATAAGCCCCATCAACGCAGCCATGACTCTTACCTATTTTGCTTCTGAGTGATACTGAGATGCTGGAGAACCCCCCACCCGCCTAATCCCCAGGAAAGGATGGGCCCTTTGTCCAGGAACCACACCAGCACCCTGACAAGCTGTAACAAAATCAACCAGAGAACAATTTGCTGGAAAACTCCCTGGCCTCCAGTCTCCGGGGCCTGCCACCTTGGGGCTCCTTCTCAGTGGGGCTTTGAGCAGGGCTTAAGGGATGGCAGAGGACAAGTCCAGATGCTAAGCTGATCTCCCACGTCCCTCTGGGCCATATTTGCTGGTTTTAATGATGCCGAGGGGAGGTCTCCTTCCAGGCAGGCCAGATAGCCCCCTCCGACACAGAGGAGCCCTGCTGGTCACATTCTGCCCGGATTTCCGCAGCCCCCAGCAGCTAATCTAAGCCGACCCTTTCATACCTACAGGGCTGGCGTCAGAGGCAGCAAGGCAACCTCTGAGGCTGTGTTCCAGGATCCCAGTGTGGTTGTATATCTGTGTCTTTGTACACACGTCTGGGGAGAGGACAGAGGTGGCTGCAGCTCCAGCAAGGTCAGAAAACCAGCAGCTGGGAAGTGACCTGCCCTAGGGTGTCACCACCAATGAAGTGGGTCACATCCCACTTCCTGGGTCCCTTCCATGCACCTCATAGAAGGAAAACTGCTTCTACGCTTTGGAGTGGGAAAGAAAATGAGAGAAGCCCACTTTTTCCCCCGAGGCCTTGTTCTGTCCTGAGAACATGGTTTAAATTATTCTAGTCACAGGCAGGCTATTCAAATAAAATAGAATTTCAAACCACACGGGGCTTGTTGAGACATTCAGGCTTCTGGATGTGTGAAAGGCAGGGGGAGGGGCGGAGACGGCCCCAGCCACTCGCCCCTGCTCTTTATCACCAGCAGCTGCAATGCTAGACACATCCGAGTGTGTCTCCCAGCCGAGGCAGCCGCGAGCAGAGCAGGTCTGACAGCAAGTGAACACATGAAAGCCACCGCGAGGCTCCCCTCCCCGGTGGCAACTGTAATTATTTGAACTGGAGCTCAGCAAAATAAGAATAAAAATAAAATAAAATCTGAATATATTGTAGTGGCTTCCCCGGTTTCCCACAGAGAATAGCTTGTAGGGAGGAGGGGGCATTAACTAAACCCCACAACACCCGCTCTGGTTTGTGGCTGGGCCAGGCAGAGGTCTTTAAATATTCATGCCCCATATGCAACTGTGCAGAGCGATGGAAGAGGCAGTGCCTGCACTGCGGCCAGCCAGGGAGAGGCAGCTGGTCTTTGGTGGAAGCAGGAGCCTAGAGGGAGGAGGCTGAGGTTAGCATACTTCTGTAATGCCCTGGAAGCTGACTGGCGCAAAGGCTCACCCTGGCCATGTCTCCATTGTCACTGGGCATTTGACCTGGCTCCATGTGGGCTCTGAGGGTGCTCTCCCAGTCCTTTCTGTCTCCTCTGCCTCTTCTCCCACCCCGTCAGTTCTAACCTCTTCTCTTACTCATCTTTCTAAAAGTAAGTTACATCACACTATTTGGGACCACAGGTAATGGAGGAAAGCTCTCAGCATGGGCTCAGAATGAATTTCGGTCACAATTGGCAAGTACACCTATGGCTAATTACTCTCAAGTTACATTCTGTATCCAAATCATGGAGGATGGAGTTTAAAATGCAGATTCCCTGGGCCCCACTCAGTAATGTCATCCAGGATATCTGGGGTGGGGCCCAAGAACCTGCATTTGTTACATTTTCCAAGCGACTGCAACTGGAGAAGCACAGACCTACTAGTTAGGTTGTAGCTAAATTTTCAAGGAAATGCATCAAAGGTGACACCAGTTCCCCTATGGGAATCCACTATGGGAATCGTCAGATAAACTGACGATTGTAGGGTTTCTTGAGGAACCATTTTGAGATATTCTGCAATTATTTCAACTTCCTAGAGGTCCCATGGACCAGGACTGGTCTGGGTGTAGAGAAGACACTCGGTGGTGGGTGTTAGCCCTGGAGCTCAGCTTGGCCAGCCACCAGTCCCTACGGGCCTGACCCTCATCAGAGACCTTTACCCACGGTTCTGTCTAGTGTCCACCTTCCTGCACTTGGGCGTCTTTAAGGTTGGTGGGGTTTGAAGGCCCTAAGTTAACCTCACACAGTCTCACATAGCAACACAACATCCATTTCCCTGTCACCGACGCTCAGCCAACCTGGGAGAAGGAAATCAACTTCCTGCCTTCTGCATTTAGGATCTCAATGAAATAAATGGCTGGCTTACAAACCTGGAAATGCATATTTCTATTTTGGTTGTTTATTTTTCTGATGGAAACATTTCCCCCAACACTGGGAATTCAAAGACCCATCGGCATTAGATGAATGGTCTGAAAACCTGAATGTGAAATTGCTGTGAGCTGAGAGTGGAACGGACTCACTGCCTTTCCTTCATCACTCCTGCCGAGCCAAGTTCTGGAAAAGGGCAGGAAATAGCAGAAATAGCCCAGAGCAAATTGCACTGGAGGAAAAATAAAACAGGCCAGTAAAGCACAACACCTTTGTAAGCTATTGATCAACCCAAAGGTTATTAGAGAAATGATGAAGTATTAGAAAAATATCATTTTTACCTTGACATTTCTTTTCCTGAAATTAGGCTCATATTAAATCCAGTGAAGAGTAAATTTAAAGATCAAATGCTTTTAAGGATCCCCCCCCAACCCCCAAACCTCTCAGCTGGGCCAACCCTCTCTCCTCATTTAGATTTTCGTTGAGAAGCCTTCCTTTCTAGGTGCCTGCTCTGAGGCACCTGAGAAATATCAGCGATGACTGTGCAATTCCACCATCTGCATCAGACAGCGTGGTTTCTCAAATACAATTTAATGTAATGAATCTATTTATTTGTGCCCTGACTTCTTCCAAAAAGGATTTAAGGTGGCTCACAGAGATACATAAAATCCATTCAGATAAACTAGAAGAGGGTCAGAAAGACGGGGCCAATGTTGAGTTAGAAAATGGAACCAGGAGTGAGGCTGCTACAAACGGCACATCTTGAACCCTGATTTGCTTACCAAAAGGGGAGACTCAGATTTAATTTGGCCATTCTTCTGATTAAAAAAAATTCATTGATACATCTTTTCCATTCTTATTTACATCTGTGAGTTTTTACTCACAAAGAGCCTGAAGGGCTTGAATTGGCCTGCGCCCCTTAGCAGGGAAAGCCTGTTTCTGCACCTTTGCTGGTCAAAGCCCCCCTCCCGGGGTTTCTACCAGGCAGCGAAGGGGAAGCGAATCCAGTCAGTTTCATACTGTCCACAACATGAAAGAAAAGAAATTGCTCAGAGGGCAGATAGCTATCCTTAAAACGAAGCCAGAAAGGAATTTCTCCTGTGAGTTTCCAGAAAGAGAGGACTGGCCAGATCTAACCTATGTGTTGGCTTTCTACTACTTGCAAGATGTTGATGCAGTGCCATGGGGAGATGCAAAGCAGCACAGGCGTGGCCCAGCCCTCTGAGAGTGCAGAGTCTGAGTTTTGGCTGGTCCTCATATCCTCCCTTCTGCTTTCGTATGTTGATACAGGGTGCCAGGCACTGCTGGCTAACTACAGTAGTGCCTACTCCGTGCCAGACGCTGTGATAAGCCCTTTACACATATTAACCTGTTTAATCCTCACCTCCTTGGGGTAGGAATTCTTATTGTCTCCACTTTCCAGGGGGGGAAATTGAGGTCCTGAGAGGTTATTAACTGCCCAAACAAATTGTATAGCCAATCAGTGGGGGAACCTGGCCTGGACTTGGGTAGTTGATTCCAGAGTCCACGAGCTTAATCACTGGGCCATGTTGGGGTTTAAGCACATTTCTCACTCCCTAGAGACTATGACCTTAGGCTAAGAAACATAGCAGCAGTCCCTCAGTCCTCACACTAAAGAGGAACAGCTAGAGCAACCATTTGGGTAAGCAGCTTTGGAGATATCTCACCGAATGCCGTGGATGGCTTAGTGAAATTTATGCAAATCAAAATGTGACGTTCTTTAAAATTTAAAATGTATTACAAGAGCTTGATATTTTAAGAAGGATTCTGTGGAAAGTCTCTTGTAAATCACTATTACCTTCCCCTGTTACGCCTTGAAACTATTTTCTGGGTTTGCTTAAATCTAGCTCCTATTGCAAATAGTTCAGTGTGGCTGAGTCTGAGTGTTTAAGGTGAGATTCTCTGTAGGTGGGATGGTACCATGTTGGTGGGTACTCTGCCTGGAAGACAGCAAAGATGGCCCTCCTGTCCCCCCTCCAGGAGAACAAGCAGCCCGACCATCCAGGGTACTTTGCTCAGAAGGTTGGGTCCATCTGAAAGTGCCCAAGGTGAGTGGTGGGAGGAGAAGTCAGAGAACTAGAGGAACAAGGGGACTTGCCTCACATGGAGAACTCTTCATGGGTGCAGGAAACGTAGCACTGGTCACCGTAGCACTTTCAGAAGTGGGGACGTCCGTGGTGCTGAGCAACAGGGCGTGGCCTGGGGCAAGAGAGGAAGAGTCAAAAATGCACCCCCATCATGCACTGCAGGAACCCAGGATGCAGGGTTAATGGACTCTGTACCGTTCTTCTCTAGCCTAGGAACATCTTTGAGGATGCTGGATTCTGCTGCCTACTGTGGATAAGACCGCCTACTAGCCACTGTCAATAAAACTTGGCTCACGCAAAGGTCTCATTTCAAATGGCCTGGGATATCCCAGCACCATATGTCTGGGCTGTGGCATCCTTGATCTCCCAAGGTCACCAGCTTTAGCCTGTAGCCCAGGAGCAGCCTGAAGCACACTGGGCTTCAGACATCAACCAGTGGCCATCTCCTGGGTGTGTGGAGGCCCTCGGCCCCTCTGGCAGTTGAGCAGGGGCAGTGGGAGGATGTGTTCTGGCGTGAGGAGGGCAGGAGGTACCAGTTTGAACTGGGGGTGGGGGTGGGGCATGGCTGAGGAGCCTGAAGCACACTGGCTACCCCTCCCCATTTCCAGTCATGCCAGCTCTTTGCTCTCCGGTGTTCTCTACCACCTTCACTCTTTTCTACTCTTTCCACATTTCACGGCTAGCTTTGAGCTCTGCTTCTCTTCTCTGCTCCTACTGACAAGGTGCTGAGGATGATGCAGTGGCGGGGGTGGGGGAGGGTGGAGAGAGGGTTAGGGGGAGGCTGGGAGGAGAAGCAGGAGCCCTGGGGCTTCCACATCTGGTGAGGGCCTGCAGAACTCTCCTGTGGCTGCATAACTCAGGCTTCTTTCTAATGGGGCTGAAAGCCAACGCACTCAGATGCAGCTGGTTCTGAGGACCAGGGACGGAATTACGCTGCTCTGGGATCCTCAGTGGTCGATCTGGATTTTGTCCTCACTCACACT
Organism: Equus przewalskii; assembly: GCF_037783145.1. NCBI lineage: Eukaryota > Metazoa > Chordata > Mammalia > Perissodactyla > Equidae > Equus > Equus przewalskii. The sequence continues at coordinate 66,801,487 of NC_091844.1, read as the reverse complement.
TTTATTAGTATTATTATTAATTCTTAAAAGAATCCATAGGATGTGTGATCTTTGCTTGAAAAGAGAGGGATTTTGGTATGAGGGTCTCTAGCCCCACAAAAAGCAGGCAAATGCAGGGAAGGGAAGGGGAGAGAGACCCTCTAGCTCCATCCTGCAGGAAGGGGGGCCCCAGGGCCTGCCCAGACCTAGGCATCCGGCACAGCCCAAGGCCGGGTACATGGCTGGATGGTCTGGCCTCTCCAGCAGCCTGACTCTCAGAGCTGTGCTGGCCTCACAGACCCCTCTAACCCCAGGCCAGGGCCTTTGTTTCAAGGTGAGGAGTCAGCTCAGCCTGGTGAGTGGCCATTTTCTGGGTGTGTGGAGGCCCTCGGCCCCTCTGGCAGTGGGGCAGGGGTAGTGGGAGGATGGGCTCTGGCGTGAGCAGGGCAGGAGTTGCCTGCTTGAGCTGGGGGTGGGGGTGGGGCATGGCTGAGGAGCCTGGGCTGTATGGAATGGCCCAGGTGTGGGGCAAGGTTCCCAGGCACAGCCCTGGGGCCAATGACAGCAGGTCTCCCTGTGTCTCAGTCTCCCCAGTCATAAAGAGGGCTACATTTTCCTTACCTCTTCATGAATTATGTGCCAGACATAGAGTAGGTTCCCAGCAAACACTTGCTGAGTGAATGGATTATTATTATTGTTTCTGTTTTTCTTATCTTGCAGCTAATCCTTCATCAAAGTTCTCATTTTAAGGGACAAAAGGTGACATCTACCTTGGCCTGATTCAATCATTCTAAAACCCAGGCAGGACAGAAGAGGGAATTGTATGTGAGCACCCCAGGGCAAGCTCTGGGCAGCCTCCTGGGCTTGCCTTGCAGGGTGAGGGGAGGTGCAGCTGCCCTGGGGTGGAGCCCTAACTCTCTATCCAGGTGCGCACCAGCGGGAAGGGAAGAGAGTGGCAGTACCTTGGTGGTCCGGGAACCAGGCATCCTTTAGGGTCCTGACCTGCCATCGGGGCCTGTGGGGCGAGACTGCACCTTGGGTCCAGCCACAGAAGCCATCCTCGAAGTTGCAGTAAAAACCAGCAGGCAGTTTACCTGCAGGGAGAAGACAGGGGCACGGTCATTTCCAGGACTGCTAAAGGCAAATAGGCCAACGTCAAGTAAAATTAGCCAGGCGTGACCAAATTACTGTTATTAGGAACAGCTCTCCAGCCAGACCCTTGATGTCTAATGAAACTGATCATAATGAAGAGAAGCCTCAATCTCTAACTTGTGTATGTGCTGGTTTATGATTTTCTGATCTTTAGAAAATAAAACAGTAGTAACTCCACAGAATCCGTATAGTTGACCCATTTTATATACGACAAAGCAGAGGCTCAGAGATGTTAAGCAACCTGACCAAAGTCATACAGCCAACAGGTAACCTAGCTGGGACTTGAACCTGGATCTTCTAGCTTCTAAATTATGTGCTCTTTATGCTGATCCACCATGAAAGTGACCCTGGGAGAAGCCAACATGTAACTCACTAGAATACATTTCTAACGGTCGACACATTGACAAGAATGTGGTGGTGCCAGTGGTAGTGTTGGCCTGGAGTTGTTTTGGGTCCCTCAAATCACCCCTGTTTGCTCCCCTTTATTTTCCAACCCCCTTGCAGTTAAGGGAAGCCACATGAGTAGTTCTGGCCAATGAAATGTGAGTGGAGGTGACGTGCGTCTCCCCTGGATGGAGACTGAAAAGCCCTCGTGTAGTTCTCAGTCTCTCTTCCCCTGCTGAAGGGGCCAAGGGGAGTTCTCATTTCAGGGGGTGCTGCTGTATGATGGTGGAGGCCCTGCCAGCCTGAGTCGCTGAGAGACCCTGTGGAGCAGAGGCCCCTCCCACCCCAACTTTCGGTGGAAAGGTACTGTAAATGTTTTGTTAAGCCCTTGAAATTTTAGGACGGCTTATTAGGGCAGCATAACCCAGCCTATCCTGACCAACCATCCCAGTCCCTGAGGCCTCTTTATATCATCTGTTGGCTCAGCATAAAGGGCTCTGTTATCCTTTTCTCTACATTAGATTGACCTCAGGTCCCACTGAAAAGGCCACAGTCAGCTTTAAGGACCATATATTTCCCAACTTCCCCCAGAAGGAGGAGGGAAGGAGAAGAGGGTTGGGGAGAGCTCGCATCCCCAGCTTACTCTGAGAAGGGCTGCTGGGAAGGCGCAGCCTCTCCAGGCTATTGTGATGGCACCCACAGCCCCGGCCAGCCTGTAGAGAGCCGCAGGGCCACATCTCTGCTGGGGGAAAGGCGTTCTCCAGCTGGACCCACCGCTCTCCATGTCCTTCCTCTGTCTCAGGCTTCTTGGCAGCAGCAGGCTGACAAAGAGGGCCCTAATGCTTCCTGGCTGTGACAGCACCTTAGTGAATTATTACTCATTTCCCCCTGATTCTCTGTGCATTTCACACAGAGGCAGAATTATAAATTAAAACCAGCTGTCACTGACTTTGAGCATCTCTTCCCATTTATACCCCCCTGAAGAAATCATTTTCCCCCCAAGCCCTGCACGTTCCTCTGATTAAAAATCCAAAAGCTAAGATCTTTCTGTTTTATTTTTTATGCCCCCCTGAAGGGATCCCACATCCACTTCTTTTGCAAAAACTAACTGGAAGCTGGAAGTGACCTTCCACGAAGTGTCCTTCACGAGCGTGCTTTAAACCGGGGACCCCGATGGAAGGTTCCAGCAGGTGATGGACTCCTGGTTGAAGGAGAGGGCAGGGCTGAGCTGAGGCCTGCATGGCACATCACCCCTTCCTTTTCCTTTCCTTTTAGGGGGTGGAGGCAGAGAACCTAGCCTGACTTATGGGTGTTGGTACCTCAGCAGCAGGGAATCAAGACGCCTGGGCTCTAGTCCTAGCCTCACCGCTTTCTGCTGTGTGATCTTGGGCAAGTCACTTGTTTCCTCAGAGCCTCAGCTCCCTCATCTGTAAAATGGGGTAATGTTAGTGTCTGTTTCACAGGGCTGTTTTGAGGAGAAAATAAGAGAGAGCATGGAACACGTTGTAAACAGACAGAGTTGAGTAAACACAGAGCAGTGGTGGCATTGTTAATTATCATTCACATCTGGGGCAGGGGAATTCATCAGGGGATGGCCTGAAACAGCCAACACTGCCCTAGGTGCAGAGACAGGTCCCTCTGCTGCCTCTCTGGAAATGCCTGCAGTAGCTCTGCCTATGCCTTCCACCGGGACAGGAAGGAGGAAAGCCATTGGCATTTTCCACCTTCTGGAAGCCCATCGTTGTCCTAGCTTGGCATAGGATCCAGGGTGAGCTGAGTTTAGAAGCCCCTTTCTTTTTGGCTGGTTGAATAAAGGGAGAGGAGGTAGGCAACATAGTTAGGTCAACTGACAATTCATGTGACAACTAAAACCTTTGCAGCGGGAGGGGCTTGCTGAGAGGATTTCCACTATTGTAAGCACATCAGTGCTCAGCAAAAAGCCAGTCAGTCCTGAGGAAGCTGGTGGGGTAAGTGCTAGAACAAAGACTCTTGGTGGATCAGGCCAGATTTGGGAAATTGCTGCTAGGATCAATTGTTGAGCACGTTGGTACACAGAGTTGGGTCTAATGTCAACTCCTTTGATCATCACCTTCTCCGTGCTTGGTACATGGTAGGACCTCAATACTTATTTTCTGAATGAAATGGGAGTGGGTTCAGTCCTCTAACCCCTTGCCACTCAAAATGTGGTCCAGGAACCAACTACATCCGCATCACCTGTGAAACTGTTAGAAGTGCACACTCTTGGGTCCTTCATCCTGCTACCACCTATTGAGTCAGAATCTACATTTTTAAAGCTCTCCAGGTGATTCTTATGTACCTTAACATCTGATAAGCACGGCTCTAACCAACTCTCTTCTTGGGCTGCAGCCAGTTATTTCATTGGCTGGATGGCCAAATCGGGCTGTGTGTGGGTCAATCAATCCCGCAACATTTGGCAATTATGACACCTGATTCCACTCTAAGAGAGACAAATTGGTAGAGTCATGGAAATGTGACCTCGGCAGCAGCCGCTGGAGCTGCCAAGTATAAACTCCAGGCCAAATGACACTACTTCTTTTCCTTCCTGTGTGACAACTCTGTTAACATTTTTGATAAATATGTGTTATACATTTCCTTGAAAATATAGAGTCAAGGGAGAAAATGCTAGAAAAAATACATCAAAATATTATGGTTATCTCTGAATGTCTGAGAGGAAGGATTATGGGCAATAGTTATTTTCTCCTGAGTACTTTTCTAGATTTCCCAAGTATTTTACAACTAACATGTTTTATTTTACAATAAACTTTTAAAAAACTGTTTCTGCCTGGCAGGAAGAGTATCCTCACCAAACCAATGAGATTATTGAGTTCAGGGAGGGGAAGCGAGCTGCCCACAATACCCAGTGAGTCAATGACCCATCCGGGGGATGAAGTGGAGACACCTGACCCTTTCCTGGGGACCTGCATGCCCCTGAAGCTGTTGCTCAACACACAGGGAATCTTAAAGCCACCCTTCGATGGGTTACATCAACCTGGGATGTCTCAGCGAGATTGGCAGTGCTTAACTGGAAATGCAGTGTGGCTGCGTCAGAGAGGGAGGGAGGATGGTGTGTGCTGTGTGGGTTTGGGAGGATGGGTTGTGCATGGACACATTCAGGACTGGATGGAGAAGGGCAAGGGCACTGTCACTTCCATTTCAGGCCACCCACTTGCCCCGGCCAGAAACATTGCTCCAGGTTGAGTCTGATAATCTCAGTGAAGTTCCAGAGAGTGTGGGGAATTCCCTCTGGGGCAGGTGTGGGGAGTTGAGGCTTGGAGTTGACATGATACATCCTACTCTTTCCCACCATGCCAGGGCTTGGTTGACTATCCTGGCCCAAGATTAGTGACCCTCACTGGGGTTCCTTAGAAGACTGGATATCCCAAACAGGGCTTGGGGTGACTGCCTGCTCAGAGAAAACATTCTACCAGGTTCCAGACTAGTTGGGAAGGACCAGGTGAGGTCAAGAGCATTGTCCTAAATGCATCATGGTCATCAACACATCATCAACACATCAGTGGGTATCATCTTCCAACTCATAGATGAGGAAACTCAGGCCCAGAGGGTGGAGACAAATAATCTGCTTCCGAAACCCCCACCCAAGAAAGGTGGTGGCAGAGCCCTGGCTCTTCCCTGACTTTTCCTGGCTCCTTCTCCCTGGGTAGATATATAGCTAGGGTTGTGCCTGGCACAACCAACCACTGGAAACTCATAAAACAAATGAGTCTGGCCTGCAGTTGTTCAGAGCGTGGGCTTTGGAGTCAGACTGAGTCTGAATCACTGCTCAGCCACTGGCTAGCAGTTCGACCATGGATTTCAGGTTCCTCATCTCTACAATGGGTCTAAGAGCATCACCTAGGACAGCTGTGAGGATGAAGTAAGTTAATACAGGAACAGGGTTTGCAGCAGCTCCTGCCACACAGTAAATGCTCAATAAATGTTAGCCAGTATTATTATCATTGTTGTTGTTCTTCTCTTCTTGGGGATGATTTCCAGAATCAACATCAGTCACTGTGACAGGGAAAACAGCAAAAATGCCAGAGAGAAATGGGCACACAAATATGGAAAAGTGTGTTTGCTAAGAGTACTGCCAAGATCAGAAGGACAAGATCAGAATAACTCTCCTTCTGAATTGAACTTCTCTTCCCAGCAACTGATTTGTGTTCAACACAGTGGGGTTATTTTCTCCAGTGTGGAGCTGTCATTCTGACAGTTAGTCCAAACAGCCTTTCAAGTGTGGCTGGAAAGGCCATGGGCCCCAGGTGCCTGCCCTCTGTGCCAGAGCCAGCCTGCCCTCAAGCTTGGAGTTGGCCCTGGAAACCTGTTAATGGCAAGCCCAGAGTGGTGGGAAAATGCCCTGAGCCCACAGTAATGGGCTGCATCCTGCAGGCTCAATGATCTAATCACGGCTCTGTTCCTGACATGCTGTGTGACCCTGAACAAGTCAATTACCTTCTCTGTGCTTTTATTTTCCCTATTGTAAATTAGGGCGTGGCCTGTCTGACCTGTGTCCCAGCTGGGAAGTGGGTATTAGAAAACTTTAAAAAGGCAAAAGCAAAATCACATAGCTCAGAGGCACTGCTGGAAATACGGCAGACACAAATAACTACAGAGACACACACAGGCCCCTGCCTGGGCAACATGTGCAGGCTGGATTCATTTTGGCCCAAGTGTACAGGAAGAGCTCTCTGAGAAAGGCCAGGAGCAAGACAGTGTGGGATAAGCACAGGGCTTACCTGCAGCTCCTTACTCACTTTTATCCAAACAACCACAATTCCCTCATTATCGGAAAACTTTCCTGGAAACTTTTGTATAAAAAGGAAGTTTTTCAAATTGACAAATGGATTTTTTTATTGCTTTATTTAAAAGAGAATGAATAAACACTTTTTCCCCCCAAGGGCTAATCTGTCCTCCAGATGACCTGGGGGACACTGTTAACTTGGTAGAATTATCTTGCAGGCCATGGGGTCTTGGGGCCAGTGTGTCTGTGGGATGAGGCACTTGCCCCCGTGTCTGGCCTCACGGCACCCCAGGCGCCTCTGCTGTTTCCTGGCCCAGTTGCAGCTCCCTCGTTTCACTCCCCGCCCCTGCGCTGGATTTTCAGCATCTTGAGGGCAGGTGCTGTGTTCTTCGTCTCTGCTCCAGGATCTAGCATGTTTTCTAGCTCACATTATATGTGTTCTGTAAGTGTGTGGTTTACCTGACAAAAATGTAAAACCTTTGAGTGTTTCCTCCTGGCCAGGCAGCTGCTGGAACATTGTCTTCAATGGTGGGAGCACTGGGCTAGGAGTCTGACTCTGCCCCTATCCACCAGGGAGACCTCAGCAATTTGTTTTCCTCCACAGAGGCCGAGTTTCCCTCCTCACTTACCCATTTTAATCAACAAAGAGTCAGTGAGCACTACACTGTGCCAGGAATCATTTGAGATATTGACTGGGGGAAGATATTGATGTGAGGAAGAGTACCAGACCCAGTCTGTCCACAGAGAGGGAGAGACACATGGAAACCATCTCCATAAAATGTAATGGATGCACACCCCCTAGGATGGCTAAAGTAAAAAGACAAATAATAATAAGTATTGATGAGAATGTGGAGCAAGTGGAATCCTTATCCATTACTGGTGGGGATGTAAGATGTACAGTCACTTTGGAAAACAGTTTGGAAGTTCCGCAAAATGTTAAATTTAGAGTTAGCGTATGATCCAGCAATTCTACTCCTAAGTATATACTCAAGAGAAATGAAAACATATGTCCACACAAAAACTTGTACACAAATGTTCACAGCAGCATTATTCATAATAGCCAAAAAGTGGAAACAACTCAAATGCCCATCAATCGATGAATGGATAAACAAAATATGTTATATCCATACAAAGAAATATGATTTGATGATACAAAGGAATGAAGTACTGACACATGCTGCAACACAGATGGACCTTGAAAACGTCACGCTAAGTGAAAGATGTTAATTATAAAAGACTACATTTTGTATGATTCCATTTATATGAAATGCCCAGCAGCCCACATAAGTAAATCTGTAGAAACAGAAAGAAGATTAGTGGTTGCTTAGGGCTAGTGGGGGTGGGGATGTGGGGGAGGGCCTGAGGGAAATGACAAGAGATTGCTAGGGGTTTCTTTTGGCGATGATAAAATTGATCTAAAGTTAGATTGCGGTGATGTTTGCACAACCCTGTGACTATGCTCAAAAACACTGAATTGTATACTTTAAATGGGTGAACCATATGGTATATGAATTATATCTCAAAAAGCTGTTAATAAAAAATAATGGATGTTATGGGGGGTCCAGAGGAAGAAGAACCAACTGTGCTTGTGGGGGATGGTCAGAGGAGACTTCCCAGAAGAACTGACTCTTGAGATGAGTCTTGGAGGAACAAATGTGACTCTAGAAGGGAGAGAGCATTTTGGGCAAGGGATGGTGGCACGAGCAAAGCCATGGAGGCATGAGGGAGCTGAGAATGGTTTGATATGGCTGGAGCTGGACTCCATGGAAGACTGGGAGGACAAGAGAGGCAGGTGGGTGATGAAAGATAAAACTGGAAAAGTGAGGGAAGAATGGGCGTTGAGGGCTCCTAACGCCGTGTTACAGAGCTGAGCTTTAGCTTGCACATTCACTCTGTGCCATGAGGATGCTGAGAGCATAGCTTGCGAGATTTGCTTGATTCTCAACTTATATGCTGTTTCTAGAGCATAGATCTTAACTCTGTCTCTTGAAGACTGCGTAGCTTTTTAAAGTTGCCACTGAGAGGACACAAGTGACATTGGGCATAATGAAGGCTGTCCAAGCTCCAGTGCCTGGGGTGATGAGGGCAGGAAGGGGATATGGGCATAGAGGGTAGGGTTGCGGGGGGAAGCCCCCATCTACTCACTGCACAGCTGACCCTCGTCTTCTCCCTGGTTGCAGTCCCGGTGGAAGTCGCAGGCCTGCCCAAGCTGGAGGACTGTCCCGTTCCAGCAAGTGAAGGAACTCTGCAAGGCCATCTTGGAGCCTGGGGACGTTCCTGGAGAGCACACAGAAACACATGGCCCTGGTCAGTTTGGGTGGCCCTGTGGGAAGGCTGCAGGGAGAGCATCACTCTGTCCTGCCAGTCACATCCAAAGGCTGACTGAGCCACCTGCATCTCAGTCTGGCCACACCTAGGACACACACCAGGAAGCTGAGAGGAAGTCAAAGCCCCTAACACCCCCAGTCTCCTGGGAGTCTCACTTTCTAGTGATGTTGAGTAGCAGAGTGGCCCAAGGTTTGGTCCATGTTCCCGCAATACTCTGGCATCCTCAAAGCCATGGCTTCAATGTGCTAGATGGACAGCCTGCAGGTGGAGTCTCATCTGCATACAGACAGCTCTACCCTCAAAGTTGAATTTGGGGCATATGCGGTTCCGTGTGTCTCCCCCATGTTCTTGATCCCAGATTCTGCCACTGGAGTGATTCTAGAAACATGCAGTACTTTCTGTCGTGGAATGCGAAGAACACCATTGTGAAAGCCAGGGCCCTGGGCCCTGGACCAGCTCCTCCATGACTGGCTGTGTGATGCTGACCCTGTCCCTGCTCTGTCTGGCCCCCTGTCTCCCTGTCTACAAAAGGAGGGATTGTGGTGATATTTCTAAGGTCCATTCCAGTTCTGAAATTCTTAGGTAACTCATATTACCCAGTGAATGAAGGGAGAGGGGGCAGTTTATAACGAACATATCAGCAGTTATTCCTTTCTGTATCAAGAACAATGCATTCTGATAATTAATTAACCTGTGACCCCAGAGAGCCAGGATTCCGGGAGAAGGCTGGCCTGGCCTAGCCTGCCCTACTGTATGGGGGACTTTGTCTGGGGACCACCTAGCAAGGGCCTGGCTGGTGCTTCTGAATGTGCCTCCTGCCACCCAGCTCTTGGATCATATGGGATGAGGGAGCCTCTGGCTCCTGTGGAGATGAGCAGGCAGGGCCCACCTGGGTCGACCCCCCAAGTCTGGCTGCCTTGCACTCTGTTCTCTTTTCTTGTTCCATCCTGATGGTAGCTGGTACCTCAACAGTCTCCCCACCCCCATCCCACCCACCTCAATGCTGGGTGGTGGGGAGGATAAACCAGGACCCCCACTTGGACAAGTCTCACAGTCTCTCTGAGCCTCACATAAGGGGTGGGCTTCTCTAAACCTGGCAGTGAAATTAGACTCCCCTCTACTAAATTTTACTGTAATCAAACCTCCCAGCTGATTGTGAGGTGGGACGCTCCAGGTTAGGTGATTTAATATCTAAAATTCCATGAATTTTTTGGTTCATTGGACTGTTGCCAGGAGCACTGAAACTAACATCAAGTCCAGCCTGTTTACTTCTAGAATCCCTCTGTGTAGCTCAGCACATCTGGCCTTGTAAAGAAGCTAGGCAAGTCTTAACAGTGACCATTTCCTAAGTGGGAAACTGAGTCAGAGAGGTTAAGTGACTTGCCTAAGGTCACACAGCTAGTAAGTAGGATTCAGACCCAGCCTGTCAGACTGCAAAGCTGCCTTCTCCATCTCACGGAAAGAGGGCACTGGAGGTGGCCTTGGGCCCTCGTTCACAGGCTGGTCCAGATGAGGCTCAATTTGTCAGCTGTGGGCAGATGGCCACACAACATTGTCAGACGGGCCTCCAGCCTGGCTGCGCATTCTCTGTGACTCCCAGGCACGGGAAGCGCAGGCCCTGCTTCCTTCAGGGAATCACATGCAAACTCTTTAACCTGCTCTTCAAGGTGCTCTGTGATTTGGGCCCCAATTTCCTCTCCTGTCTCACTTGTCTGTTTCTCTCCCCACAACCCCTGTGCTCCAGTCTTGTCTGGCGTTGGTTCCATGTAACCTCGTTCCAGAACTCATGTACATGTTCTCATGGAATTCAGCAAGTGGTTTGAGCCTCTGTGTGTTCCCTAGCCCTGGCCAGTGCCTGCCCCTAAGAGGGTTCATGGAAAGCCTGTGCATTGGGTTACCTGTCTGTGGTAGGCTGAATAAAAGCGCCCCCGCCCCCCGCCCCCCGAATAGCCACACCCTAATCCTGCGAACATGTTACTTTTTGTGGTAAAATGGGCTTTACTGATGTGATTAAGGTGAGGGTCTTTAGATGAGAAGATTATCTTGGGTTATAAGAGGGAAGGAGGAAAGTCAAAGTAAGAAACAGGAGATGTGATGATGGAAGCAGGAGTCTGGAGTAATATGAGGAAAGAGTCACGAGCCAAGGAATGCGGGCGGCCTCTAGAAGCCAGAAAAGGCAAGGAGGCAGATTCCCCCTTTAGCCTCCAGAAGGAGCCAGCCCTGCCCACAACATGCCCTAGGCCAGTGAAACTGACTTGGGACTTGCAGCCTTCAGAACGCTCAGAGAATAACTGTGTGTTGTTTTAAGCTGCCAAATTTGTGGTAGTTTGTTACAGCAGCCACAGGAAACTAACACCCCGTCCCAACCTGACTCCAGCTAAAATCAAAGACTAAGGCAGCTGCGGCCCTGGTCGTCCGGACCCAGTGTAGCTTCAGATCATCTTCTCAGTTCTTGACCTGGTGTTGTGACTTGGTCTCTGTGGTTCCCTGGACTAGTCACCTCTGTCCCTTTCTTCCTCACACAGAAGGAAAAACGCACCCCCGTCCAGCCCTGTTCCTCAAGACAGCCCAAGACAATGTTTTCTCCAAACCCCTTATCAATGCCAAGTGCAGGGAAATGCAAATGAAAACTCACCCCACCGCCTCCCTGTTCCAAACACTCAGCACACAGGATCAAAGCGCAGAGAGACAACGCTCGTTCTCAAAAGTAAAGTGTCAAATTCATTTTATGGCTTTAATTTTGTGGATCAATTCTCTACCTGTCAGTCATGCCTTCTTGGAAGCTGGGAAATAAAATGCTTCTAAGGAACTGGTGCTGGCCCCTGGAAGGCACTGTTCTCCCGCTGCAGAGTGGGAGGAGGGGTGTCCTCCCTGGAGCACTGACTGCGGCGGGGGGGGGGGGGGGGGTGGGGGGGTGGGGGGGTGGGGGGGGGGCTTTGCTGGGCATGGGGGGGACTTCGTCCTAGCAGTCAAGATCAAGATCAAGATCAAGGCAAGGACACCTGGCATCACATACGGCATACCTGCTACACTGTCAAGCACAGCATCAGGCCCTTTACCTGCCTGCTCACTAAACCTTGTAACAGGGTAGCTCTATTATTTCCACTTAACAGGGGGAAGTTTCCAATTAACTGAGGGGGAGGGGAGAGGCAGGCAAGTGGCCTCCAGCGGGGGGCGGCTATGAGGGCCAGACTGGTGTGTCCACCCCAGCTGCCTGGCCCCGCTTGCCCATTGACACCGGCTGTTCCCTCTGGCCCTCCTTCAGCGCAAAGGTGTTTTGGATAATAAGAAAAATTCTCCTTTACCTTTGCTTGGTGATTTCTGGTTTCCAAAGCATTTTTTCCTATGCCTTATACGTGATCATTAAATACATTTAGGACCTTATGGCCCTTGCTCTCAGCCCTACTGAAGAAAACGTAGTAAAATAAAAAACCTGTAAAGTCTTCCTCAACCTATGGAACAAATGGCAGCTGTGTTGTGTTTTATTTATACCTTACAATTAGGCCTTGTTCCTCACTGTGTTTTCATGAACATGTGCGTGTTTCACACACCAATGACTTGTCATTCCCCAAATATGTCTTACAGTTTCTTTTACTTTCCTTCACTCTAAAAATATATGCCTATTGTCTAAAGTTCGAAAGCAGGGTAAAAATAAACAAAAACAATGCCCAGAATCCCACTATCCAGAGGCCATCATTTTTAACATCGTGGAAGATTTCTCTTCAGTTTTTTTGGCCTACACTTTAAAAGCGTGTATAGTTGTGTCATATGTACATGTGCCTTAAAATAATTAAGGTGATATCACAAGCTTTTCCAAGGGTTTAAAAATTCCCCAGAAGACTACTTTTTAATGGCTACAATACAGCGTGATATGTACCATCATTTATTTAAACAATCTTCAATGATTGGATTGTTAGACTGTTTACAAAAACTCTTTAAACCATCTTTGAGCATAAACCTTTCCGGGCATTTCAGATTATTTTCATAGGATAGATTCCCAGAAGTGGAATTACTGAATCAAAGGGTATAAACATTTTAAAGGTCCTTGATACATATTGCCTAATTGCTTTCTAGAAATTAATCCAATTTACACTCCCACCAGCTGTGTTCATACATGTGTGCCCCTCTTACTACATCCTGGCCAACCCTGAATATTATCACGATTTTTATTTTTAACTAAAAGTATTTCCAGGCTGTTTTATTTTGTATTTCTTGGGCAGTTAGTGAAGCTGAGTACTTTTTCATATGTTACTAGCTTTATTTTACTTTGACTTTTAAAGATTTGCCCACTTCCTTTTGCCAATTTATCTATTAGGTCCTTCATGTTTTCCTATTAATTGTATGAAGTTATTAATAAAGATGTGAAACTACTACATTTTTGACAATTTTCCCTAGTATTTTACGTGTATTTTCGTTCTGTTTATAACGTATCTTGATATAAAGGAGTTTTCAATTTGTATGTAATCCAAACCTATCTGCATTTTCCTTGGTGATTTCTTCTTGTTCTTTTACACTTAGAGAGCTTGTTCCACGTGGGATTGGTAATGTGTGGGTCACCTGTGTAGTCTTTGGGTTGCCCTCTCATCTGGAAACATCTTCTGCCATCTCCTCATCTTTTAACAATGGGGGTCTAGACCTCACCACCTTATCGATGACATTTTTGTGGATTCCCCTGTTCTGCCCCTCCATGAGCCATGTCTTCACTTGGACTTCTATGGCACATTACTTCTTCTTGCCTTTAACGTAGTGGACATTCTGCCTTATGTTATAACTAGCTGCTTGTATGCCTATCTTTCTCACCAACTGTAAGTGACTTGAAGGGAGGTATCTTATCTTCATGAGTCTACAACAGTGCCTTGTATGGAGATCTTCCCACCCCAACATTTGAAAAGTAAACTGATCCTCTGTACTATCTGTGGAAGGTATTATTATGCATGTTTTATAGTTGAGAATACAAAGGCCCGGAGTGGTAACACGGCTTCCTGAGGGATTGGTGGAAATCCATAGTTTTGACATCTTGTTCTCTGTCCTTTGTACCGTGTCTGTCTGTGGGGTCCCCTCCAGGTTATGAGTGTCCTCAGGAGCCGTGATGGTGTGTATGGAAGGGCAGGAAGTCGGCATCCCTGCCCTTCCCCTACAAACCCATCAAGGAGGGGTCCAGTGGGGGGAGGGTAGTTTCATTTTCTCTCTCTGGATGCCAGGGAGGAGCTCATCCTTAAGAATTTTCTTCCGTGGCTAAAGCACAACCACAGCCCAGAGCAGCCATATCCTTCAGCTCTGCTTCTACCAGCTCTGCCCCACCTCCTGCCCCTGGCTGGAGACTACAGGCTCCTTGGCATCGCCTCCTCCATACCACAGGGAACTGTGTGCTTGTGAGAGATTCAATTATATGGACGCCTGGTACTCTGATGACTACTGCCAGCCCAAACTCAAAACTAATGACGCGCAACAAAAAACAACTGCTCTGTCTTCTCAAGTTTTTTTTTTTATGGAACCCATAAATTCCAAGGAGGGAAGTACCCTTGGTGAAAGGTTTTAATCAAGGGCTTGAGTTTCCTAAACAGCATCCTCTCTGTGGTTTTGAAATGGTTGTTTTGGCTTACACAGTGGGGTAACCTAAGGCCTGGGGTGGTCACAGCCTGCCTCCGGAGCATCAGGGAAGGGCTGGGGCTTGGACGTGAAGAGCCAGCCCTGCTCCCTGCTGGCACTTCCTGATGTTTTCCACCCCCAGGTGCCGGGATTCCTGGCAACCACTGAAACACCAAAGGCCCTAATCACAGAAAGGTTAGGGAGATATAAGATCAAGCCACTCAGGGGAGAGTTGGTGCTTGGCGATCTTTTGTTAGTAAGGGTCTTCTCTGTGGGAATTGATTTATTACCTTTGAAACAGCAGTTCCCAGAATAATGATGTAAGTCACCAGGGGTAGTAAATTGTCATCATTCCTTACTTTTGTATAGCATTTTAATAGCTTACAATGTGCTTTCCTAATCCTTCTTGTTTGAACCTCATAAAAAACTGGCAGACCAGTTATTATTATTCCCATTTGATTAATCAGAAGATCAAGGATTTGAGAGACATGTAAATCATGTGCAGAGAAATGCTTTTTAAATAGTGAGGCACTACAAAAGGCAACCAGCTGCTTGATAGGTGCTTTGCCTGCAGTCTCACAGCTAGTAAACTGCAGGGAAAGGTCCAGAACCTGGTCAGATGATCCTAGGTGGAGTTCTTCTCCCATGACTCAGATTAGATCACCTTCTAGAGCAGCACCCTGTCTGCCCATGGGAGTCACCTGGGAAGTTAGAAACACTGTTGGCGTTAGGCCGCACCGGACCAATGAAATCAGTATCTCTGAAGGAGACCCCCTTGGCATTGGTGGTTTTAAAAGCTCCCCAAGTGATTCTCATGGGCATAGGGTTGAGAGTCACTTCCTTGGAGAGCTAGAGGATCAGACCCTGAGCACCTGTGTGTCTTGAGTGCATCCTTTACCTCTGTGGGCCTCTATTGCCCCCTGGTAAAATGAGGGTGTGGCCTCAAATACAACTTTCAAGACCCCTTCCATCCGCAACATCCTGATTCCGGGGTTCTGGACAATAGTTAGTGGTTCTATGTTTATAAGGCTGGTTTGATATAGTTAGTGCCATCTTTACTAATGCTGATCATTTGATGACACCCCCCCACCCCTCGAAGGCTTCTGTTCTCCCACGCATCTTTACTAAGCCATTCATCCAGCAAGCTTCTCTTCGTTGCCTCACGTTGGCTTTTCCTGTCCCAGTCATCTGTCATTTCCATCCTGGAACATCTCTCCTAAAACAGCATGACACATTCTTTTGCCCATTTATCTCCTCTCTTGATGCAGTAGAAATTAGTTCAGATTTGCAACTGAGACGCGTGTGGCCCGGGTCAGGTTACGTGAATCGCTGTTCTACACCACGGGTGACTTATTAGGTTCACTTGCTGAGAATGATTCCTTTTCCCTAATTGTGCATTCAAAACGGAAACCGAATGTACTCTCCTCCTTCAATCATGTCTTGGAGATTTGATGCTACAAAATCTAAACAACTCTCCTAACTCAAATTTATTTTTTAAACGAATGTCAAATTTTAGGGCACTTAACTTTTAATTAAGATGATTTATGTGGCATTAAAAAAGGCATATTTGTGTCAGCTTCTGGGCTGTCTCCCACCTGCTTGCTCTTGCCTAACCAAGGATTCGTTAAAGGGGAAAATTGAGTGCTGCTTCAGTGAGAAGGAGGTCTTTCTCTCAAAGAGAAGGGGAGACTCCGTGTGGGAGGAGGCTGGCTTTTAGAGCAAGGACGTCAGGAGTAGGGCTGGAGCTGGAGCCCAGAGGCTGGGCCAGGTTCCTCCCTGCCATTGGAAACTTAATGTTTCCCAGGATGAGGAGAATCAGATGCTCAAGGGTAAACAAGCCCAGAGACATGAAAATGGATGGTGACATGATGAGGATGTAGTCAAATAGCATGCACAGGCTAACAGCCGCTGCCACTGTGCTGACGTTAATGGGGGTGTTGGAAGGCCTTCGAACTGTGTAAATTAAGCCTGGCAGAGACCAGTCCTGCTGAGGGCTTTGGGCCTCATAAATCGTAGTGTGGACAACCTCATTACAGAATTGACATCTTGAGTTCCTACTCAAAATGTAAATCGGCGAGGAGAGGGGCTAGCTGTGGAGGGCTGCCAGCAGGCTGGGTAAGAAAGCACTGCACTGGGAATTGGGAGAGCTGGTTGGAAGCCTAGCCTTGCCTCTAGGCTTCCGGGGCCATGAGCAAGTCAATTCTCCTCTGGGCCTCAGTTTCCTTGTCTGTAGACCCTCTGAAGCCAGCCATTTGCATTTACCATGGGCTTCAGCCATTGTGTCGATGTTTTGTCCACAGACCCTCTGCATTGAAGCCACACAAGAGCTTGGTAATCATGCTGCTTCCTGGGGCCCCCTGAAGACCTACAGAGTCAGAATATCTGGGGGTGGGACCCTGGAACTGCATGTTCCACAAGCTCCCTGGGTGACAACTGGGTGCACCAAAGTCTGAGAACCTCTAGTGTTAGAGAAATAAATGGATCTTCAGTTCCTTCCCCTCTTGGAAGAATCCCAAGCTTTCCAGCACCACCCACCCCCTCACCGTGATGATTCCCTCCTTGGTCCAGGGTTCTCAGAGCTCCTTTCACACCTAGACTACATTTCTGTTCTTACTCCAGCAGACCCGAGGGAGCGCTTTCTTCGTATTGAGGAGACCCCTAGGGTGTAGAGAAAATAATGCTAGGTTCAGTCTCCCCTTCTACTAGCTAGCGGTGTGAACTCTAACATGGTTCACAGGGTTTTTCTCTTCTGTAAATTAGGGATGCTATCTAATTTACAGGATTTTATGCAGATCAAGTGAAATTGTGTACAGGAAACAATATATGGGGTGCTAATGAGCTAATTTCACAGAGTTTTCAAGGAGTTTGGGAGAATTGGCCATGGAGGGTGGGTGGGAAGGTGTCAATGAGAAGGCTGGACAGGCCAGATCTCGGGGACAGACAGAACCTTTGGGAATCCCTCACATCCCATAGTAGAAGTGAAGATCTATAGGGCCAGACCATTTCAGCAAAACAATGATAGAAACAGATGCAATAGTAATTTGCAACACAAATGATAGCTATGAAAAATAATAATTGCAATGATGAAGTTTCAAGGTTGTCTCTGGAGTCACCCCACCACCAGCATTAGCTTTCTGAGACCAGCTCCTTTCAGGTCCTAATCCTACCTTGAATCTTTGCTGGTTTCCAAGGCATTCAATTCAAATTGAGGCTTTGCACGCCTGGCACAGCCCACTTGCCCAGCTTTGCCGCGTTCCTCTGTATCTTTAGCTAAACACCATGACTTGCAGTTTTTAGAACATGCAGTCATCACCCCAGCCTTTGTGTAACCCGATTCTGTTGTCTATAATCACCTTCGCCATCTGAACAATTCCTCCTAACTCAGACGTCACTTTCCCAATTGCTTGTTCTTCTCCCTTTAAGAAAGATGTGTGGCTCCCTCTGGGGTGCTCTGGTTATCACTGTACACCTTTAACTGTGCACTCACCTCACCCTGTTGCACGATTATGTCTGCATTGCTAGCTTCTCTCACTAAAGTCTAAATTGTTTGAGGCAGGGGGTCTGTCTACTCATTTTATCTCCTGGAGAGTGCCTGGCATGTAGTGAGTGCTAACGAATGTATGTTGAAGGAGTGCAAAATAGATCACCAAATTTAAGTAGAAGAATGGGGTGAAGTGGAATTTCCTTTCATTCTGGAAATTGTTAATTCCTTTAGGTTAAATGGTAGAAATCCCACCCCTCCCCCCAATTAATCTTTGGATTATTGATTAAATTATGTTCAGAGCTTCGGCTAAGAGCCTGGGACTAGGGTTAAAGTAGTGAACACAGAGTAACCCGGGTGACCTAGTTTGATAGGTGGGCCACATGAGTCCTCTCCGGGGAGGTGACATTTGAGCTGATGCTGAAGGACAAGAGAGTGTCAGCCATACCAAAAGGCTTTGGAGGAGCAAGAGCTGCAACAGCAAGGGTGGGGAAGGATGCTCATGATCTAGAAACAGAGCAAAGGCCAGTGCGGTTCAAGAGGATCACAGAGGGTCGTGAAGTGTGGCTGGGGAGGGAGGCATAGGTCCAGTCACGCAGGATGTTGCCGGTTGTGGTAAGGGGTGTGGTTTTTGCTTAAAGAGTTTAGACAAGAGATTGAAAACAATTTGATTAGTTTTTTGAAAGATCATTCTGAGCAATTGAGGGAGAATGGATTGGAGAGGGCACTAGAAGTGGGAAAATCAGTTTGAAGGCCGTTGGTTGTTATAACCAACCAGGCAAGTGATGAAGGCAGCTTGCAGAGGCTGGTGATGGTGGAGCTGGAGAGAAGTGAATGATATGAGTTTCATGTTGGAGGTGACCCTGACAGGACAGGCTGATGCCCTGGAGGTAAGTGTGAGAGAGACGGGACATCAAAGATGGTGCTAGGACGAAAGCTCAGCTGCCAGCAGACATGACAGAGCCACTGAGGATTTGTTTCAAAATCCCAAATCCTCAGACAAAGTCAGTCTCCACGTAAGTTTACGAAGAATCACAAAGATTCCTGTAGGCCATTAGTAGGAAAGCAGAATGTGTTTCATTTTCATGGTTGAGCTCTCTGAAGAAATTAAAAATTTTCTTATCCCTTTGTATCTTCAACATCCCCTTTATTTTGTTGTGTGGTCCTTTTCCCAAGCTCTCCCAATATGGCATTTATCTTCATTGTTTTGATGAAAAGACACAGCAATAATTTTATTTTTAATATTGTAAATGACCTCTGTGCACTTTTTACCATTAATCTCCCTGAAAAGCGGTGACATTTAACCATTCTGCACCACAGCTCCCCATATAATATATCATTTTCTCCTCTTGTTTGTTCAGTAAACAATGAATAACTCAAATCACACCTTGGAGAATTAATATTAATCACAAACAAATTACAACTACAACTGAGACCACTGGAGGGACGATGCAGATTATGCAGTGGAGAAGGCTTCTTGGAACAGAGAGCAAAGGTGAGTAGGGATCATTCAGATTGGAGGAGTAGAGACAGGAGCACTGATCATGTGAGCGGCCTCTTCAGGTACCTCCACTGAAGGGGGCCAGGTGGATTCAGTCCTTTGAAGATAGATGGGAGGTCATCCTGGCTCTATTCGATCCATGGTAGCCATGGAGGAAGGGATGGCTGCTTGCTGAAGAGACAAGATAGCCATTGGGTGCTGGTGCAGATATCAATCATGGTAAAAATAAGTACCATCCTTACCATTTATTGAATGTTTCTAATCTTCCAGGTACCATATTAAAGACTCCATACACATTATTTTATTTAGACCTTATAGCAACTATGTGCAGTAGTTATTATCTCCATTTTACTGAGAAGGAAACTGGGATCCAAGGATTTGCAAAACCATTCCCAAGTCATGGAGGCAGGATTTTATGTCTGTGTGACTCTGAAGCCCATGCTCTTTATCAACACACTAGACCTACCAGGTGGAAAAGGCCATGTGAGAAGCTCCAGGAATAAATGAGAGGGAGGATGGTGGACTGCAAGTCAGTGGAGCACGAGGCTGGAGACAGAGACCCAAGCAGGCAAGCCGGAAGTCTCAGGGAACTCTGGAGGGATGGAGGATGGAGAGTGAGGCTGGCCGGGATTCTGGATTGGATAGTCCCTCAAAGGGCTGGTGAAATGTTTTTAGGGGAATGATGTACCAGGTAGGTGATCCAAGCCCGGGGGAGCAAGATGGGTCCTGAATATCAGAATTCATGCTGTGTTCCCTGGGCTAGGCAAAAATCCCATCTCTCTCAGAGACTATTGGGCTCCAGTGAGATAGTTATGGAAAAGTACTTTGTAAATCACTGAACGCTAGCAAATGACAAAGATTTTATTTTTAGTATTAACCACCTGACATTCATACAGGATCTCACAAAGCCATAAGAGGCTCATCCCTCCCTTCGTTGTCTTTACTGAAATGTTAGCTTCTCAGTGAGGCTTTCCCTGGTGACCTTATTAAAATCTCTCCCTGCCCTACTCTAGACACTTCCTGTCTCTCTTCCCCTCTGTGCTGTTTCTCCTGATACTTACTCTTGGGCACTATACCCTTTCCTTAGTAGTTTTGGTACTAGTCTTTCTCCCTTGCTAGCATTGAGGGGATGGAGAGGTTAGGGTGCTTCACTGCTGAATTCCAAGTTCCTAGAACAGTGCCCGGCATATAGCGGGCTCTCAATAAAAGTTTTTGGAAGAATAACTGAATATATGTTCTTTAATAAAAAATTGAGGGCAATGGATTCAGAAGCAGGATTTATGTTTTATTCACAATTTAGAATTCGTATTTCAGAGAAAAGGCATTTCACTGAAGAGGACTTCCATGTGGCCCTAACCCCCATGGCTACATGTACACAAAGCTGGGATTTGTCCATAGAGAAAGCACATCATGTTAGAGTCTCATTGCAGTGACTGTGGCCTTCTCTGTTTCTAAGGACCTTGCTCAGTGTTGCCAACTCCATTCGGGACGATGGCTGCATACTCATACCCACAATGAAGGACTAACTAGGGGGTTAATGAAGCTGCAGCAGGCGCAGGCTTCTGGGAGCCCACCATACACAGAGGAGAGAAGAGATGGCTGATTCACAGTAAATAGTGAGAGGATGGGAGACTGTCAGAAAGTACTTCCCCAAACCAGGAGGGAAGTTGGGACCAAGCTCCAAGCTGGCAATGCTCAGTGGATGAGCCCATTCCAGCCAGGGTCAAGAGGAAGCAGGGTTGCCTTGGAGGAGATGTGATGAGCTTCTGTGTTATTTGACTTGATAGGCAGAGTCCGGGTAAAGAAATCTGGGAAGGTGGCAGAGTCTCCTATGAAAAGATCAAAGTTGCTTGCTTTGGCTAGGAGTGAAGAATCTCTTGGTGGCTTTTAGTTTTTAGTTCTTTTCTAAGACTCTCATATTAGAGTCTGACTCGCTCAGCACCACAAAATTGGGAGAAATCTAGTGAAGAAAGAAATCTAGTGAAGAAGGAAAGGCAGGTAGGAAGGATAAATAATAATAAGAAGAAGAAATACTATTAAATGAGTACCTATTAGGTATCAGCCATTTTTTGTCTATTATGTTTTACTTGATTCTTTGACTGGACATAAATGAAACATACAAGAAGATGAGTGACTTAGAATGGCTACTATCAACAAAATGGAAAATAAGTCTTGGTAGGATGTGGAGGAGAAATTGGAACACTTGTACACTGTTGGCGGGAAAACAGTATCCTGCAACATGGATGAACCCTGAGCTAAGTGAAATAAATCAGTGACAAAAAGCACTCTATGATCCCACTTATATGAAGTATCTAGAGTAGTCAAATTCGTAGAGACAGAAAGTGGAATGCTGGTTGCCAGGGGCTGGGGAGTTGTTTAACGGGTACGGAGTTTCAATTTTGCAAGATGAAAAAGTTCTGGAAATTGGATGCACAATGTGAATATATTTAACACTACTGAGCTGTACACTTAAAAATAGTTAAGATGATGAATTTCATGTTATATGTATTTTACCACAATTAAAAAAAAAGACGACTAATTATGCTAGCCTTGAAAATAAAGCCTAATTAAGATGGCAGGGCAAGACATCAGTGTGACTTAATGAGAAAAGCCTGTTACTGTGGCCCTGCAAGGAGTTCAGGCTCTTCTTTTAAATCCCTCTTCTGTTTGGTTTCCAGTAGAATATGCTGGTATGTGAGTCAGTGGACACAAGCGAGTGAGGAGGCCTTAGATCTGCCCTAACACCGCCACGTACTACTGAGTGCTGGTGGATCAGGTATATGCCCTCTCTTGGCCTCGGTCTGATTATCTGGAAATAGTGGGATTGGACCAGGTGAGCTCTAAAGGGCTTTTATTCCTCCTCCCCGGGGGGTCGAGGTCTCAGCCAACAACAGGAAACACTGAAGAATTCCATATGTAGGAAGAAGGCCCCAGGGTGAGGGGTAGGAGAGCTGGTAATGGTGATAAATGTGGATGACAATTTGGAAAGCCTATGGGGAGACTCCCAGCTCAGCTAGAAACCTCTCAGTCCCTACTCTTGCTATTAAATGTGGGGCATGTCACACAGAAGGCTGCTTCAGACCCAGCAGGTCCCCAGGCATACAGGCTCCATTTCCACTTTTATGAGTATTTCCCGAACACTCGGGGAGTTCTGCCGCGTACTAAATGCTCGAGAGTGAAGTGCTACTGAACAGAGTTTACAACTTTGCTTAGAGAAAATAGGGGAGAAAACAGACAAGACTTGATGGGACAGGGCTGGGAGGACACCTACAGGACTGTTTATGCCCACCAGGCTTGGGCAGACCCACCAAGTTGCAGGGGCATCCTCTCAGTTCAGGAACAGTCCAGAAAGGAAAGAGGTTTTGTCATAGAACTCTACAAGGATGACCTGTTTTATATGGATCCAATGGAAAGGTTTTTAACTGTGTGGCTGTCCTGAGTCTCCACTTTGTAATTTGCTGAGCATGTGCAGAGGCTAAGGAAAGAGTTTGGTTTTGAAGGCAGGTGGACTAAATTTGAATTCTCACTTCACCACTTGGTCTTATACAAAGTACTCTATTGCCTTGAACTTCAGCATCTACCTCGCAGGGTTGTATTAAGGTTTAGAAAAACTACAGGTAAGCCTCAGTGTCCCGTACATAGTAGGTGTTCCATAAATGGTAAATGGTGAAGACAACATAGTCTACATCCTTGAGGCCATCCTGTGTGTTGGGGCAGATATGTGAGCTAAAATAGGTGTGTGTTGTGACAGTTTTAAAACTTACCTCCCAATTCTTTTAATAATCCTCTTGAGAGGATTATTGAGAGTTGGGCATCTCTGTCACCTCCTCTTGAATCTAGGCGGGCATGTGACTGCTTGGACTAACAGCATATGGTGGTAGCCACCATGTGACTTTTGAGGCTAGATCATAAAAAGCTATGCAGTTTGCACCTTGATCATGGATACATTTGGCCTTGGAGCCTAGAGCTTCCATGTAAGAAGTCTGACTATCCCAAGGCTGCTGTGCTGGAGAGGTCAAGGGTAGGCACTCTGGTGACATTGCCAGCTGAGCATAGCCTCCCTGCCATTTTGCCAACGCAGCAGACATGTAAGCAATGCCATCCTGGACCCTGCACACCCTTTGATCTGTCAGCTAAATGCCACTGTATGACCTCCATCAATGTCACGTGGTACAAAAAGATTACCTAGCTGAGCTCAGCCCAAATTCTTGTCTGACAAAATATAATAGTTGTTGTTTTAAGCAGCTACACCCTGAAGTATTTGTTACTGAGAAATAGATAACGGGAATGTATGAAGGATAGGCACACAAAAGAGGAGTGTCTGACTATAGGGCAAAGGAAGGCTCTAGAAAAGAGGTAACACTTGAGTTGTGCTCAAAGAATGGGCAATAGTTGATCCAACAGCGAGAAAGGACAAGGTAGCCCCAGGAAAAGGATGGCATGCTCAGGGAATAGCAAATTGCCTGAGTGAGCCCCAGTACGAGCAGGGGCAGGAGGCAAGCTGGAAAAACAAGCAGGAAGCAGTTCACAAAAGCCGCAAATGACTCAGCGAAGAGTTCAGACTTTAGGCTTTATATGTATTATCTTATTTAGACTGTACAGCAACTACATGAGGTAGTTGTTATCTCCATTTTACTGAGAAGGAAACTGGGATCCAAGGATCTGTAAAGCCATTCCTGAGGTCACAGAGTATCAGCAGAGCCAGGATTTGAATAGGTCTGCCCGACTCTGAAGCCCATGCTCTTAATCAATATGCTAGACCCACTAGGGTATAAAAGGCCATTTTAGAAGCCTCAAGAATAAATAAGAGGGAGGACTGTGGACTGCAAGCCCATAGGTGACAAAGAATATCTAAAATACTTTCAGAAAGCATGGGACAAGAGCAGGGGACAGAACTAGGATCATGTCCTAGAAGGGTGTGGAGAAAGGCATGGGGTGGGGAGGGGAGGGGGTCAGAGATGCTGGTGGCCAGAGGGCCATCGCAGGAGTCCAGGGAGGCCAGGGTCAGGACAGGGCTATGGGGTGGAGAGGAGGGGGTTGGGGAGAGCTATCTCAAAGGTAGAATTGTCAGGATAAGACTATGGGATGGTGGGGGAAGAAGTACAAGGCGGCACTGAGGTTTAAACGTCTGGGCAATGGTGGACCTTTATCTGCAAAGGCAGATGAGAGGAGCTGCCCCGTTCCTTCGTCTTGCAGGTCCTCCAGGGCCTCGTAGGGTAGCTGCTGTGGTATCAGGGAGGCCCAGGAGGCAGGGCCACATTGGGGAGTACCAGGAGGACTGCGACTGTGGCTCCGAGTAGTGTGACCAAGATTGTCCTGAGGTGAGGGAGCATTCTGGGGGAGCAGGGCTCCAGGAGGAGCTGGCATGAGGGTACCGTGTGGGGATGGACCCGTTGGCTGCAGAAGGGCAAGGTGTGGAGACACAGCCTTGGTGACCCAGCTGGCCATGGGCCGTGTTAACTCAGCTCCCCATCACAAGCTCCTCCCTGCTGCCCTCTACCAGCTCCTTGTCATGATGGATGGTCCTTGAGGCTCCACAGGCCCTCCCTAACCTGCAGTCACCATAAGAGTTTATGTGTCGTGGATTCTTAGTGAAGCCAAGACTTGCCTAAAGCTGGAGGGCTGCCTTCTCTCTCCCTCTGCTCCAAGGGTCCATCTCTTCCTCCACATCAGCTGCACTCATGCCAACAGTTGTAGAGCTAGCATGGAAGTGTCATGGTGTCTGGTGAGAGGCAGGCAGCTGCATCACTGCTTTGGTCCTGCTCCCCCTGTGGTGAGTGACATGGTGGAGATGACACAGGGGGCTTCTCCCAGGGAGTCACAGCCTTCCCAGCCACAGCCACTCCCTCCCGCCACTGCTCAGAGCACGGTGAGGAGGGGTCAAAGTCTCTGGAGTTAGTAGACCAAGTTCAAGCCCAGCTCAGCCACTTACTAGTTGTGTGACCTTGGATATGTCCAACCTCTCTGAGTCTCAGTCTCTTCTTCCATCTTTTTCTTTTGCAGGGTGATTGTTAGGATTAGGCAGCATTTAGGAAAGCAGTCAGAGAGAGTCTGGCCTGTAACATTCCGCTCTCCAGTCCTCCCACCTGGGATTCCATCCCACCAAGGAGAATGGGCAGGAAGCTCCATTCTGAGCTCAGATTGGCAGCCACTAGCCTGCCTTGTCGGCTGAGCTGAGCAGACGAGAGCCTCTCTCCTCTGCTTGGCACACACCTGCCTCTTAGTGGACAGTTGCAGGCCCTGGCTTCAGGGGGTGCCCTCGTGGCTCTCTGTTGAAGTGCTTGGCACAGCAAAGGGGAGAGGGCAGGTGCCAGGTGTGAGGGAGGATGCTGGCTCAGACCACAGGGGTTTGGGCCACTTTGAAGCCTAATGTTGGAATGTGAAGCAGCAGCAGAGCCATTTCTGGACCTCCCTGGAGCATTGTCAATGTGCTGGCAGAGCAGCCTCCTTGCCTATTGCAGATTCTGGGCAAAAGACCAGCACCACCAATGGTGATACCAGGACTCATCCAAGTCATCAACAGGACCAGATCTACCAGCCTGGAATGTCTTAGATCAAAAGCAGGCTCAGCAAAGAAAAGACCCTCAGGAAGATGCTTGGGCACTGAACATCTCTGGGCTAAGCAGCCTACTGTCTGCAACAGTCATGTCAAACTCCTGAGGCCTCTCACCAGTGGAGGGTAAGGAGGAGGGAGGGAATGACAAGGAGTAGGCATGGTGGGTTAGTGAACCAGTTCATCACATTTGAATTTTACCAATACTCTGGTGCTGGAGACCCATGTGTGCATCACTGTGAGTTTAAGTTTCAGAAAGGAAACGAAGGTGAAGACCACTAGTCAGAACTTCTCACAAAGTCTACTTTACTGATGGCAAAGCTACTCTCTTTGATGAGAATAAACAAGCTTAAGTCTTTGAAAATAATAGATGAAAAATGTAACTATTTCTGTATTGTTCAGAAAAAGATTTGAGGTTGCCTGCAATTACATATGATAAAAATATGTGAATAAATAAATCAAGGTGATGTAAGGGTAATATTTTAGTACAAATGTGCCATAAGATTTCTACATAAGATTTCAGCCATAAAATTTGGCTCAAGTACATTTCTGTGCTTCCTAGCAGCCTAAGCAAAAAGAGAATCAGGATCAATTGTAAGGTTCAAAGTGTTCATAGGAAAATGAATGCTCTTCCTGATATTGAGCTCCAACAGAAATTGTTTTGTGGGTCCTCATAAGTGGGACCTGCATCTGTGTAGTCAATACAGTAGTATGTTCATTTAGCCATTTTTAATAGTGCTGTCTCTGAAGCACATAAGTCACCTAAGGGTTAGGTTTTTAAAAATTGGGCTGCGTCAAATTAACAAAGGTTTTAAAATAACAAGCAGCACTAGCAAGAATGTAGTGAGTTAGGGACTTTTACATGCTGCTGGTGAGAATGTGAACTGGTGGAATTTTCTAGAAAAGTTTGGCAATATGTTTCAAGATCCTTAAAAATTTTATTCAGACCCTTAGACCTTGAAGTCCCACTTCTAGGAAACGCCTTTGAGGAAATAGATCATATACAGATATTTAGACACAAAGATATTCACAGCAGATTATAATACCACAGAAGTAAAAACAAGAAAACGAGATGCCCAACAACAGGAGACTGCTAATAATAGCCGGCACACCTGCATCACACAAAGAAAGACTTTTGAAGAACTTTTACTAGCATGAGACAATTTTCATGACAAATGAACTTAAAACAAAAACAAAAACCAAAGCCACCTGTATCTAAGACTATTGGAACAGCATGACCAAACCCATATACACACAGAAAGAAAGACTAGAAGGAATATATCAAATTGGTAACCAAAGTTACCTCTGAGCTGGAGGATTATGAATACTTTGAGTTTCCTTTTTCATATCTTTCTGAATTTATGTGATCTATAATGGGCATATACAACTTTTATAATTAGAATAAAGGATGTAAGGTTACTCTAAAAGAAGCACGAGCAAGTCAATCCTCCCTCTCTTCCTAGACCAATGCTTACACTCTAAGGAGACAAATCCACCCGGCGTTTCTATACATGAAACTCTTCAAAGCACTTTCACATCCATCATCTCATTGGTTTCTCACAAATCACTGCAGGAGGCAGGCAGGGCGGGGATTCCATCCATCTTTAGAGGGGAAAAAAAGATCCATGGGAAGGTACCACTTGAATGGAGTCTCTGCTTTATTTTCAGGAATTTACACCTCATCCACACCCCTGACCCACGCCAGAGAACCTCCTGCTGTCGCGGTGAGGACCACTGTAGGGATGGGGAGATGGATCTTACCCATGCCTGGACCGCCAAGCTGGTGGCAGTTCTCAGGGCTACCAAAGCCTGGAGAAACCCACAGTGCTCTGGAAAGGCTTCTAAATCACGGTTTAGACCTGCACTTCCGACAGAGGCACAAATTGCTACTTTGCACTGCAGTGAATCTCAACATCTGATTTCCATTGACAGCTAAATTAACAAATCAACTAAACTCCGATATATTTTATGTCCTGTCTTATGCCAGATTTAATGTGTTCCAGGCACAACACAGTGCAGAGGAGTTTGGATTTACTGGCTCAGGGGTAAACTGTAAACTATTCACTGTGTCCATTGCACTCACTGAACTAGGAAGCAATTCCTGCATCCATCTGTCAGAGTCTCTGAACTCGGAGAAGATGAATGAACCAGAGGCAGCTGACTGGGCCAGGCAGTCCCCAGGAGCTGGTCATTCACTCTGCAACACGTTTCTGGGTCTCTGGTACAACCAGTGGGATAATTTCACTCATAATTTCTTGTCCTGATGGTCAGACTTGCTCTACATCTGCTTCCCTGACCTCACTTGTCTCCCTTGAAGAGCAGCAACTCAGAATAATAAAGACCTTCATTTACACAGCACTATCCATTTTTCTAAGCTCAACAACATAAATTTTTTCATTTGATCCGGAGAACAACCCTATGACATGTCACTGACACTACTTTATAGATGAGAAAGCTGGTTCAAGGTCAGAATGGTTGTAAGGGGTAGAGAAGGACTAGAATTATGATCTCTTGGTTGCCAGTCCAGTACACCTTCTAGAACCTTCTAGAACACTCTGAGGATGGGGTCTCTGACCCTGCCTGAGGAGAAGAACGCTGACCATTCCTATAAAGCCCTGGTTTTCTCCTTCTGCTAGAATCTGGTTTTTCAGGTGGGCTTCTGTGCTTGTGGAGAACACACTGACCAGACAGCATGACTACTAGCCAGCCATCTGGTGGCTCCTTCTTTTTTAATATTTAAAAGAAAATAGTGGTAGGGGGCCAGCCCAGTGGTGTGGTGGTTGGGTTGGTGCGCTCCACTATGGCAGCCTGGGGTTTGGATCCTGGGCACAGACCTAGTACTGCTCGTCAATCCGCACTGTGGCGCCATCCCACATACAAAATAGAGGGAGACTGGCACAGATGTTAGCTCAGGGGCCATCTTCCTCAAGCAAAAAGAGGAAGATTGGCAACAGATGTTAACTCAGGGTCAATCTTACTCACACACACACACACACAAAAAGTGATAAAATACACATAACATAAAATTTATTATGTTAACCATTTTTAAGTATACAGTTCAGTGGAATTAAGTACATTCACACTGTTGTTACCATCACCACCATCCATTCACAGAACTCTTGTTATCTTGCAAAACTGAAACTCTGTACCCATTAGACACAAACTCTCCATTCTGCCCTCCCCAAAGCCTCTGGAAGCTGCTCTTCTCCTTTCTGTCTCTATGAATTTGACTACTGTAGGTACCTTATATAAGTGGAATCACAATATTTGTCCTTTTGTGACTGGCTTACTTCACTTAGCATAACGTCCTCAGAGTTCATCCATGTTATAGCATGTGTCAGAATTTCCTTCCTTTTTAAGGCACTCAGCTGTATTATCCAAATAATACATTGTGTGCATATACCACAATTTGTTTATCTACTGATGGACACTTGGGTTGCTTCCATCTTTTGGCTATTATGAATAATGCTGCTATAAACATTGGTATACAAATATCTATTTAAGTCCTGGCTCTTCTTTTTAAAATGGCAGAATAAGCATCTAATCTACATTTGCTGAACTAGCCTCATGATTATTTGGGGGGCCTGAGACCTTTCCCTCTTTCTTTTTTACCAGCTTCACTGAGGAATATTTTATGTTTAATAAAGCACATTCACTTAAAGTGTACAAATCGATGAAGCATGACAGTGATACACACTGTAAAACCATCAGCATAATCAAAATAGAGAACATCTCCATCACCCCCAAGAAATTCCTAGCGCCCCTCTGTAGTCCATCCTTTCCCTCTATCCTCAGGCCCAGGTACTGGTCTGCATTCTGTCACTCTAGATTAGAATGACTTTTAGATAAATGGAGTCATATGCTATGGACTCTTTCTCCTTCTCCATTCTTGATCAAGCTGCCTGTTGATCTCAGAGCCCAGACCCTGGAGGGTGGGGTGGGAACTGCAATGGGGAGGCTTCTGTTTGGGGTTATTGTCTACATGTGGAGGGACTCATGACAAACTTCTGAGAAGCCACTCCAATCAGCAAGTGGCCACCACCAACTTCTGGGCACAAGCCTAACAGCACAGATTTGTGTGGCCAGATCGTTCCATTTTTAACTCACTCTACAAGCCATAATACAACTAATTTTGAAACTATTTTCCTCAAATTTTAGGATCCCAAGATTCCTATGTCCTTATGTCAAAGTAGTGAGTCCTAAGAAGGGCTGGAGAGAAGAGAAAGTGACCTTACGTGATAAGGTGCTTGGTATATGACAGCTCACTTGCTTCTCACAGCAACCCTGGAACATAGGTTTTGCTCTTTCCATATTCCAGATGAGAAGCAATTTTTGAAGGTCTAGTAACTTTCCAAAGACTACTCCACTGTTTAGTTCTAGAATTGTCTTTCAGCCACCCAAACCTGGGCTCCTCTCCTTGGCCCCTGCCTCCTGATAGGCAGAGAGGTCCGTGATGATGAAGACAGAGGGATGGCAATGGGTTCTCACCACAGCCAATGCCAATATTCCCTTGGTAGCAATGCCTGCTTTCCCCAGGCCAGTCTCAAGCTCTCCCTGAATTGCATCATGAGTAAAATCCACATCTATGCAGGCAGTGACCTCAGCAAACCCCAGCCCTCTCGGGGTTGCTGCCTGCCAGCCACAGGGTCACAGTCCGGCACTGAATTCAGTATTCCTTCAACCCAGGCTCTGCTGATATCACTCTGGTGACCCCAGGGCAGATTCACTGCAACCAAAACAATTACAGAGCACCTTCCACATGCTGTACGGGGCAGCAGAGATAAACGAGACATGGTAAGGTCTTTGCCCCTGAGCTTCCCTAGTCAGATACACCAATATGCTGGGATGTCAGACTAAACAAAAAGTATGCCTGCTTGCTTCTGATCACATTCTTGTTATCAGTTAATCTGGAGCTATCTGTCAAGAGCAGATTTCCCTGCTTAGTAATGAGAGGTGGGAGAAGTTCATTAGCACTTGGGAGAAATACTGAACAGGACCACTGAAGATAATCATTTGGTTTGGATGGGGTAGGGTGTGGGTGGGGAGGGAGTGATGAGGCTGATGCTCTGCCCTCTGGGGTCTGCCTGTAGCTAAGGTCTTGGCGCCTTTCTCAGAGTGCGGAGAGGAGATTTAGGTCCAGATTCTGGGCCCTGAAGAAAAAGAGTTTGGGAAGGCTGTCTCCTCTCACATCTTATTAATTATAAAAGAACTGAATTATGGTCCGATCCACTTCTAAGATTCAGGGGCTACTTAGGCATCAAGGGGGAAGAAAGGGGTGATAACTGAGTAGGGGGTACTTTAACCTCATTGCCTTTCAGGCTCTGGCCCTGGGAATAATGATTATTCAAGATCCGATCTGCCATAAATCTAACCGTATACTTCTGCAGAGAGTGCCTTCCATGAGCCACAGATGATCTTCGCACCTGGAACTGGGGTTTACTTCAAGAAAGTGGTTCTTAAACTTTAGCATGCATCAAAAACATGCTTCTTAAAACCCCCAGAATTTCTCATTCGGTAGATGGAAGGTACAGCCTGATAACTTGGATTTCTAATTATGCAAATTCTGATGGTGCTGGTCCTGGGATGCACCTTGAGAACCTCTGCTGTAAGGGTTTGGCTGCAAGGGATGGCTGTAGGGATTTGCTGTGTCACCCTGAAGACTCTCCCATTAACTTGATGTGGGCTGGTGAAATGGTCCCTAAGGACAAGGGGAAATTTGTGGGTGAAGGAGTCTACTCCTAGTCTCTTAGAGGCAACACAGTCTGTGCCAGATTGGGCGGGGGTTGAAAGTGTGAGTTACAGGATTCCATCCCCACCCCAGTAAGCCAGAGGTTCCCCATTTCTCTGAGGCTGAGTTGGCACATCTACCCAGCCAGATGGTCCCCCAGGGTGGTCCATCTGGGTCTGCTTATGAGAATGAATGAACTGTGTCTGTAAAGTGCTGGCAGCTCTCTGGAGAGGGCATCTTAGTGCAATCACTATTGTAATAAATGCTTTCCATTCATATGGTGCACTGTGCATCCTCAGGGTACCGATGGGCGACAGCTCACTGGGGCTTTACAACAACTTGGACAATCAGGTCGGAGGCAGGTGAGAAGGTGGCCATGTATCAATTGTGTCATTCTATGGTTGAAAAGCTGAAGTTAAGAGGTATCAATTTACAAAGCCAGTTAGGACATTTCAGTTAACCAGTCGGTAGCAGGACTAGAGTTCATACACTGGCTCTTCATATGACAGCGAGTACTAATGGCTCATATGGTCCGCGTCATGGTTTCTGAAGCACTTTGACACATATTATGAGATATAATCTTTGTAATAATTCTGTGAGGTAGTTATACAGCCACTAAGAGGTTTGGTTCTTGTCCAGATCACGTAGAAGGAGAGAAGCAGAGCTGAAGGCAGCCCACTTTCTACTATTTACAGCTCCCTCTGTCAGGACAGACTCTTAATTCAATGCCCTCTTCACATTAACAGTGCTCATTGAGATGCTTCATAAGAGGGACGCAAATTCAATCAGGACCCCTCAGTGGGTGCTGAATTGAGCACTGAAGAGAGGCTGCCTGACTCTTGGCTCCATCACTTACGGGTCTGTTAGGTTGGGCAAATGGCTTACCCTTGCTAACATGCAGTTTCTCATGTGTATAATGGGGATAAGAGTACTTTCTTCATCGAGTCTTTGTGAAGAGCAAACGAGTCAGTGTCCATAAAGCTCTTGGTGGTGCCTGACCTGGAGGAAAGCTTGATGAATGCTGGCTGCATTACTGTCACTCTCCTGATGAAATGGGTTGTAGGCCACCATTTCCATCAGCTTGGTGAAGACAGTGGAGTCCACCTTTTTCTATGGGGCTTGCTGGGTCCTAATTACCAGGAAGCAACGGTTTTCCTGGCCTGGGGCACAGCCTGCCCCTTCATTCTTGATCCCACTCTGACTGGTTTCTTGACAATAGGCCTTAGCCTGAGTTTTGGTCTCATCCAGGGTAAGTCATTTCAAACTGCTTGCTTGTGATTGCTGCCCTGTAGGCTAAGATTCTTGGGGCAACACTGGCTTAATAGTCCATTATGAATCACAGTGGCGAAATCAGAGTGCATTATGTGGAGGCAATTGGCATGGCATCTATGAGGGTAGGGGGCAGTGGCTAAAAAGAGAGGTTCATTTAAACACAAAACAACTCCACGTCTAGGAAATGGGGTTCCACAGCACTGGGGCTGCTTTCAGTCCTTCAAGGCAAAAATTGGTGGCAGCCTGTCCCCTGGCTGGTGGTCTCTTCTTTAACTATTTCCAGCTCTTGAGGGGCACCTTGCAGGTAGCATGAAGCACGTGTAGAGGTTGTCCAGGTGCCAGCTCATGGAGAGGGAACATGTGAGCAGGGAGAGGAGTGGAGACATGGTTTATACGTTCAACATCTGAGGATATGCCATGCCCAGCGGAGAGCAGCCTGGGGTATATAGTGAGGCTCCAAGCTGGATAAAGAGAACCAGGGCCTATAAGGTCCCTGTCACCAGGGCTATAGACTGGGCTGGTCAGGAGGAAACTGGTCAGACAGTTTGGTCCAAGCAAGGGAGGAATCAATGAGACAGGAGCATCACACACTCAAGGTGGAGGCTGGCAGGCCCCAGAGCCTGGGAGGAGGATTGAGAATCAGTAAGAGCACGTCCAGCAGGAAAGGCTGATGGACTGTTGATCTTAGGGCAAAGGCTTGGGCAACTGGCTTACTCTTTCCAAGTTTTGCTTTTCATATCTGTAAAATGGGCATAAATAATCCCTGTCCTGTCTATCTTACAGGGTTGCTGGGATCAGAACTGTCCTGTTGCACAATTCCAGGGCATTCTATGTGAGGTCTATCTGACTTGGTTGAGATAATGAGACAGAAGACATAAAGGAAAGCTCTTTGTGAACTTAAAGGAACCGTGCAAATGTAAGTGACTTTAATATTTTATTCAGTGTGCTGAATGAGAGTGGCCTGGGGCCAGTAGACATTTGTTGTGGCCAGAAAGAAGTTGGTCATCTATTGATGATTTCTGGTTCTGGTAAGGGGATGGGCAGAGGGCGAGATCCTGGGAAGACCCATGCACTGAGCTGAGTATCTGAGTCAGCTGGTTGCACAGGGGTGGGCTGCCACTGGCTCTGGCCTTGCTGGGTTTCTGTTGGCTACAAGGAGGCTTCCAGACTTCTCCATGGTGCTATGCTTCTGAATGGGCACTTCCTGAATACCTACTCTAGAGTAAACTCAGCAGCGGAGGAATACCCAGAAACCAACAGTGACCGTGTATGGAGCACCCACTCAATGTCAGTCACTGTGCCAGTCACTTTGCATACTCTATATGTCATTTCATCCTTCCACCAACCTTTTGACTAGGTATTATTATCTTTGTTGAATAGATGAAAAACCCAGGCCCAGAGAAGTTAAGTGACTTGTCCAATGTTACAGAACTATGATTTATCTCTACCTGAGTCTAAGCTACTATCTCTAACTTCTGCTACGTTGGTGTCTCTCAAACTGTTTTCTGTGGAAAACATTGGCTCTGGGGGCTGTTTTTGCTGCTTCATAAAAAGATAATTTCTTGGCAATAAGTACAGGAAGGCTACATATTCTGTTTTCCTCTTGGATATTTACATTGCACATCAGCAAATTAAAGGCTCTGAGAAGTCCTGGACTAGAGAAATTTGGGCATCATTTTAAAACTCAGTGTTCATTACACATATTTGAACATGGGGCAAGTTTTCACCTCAATATTGTTGGAAAATACTGTTACATCATGGCTTTTTTTGAATTAACATATAGAATTATTAAAGATAGGTGAAAAGTACTTTCATTCTTTTGGGATCTTATATTGTTGTGGGGGTCAAGACATGTAAAAACTGAGGAGAGATGTATCCAAGTTTAGAAGGAGGACTGACTCGCTCTCCCTGATGGCTTTGCAGAGGAGGTATCACTTGGGGTGGGCTATGGCAGATCAGTAGGGACCACCTGACAAGGACAGAAAAGAAGGTGTCCCAGGCAAAGGCCAGGGCACAAATAACATGCCTGCAGGGGATGTGTCAGTCCTGCTGCTTTCACTGCATCCTGAAAGGCCATCTCACTACCACACGACACCAGTTCCAGCCACATCTGATTGAGCCAGGGGCAATAAGTTCCTAAGCTGACCATAACCTATCACTTGTGTGGTCCAGCTCGAAGAAAGAGGCTAGAACAATCAGAGTCTCAGCTTGAGAAATCTCACCAAACACGTGGAAAGACTTGATGATTTATGGCGACAATTGTAGCTGAAAAGTGTTGCAGTGGAGTTAGGCTGGAGAGGCCAGTGTGGGCCAGGTGCAATTCAATTACCTCAATGAGAGGCTGGGGATACAGTGGGGGAGTCAAACACTTATTCCTTAAGTAGACGGCTCAAGTTGGAAGACGAAGAGAAGACTGACACTCAATTGGGGCTGACCCATGTGAAGAGCAGATGTTGGCTTTAAAAGCCAAGAACTCTCCTGTTGGGATCTCTGCAGCCCTGGGTATTCAGAACCTCCTCAGCCCTGGCCACAGTGAAGCCAGCTCTATCATCACTCCTAACCTTGGCAGCCACCATCTCTTCTTCCAGCTTCCTTCAGTGTCAGAATTGGAGATGACCACCATCTTAGAGCAAGGTGGTGCAGTATTATGGAGAGACCACTGGGCTAGCAGTCAGTGATCTGGGTTCCGGTTCCAGTTGTTCTAACCATTGGCCACCCACTTCATGTCTATGCTGTGCCCTCACCTCCTCCACTGCTAACCTAGGGACAATAAGGATTGTGGAGAAGCACAAAAGAGATACCGTATGTGAAAGCCCTTGGTAAACAATCATGAGTGTCATAGACTTATTACTGTTATTAATTGTGGAAATGTAGGTAAAGAGGAAAGGCAGAGATGCTTTTAAAAGCTGCATGGGGGCCGGCACTGTGCTGGGGAGCCATATGAGCCAGTCTCCAGCTAAGGAGGACCACGTGGTCCCAAAGGAAGTGCAGCATGGAGACCACTGCTTGAGGCCCACCCCAGCCTTGCTCTCCTACCTCTCTCCCCAAATGTCACATGCCTGCCTGGTGGAGGTATTGTGTATGTTAAAGCGAAGGCACAGAGGACAGAATGTCAGATGGGAAAACTGAGGCCCCAGAATGGTTATATGATGTTGTGATGTTAGCTAACTAATCAGCAATTAGCAAGTCAGGCGCTTCTGATCCATCTATGGAGTAGTGACTTCAAGGTTCCAAGACTGTGATGGGTGAGAGGAAGGAGAAGAGAGGTCAGAGGGTGGTGCCTGGGGGTAGTGAGGAATAAGAGGGGATGTGGGAATAGGGCACAGCCCAATAGTGCCTGACGGGAGAGAGGGGTCTGGGAAGGAAGCAGAGTGAAAAGGGGGCAAGGCCATGGGAGTCAATAGGCAGGGACCACTCATTCACAGTCACAGTTGGCACAGGGCTCACCCTGAGTTCCCCCCTCACTCCAGGTTACCTGCCTATGTGCACCTCTGTCTCAGAGACCATTGATGCTGAACAGGAGTGAGAATACGCTTAACTGATAGTTCATCTTGCAGATGAGAAATCTGAGCCCCAGAGAGGGAAAGGGACTAGTCCTGAGTCCCCTGGTGTTAGTGGCTGACTTGACCCGCAGGTCAGCATCCTCAGGTGCTGCCTCAGCTACCTCCCACCATTCCTCCATGCCCCACCTCCTCCACCAGAAGAGCTGCTGAGCTGGCCATGTGTGGCTCCAAGGGAAGATAATGAGCTGGATGCATTGTTCTTCCCTATCAATCAACCATCAATTTTTCACTTTTTTTGTATTTACATTTGCAATTACTCTAATTTCCAGGGAAAAGGAAAAAGAAACTGGATTGAAGAGAAACTCATTTCTGGAATTTTCCAACCAGAGAACACAGAGCTTTTGTTGTGCTGCCAAGTCTGGGTCTGGCACCATACACAGCAGCCCCCACATCTAGAGGGCAGAGGACAGGGGGTTTACAAGGTGCTGTCTGAGCTAAAGCCTGCTCCATCTGCATACCAGAGAGAGGTGTTTTGTATATGACACACTTGTGTTGCTCTGTAAATGACCTGAAGGCAGTATGTTGAGGTTTCAACATTTTCTGGTGGAGAAGGTCATGGCGGAGTGAGGGGCCCAAGGAAAGTATTTATTGAAAGCCTCCTATTAGGTTGAAATAGCCAACATTGGTCCACTTTGGACCCAAGAACCTGGCAATTTCATATGATTCAGTCTAATACATACAGATGCTGCTGAACTCTTCATAAACATTCCACAAGGAAAACATCTTTCCTTCCCTTTGCCTGATTAGGATAGTGAGACTCAAAGGTAGGGAGAGAAATGGATGAATGCTTTAAGTTTCAACAGAGGATAACCATTTGGTCCCTATTTATGGAAGAGCCTTAACTCTGAGACTGAGATATTTCTTTCACTTACAGCTCAGATGTCCCCAACCATTGTCCCACTAACATTTTCACTTTTTGTACGACCTGCAGGGTGGTCTCATGTGCCAGCCACAAGGTCTTTCAGAATTTTATTTCTGAGTATATGGGTGATGCTGGCCCTGATGGCAGTTCCCCTACACTAAACCCAGCATTTAGGGGGTTAAAACCAGAGCACTCCTTCCCTGCTTACTCCCTGGCTCCCTGGCTCTAGAATCCACTATTTGCCATGAAGACAAACCGCCAAGGACAGCCACCTAGATTTCTTACCATCTCCTCCTCCTCCGTGCAAACGCAGGCTGGTGGGAAAGCTCCGACTAGCCAGGCTGCTGATTCCTGCCACCTCTCTACAAGCAGCCACATTCCTCACAAACCCCTTTTAGAACCCCTCGCCTACCCTCTTTCAGGGAGACAAGATGAAACGAGACAAATTTGAAGGCTCGTTCTTGTCTCCCATCTGATATCACCCGAAACAAAAACCCTTTCCTTGCCATAAGCCTGGCATTCCAGTTTTTGTTTGGCCCCTCTTGTGTGACAGGTAAAGAACCTATGTTAGTAGGCACTAACATGGGCCCCAGAGAAGCCAACTGTGGCCTGCTCCCTGCACTGGCTCCTACAAGAGTCTGCCCCATCTTAAGTGGCCAGGTTCTCTCTGTGCTGTGTGACCTCTTCCTGGCTGCAGTTGAAGAGCTGTCCCTTCACAGGCTGGCCAACCACCTATGGCTTATGTGGCCTTGCTTAAAAGGCTCATCTGGGCCAGTCCAAGGCTGTTTTTCAGAATTTCAAACTGATGCAGTGTTGGTTGTCCATGGGGGCTCAGCTGAAAAGTACTGGGGTGGATTTGGGGCTGAGGCAGCCCTTCCTGGTCATGCTCCAGTTGAGATTAATAAGCAAATCATTAGCAGAGCAAGAAGAGCAGAGTGGCACCCCAGGAGAAGCAGGGACACTGCACATGGGACACCATGCTAACTCTTCATTTTACTCTTCATCCTTTCTCCTCATTACCCCAATTTCAGACATAGAAAGCTAAAACTCAGAGGCTTTAATCATCCCTAATACACAAGAGCAGAGGTGAGATGTTCTCATCTTTCCCTTGAGGAGTAAGATAAAGAGTCACTTTCTTGGTGTCCGAACATTTCTGGTTCCAGTCCCAGGACATGAATACCTTTATGATGCTCCCACTCCTCTTGGTGGTGACATGAGTGGATGTCTGATACTTGCCCTAGCAACTGACTGGTTTCAGAGGCCTTTGGCCAAACCATGGGTGTTTTGCCACTTCTCTGATGAGTAGGGCTTACTCTCTTCCATCTGGATAGAGCTTTCACAGGTATTATTTCACTTGATTCTACAATACTCTTGTGAAGAAGGCAAGGTGGCCATCATGATTCTCATATTTTCAGTAAGGGAAACAAAATCACACAGGGCTGGGCTGAAACCCCAGGCTCCTGGATTCTCAATCCAGCGCTTTTCTACAGGATCTCTCTGGTTCTTGGGTCACTTCTACTAGATAACTCCTGAGTCTGTAAGTCCAAGACTCTCAGCCCATCCTGGCCTGTGCTCCCACCACACACACACATACACATATTCACACACACACACACACACACACACGCACACACACACTTATCATCCTTGAAGGTCTCTGCAATGCACGCCATTACGCCACACTCCCATCCCTCAGCTAAGGCTCGTTGCCCAATGGGCCCTAGCAGTAATTGAATGGCTGCACTCAAAGGGAAAGCCTTTTAGCCACAGGAAGCAGTTCTGCTGATTCAATCTCATCTAATTAAGAGTCACTGAACTGTCAGACACATTGCCTTTCCGATTAGGCATAAAACCAAGACCCTGAACTCTCCAAACTGTTTCTCTTGCTGTATACTCTGCCCATTCCCTGATGTTTGCCCACCATTGAGGGGAGCTTAACTCCAAAGTTTGGGCTACCCTGATGTAGGATATACAAAGCCAGTGCTAGGAGGGACCTCCAAGATTCTCTGGGTTCCACACTAGGCTCCTGAGAGTCCTGGGGTCAGTGGTGTGCTGGAGCCAATTGTGTGCATGCGTCTCTTCCCAAATTTGTGTTTAGTGACCTCAGGGTGGCATCTTAGAATTGGCTCCACTCTTCCTGTCTTATTTTGGGATGGGAGACTGAGCAGACTCACTGAGGGGGTGGGGTGGAGGTGGAATCACTCAATCATGCTGAAAATGACATCTAAAATTGACCTTCGGGGGCGTTTACATTGCAGACATGCTAAAATCAGGGCTCCCTCTCTCCTACCTCCCTGGAGAGCAGTTGTTAAACATCTGCTAGCTCCCCACTGCCTGGGCCCCCAGAGGTACAGGGATCCTGGCGGGGAGTGGGAGTGGAGGCTGAAGGGTTGGGAGCGCAGGTCCCTCAGTCCTGAGGCAGCCTGGGCAGCCCTGCTCGTCTGTTCCAGAGAACAATAGTGGCTGACCTTTCCTGAGCATCAATACTTGAAAAGTATTAACTTGCTTTATCTCCTGACAACCCTAAGAGTAGGTAGCATTATTAACTGCCTTTTGCAGATGAGGAAAATGAGGCTCAGAGAGGATAAGTAACTCACCCCAGATCACATAGCTAGTGAAGGTGGCACCAGGATTTGAATTCAGGCAGTCTGACTCTTAACTCACACTCTTAACCTCTACACAATATTGCTTCTCCACATCAGACGTAATTTAGGAAAAAAAGTTCCAGGTAAAAAAAATGTCAGAAAATCAACTAACATTTTCACTAAAGTATGAATCGAGGGACTGAGTGTTCCCTTCTACCCTCCTCCACTTTGCGGCTTCTGGTTCTGAAATTTAGTAGAAGCTGCTTGCTCACAGTTGGCTCAATCAATAAATGATAAGCAAACTTCACAAACTCCAAACTTGCTCCACTCCTCCTGTCTGATCGTGGGATGGGAGACTGAGCAGACCCACTGCGGGGGTGGAATCACTCAATCATGCTGAAAATGACATCTAAATAAATAAATAAAGTCAGGTGCACCATCTGGGCCCCACACACAGCATGGGCTCTGGTGCAGCTGCTGGGGGCTGTTTATTCTGGGCTGTCTTGGACAGAGAAGGAGAGACCTGAGTTGAGCTGAGGGTAAAGAATCTTCCAGGTTCCAGGGTATGAGCTGAAGCCTATTAGTGCCTGAAGCCTTCTCACCATTTGTAACCCACGCTGGACTGCCCGAGCTTGGCTTTCCTCAAAAACTCCCAGTCCCATCTTCTGGATCTTCAGTTCAAAAGTCACAGTTTCCTAAGCAAACCCCAGACTTTTTTCTGTGTTGAATGAATGAAAAGATTCAGCCAGGCCACGGCTGTCACCTTTGTTTTCACACATTGGCTCTAATTAAAGCTTAGGTTCTTTCTATCTAAAATTGGGATAGTGAGCTACCAAGTGGGCTATGGTGAGGAGCACGAGATAACCCATCTAAAGCGCTTAGCACAGAGTTTGGTACCTGGCCAGGATTAAACACGAGTCAGCAATGATTAATGGTGATGATGCTGATGTTAGCTGGTGTTCTGCCCTCATCCCCTCCTCACGATCATTCTCACTGTCCCCTGCACCTGGATCATCTCCACATCTCTCTGTCCAAGTTCTAACCCCTGGCAAGGCCCAGCTCATATGGTCCTTAAAGACTTCTGTGGCTCTTCAAGGAAGAAATGATCTCTCTCCCTTCACACAGCATGTCATAACAGTGCTTCTAGCTTCTAGAAAGACCAGTTATATTATTCCTGAAGTCTCAGCAGTCTTGGCAAACTTTCATGGCAGATGCCTTTGCTATTTAGGGTCATAACAGGGTCAGTTTCGACTCCCCTTCTGTCCTCCTGATCATAGGTGTTGCTGTGGCAACCCCCCTGGCCTCCCTGTCCTTTGGAATAGTGAATGCCCGCATGTCAAGTGCCAAGCTCTAGCTGGGATGTGATGTAGCAAGTTCTTTTACGTCAGCAGTCTCCCTTGCAGAATCTGCAGGTTGACTTAGCATGTTCTTCCTGGAGGAGTGGGTGGAAGGAGCTCTCTTCTTGTATGCGGTGGTCGAGGGTATATCTCAGAAACTAGCCCCTTGATTTCTGAGATGCTTAATGATATCTCATTGGCTTGGCCCTTTTCTGGGTCCTTAAAAAATAATAATTACTGGTTATCAAATCTCCCTATGTACTAAGCACTGTGATAAATACAGAATATGCGATATCTTATTTACTCCAATCAGTATTTCTATGAGATAGGCACTACTATTATCACTATTTGACAGATGGATAAGCTGAGGCTAAGAGGAGCAAAGGAAGTGACCAAGTTCACACTACTGGTAAACAGCAGAAGGGAGACTCGAGCCTAGAACGTCAGACTCTAGAGCCAGAGTTCATAACCAAAATGATGTTGAGTTTGTCAGGGTACCTCTGAAGGTTTTTTTGTGTGTCACAAACAACGTATGCAAGGAAACCTGCAAAACAAAACAATAATTGTACTGAGATAAGTATTGTTCTTTGAAATAAGTAATGATGTCCTCATAAGATAATTTACCTTGTTTATTTGGAAATTTAAATCTCTGAATGATGACTGACAGGACTGATCAAATTCTATAATTTCTCTTTTTTTTTTGGTGAGGAAGACTGCCTCTGAGCTAACATCTGTTGCTAATCTTCCTCTTATTGCTAGAGGAAGATTGTTGCTGAGCTAACATCTGTGCCAGTCTTCCTCTATTTTGTACGTGGGATGCTGCCACAGCATGGCTTGATGAGGGGTGTGGGTCCACACCCAGGATCCAAACTCATGAACCCCAGGCTGCCAAAGCAGAGCATGTGAACTTAACCACTATGCCACTGGGCCAGCCCCAAATTCTATGAGTTTTAATACATGTTCTGGTCTTAGGTGAAAAGTGAAGATGGACAAAACACTGTATTCAAATAAATATTTGAGCCTCAAGCAGAATATTAGGGATTCAGCCTGCTTTGTTTAGGGGTCTCTGTCATGTTTGTCTCCAAATAAGAACAAAGGTCTCCCCCATGCATATGGCCCCCAGGAAGCAGTCTGTCCGACAGCAAATTCTTCCAAGGGCTCTGGAGGAGCTGTTTCAATCTTAAGTTTGCTCAAGCGTCGGGAAAGCTGACTATCCACCAGTTCTACTCGAATGTGGATTTGCTCTGCCCGTGGGCACCCACCTTTCTCTACAGCCTCCCAACAGCATCTCCAATAAATAAACTGAGTGTGGGCTCAGTGAGAGGCAGGCGTGGATGCCATCTCTCCCATCTGGAATCACCCGTCATTTCCCTGCTTCCCCAGCTTCCCCCACGGTGGTACTTCATTTCATTATACTTAGTTGTCATATGTACTTCTCCTTTACTACTGTATGTGCTCTGTGAGGATCAGCAATTCCCT
The DNA here is from genome assembly GCF_037783145.1 of Equus przewalskii. Classification (NCBI taxonomy): domain Eukaryota; kingdom Metazoa; phylum Chordata; class Mammalia; order Perissodactyla; family Equidae; genus Equus; species Equus przewalskii. The sequence goes on along the minus strand of NC_091844.1, from coordinate 66,758,935 downwards.
ACTACACACATTCATAGATGATCGATCAATGTTTGGGGGATTAATAAATAAATAGTTCCAGCATAGGACTTTTTCAACAAAGCGATGAACAATTGAGAATATTCTAGGTATATCTCGAAGGATGATCCACACCAGAATTTAAAAGGTGCCCTTCAACTTGCACCGTAATATCTTCACACATACCACCTGGGACTGTGTCTTCCCTGGAGCATCAAGTCGGGGGTTGTACTGCAGCCAGTTCCACATCCCTTGAAGAGGGGATTATTTGGGCTTAGTGCTCCTCTACACCCCAATTCCAGACCTCCAGCCCCTTTGAGTTCCACTAAAGCTATGCCACTTAACTTTCAGACTGTCCCCCACACAGCAGGTATCCTGGCAGGATTGGTGTCCCAGCCTTCTCAGTGAGGAGCTTAGACAATTAGCTCGGAAATTCTGTTCCTTCTTCACCGGGTGCTTTCTTGTGTTGGGTCAAGTCCTGGTATTTCATTAGGATAATAAAAGGGAGAAAGTCAAACTCTCAGAATGTGAAAGTCTTCCATATAATAAAAGCTGACTGGTAATTTATGGCTGTTCCACCTAAGGGTGACTTTGGGATCAATACAATCTTTAGTTGGACTTTCAGAGACTCAATTCATAAAGGCTCTCAGCATGTCATTAGTAGGGTGCATCAGCCAGTTCACCTCCCAGAAGGCCGCCAGCGAGATCCAGCTCATCCTCAGACTGAAAATCTCTTGAGCAGGCGGTCTGGTTGGGTGGTCTCACCGCCTCTCCCCGTCTTGCAGACAACTCTACCTAACACAGAGTCCATGCAGCTTGGTCCTTTGGTGGTGCCTACGTCTTTGCAGACTTTGTCCAAATGCTTCCTCATGCCGTGGGGAAAAAGACATGCACTTCACCTCCCTTCCTATATCCAGGGCAGTAAGTGTCCAGAGTCTGAAAGCCTGACCAGATTTACAAGCCATGAGTTGTGGTTTTTCCTGCTTAGCTCAAATGTCCTTGGCCTTCTACCGTCCACTAACCCTCCCTTACTGGTCAGAGTCTATGCAGCCGTGAGTGAGTCTTCTGGGTCCCAGGCTCCATTTTAGCCTGAGTGGGCTCTGTTTCCTTTCTTTCTGAGTAAGGGGCTGCTGCAGAGTTTGCGCACTGTCCTGAACTTGGCCAGCCCATCCTCTCCCATCACAGGTCCAGCTTCCATGTAGCCTACTGGCCTTGGCAGAGTAGGAAGTACAAAGGGCGCACACTGTCCAAAGCTTCTTAAACAAGGCTCACTCCTGCACACTGTGGAGACTTTTCTCTAAAGCCATGTAGTTAACATGTTTTTGTCAGTTAATTCGTGTTAAGTTTATTCATTGGGCATCTGTCCTGTGTACGGTGCTGTGGTGGCTGTCAGGTACAGTGGAAATACAGAGATGATTCATTGACTCTTATCCTCAAAGAGTAGCAATCTTACAGCAGATGTGACAGGAGCACAAATAACTAGGAATTGTGGTAAAACATAAGTACCATAATGGTGGTAAAAATAAAAGTCTGCAGACAGTTGGAGAAGAACTTATTTCTTGGTTGATGAGATGAATTAATTATGCTTAATTTATGTGCTTTATAATTGAGATGCTTGTATATGAGGTTTGTTTAAAGAGAGGTGGTAGGAAGCCCACTTGTTCTGGGTTCTTCTAAGAATAGAGTGTTTCTCTAAATCCCCACTCCCTGTGTACCATCCATCGTTGGAACCACATAGGCTGCCAGGGGCTCAGTGAAAGAAGTGGAGAAGAACGACCTATCTGAGGGAGGCCCCCCCGGAGGCCGCGCTGTCAGAAGCCGAGCAGCCAAGTCTGCCCGGATCCTCCTTGTTGGAGACACTCTCTCAGGAGCCCTCAGGGAACTGACGAATCCGCAGGCTGATCTCTGAGGCAGTCTCAGATTGATACCCCTGATTGGAAAACAGGGCCCAGTGCTATTAAGAGTGGTGACGGCTTTCAGACGGGGCATAAACCAATTGTTAAAGACCCCCCAGCATATTCACCAGAGCGGGAGAATTCATTTTGGTATAGGGGAAAAACAACCATTTGGGTAATTACATTCTGTTTCTCGGCGTCTCCTCTAACACATTAGCAGGAGATAATATTCCACATTCTAAGTCCAGCACCATCCCACAGCGCTCTATTAAACAGCTGTCACCTTCCTCCCCAAAACTGGATGCATTTCTCAGCAGGAAGAAGGACTCCCTGCGTGTGAGTGCGTGTCAACCGCATCAATCCTGGCTTGTAGAAAATGTACTGGCAGGGCGAGAGGCAAAGCATTGTGGTGGGAAAATCACAGGACTAGTGGTAAAGAGACCAGATTCTGGATTTGCTCAGCTGTGACTTGCTGTGTGACCTTGGGTAAGTCTCTTAATTTCTCTGGTGCCAGGGTTTCCAAAGCTGTAAAGTGAGGCAGCCTGGAGAGGTGATTCACATGGCATCTGCGGTTTGGGGTTACCATGTGGGCTCTTTCTCAGGAGACCGTGGGCTCTCCATGATTCTTGCTTTGGGCTGGAAACTCTCAAAATGGGTTGGCAACATGATGCTTGGATACTGTGGCCTATCCACTGCCACCGACCCCCGAGAGTGAAGGCTGTGGAGGCATTGGGCCTGGGTTCTTCTTTGCTCCTCATTGACCTAAGGCCTAAGAAGATTGGCTGCCTTTGAAACAAATTATATTTGGCTTATCCTTTCCCTCACTTCATTGTGTTTCATGACCCATTTCAGACTTCTGACCCCACTAAAGTAATGGGAAATTAGGGAGAGATGGATGGAGAAAGAATGCAAAGGCCCAGGGGTAAGATGGGACGTGGGAAGGAGCAGGAAATGGAGGAGAAATAGATAAAGGGAGACTGAGGATGGAAGGGGAGAGAGAGAGTACAGGCATGGATGGGAGGCAGAATTCAAAAAGAACAGGGAGAAGAGGGAGAGACTTGGAGAAAGAGTTACAGGAAGGAGGCCAAATACAGGAGAATGACAGAGGTTATGGAAATAAGTGTTACAAGTTTAAGAAATTCATTCCCTCTCTTCCTCCCTTCTCCTTCCCTTCCGCCCTCCTTCCTGCCTTCTTTCCTTATTTCCTCCTTCCTTCCTTCTTTCCAACAAACACTTATTAACAGCCCACAATCTCACACACCATATTCTACATCAATATTCTAAGTGCTAAAGATGAAAACATGAATAAAACATGGTCTTTGCATGCAAGGAGTTTACAGTATATTAGGAGGCAGTGTTTAATGTGTGACAAGGTGTGGAAAGACCATCATAAGAGGCATGTGCACACAGCAAGGGGAGTGGATCAATCTACTGGGGGAGGGAAGGAGGGTCAAGGAGGCTTCATGGAGATAGCTGGGTTTCATGAAATGAGAAGAATCTCTGTGCTCTTCTCTTATGTAGTTCCCTCCCTATAGCTCTGTTGAATTATCGTCTTTCATGCAGGCCCTGAGTTAGTCATTCCATCCTCCATGTTTACGCAGTGCTGTGAAACAGCTTTATCTGCATTCACCTCACTGTATTGTAATCACTTCCTTCCATGTCTGTCTTACTCACTAGACTGATCTCTTTAAGGCCAGGAAACTTGTTTATTTGCTTTTATACTTATATTGCCCAGTACCTAGCACAGCACCAGCAAACAGCAGATGCAAAAAATCCCCTCAAAACCAAAAAACCACATTGAATGAAAGTGTTAGGCATATATAATTTCTTTCTTCTATTGGTTCCCATTTACATGGCTTACCACAACAACTGACTCCCCACACACTATTTCCATCACACCACCACAATTTGGGAGAAGGATGTTTCTCCAAATGCTTTTCTCAACATCCATGCCTTGCCTGCTCGCTTTTCCTTTCTTCTTCCTTCCCTTCCCTTTCTTTTGCACCTGCCTCTTCCCTTCTCCCAGGGTCCCGAGAAGAAGTGAGTTAACCTCAGTTTCCCTTTCATATTGGCTGTCTAGAACCTTTTTCTAAGAGTGTGGGGTTTCAGGGATCTCTTCGCAGGCAGAGCCTGGGGTGTGCACTAATATAATAAATTGAGGGCTCCTAGGAATGTCTCTTTCCTCAGAGCACAGACCTCACTTTGGCTTCTTTCTTCCTAGGGAGCCTTCATCCACTGCTGCTGGGCTATTTCCTGGAAACAGCATGGAGTTGGCCTGGAGGAATGGCCTGTTTCATGGAGTGGTGCCTCTCTGAGCTCACACCACTCAGCCCCGAAGAGGCTGCCTTTTTGACTTGAAAATGTAGGTGGAAGCCACCTGGCCTCCTCTCTCACACCCTCAGGAAAACTTCACTTCTATTGGGATGTATCCTATAGGTCTATGAGCTCACTGGACCACTACCACCCCTGGACCGAAGGGGCGGGATTGCATGGTTGTCTACATTGTAGTTGGCTTGGCCTGCATACAGTCACTCAGTCTATTTTTCTGAAGGAATTGTGTCTTTTAATCTTTGTCCACAATCCCAGGGACCTCAGTGATGGACACCTTTTAAAAACTGATATAAATAATTCTTTAGTTCACAATTACCACCTCTGAAAGCAGGATGCTTGGAAAGCTGGTACAATTTGAGGCAACAATTCAGACTCAGTCATCTCTTCAGAAAAGTTCTTAAGAAATGTATAGAGGAAACCAGATTGCAATCTGTTTGTGACAAGCGGCGGGAGAACATAATGTCTTCGTTGGAAACTGGAGTAATGCTGGCATGAAGTGGCACCTCCTCCCCTACAAGACCTCCTGCTTCCTCCCATTTTGTGAGCGAGACTATGAAACTCTCTAATGGTTTTGCCGAAATAAATCTAAGCCCTTAAAAATGTCACCCAACCTCATAGTTCCTCATTATTAAGGGCTACAAACACAGACTTAAAAAGGGAAAACCTAAATATTACTGAGTTAGTGTTTTATATTGAATGGAGTCTTTCATGATCAGAGATTAATTACAGCAAGGCTACCTATCCAGATACATGGGTCTAAAACAGCTACCCCACCTCCATGGCAGATACCTGATGTTTTCAGACTAGGAAAAGAAATGCCCAGCTTGGGTGATGATAAGACCTGGCAGGGCTGACAGGCTTTGGTTTCAGGACTATCTCTCTGTTCCCTCCTGGAAAGGGAAATGGAGCAGTGTGAGGAGCTATGGTGACTTCTCTGAGACGCAGGGCAGCAGTTGAACTGGGGAAGGGCCAGCAAATGAAGTTGGCTTGATGTGGGCTTCATGCTCCTGCTTAGGAAAGCTGGAAGCCCCTCACATGCTTGCACTAAGAGGGAATCTGGTTCTGATAGAAATCCTGCCAGTTCTTTCTGAAGGACACATTGTCCTTGAGGAAAGAGCCAACTATCATTCCTTACATGTGACCTGGTTTTCATGGTCAAGGAAACTGAAGTCCCATTCAGGGATGCTTGCCAAGCTCTTCAGTAGCAGAACGGATAACGAAGAGCTGGGGCTCAGGGCAGTGGTCAGGAAGCTTCCCCGAGGCTGGGCTAAGCTGCTCTGGTGGAGAACAAATGTGGAACAGAGAGCAAGTGGGGGCCATGGAGCAATCCCGACATGTCGTTTGTTCTCATTACTTCATTTATCCATTTATCTTTCATCCATCTAGCACATCTTTATTGAGAACTTATTATGCTTTAGGCATCAGGCCATTGTGCGAGTTGGTAGGACTCATTTTGGTGAGTAGGGGTGGGAGGTGGGAGAAGAGGAAATATAGAACTCTAAAGAGAAAGAAGGTAGAGAATCAGCTTTGTTGAAAATTTTCTGTGCCCTGTTTTTACACAGGTTGTTTCACTGAGTTTAATCCCATCCCTATAATGTTGCATTATAACAATTCTCATTTTAGTTGAGAAATAACCAATGCTTAGACAGGTTGAGTTAGATGAGTGCTGTGTATGGCTCCAAAATCTTTTTCACTGTAGCGCAGAGTCCTTGGAAGCTTACCATCTAGATGGGCAGGAACACATTCTCATGTGTGTTGGATGAATCAAGAGTTGGTAGACTCCATCCAAAACATAGACTGGTACTAAACATGAAATCACTTTCTATAAGTCATGAGCAGATGACTTGAGGCTAGTTAGTGCCAAATGAGTGGTTTAAATGACGATACTGTGGGAAGTGCTCATGGATGCCACTGGGGGATGAAATGAGATTCATGATGGTCCTTGATGAAGAGATGGGATGACTGTCCCTGGCCTGTTCAGAGGACAGATTGTTGCTTTGGTGGGCTGGAGTGTGGGATTTAGTCAGAGGCCAAAATGGAGAGGGCTGGGAAGGTACGTTAGGGCCAGAGAAAAAAGGCTTCAAGGTTTTTGAACTTTACAGGTGATTGAGATATTAAGAAGGAAAAAGATGTAAGAGTTCTTTCAAAAAATGAACCTGGCCATCACAGAACACAGGCTGGATCCTGCCTTAGATCATGATCTTTTGATGGGGGAGAATAAGGTGTAAACCAAAAACATTCACGTATAGCCCCACAGGGCTGGCTCTTAGCCTGATTCAGGACTACAGTCCACACCCAAAAGGAGTGAATCTTTGCTGGAAGATCTTAGAATTTTAAAAGATTTTGAGTTCTTTGTCTCCCATCAAAATTATTGTGGAAACTCTTCCCAAGAAGGTCTTAAAAAGAGGTGCTGATAGCTCTCACTGGTGATTGTTTAGCTGGAGGCACAGCAGAGAACTGGAGTCCGGGGATGTGATAATATGATAATATTATTATGATTATGATCATTATAATTCAAAATATGATATTATTTGGAAACATCATCTGAGGTTTCTCTTTCCTGAGCTTTGTAGACCCACTCCCTTGCCCTCCTCCATTTAGATAGTTGCTATTACTTTCTCCATGTACTGCCTTGGATGTGGAGGGCAGATACACTTGAACACAGATTTTCAACAATAAGATCTGGACTTTTTGAGAGCAAAACAGATTTTGGAGTAAAAAGCTCTGAGTTTTGAGTATCTGGAACCAAGAATTGGTAGGCCCCCAAACATAGGCCTACAGTAAAAGCCACAGAGTGAGGCAAAATGTACAAGGGTGTGGAATAGACTCTGTATATTGGGAGCAGAGAGACAATGACAGAAGGAGAGCAAGCAAGTGGCCCGACAAAGACAACAAGGTCTTGCATTTCCTATCTGGGACTTGCCCTGGTACAGGTGTGGGAAGGAGAGAAAGACCAGAAAGTTTGAGCGACTTGTGAGCAAGAAGATGTGTGCCCTAGGTTCGACATGTGTGCTCTCGGCTGCTTCAATAGTCAGGAGAGTGGAGGGGGCAGCCGGGAGATTCTTGAAAGGGAGAGCCCTAGAGCCGAGAACAGCATGGGAGAGTGTCAAGAGTCTCAGTGTCCCCCTGATTGGGTCTAGAGGTGGCTGAGAGGGTGAGGGCAGAGCTGTAGAGGCCTTGTAGATGGACCTTGTGTGATCCATGTGGACCAGATGACCTGCAAGCAAGGACTCTTTCAGTCCCACTCATGGGGCTGGCCCAATGACCAAAGACCAACAGGGGAGGCCAGAGTGGAGTGGATGGCTCTTCCATTACCAGATGGCACAGAAGCCTTCCATTTTTTCTTGCTTCCCAGAAGAATGGGAAGGAAAAGGGGAGAATTCTGAACTGTCTGAATATCTATGCAAAAGGGATAAAGAAAATTCCTGTGTCAGATTTGACTTTAAGAGCTGACTTTAGATTAAGCTGTTTGCCGGCAATGGAAATGGGGAGGTTCTCCTAAGAGCCAAGTTCAGTTTAATTTTTAATTTTTGCATATGGACTGTAAAATTCACTTCCTTTATATGATGTTTGAAATCCTTTCCAATGGGCTGATTCTCTCACAACTGGTCTGGCTTTTCTTCCCCCACCATACCTCTCTTCTTAAGCATGCCCTTTCCCTAGGCTGAGCATGGGTTGGTCCTCTCTTTGAAAATACAAGCTGAGACATAAGGTTCCAGTAGGCTTATCATGCATTTAATACTTTATCAGGATTCTATGTATTCCATTTATTTCAATTAAGACCATTGACTGAGCATCTGGTCTGTGCCAGGCTCTGTGCTGGATGGTGAGGAGCCAGGAAGAGGAAACAGAAACATATAGATGTTAAAGCTACTTTCTAACCTTTCCCAAGCTAGGGAGTAGCAGGGTGAGGTTGAAGGAAAAATGAAATAAGAGGTGAAAAGTTAAGACTTGGTTACTTGGTGATTTAAGAACCTTAATGTCTTTGGGCCTCAGTCTGCTAATCTGTAAAATTAGGGAGGAGTGAAGACCCCTCCCCCCCCCAAAATCCTTTAAGCCCTTTCCAGATGCTAAATTATATGGAACTTGTGACTTTCAAAAGTGAAGAATTGTTTAGTTAACTGAAGCCCTAGAAGGTAAGGGAGTTGATAGAATATGGCCAGTACAAGGACACTTGCTGTTCAATTCTGTTGTAACATCTTCAGGGAAGTGGCAAAGTCCCACCTTAAGTAAATCATATGGGGGTGAGTACATGGCTGATCACAGCCTGAGTTGTCCCAGTAGTGTTCAGGACCCAGGGAAGGAGTTTCTAGATGGTGTGTACTGAAGGGCCTGCTCTTGCAATATTATTATTATTATTATTATTATTAGTATAGTAGTAGTAGTAGTAGTAGTAGTAGCAGCAGCAGTATTTTGGCAGGAGAGAATCTGGAATTTAAGCTTATGCTACTGGGTGTGTTCGTTTTTGCTCATACTTACAAAGTAGAATGCCCGCCTACAATCATTACATGGATATCTGAAATCATCTGAAATATTGACATACTTGCCTTGTTTACAATTTCTAGCTGCTGACTGCATTCATAGACACTTTCGCATACCACTCCCTCCTGACTCAATTGTTCATTCACTCACTCAACACTCTACAAAAATTCATGGAGCCCCTATTGCGTGCCAGGTTTTGAGCCAAGCACTAGGAATGTAGAGATGAGGTGGAAGGCTCACAATGTAGCAGGAGGGAAAATAAGAGAAGCAAAAGTACTTGAATGATCCACTTGAGTCCGATGAAGAAGCCTTGCTAGAACTCTGCAGACAAAGCACTGGGCTACCCCTCATACCATACTTACTGGGGGTGTTTGTAGCTGGAACCAAGGGCTGGAGTCAGGGGTACAGTGGGAAGAACTCTACAGCTGACCAAAGAACCCATCAAATGGTGACTATATGACTCCTTTTCTATTTTTTATCTCTGAAAAGCAACAACCAATGATGAGAGATGGCGGGACCTCATATCAGTGGGGCTTCTGATGAAGTTGCACCAGATAATATAATAATATGAAAATACAAATATGATTTTTAAAAAATCCCAAAGAGTTTGAGTTCTTTGATAAAGTCTCCAGCCTAGGTTCTGGAAGCATGGACTTCTGTTGTGGAGTATGGTTACTAGGTGGTGGGGAAATGGGGAGCCAAGTTTATGCATCTGGACTGGTACTGGGTAGGGAGATCCCACTTCTTCAATCAGTGCCAGCTCAGAGCCACCAAGTTTGGTGCAGAAGGAGCACTTCATGGTGGGGGGAGGGGCTAGACCTCATAGCCTTTTCTTCCTCCCTCCCTCCCTCTTTTCCTTACCCCCTTCCTTCCTCTTTTTCTGAGATTTGCCATTTCCTTGGAGAATCTTATGAATCACTACTGCCATCATCAATCAGGTCTCAGGAGTGATGTTTAAACCCTTTAAAACCTTGGCCAAAGCCCAGACAAAATTCTTGGAGTACAACCAAAATAAGCTAGAACGTTCAACCTGACTTTACAGAAGACTGAGAAAGACAAGGGAGAAAACCTCCCATGCACATCATGTGCTTTGCTGACCCAAGAAGGGAGGAGAGTTTTCCCAAGACTCTCCTTCCTAGCTTCTAGTGTCTTCCCATGTAGTCAGTGCAACCTCAGCTCCCATTACCCAAAAGCCCTCTCAAACTTCATTTCTTGAGCCCCAGAGGAGAACGCTGGACCTCTTATCTACCTAGATCCTTGCCTTTGCCATGTGATCAACACCAGGAAAGACCTCACTCTCCAACTGAAGGCTGTGGTCTTGCCCCTGAGGCTCACGTTAGGACCACCATGTCCAAATGCCCCACAAAACCCCTCACTATTCCTGTGCACATGTGTGCGCATGCCATGTGTGCACGTGTGTGCATATGTGTGTGTGGGGGTAAGGTCTCCTAATGAGGGAATGACAGGCACATGATGGGACCGGAGGAAGAACAGGCAGAGGGAAAAATGAGGAGAGGAGAAAATCTATGCCTAGAGTAAGGAAGAAAAGAGAGGAAAACTCCACGTGTGCACACCCTAGATCTGGCCCCAGTATAGCCAGTCTGACCATGTCAGCCATTGTCCATGGGTGCAGAGGTTCAGGACTGTGCCTGGAGTGAAAGCAGAGTAGGCTTCGCTGATAATTGGGTACCCACAGCGATCAGATGGCCAATTCCATACCCTAGTTTTCTTACCCTCACAAAATGAGAGGAAGAAAGTTGGGAAGTGAGAATGAGTCATAGACAAGCAAAAAGACAATGGCATCCAGAGTCTGGGAGAGACAGAGGGAAGAGAGGCTGAGGATGGGGAGATGTAAGGAGAGACTGTCCAAAGATGCCAAAACAAACAATGGAGAAGGGAAATGATCCGTCTGCCTTTACTTATTTATTATTACACAGAGAAAACAGATGATATGACCACTGATTGAGTAGAGGCTTTGGCTTTGCATGTAGCCACAGGTAACGAGTGCAGAGAAAGGAATGGGGAAAAGGCCCACGCAGGAGGAGGAATGGCAGAGAATGGACAGGAGGACAGTGCTCTAACATTAGTGTACAGACATGCACAGTGGAAATATGAGACAGAGCGCATGACAGCCAGCAAGCAAGAGTTTGTGTCTGTGTACTAATAAGAAAGACAGGTATGACTCCTGAGGTGGTAAGAAGAAAATCAGAGACCACCTGTCCTTGTAATTCTGCTCTCTGTTCTAATGCACATAATGGAATTCTGGGAATTTCTCACCCTAGCTTTACACGCTCATAAGACCAAGTCCACAGGAAGAGGCTTTGGGCTCCTCACCTGCTCTCCTCAACCTCTGGGGCCTGGGGTGCAGGATGCTTGCTCCATTCCCAGCCCTCCCAGAGACTAAACTGACTCTCTCCAGGGTTTGGTTCTGCTGCTGTTCTGGCCATGACAGCTCGTTCACCTCCTTGCTGTGTGTTCCTGAACCATATACCTACAGACAGGTTGCTTCTCGACTCTAGTCTCAGGCTGTCTGTCCCTGTAGCATTCGAAAGCTAATCAGAGTCCTTGTCCAGAACTGATGTTTTCATTATATTTACATTTCACAAATGATTAAAAGGATCAGTTTATAAAAGCAAAAGAAAGTTGAGGTGTTCAACCTCTCTGGGCCTTTTAAGACAACAGACTTATTATGTCCATGTGAATTTCTAGGAAGAAGCCTCTAATGAAAGTTTATTGCCTCTCAGCTTCCACTGGCCAGTGATGTGGCTCGTCCTTCCTGTTCATTAGAGCAGAATGGCATCCTAGTGGGGTTGTAGCCTCACAGAGCCTGTGCCCACCTTCTGGCCCACACCCCCAATGAGCTTGGGAGGATCCCAGTGCTGCTATGATGGTCCCATCACCCTCCCAAGCATGTGATTTGGGATCCAGACAGGATATTGCACCCGTGTTCTTGAAGGAAATGATAAGACCCTGGCCTACCAGTTGCATGAATGATTAATGAGGAGTAATTAGTTAACGTTTGTTAAGCGCTTTATAGACACAAAGTGCAGGGTAAGAGCTAAATGAAGAGGCAGAAGCAGCAAAAGCCAAAAGACTTGACATCCACCCAAATGTTGCTCATAGAATTCCAGACTGTTGGAGCTGAGGGAAGGAGGGACCACAGAGACTATTTGCCCTGTGGTTTGTAAACTGCACATTGCAGGGCCTTCTGCGCAGCTGCCCAGCAAGCATCTCCCAGTGCTGCCTCCCCAAACAATCTCAACAGGAAAAGCAAAATAAGGTTCCACAAAAACTGTGCTCACAGCAAAACCTGAAGACAGAGAATGCCAAAAACTTCAAAATAACCACGAGTGAAAAGAGACAAAGCATCGCATCCCAGCAGTGCACGCCTGGACTCCCGTCTATGTCCATCAGCTGGCAATTGGCTCCCTCCGCCCACGCTCACATTCCTCCACTCCGGAGGACTTTGGTTCCCGCAGCCCCTGGTGTGAGGAGCTCTGTCCAGGCGTCTGGGCAGAGAGGAAGTACAATGTCTCCTCGCTCTTCAGATAAACGTTTAGTAGCCCTCCCTGTATCCTCCTGCAAACAAAACAAAACCAACTCTGAGATCAGTTCTGTCCTTGGGGAAATTTAAGAAGCTTTAGGGCTACGCACAAATATTAAATCTAATATTTGGTTAGTCTGGCCCTGACTTGGTACCTCAATTTTAGGAACTGAGCCCTTATCTGACTAATTTGGTAGGTTAGGGCGCCCCTGCTGGGCTCTAGTGCCACCTTGGGATTCTGCTTGCCATCCTGCCCTTCTCTGGCTTGCACTGAGAGAACACCTTCCTTGTGGCTCCAGCTGTCCAGCAAGTGATCCCAGATCTGGCTGTATCTCCTTCTCTTACCCATGTCCCACTGTCCTCCCGGAGTGGTGCTTCATCAACACCCTCTCTTTTGTGCCCCAAATGGCAGAGAAGAGTGAAGTCAGCTCTCAAAATGTGAGGGATCACTACAAGCAGAAAAGGTCTTTAAAGCCCACGTTCTATCTTAAAATTTGTGTGCAGGTTGCGTTGGAGCCCAATATGCGGCCATGCTAATTTTAATTTAAAAATGTCCTTTCACTCAATCTTTTGGTAAAGTTGAAGCTCTGGAAAGATGTACCATTGATTCTGTGGGATTAGACACTCTCAGAACACTACTACATATTCTCGAGGTACAAGTGTCCAAGTGTGAGAAGTGCAGGCCTCAGTTTACCCCAAGCCACTTGCTGGATCCTGGCCCTTCCCGATTTGCCCACCGTCAACTGCCTTTAACCATTCCCTGCATGGAGGAGGCACTGGAGGCAGTGCAGTGAGCCTGATCTCAGAACTGTGGGGCAGAGCACAGAGAGCAGAGTCAGCTCATCCCTGCTCCAGGGATGTCCTTAGACTTCACCAAGCCCTTGAGTTGTACCGATTCACCGTTGGTCCAGTTTTTCTTGATGACTCATACCAATCATTTCTACTATGGGTTAATTAAGAGTTACCAAAGCCATTGGGTCAACACCACCACGATACGCTCTTTGGACTTAGGGAGGGGTAGAACTAACCCTGTTTGATTTGCCAGTAGGTTCTAGGCACTGTGTCATGTAGGGTGCACACAGTATCATAGTTACTCCTCACACAGACCCCAGGGTAGGTACCATTGTCTTTATTTCACATGTGAACTATCCAGTACTACAAGACGTAATGGACACGTAGCACCCAACAACTCAGGTAGGATTCAGATCCATGTTTTCTTATCCAAATCCTCCTCTTCCCACTATTCATGATGCAGAGTCCCTTGCTTTTCTTCTTGTTGCATCTTTCTGCCTATTTTAATTGTTATGGCCTCTATCAAAGCATGAAAGAAACAGAGAGAGGAGGAGAGGTTGGAAAGTATGAATTCTGCTGTCAGCTGTTTCAGGAAGATGGAGAGGCTGAGGGAGAGATGGTGGATTGAAACCGATGTCTAAACTGACATTTCTCTTATCATCTCTGGAATTAATTTATCTGGTCCCACCCTGTTCCCCTCACAGCCACAGATTTTAAGGAATGGCTACAAAGAGGCCTTAGAGACCTAAAGGAAGAACACAGCTTCACCAAGCCCCTCATTCGTCACTAGCTGGAGTCAGTCTCATTAATAACTGGGGCTTAATCCTCCACATTCAAAGAGACTCCCATTACCCAAAACAATAATTTTTTTAATTACCCAGGCAGAGTGGCAATTGCATATTGAATACTAAGGATGATTTAAAACTAATAAATACTTTTGGAA